>NC_079488.1:95549519-96799519 GCF_020520425.1 Spinacia oleracea
CAAATATAATGCTGTAACTCCATTGGCTGCTGAGCTATATGCCCTAAGGGAGGGTCTTCAAATGGCAGTGGATTATGATGTCAAAGATTTGGAGGTGGAGACAGATGCGGAGCTTCTGATCAAGATTTTAGGTGCAATGGATGATCAATACCATCATGAACTTGCACCAGTACTCAAGGATGTGGCATGTTTAATGACTCGCTTTCACACTTTCAACATAGCTCATCTCCCACGTATGCATAACAAGTTGGCCCATTCAATGGCACAATACGCGATCACAATGGCAGTGGGACACAGGATTTTTCTTAACCCACCACCCTTTACAGATATGATGTATCAGACAGAGCTTCAGCAAGCACGGCGAGGCTTGAGGGATGAAGGTCAATCGTCTAACACGCAAGGAAAATCAACATCAGTTATTGATTTGGAAAAGACACCCCCAGAGGAGGATGCAGTGGTGACAGTTACCAGAGAGATAATGTTTGGCACAATCCCAACGACAGTTACTACAAAGACTCTAAATGTGGTTCGTGACAAGCAAAATGGACAAGAAGATTCACAGGCGGGCGAGTAGTTGGTTTAGCTTTCCCCCCCCAACCCTATTTGGATGCAAAGTAGTGATGGGATTGTAAAGTTAAAGGGAGGGGTAGTTTTTGGTAATCTAGATTTGGATAGTATAGTTGTTTGCGTTTTATCATGGATCGGGCTACAAGTTTTTGGGTATTGCCCGATAATCTTTTATAAAGAGTCATAAACGATGACATGCTAATATAATATTCTCCGTTTTTGCGTTAAAAAAAAAAAAAGGTTACCTGAAGAATGAAGTGACACCCATCCTAATTTGGCAATATCTATCCAGTATTTTGAAAGTCTCTTAGCTAGACATAGAAATATAATCCCTAGATTGATCATGAAAGAACGTTAAACGAAACTCGCAGCTGTTGCTGTAAACTTGCATGTACGGTTCATTGGTACCTAAAGTCCTACTTATTAATATTCCCCCATACCACCCCTCACATAATTCATGTACAAGTTGTCACTTTACTACTCCCTCCGTCCCTTAATACTCGCACCGATTTGACCGGTGTGGAGTTTAAGACATTTAAATTGACTTATTAATTTAATGGGTGTTAGTTGATAGTGGAGTATTTTTTTAATATAGTTAGTGAGAAATAAGTAAGAGGTGGAGAGTGGTGAGTTGGGGTGTGAATTTTAAATGATTTTTTGTAGGGAATAGGGGTGTAAGTGGGGTTAGTAAGTAAGTGTAAGAAATAATATAATATTGGTATAAATTTTCATTTATAGAAGCGGTGCAAGTATTAAGGGACGGCCCGAAAAGGAAAGCGGTGCGAGTATTAAGGGACGGAGGGAGTACTATTTTTTTGCTGTACAGGAGTCACAAATGTTGGAAGTATCCTTCCATAAGTTAGTTTTGCTTCAAAAGAATAAAATTGTGCTTGTCTCACATTGACAAAAAAACAATCATTTTACCCACTTTATATATCCGCACTCCACTAATAGGTTTGTTAGAAGACTTGAGAGAAGGCTCTAGGCCACCGCACACGAGGGCGAGGGCGAGGGTGGGGCCCTTTTTGCCGCCGCTCATTTAGTCATTGATTGATTCTAATTAATTAATTACCGAATTTATTTCCTTCCGAAATAATTCCTTCAGCCTTTCCGTTATTTATTATGGCTTTCTTCTTCTTCAAAAAAAAAAGAAACAGACAAAAATAATTGTTCTCCGAAATTTTCCCCTCAAACACATACTCTCTGGTACGGTTTTGGGCAAAGTTCAATCTCGTTTTCAATCTATCTTTTTGTACTACACCAACGAAATAGATGTCGTGTAACCCTGAAGGTTGATTGTCAAGAGGCCGTGTGTACGTAACGGGGCAAATTCCATGAGTGTAAAGTTTTCATACACGCCACGACTTGGTTAAAGATAAGTTTATTCGTTGATTACTAGTTATTGTTCCTACAACAAAGGCAATAATTTTGTATAGTGGACGAGATTTAATCTCAAGCAATGTACATATATCATCATTAGTTTAACCAAAATATGGTTTATGCACCCGGGTGCACAATGCTCATTGTGCATCCTGTTTTACAAAGAACATATAGTTCAAATACAAAGAACATATTGTTTATACCCAAAGAACATATAGCCAATGCACATATAGTTCAAATCCATAGAACATATAGTTTAAAATTTCACTAGTACATGTAAATTAAAATCATTCTCAATGTTCATTAGATTTTCAATAAATGTTCAACAGGGTGCACAATGAGCAATGTGCACCCGTATAATCTAAATTGCGATAATTTAACCAACTAGGTTCTATGACTATGAGCAAGTGAGTATAGCTGTAAACTTTAAATTTTCAATAAAGCTAGGATATATAGTGTGAAGAACAACCAAATTGAAGGAGTTGAATGCCAGCCAAAAGCTAGGTCCAAAAGTAGTTAACGTGACAAAAATTATGCTTCTTTGTCGACATGGTGCCATGGTGGCTTATAAAAGAACCCCACCAACACCCTTAGAGATTTATTTTCATTCAGAGAGTGTACATCTTAAGAGTTAATTTAATTTAATACCCCCTCCGTTTCGGAATATACGCACCGGTTTGACTTTTTACACTATTTATATAATTCACTTTGACCCTATTTTATTTCTAGTATATGAAAACAAAAGTTAGCATATAATATATTGTTGGCTTCATCTTAACATATATTTTCAAAATACAATATTTCATAAGTTTTTATAATATGTAGTTAAAGATATTGGTGATCAAAGTTGTGCATTGACAAGCATGTCGACTCGAACCGGTGCGAGTATTCTGGGACAGAGGGAGTACTTCGTATCTTTCTTTCCAACCAAATTTCTTTTGCTTTCTCCGGGCACACCATACATATGTATAGAGTTAGATGTGTTAATTTGTGTTTTTTTCCCAGGTCTGATCAAGTTTACTTGTTTAGAAAATTAAAAACAAGCAAAACTGATTAATCAACTAAATACGTAGTACGGAGTAGTAAATAAAAAAGCTTTTAAATATACATGGCTCTACATTTATTCGGAAATAAAATAGATTTTGTAGCACATGACCTCAAACCCTTTCTAGTGTAAGACTGGACGACTAGCTAGTGATGATTTTGGAGTTAGATTGCAAGTTAAGTACATGTATTGCAAATAAAACAATAAAATGAACTTATCTGAATTTGACGAACTTGTCGTGACGTGGTAACGTCACTGTTCTAAGAGATGATTTCGCACTACCCAGTGCAGTAAAAACAAAGCGATTGTACTCCAAGATTAGCATGGGTTCACGATTTATGTGAATATACAAATCTCAAATTGAGATAAGAACATTACCCAATTTCATAACATTTTTTGTGATTGTCTGTGTGTCAAACTAAATAAAGAAGCTGGATTAAATAGGAAGAATGAAAACCAGAATGACAAGGTAAAGCATACTAGACACAATCAAATACAATGAATTCGTAACGGGCTGTGAAATAACGACAATAAGGCCCTGTCCTTCTGAGTTTTTTTTGGCTGGACTGAACTGAGATGGATTGAATGGAATTGAACTGAACTGTCAAACTGAAGTGAACTAAATGGGGCTGAACTGAACTGGACTGGACTAAATGGAACTAAATGAAACTGAATGGAACTTAACTGCATGAATAATAAATAATACTCCCTTTGTTCCTTTTTGTTCTTCCCATTTGAGGTTTTGGGTGAAAATTAAGAAAATAGAATCTTGTAATGATTGGGTGTAAGAGTAATGATTGATTATAAGAGAAAAGTAATAAAGTAGTGAAGTAAAGTAATAAAGAAATGAAGGAGAGAGAAGATATTTTTAATAAAGTAATAAAAAATCATAAAAGTGGGGTTGAATGGGTGAATGGAGAAATGTGAATGAATTAAATAAGGGATGGTGGGGAAATTTATGGTAAAAAGTCATGTCCAAAAATAGAAACGGAAAGAACATATAGGAACGCCCAAAATAGAAACGGGAAGAACATTTAGGAACGGATGGAGTAAATGATAAATAACAAATGATAAATAACAAATAACTTATTACAAATAAAAAAAAATAACAAATAAAAAATAAAAAACAAATAAAAAAATAAAATAAACAATACACAATAAAATAAATCATAAAAAATAAATCATAAACAATAAGTAATAAATAATAGAATATACTCCCTCCATCCCACATTAGTCACTGCATTTACCTTTGTGAAAAGTTTTAGGTGATAAGTAGTTGTTGGGTTATCAATTATTATTTTATTGAAAAAGTAGATGTGATAGAAATTAGTGGAGTATTTTTTTTTCTTAATTGAATGAGAGAGAGGGTGTGGGGACCAAAAATTTTGTATGTAGCGGGAGGAGAAAGACAATATAGTAACTGAAGGTACATTTCTAATTTAGAAGTGTAATAAGTAATATGGGGCTTAACGAGTAAAATAATAATTATAATAAATAATATAAATAATAATAATAACAAATACTCCCTCTGTTCCATAATGTTCCACATGCTTACTATTCACTCATATGGTCAAAATTTAAAAATTTTGACCTTAATTAATAGTATAATTAAGAGTAAAAATATTAACTTGTGGGATATCATTGGATTCGTTTCAATATAAATTTTCTAAATTATAAAAAGTTAATATTTTGATCATTAATATCTTTAATTCTCTTTAAGCAAAAATTATAAAAAGTTAATATTTTGAAAATAAACATTAAGACGAATCTAACAAGATCCCACATGACTATGTTTATTAAAAACTAGAATAGATCTCGTGCACGCACGGATTTTGATCATATTTTTCACAAAATATGTACCTCAATATCTCCCAAACTACTCCATAGTTATAATATTTTTAAGATACTCGTTTAAATTTATTCATCTAATATGTATATTTAAAATGCTAATATGATAATTTGACCAAAATATCGAATAATATATTTTCCATTATTAATATAGCGATTTGACTAAAAATATTACCAATTTAGAATAATTATTATCACGCCGTACATATTACTGCCATAATTTATATACAAAATTTTGTTTCCTTACATAAATAGTTTGCAAAAAAAAGTAGAGAATAAATATAAAATCAAACATATTATCTTTTTTTGGGAAAGTGGTTTTTGGCGGGAAAAAATCGCACCAGGAATTGACACGGGTCATTCCTGGTGTCTCTTTTAGTATATAGTAACTAGTATAGTACCCGTGCGATGCACGATTTATGATCTAAATATTATTTTTTCATGAAATCTGAACTATAGTTATATACAATTGTCTTATGAATAGTTCTTATAGATATTATTCTAATTAAAATCTAAATCTACCACACTTGAAGCAAATTTGTTGGAGAACCTCCTATTCCACACAAAGATTATTTTGACCCTGTTCATCACCATGTCAACATATATAAAGTTATTTTCATCAATCTTTACTCTGATAATAATAACATATAATACTCGATATACCATCTACCAATTACCCGATTATATATCATCTACCAATTACCCGATCAATTAACATATGTCCACACTATCTACTTTATTCAGGTAGAGATGACTCTGAAGTGGGGTGCGTGCAGGAGATGGTCCCTCCACTTTCATACCCGCCTAACAATGTCATCTCCGTCTCCGCTACCCACGATAGTATATGGTCCATCCACTTCCATACCCGCCTAATAATGTCATCTCCGTCTCCGCTACCCACGATAGTATATGGTACGCATCCCCATCCCAACCCCAATCACCACCTCGCTGGATACAAAATAAAATTTATCCCACCTTCACCCCCCAAATATATACACCCGCCTCAAACTCACCTCTAGATCCAACAAAATTTACTATTGTGGATGAATTTTGACGTAGTGTGTTATTTAAGTAATTTTGTATCAAATATGATCAATGATTCATCTTAAGAAATAAATAAGATCAATGATTCATCTCAAACTCACCCTAGACTCAACAAATTTATTTTATTTGGTAGGAGAGTTTTGAATTTTAAAACACTGTTCTTTTCTATAATTTAATCCGATTGTCTGATTCAAGCGATTGAGTGTAATAAGCAGAATATATAATATACATGTTAGTAGTGAAAAGATGTAGATATATTCATAATCAATTAGATGAAAGATAAGCTAGGAAGACGTTTCCAATCTAAGGCTCTGTTTTGTTCAACTTATTTTCATTTATTTTTAAAAATAATTTCACATAAGTTCAATCAAGTTCAGATAATTACAGATGAGTTAAATTCTGGAAAAATAAAGGTTAATTAACGTATCAAAATATTAATTTTGTACAAATTTTATACATAAGTGATATTGCATTCGTTGGATTAACCTATTATATATTCTACGGCTAAAAAAAATATTATTAACAAATAACTTAACAAAGCGCGCCTTAATACGAAGTGTTTTATTTAAGTAATTGTTTATCACTTATGATAAATAATTCATCTTAAACACCACCTTTTTTATTGCATACTAACCCTTATACTTTTGAGCATATATTGATTGACATTAATTTTTTTTAAATAATTCTTAAACTACTCCCTCCATCCCAATTTAAAGTGTTCATTTATCATGACAAATAATTTTAGTATAAGTTTTGAAGTGTGGTTATCAATTATTATTTTATTGAGAAATTAAAGTAAATAGAATGCAAGATAGTGATTTTTTTAATTGATGAGAGAGAGTGTGAGACCCTGGTTTTAGCAGTGGGAAAAAAGAAGTAATAATATAATTGCATGTGGGCCCTTTCCTAAGTACTAATGTCCCAAAAGTAAATTGGGGTTCATGACTATAATTCATATATGACTATAAACCATAGTCCACCAGTTGTAGAATTTGATTTTTGTCATATTGTTCATAGTATTTGAGGAAGCACATACCAATTTTACACACTACCTCCGTTTCTAAATGTTCTTTACGCTTTCCGTTTTAGTTCGTTCCTGAAAGGTTTTTACACTCTACTTTATTCCATTTTTAGCATATAAATTTTACATTCATTATTTCATTTGGCGCACTACAACATACAACTTTGAATATTGTGTATTGTGTGAGTCTATCATTACTTACCCACTCACAATACTTTAATTTGAATTTTCATCCACTCACATAGTCACATTGTTGGACAATTAATAGCCACTCATTTTCCCATTTGTTACCCCGCCATCACATGTTCACCAAAGTTCCTTAATTACCGTGCAAATAGTGAACTTAAAGATATTTTAGGAACGAAGGTAGTACTCGATCAGATATATTTCATTTTATACATTTTCTTAAAAGAATTCTTGTAACGATAAGTATAATTTAGTAATAGTCATATTTTAATTTCAACATATTATTATTTGTGAAGCTGCATATTTAAATATGTTCAAAATGCTATCCGTTTTTCTTGTAATATTAAAATATTTTTTTAATTACCATACTCATATGTTACTTTTGAAAATGATTTATTTTTAAAGAATATATAAAAAAAAATATTTTTGAATTTAGAAATATCAAAAGATATTTTTCATGAAGTATTTTTACGATTACTATAACAAAAATTAAACTAATGAAAATAAATATATTTTATAATTAAAAATAATTATTTTAATTAAAGGAGAGGTAAATTATGGAGTGACGTTTATCATCATCACATTAATTTTCTCTCTTTTAATATAGTATATAGATAGTTATCTTACTCATCGTTGGCATGCAACTTTAATATTCTAATTGTAAATGTTATTTTTCAACTTATATGCCAATAAAGACATTAAAAAAATCTGTATCTTTTATGACAACCTAATAACGACGGGTAAAAATTCCGTAGCAAAAGGGCTTTTGCGACGGGGATAACAACCCAACAAAGACGGGAATAACCGTCGCAAATGTCTTTTACGACGAGCTAACGACGGGATTTTCCATTAACGACGACTCTCTTTTATTACGGGTTTGCGACGGAAAATCCCGTCGTTAACCAACAATTATTTGTCTTTAGCGACGGGATTTCCTGTCGTTAATAGTACAATTTCTTGTAGTGTGGAATAACTATATTAATTGAGTAAAAGTCATCCCTTCATTTATACGTACCTATTAATTGAATAATTATTTTGTTTAAATTTTAACATATCTTAGTCCACAATATTATGTTTTGAACACTCGATCACCTTAAATAGTATGAAAGTATCCTCACAATCATATTAGTTTATAAGACTATATATACTATATTATTTTCTGATTTTTACATAATACTGCAATGAAGCGCAATTAGTTTATAAGTGACAAAAACGTATCGATAATACAGTTTTCCTTATATATCTCCCATAATTTATTCTCCGGCTAATTATCTTCCTTATTATTTCATTCTAAAGTAGAAACAGGTCTATGATTTATGTACCATATATTTTATACAATATGAGAAATTTTTAACAAAAATAAACCAAAGAAAATAATATAGTTTTATAATTAAAATAATTATTTTAATTAAAAGAGAGACAAATCAGAGAGTGACATTTGTCAGCTCCACATTGATTTCCTCTCTTTTAGTATAATATATAGATAGATAGATCGGAGGAAATATATATATATTTTTTTTAAAGCTATTACAAGATTCTCGAAATTTCGACCCGGCTAGATCTGATCCATATTTTACTTTGCCCTCCCACTTAAACAAGGACTCTCATGGACCTAAGCTTGTTTATTCTTGTCCCACTTTTACCAAATACGCTCCATAAAAAAACCATTTGTATGAATCTCAGTTCCCAAAACACGTTATTTAGCAGATAAGACAAACTTAAACTTGCACTATTAATTAGTTAGTGCAATAATGCTAATGTTTATAAAACATGTCATATCATAATCTTATAAAGTGATACTTGTATATAACAATTACTACGTATAATAGAAGCCTATAACCAAACAAGTTTGATTGGAGACGGTAAGGAACTAAACTTTGAGTCTGAGCCTTATCATCTGCTTATTTGGAAGGATTTTTTATTTCTTACCTACTCTATTTGCTCTCAAACATGGATTAGAAAGTTAAATTAACTAATTTATGAAGGACTAAATTGTTTTTTACCACCTAAAAATAAAATAAAAATTGTCTTTTACCACCTCTTAATTATAAAATGGATGAAAACGTTATGTGAATTAATGAGAAGTAAGGGAAAATTATAGCTTATATACATAAAAATCGTGGGATAAGAGAAAAAAAAAAAATATAGTCGTTGAAATGGGATCGGATAACGTTTTCGTCCACATTTTCGGTTAAGTAGTGATAAAAAAATAATTTTTATTTTATTTTTAAGTGGTAAAAAACAATTTTTATTTTTTTAGGTGGTAAAAAATAATTTATCAACTTTTTAGGTGGTAAAAAATAATTTACCTTTTATGAAAATTGTCGATTCCGTAAAGTGTTTCTCATTACCATTAAACAAAATAATTAAAAATAAAAAACGGTCCCTCCTACACAAATACAGCTTCTATGATAGTCACAAGCACTAAGCAAGTAGGGAAAAACTAAAAAAGACCCACCACCATCAACAAGTTGCCAATTACAGGACTAAAAAGGCACTTAAAATTCCCATTTAAAAAGACCCAACCATTCCTCCCATCTTTCCATCCCACCCTACAACACACATTTTCTCTCTCCTAAAAAAAAAGAAACATACTAGTATCTTGTTAGCAAAATCTAACACTAGAAAATCATGTTGCGTACATTGTCAGCTCTAAGGCAACACATTATAACAAAAAGGAAGAGCCCTAAGGTTGCAGATGAGACCATGTTTAGCAACATGAATGCTGATGGTGCCGGCATGCCATTGCCTGTATACGCTAATGACATGAACCGAACCGCTCGGCCACACCACACTCGAAACGGGCTGGCTGTGATTTCGACTATTGTTCGTATACCGTTTTCCATCCTTTCTTGCTTCTCCCAACACCATGGCAACGCCGCTGATGCCATGTGGGTCACCGGAGAAACCTTTCGGACTTCTTCGGAGATTGATCATCTTATGATCAGTGACAGTATGCGTTATGCAATTTTGATGTAGAAACCACATCTTTTTTTAGTTAATTGATCTATTCTAGGGGAGATGGTGGCGGATCTTGAATAGTTTTACCTGGTACCCTACTCATCGAGTGAGGGTTTCCAAGAGAAAAAAAATAAAAAAATCATACAAAAGTAGATGTAAGAACTATATGAACTAGCGTTGGTTGTATATAGTCTCTGTAAATTCTAGCTCATAAATCATAATCTTGGAATATAAGGGATTGTTTTTTTCTTTTGTTCCTTTTTTTCTAAACTTATTCATTTCCTAAATGCATTTAATTTCTTTTTGTTTAATCTTGTATTACTTAAAGTCAGGCCTAACAAACTAGAGGTAATGCAATATACATGTATTTGGACTTGACAAAATCCTAATCTATCCAAAGTTTGATGTTCTCTAACACGAAATATCCGAGGTGTTAATTAGCTATTTAATTAATTAGTGACTTAAGACTTTCCAACATACAATCAACAAGAAATTTAAGGGGAAATCTAACTTTTTTTTATACTCGAATTAATAAAGTCTACTTTAATTGAAATTCCCACATTCTTGTTATGTGTAGATTCAAGACTAGCAAAGAAGACATGTATAGAGTACTATTTATGTTCTCCACCTTTTGAATGTAAATTAACCTAACTTATTAAAGTTATGAAAAGTGGTATCAACGAGTTGGGATCGAATTTCACCTACATTACCCATTCTTTATGTCTCTCTCTACAGACATAAACTACTGTATTTATACTGTATTTATGTCTCTCCCCTTTCTTTCCCTTTTATCTTGTTATCCAAACACACCATTAAAACAGGAAAAAATTAGTAATTTTTGGCTGAAACTTACCTCCTCTTTCGAGTTCCCTCCAATATTGTAATCTATAATTGATTGTTCTTTTGGAAAGCTACTTTAGCTTATTGCTACCAAAAACTAAATGATCATTGTCTAGTTAATTGTTCCTACTTTGTTAGTGTGTTTTTAGGTGGATTTTCTCTAATTGTACGTTTAAAATGCATTATTGTACTTGGTTTTGCCGACCTAAGGAGAATATTTAGCTTTCCTCTTTTAGTTGTACAATTTTACAGATCTATTATCTATATCAATCTACGCTTTACGGCTTTAGTCTATATATTTAAACTTTAAAGGCTTAGCATTTCGCAAGGCACGTTGTCAAGGAGAGAAGCAAATGGACAATTCGTGGAGCATGGTCAATAGTGCAATATTGCAATGTTTGTACATGATCCAAAAAACAAACTATTCCACTGGGGTTATTTGGGGCCAGGTCCTTGATAAGTTTTTGAAATTATAAATTATACAAGGTATAAGATACATGTAAAATACCGATGACATACTAATTGAATGTACTTATAATTTTATATTCATTAAATATGTTAAAATTTTAAACCTTGGACCCTGGTAATTTTTTGGCCAAGATTCACCATTGTGTAGAATGTAATCCAAATAGTTAGTCAAACTATTTGAAGGCAAATTCTTATAAAAGGCAACTTCGCGGATTTTAGTTCGCGGGACGAAGTATAAGTTGAACAAGAACAAAACATGTAAAGTAGAAAAGTTAATTATTTGATCAACAACTGCCCTCATTTCAAAAGGGGGTTTTTATTCGACGTCCTCGTTCGCTAAAAACGCCCGCATATTTATAATGAAAAGTCGATATTGCCCTTTTTTTAAAAAACCCTACCCCATTACCCCTCTCCCCTTCACGGTTTCACCCTTCCATAAACCACTCGTTGCTCCCTCCGGCCAAGCTTTACCATAACGTCGTGTCCCGGTCCCAACCCAATCGCTGCTCAGAAAACCCCACAACCCGCCGCGCCGCTGTATCCCGGGCCCAACTCACTCGCTGCTCAAAAGGCCCGCCGCGCCACCTGATTGTCCCAAAAACCCTCGTTGATTCGGTGTAGCAGAGCGGAGGAGAGGACGCAAGAGGAGTAGCAAACCATCGGATAATAGAGATGCAAGAGGAGGAGAAGAGTACCTGACGCGACGTCGGAAAAGCAGAGAGGAGAAGTCGCCGAAGATATCCACCGTGGCCGCCTGCCCCTCCGTAAGGTTCTTGGGCGGGTGACCATGGTCGCCGCCGCTTTTACTGGGCGGCACCCTCATTTCAAAATATAAAAAAATTGAAATTTAAAGAATTTGCAACTTCAATTCTTGAGATTTTTTTTTAAAACAATTATTTCGTTAATTCGTAAATTAATTCGGGAATTTTTAGAATTTTTTATAACTTAAATATTTAAAATTTTGTGAAATTTCATATTATTTTTGAAAAAGTTTATAAAAATATGGAAATTATATCTTATTGATTTTGTGATATTTTTTTTTTTTAGAATTATGATGATTAGTTTTTGTGATTTTTATACTCCGTGTGTGTGTGTATATATATATATATATATATATATATATATATATATATATATATATATATATATATATATATATATATATATATATATATATATATATTATATATATATATATATATATATTTATGGAAATTAGTTTTTCTGTTTTAATTACATAATTAAAATTATTTTGTAAATATTGTTCAAAATGTTGAAATGATTTTGAAATGTTTATTTGTGGTAGAGTTTAAAAAGGGCACAACCGTCTTCCACATGAAATACGCGGGGGGTTTTAGGGAATGAGGACGTCGAATAACGATACACATTTCACATCATCTTACACTTAATGTTTTAATACGTTTCATAATGTTATTTACACATATATTGCACTACTATTTTTGGACATGAAAATTTACTACCTTACCTTACCATTCTTACCTCCACAATATTTACAATTTTTCACTCACTTTCTTTGCTTTATTCATTTTTTTCTTACACCCATCCACCTTTTACACATTTCTCTTACTTTATTCATATTTTATTATATTTAACCAATTTTCTCATTTTTGTCTTATTATTTGTGCAAGTAATTACCGTAAAGATCTTTATCATACGGATATAGTATTAGGCAAATTCTTGTAAAAGACAATTTGGCTGATTTTAGTTCGTTGGACCAATTACAAGTTAAACAAAAACAAAAAAAGTTGAATTTAAAAAGTTAATTACTTTGATAAACTATTTAGATCAGATCATTTGACATTAGACCTACTTTGATAAAGAAAAATAAGTTGCTCGATCAAAACTTGATTCGGCCATACAAGTCATTACAAATTAAGACAAAGATGCTTCTGAAATACTTAAGAATTATGAAGTTTGTAGTTTAATTACTTCCAAATGACAGACAAAGTTCTTTTGCATTGATCGACATGATACAAAAGAGATAAGACCCAATAATGTTAGTAATGAAGGAAGATATGGGAACATATTCTTGTATATGTGCAACTTTTCTTGCATCGGTTCTGATCGAAAGCAAATATTTTGAGGAATATGTTCTGTTCATATCTTTTCCTGCAATTAGAATCAATGTCTCCTTTCTAACATGATTATCTGTATAGTACCATGCTATTAAAGTATCACAATTGGATTATAATTATCGAAAATGATAAAGGTCGCAACATGCGACCTTTAAGTCGTGTCACAATGATGACATTACATGTTTATGTGTCATGATTTAAATTGGAAACTAAAGTATTTAACTTATATAACCTATTATACACGTTACAAAAATAGGTAGGAAAATCTTAATATTCTAATTTATTTCCCTTTTTATATCGACAACTTTATTTACATATTTTCATAGTAATAATATTACATTTGTAGTAAAAATATTCTGATGACGCATAGCCTACGTGGCGCCTATATGTACCAATTAAACTGCGACACATAAGATTGCGACAACTAAAAGTTGTCGCAACTTGTGACTTTTATCATCTATAATTATCGAAAATTGCTCGCTCCAAACACCTACATAACTTCTTCCTCAAACAACTAGTTCGATCAATTTCATTTGCGACAACAATAATCCACATCTGGCTTAGCTTGCCACGTACGTACGTAATCAAAGAATCTCAACCGTATTTCTATTGAAATTCTCGCTCTCACCCAGGGATAAGTAATCGAATCCTATCCACACCGATATCCCAAAAAAGCTTAACAAATGAAACTTTTACATAAATGGTTATCAAACATCAAATGTAGTAATCCAAAATGAAATATTTTGATGGTTGTCAAAAACGGGGAGGTTTGACTTTTCTCTATCAATTGTTGTGCAAACAGGGAATAGCATCATGATAAAGGAGAAAAATGATACTAAAAATGTTGAAATTAAGGCAGTAGTTAGAGGAATATACCATGTTTAATAAAGGAAATAGCTATAGGGGAGTAATAATAAGGAATGATGTGGTTCAATCTATAGCCATGTTAAGTGGGATGCAAGCAAGAGAAGTAAGAATCCACTATATTTTTATTTAGGTCATATTAATGGGAACAAACACCCACTAGCTAACTATGATGAGTATATGCACTTGATGAGTCATGATATCCTTTTATAAATTGTGATTGGTTCACACAAAATTTGTCAACTCCCCCTTCCAATCAATCCACACTATTTGTTTTCTCTAGAAAAGTCAAGTATCAAACTAAGGGGTGAAAGTCAACTAATTATTACGCTCTTCAAAAGCATCTCCAACCTAATTTCATGTTGCTTATTAGTTAAGGTTATCTTGATAAACTACAAGGTGGTGTTTCATTCTTACAAAACTGCCGCCTTTCATGTTGCCACTATCTTGTCGCCGTGTTGCTAGTAGAATTATCGACAATATTTGATCTTAATCTCATGATTACTACAAGAAATCGTAACAAAAGGGCGACCAGATTTGCCCATTTTGATCAAAGACATGAAATTTTACAGGAGGAATAAATATATCTATACCTAGTCTATGAAAAGGAACACCATACATTATTAGAAGCTGATAGGATTTGGGGAAGAATACTATAATTTAGAAATTGTATTAATGATCAAAATAAGCTTATTACAAGTAATATTTATAGCTTAGCAGAATTCTAGAATGTACTGAAGTTTGTTAGTGTAACTAACTGATTCTTGGAGAATCTGTTATGCTGACGTGGAGCTGAGTCAGCAGTAGTTAGTTAGGCTTTGCATACAATACAACTGCTATACTATACAATGCAACTGCTACACTCACTACAAGGAAACGGTTGATTACCAACTGAATTTACCAACCGCCAAAAAAATGGTCAGTAAAACAAAATTTACCAACCGCTAAAAAAACAGTCGCTAATTTACCAACTGAATTATTAGCGGTCGCTATTTTATAAATTTACCGTCCGCTTGTACAGCAGTCGGTAATTTAGTGACCGCTTTTTCCTATGTTCCGACTACGTAGCAGTCGCTAAATATCCGACTAATTCCAAAAGCCATTTAAAATTTTAGTAACCGCTTATTTATGATCTCCCACCAATTAGCGGTCGGTATTTATTTTTATTTTTTTTTAAAAAAAGAGCCATCAAACAATTAATGCCTTACCCACTCAATTCCTAATTGCTAGAAGCAGTCGTTAACATTCCAAAAAAAAATAATTGCTAGAAGGAGATCTCCTAATTGCCGTCACCCACCCAGGCAGTTGCCCACCCGCGCCACCCCACCACGGCCACCCAGGCTCACCGCCCACCCGCGCCACATTGGCTCACCGCCCACCCCGGCCACCCAGGCTCACCGCCCACCCGCGCCACCCCAAGCCGCGCGTTGTCCCGCTGTCCAGGCCACCCATCCGGCCAGCTACCGGTGATTTGGGCCGAATTTCATACCTCAGCTACCAACAGCCGGACCAGATGACCACCGGACTACCGAATTTCCTACCTCAGGTAACCTTTGTTCTTAATTTTTCATGGTATAATGGTTTAAATTTTCAAACCCTAATTTTGTTGTTATATCAAATGTAGTTTATTCATCGTAAATCTCCGCCTCTGTAAACTCTTCGATCTTTTAAGGGTAAGTATTCTTTTTTCTCTTCTAATTTAGTTGAATTAATGACTTATTATTCTTACTGATGTAGCATAGTCTGCCTTCAATTTTGTTTAATTATTGTCTGCCTTTAATTTTTTCCAAATTGGTTGCCTATAAAAGTATTAAGAGTTGCCTATAAAAGTATACTACGGAGTAAAACCCACCTCTTCACGGGATACAGACCCCCGAAAGCTTACATCCTTCGCAACTTTTTTCATGTAGTTCAAAACTTTCTTGAAGCCCCTGACCTGAAATTGAGAGGGGAGGAAAATATTAAAGAACAGAACATAAAATAATCAAAGGAACAAACAGGGGGGAAAAGGCCACAATGCCGGAAACAAAGTGAATTGGAGTAGGACACCATTCAGCATAGTAACTACAAATAATAATTAATCTAGACAACACAGATATAACCAATTTCAAAAGCAAAAGTTTTTATTTTTATTTTTAAGGTTATATTTTGTTAGATTTATTTTATTAAATACCAATAAATAAATAAATAAATAAATAAAAATAATCTATGAAGTAGCTTAGTTAAATTCAGACAATAGTTAAACATAATTACAACTTTACAACCTTTTATAACGTGGTTAGTTAGTTACCCCTTGAAACATAGTCACACAATATGAGTTCAAACTTATTATGCAGGGACGCTGGAGCAATAAAAATAAACTACAAAAATTAAATTAATCTATATGGAGTAACAATTTTAATCAATCCAATGAAGAAAATACTCGGGACAAATGCTTTATAAAATTACGCAGTAATTAAAAGTTTGTATATGCTATACTTAATGGTTCAGAGTAAAATAGGTGTAATATCAAGTGTAGTACTCCGTAGTATGCTTTTATAGGCAACTCTTAATTTTATTGTCTGCCTTCAATTTTGTTTAATTATTGTCTGCCTTTAATTCTTACTGATGTAGCATAGTCTGCCTTCAATTTTGTAGAACGTGTCAATCTTTCACTTAAACAAAAGGTTACACACACAAAACCCACAAAAGAACAATTATGTATAGGATAAGTAGTTTAAAATAGTGATAACTTAATGATTATTAGAGATGAATGAAAATGATTATAAAAAAAATAGCATATACCAATATATCATTGACTGCGTAATTTATCATTGAGGCTATGCTGGTAGCAATGTAGAGTAAGTAATTGTATTGAATTCGGTTAGTAATATGTTTTTTGTGAGATGTGTAGAATTTGGTATCATGAAAAGAAGAGAGCGTAGTTGGATGTATGATAGACTTGATGGGCGCAATCTTAAGCCCGACTTTCTCAAGGGGGTTGGAGAGTTCATTGAGTTTTGCAAAGAGCATCCAACCTGCAATGATGGTGACAAAATAAGATGCCCATGCCCCCTGTGTGATAATAGACGTTTCCATGATACTGAAACAGTTAGAGTACATTTGTACAAGAAGGGGTTTGTTCGTAATTACTATCAATGGATATGTCAAGGGGAAAGCTTAGTAGAGTCCTCGCGTGTTCATCCAAATCAATATCGGGATATGGTTATTGATGCTCTTGGAAATAATCAAGAGCATTTGGTGAATGAAGAGGGTAATTCAGTTGAAGAAGAACCAAATGATGAAGCTAAGAAGTTTATAGACCTTCTAAAGGCAGCTGGAGATCCATTATATGAAGGGAGCAAACTCTCTGTGTTGGAGATGGCATCAAGAATTGCAAGTTTGAAATGTGAATTCAACTTACAACACAGGTGTGTGGATGGGTTTGCATCTTTGATGAATGATGCGATTCCAAATAACAACCAAATGGGTAGAACTTTCAATAGCACAAAGAAGGTTCTTGAGGGCTTGGAACTTCCTCATGAGAGGATCCACACATGCCCTAAAGGTTGTTTGCTCTTCTGGAAAGGCGATGCACAGTTAGATAAATGTAGAGTATGCGGAAGTGATCGGTATAAGAAGACTGCAAAGGGTAAGCTTATTCCAGCAAAAGTTCTAATCTATTTTCCAATCACACCGAGGTTGCAAAGGTTGTATGCTACCAAGAACATTTCGGAGGATATGACTTGGCATGCCAAGAATCCCCGAGTTCAAAACACCTTCGCACATCCTAGTGATAGTCAAGCGTGGAAGCACTTGGATACAACCTTTCCTAATTTCGCATCAGAGCCACGAAATGTCAGGCTTGGTTTGTGCACGGATGGATTTGCCCCCCATGGTAAATTTGGATCCCAATATTCATGTTGGCCAATTATTCTTACACCATACAACTTGCCTCCATCGATGTGTATGAAAAGACCATTCATGTTCCTTTCTTTGCTCGTTCCCGGTCCTAAAAATCCTAAAGGAAACTTGGATGTGTACATGCAACCACTCATTGAAGAGTTGAAACAGTTATGGGAGGTTGGGGCTATGACTTATGACATCTCAAGCAAGCAGAATTTCAACCTCCGCGCAGCCCTTTTGTGGACTATTAGTGATTTTCCTGCATATGGAATGCTATCTGGATGGTCCACGGCCGGAAAGAAGGCTTGCCCTTATTGTATGGATAAAAGCAAGGCATTTTGGCTTGAACATGGAGGTAAAGTTTCATGGTTTGATTGCCATCGACAATTCCTTCCACATGATCACCCTTTTCGAAAGAATAAAACAGCTTTCTGCAAAAACAAAGTTGAAAATGGCATGGGTCCGCATATAATGTGTGGAGAAGAATTGTGGCAATGCGTGAAGGACTTGCCTAAAGCAACTGATGGTCCTGAAGCTCTTAAGAAGTTGAAGAGTGCCAAAATGGGTTGGTTCAAACAAAGTATTCTATGGGAACTCCCATATTGGAAGGATTTGCTTCTTCGTCACAACTTGGATGTCATGCACATTGAAAAGAACTTTTTTGACCAACTCATAAACACTGTGATGGATGTGAAAGGTAGCACCTCGGACACCACTAGTGCAAGGAAAGATATGGCTAAGTATTGTAAACGTCGGCAGTTAGAGCTTGGAAATGGAAATCAAACCATGCCAAAAGCACCCTTTGCACTTGACAAGGCTCAGAAGAAGGTGTTATGTGAATGGGTTCGAGACTTGAAATTCCCAGATGCTTATGCTTCAAACTTGAGCAGGTGTGTTAATCTTCAATCATGCAAGCTGTATGGAATGAAGAGCCACGATTGTCATGTCTTCATGGAGAGGTTACTTCCGGTTGCTTTGAAGGAGTTGCTTCCCTTGCATGTTTGGAAGGCAATTACAGAGATTAGTCAATTCTTCCGAGACTTATGCGCCCCCACTATCAAAGCGAGTGACATAGATCGCTTGGATAAGAATATAGCTGAGATCTTGTGCAAGCTAGAGAAGATTTTTCCACCTGCATTTTTCAACTCAATGGAACACTTGCCAGTTCATCTTCCACATGAGGCAAAGGTTGGTGGTCCCGTCCAGTACAGGTGGATGTACCCATTTGAAAGGTAATCAAAATAATACAAATTAGCGTAAATAAATTATTACTTTAAATATCTTATATGTTTACTAGTAACTATTAATCAAACTTACATAATTTATAGGTTTCTTAACCATTTGAAGCGTAAGGTTGGAAATAAGGCACGTGTAGAAGGCTCCATATGCAATGCTTACCTAATGGAGGAGATTACGAACTTTTGTTCCCACTATTTTCAACCTGAGGTTGACACCAAAGCAAGGGATCTAGGAAGAAATGTCCATTCGGTTGTTGAGAACCAACATGACGTTAATATCCCCGAGATGTTCAGGGTGGATTGTGGTCGTGCACCTACTAATGGCCGTTTGCGCTTCTTGCAAGACATGGAGTATGATCGAGCACATCTTTATGTGCTTGCAAACAGTGGCATCTTAGGTGAATATGAAAGGTAAAAAACTATAATTTAATTATTGTAAACTCTTCTAACGACGTATTTAACCTTTATTTCCTTAATTACCATAGGAAATTTGAGGAGCACATTCTCCAAACTCAACCTCACATAGTAATGGAGGATATTTGGAGTAAATGCGAAGCCCAGTTCCCTGAATGGTTTAAATCACATGTGAGATTAATTGTATTTTGCTTTTATTCATAAACAATATTACTTACATTAGTCATTGAAAGGGAAAAAAAATTACTAACTAATTCTACGAATTAGGTTCTCCGGTCTTTGAGTCCTAATGATGTGACACGGGCGCTTGCGATGGGCCCCTCTAGACAAGTAAGGACATGGAGCCGGTTCTATGCGAATGGATATAATTTTCAAACTCATGACTACGGCAAACACAAGTCAACTATGAATTATGGAGTGTGTGTACAAAGTCCTGATGAAGTTGACTACTTTGGCATTTTGGAGGAGGTGGTTGAACTTTCTTATTGTGGTAAGCTTCAAGAGTACAAGACAATCTTGTTTAAGTGCAGCTGGATGGATTCCGTGAAGGGTATGAACATTCATGAACAATACAAACTTGTTGAGGTCAATCATTCTAAGAGATACCCAAAGTATGACCCGTTTGTATTGTCTTACCAAGTTAGTCAAGTATACTTTGCACACTACCCCAGTTTGAAGAGGGATAAAGCCCAATGGTGGGCTGTGTTTAAAACTAAGGCAAGGTCTGTGATTGATGCTCCGGTTGACTTAGACTTTCTACAAGAAGATGCAAATGAGGTTTCTTCAGCTCTTTGTGCTCCAGATGAGATCCCAGATTATGAAGATCAAGATGATGATGATGATGATGACGATATTAATGATGGTGATGCTGATAGTATGAGTGATGAGGATGAGGATGATGAAGATGAGGATGAGGATGATGGTGATGATGACATTGATGATGATGATGACGATGGTGATGATGATGATGCTGATGATTCTGATGGATACGACGATTAACTTGATATTGCTGATTTTGGTCCTATTTGGTTGTTTAATTTTAGGTTCAAGAAATATTATGTAGTTGTTTGGTAAACTTATGATTGGAGTTTGACATGTGTTGTCTTTTATGATTGAACTTTGAATTATGTTGTTGTTTATTGAACTTATCATTGAACTTTTTATTTTGGTTGTATAAATTTATGTTTGTTAGACAATCTGTAGTTGTTTGTTACTTGTTATTAGGTAATTATATATGTAGCGTAAGTTTATTAATGTTAATGCTTGGTTTGTGTTCCATTAAATAAACAGATGTCCAATCGATGAATTGTCTTTTATGATTGAAATTTGAGTTATTTAAACTTGGTTTGTGTTCTACTAAATAAACAGATGTCCAATCGAGGAGAACATTCAGCCATCCGCAGCCGTTTAGGTGCACGTGGAGGTGGTCGTGAAGGTGGTCGTGGAGGTGGCCATGGAGCTGACCATGGAGCTGGCCGTGGAGGTACTACACGGGTGACCCAACCCTCACTGGATACCTACTTTGATGATGACGAAACTCAAGGTGAATACTCTGAAGAGGTGGTACCTGATTCACAAGTAAATGAAGAAGCTGAGGATTCTGGAGTCGTTTGGATGGCACCGGGTGAACTTTGGTAAGATTTAGAGTTACATTTTAATTATTTTATCTCTGTATGAATGTTGTAAACTAACGTTACTTGTGTTATTTCCTATTCCACTATGTAAGGTTTGATCACAGTTCCATTTCGCGGGATATTACTAACGTCATCCAGAAATATTTCAAGAGTCCTTGGACGTGTTATACCAAAGTTGACAAGGATACAAAAGATCATTGGTTCACTCTGTTCAAGGTTTACACAATTTTATATCATGTAATGTATCACTTTTTATTTTTCAACTTGCTATAATTGTAACATAACAAAATATCCTTCTTTTCTTTTCTTTTGTGTAGAGGACCTATAAATGGTTGCCTGAGTTTGATCACCTTGCTGTGCGTGATTACCATGCAAATGCATATAAACGGGTTAAGTACATCCACTACCAAATAACAAGAAAGAGTAATGGAAGGAAGCCAGATTGGATGTCTGAGAAAGTGCATGCAGATATGATGAAGCACGTGGATGATGATGAATTCAAGAAAAGATCTGAGCAGGCTAAGAAAAATAGAAGAGGGGGTTCATTAACCAACAATGTTGAACCATCACATTTCCAAGGTTCCATTTCCACAACTGAGGCTGCAAAGAAAATGGTAAGTTTAATAATGTAACTAAATTTCATTTAACGTTGTTACTAATTTGATTATTCACAAAAATTACTTGTATAATTAGGCAAAGGAAAGTGGAGGTGTGATGCCTACAGCTGGTGACTTATATTTGAAGACACACACGAAGGAAGTACCGGGTAAAGGGAAAGTCCCTTGTAGTAGCAAAGCAAAGCAAATCAAGGTAACTTACTATTATTCAAACAAAGCTTATGAAACACGTTTTAAGTTTAAAATCAACCCTTAGTTCGTTTAGTTGAAAAATGGGCCTTAGATGTGAGTAAATAACCTTGAATGTGACTTAGCAAGTTCAAACAAAGCTTATGAAACATGTTTTAAGTTTAAAATCTGCCCCTAGGTGATTTAGTTGAAAAATGGGACCGAAAATGCCTTATTTAGCCTATATATGACCTATATCGACCAAATAGGCCTTAGATGTGAGTAAATACCTTTGAATGTGACTTAGCAAGCTCAAACAAAGCTTATGAAACACTTTTTAAGTTTAAAATCAGCCCGTAGGTGATTTAGTTGAAAAATGGGACCGAAAACGCCTTATTTAGCCTATATGTGACCTATATCGACCAAATATGACCTAAATGTGCTTAAATTGCTTAGAATCGGTTTTAGAAACCTTGAATATGACACATAAAACATGTAAATGGTTTGAAATGACAAGTTTGGTTCCTTAGTTCAAAGTTGGGCGAGAAAATGACATTTTAGGCAATATATGACCTATAACGACCATATAGGCCTTAGATGTGAGTAAATACCTTTGAATGTGACTTAGCAAGTTCAAACTAACCTTATGAAACATGTTTTAAGTTTAAAATCAGCCCGTAGGTGATTAAGTTGAAAAATGGGACCGAAAACGCCTTATTTAGCCTATATGTGACCTATATCGACCAAATATGACCTAAATGTGCTTAAATTGCTTAGAATCGGTTTTAGAAACCTTGAATATGACACATAAAACATGTAAATGGTTTGAAATGACAAGTTTGGTTCCTTAGCTCAAAGTTGGGCGAGAAAATGACATTTTAGGCAATATATGACCTATAACGACCAAATAGGCCTTAGATGTGAGTAAATACCTTTGAATGTGACTTAGCAAGCTCAAACAAAGCTTATGAAACACTTTTTAAGTTTAAAATCAGCCCGTAGGTGATTAAGTTGAAAAATGGGACCGAAAACGCCTTATTTAGCCTATATGTGACCTATATCGACCAAATATGACCTAAATGTGCTTAAATTGCTTAGAATCGGTTTTAGAAACCTTGAATATGACACATAAAACATGTAAATGGTTTGAAATGACAAGTTTGGTTCCTTAGCTCAAAGTTGGGCGAGAAAATGACATTTTAGGCAATATATGACCTATAACGACCAAATAGGCCTTAGATGTGAGTAAATACCTTTGAATGTGACTTAGCAAGCTCAAACAAAGCTTATGAAACACTTTTTAAGTTTAAAATCAGCCCGTAGGTGATTAAGTTGAAAAATGGGACCGAAAACGCCTTATTTAGCCTATATGTGACCTATATCGACCAAATATGACCTAAATGTGCTTAAATTGCTTAGAATCGGTTTTAGAAACCTTGAATATGACACATAAAACATGTAAATGGTTTGAAATGACAAGTTTGGTTCCTTAGCTCAAAGTTGGGCGAGAAAATGACATTTTAGGCAATATATGACCTATAACGACCATATAGGCCTTAGATGTGAGTAAATACCTTTGAATGTGACTTAGCAAGTTCAAACTAACCTTATGAAACATGTTTTAAGTTTAAAATCAGCCCGTAGGTGATTAAGTTGAAAAATGGGACCGAAAACGCCTTATTTAGCCTATATGTGACCTATATCGACCAAATATGACCTAAATGTGCTTAAATTGCTTAGAATCGGTTTTAGAAACCTTGAATATGACACATAAAACATGTAAATGGTTTGAAATGACAAGTTTGGTTCCTTAGCTCAAAGTTGGGCGAGAAAATGACATTTTAGGCAATATATGACCTATAACGACCATATAGGCCTTAGATGTGAGTAAATACCTTTGAATGTGACTTAGCAAGTTCAAACTAACCTTATGAAACATGTTTTAAGTTTAAAATCAGCCCGTAGGTGATTAAGTTGAAAAATGGGACCGAAAACGCCTTATTTAGCCTATATGTGACCTATATCGACCAAATATGACCTAAATGTGCTTAAATTGCTTAGAATCGGTTTTAGAAACCTTGAATATGACACATAAAACATGTAAATGGTTTGAAATGACAAGTTTGGTTCCTTAGTTCAAAGTTGGGCGAGAAAATGACATTTTAGGCAATATATGACCTATAACGACCATATAGGCCTTAGATGTGAGTAAATACCTTTGAATGTGACTTAGCAAGTTCAAACTAACCTTATGAAACATGTTTTAAGTTTAAAATCAGCCCGTAGGTGATTAAGTTGAAAAATGGGACCGAAAACGCCTTATAACGACCAAATAGGCCTTAGATGTGAGTAACTACGTTTGAATGTGACTTAGCAAGTGAAAACAAAGCTTATGAAACATGTTTTAAGTTTAAAATCAGCCCTTAGTTCTTTTTTTTGAAAAATGGGAGCGAAAATGCCTTATTTAGCCTATATATGTTTTAAGTTTAAATGTGCTCAATTTAATATATTTTTATGCATGGGTGATAATCATTTTAATTCTTGTAGGAAAACTATGAAAAAAATGTTGCTGAATGTGTTGAAAAAGGCATTGCTAAAGATCCCAACCAAATCTACTTTGAGACAGTAGGTGGGAGAAAGAAGGGAAAGGTCCCCGGGCTGGGTAGTGGAGCCTCTCTATACTTTGCACCATCTAGAAGGGGTGGTAGTTCTTCTAGCTCATACACCCCATCTATTTATTCTCAAATGTCATCTCGATTGGAAGAGACTCAACAACAGTTGACCCAAAAATCCATTGAGCTTGAAACAACAAAAAATCAGATGTTAAAGGCTATGGAGGACGATCTACTTTTGAGGCAAAGGGAGAGAGAAGAAAGAGAAGCAGAGCGACTACAGCACCAAAGGGAGATGGAAAGGGAGAGACAAGAGAGAGAAAGGGAGAGACAAGAAAGAGAAGAACATGCCGCCCAGATGAAAAAGGCAATGGAGTCTTACGAGCGGATGTTCAGTCAGTGTACTGGTTTTCCTTTCTCGCAGTCGCAGGACCCTCGAGATCCACCCGGAGGCGGGACACCTTTGTGTTAGGTAGTTAGTATTCTTGTATTAGTTTGAACTAGTTACAACTTTTCGTATTAACATGTTTGAACAACATTATGTGTATTATGAATCTTTGTTGTATGACTTTGAACATGTTTAATATTATAACATCGAGCAGGTTTCATACGATTTTACAGAATTTATATAAATTCGTATATATACAGGCATATATAATATTTACAGGTACATATATAATATTTATACAGGCATATAATACAGGTATATATGCGATTTTACAAAATTGGCTGCAAATGATATTTGCATAATTACCGACCGCAAAGGCAGTCACAAATTTAGTGACCGCTACAAAAGCAGTCACTAATTTAGTGACCGCCCACAAGGCAGTCACTAATTTAGTGACCGCCAAAGCAGTCACTAAATTAGTGACCGCCACGAAAGCAGTCACTAATTTAGTGACCGCTACAAAGGCAGTCACTAATTTAGTGACCGCCAAAGCGGTCGCTAATTTAGTGACCGTCAAGGCGGTCGCTAATTTAGCGACCGCATTAGCGGTCACTAATTTAGTGACTGCTTGGCGGTCACTAAATTAGTGACTGCTTAGGTGGCGGTCGCTAATTCTGTCGGTAAATTTTAGCGACCGCCTTCCAGTTGGAGTTTCCTAAATTACCGTCCAGGTGAAAACTGACCGCTTTTTTGCGACCGCTGGCGGTCGCAAAATCTTTTACCAACCGTTTTTCGCGTTTTACCAACCAATTTTAGCGGTTGGTAATTAATCAATTTCTTGTAGTGACTATATTGATGTATTAGCATTGCTGCTCAGTACTAAGTAATCTAACATCCCCCATCAAGATGGAATGGGATGAGAATCAGACAATCCCATCTTGGAAAGTAGCAACTGAAATTGAGTGGAAGGCAATGGCTTGGTGAAGACATCTTCCAGTTGTTGCTGAGTGGGTAAGTAAGTAAGATGAATCATCCCTTCAAGAACCTTGTCCCTTGTAAAGTGACAATCTATCTCTATATGTTTAGTACGCTCATGAAATACAGGATTTCTAGCAATGTGCAAGGCTGACTGATTGTCACAAAGTAGAGAAATAGACTTTAAGTTCTGAACCCCCATATCAGTTAGGAGATTGACAATTCAAGTAACTTCTGAAGCTGTTGCTGCCATGGATCTGTATTCAGCTTCTGCTGAAGATCTAGAAACAGTAGTTTGCTTCTTTGATTTCCAAGAAATAGGTGATCCTCCAAGCAACAATACATACCCTGTCACTGATCTTCTGGAATCAGGAAAAGCTGCCCAATCTGAATCTCAAAAAGCTTGTAAGATAATGTTGTCGATCTGAAGCTTTAAGTAGAATCCCTTGCCCTTCAGTGTGAGCAACATATCTCAATGTATGATGTAAAGCAGCCACATGTGAGTCTCTAGGAGAATGAAGAAACTGACTAAGTAGTTGTACTATGTAGGACAAATCTGGCCTTGTATGAGTCAAAAAGTTAAGCTTGCCCACCAAAGATCTGTATTTCTCTGTGTCATCATATAAATCCCCATCATTGGCGGTAAGCTTGATGTTTAAAGGCAAAGGAGTGATGGCTTTCTTTGAGAGATCAAATCCACAGTCAGAACGAAGTTCTTTAGTGAACTTCTTTTGACTCAAAATCACACCATCAGTAGTATACCCAACTTCTATATATCCCAAGAAAATAACTTAGTCTTCCCAAATCCTTGATGTTGAATTCTGTATGTAAGTAAGATTTCAGCTCCTCAAGTTTCTGTGAATCAGTACTAGTGAGAATGACATCATCCACATACACAGCAGCAATATTGATGTGATTGTCTTCTCTGTGAATGAACAAGATGTTGTCATATTTAGACTGAAAGAAACCTTGATGTTCAAAAGCTGTTCTTAGCTTTTCATGCCACTGTCTTGAGACTTGTTTCAAACCATAAATAGATTTAAGTAATCTGCAGACCTTGTTTGTAGGGTTAGGAATGCCTTCTGGAACTTGCATATAGACTTCTTCTTTTAAGTCACCATGAAGGAATGCATTATTCACATCAAGTTCATATAGTGGCCAATGTCTGCTTGCTGCAACTGCAATGAGGCACCTAATGGTACTCATTTTGACCACAGGGATGAAAGTTTCTTCATAATCAATCCCATACTTCTGGTTGTATCCCTTAGCTACCAACCTTGCTTTGCATCTCTCCAAGGCACCACAAGACTTCAGTTTTATTTTAAACACCCACTTACAACGTATAGCTTTCTTTCCTTTTGGTAACTCTAACAATTTCCATGTAAAATTGTGATCCAAAACTTCTAATTCCATCTGTATAGCCTCCACCCAGATTTGATGTTTAGCAGCTTCTGTGTAAGTTGCTGGTTCCTGAATATCACAAGTTTGGGATAGAAAAGCTTGAAAATCTGTAGGAAATGTGATATAAGACACCAGGTTGCACCAGTGAGTGGTGGTTTGCTCATGAACAGGATTCTGAGTGGAAGCTGTATGACAAATGTAATCTTTTAAGTAAGAAGGAGGTTTGGGAATTCTATTAGACTGTCTAGTAAGAACAGGAGATGGAGTAACTGTAGAAATATAATCCACAGTATTTGAGGGATCAAGTGGATCATCATTGTGATCACTATGACTGATAGATGATGATCCAGCATCAGTAGGAGAAGAAATGATTGGAGAAGAAGAAACAGGAGAAGAGAAGGAAGTGGAAGAATTAGGTAGTGAATGAAAATTGGGAAAGATGTGTTCTGGAGTGGTGAAATTTGGAGTATCAAACAAAGGTGGGGAAGCAAAAGCTGGAAGGAATATAGCATTGGTGTAATTAGAAGTGGGTGGTTTGTGTTTGTTGTAAAGATGGTATGGAAAATGTTTCTCATGGGACTGAACATCTCTAGGAACAAACATCTTATTAGCATCTATGTCTAGCACCTTGTAACCTTTTTGTGAAACTGAATATCCCATAAACACACATGGTGATGCTCTGCTGTCAAGCTTGGTTCTCCCAACCTTAGAAGTAGAAACATAACAAAGACACCCAAAAGTTCTAAGGTGAGACAAATTAGGAACAATGCCAAACATTCTGAAATAAGGTGTGTCAAGATTGATGGCTTTCAAGGGCATCATATTGATTAAATAGGCTGCACACAGGACAAACTCTCCCCAAAATCTTGCAGGAACCCTGGATTGTATATAAAGAGCTCTTGCTGTCTCTAACAAGTGCTTGTGTTTTCTCTCAACAATTCCATTATGTTGAGGTGTGTGACTACAGTTGGTTTGAGTGAGAATGCCAAGTTTAAGATATAACTGCTTCAGATCACCCTCAGACAATTCTTTTGCATTATCATATCTAACACATTTGACAGATACACCAAACTGAGCCTGAACCATACTAAAAAAATCTGTCAAAACAGTAACTACTTCCTTTTTATTTCTCAACATATGAATCCATGTAAATCTACTGAAATCATCAACTATGGTCAAAAACTGATTACATCCAGTAGGGGTAGTTACAGAATAAGGGCCCCAAACATCAATATGAATCAATTCAAATGGAGCTTTGGTCTTAATGCTACTATGAGGAAAACTTAGCCTACTTTGTTTAGCTACAGGGCATACTTGACATATAGTATCCTGTATACAAGGGCTAATTTCACAATTAATGTCTACATGTTTCAGCTGGCTAAAAGGTAGATGTCCCATTCTCAAATGTCATAGTTTTGCATTGTCAATGACTGAAGAACAAACCGCATTACAAACATGTGACTCCACAGGAACTGCTTCTCTTAACTGTTGTTCTCCCACATTGTACAGACCAGAACTAACATCACCAAGAGGAATCAACCTCCCTTTCTAGCAGCAAACAAAGCATTTGTCATGAGTAAAAATGCATTTCACAATTTCGGTCCTTGCATAGTTTGTGTACAGAAATCAGATTATACTTAAATTCTGGAACATGCAGAACATTATACAAGGTGATCTCATCATTTAGTACAACTGATCCAATATGTTTCACTGGAACTCTGCTCCCATTAGATATAGTAATGTAGGGAGGTTTATTTTCTATTGTTTTATAAGTGGTGAATTGTGAAAGATCATAACAAAAGTGATCTGATGCACCACTATCAAGTAACCACTTGGAATTGGAATGAGACAATAAACAGATGTTACCTGCCATCAATGCTGCATTATGGTTTTGAGTAGGTGGTAAAGATCCTTGAGCTAAGTAGTTGTTCGTTTTTATGATATCTAAGTAGTTATGATATCTAAGTAGTTGTTCGTTTTTATGCAAAAAAATTATATATACCGTTAAGTTGCAGAAGATGGTAATATCAAGACAATTTTGTCAAAACTACCTTATAAAATTGTGTTTTTCCGAAAAACTGCATTATAAAAAAATTGTTGTAATTAACTATCTTATAAAACATTTATGTCGTAAAACATTACGTTTTCCGAATTATGAACGTTAACTCAAAATTTCGGGATTTACTTTTCCATATGCATCTTACGTGTCACTTAATTACTTTTTTTCCCGTTAGATACCACGTGATCGAGATACACCTAGCTAAGTCAATCCCCGAAATCTTGAATTAATGTTCATAATCCTACGAACGCGCGATAGTATCTTACAACATAATTTTTTTCTAAGGTAGTTAATTAAAGTAGTTTTTCACACAAAAAAAAAACTCAATTTTATAAGATAGTTTTTGACAAATTTACCTAATATCAATCACTTCAAAACAAACTTTCAACAATAGCACCTATCAGTAGTCGTACGATTTTAGGTAATTAAACAGCAAAAGATTTATTGCTTGCTGTTAAGCATTAATCCCTTACTTTACTTCGATCGGAAAAGGAGGCGAAGGTACAATAAATTATACGAAGTATGCAAAAGTGAAGATCAAATCAAGCTAAAAGAACATGAGGGATCAGCAGGACAAATAAGGTAGCTTTCAGGCTTTACTACTTATGCCTTTCTTGGGTTTAAAGAGGACTTTTCCAGATGCAAAGCATTATTAGCTACTTACATGTTGGAAAATGACAGTATTATTAAAGTAGATTATCAGGTAACTATACCAATAATTCAGTCTTTAGACTTGCTAAAGTTGCACTCTTTATTTCCTTTTTCTTAAGGGGTGGGAGAGTTGTAAGAGGAAACAACCAAGAACAAACAAATAGACGAGATATTTTTGGTTGTTAAAGATTAATATCTTAGTGTATCCAAATCAACCCTTCTAACATAAGTAGTAATATATATATATATATATATATATATATTTTGACATAGGATAAAGATACATAAGTAAAAGCAAAAGAAAAACAACAAGCTAATTAACCATCTGGCCTAACACCAAAGGATGAAAAGAATTGCAGTCCTTCCTTTGCAGCCCGTTTAGCTAGATCATGAGCAGGTTGTACATCACCTCGCTCCACCTTGTTAATCATGCAACTTCTGAAACCTGTACCTATTTCGAGAATGGCTTTCACTGTCCAAGTGAGACGGATATCAGGCTTAAGAGACCAAGGTAGCTGAGTCAGTATGTATTGCAATATTAGTTAATGAAGATGGCGTTGCCCATTGTAACGCTAGCAAACAGGCCATCGATTCCACATGTAGAGCTGAATGGCCTAAACCATAGTCACTGCCTCCTATAATTAATACTTGTCCCAGCTGCTTGTGGTTGTTGAAGCACCCATCCCATACCAGCTCTTGATGTGACTTTGTTCCAAGCTCCGTCAATATATATAACTGTAACAAGCAAATAAATGTTAATCCTACCGATATTTGCAAAATAAAACTCTGGTGGGTAGGTTGGTGTGTCCTCTAGAGGATGTAGAAAGCTCAATTGTTCACTGTCTTTCTGCCTGTAGATTTTGTTCTGCTCCAAAGCTAACTTGAAATGGGTCTGAACCATTTGAATGTCTCCAGTTTCCGAACTGAAAACTCTTGGATTTCGTGTTACCCATAATGCCCACAAGATACCTATAAAAGTAACTATGCGATCACTTAATTTGCCATCCTCGCTAATAAAAAGCTGGATATAGTTGAGAATCCAATGTTGAAGGGATAGATTCTCGTTAAAATTTGAGTTTATGCCTAGCATACAACTCCTCCATACATCTTGAGCCAATTTACAAAGGCGACAGGTGTTGTGCGTCTTCGCAAAAGTCACTGCATAAGTCACAAGTTACATCTAAACTAATCCCTCTTCGCTCCAAATTAGCTTTTACTGGGATCCCGTCAACCATTACCTTCCAAATAAAAAGCTTCCACTTTGGAAGAATTTTAAGAGCCCATAACACCTTTTAAAAAAGGTAGAAACCTATTATGCCTTATTCCAAAATTAGAATCCTGGTCTTTGAGACGATCTTGTAAGAATGCGTAACTCGTTTTAACTGTGAAATTTCCGTTTACAGTTTTAGTCCAATATAACTGGTCTGGAACTGACCCTTATGGAAGCTCAACAGTCAAGATAGCATTTGCATCCACATTGACAAAGGAATTTCTAATTAGTGAAGCATTCCAACGCCTTTCAGAGTCCTGAAGAAAATGATTGACCCTCCACAACTGTGCATCTGCTAGCAAAAACAGGTATCTTACCGTGAACCCAATTATCCCTTCTAGCTATGACGTTGCTTCCATTTCCAATCTTCCAAGCACACCCTTGTAGTAACGAATTTTATGCTTGGCGAAGACTGCGCATACCCCATGAAATCCGACCTTGGCATCTGTTAGGCTTGCCTGTAGCTAAAGCAAATTTCCCCTTTGCAGCATAGATTCTTGAAATTAAAAGCTGGGGATTTTGATGCATTCTCCACACTTGCTTCATTAAAAATGCTTTATTAAGTGTCGATAAATGACGAATACCCAAGCCTCTCATTCCTCTGGGTAAATATAAGATATTCCTACGAATCCAATGCATTCCCTTTTTCCCCTGTTTTGCCCAGAAGAAAGTAGTAATATATTAATATCTGCTCTTTCTATATAATTCAGACACAATTTAGATGATGGTGCACTCAAACAATACAAATATTTGTGTAATTGTGTTATTAAAGATGAAAATTTTAAGATAGTCATAACAAAAATGATCATGGCAAGGGAATTAGTTTGGACCACATAAATTGATTTTATTTTACATTTTTTTTATTTTCTTTTATCTTTGAAAATATGAAAAATCAATTTATTTATCTTTGTGAAAATAAAAAAAAAATTCCAAAAATATGTTAGTACATAATTAGACTAATTCAATATTTGAGTTTTTTAATTTTCTCTCTCCTCTTGCCAAACCACTCCCCAGACCACCAGAGACCTTCTTCGCAACCACCAACCCCCCTTCCCAGTTGTGACCATCCTCCGGTAGCGCGCAGTCGTCCACCCCTCCGTTCGCGCGAACCCACACCGCCCTCCCCCCACGCAGCTTCGTCTTCACGCGTTCTTCGTCGTCGGCTTTGCAGATCTGTGCGACTAAGGTGGGTATAATGTGGATTCACGACTGGGCAAGGTGGATTCGCAGCTGGGCATGGTGAATTCGAGGTTGGGAATGGTGATATCGTGGTTGGGCAAGCATTCGCGGTTGTGTGGTTACGGTGGTTCATGGAGATGGTCCGAGACTGCGCTTATTCGGGGTATTTTGGGCCCCAAACCCCAACTGTTTTTTTTTTTTTTTTAAGTTTTAAAGAAGTTAAAAGGTAATTAATTAAAAACTTGCAATAAATAACACAAAAATATATTGTCTTGGTAGTTTATCATCAAATCATTCCTCTAGCAATGGTTTATCATCAAGTCACAAAATCATTTTTCGTTTTGAATTTGAATGTTACTATATTGTCTAATATTAAAGCAATAAATATTATTTTAATTACTTTTATTTTATATTTATAAAATATTAAACCTATGTCTAATCATATTCAAAATAAGTGTTATTTATTCATTTTAGTTATTTATAATTAAATTATTTATTTCTTAATTTAATTTCCTTTTAGTAACTCGTGTTTTTATTATTTTATTTTCATTTATTTTTTATGCAAAGCAAGAAAATTTTATTTTGGTTTAATTTTTAATTTTCTTGATTCTCCCCGCGGCTTTATCTTACTTAAGGTACGTGCTCGAGATCCAAGTCACATATTCGAATTCCATAGTTCGTAGAACAATTTATAAGATAAAACATACTAATTTTATAACATAAGTGGACATTGCCAAACCACAATATAGATGGACATTGTTGTTGGGTTTAATTTGTGATGGTAATGTCCTTCTAAATTGTTGGTAATTACCTTAAGCCTTTTTTATATCCTTGATAAGCGATTTTCGCGTCGTTATACGAGAGCCAACTAATCAAACAATATTTGTAGAATACTTAAACAAACCAACTATATTGACTATAGCGGAAAGCGTAGAGATCGTCCCAAGAGAACGGAGAGAATGAGAATAGCAAGTACGAGCTAGCTTAGAATAGGAATGTGATTTGGATTATAGTAAACTAACAATTCTACACTAATTAACAAGTTAATCAATAAGGAATAAGCTAGGGGAATTGGGGATCAACTCGGTTTCAATGGGAAAATCGAATAAAATACGACCATGACAATGCAAGGACATGAAGTCAAGGGGGCAAACCAAATAATATAGCGTTCAACGCCTCTCGGTTAGAACGCAATGCCAAACTAATTACAATAGCACGTTCTCGCGTCACCTCAAAACTAGCATGACTCATGAAACAACAGTCCACTCATATGTTCTCACCAATTCTCAATATCTTGACAAATTTGTAATGGACACTCCAATCAAATAACCATCATAGCATTTGCAACTAATATTCAAGCTAAACATGGAAATCCTATCCAACACATCACAATTTAATCAAAAAATCATCATCAATTCAATTCTAATTCCCCAAATACTTTACAAGCTTCACCCCTAACCCTAGCATGAAACTACTAAAGAGCCATGGAAATGAAAATGAAAAGCAATATAAGTATGGAATTCAAACAAAGAAGCATACAAATTAAGCAAAAGCGAAATTGAAATCAACAAATCAAACAAGCAAGCTTTTAGAGAATTCTAAGTATTAAGAAAACAAGCAACAATAAACAAGAGAACAAAATTGAAGAGCAAAATTAAAAGAACAAGATGAAAGAGGAAAGAAATTACTTGAAGCTTCAAAGCATTCACTAGTAGAAAAAACCCTTGTTGCAGCGGGCTTTTAGACCCTTGTTACAGCGTACATCGTATGCTGCAACTGGGGGGCCTGCAATGTACATTGTTCGCTGCAAAAAGTGACTTGTTGCAGCGTAAATACTGCAACAAGTGTGTAAAATTAGGCAAAAATCTAGACCAGCGTACAATTTGGTGTACGCTGCAACAGGGTAGGTTTATTGCAGCGAACAACAATTTTTAATCTATTATAAGTGATTTCAGAAGGACTGTATTTAACTATTTCAGAAGGACACCCCTACTAACAGCCATATTTCTAGACAAAGCAGACATATACTGATATACTGAGTTTTATCAAACGAGAAAGGAGAATGGAGAATCAAGTAAATAATCGTCACACAATCTATTTTTGTTGTACAAGTTGTTCAACACCACTATAGTAAATGAAGTAAAAAGATCACATTTGGTGAGTGAATTTATTACCAAAATTTTTGTTTTCCACTAATGACTAGATTTAAACAACGTACTCAAAACATGACTTTTCTATTACATCTGGACGGAGGGAGTGATAACTGATACGATTTTTGTTACGTGACAATCCACAGAAATAAGGTGGACCAAAGAGTAAGAGACACAGAAGCTAAAGCATAAGTCCATAGCATAATCACGGAACACTCACTTTGGCCAGCTCCAAACAGTTGTGTCATTGTGCCTGCCATAACCATAAAACACAATTAATTACCAAAATATAATCTAACCCAATATCTCAACGTTGATTATAAGTAAAAAAAAATTAGAAAAAAGAATGGTGTTAAGTGTTAACATACATACCTATGTTCATTGCTGGTGGCATAGCATATTGAATTAGAAGAAGAAATACAAACAATTTGTCGTCGTATGGAACGAGACCAACTCGAAGTGCTCCCTTAACAATCAAAATTCCCAATAGAGGAAGAATTATGAAGCGTACTACAACTATCCCAATAACAACTCTTAATTGAATACCAGAACCCCTTAAACCTGATCACCAACCAAAAAAACAAGAACAAAGTTTAATTAGTGATTTTGGAAGATTGAGGTAAGTAAGTTAATTATGTTTGCCAACTAATTATATATATTATTATGTACTCCGTAAAATAGAAGGAGATTATTTACCTTGAAGGAGGTTTGCTCCGAGTATTACGGTCAGAGCTGGAATGGCTGCTTCTCTGTATGTATATTAGAGATGGATGTTAGGGAAAACCTTGAACAATGTTTTCAAGTTTCCCTTTTTACCATAATCAGGTGGAGTCCGGGAAGGACGAGTGAGCCTTCTTAATTTATTTATTTTAATTTTTTTGCACGAATGAGTCAAGATGACGATATAAATTATGAGTGGAACATGGGATTCGAATTTCGAACATACGACTACACATACCTCTATCTTAACCACTAGACCAGTTTTTTGGTACAACTTTTTATATTGTGGCTTGTCAGTAGTTCTAATACAATACTCCCTCCGTTCCATATTACTTTTCTTGGTTAAAGAAAAACACCAGTATTAAGAAAATGCATGTTTGTATAAGAAAAATAATCATTACAACAACAACAACAAAGCCTTAGTCCCAAAATGATTTGGGGTCGGCTAACATGAATCGTCGTAGGAGATCGTCATTGTCACCAATCAAACCAGAAAAGAGCAGGAAGTAAAAAGAAAAAAGCAAGGAAGAGAAGGTGGAATTAATGAAAGTAAGATAAGAGAAATATATATATATATATATATATATATATATATATATATATATATATATATATATATATATATATATATATATATAAATATATATAATAGAAGAAATATTGTAAGAGATAATAAAAATAAGTAAATTTTAAAATAAATGAATAAGTAAAATAAGTACATTTCAAAATAGCATGTAAAAATAAAAAATAAAAATACGAATAAAAAATAAATTAAAAAAATAGAAAGAAACATAAACATGAAAGTTGTATAAGTCAAATGAAGTTATCAATATATATTCTCTCCCTCCACGTTGTCCTATCCAACGCCATATTTTCCTCAATCCCAAGAAAGCTCATATTGTGCTCAATCACCTTCTTCCAAGTTTTCTTAGGTCTTCCCCTACCCCTTGCAATTCTATCATTTTGCCACCTTTCTATCCTCCTAACCGGGGCATCACTTGATCTTCTGCTTACATGTCCAAACCATCTTAAACGATTTTTCATCATCTTAAACCCAATCGCTGCAACTCCTACTTTCTTCCTAATAATCTCATTCCTCAAACGATCCTTTCTTGTATGCCCACACATCCAACATAACATGCGCATCTCCGCCACATTCATCTTGTGCACGTGACAATGTTTCACTGCCCAACATTCCGTGCCGTATAACAAAGCCGGTCGAATTGCCGTGCGGTAAAATTTTCCCTTCAATCTTTGGGGTATGCCAGAATCACATAGGAACCCTGTGATACTTTTCCACTTCAACCAACCTGGTTTGATTCTATGAGCCACATCGCCATCCAATTCTCCATCCTTTTGGATAATAGATCCTAAATAACGGAACATTTCAGAGCCTTAAACAATCTTCCCTTCTAAGGTAATCCCCCCTGTCTCTCTATCTTGGACTCCACTAAACTTACACTCCATATATTCCGTCTTGTTTCTACTCAGCCTAAAACTCCGAGATTCCAAAGTTTGTCTCCATAACTCCAACTTACTTTCCACTCCTTTTGTTTCATCAATCAGCACAATATCATCTGCAAACATCATGCACCAGGGTATACCATCTTGGATTGACCTCGTCAATTCGTCCATGACTATAGCACAAAGAAACGGGCTAAGTGCGGAGCCTTGATGCACTCTAATCGTAATGGGGAATTCTTCGGTCTTACCAACACTAGTTCTCACACTCGTGCTAACTCCCTCATACATGTCCTTGATGATATCAATATACTTCCTCGGAATTCCCTTCCTATTTAATGCCCACCAAAGAATGTCCCTTGGTACCTTATCATCCGCCTTCTCCAAATCAATGAAAACCATATGTAAATCCTTCTTCTTATCCCGATAATTCTGCATTAGTTGTCTTATAAGATGAATGACCTCCATAGTTAATCTCCCAGGCATAAATCTAAACTGGTTCTCCGAAATTTTCACAGTTCTCCTCAATCTTTGCTCAATAATCCGCTCCCAAAGTTTCATAGTATGACTCATTAGTTTGATTACTCGATAGTTGGCACAATCCTGGACATCACCCTTATTCTTGTACAAGGGGATGATAGTACTTTTCCTCCACTCTACTGGCATCCTATTACTTCCCCAAATCTTTGTTGAAAAGAGTTGTTAACCATACAACCCCTCTCTCTCCCAAACATCTCCAGACTTCGATATGTATACCATCGGGCCCCACTGCCCTCTTGCGACCCATTTTTTCAGTGCCATTTCGACTTCTCTCTTTTGAATTCTTCGCATAAAACTCTAGGTTAACCATATCCCGAGGGATATTTGTATCCCCAATATCGCACCCTTGATCCCCGTTGAACAAGTTATCAAAGTAGAACCTCCATCTATCCTTGATTTCCTTATCTCCCACCAAACTTTTTGATCAACATCTTTCACACATTTAATCCTCCCGATGTCTCGCGTCTTTCTATCTCTCATTCGAACAAGTCTATAAATGTCTTTTTCCCCTTCTTTTGTATCTAATCTTGCGTAAAGATCCCGATTCACCTTTGCTCTAGCCTCTCTTACGACCTTCTTTGCTTCTCTTTTAGCCTCCTTGTACTTCTCGTAGTTTTCATCACTTCTACATTTTCCCAACTCCTTATAGCATTCTCGTTTGCTCTTTATAGCTCGTTGCAGGACTTCGTTCCACCAAGATGTGTCCTTACTTGGTGGCATGATTCCTTTAGATTCCCCTAGGACCTCTTTCGCCACTCCCTTTATGTGCTCCATTCTTGTCCATAATGAGCCTATATCCAAATCCATATCCCCGACCCAAATACCTTCACTTGCCACCTTTTCCACAAATTTTAGTTGTTGCTCCCCTTGAAGTTTCCACCACTTGATCCTAGGCTCTACTAGTGGTCTTCTCCTCCTTATATAACTTCTACCTCGAAAATCAAGGACCACAATTCTATGTTGGGTTGTTGTACTCTCACCCGGAATCACCTTACAATTGGTGTAGCACTGTCTCAAAGCATTCCTTACTAAAAAGAAGTCAATTTGGCTTGTATTATCTCCACTCCTATAGATTACTAAGTGAGATATTGTTCTGTAGTTTTGTGGGCAATGAGAGAAAGTAAGTAATGGTTTAATGTAAAGGTACAAAAAAATAGTAGATGTGATGATGGTTGGGTGGAAAAAAAACAATAATGATTAATAAAAAAGTGAGAAATGTGTATGTTCAAAAATACACGAAATGCAACGGGTAACGATTAGAAAAACAAGAAAAGTAATATAGAACAAAGGGGGTATTTTGTTTGTATACATATTTCATCCGTCTTCCTTCCGCATAATAGTATTATAAACGTTAATTTACTAAAAACAAAAGAGAGATAAAGGGTACCCAAGCATGAAGGCTGAGTCAGTGACAACATGGAATGGAGCATCATTGCCAATCATCAAATTCCGGATTGGAGAAATCATTCCAATTGCAAACCCAAGTATCTACAAAAGAGAGAGTTTATCAGGAATGATTTCCAATTTATCCAGATTAGAACAACAGAGAATTATTAAACCAGTTAGTACTCCTTCCGTTTTCTAAAACTCTGTGCATTTACAAGTTCCGCATTAACAGAGTGTTTAGAGGATACCGCTGCAATAGTCGATGGTGCGAGCACTGCTTTGAGGTTGGCCTTTTCTAAGAAGCTTCTTATGGAATGGCTCATCCTTTGTGGTAATGAAACCTGCCCAACAACATTAAAGATTCATCAATACATTCCCTATAATTTTCATTACGTAATAAATTAAATTACCGTCTAAGGAAGACACAATCAAAGGCACATAACATAATCTAAGAAGAACTTTTTTTTTTAATTGAATTTTAATAATCAATAGCCCATAAAAACACGGGCCTTAAGCCCAATTCAGTAATATTATTTCAGCATCAGCAAAACAAGCTCTATGTATTCCCAACAAGCTTTGTGCATAGACTCTTTTAACTCAAATACCTATGTCAGACTCTCGACACTCTGACATGGATATGGACCCTTGAACACTTCATTTTGGACCAAAACCATGCAATTCACGTACCCGTGTATGACATGGATATCTGAGTCCGGGTAACATAGCCAACAAGTCAATGTAAATAAGTACCACAACAAGTTTAGCATTCTGGATTTCTGGCTAAATTGCACTAGGGACTTGGAAGGGCCTAACATTATATGGTGCATCATAGTCCGTACGTATTGTATAAAGGAGCAACGTTTTACCGGTGGTTTAGAGGAAGGGTCTATGAGGCGACGTTGTTCAGAATCCGCCACAAGTGAATAGTAATTTGCATCTATTTCTCCTGCTGCTACTTCCTCAGCAGAGATCCTCACCACGTTGTAAACATATGACCACAAGTATACTGCCCCTATCTAACAACATACGTGAACAAATTATCATAATTCATAAACAATGCAAAATGCAAAGTGATCGATTATCCATATAAAGCTAGATTTATAACAAAATTAAGTTGTAACAGATAATGAAAATCAAGTCATACCGCCATGGATAGAGAAGCGTAGGACAGAGCGTATGTCTCACAAACATCAGCAGGCCCGAATGGACTACCCTTCTCTTTGCACATTGCAGGAACTAGAATGATTGGCAAGTTTCCCATATTCCCTGATGAAAAAAATTAACTTTATTGTCTCATTACTTATATACACATGCTATTGCTGAATGCTCACATATACAATGATACAATCATTAGGTGATTATCACCACCAAACTTAATGCATACCACCTCCGTTTCAGAATAATCTTTACACTTTCCGTTTCAGAGCGTTTCATAATGTTTTACACTTTGCTTTATTTTAATTTTGGACATGAAACTTTACTACCTCATCTTTCTTAGCCCACAATATTTACAATTTCACACTCACTTTTTTTACTTTATTATTTTTTTTTCTACCCACACACATTTTTACACATTTCTTTTACTTTATCCATATTTTATTATATTCAACCAACTTTTCCATTTTTTCTCTTAATCTTTTTGCAAATAATAACCGTAAAATTCTTTATGAAATGAAAGTAGTACATGGTAGGGTATTAATCTGTAAGAGATTGTAACGTATAAAAGGACACCAAGACAAAATGTTTTTTACCACCTCAAAAAAATCAAAAATTAATTTTTTACCACCCACAAAATAAAACTTATATTTTACCACCTAAAAAAACATAAAAGTTATTTTTTACCACCTAAAAAGAAAAAAATAAATAATGAAGAAACCGTTATGTGGGCAACTACTCATGTGAATTGTTTTGACTTGACATCGGCTATTGCTCCTTGTAATTGTGGATAAAATCACTCATCTATACCTATATACCTAATATTTAAAAAGGAAAACCACATTTGATTAGATGACATGTGTCAACATATTTGATTAGATGACACGTGTTATCCATTCTTTCCTCTATCAATTTGGTTTTTTATTTTATTTCTCCTTTGTTTTCGATATATTATACAACTCCAATTGTCTCTTTCACTCCATCTTCCTCGTACAACCTCAATTCACCAATCTATTCATTCAACATTTTTCACTCTATCTTCCCGATTAACATTCAATATTAATAAACTATTTAATTTATGAATTCTTTCAACTTTCAAAATGTACCTCTATTTAAATCATATATTTTCTCTAAAATCACAAGTTCAATACAACGAGAACTTAAAAAAAATAGAGTAAATAACCACTGTAAAGAACGGGCTCAAAAGCTAGTTTATCAATTAAATGTTTGACCCGTGGATAAAAGAAAGAAATGAAAGAAAATGAAAAGAAGATTAGAAGGTAAAAGCAAAATACCGCCAGAACAAGCTCCAATAATGAGACCCTTGAGATGCTTTGGTGGTCTTGTAAGCTTCAAAAGGAGCCATCCTAGTATTGACCCAATTACAAATGTAATCAATATGTTTACTGGCATAAACCACCTAAATCACAATTAAAAAATAAACAATAACATTAACAACAACGCCCTTGTAATTGTGGCCTCGTTTTTAACGCCTTTATGTTAGATGAATCAAAAGAAGACATAGATAATAGATCGTAAAACTTACAAGGTACGAAAGGTTTGAAAGGTGAGAGTTTTAGCTAAGTTGGAAGCAATAAGGGAAGGGCTAAAAACAAAGAATACAACCTTGTTTAAATGATGGCGAGCATTTTCACCCAAAATATCGATACCATCTAAAGCAAGAAATAATCCTACGCCAGTTACCAATAGGACCTTAACAACCGGTACCGAAGCTACCAATAATAGATCTATAAACCTCATTTTAATTTGCCGATAAAAATAAGGAACCAGAAACTACAAATTAGAAATTAGAAATTAGAAATTAGAAATTAGAAATTAGAAGTTGGGTTACCCAACCGTGGAGGTGGAGGTGGAGGTGGAGGTGGAGGTAGAGCCGTGTTATCCTTGATTGCTTTCCTTTCTTGTAGATTTTAGACATTTGACAATTTGGAACGTTAGGCACATGGAGGCCGCACATCCAAATCGGAACATGCTAGGTATTTTGTCAAACGAATATGACTTTGACCAAATATGATACCCAAACCAATTAGAATCTTTACTCAATAAAGAAATCTTTGAGGTCAAATTTAAGAGAGCCCCTGAGTTTATTGTGGTGATTGAGGCTGAACTTGGTAGGGATGACTCGTGTTCGATCCCCCAACAATAATTGGGAAGGGACTGGAACATATCCACACAAAACTCGCCCCGAATCCAGATTAGCCCTAAGGGTGAATCGGGTGCTAACACCAAAAAAATATATCAAGATTTAGGGAAGTTTAATGGCAATTTACAACCTTATTTAGTCACAATAATTATTCGGTAAAAGATGCAAATAATATATGGAGTATTTACTTTTAAAGATTATGAACAAATACAAAGTACTAAAATGCATCAAACTATACACTAAAATGTAATATTCACTTTTCAAGATTAGTGGCAAACTATATGAGTATTATTTATGTAAACTAGTTGTTGGCCCGCGCGCTGTCCCCCAAGATAGCAAATCCAATTAGCGAAATAAAAAGCTTAATTCTTGTTTCATTTTGAAAGTAAAGTATTAGTGTTATTAAATGGCCCTATAATATAGTCGTGTGATGTTTGCTAAACATATAGAAGAATATAAGTACTTTATTGAACGTCGCATTTTCTTTTTGAAATACATTATTTAAAATAAAAAATTAAACTTTATATCATAACATAGCGTTTAACTATAATTGCAATAATATGATTTACAAGAGATGTTTTCATTCTAGTCAATCCTATACAAAGAGTTTGATAACCATTAGTCATTGTTGACAAGCTAGCATTAGTGGCAGAAGAATAATTGAATGAAATTAAATAATAAAGCAAGTGAAGTTGTGTAGATATTTTAATAAATAAGTGGTGACCATGTCATTTTGAGGGGGGTGGGAGGTGGGGTGAGTTTATGAAATGATTTGTTTAATATGATGGTGGGTCATAGGGTAAATTAGATGTATTATTTAATTAGATGTATTATTTAATTAGATGTATTATTTAATTAGATGGTGGGGTTGATAAGTTACTAAATATGGCAAGTGTATCTCTTAAATAAATACAGTCGGAAAAGGCAAGTGTATCTCTTAAATAAATACGGATAGAGTAATTGTCTAACTTTGTTTCTTTTGTAGGTACAATATTGCCGAGTTGTTGCATATGCATGTCGTGTTGGTTATGTTGATAACGTCATATATGAAGCATGCAATCATTGCCTCAAAAAGGTTATCATTTTTCAATGACTTCAAAAGTGTCAATCTTGCAATCTCATCAATGCTTTAACTATTCCAAGATAACTATCTAATTATTTATTTTATACTTAGACTCACATCATATATGGGAAAAGATCTAAATTAATTCTTTTTTATTTCGTTTTATAGGTTACTGCTTCGACTTACCATATTTGATAAAAGTGGTAATTTGATAGAGACAATCTTACATGACCTTGCACAATACTTTTTAGGTTGCTTAGCTACTGAAATAAAGTCACTAATTCAACAACTTTCAATATAATACTCTGATTACATAAACTTCTGAATTAACTAGATCATGTTGTTTTTACATCTGAATATGTTTTTAACGTTCATGCAGCCTACTGGACGCAATCGCGTCATGGAAATAGTATTCTCATGCTTCGAAAACAAAACATTTTCATGGGTACTAGCTACCTCCACCAACTGGAGATTTTAATGCCGAACATTCTTATACAGTTGGTTATGTGTTGCAAGTGCATGTGGTTAAGCAAGTACATTGCAAGCAAAAGAAGAAAGTGATACCCACTCTTTTATATGTTTAATAGTACTGAGATTTGGATTTTTTGATGGAATATGTTAGTCGTAACAAGATAATTTTAATGTTTTTGCACGCATCGGGTGTATATAAGACTAGTGTATCATATGACCACACCATAAATGTGTTTAATAAAAAAAAGAAAAAAAGAATAGGGATTTGTTGTGAATAATCATGATGATTAATAATCATAGTAAATATCGTTTTAATTTTTATATGGATATATCATATGACCACACTGTAAATGGCTATGTAGTCAAACAAAAGTTATACTCGTAGAACGGCGTATACTTATATGAGTTGTACATGTACCGTATTCCGTATATGACTATATACATATGATGGGAACATATATTATATATAGCATTGAACAAAAATAAAGTTGAACCAATTGAGGTTGGCATGAGTGGTTAAGGGCCTCTTGCTCCTTAACCAAGGTCTCGGATTCGAGCCTTGGGAATGGAAAAAATCTCAACTGGGAGGGATACTGCCCATCGAGGTACCCATACAAACTCCCGCGAGAGATTAGTCCACTCGCCAAAGGCGGTGAGAACTCCTCGTAGTAGAACCAGAAAAAAAAAAACAAAAAAAAAAGTTGAGACTGCCACAAAAATAGGAAGGAAGAGTAAGAATTAAGAAGAGACGAGCCACAAAAAGATAGTGGACCAAAGAGTGAGTGAAACCGCTGCTAGACCATACGTCCACAACAATATTACCGAATATTCACTTTGACCACTTCCAAACAGTTGTGTTATTGTACCTGTCAAACACCACAATTCACGTTTAGTAACAAACTAACAAACATATGATGACATAACACATAAATATTAGATATTTCTCCAATTTGGAGCTTTTAGTTTCTCAAGAAATAGAAATACTTTATTAAAATATAGGTCATATTTGGTTAAGAACGTTTAGTTCTTAGCTGGCTTGACTATCTGTTAGCAGTTGGTTGTTTATATTAATAGTTTGACTAGCTGGTTGAGTTAGTTGTTTGTGTAAAAATGTTTGGTAAATTATTTACGTTGTTGGTTGTTAGCTATTTAATATGTAAAATGACCATTAAGGACATTGCCATACTTTGTTATTGGTTACTTTGTTTCTTATTAATAGTAGACAAATATTTTAATATATATTGCGTTAATTATTTTCTCTTTATTTTTTTTAATTAAACATTGAATACATAAAACATATTTATTTTAAAAAATTATTCTTAATATAAAAATTTAAATAACATAAATTCTTTATTCAAATACAAAATATTGCTAAAGATATTACAAGCATAATTATATTGCAATAGCTTTCGGGTGCTTTAAAGTACTAATTTAAAATTTATTACAACAAAAGAGTCTAGTAAATAGGGTGAAATGAAGAAGGAAGCTTGAGTAACGTTTTTAGGAGGGAAATAATATAAGGTACCAAGATTGGTACTGGTTGTAAGTTTAGGCAATAGTATGACTAACTAGTCATTTTACATTCATTTTCTCAAACTTTGTAATGACAAAAGCTCCTATGTTGAGCTTTTTAAAATTAGTTTTTCCACCTTAAAACTCTCTTCCAAATCTCTCATAACCAAACACTTTCAATTAGTTTTTTCTAAAGGTCAAACCTCTAATTCACTCCAAAAAACTCTTTTTCTCTCGAACCTCCTCTAACCAAAAACCCCGGCTCCAAAGTGTTTGGCCTAGTTCTACTTTTGAAACTTAGAAGCTAACTTAGAAGTTTGGCAGACCACTACCTAGTAAAAGTGTAAAACAGGTCTAATTAACGTACACATACATGCACACAACCCACCTTGAAACAATTAATCCATAGTGCATGAGTCACGTGAGTCGTACCCACTTATGACGCATCATTAACATTAAACAGTAGGTAATGATATGGTGATGGTGATAAAGTAGATGAAAGAATGTAAGAAGAATGGAATGTAGTATGTAATAAAATTACTTACTTATGTTCATTGCAGGAGGAACTGCATATTGAAGCAGTAGAACAAATTGAAATAAGGGATTGAATTGTAGAATACCAACACGAATGGCTCCCTTTATTATAACAATGCCGACTAATGGAAGCAACATGTAACGAATCACTGCTATGCCAACCACAATTCTAAACTGAATTTGTGATCCCTTTAAACCTGCAAAAATAATTAAAAAAAATAAAAATATATCCAATTTAATTTCGAAAATGATAAAGATCGCAACATGCGACATTTAAGTTGTGTCACAATGATGACATGACATGCTTATGTGTCATGATTTAAATTGGAAACTAAAATATTAAATTTATATAACCTATTATATATGTTACAAAAAAAATGTAGGAAAATCTTAATATTCTAATTTGTTTCTTATTTTATATCGACTATCTTATTTACATATTTTCATAGTAAAAATATTGCATTGGTAGTAAAAGTATTCTGATAACATATAGCCTACGTGGCGCCTCTATGTACCAATTAAACTCTGACATGTAAGATTGCGACAACATTAATTTAGTTGTCGCAACTTGCGACCTTTATCATCACCCATTTAATTTATCAAACTGTGTGGTTTCGATCTCATGTCATATGTCATATGTCATATGTCATATATATTTATATTTATCGAGCTAGCTAGGTTTAATAAGTACGTACCTAGAAGAAGATTAGCTCCGAGTATTAACGTGATGGTTGGGATGGCTGCACCCCTGTATTAAGCCCAAACATATATATGCAGCCTTTATCATTTTCGTTGTTAAAAATAAGCAAAAACGTACGGAGCATATATACATAAAAAATAAGACTAGGGATTGATGGTTGATCATACCCTAACATATAAGCTGAATCTTCAACGACGTGGAGAGGAGCATCAGTACGTACGTACGCATTATATTGTCTAATTTAGTACGGAGTACGTGCTTATTGTAAAGATAAAGATCGAATAATAATAAGAGATAACGTACCACGCCAATAGTTGATGGTGCCAATAGTGGCTTCAGGTTGATCTTTTTTGAGAATGTAATTACCAATTCTTTAAACTTTGATGACATTGAAATCTGCCAATAATTATATATCCATCATTTATTAGACAAGAAAATATCATGCATAATTAAAAAATAACCCTTTAAAATATAAGGATTAAGGAATAACCTGGTTGTCAGGGTTCATTAGAGAATAATCAACAGAAGTAAGTAGGAATTCTGTATTGTTCACAAATAATGTCTCATCAATAATAACTTGAGAGCATTTGGCTTCTACTTGTACATTCTCCTTTGAAAATATCCGGATGATGTTGTAAGTATATGACCACAAAAACATTGAACTCAGCTGAAATACATCCACATAATATCGCCATAATTAGTTTTCGATTTTTTTTTTTTTTTTTTTACTTCAATTCGTATGAGATTCCAAACTAATTAAATTTCATTATTTTATATATAATGAATGTTAAATCAATTCTACTTATACCCACCACCTCCATTTTAAAACTTACGAGTACACCATACGTACTTATATTCGATCAAGGGTGTCCTTGATTACCTAATAGGCCATTTTCTGTATTTAGTAAGTTGAATTCTTTTTGTCCATATCTAGGGTACAATTGTCTATGAACCACTCATTTATTTTCAAACAAGTATTTTGCAACTTAAGAATAATGAACAAGTACGTTCTTATATATTACTCCCTCTGTCCCTTAATACTCGCACCATTTTGACTTTTTGCACTATTCACAAAATTCACTTTGATCCTACTTTATTTCTAGTATATGAAAACAAATGTTAGTATATAATATATTGTTGGCTTCATCTTAATATATATTTTCAAAGTATTATATTTTTATAAATTTTTACAATATGTAGTTAAAGATATTGATGGTCAAAGTTGTGCATTGGCAAGCGTGTCCAGTCAAAACGGTGCGAGTATTAAGGGACGGAGGGAGTACGTCTGTTTCTAAAAGTTCTTTACGCTTTCCGTTATTTTCGAAAGTTCTTTACGCTTTCCGTTATTCTCAGAACTTCTTTACACTCTACTTTATACCATTTTTTACATATAAAATTTACATTTACACCCTCATTTGACACACCACCACATATAACTTGCAATATTTTATTATGAGAGTCCTACATAAGTTACTCACTTATAATACTTTACTACGAAGTACTCCGTATTATTTTCCATCCACTTATATTGTTGGTCAACTAATAGTCATTCATTTCCTCCACAATTGTTACCTCCACCGGCCATGTCATGCTCACCAAAGTTTCTTGATTAGGGTTTAAATAGTAAGCGTAAAGATAATTTAAAAACGGATGTACTCCGTAGTATATAGGATGGGAGTACGTAATAATTACCGCCATGGAAAGTGAAGCGTAAGCCAAAGCATATGAGTGGCAAGTATCAACATCTCCAAAGGGGCTGCCTTTTTCTATACACATTGCTGGGACGATGATAATGGGTAGTTTCCCCAAGTTACCTATATATATTAAACAAACATTGAAAATTAGGGAAATAATCAAGTACTCCCTCCGTCTCTTTTTGTTTTTTACGTTTTCCTTTTTGGTATTTCAAAATGTTCTTTACATTTCCTTTTATATTATCACATAAATAACTTAGTATTCTATCAAAATTTGTGTCCAACCATTATTTTAACCAATCAAATTCATTGAGTCATTTAATCTCTCACACTTTTCCATTGGAAAAATTAAAATTATCTCATTTCCCAATATCAGAATTTTGATGAAAGTGAAAACATTATAAATAAACGTAATTTATCTCGTTTAAATAAAAAAATTGAGGGATTTCAATCCAAATTTATTATTCGTTAAAACGCGTGAAAAATGCCAAACGTAAAAAACAAAAAGAGACGGAGGGAGTATATATTAATGGAATTAAATTTATATATTAATGGGAGAAATTAAGATTACCTGATGAACATGCTCCTATTATAAGACCCTTGAGATGCCTTGGAGGTTTTGTAACTTTGACAAGTATCCACCCAAGTATTGACCCAATTAGAAACGTAGTGAAGATGTTTATTGGCATAAACCATCTTTAAATTAAAACCAAGACCAAATTGTTAATTTTGCAAACTAATTAAACAATCCAATTGAATTAGGCCAACGTACAACAAATTATAATTAAGATCGAATTACTCACAATGTAAGAAATGTTTCAAAGGTAAGTGCCTTAGCCAAGTTGCTAGCAACAAGCGCTGGACTGAATACGTAAAACACAACCTAAACACAAACACCAAAAACAATTATAGGTAATTAAATTCATGCAAATTAAAGACAACATGACGTGTTCTTATTCGTTAGACCAAATATTTGAACAAAAAGTGCGCATTGCTATTTGCTACTCCCTCCGTCCCATAATTATAGTCCCGTTAGACAAAAAACACGGGTTTTAAGAAAAATGGAATATAATACATGAAAAAGTGAAATAAAGTACAAATGATAATTGAGTTGTATGGAAAAGTGAAATAAAATACATGTGAAAGAGAATATAGTATATAGGAAAATGGAATATAGTACATGGGTGGAGTTTTCAATACATTTTTAATTAATATAGTACATGAGAAAGTGGGAACCTTAATAGCTAAAATTAGAAAGTGGGAACCTTAATAGCTAAAATTAGAAGACGCCCAATTTAGAAAATATGACTATAATTTCGAGACAGAGGGAATATTTTCTAATGAAAAATATATACTCACTTTGTTTAAATGGTGGCGAGCATTCTCACCCAAGATATCAACACTGTCTAAAGCAAGAAAGGTACCAGTGGCAGCGAGCAAAAGTACCTTCACTATTGGCATTGAAGCCATTATAAATAGATTTATTGCACTCATTTTTATTTCTGCTACTTTTCGAAACTTAATTTACTTGCTCAAATTTAATTACTAACTTGCCTAGACATTGTACTACGTACTTAGGTATATATATATATATATATAGAGAGAGAAAAAAACAATATTTGAGATTTCTTTTTTTAATATCTTTTGTTGTGTTCCTTATATTTGTACAATTGACATATAAGTAATTGACAAAAGAAACAACTAGGGATACTCGATCAATTACTTTTTTGACGATGTGCTGATATAGATACATACATACTTTCTCTGTTCTTATTTAAATGACACAATTGGATTATGAACACTATTTGTACAAGCTCTTTTGACTTCATTTTGTGATTTATACTTAAGAAAAAATATAGTCTTGTGGGGTCTTATTAGATTCGTATCAATAAATATTATTTTAATATCAAATTTTTATAAAATTTTTTATCCATAACTAAAGATATTAGTATTTGAAATCGTGCGTTGGCAAACGTGCCTAAATAATTGTGTCATTTAAAAAAGAACGGAGGAAGTATATATTTAGTTGTACCATACACACGGTACAACTGGTTGTACCTAAAAAATGTCCAAATGTATTATGTGTATACTAAGGTGTCGATCTTTGGTCTATCATTAGTAGGAAAGAGGATTTCTCCAATTACTTCCTCGGGAAACTCATCGTCGCAGCATCACCCTCTCCAATCGCAATGGTTGGAAGACATGTGCACGATAGCTTGATATATGCGTACAATAAACCATGCTCAATGTGCAACAAAAGAACATAGCTACTACGTAATGTAACAAAAAAATATCCTACATAATGTAACAAAAACATGATGTCTGCCGCTATGTTATATTTTCTTCATGTATTTTATTTTTTTACGTATACTTTATTTGGGCGCTATAATCATCATGTACTTGTGTGCGTAATTATCAAGCAAGAGTTGACCTAGTGGTAAAAGTTTTGCATCATAACTTTAAGGTTATGGGATCAAAACCAATGAACGTGAAGATCAATAGGGTCTTTCATCTTACCTTTAAAAAAAATATGTGTGCGGAACTTACGCCCAAATTGGGTATCATCAAGCTGGTCATATACTGCTATAAATAATCCATTGTATGCTTTCTAATTAAGAAACATCTGTCGTCGTTACCATAGTTTAGAAAGAATATCTTATAAGAATACAAAAGTATCCTGTAACGAGTACGTTTGATATATACGAAGTACGTTACCACGCATTTACAACCGGGGTATAGCACTAAGCTACAAATTGTGAACGCATAAATACAAGAGGTGTTCAGTCATCTACTTTTCCCATTGGATTATTACGATCGACATCATTTATTTACATTCTTTTAATGATAAGTTCAGATAAGATAAGATAAGTTTAAGAAAAATAAGTAATATTATTATACAAATTATCCAACTACTATTTTTAGCTAAAGTAAATTTTAAAAGTTCTACTACTACATAAGTTTTAGATAAGATAAGTATAGGCTTTGTTCCGTTCTACTTTGACTTATTTCAGACAAAATAAGTTCAATTAAGTACAATAAAATATAAAAAATTCAGACACTTTCACACACAAATTAAATTTTTTCAAATAAAATAAGTTCAGATAATATAAGTTCAGACAAAATAAGTTCAATAGAACGGAGCCCTAAATTTTACGGAGTAATAAATATAAACCAAGTAAAAATCATGTAAATAAAACGACCTGTAAACTTAAGAACGTTATATATCTGTAAGAGACATATCAAAGAGGAACAAATTAAATTAGTTAAGATTGTTATAGGTAGCAGCATGTAGACAACAAGTATATATGTCGCCTAATAGGAAAATCTTTTATGCGAAACTGCACAGCAATTTCGTTGGCTAATAGGGCTAAATGAAACTTATTGACAAAATGGTAAATCAAAGATACGTTTAAGTCTTGACTTCTTTAACCTTTCGTCATTTTCAGTCCACAAGCAACACATATTCACATACGTAAGTCCCACATTATTTAAAAAAAGGAAGAAGCCTTGAATAAAAATATCCACCCATATCTATTAGTATGAGAACTTTTAGGGGTGGCTAACCCTAAAGCGGACACTATCATGCTAATGGGTAACGTCTGAGTTAAGGCGAGCTTGCCAGCCCAACACAACCCAAGAGGCAAGAGAACAAACTTGTAACAACTAACAAGAAATATACTTAAAATCCAACTTCATTTAAACCGTATCTAGAACAAGAAAAATCTCTAGAAATTTCAATATACCATCAAAAACAAGTATAATATGGTAGAGAAAACAAGATTCATGACACCGGAAAAAGCTTTTGACTATTGACGTTAGTGTTGGGGAAACTATTGCACTGTACTGGTGCTATCGAGAGAGAATTATTTTACAGATGATGTTAAACAAATTGGAAAATGAAAACATCTACATATGGCAAGAAACAAAAAGGAGGATTACATATTCATATATGAACACAACAAACGATGAACAAGACTGTTAGAGCTCTGATAGAATGGCGGGAATGTAGTGAGATAACTCAGCTGTAAGAGATTGAAATCCATTTACAAGCTGTGTGTGGAATTCCTGGTCTTCCTCTCCAATCAACCTGAAGTGTACTCTAATTGCCCTCTTACAAACAGCCATAAATTCAAGGAGTGCGGCAATGAGTTGCTGTAGCTCCTGTGAACGAAGCCTAGTTGCAGGTTCACCTGAGAGAAAAGCAGTACACACACTCAACACTCCACTGTTCACCTGCAACAAATAATTTCCATTATTAGGATTCATCAGAGTACCATACACATTACAAATATTCATACATCTGGGTCAGTGAAAACTGAAAAGTGCTGTTAGGTTCTTTCACTTCCTTCTGTTTTACATTCATTCTCTATATTTCCTTCTTTTCTTTAGTGTATGTGGATGGAAGGTTTAACACCTCAACTATCATTAATAGGTGAAACCTTCCACTCATTTCATCCCAAGTTCTATGTATAGAATTGGAACCCACATATATAGGCATAGAACCCCCATTCTGATACGGATCAGGACACTCCCTCTGATGCTATTCATTTTATATATTCATGATTTTATTTAAACATATGTTGTTTAGTTTAATTGTGTTGGTCCTAATGGGTTCCACTCATTTCATCCCAAGTTCTATGTATAGAATTGGAACCCACATATATAGGCATAGAACCCCCATTCTGATACGGATCAGGACACTCCCTCTGATGCTATTCATTTTATATATTCATGATTTTATTTAAACATATGTTGTTTAGTTTAATTGTGTTGGTCCTAATGGGTTCCAAATTGTGGGGTTAACTATTGGGCTGATTTAGTTTATTCATTAATTCTCAAGGGTAGTTACAGTATGGAGCAAGGGGACTTTACGTATGATTATGAATATAGACTGAGGGTTGTACTTACAGGGGAGACATGAATGATAAAAAAAAACACTGTATTAAGCTTGTGTGCTAAATCCAACTAGAGTTTCCGATTCATGAGTAAATTCAGAGTTTTGAGTTTTGGTTCTCATTAATTTGAGACTCGAAGTTTCACCTATCCATCTAATTTAACTCTAGATTGGGTCCCTCTCATTTCTAGTTATAGAGTTCTTCCTGAATCCGAACTCTAATCCATATCCAATATCATTAATGCCTTTATTCCCTCCATAGAACAAGAACTACGTTAGGTCTTCAAAGACTATAAAAGACTGTACAAGTGGAGAAATCACGAATATGCAGCATGAAGAATCTCAATAATACAAACTCCATTTCAAATGTTGGAGGCAACCACGTGCCAGTATTCAACCTTGCCATACTGTCATTGAACGAAAATGAAACATTTACGAATTAGCGTATTTATTTCGTTGACGCATTAAAGCATTATAACGAACTGAAACACTTTAAATCACATACCTGTCGCAACTAGATCAAGGGCATAATTGTAAAGCATCACACACAACTACACAAGTGATCATATGAATTTTAAAAAAGGGCAAAGAAATCATGCTACTCACTTGAACGGCCACACTGCCTTGCAGTATTCTTTGTAGGCTCTGTAGACGTGGCAACTGGTCCCCTTCAGAGCTTCGAGGTTCTTCAAGCTCATTTCGAAGTGCAGCTGTCCGTGTTTCAATCATTCCAATCGCATTTTCGACAGGTGAGAACTCCATAGATTCAGATTTTATAACCAAAAGCCTGTTAACAAGAGCAGGAAATGAGCCTTCGGTTTGAAGAACAGTTCGCCGTTTCCACTGGTCCTCTAATCCACCTTGTGTCTTCCCGTTTTTAGTAAAGGGTGTATCAAACAAAAACCGATCAAAAACACGAGCACGCACGCTTCCAGTGGAAAGGGAGAATATCCTCTCCCTCCTACTTCCTAGGTCTTCATCTTCCATAACAGGATCAACAGCAGTAATCTGCAAGTAACAGACACCGGGCTGCAATTCATCCGCCTTTACTTGTCTAGAATCTTGAATAATATGAAGCCTGTGATTACCATCCATCCTGGCTTCATATGTATGGCTAAGCTTTTCCATGATGTCACCAAGCCTTACATCACGGGGCTCTCTATATACATACTCTTTTTTATCCAGCTTTCCAAATTTCTCACCATAAAAGCCTACCCTATAATATGTAGCATCAGCAAAGGGAATTGGGCTTGCTTCTTGTTCAAGGATAGATTCATAAATACTAGTCAGCATTGTGTGGCATTTGGCAAGCTGTCCATATGCCCTTCTGCTTTTATATACTGGAATCACCAATTCTAGAATGCTAGCACAGAAGTGATATAGCTCTGCTTGAGAAAACAGCTTGTTTGCAAGCTGCAGGTATTTCACAGCAGAATCAACAGTAAGCTTTGAAGCACCATATCCCTCCACCTCAGCAGCAGCTGTCTCAGAACTGATCTCAATGTTGACCATAGGACATATTTTACGCAGAGCAGCAACATGCTCTTTGCTCCATACACCATCATTTCTACTAACTAGGGCCTGCAAAAAATGTGTCATTCACTTATGCAAACAATGTAAACCCATATCAATGTTTCACAACACATTAAAAAGGCCACAGTTTGGTTTCTTCTTGGAGCACATTGCTTTTACAAATAAAACCCAGCCACTTAGTTGCATAAAGGACCTAAACTCATCAAAGTGTCTGACAGGCTTCACATTTGCAAAAAGTATAGTGTCCAATGGAGGGCCATAAATGTAGTGTGCAACCTATATTAAACTTGCAACAACCTACAACATGCATAGATTGGATTTATAAAGGACTTGAAATAATAAGCAAATGTGATACATCATACATATTGCACATAAAAGATACTTAAACAAGCATGGTTCCATTAACAAGTAGAAAAAGATAAATATGCATACAAGAGCACTCAAGTTGCCAGATCATTCAAGGATATGAATAGGAGGAAGTTCACAATTTAACACTACAAACGTGTTCGTAAACGAAGAAATGAAGAATGCACTTTAGTATACATTTGAATTAGGCTTTCAAATCAATTCAGATGAATACCTGCATAACAACACCTGCAACAGCAACTGCACACTCTGCTGCTTCAGCCCAGGATTGCATTTCCTGATGTGCATCACATAGATGCAGTAGCCACATTATGTGAAGATCTGGAACTGGAGCGAATGCTACTGCAAGTTTGTAAAAGCTTTCTGCAGCAGCATATCTATCAATATTCATTACAGGGCCCTGGCAAGGAAACGGCAAAAAGTACAACAATTTCAGGTGTCAAATTGTTTCCTCAGTAAAAGCAGCTGTAACAGAGGGTAAATCTTACCAGAAGTGCGTGTTCCAGGCTTGCATCGAGAGCCAGAGTTAGATTGTCAGAGAGATGTTTAACTTCTGACCAGGACCACCTGTTCTCAGTAGACCTTTCTGGAATAGCTGTCAATGCAGACTCGGGAAGACCACAATCCCTCAGCAAACTAGGGCTTTTCACTTCATCTGCCATTTCCTCCAAGGATTGACGGAGTCTCTGTTCTTCACCACTCTCTTCAAGACTTCCATCAGGCTTCATCAGAGTAGTTTGTACATCCGACATTAACTCTGACAATGTAATGGTTAACATGACTCTAAGCCTCGTAGTCTGCATGAAGTGACAGAAAGAGCTCTGCGAAAAGGAAAATATTACTTGTTAGTTGTTACTGCAGAGTAAACAATTTTAGTATAAAGAGAACAGAGATAGAAGCAGCAAGGGATCATATGTAATGGGGATTGAATCATACCCTTACGAGAATCTGAAGCCCCACTACTGCCCTTTTTCGGATGTTTTCATTTCTATAGACAGCAAGACGAAGAAGATGGAATGCAATTTGTTTAAGAAAACGGTCATTTTCACGTGACATTAGTGTTGATCCATGGGAGCTCAATATACTGTTAAACACCAGCAGAAGAGCTTTCCAGAAATCAAGTGGCTGATTCCTTGAGAAGAAACTTGTGAATATGGAAGTGATGCAATCAAGTTTCCCGTAATCTGTTGCAATTCCATGTGCTGCAGCGGTTTTAGAGAACTTCTCAATAATTTCAAGAACTTGAAGACTAACAGAAGCACACAAATTCTCCTCCCAAAGTTCCTGAAGAGAAACAACAATATTACCCATACAAAACCATTACCAGACAAGAGAGAACAAATTGCAGGCCAGATCTCCAGGTAAATATCTGATTGCTGAATTTGGTAAGCTTTATCAAATATGAAATGTTGTCATGAAAAAACTGTATCAATGTCAGAGCACACACCAGCTTCTGTCTCAGCATTGGATGCAATGATTCCCTCAGTGCTTGGGCAGAAGTTCCTATCCTGGAGGACTGTGCTTGAGCAAGAGCTTCTCTCAAGGAATAGGGTTGGCTTGGAGAACTTAATTGAGAGTTTACTCTCTGCCACAAATAATTCTCTGGCGTTCTATGAGGCTGCAGTGTTTTCACCAATACCCAAAAGGAGAAAAAAAAAAGGAAAGGAAAGAGAGATCATAAAGTTGTTTAAGAAACATTAGAATATTAAACTAAAAAGTCTTTGCTGGGTCCAAGTTTAAAATAGCCTCACAGTAACAAGAGAAAAGCTTTAACATCTTCAGATTTACAACATTCAAAAAGTTTTAAGCCTTACCTCTTGTCGTGATGCCTCAGAGAGATAGTTGTTGATGGCTGGAGACAGCCTGTCTGAGTACTTAGGGGACGCAGTTCCATCCGCCACGATACTTCGAGAACTATTTCCAATGATCATACCATCTGCTGGTTTTTTATGCTGCAAAAATAATCATGAGGATAAAAAGTAAAAGCAACTTCGAGCGATATAAAAAGTACACCACACAATAGATGTTACAATGACAATGTAAGTCTTAAAGAGTTGAAGGAAACCTCAAAAAGGATTAAGCTTTCCTCTATAACTTTGAAAAATAATCTGGTTCTTGCAATGCTCTGCTGCCAGGCTTTTACCAGAGATGCATCATCCAGATTCCGTACAATTTGTAAAACAACAATCAATATTTCACGCTTTTCAGCAGCACCGAGATTGTAAAATACAGGCATTTCATCAAGTATCTGCACAAATTATCTGATAATTAGCATTGCTGGATATCAAGTAAAAAAAAAACAAGCACTACACATCTTAAACTTTGGTATAAATTCCAGGCAATTCACAAAGAAAATTATGTGTATCAAATATATAACTTTTTACAAGAAGAGTAACAGACTGATGTATCATTTTTCATGTCAAAAATAAAACAGAGTCCGCCAATTTGCTCCAAGGCTTTTAGGGAATCCAATCAAGTTATCACAAAATGTTTCTAGACGGCTATGTTGGCCTCCTTTTATTTTCACTTATTTCAGGGAAAAAATATATAAATTTCGTAATTTTAGTGGGGATAAGGACTGTCCAAGGTCAGTTCACTACAAAAATAAATCATAAGTTAAGTTCAAGACCTATAAGTTCAGATTCAGGGCTATTAAGTGCAGTTAACTGCGGGTGAATAAAGAAAATTAAGACATTTCACACACTTGAGGGACCATCCAAGTCAATGCTGACAAAAAAGACAAGGAAACGGAAGTTTTTCCTCAATGTTAATACTAAACAGTTGTGCATGCAACTCAGAGTTGTGTCAAAACTCAAAAGAACTAAAGTTGCGTACCTGGCTGATCAGCGGAAAGTAGAGTTGTGCTATATATAGTTTATCTTCGGGCTTCTGGTAGCGAGAATCAAATTCATGTTTGCACATGAGAACCACTAAGATTCTAGCTCCCTACAGTTAAAATTATGAGTAACATGATTTACTTGAAATAAGTACAGTCTAACCAGAACAAGTTAAGAGTAAGCGAGTTGTTCAACGCAAAGTAAGCTGAAAAGAGGCAACGACAACAGAACACTATAGGTGAACTTACTTTAGCCTTCAGTGACAGATCATCGTGATCTAAGGTGAGGAAAAGCTCCTGTATCAGCACAGATGCAAGATAGTTCCTGCATATAAATCAAGTGACCAAACCCAGATCAAATTACCACCGAAACTATTACTACAAATACAACTTCAACAATGAATAGACACGAAGTTCAATCAGTCACCAATTGTAGTTAAAATCAATAAACAAATTTATAGGCTGAGGCAGCAGACATTTTATCTTGCTTTATATTCCATTTTTTGCATCCTTGAAATTGCAGCAGACTAAGGAGATGTTCTTGGACTCCAAATTGCCTAAACCGAGACCCCCCCTTTTCCTAAGGCTCACAAAGGCCAAAATAATTCTCCATTTCAACTCTTTGGACGTAAAGATCTTAAATCATAGATTTCTACTCATCTACTGTAAGACAAGTGCTTCCATTCACATGTTAAAAAATGTTAGAACTACTTTGCTCAAGTAGTGGACTACACACGTGATTTTTTATTTGAGGGAATGGAAAAAATTTATTCGTGTCTGAATTTTAGTTTATGGAAATCAGCACATGGTAACAATTTCGAAAGAAATGATTCTAAACAGTTCAATAAATGAAAACAGAGTAAGAAATGAATATAAATATTTTAGGGAAGGGGAAAAGAAAAAGTTAATGATCGTTTATGTTGCAAGGCAACACGATCAATAAATTTGAACTACTCTCTTTTCGTTCAAAGGTCAGTCAGCCCCTACAGCGACTTTTTCTTTGTCTTCTTATCTTCCATGTTTGATACTGATATGAATAATAAAAAACTACAGGATATTATGGTTTGAAATGCTAAAGAAAAAATATTATATATATATATATATATATATATATATATATATATATAATGAAAAAAATTCGGAGAAAAACAAAAATTCTAGATTTTGAAGATCTTTTGTCTCATGGTAACCTGCTCCAGTCCCCTTACGAAACTTTCGTTACTGGGTTAGCCATACACTTTACATGATTCTAGCGATTCACATGGCATCATCAAATGATACAAGTCTTGGATAAGAATCTACAACGCACTAGAACGCCCTTGTTGACGATCCTTTACTCCGACAACATCTAGGGTTCCTCGAACAATGTGATATCTCACACCGGGTAAATCCTTAACCCTTCCCCCTCTTACTAAGACTACAGAATGTTCTTGTAAATTATGGCCAATACCAGGTCATGAACTGTACATCCATGTGCAGAAAGTTTCTAAAAATATGATATCTTGTAGAATAAAGGAATTACAAAATTGAAAACTTTCAGAAATAATTAGATGAATAAATAGAACATTGACTATCATGTCCAACAAATAAGCTTTGAGAAGGTGAAGCTTGAAGACTGGAGTAATGACGAATAATAGGAAACCAGAATTGTGCAAGGGAGGTGATCATGATTACCTATCTGACGGGTCCCGTCCTGGCATTTCGACAAAAAGATCATGATCGCATATGATCTGTAAATAGGTAAGCTTACAGTCATGAAGAACAGATTGACACAACCCTGAAAACTTATCAAGATACAAGGATGCCTGTAAAAAGAAGGACAACAAGTCAGATAAGTAGTAACAGCAATCCACCTTCCAAAATTGAGATCATGCCACAACTTGACCATGGCACAAGTCATCAGAACTCCATGACATGTGAAATAATATTTACAAGTCCGTGTATGTGTGGTTGTGTGTGTGTGTTTTGTACAACTGTGTGCTTGCACTAACACCTGTGTCATTGGCCTCACATACATTTTATGCCCCCGTGGGCCGTGGCTCTTGCAAGATCGCCGTGAAAGGAAATTCTACATGATTGGTAATTTAGTATTTTCTTTCTTACACTTTGGGGGGAACTACTGCACTTCTTCGTTCTGAAATGTTTTTCCTCTATTGATGACAACTTTTATTCCTTTTATTAATCATATTCTATTCAAGAGCATGGAACAAGGCTAAGTAAAATACATGAGGAAAGAAGCATACCAACTCGAAAACTTGCCGAGGCTCAATAATAGACAATAGGTCATAGCAAAAGAAGGCCAAGCAACTATTCAAACGCTTTGCTAAGCTCAACCCTTTTTTGCATCGCTCATGTACTTCAGTGATTAGACAATCATAGAGCTGCATAATGCACCTGAAAACACCTTCTTTCAATTGCATTGGTGGAACATCTTCACCTGTACCATCAAACAAAATGCTTACCTTAGTTTATTGGTACGACTTTCTGATCCAGCACACATATAGGATTTTACACGGGAAAAGCATGTTTAAAATTAAAAATAATTCAAGAAATTTCTGAACAATCCTAACTTATAGTTCTCCTGTACTTATTATATGACTCATTTTGTTCAAAGATCATAAATTAGATGAACCATAGTGACTAATGAGTTTGTGATAGAATTACCTAGGTGAATTAATGAATTCCACAATACATTAATACTGCTTTTCGGCCCACTTCTACTACCAGAGCTTCCTTAATCTACGTTTTTGTTTCAAACTACCCATTGAGGAAGCAAGACAGGAAACCAACCATATTAGTCAACCAAATTTTACAAGATGGTACTCTAATGCCTCCATACAACTATCCGTTTTCCCTTCACCTTCGATATTAAGGGAAGAAATCATAAGTATATCTAGCATCATACAGCTATTAAGTTGCTCTAGTCCTACAGTATTTTCTTGGACTTGAATGCCCTCGTAAATTTGTAAGGAAATACTCCGTATAATGAACCTATTTGATTACCAAAATAAGGGGATACCAAAGAATCATTAAGCGCATGGCCTTTCTTTTAAAACATTCATTCTTTCTTCCTATGAAAAGAAACCAGCACACCTCACACCGAAACGCTTGCGCGTTTCTCGTTTAGCGCCTAGGAAAAAGCACATGAAAGCGCACGCCTCAGCCTGCCTCTTGAAATTCGCTCTGCCTTGACTTCCTACATGGATTTTGCTCACGCCTGATATTGTCTGGCGCAACTTGTGCGCACTTGCGAAAACTAAGGCGAAAATAACAAATTGATCCTTTCTCTTGTAACCAAAAAAAAAAAAATGATAAAGAATTCTACCAAAATATTTCCATGCAAATAAAACAGTCAATGCAAATGTAAGAGTGTAAGACAAACGCATGAAATAGCTATGCAAATGTAAGAGTGTAAGACAAACGTATGAATAGCTACAGATAAACTACCTGAGGGAAGGGTATGATTTAGAAGTCGTATTTGTTCCAAAGCCATTGACTTCACAATAAGCTCAAGGAAAAACCAAGACATTGCCAAGACATCATCATATACCGGTCCCACGCGGTAGCCTTTTGCCTATAGACATAAAAGGTATAGTCATATTAGCAGGAATGTCTTACTACAATTAATGTAAGTGATGAAAGGTATTCAATTGCAAGAAAAATAGACAATTATACTCCCTACGTTCTTAAATGTTAATCCCTTTTGGAATCTAAGACAATCCAACAAAAGTACAATTGTCACATGAATTTCAATAGAATATAACCCATGTGAGTAGGAGAGGGAAATAATTAAGGGGTTTAATGCGGATAAAGGTTTACTTGAGAGTAAACAAGGGGGCCATTTGGATACTTATAAGGGTATATAAAGGGGATAAATGTTGAACAAATAAGGAAATATTCCAAAAGGGGCTAATAAAAAAGAACAACTCAATAAGGAAAGGGGACTAACATTCAAGAACGGAGGGAGTAGTATAAAAGGTTTCGTTATAACATTTATTCTTTTCTCAACGTCATCACTTCTCACGGAACCATGTAAATCTTAGTTTCTAACCAACCCCGTTCCGCAAGTATAAAGTCCCAAAAACACTTTAAAACCCACATGGCAAACATAAAAGCTATGCCTAACTCATGCTAACATTAAACATCTAGAATCATCTTCATCTAATTTTTACTAATTGCTTGAACATACTCTTGACACCATCAACAACAAACAACACACATCTCTGAGAGAATGTGTGGTTAAGATTTGGACTTTAGCAAACTATTTCAACTTATTAGCCATCAACATTTTCTTAGTGTCATTCAAATTGATTGATAAGATCTTAACCATTCCTCATTTGAAATATTCCTGTGGATGGGAAAATTATATGACTAGATTGACCACCAACAATAGTATAATTCAAGGAATAGTTGGATAAAAAAAGTTGCACTACACATTTGTTCACCTTCCTATTCTCACCGGTTTCATACATGAAAATAATTGAAAGGAAACTGTACCTTACTACGTGCTAAGCTTCCCCACACAGTAGAAAGACCAGAATAAACTGGCAATTGACGACCACCAAAGTCATCAAAAGCATAATCAACATAGCTAATTAGAAAACGATTTCTCTCTGCATCATCTGCCGATTCTTGCTGGACTCTGGGTGAACAATAGAATGCTTTCTCTACTCAGTAAAGTGATGAGGAGTCCAATCCGTATCCAACAAAACCAAAGTCAACTAAAAGTGATGTGAAACTCAAATTAAATGAGCCTTAGAAATAAAAAAAGGAAATAACGTTAATGCCTCTATGCAAATTGATTATTCCCCATAATTGCTATTTGTGACAGAAGCAAATGTGTTATTGTTTTTTCCTGGTTATTTCGTGATTCATTTTTCCACACAATTTCATAGGAGACGAGCAAAGGGAAGAAGACAAGAAATCCTTTTAGAAAAAGGGGGAAAAAAAGCCACTGGAAGCAGCAAATGCCATTAAGAAGGAAAAAGTGTCAAATCAAGCAATGAAACTGCAAAAATGTCTGTATTTAACCCCTTAGAAACAACATGACTAATCCAAGGAACTGACGTAAAGACCCAAAATCAGTTGATATAACAAATAAATGATTATCCCAACAGATATACATGTCCTTTATTAATTTCTAACCTAAATAATAGGGCATGTATTTCCTCTGTTTATTAATACTTGCAAAACACCTCTTTGGGACACTTTTTAAGGGAGTGATTGGAGAAGGTAATCGGCCAATTTAATTAAATAAAGTTAAACCATAAAAACATAACACTTTCCTCTTTACGATAATAATAGTTTTTATTGATCAATTTGTCCACTTACCATCTTTATTCTCTAATCTCTTCCTTCAAAAGTGTACTAAAGAAGTGTGTAGCAAGTAAAAGAAAACAGAGGAAGTATATCTCCAAGATAACCTTGTTTAACTGGATAATGCTCAATCTTTCCCTTCCCCCCATCAAACAGCAAAGGTCTATGACTTCCCTATTCCCTTTAAGTGATGAGTCATGAGGAACATCTAGTAACATCACGAACGTGAATGTTATCTCTACAGTTATCCCTTTTGTTCTTGTTCTGAATTTTATTGATAAATTCAAATAAAAAACTCTGTAGGTAATGAACCCATTTATCGTAAACGAGTCCATTTACCATTAGCTCACTACAATATTGCAAAAGTTCTGATGGCCCATCAAGAAACAGATAGAACAATGTGCACATCATGGATCATACTTCTAGAACTTCTCAGGCATGATAGAGGATTATACCGAGTCAAGATATTAACCATAGCTCTAAAGGCAGCAACCTGCACGAAAAGGTTAAAACATAACAAAATTAAAAAATGATGGATAATATAAGACATCAGAGAACTTCTAAAACAAATCCTTGATTGAAACATTGAACAACACCGCTAGTTCTAAACTTAACCCCCATAGTCAATACTCCTTCGTTTCAGAATAAGTGCAACACTATCCTCTTTCTTTTCGGAATAAGTGTAACACTTTCCTTTTTTACAACTTTAACTAATATTTTATTCTCTCTCTCCTTCCACTTACACTTCTATTCTTTTATTATTTCTCATTCCTCCCACTCACCCCACTACCTTTTGTTTTAATTTCTCCACTCTCTATACATGAATAAAGTACCCACTTGTTGAATTAAACAAATCAAAACAAACAAATACATTAAACTAAGTGCAAAAGACATTGTTGCACTTATTGTGAACTGAGGGAGTATATGAAATCAGAGACCTTTAAACAAATCCTTGATTGAAGCACAGGACAACAAAGCTTTTTCTAAAGTTATATTCTAGTCAAAATTTTGGCATTTCTGTTTGACACTTCAGAAGGATCCTCTACTTCTTGAAACTTTTATTTAAGAACAAAAGAGGTAGAATCTAGGAGATCATTGACATCAAATTCTTGTATAACTTCACTAGTATCATAGCCACTCACAGCTTGGAACTGACTCTAAAATTTTATTTAGACGAAGTAGATCATCTGATAGACCAGAGATTTTGCATGGTACACTACTATTGAAATCTGATAGCTAATGCTGTGATTATTGACTGAACAAAACCAATCCAAAATCATACTATTCCTCCTTTTCAACCTAGCCTCTTTATGTACTATGCAAAACCTATTTCTGTTTTTATCCCTCCTTTATTATAATACGAAGTATTTAGTAGATATCCCAAATGTTTTCCTTGTCTAATCCCAAAACATACATAATGACCTAGCACGCCCACTCTGAAGAAAACCTAAGAAAACATACCCATCTCACAAAATACGAGGAACTTGATAGAAGATTTTCATATTCAATATGGAAAAGCCGGATGTCAAGGTATCAAACAGAAAATAAATGCACAATGCAGGTTCATGAGAGGCTGGAGGTCAGAGTTTGGTGATGTTCTTATATCAACGTGATGTTATGCCCTCTTCATCAAACATCCATGTATCATCAAGAAGACAAGGAGTCGTCAGGAAGTCGATGTCTGAGAGATATGAGAAAACAACAGAATTGGAAACAGCAACCATTTTGGCATAAGGGCTTCTTAACTACATGATTAAATATATTTTGGCAGAAAAAATGAAGGTGCCAGCTTATATATCACTGCAACAGAACTGAAGAGAGAGAAACAAAGTAACAGGACATAGTGCAGTTTTCCCTTGAATCCTAAACATGAAACAAATGATGATAAATATCTGTACAATGCTCGATTATGTGTTTGAAAGCACTTCAATACCCATAATATACACAAAATAATTTTGATAAAGATATCAACAAACAGGAAGTTTCTAAGACTGGAATTAAAAAAAACCCATTGTCAATTCCACAGATGCAGTCAACAAACTTGATAAAACACGAGGACAGAAAATTAAAAACAAAATTAAAATAGAAGCGAATTTGCAGGAGCACCTGAAGAGTTTCTCCACCATTCCCAATCAAATGGAGAAGCATATTTAGTATTGGATGAAGAAACTGAAGCAAGGCAGTGGAATCCACATTCTTGAAACTGTTAATAGCCTGCACGGAAGAAGAGTAGTAAGAATTGCTCAATTAATGGTGTTAAAATATGGTAGTAGTAGAAATATTAGAGGTGAAAATCACCCAAAAAAGCATGAAACTGGGAGATAAAAAAGAGTAACAAAAGTTCCTATGTGCCACAAGAACAAAATTGAGGTTAAAAAAAAGGTGAATGTAAGCACCACTTAAGAAAAAGGTGAATGTAAAAAAAGGTGAATAAGGACTATGCCACCATATCTAACTAAAGATGACACTTCCTCACAGCCTAAGGAATAAAGATTTAGGACCCCTCAACAGGATAAAGAAAATAAGATTTTGAAACCATACTCTAGCAGTTGAGAAAATATTGTTCATCCCACTCAAAGTCCATTTCCTCTACATTCTTATCTCTTCAACTTTTTCAGAACTTAAATTATTTTTATTAATCAAAAAGTTAGAACTGGTATTTACTTAATGTAACTGAGCCTTACTGACTGAAACCTATTTTTACTGATTGACTCTTACTTTTCTGATGGACTTTTACATTTGTTCTACTTGATTTTTTTCTCTTCAAAACAACAGATTTTAGATTTTTTACTGAATAAAACTAATCAGAACTAATTTTGCAGAATACTTCGTTTTATTATTATTATTATTATTATTATTTTAAGGTGAAGAGAACAGACCAATGTGCTTTATTCAATTGACTCTAAGTTCTTCTTATACAAAGGGAAGTTTATTACTCCCTCTATCCCAAACTATATTGCATACTTCCTTGAGATGGATGTCTAGAATTTTTTGCACATCCCTTTTCAAATAAATTGTTCCATACTTTTTATTTCTAACCCCACACATTCTCTTTCTTTTCTCTTTCCATGCCACACTTTCCTTAATTTTTCTTAAAATATTTTGCCTAACCTACTAAATAAAATAATATGAGATGCAGAGAGCATAATAAAGGTCCAAACAAATTAGGGTAAAGTTCCTAGAAACTAGCTCGACGAAAAATGCAAGTAATCACAAGGGAGTGACTGTGTCACGGTCCGAATGTTTTGACATCGGATCCATGCGGCGCACTCTTGCCTTTTGGCGGCAAGGATGCAAGCCTTGTGCAGAATGAGTGTCTCGTAGGGACACGAGCAAGCGTCTTATTCAAAATGGGCGCTCTTGCCTATTGGCGACAAGACCGAGAGACGAGGGTCGATCGGGGCGCTTGTGTGCGTACAGCAGGCACAAGCGGGACCAACAACTAGAATTTATCTGATTGCGGGACTTTGTGGGATTTGGGATGCTTTAGAGCGAGTGGCGGCACAATATCTATAAAGGCCTTCAACAAAACACAAGTAATAAAGCGATGAAAAGATTGGTGAGAAGTAGGAATTCATTCATTCATACCCCTCATAGAGGTTTATTTTGAATTAGCTACAAACTACCGGTGAACATTGGATTGACAGTAACATCATAATTCTATCTAAAGCCTAAAAAACTATTAGAAAGATCCTAGAAAGCAATAGATAAACAAAATACAAGTAAAGGAAGGTTGGATTCTAACCGATTGCATGTTTGTACCATAGTCCTGGGTCTTATTTTAAGAGAGATTGCATGCTTGTACAATAGTCCTAGGTCTTACTTTTAAAGGAGGCCGAGGGGTAATAATGAATGCAGGCAATTACCTCAAGAAGCTCAGATCCCCAAGGAGGGCTTGTTCGAAGGATGTGCCTATCATACTCGAGAAAGAAATCCCTAATGCGTTCATTTGCAGGATACAAGGAAGAACATAATCTCAATCGCAATCTGAAGGCATTCTTCCCATCCTCCAGATAGTCAAGCCTCTCCTAAATGGCAATGTAAATATAGATATATCAGATCATACAAGAGACTAGATCAGCAATGATTACAGAAACAACAGAATAGAAAATTATCCACAGATTAAGACTACTCAAGCATAGAAGAAATATTAACCACTTAGTGATCCGCGGACAGAAAATCAGGCAATCATAGCCTCATAGAACATCAAAGATGCAAAATGGGCACAGTAATCAAGCTGATAAACTGGATTTTCTGAATTCAACAAGACATCTATCGGTACCATATATATCACACATCAACAGGTTTCATCAAACCATCAAAAAAATGTTTCATTACGTTTCATCAAACCATCAAAAGTGTTGTATTTTCATTTATTTATATTTCTGCTACGTGGCTGAATATTAGGGCGTTAAAAGACGGGAGATCTATATATTGCAATGCAAGATAGGAAAAACTCATCATTCAAAAATATTATGAATGATGTTTAAGGAAAAATTAACAAAAATAATCCGAACTATTATTGGTCTTCTCATCTTAATCCGAACTACACTTTAACCTGAATAATCCTAATTTTATAGGAAGTCTTCTTAAAACAGTCTTCCACATTTAGCAACCTACAACATCCGGTCATTTCATTTAATGTTGACCTTTCCGGCTCTCCCCTTTCTTCTTCTTCCTTCTTATTTCTTTCTTATTTGATCCGTCCTTCTTCCATGGATGTATTGTTTCTCCTTCATTCCGCATTCTTTTTCGGTTTTTCCTATAAATAATTAGTCTGTAGTAATTATCCGACTTTGAATTGTTAGATTTTGCACACGGCAGCATGACGTGAATTATTCAACTTTAAACTTTAGTGTGTAAATTGTACTCCGTAATATGTAGATCCAATTAACCATCTTGATTCCTAATCAAATTGCAACTTCTAACAACTTGCTCCTGCAATAATTATACCAGTACATGTTCATTATTGACTAATTTCCAATAATCATCCAATAAATACCTATTTTGAAAAGAAAAAAAAACGCAAATTTCACAACAATAGAAAAAGATTTAGGGAAGAGAATGTGAATAGCAAGGTTTCCCATTAGCTCCAACAGTCGCTAACCAGTTGTAGAAACAATCAAATTTCACGAATTTCATTAAAAGTAATTGGTGGGAAGTGGAAAATGTTAAAGCTAACGAGTTGGGAAAAAAAAATGTTTGACATAGGAATTGGATTCCAGAGCATGTGAAATAGGAGGGTATAGAGGGCAGGTTGGTTCAATGGCCATGGTGATGTTTGCAGAAATTGCAGGGGGCTTTAGTTATGGCGAGTGAGGGAAGAAATTAAAACAAGAATGCTAAAACGACTAAAAATTGTAAATTACCGATTTTAAAGGTAACTGGTAAGGCTGAACTGTTATGAGAAGGGTAATGTTATAGATAGGATTATTCTAGATTAAAGTATAGTTCAGGTTAAAATGAGAAGATCATTAAAGTTGGGATTATTAATATTAATTTTTCCTAACAATAACAATAACAAGCTGAATTGAATTGAACTTAATCGAACTGAATTGAATTAAATTTTTCTGAAATTCAACCAAAAAGAACAGGGCCTAACACTCTTTCCACGAGTGCTAATTTAGCACTCGTTATGGTCTCAAATCGAGTAAAGCTTTGAATGAGTTTCGATCAAGTTGAGTTCGAAGACTTCAATCAGGTTGCGACTTAGCGCTGATTAACATCCCAAGTCAAGACCGAAAAACAAAGGAGTGCTAGGACCTTCGGGGAAAACAGTTGGAAATGGAAATGTATAAAATACGATTTGAGTTTTCCGAAGTTCCCTCTTAAAACACTTTTTCGGTCACTCCCAATCTAACTTTTTTGAAAGACCTCTTACAGTCTGATATTCAACTCATTGTTCTTTGATTTTTGTTCAATATTATAAGTTACCATGTAAATAGCCTCTAAATTATTCTGAATGTAAAGTTTAAACTGAAAATCCTATTTTGGCTGGACCTTAAGAATTAGAATTCCCCTTGCTTAACTCAAGTCGTGATGTGGATTTTAAACCTAAGATATGAAACTTGGTTACTTGACCCTATAACAAAAGTAAGCGATACACAATACACTCAATCAATAAGGTATTCAATAAATAATCTTAAATTCTTAATCAATCCTGAATAAGATCAAGGTCAGTGCATCACTTATGAAACACGATACATTTCATAAAGGAAACAAAAAACTCCATTCCTAATATAAAACTAAATAATAAAAATTTACAGGTCGATAAGAAAAAACCCTAAATAATACTCCCTCAGTTCCATAATATGTTCCACTTCATAATTTTGACACTATTTACAATTGAAACTAAAACATATTCGTGTGGGCTCTTGTATGATTCCAATGAGTAATTTAAGAATATTAAAACTTTGTAATAATATTATGTAACTAGATAAAAATTATACCCCCTTCGTCCCTAAAAGATTGCCCTATATACTATAAATGGATATCCCTATTTGTTTGCCCCATACCTTATTTGGTTTGTGGTCCCCACATGTCTCTCCTCACACATTATATTTAATCTAACTAAAAGACAAACTTACCTACCCATTTGCTTTCGAGTATACCTAATTCTTAATAAAGTGAATTTTGGATATGGGGCACTTTTTTAGGGACGAAGGGAGTATAAAATATGTATTAGCAAACGTGAAAAGTAGAAATTGCATGGTTGCCTGAGCTTTATCATGGGCACCTTTTTGTAGGGCGCATGTGCCTTGAGCGATGGCTAGGCGCCTGTGCCTTGAGCGATGGCTAGGCACCTGCCTTGAGCCTAGGCGCACCCAAGTCGCACTTTTTAAAACTAAGCTCCCTAGGAAACTAAATCATGGAATCGACCCCCGTTATTTCCAACCATGATCCCTTTTATTCCCCTTCCCATAATACAAACCTGGGATTTAAACTCCTTAGTAATCCCCAATCCCATATTCCCATCTAACAAACACCCCATGACTAACTTAGTGGGGGTGCTTAGGTGTTAGAATCCAACCTTCCTTTACTTGTATTTCTCCTTTCTATTGCTTTCTAGGATCTTTCTAATAGTTTTCTAGGCTTTAGGGAGAATTATTATGTTACTGTAATTCCAGTGTTCACTGACAAGTTTTAGCTAATTCAAAATAAACCTCTATGAGGGGTATGAACCAATACCTCTCATCAGAAGTTGCCTTTGCTTAATTCATGTGTTGTTGCTAGCCTTTATAGATATTGTGTTGTCGCATGCTTTTAAGCTTTTAAGACCCAACAAAGTCTCCCTCAAAACAGATACACTCTCGTAGACGGTCCCGTTTGTGCCTGTTGTGCGCACACAAGCGCCCCGTTCGACCCTCGACCCTCGCTCTTGTCGCCAATAGGCAAGAGTGCCCTTCAGAATCAGACGCTTACTCGTGCCCCTACGAGTCACAAGACACTCATTCCGCACAAGGCTTGCCTCCTTGCCGCCAATAGGCAAGAGGGCGCCGCACGGATCCGGTGTCAAAACATTCGGACCGTGACATTAGGGGTATCTCAAATAGAACATTGACAACCACCGAACATTTACCTAAATATAGGGCATGTCCTGCGGCTCGTCACAGATTATCTCTCCGAAACAATGAGAATGTGAAATGTTAATTTTTACGATCAACACAATTTTCAGAATGCAGACTAAAGAAAGAAATTGATGAATGCAGATGTCGTGTGCCCGATCAATGAGGTTGACTTGTTTTTCTTGCTAATTGATCACAACTAGAATACATTTCCCAACAAACCAATAAAAATGAAAATGAAAAACAGCTAGACAAGTATCTCAATCACGTCTCATATTGAATAACCAGAAAGATGCCACATGGAACAAAGTATCATAAAGCAAATTTAATCCCCAACCCCTTGCATCAAGAAACAAGTCCACAACAAATTAAACATACAAAGTTCAAATGTTTCAACTTGAAAACTTGATCCTTCAAGGGATGCTACACTAATCAAAGTCAAATGAACTGTACAGGGCTTATGCAGCCAAGTAAGGAATGAATAGGGTCAGGTGGAAATTAACTTATATTTTAAATACTCGGCTCATTCATTGTTCATTTTTGAATTAAACCACCTGTAAATTTAGCTTATGAAATCTTATACAATATACAAATTACCATCAACTTTAGCGATGCAAGTTGCTTACAGGAAGAAAAAATTTAACATGCTGAATATATACCTTCCCCGCATCTTGAAGATAATGTGGAATAAGTTCTCTCATGATCGGCAGTGAAATTTCAGATCTTGACCTGAGTTAACAAGTTAAACAATAATTTTAGATTTTCTGAAAAAAGACTGATACGGGATTTCTGGAAATTGGAGAATAGGTAAAATAGACGCATTGTTTGCAAAAAAAAAAGTAATACTGTTCTCGTTCAATTATAGCCAGCTCAGTTTCACTGCATCCTCCCCCCCCCCCCCCCCCCCCCCACCCCCTAGAAAAAAGAATGTACTCCCTAGTCCTTGACTCCTTGCATTGCTTAATGTTCTACTCGCTTTCCGTTCAGGGGTGATAGATAATGTTCTACTCACTTCTACTATATTCTATTTTGGCAAACACCTTTTACCATGCTACGCTCATTCCCCACAGTATTCACATCTTCCACTTACTCTCTCTTACTTTATCCACCTTTTCTTACACTCACCCACCTTTTAATTGTATCTCGTACTATATTCACCTTATTCTTACATAACTCACCTTTTTCAAATTTTCCTAAAAACAAGAGTCCACCATAAATGAGTTGAACAATAAGGAATAAAGGGAGAATAAGTAATGAACATAGATATACAGTTATCTGCCTAATTCACCTAAGACCCATATTAGAAATCCTTCTACTGTCATATTGTCTTTGCATAAATTTATTGTTTAAAGCTCCTCTGTTAATTTACACTCGGTGTACTTGATTAATTAAAATAGCTTACAATGCTTGTAATTTTGTTGGAGTTTATATTCCTTTGATCATTCGGGGCATAAACATTACTTCCCCCATCTTTTTAGATGCATCATTTTCATGTTTACACTATTCACACGCTCTACTTTCAATATTTTTGGTGATATGTACTTTCTATGAGTCATGGAGATCGTGTTAGATCTATCTAAAGTATATTTTCATAATACCAAACTTTGAAACTTTTACTTATTGACAATTAAAGATTTAAAGGTTGAAGTTATGCAGCGACAAGCATGAAAACGACAGTGTTGCATCTAAATAAAAACCAGAGGAAGTAGGTTCTGTGCACTAAACACAATGTGAAGGGTGTTCACAGAACCACCACAACTTAGAATACTATAAGAAACCCTTATCTCTTTTTACATTCACAAAGCCACCCTGAAACCCAATTTACCTTAAGCCTTCCCTTGACCCCTTTATCATACCCAATCCCCACCCAAGCCGCTTCCTTCTCTCTACTCCGCAGTTCTACCAACACATCACCACCGACCAAAACTAGCAGCGCAACCAACACCACACATAGGCTAATGCCGCCAAGAAAACTTCCCTTCGTTTTTTTCCACATAAACCATATACCAATAAGCCTCAGTCACCACAGCCACCCAGCTCTTTCCCCCCAAAAAATCAACTAGGACGTCCAGTCCAACAACCAACATAAACACATCAACACACACACAACCCTCCCAACACCACAAGTACACCCCATCGCCCACCTTAAATGGCGATTTCAGCTTGTCCTCACACAAACCATCCACCCACACCAAACCATTCCATACTCTCAGTCCCACCTTAAACCACCAAACCCTTCACACCATCAGCGATCCCCATTTCCCTCCTCCAAACCTAGAAACCACGCCAATTCCAGTCACTGCCCAAGAAAAAAATCGTAGGAGAATGTTCGAGAAGGAGAGAATGAAAAACACCCAGCCTATTCATAAGCATTTGAAAATTAGGGTGAATCATATTTATATTTATTAGTATAAGTATCAATAATAAATTCATTTGTTAGTTGGATAATGTGTACATAGCACGCATCAGTCCAGCTAGTTTAGGTAAGAAAATATCAGACAAATACAGAGAATAATGTACAGGTTAAAAGATCCGTAGTTTTCAAGAACAATTTGTGTCAAGAAGTTCTCTAAATATGACATACATGCATTTACTTTTACATGTAATTTTCATAAGCAACAAGCTAGGGATGGCTCAGTAGTGATTACAAAGATTGATTTATAGAGAATGTTCATCACCCAACTATCAAGTAGCAACTAATGCACCCATGCTTTCCCAAACTTTCACCTTTCAGTAGTAGTAAAAAACAATAAGTATTGTTTTATTCTTAATTAATTTCTGGCAGATTGCTGGTCCTCCCTCTTTCTACTTTCTTATCGTCACAGTGAAATTTGTTGTCTAAGAGAACGTTTATTTTTGCTTGCCACATATATTTCCACATAACATGGCCTATGATACTAATAGCAAGTTTGTGTCCATGAAAGCAGGAGAGATCTTCCCTTGACTGCTTGAAAACTATGTTACTCGGACTCTTCATTTTACCTTTGGTACCTGTGTGACTGTCTGACATGGGTAGGAAACTTGGACACTTCATTTTGGGCTAAGATCATGGAAATTTTTGACAAAACCGCCAAGTAGAACACTTGGAGCTTGGACACGTACTCATGTCCGACACGAGTCAGTAACATAGATTGAAATAGAAAAACTACGAAACAAAACGGCATAAAGAGCCTTACGACGCTGTCAAAGTTTTGCAAATTTCAATAGACAAGGATCTATTACGAAAGACCAAGTTCTTACTGAGCATATGTAGACAGTGGAAGTGCAGCATAGCCAATCACAACCTACAAAAAAAAATTGGACGGTTCCAATTCAGGCACAAAAACACCGGAAGAAGAAAAGACATGGAAAAAAAAACAGACACAACCAACTTTGGAGTGGAAAACATGCCGAAAAATATAGAGGAAACTAAGAGGTTACCGGTTTCGGAGCTTCCAATTTGGTTTGAAGGTCGACATGGAAGAAGGTGAACAGAAGATGATGCAGTGGAGTCCACATAGGTGGTAAAGAGACTTTAATTTCGTCATGATAGCAACCCACCCTTGCACCAACAGCAACTTGTGTATGAGCCCACTTCTCCAGTGATGCGCCAGGCTCCCTAGGGTATGTTGCCTAGAAACCAATGACAAGTAAGCTTAATGAAGAAAAATACCGAGAGACAATTAACAGTATGATCTTACTGTAGCTAGTTACCTCCAAAGGCTGTCGGCGAATATCAGTATCATCCTTCCGAAGTTCTATTCGTATGAATAGATTCCTTTTTCGACTCAGACTAACAGTCAAAGGATACACATAGAGACAGTGGAAAAGCTGCAAGAAAGGCTCATTCCTCGTAGTTGCACGGAAGTCAAAGGCATGGAACTGCAATTTGCATTAAATGCGCAATTGAGGGTTAGCTTATCTTTACACTCCCAACATCTACGATTTCTATTCCAGAATTCATATATTAAGGTAATAATAAAATGGAACATAATCAAAAAAACAAACAAACAACAAAAAATAATAGCATAGATCCATTCAGCATATTAAGGCTCATTCCTTTATGAAAAATTAGTCCAACAAACTGAATAGACGACTTCGAAAACAAATCAGTTGCTAGTACTAAATATTATTCTCATTATTATTCTCATTAGGTTGATCCGCAGAATAAGCACAAAGGGATTGTTCGGATAATGATGAGTCATGAGTGACACAACGAGGTAGTATTTTAGTCATTTTCTCTTTTATTTTACTTAGTCGTCTACCTTTTAACTTGTTTTAGCCTCCTTTGCCTATTCCATGCCTAGTTGATCTTTGCTCGTTTTTATCCCTTTCCTTCTTACTTTCGCCCTTTTTGCAAGCTTTTGCTTTTAACGAGTATGTTCATGTGTAAGGAAAGCATGTGAATTGGATCGAATGATGCGTCGGAGACCAAGAACGAACAGGTGAAGTCAACGGGAGTCAACGACGGTCCAAAGGAGCATTGGAATGAAGAAGTGGCCTTGAAGCTTTGGCTCGTTAGAGGTTTTCAAGGGTTTGACCAGACTCAAGAAGAGGTTTAGTCGAACCAGATTTTGAGAGAAGTCCCTGCTTCAAGTGAAGAAAATGGGTTTTGGTCAAACCTACCCTATATGACAAAGACGAAGTCCCACAAAACCCTGTCTAGTACATTGTAATGGCACAGAAAGTTTATAACAGCAGTGGCATCAACAGAGTAATACAATTACAACTCACTTCAGATGATGATAATGGCATACTTACTTCATCTGTCTGGAAATCCTGGTTCTCATGGGCTTTTAACCCATTTCGAGCAGATTCGTTTCCATCGGCAAAACATTGTTTTGATCTGGTGCTCTGACACCTATCCACATCATTACCTGGAACCTGTGATAAACCATGAATACCCTCCCCCATATCAAAGGATTCATTAGCCATACTGCCACTCTCTGAGATGTTTTCAAAGTCAAGATGCCCAGCGTGAAGCTTCTCAATCTCCAGTCTCAACATGCCTCTAACAGGCTTGTGGATCTTTCTTTTGGGGTCCTAAAAGAAAAAAGATGTAATTTTGAATAAACACAAGTCAAAAAAAGTATCCAGGCGGAGAGAGCTTATACTATAAGCTGAACAGGAAACAAATCGCTGAATTCACAAAAAGGCCACTATTTAAGAAAGCAACAGGATAACTATTGGGAACATCAGACGACAAAAATGAAATTAAACTCTACAGACCTGCAGAGAATCCTCTGTGTAGCTCTCTTTGACTTTGTTCAAGTTTGATATTTCAACAACGATTGAGCTCCCACTCAAATAACCCATCTTCCCATCTAAAGTGATCTTCGCAGTAGACTCTGATACGCCCTCGTGGAAACTGGAACCAGAAACACTTGGTGCCAGAGGGCTACTGGGAGAAGCAGTTCCACCAGAGGTTCCAGCGATGCTGTGGTCAAATAATGGTACCATAGCCCAAGCAAATGACTCTCTGAAAGGCATGATTCGAGACCAGACCTGCAATTTCTGCCTCTCTCTCTCACTCAGCTGTATCTGCAAAGTTGAAAGGAATTTATAGTTTTCAAATTCTAAGAAGATTTTACTCTAATATTATATTACGAAAAAGGTATTTATAAGACAACCAAACACCTAACAAGAAAATCAATTAAATAAAGCTCGCAAATCAAGTTGAAGACGTGGATCAGAAAACTGACCACGATACTACAGATTAACCATCACAAATAAATAAATTAAGAACATACATGCAAAAACCAAAGGGAGAGGTTCATATTTTTAATGAAGCAGTTAAAGACAAGACAGAAAAAATTTAGGAGCAAATTTGTACAAAGAGAGATGTTAGCTGCAAAAGTGTAGTCATTCCATTAACAAACTAGATGCCTTGATACATGAGAGCCTTAATTAAAAGACTTAAGTTCCAGGAGAAGTTATACGCACACAAAAAAGACGAGCAGGGTAGTTATGGAGCTGTTCGGAATGGACTTTTATGAGTATGAGTCGTAGTTGATATGCATTACGATGATGAAGTTACGAAAGTTTAAACGGGTCAATATTGTGACAAATCACCCAAATGTCAACTAGATGAGCAAATGAATATTGTCCTCCAACTGGGAAATCACACAACTAAATGAGCGCAGAATAACTCTCCAAGACTTGAACAATTTGATAATTTCTTATACATGCACACATTTAATCATGTTCAAATTTACCCTCTGTCCATCGTGTTCCGCAAATAACACAACTTTGATTAGTAATATTATCATAAGTGCTTCCTCCCTCAAAAAAATTAAAAAATAATAAGTGCTTTCCTAACTTTTTCCCTTTTTGTCCAGGGCTAATAGTATTTTGGCCCCCCTGTTTTATAATCTTGTTTGAATGTGGTATAATATCCTCGAATTCTTATAGACCTGTATTAGCAGCAAATATGGAGAGACTGTAGGATTGAGAAGGAGAATTCCCATTTTTTTCAAGGTGAATTTCTAATGGAGTTTCTTTTTATTTTCCGACCTCTATCTATAACCTATCTCGTTGGCCTGAGTTCTAACAAGACCTGCTAGTCTTCAGTACCACATCCAAAGTATAAGCCCTTGCTTTCAGCCAAGTCAATCTATCATTCACTGACGACCATCCCGCTGGTAGAATAGTATAAGCCTTAAAGCTAGGGAAGAGGAAAACGAAAGAACGGAACTAGACTTCGTTCAAAAAGTGGGTCCACGTTAAAAATTAAAACCGATTCTGAAAAGAACAAAAAGCATAAAGAGAGTTAGGTATGTGTTGAAGCATGTTATAACTTATAACCACCTTCTTTTCATTAATCACTAATATCCTTCTGTTTCTAATCACCACAAACGGTATGAAGTTCAAGTATGAAACACTACATTCGAAACTTACTCTTTACTTTTCTCCCCCCTCCCTCCTCCTTCATTATTTTCCATTCTCATCATCTCCTTTAATTCATCCACCATATAAGTATCATCGATTTCAATGTATCCACAATTCCCATGCTTTCTCTTTCTCCTTTAAGTCACCTTCCATTAAGTTTCGTATTCTTTAATCAAGGATGGAATTGGAAAAAGAAAATGCATTGAAAATGGTTCCAAGTTTGGCTTGGGCATTGGCAAGAGAGAGGGAGATTTCTTATCACCAGCCTTCCAATAACCCTCCTACTTTCGATCAACACAATAAATCCCACTTCACAAGATGGTTGTTTCTCTCACCACCAGCTCAGCACCACAAAAGACACCTAAAAGAACTCTCCATCTTATCGGCAACCCCAACTGGGATCTTGAAAAATGAGAGGTAGAAAAGAGGAATGCTAGATAAACATGAATGTAACAACATGATTCTCCCTCCAACAGAAAAATATACCCTCTTCCAACCACCTAATCTACTAGAAATTCGAGATAACAGGTTCCCAGAATGTCTCCGGCTTAGCTTACCACCAAGGGGCAAGCCCAAAAACGACTAATTCTGGACCTCACACCCCCACCAAGACTGCATACTCCCCAAGAATATCCCAATCAAGATTAATACCAACTACACCACAATTAGAAAGGTTAATCTCCAACCCTGAAATTAACCCAATGATATGCAAGATATAAGCACCTTCTTAAACTTTAACGATCTACTGCTAAAAACAGAATAGTTTCGTCCACCTAATGTAAGTGGGCAACCTGCACCGGCTCTCATTCCACCTTAAAACCCTTAATCAACCTCTTTCAAACGTCCTACCCAGCACAACAACAACAATGACTAAAAGGAATGGAGACATGGGATCCCCTTGTCGCGAACCCTAACATGAAGTAAACCACTCCTTAGGAGAATAATTTACCAAAAATCAACAAATTTGTGTGAGAAAATCACCATTGATCCAATCTCTCCACCGATCTCCAAAAGCCTTCTTCTCCAACACGAAATCTAAGAAACCCCTATACACCCATAACCCATAAGCCTTCTCAAAGTCTTACCTTGAAAACCAACCCTTGTACTCCTCTTTCACGAGCTCCATCTACCACCTCATTAGCCACACGAGTCGCATCTTAAATTTAAAAGCATTTTGTGATTGAGAAATGGTATAAAAAAGCATATCCCATAGCCGATAGGCAAACCCTTTTGTGACAATTTTTATAAGCATCGTAATCAACCAGATGGAAATCCTTCACCTTAATAGAACAATCCTTCTCAGGAACCAGAGGAGTTAAATTGGAGTTCATACACTCCCAATAACACCTGTCTCATGAAACTTCTCCAAAAAAGCTAGGACTTGTGCAACTGTCGAACTTAATTACATCTCAACAATCTTGATAAAATGCCAAAGAAAACGGCTGGTCTTACCTCCCCTCCTGCTCCTCAAAGGCTCTCTCTAACCACCATCCAACTTAAAAAGGAATTTGATCTCAATCCTAAGTTTATAATTTTATAAACCACTCTCGGATTTTTCTCCCTTGTTAACCTTCGTGCCACACACTAATGCTATCATTGAGCTTAGACGGAGGGAGAATATAAATTTCAAAAAGTTTATAAACACTTTAATAGATCCAATAGCACCACAACTTGTTTCATGGTGACCGTTTCAGCAAAAATCAGACTTGTTTTGCAATTCTCCAAACTAAACTATTTGCACCACATAAAAAAGGCCAAAATAAGCATTGTTTAGGGAATGATAAGATGAGGCAACTATCCTTAATGGAAAAGACAAGAACAGGTGGTTACAGACAAATGCCATCATTTATTCTCATCAAGGGAATATTGAATATTCTTCTCTATCTTTATTGAAGCTTTATCAAGGAAAAGTCTACAGATTCAACTTAAAGAATACGCAAAGTGTGGAGGAACAATATAATGAACAAGCAGCCATATTCTCCTTTCCTTGTCTTTCTTTTGCCAACTCCTACTACTCAAAGTCTCAGACATACAATGTCCACAAGACGCAGGCATCACAAAGAAATACTTATTGACCGAGTCAAATTAGAAATACAAAGCTTGAAATAAACGGAATACATACTGGTTCTTTTCGGGAGTAGACAGAGGAAGTGATGCCTCCTTCTTCAGTGGCAGGCTTCTCTAGCTGGATCAACAAGCAAACTGATGCTGAAGGAGCATCTAAGTAGAATATTGCTCGAGATTCATTTGAAATCCCAGACTGCAAACAGGTGGATAAAAAAGAAGGTTGTAAGTATCCAACAATACTTAATAAAAAGGGACTTCTAGAAGGGTATAGAGTCAATAGACAACAAAAGTCCCTTTTCGTTCCACTTTCAGAATTTGAAATGACATTAATTCTAGGAGCTAGACATGGCTGAAGTGGTAATACAAGATTACTCTTCCACAACTTACATTTTCCATTTCTGTAGGGAGCACCTGAAAAATGAAGTCTTCTGATAACTTTTCTTTTTTCTCTTTGTTGTATAAGCAAATAGTACCATAGAATGGTTCTGCAGAGGTAACATATTCTATGTCAATCTAAAATCATGAAGTCCAAAAGTTAAAAAGATGGGATAATAATATACTTCATACAAGACAATTATACAAGATGTTTGCTAGATATTTTTGAATAAAAGATGTATGAAAATAAAGTTGGTTTCAACAAAAAAAAATCTTTTGGATTGTGCAATTAGAACTTCCAAATTCTTTCTTATAAAAATTACTTTTCCTTTCTTACCATGAAATTCTTTTAACAAGGGAATCAGACACACAACCAATTACTTTTAGGTTAAGTGGGGGATCAATGGCAATATTTGTTTGTGGGATTAAGAAATTGTAACTTTTGTTTCATAGACAAAACAAAGTGTCTACCGCAATGGTTACCAAAGTCCATAAAACCTGAATAAAGAGTAGACACTAACCAGCTAATCCAGCTTGAAACAAAAGGGACAGAACTTTGACAGAGATCTTCAATCCACTGAGGAACACAATATAACAAATCAATCAACATTGGACACAGGTAATACTGAAACAGCTAAAAAATACATATGAGGGGCGAAAAAAAAGGAAGGTAAAATTTGTCAACCTTCCATATTGTACTTGAGTTTCTGGAAGTCTTTGACCAAATACCATAGACCTCTCACTCTCCCAGTCAAATGCTGGTTCATAAGCAGGCAACGGGGAGAAACCAAGATGCTAAACAAACACCAGACATGGGAAACGGCAGGTCAGAATACATTTCTATGAAATTTTCAAGAAACCAATACGAATTAAAAAAAATAACATTCGTTTCAAAATAGTTGCACCACTTTGACTTTCACATTTGCCAACGCATAACTTTGACAATCCACACTTATAAGTTATAATTATGCATTAGTAAAATTAAAAAAGTTGATATATTTAAATTATACATTTAGACAAACCCAATAACCTTTTACATAATGATATTTGCTTTCATTTGTTAGTAGAAAATTATGGTCAACGTAAAATAAGTGAATAGTGCTAAAAGTAAAAATGGTGCAACTATTTAGAAACAGAAGTAGTATATCGATTAGCACAAGATATATACAAGCAACTTTGACCAGTTGAAGCCTGGAAGATTTAGACATTTAAGTCAGAGAAGAAACCTCTCCAAACGGCCTTCCGGATGTGCTTGGTAATTCTTCATCAGTAACATCTTCATTTTCAATTTGTCTGGCCTCAGCAAGATGCATCTCTGAACAAATACCACATGACAAAAGATTAGATAACAAAATATATGTTGCATGATGGCTAAAGTAGCAATACCTTTAATATATTCACCTGTTTCAATGTCGGTGTCAGGCCCTTCATATATCTGATTTTGAAATGTAGTTGGACCAATGCTCTCATAATGTCCATACTTATTTTCATCTTTAACCCAATCAGCTCTGTAGCATTGGACAAGTTCATGCAGATGAGGCCACTGTTCCACGTCCTCGTCAAGCTGAAAAAGAATAAAGATCAAAAACAGACAAGTTCATGGGCTGCAGTCCTAAATAGCAAAACCAATTCACAAATCACAAAATAAAAAGTAAAATGACCAATGAGGTCTTGGCTTAGTGGTTATGTACAAGGTCACATGTTCAAATCCACCCTCCCCATTTGTAATTTGATAAACATACAACTCTAAGAAATACCAAATGAACAGAAGGATAAAATTCACATTGGTGACAAATTAATGCATTAACAAACTAAGCAGTTTCAACAATATAGAATAGTAGAGATTAATGCATCAACAAACTCAAAATACTTCAGCTAGAAGAAACCCACTTCCAGTGACTACTAACGACAATGAAAATGAGAAAATTCTTAGGCATTTATGCCCACAACAAGAGCTAATCAAAATTGAACTAAACTGAGAGATATAAATTAGATCTAATCAAGGAAATCTAACCTCAGCAACACCACTAGCTCGCGAAGAGAAGATCCTATGAGGAGGAAACACCAGCTTCATCTGCTTCCAATTCGTTCAAAATTAAGTAAAATGAATTCTTTGTACAGTAAAAGCAGCTTTAGGTTTTCTATTCGTGTTGAATTACCTTCATTATCGTGTTTGCTTGATTCAAACTCTATCAATAGCTTCTGTTAGCTTTGTTTTGGTGTTGTGAAATTCGTATTATCCTGTAGATAATTACCGAGAAAAGCCATTGTTACATCAGTGGAGCACATTTTTGAATCAATACAAATACAAATAAAATCAACAGAAAGATCGATACAATGTAACAAAATACTTGTAGATAAATACCGAGAATAGCAGCAGCAGAGAAGGAGAGGTGGTTGGCAAAGGCGCCGCCGACTAGAGGGAGGTGGTTGGCAGAGGCGCCGCCGACTAGAGTGGTGGTGATACAACTACAACATTCTGCTTTTGTTGGAGGAAGGAGATACAGCTGCCACTGGGATTTCACTCATTTCTTTAATTTTTCCTTTCTACTTCACTTCGAAGTAGTGTAAAACTTGGATTTCACTCATTAATAAACAACTCATTTTTGGATTTCACTCATTAGACTATCTAGTCTAGATTAAGAGTAGGAAAAATTTTACTCTACAATCGGTTCATTAGAATACGGTTAGTGCAATAATAAAAATACTTAAAATCTTGGACAAGACTATGTCACATCGTATTTTTATCTCTCTTTTTTTTTTGGCAAAACTATAACAAAGAGAAACAACTAAGCTCCTCTTCTAGCTTTTAGGGCTAGATCATGAGCTTTAGTCACAATACACCTAGGAACTTTAGAAATACAAAATTAATTAAGCAAACAAACTACACCAAGGATATCCTTCACGATGCTTTGAATCTCCTACTTGTCATGCTTGGATCACAAATTGCGCGAACAATATTCTCATTATGAGTGAGGACTTCAATTCTTGAGTAAGAGTGTGATACTTCCTTTAAGGCCATAAGGATTGCTAAGGCTTTTATTTGAAGTGGGGTTGTAGCCATAATTGGGTTGCTCCCTTCAAGTAGTACCACTCCATTTTCGATACCACGCCATCTCACTCCCGCACGCCACCTAGCCTTCATACATGCACGACCCAATTTCAAAGCCCCATCAGTTAAGAGAGAGATTGTTGTTGGGCCTTGATGTACGCATGTTGACCAAAAAATAGGAGTTATGTTTGCGCTTGTCAGGCTTGTGATCCCACTTTGACGATGAGCCACTATCGTCTCACATCTCCTCATACTTTCTTCCATAATGGTTAGGATAGAGGACGGGTTGGGGCTCATATTTCTAATAACTACCTCGTTCATGTGAACCCAAATACTCCATAAACTGAGAGAAGAATAGTTGAACTTTTCTTTGAATGTCATCATCACTCTTCCAAAATAGTCTTAAGTAGTCCTTTACCCATTTCTCGATCGGGCATCTAGCTTGACTTTCCCTCAACCCCAAGTGGCCAGAGCCCAAATTCTTTGTACAACTTCACAATCCCTGAACAGAAGGAACGCTACTCCTGTTAGGTTATGATACATATGACATTTACATAGATCATGCGGAAACAACCATTAACCCAGGAAACATATTATTTACACATAATCATATAGCATAATTAGATGCATACTCTTTGTTGCGTGCCCTCCCTAGCTGCGCCCGAACCGAACAAGAACAAGTCTTTTAGGACTCCAAGTGTCGTCCCTCCGTAGATAGTCCACAGCACGTCCGTATCCGCCTTAAGATTGACCAACTAGAATCGCCCTTAAGGTACTAGAAAATTTCGGCACTTTTGAGCAAGATGTGTGTTTGATTTTCTCTCAAAAAACTCACTTTTGAATACTTTGAAACTTGTGTATGAATTATGACCCCTAGGCCTTTATTTATAGAGTTATGGAAAAGGAATCGTAATCCTAGTAGGATACGAATTAATTGAAATTAGAATCCTACATGAATTCTATTTAATTAATTTATCCAATTAGGAATAGACATTTAATCATACACTGACTCTTGCAGATTCAGGAATCACGCATGAGCACAAACTCACACACACACGGCAGCCACAAGGACTGCCCATGCGTGCGAGCTGCAGCCCACGCAGCAAGGCCCACGCATCCGTGGCCTTGGCGCGCGCTGGGCTTGTGGCGTGCGTGCTTGCTGGGCGACGGCCTGGCTTCGTGCTGGGCCTTCGTCCGGCAGGCCTCGTCCGATGCTAATTCGTACGATACGCTTCCGATTAAATTTCCATTTCCGGAATCTATTTCCGATACGAACAATATTTAATATTTCCGATTCCGGAATTAATTTCCGTTTCGAACAAATATTTAATATTTCCGTTTCCGGAATTATTTTCCGATTCCGGCAATATTTCCGATTCTGACAATATTTCCGTTTCCGGCAATATTTCCGATTCTGGTAATATTTCCATTTCCAATAATATTTTCCGATACGTACCATGTTTCCGTTTCCGGCAACATCTACGACTTGGATAATATTCATATTTCCGATACGATCCATATTTCCGTTTCCGGCAATATCATCGTTTCCGGAGTATTCATTTCTTGCCTGTGACGATCTTAGCTCCCACTGAAACCAAGATCCGTCGGTTCCGAATATTCATAGATGGAGTATTTAATGCCATTAAATACTTGATCCGTTTACGTACTATTTGTGTGACCCTACGGGTTCAGTCAAGAGTAAGCTGTGGATTAATATCATTAATTCCACTTGAACTGAAGCGGCCTCTAGCTAGGCATTCAGCTCACTTGATCTCACTGAATTATTAACTTGTTAATTAATACTGAACCGCATTTATTAGACTTAACATAGAATGCATACTTGGACCAAGGGCATTATTTCCTTCAGTCTCCCACTTGTCCTTAGGGACAAGTGTGCATTTCCTAATTCCTTTGTCGCTCGATGCTTGCTCTTGAACATAAGGTAAGAGTTGTCATCCTTATTATGTCCAGAGGTGTTCCTCGGTTTCAGAGTTCAACTGATCAAATAAACAGATAATCATAGCCTATGATTCATCCGAGCACGGCCATGCATTTCACAGTTTCTAGCTCTCCGAGTGGCCTTGTACAACTTTTAAGCATCTCATCCCGATTTATGGGAGGACAATCCCAATCTTGCGATCTTGAGATTAGACTTCGTTTGATAGGTGATTACCTGAGCGTTGCCTTTATAGCCTCCTTTTACGGTGCGACGGTTGGTCAACGTCAAAGCAACCAGTTCTCAAACAAGTAATCTCAAATCACTCAGGTATTGAGGATTTAGTGTCTAATAATTTAATGAAATTTACTTATGACAGACTTTCATCTCTTACAGTAAAGTTTCATAGGTCTTGTCCGATACTAGTCTTCCCAAAGTAAGTATCTATGCAAATGATTATGACATTGCCATGTCCACATAGTTCAAGAAACAGAACTACTAGTCATCTTGCATTCTAATCGTCTAACGTTTTCTATGCGTCCAATTTTATAGAAAACTCCGATTAGGGACCATTTTCAACCTTTGACATTCAAGTTCACTTGATAGACATTTCTTAGTCACAGGACTGGTCCTGACAGTCTATCTTGAATATATCGTCAAGTTGAAGGGACTCATCATTTAATAAACCACGAATTAAATGGAAAAATGAATTCCTTTCATTTATTGTGAATGATTAACCAATAATGTTTTACAAAGATTTAAACTCTAAAACTTTAAAACATTAAACTGAGACATCAAAGCCATTCTCCAATATGCTTGATTCCCATAGCTGCAGTGTGCGAGTTGTGCTTCGCTTGCGGCAGAGGTTTAGTTAATGGATCTGATATGTTGTCATCAGTTCCAATTTTGCTTATCTCGACTTCTTTTCTTTCAACGAACTCTCGTAGAAGGTGAAATCTACGAAGTACATGCTTGACTCTCTGGTGGTGTCTAGGCTCTTTTGCCTGTGCAATAGCTCCGTTATTATCACAATACAGGGCTATTGGTCCTTTAATGGAGGGGACTACACCAAGTTCTCCTATGAACTTCCTTAGCCATATAGCTTCCTTTGCTGCTTCATGTGCAGCAATGTACTCCGCTTCAGTTGTAGAATCCGCAATGGTGCTTTGCTTAGCACTTTTCCAGCTTACTGCTCCTCCGTTGAGGCAGAAGACAAACCCAGACTGTGATCTGAAATCATCTTTGTCGGTTTGGAAACTTGCGTCCGTATAGCCTTTAACAATTAATTCATCATCTCCACCATAGACCAGGAAGTCATCCTTGTGCCTTTTCAGGTACTTCAGAATGTTCTTGGCAGCAGTCCAATGCGCCTCTCCTGGGTCTGACTGGTATCTGCTCGTAGCACTGAGTGCGTACGCAACATCCGGGCGTGTACATATCATAGCATACATTATTGAACCAATCAACGATGCATATGGAATCCCACTCATTCGTCTACGCTCATCAAGTGTTTTTGGGCACTGAGTCTTGCTTAGAGTCATTCCATGAGACATGGGTAGGTAGCCTCGCTTGGAGTCTGCCATCTTGAACCTATCAAGCACCTTATTGATATAAGTGCTTTGACTAAGTCCAATCATCTTTTTAGATCTATCTCTGTAAATCTTGATGCCCAATATGTACTGTGCTTCTCCTAGATCCTTCATCGAAAAACATTTCCCAAGCCAAATCTTGACAGAGTTCAACATAGGAACGTCATTTCCGATAAGCAATATGTCGTCGACATATAATACTAGGAAAGCAATTTTGCTCCCACTGACCTTCTTGTATACACAAGATTCGTCCGCGTTCTTGATGAAACCAAAGTCACTGACTGCTTCATCAAAACGTATATTCCAGCTCCTGGATGCCTGCTTCAATTCGTAGATTGACTTCTTTAGCTTGCATACCTTTTTAGCATTCTTTGGATCCTCAAAACCTTCAGGCTGTGTCATAAACACAGTTTCTGTTAAAACGCCGTTTAAGAAAGCAGTTTTGACATCCATCTGCCATATTTCGTAATCGTAATATGCAGCGATTGCTAACATTATTCGAATAGACTTTAGCATTGCAACTGGTGAAAAGGTTTCATCGTAATCCACACCGTGGACTTGCCTGTAACCTTTTGCAACCAATCTAGCTTTGAAAACTTCAAGTTTCCCATCCTTGTCCTTTTTCAGTTTGAAAACCCATTTGCTTCCAATGGCTTGGTAGCCATCTGGCAAATCGACCAAATCCCATACTTGGTTTTCAGACATGGAGTCTAATTCAGATTGCATGGCTTCTTGCCACTGCTTGGAGCTAGGGCTCGTCATAGCTTGCTTGTAAGTCGCAGGTTCATCACTTTCAAGTAATAGAACGTCATAGCTCTCGTTCGTCAAAATACCTAAGTACCTTTCCGGTTGAGATCTATATCTTTGCGATCTACGCGGGGTAACATTTCTAGATTGACCATGATTCTCACCAGATTCTTCTAAAGATCTCTGAGTTTCATCCTGAATGTCATCTTGAGCATTCTCTAGAGTTTGTTGTTCGACTCGAATTTCTTCGAGGTCTACTTTTCTCCCACTTGTCATTTTGGAAATGTGATCCTTCTCCAAAAAGACACCATCTCGAGCAACAAACACTTTGTTCTCAGATGTATTGTAGAAGTAATACCCCTTTGTTTCCTTTGGATAGCCCACAAGGATACATTTGTCAGATTTTGGATGAAGTTTGTCTGAAATTAATCGTTTGACGTATACTTCACATCCCCAAATCTTAAGAAAAGACACATTTGGAGGTTTTCCAAACCATAATTCGTATGGAGTCTTTTCGACAGCTTTAGACGGAGCTCTGTTTATAGTGAGTGCAGCTGTATTTAGTGCATGTCCCCAAAATTCTAATGGAAGTTCGGCCTGACCCATCATTGACCTGACCATGTCTAGCAAGGTTCTGTTCCTCCGTTCTGACACACCGTTCCATTGTGGTGTTCCAGGAGGAGTCAATTCTGATAGAATTCCACATTCTTTCAGATGGTCATCAAATTCATAGCTCAGATATTCACCGCCTCTATCAGACCGCAGTGCCTTGATCTTCTTGCCTAATTGATTCTCTACTTCACTCTGAAATTCCTTGAATTTGTCAAAGGATTCAGACTTATGCTTCATTAGGTAGACATAACCATACCTACTGAAGTCATCAGTGAAAGTGATAAAGTAGCTGAAACCACCTCTAGCATTTGTACTCATTGGTCCACATACATCTGTATGGATTAAACCCAATAGTTCATTTGCTCTTTCTCCAACTTTAGAAAAAGGTTGCTTTGTCATTTTGCCAAGTAAACATGATTCGCATTTACCATAATCCTCTAAGTCAAATGGTTCTAGAATTCCTTCCCTTTGAAGTCTTTCTAAGCGTTTCAAGTTTATATGGCCTAATCGACAATGCCACAGATAGGTGAGATCTGAATCATCCTTTTTGGCCTTTTTGGTATTTATGTTATATACTTGTTTGTCGTGATCTAATAAATAAAGTCCATTGACTAATCTAGCAGATCCATAAAACATCTCTTTAAAATAAAACGAACAACTATTGTCTTTTATTATAAAGGAAAATCCCTTAGCATCTAAGCAAGAAACTGAAACGATGTTTTTGGTAAGACTTGGAACATGGAAACATTCTTCCAGTTCCAAAACTAGCCCGGAGGGCAACGACAAATAGTAAGTTCCTACGGCTAATGCAGCAATCCGTGCTCCATTTCCCACTCGTAGGTCGACTTCACCCTTGCTTAACTTTCTACTTCTTCTTAGTCCCTGTGGATTGGAACATAAGTGTGAGCCACAACCTGTATCTAATACCCAAGAAGTTGAATTAGCAAGTATACAGTCTATAACGAAAATACCTGAAGATGGAACGACTGTTCCGTTCTTCTGATCTTCCTTTAGCTTCAAGCAATCTCTCTTCCAATGCCCCTTCTTCTTGCAGTAGAAGCATTCGGATTCAGAAGTGGGTTGACTGACCTTCCTCTTTGCAGATTTGGCGCCAGTTTGCTTAGTTGGGCTGGCCTTGTTGCCACCTTTCTTAGCATTCCTCTTCTTTCCAGATTTCTTGAACTTGCCCCCACGCACCATAAGCACATCCTGCTTATCACTTTTGAGCGTCTTTTCAGCGGTCTTCAGCATACCGTGAAGCTCAGTGAGCGTTTTGTCCAGACTATTCATACTGTAGTTCAGTTTGAACTGATCATACCCGCTATGAAGAGAATGGAGGATGGTGTCTATAGCCATTTCCTGAGAAAATTGCTGATCCAGCCGACTCATATTCTCAATGAGTCCAATCATTTTGAGAACATGTGGACTTACGGGCTCGCCTTTCTTAAGCTTGGTCTCAAGAATTTGCCTATGAGTCTCGAATCTTTCGACTCGAGCCAGATCTTGGAACATGTTCTTCAACTCACTGATGATTGTGAAAGCATCTGAGTTGATGAACGTTTTCTGCAGATCCGCACTCATGGTGGCGAGCATTAGACATTTCACATCCTTGTTGGCATCAATCCAACGATTGAGGGCAGCCTGAGTGACCCCGTCGCCAGGAGCTTCGGGCATCGCCTCATCTAGGACATACTCCTTTTCTTCCTGCATAAGAACTATTTGCAAGTTCCTTTGCCAGTCAAGGAAGTTTTTCCCGTTCAACTTCTCCTTTTCGAGAATTGATCGAATGTTGAATGAATTGTTGTTTGCCATATTAAAACTACAATTGAAAAGAATAAACAAATAAATAACCATTCACAGTTTCTCTTAATAAACTTAAATTCTAGCATACATGCATAATTCAATGTTTATTAAGCATTTTATTCAAGTTATGTGTTCCGGCAGGTGTGAATAAAATGATTCCAAGATCCTAAAATCATTGAAGAACTAAGCACAGTTTGTCGACTTAATCCTAGAACATCTTAGGTAAGCAAAAGCCTTTTGCTAATAGTCTAGAAACTATTCTTGGTTGATAGGTACGTCTAAGAACTTATTAGGTAAACCTATCGAATTTGCCACGACATAAAAGGACTCCTTACTTATATCGTTGAGTTTCACCAAAACTAACATGTACTCACAATTATTTGTGTACCTTGCCCCTTTAGGACCAATAAGTAACACCTCGCTGAGCGAAAACTATTACTAGATTGATGTAAAGGATATCCAAGCAAGTGTATATTTTGGCATGGCACCTTTTAACTCAATTTTTAAGTTTGGAACTTAAGGCTCTTACTATGTTGGTTAGATTTTAAGTGAACTAAAATCCTTAATCATGCAACATAATCAAGCTTTTGATCTCATGCATTTTAAGACATATTTAAAGCAATAAATAACTTAAAACATGCATAAGATATTTGTGATCTAGTATGGCCCGACTTCATCTTGAAGCTTTGACTTCAAAGTCCGTCTTGAAAATCTCCGTGGGAGGCACCATTTTCTTCAAATAGGATAAGCTATAACTAATTACAACTATTTGATGGTTCGCAGACCATATTTGAATTGAAAAATAACTTTGGTACTTTAGACCAATTACATTCAAATTAATGGTACGCAGACCATATTTTCTATCCTATTTGGGCCATACTAGTCACTTCATAACCTGCAAAACAGTACATATACAATATATACCATTCACCCATTCATTATCATGAATGGCCCACATAGCTGGTTAGTAAAACACATTATGCATCACGTAAACATTTGCAGCAATTAATCAAGGGCACCAATAATCTACCAATTATTCAGTCCTTATTAATTCTAATCGAGTTGTTTTAACCTTAAGGATTTGTAGACCTAATCAAGAGTTTATGACTAAAAACGCTCCCACTCAAACCAATAAATTCATATGCTTTACTAATTTTAAACATAAAATTGTATTTCTAGTCTAACCGGAAACATACAAATTTAATTAAAATTTAAAGCTCATATAAATTTATAATTGAATCCAAAATTTAATTTAATTTCAGTCGCATTTAAATTAATTCATGATTTTAATTTTAGTAAAATAATTAGAATAAATTCCATTTATTATAATTATAATATTCAAAATTAAAATCCAAGAAATTAATTCAAATTATTAATTTTAAAATTAATTAAAATTACGTGAACTGAAATTTTCAAATTAAACATTCAAAACGATCTAATCGAAACGCAAACACCCTACGCGTTGCACGCCCATGGGCCGTACGCACACAGCCATTGCTGGCCATGTGCGCGCAGCCCATGCGCTCGTAGCATAGCTGCCGCTGTCCCAACGCAAGCCTCCGCATAGCGCCCATCGCACGCGAGCTATCGCTCGCAGCGCGCGCGCGCGACATCGCTCGCTGGCGCGCGAGATCGCTCGCTGGGCGCGCAAGCTCGCTCGCTGCGCGCGCGAGCCATCGCTCGCTGGGGCGCGAGATCGCTCGCTGGCGCGCGAGATCGCTCGCTGCGCGCGCGCGAGCCATCGCTCGCTGGTGCGCGACATCGCTCGCTGGGCGGGCGACATCGCGCGCTGTGCGCGCGAGTGATGCTGTGCGCAGCGCTCGTGGCACGCGAGCTTGCGCTCGCTGCGCGCGAGGCTGCGCGCACTTGTGCGAGGCAGCGCGCGTTGTGGCGCAGCTCGCTTGCTGCCCACACGCGACTTCCTTGGCTTGCCCCTCGCCCATGCCCATACGTTCATTGCTCGTGGCACACGACACAAGGCAGGGCTGCTGCCTTGCGCTCGTGCACTACGCCCTTGCTCATTGCATTCGTGCCGCACGGGCGACGAGCTCCCTTGCTCGTCGTCGCATGCCCGCATTATACAACACCCCTTAAGGGTAACACGAAGCGTCCATTGCTTCGTGCGTGCAAGTTATTTGAACGAATCGCATAAAAATTTAAAATTTATATTTAAAATTAATGACAAATTAATAAATATTATTAATTTCATAATTTTAGGGCGAAAAATCGAAAATTTATTATCCAATTGATTTCCGATTGTTATGGATTCAAGTCTAGGTCATAAAAATTTAAAATTTATCGTAAATTTACAATTTTTATGGTGGTTTTTAATCATAGGTTTCTAATTAAATTACAATTAATTATGAAAATCAAATTAATTCTAAATTATTCTAATTTTCAACAAATTAATCATAATTACAAATTAGATTGCATAATTATCAAGACTAGGCATTCAAACTTGTTAAACATATGCAGTAGGTCAATCAAAAATTCAAGATTTATCAACAGGAATCGCAAATATTTAATTTAACATCTTAAATTTACGAAATTTTGCATCCGAAAAACTAAAACCTTCGAAAAGTCATAGTTAGGCTTCGAATTTGAGAATTCTGGGTTCGGCAGAAAAATACTATTTTTGTCAAAATTTTAGAATGCCTTTTACATGCGGAATTGACACAAAAATCACTCAATTCGGATGAGTAATGAAGAAACTGCCGAAAAACTGCGTACATATAATTAAATAAACGCAATTTGCAATTAATTAACAATTACGAAAATTAATCACCCCTTTTAATTCTTGCAAATTTGTAATATTTAACCATGTTCATGCAATTTAGATTATGAAAATAATAAGGGGCTCGTGATACCACTGTTAGGTTATGATACATATGACATTTACATAGATCATGCGGAAACAACCATTAACCCAGGAAACATATTATTTACACATAATCATATAGCATAATTAGATGCATACTCTTTGTTGCGTGCCCTCCCTAGCTGCGCCCGAACCGAACAAGAACAAGTCTTTTAGGACTCCAAGTGTCGTCCCTCCGTAGATAGTCCACAGCACGTCCGGATCCGCCTTAAGATTGACCAACTAGAATCGCCCTTAAGGTACTAGAAAATTTCGGCACTTTTGAGCAAGATGTGTGTTTGATTTTCTCTCAAAAAACTCACTTTTGAATACTTTGAAACTTGTGTATGAATTATGACCCCTAGGCCTTTATTTATAGAGTTATGGAAAAGGAATCGTAATCCTAGTAGGATACGAATTAATTGAAATTAGAATCCTACATGAATTCTATTTAATTAATTTATCCAATTAGGAATAGACATTTAATCATACACTGACTCTTGCAGATTCAGGAATCACGCATGAGCACAAACTCACACACACACGGCAGCCACAAGGACTGCCCATGCGTGCGAGCTGCAGCCCACGCAGCAAGGCCCACGCATCCGTGGCCTTGGCGCGCGCTGGGCTTGTGGCGTGCGTGCTTGCTGGGCGACGGCCTGGCTTCGTGCTGGGCCTTCGTCCGGCAGGCCTCGTCCGATGCTAATTCGTACGATACGCTTCCGATTAAATTTCCATTTCCGGAATCTATTTCCGATACGAACAATATTTAATATTTCCGATTCCGGAATTAATTTCCGTTTCGAACAAATATTTAATATTTCCGTTTCCGGAATTATTTTCCGATTCCGGCAATATTTCCGATTCTGACAATATTTCCGTTTCCGGCAATATTTCCGATTCTGGTAATATTTCCATTTCCAATAATATTTTCCGATACGTACCATGTTTCCGTTTCCGGCAACATCTACGACTTGGATAATATTCATATTTCCGATACGATCCATATTTCCGTTTCCGGCAATATCATCGTTTCCGGAGTATTCATTTCTTGCCTGTGACGATCTTAGCTCCCACTGAAACCAAGATCCGTCGGTTCCGAATATTCATAGATGGAGTATTTAATGCCATTAAATACTTGATCCGTTTACGTACTATTTGTGTGACCCTACGGGTTCAGTCAAGAGTAAGCTGTGGATTAATATCATTAATTCCACTTGAACTGAAGCGGCCTCTAGCTAGGCATTCAGCTCACTTGATCTCACTGAATTATTAACTTGTTAATTAATACTGAACCGCATTTATTAGACTTAACATAGAATGCATACTTGGACCAAGGGCATTATTTCCTTCAACTCCATTGACACAAAGTTTACACTTATCATCAATTTACATGCCTCGTCGTTTGAGGTCGGTACACGAAGGCAAAGCCTTATTGATTGGCTTCCATCCAAACAACAACAACCAGGACGGTATTATCTTTTGCTTCCAAAATATTTTCCAGCAAGTGCTATTATTACCAACCCCGTTTTCTTCCTGTTGGGGGATTTTAAAGCCTAACTTTGTTGAGAAAGACCGAGTCCGCGAGTTATTCCACATGGGACATCTTCATCCATGCATTTGCCCAGGTGGACCGCTAGAATATGTCGGGCTGTAGTATTGTCAAACAATGACCAAATTAGGCTTGTGTTCCATCTCCCTTCATTGGTTATGAGGTCGGAAATCATAGAATGATTGGTCACTATACCCGATTTTTTCGTGATCCTTATTGAAGAAGCCCACACGTCTCCAAGTATGTTGGTGTTGTTCCCATTACCAACATGCATACGAGTATCTTCTTTCATTCGTGTCGCCGCACGCATAAGGCTACGGAACCCCCACGAGGCTTGGTTGATTGGACTATTTCCCCTTACTCTATCAATGGGAGTGGAGGAGTATTTCCCCACTAGCACTTTTGTAATCCCCTGTAAATTTATAAATTTTATTAATATATTTTAACGTATATTATTTATATTTAAATAGAATTTATGAATTTTAAGTAATAAATATATAATTAATGTATATTTATTTTATTTTAAGTACGTTCTAAATATTTAACGATTTTTAAACTTTATTATATTTATATATTTAATGTGTATTTAATTTCATTTAAATATATTCTAAAGATTTTAACGGTTTGTGCAATCAAAAATAATTTTAGAATTTTATGTTGAAAAGAATTTGAATTAGGAAAACTCGTTGAATTTAGAAAACGATCCTATTCAGTTTTGGATTCGAATTAGAAAAGCCAAATCCTATTTCTAGCCCATTGTTGCAAGCCCAAACAAGAAACCCATACTCCCTCTCCACCTTTAATTCGTGGAATTAAACAAAATCCAACATTCAAACCCTCACCCAAACAAGTTCACGTAAAAATAAAAAAACCCTCATCCTCTCCCCTTGCACTCACGTGAAACCCCAATCCTCCTCCTCCTTCACGTTCGTTGCTCCAGCCGCCGGACCACCATCACCGTTGCCGCCGGTAAGGCCTCTCCTCCTTCTTCTTCGTCCTTTCCTCCTCCTTCTTTCCTCGTTTTTCTTTAATCCTTAGATTCGTTCTCACTTTTGCTGTTGTGTCTGAACCGGCAGCCACCGCAGCGTTGCCGCCCAGCTTTCATCGACGCGCCGCCGTTCTAACCGCCGCGTTGCCTTGCTGTCCCGCCGGCCAGCCTAGACCTTCCTCCCCTCTCCTTTCGTTTCTGCTCGTCGGTACTCCTTGCGCAAGCCAGCCCCAACCACCGTGCGCATCACCTGACCCGACCGACGCCACCGCCCAGTACCGTCGCTGTCGCGCCCTGCCGCCGGCCAGAACTCCTTCCCCTCTTCATTGGTTATTTCTTAAACCCTAAGTTATTTAAACCTTTTAATTAAGTTTATTGATTTGAATTTATGTTATTGAAATTAAATTATTAATCTTTATAGTTAAATTATAATTTTCAGATTTGATATTGATATTGTAAATTAATTAATTTCAGCTTTGGTTGATTAATATGTAAGTTAGGGTTTTAAATTAGTTTAGTGATTTAATTCGTGTTTATTGAATATAAATTACAAGTTATTACGATTAAAGTATATTTTCAGATTTTATATTATGTTTAAGTAACAAATTTAATTTCCAGATTTATTAAATTGGTTAAATAAGTATTTTAAACTATTAAAGCATGAATTTTAAGGTTTTATTATGTTTAAAATCATAATAGAATGATTGTACCTATTAAAGTTATTATTTTTATGATTTTAAGGATGTTGAATATATTTTGAGCAAGTTTTGAATTATTTTATATTGCTGGAAATTTAAAAAGGAACGTTTATTGGAGTTTATGATAATTAGGGATCGTTAGGGAATTAATCACTATTCTAGGAAGTTAATTAATTAAGTTTCGGTATTGGGGAATGTTCTAAATGTGTTTAGGATGTGTTTAGAGTACGTTAGTGTTGCTGTAAATTATTAGGAATTGATTTGGTTACGTTTCTTGATTATTTTAGGCGGAGAATTCTTTGTTGGCGACTTTTGAATTCGTTAAAGTGGCCTATCAGTTTGTTTACACAAGGTACGTACATACCTGTGTGCTTGGATGTGTGTTGTATTGAGAATATGATGAATATATTTATGAACTTGTTTATGTTGGAGTTTCATGTTCAATGTCGTTGAATTAATGCGTTTAGCATAGAACTTTATTTATAAGAATTGAATCATGTTAGCATGGAATATTGATGCAAGCATGTTGGTTTTGGGGAACTTTATAGTATTTAATATGGGTTTAGATCTTTATTGATCGTTGTTCCTCTTTAGATTTTCACTACTTTATAAGGGCCGAGGACCTTGTTTGGTAGTTGAACCTTATACCTAATAAAGGTTTTTAAATATGGATAAAGGAAGGATTAAAATAGTTGGAATAGGCTCTTGGTTGAATGTTGTGATCACTGGTTTAATTCAAAGATAAAAGAAGTTGTGTTTATGTAATTCCCCGTAAATTTATAGATTTTATTAATATATTTTAACGTATAGTTATTTATATTTTAATAGAATTTACGAATTTTAATAATAAATATATAATTAACGTATGTTTATTTTAGTTGGTTACATTTTAAATATTTTTAACGATTTATGAAATCAAAATAGTTTTAGAACTTTTCAATGAAAAGAATTCGTTTTACGGAAACACGTTCGATTGAATTTAGAAAGCAATCCTAACCGTTTTGGATTCAAACAAACTCAATTCTATTCCTAGCCCAAGTTGACAAAGCCCAAAACAAGTAAGCCTAAAATTTCTCCTCCCTTCCCTTCCAACTTCACGTGAAACTCAAAACCAAATACACAAAACCCTTCTTCTTGCCATTCACGTGAACCTGTAAAAAAAAAAAAAAAAAAATTACTCTCGAGCCTCCTCCTTCGTCAGCCGCCGCACCAGGCACCGCCTGGCCGTCGTCGTTGTCACGCCGCCTCTCTCCTCCACTCGGTAACTCCTTCCTTCTCCTCTCGTCCGTTCTTCTTTCTCTTTTTCGTGTTCCCTCTCCTAACTTACTGGTTCTTCTTTTCTTCTCCGGGCAGTCACCACCGCACCATCACTGCCACCGTGCACTGCTGTTGCACCGCCCAGCTCGCCGACCAACATTTTCTATCATCCTCTTTCTTGTCTCTTTATTCTCACGACGGCAGCCAAGCACGATAGAGTGCGACCACCGTAATCACCACCACCAGGCTCCAGCCGCGTCGCCCGTCCCCCGCGACCAGCGCCTTGTGCAGCGCCGCCTGTGCTCCGCCGGCCAGCCTCCTCTCTCCCTCTTGATTTGGTTAATTCTTAAACCCTAAATTAATTAATGTTTTAATTACGTTTTATTAATATAATTCATGTTTTCCTTGAATTAAGTTATAGTTTTTATGGGTTAATGATGAATTTTATATTTTATGTTTTTCACAATTAATAATTTTAATTTCAGATTATATAATTGAATTAAAATAAGGATTTTAATTATTAAAACATGAATTTTTAAGGTTTTAATAGTTTTAAAATCATGATAGAATGGTTTGAATTATTAAAGTTATTTGTTTTATGTTCTAAGCATGATAATTTGGTTTTCGGAAAGCTTTAAACGATTTCATATTGCTGAAAATTTAAAGTATGATGTTTGCGAAGAGTTTTCAACGAATTTCAATCAGTAATTTAATAATTATGATGTTAGGAAATCAAATATTCAAGTTTGGATATTGGGGAAGGTTCTAAATATGTTTAGGATGTATTTAGAATGCTTTATTATAGTTGTGAATGATTAGAAATTGATTGGGAATCCTTGTTGGTTGTTTTAGGCGGAGAATTCTCTTTAGGCGACTTTTGAAAGTGTTAAAGTGGCCTATTAGTTGTTTATGCAAGGTACGTACATACCTGTGTGCTTGAAATGTGTGCTAATTGTTGAAACCATGTTGAATTTGTTGTTGAACTTGGCTATGTTGATATTATTGTTGAATTTGGTGATGTTGATATTATCGACGAACCTAGTCAGGTTGAAATTGCATGTTTAATACTGTTGGATGGACGTATTGAACCTATATTGCATTAAGAGAATTATAACATGTTAGTATGGATGATTGATGCAAACATGTTTGATTGGGAACACTAGATTACTTTGTATATGTTGATTCAGATCAGTTGATTGTTGTTCCCTTTTTAGCTTTTCACTACTTTATGAGGGCCGAGGACCTTGTTTAGTAAGTTGAAACTTTATACCCATATACAGGGTTGATCATGGTTAAAGGAAAGGTTGGGTAAATTGGAATGAGTCTTGATTGATGCCTTTATGATCACGTACTTAATTCTAAGATAAAAACAGTTGTGAACGAATGTGGATTGTATGCCTTATGTGATTGTTGAGTCATAACAGAGTCTCAATTTGTAAATCATGTAAAGTGAAACTGGGTAGCAATAGCTTTAGACTGTGCACGTCTAAAGTGACGGACAAACAGGAGTTGGGGTTCATGGTGGTAGCCCATGGCCTTTTCTGGGACCGGATTGATCACCGTGTCCTATTTTTATTCAAATGTTCCTCGATATCGCAGGTCAGTGAGGTTACGGAGTCGCGCCCGCACCTCGTCTTCCTTAGTGAAGACTGTTGGACGGACAACTCGGTCCATTGTCTATTTCAACTAAAATAATATTATTGCTAAAAGTCTAGCCTAGTCTAGTCTGGTCAAGTATGGTCGTCAAACTATCATGTTTTGTCTGCCTTTGTTTGTATTCATTAGTATCATGTTAGGGTTGTTCGTTTAATAGAATCATGTTAGGATTATTATTGATTTAGTATGTAGTACTCAGCTTTGCTGATTACGTGCTTTTGCTTGTGCATGTTGATCATGGCTATGCCTTATTGATCCTGTGATGACCCAATCTTTGGTGAGCAGTCTCTAAGGATCAATAAGCATTGTCCATCTGCAGGTTTGAAGATGTTGCATCATTGGGATCGGGAATAGAGAGCTTGTATTTAGTTTTGATTTGCTAAGTTGACTTGGGTTTGTTTAATTGGACTTTAAACTTGTCGTACTATTTACATTTCCTTATTTTCGTTGGTTGATTTTTGGGACTAAACCTGTAATCGATTATTTATAAACCTAAAGTTAGTTTTATGTTTTCCGCTGCAAAATTCTGAATAAGCCGTTACGTTTTCACACGGGCGATAATGCCTTGATAATTCTCTACGTTTTATATTAAAAGGTTATTTTAGAAAAGAGAGAATTGTCGGGGTGTTACAAAGTGGTATTTTAGAGCTATAGGTTTTATTGATTTTTCGTGTTTACTTTTTAAATTTTTAGGCGCCTAAACTAGCTATTTTTCCTAAAACGAATTTCCTAGAATTGAGCTTCTACTTATTATATCATTAAAAAAATGCGTACTTTTTTTTTGGGGACCAACTTCATTTTATTTTGTTCGAAAGTATATTAACATTTCTTATTTAAGTTCGGAATTAACTTATTTATTCGAAACTTTTCGTTTATGTGAATTAAGTACGTTTTTCTTTATTTTTGAAATTAAATTAAATATATTCAAAAAAAATAAAATAAAAATCTTATTCCTTAAATATATTTATTCGTTTAATATTTATTCGTTTAATAAATATTTATTCGTTTAATAAAAATTTCTTATTATTTATTCGTTTAAAAAAATAAATAAAAAAAATATTCGTTTATTATTTATTCGTTTAATAATTTTTTTTTTTTTTTTAATCGTTCTTGTTTTATTCTTTAAATTCTTCAATGTTTGACCTATTATGATTTATTATGAGAGATGGGTAATATAGGAAAGGGCATATAGGATAGAATTATATGTGCATTAGTAGTTAATTGCTAGCATAAGAATTAATTGCTATGTGCATGTGTTAAATGTTTAACTGTTGCATGTAAATGTGCATAGAAATTGTTTGATTCCACCAAACTTATTGTTTTATTGAATTCTGATTATGCTTTGCTTGGGAAATCGTTAGTAAGATCTTAAGTTGTTTGTTTCATGAATAAAACGCTTCTTTCCAAGTACACCAACATAAGATCCTTTGAGAAGATCGACGAATACTGAGGATCTAGATTTCACTTCACAAATTTCCAAGGAAAGAACAGATAGACAAGATGCCTTAAACATTTGAAGTTGTGATAGTTAGTTTGTTCTTAAATGTTTTGGAGAATAAGTAGCAAAGCTACAACAATTTAAAGTTAAAGCAATAGGAGTTTAAGTTATTCTTTATTCTTTTCAAGGATGTATTAAACCTCTATAGAGTTAGTAATAAAAGTTAAAGTATTCTTTTCGTTTTGAGAATTCCATATTACTTCCAAGTTGCGCTCTAGGATGATCAACAATAATGACCTAGCTGCTGTTATTCGCCTCTTGGCGGAAAAGCCGACCCTACCTTTTTAGAAAACCGGGTTGGAGAGTTTGAGAAATCGTTTGGGGTTGTGAACTGTCCTGAGAATATGAGAGTGGGTCAAGTTGTCATGTATTTGAAAGATGAAGCCGATTTATGGTGGAGAGAGAATAGAGTTAGGCTTAGCGCTGCTGAGAGATTCAATTAGGATTCAATTATTACTGCCTTAAGGGAAAGTTTTACCCTACCTTTTATGAGAAAGCAAAAAGTTTAAGAATTCATAAACCTTAGTATGGGGAGCACGACCATAGCTGAATACTATGCAGACTTATAGCATGACCACCTTAGGATTAGGTGGGGAAACCTCTATGTCTTTAGATATTGTGTATGGGAGAGCTGCTCATATTTATGGCCTGTAGTCCAAAAGGGACAAGAAAAATGTTTATGGGGAGAAAAGAAAAGAGTTTAATGTTGGGGAAAACCAAGGGAATTTCAAGAGGAATATGAATAAGAATATCAATGGGAATGGAAATAGAAATAGAAATTTTCAAGGAAGGAACAACCAGGGAAATAACCACAACAATAGGAACCAATCTGAGAGAGTGTATCACTGTAACATGTGCAATAACAACCATCACAAGGCCCGGTAAACTGCATGTGATAAGTCGAAATGAAGCTCAACGACCTGCTGACTTAGTTTCTGTTACTTTTCTATTAACTCCGTGCTAGTTAGAAAGTTATTTGATTCGGGGAAAGCTTATTCTTTTGTTTCGTCATCTCGTATTAAGAGTCTGAAGTTGGTAGATTTTGAGGTGATTGATTTACCTGTTAGTATACCTACTGGTGTAACCTTAAGGTGTACCAAGTTATTTAAGAACTTTCCTTTGAAGATAAAAGATTGCGTTTTCTTTCTGACTTGATAGAGTTTAATGGGAAACCTAGATGCAATTCTGGAAATGGATTGGCCAAGTTTTTTACAAGGCTAAGGTAGATTGTGAAATTCTGAAAGTAAGTTTAAGGAAACCCTATGGGAAGGTTGACCTCATGTGGATGTTTTTAGAAGTCCAAGAACCTTTAGTGATTTCTGTAATGCAAGTGACGAAATTGATGAATAGAGAGTGTGAACTATTTTTTCTGTAGTGTGTTAGAGGTGAGTAAAGAAGTTGGAGTGAAAATCGAGGATGTTCCCATTGTGATTGGATTCATTGATGTGTCTACGAGTGGAATTGCGAGTATGTCACCTACTAGAGCCCTTGAGTTCATTATAGAGTTAAATCTTGGAACGACACCTATATCCAAAGCACCATATAAAATGACACTTCCTGAAACGAACGAATTGAAGACACAATTGCAAGAGTTGTTCGATAAGGGTTATTTTAGAGCCTAGTACATCACCGTGGGGAGCTCATGTGTTGTTTGTTAAGGAGAAAGATAAGAGTATGGAATTATGCATCGATTTTAGGGAGCTAAACACCATCAAGAACAAGTATCCCTTGCCTAGAATAGATGACATATTGGACCAATTTAATTGGGCGAGTGTGTTCTCGGAGACTGATTTGGGTTTAAAGTAACACCGATTGAGAGTAGCTGATAAGAATATACTTAAGACCTCATTAGGATTCGTTATTGTCATTAAGGGTTTAGAGTAACGTCTTTTGGGTTAACCAATGCACCTGCATTAATTATGGATTTGACGAATGAGATTTTCTACGAATTCCGAATTAAGTTCGTTATTATGTTATTGATGATATCCCAATTTGTTCAAGGAATGAAAAAGAGCATGACAAACACTTGAGAATTACTTGGAGACGCTTAGAAAGAATCTAGTTTTATTAAATGAAGTATACAAATCTTGAAGTCATATGTGTATAAGTGACACCGACGGAAAAGTGAAGGACTAAATTGATTGAGAACTATGTTACGTAAGGAAATAAATTTAAGAGAAGATTCCAGTGGTCCAGGATCGTTAGAAATCATTGTTGTATTGAAAAGATGGGAGGAAACACATGAATTGGTGTAAGATCTAAGAGTTAAGCCAAAAGTTATACATCTATTAAAGGCGTAATGAGGTTCGGTAAAAAGGAAAAGTTGAGCAGAAGGAGTTTCTGTAGATCCTGCTAAGATTCAAGCTGTGAGTGAGTGACCTACTCCAAAGAACGTGTCCGATATTTGAATTTTTCTAAGCCTAGATGACTATTATAGGAGGTTGTGAAAGACTTTTCGAAGAAAGAAAAACTAGTGACCAACTTGTTGAAAAAGGAATCGAAATTCAAATGGAGTGAGAAATGTGAAGTAGCTTTCAAGAGTTTAAAAGAATGTTTGACTTCCGCACTCGTTGTCGTGTTAGTTGAAACCTTATGAAGCTAATTAACCTACTCATGACCTATAACTAGCTGCTATTATGTTCGCTTTGAGGTTTAGAGACATTACCTTTAGGGGAAAACATTTGAGATCCTTACCGACCATAAAAGTCTGAAATTGGGGAAAAAGGTCCAGTTGGATCTTGGGACAACATTGAAAATGATACTGCTTTCCACCCTGCAACCGATGGTCAGCCTGAGAGCGCTAACCAAACCATGGGAGATATGTCGAGAAGTGTACTATTGGCTTTAAAGAGAAATTGAGAGATCATCTAGATTTGATTGAATTTTCGCACATCAATAGTTACCATGCGAGCAGTAAGATGTCACATGTTGAGACATTGTATGGGAAAGAAGTGAAGAAGTTCTACTTGCTGGAATGATTTGAGTGAAAATATAGTATTAGGGCAGAATTCGTTGAATAAAAGTCATTCCCTGAGATGAGTTACGAGGGCGTAACTCGTTTTCTTTAAGGGGGTAGAATGCGATAGAAATTCGCGCTTTTTACCTATTTTTATGGTATTTTTATGCATTTTATGCTTATTTTTAGCAACTTATACATGTTGATGCAAGTAAATAGATTCTCCGCATAAGAAAATGTGTTCTTGAATATTACAAGTAACTTTTAGTTGGCAAAAGAGTGCACAAGAGTGGCACATAGTACTTCTCCAGTAAGAATAAGTTGAAAACCTTTGAGAAATGGGTGAATTTTCGTGTCAAGTTTCGGGACGAAACTTCTTTTAAGAGGGGTAGATTGTAATTCCCCGTAAATTTATAGATTTTATTAATATATTTTAACGTATAGTTATTTATATTTTAATAGAATTTACGAATTTTAATAATAAATATATAATTAACGTATGTTTATTTTAGTTGGTTACATTTTAAATATTTTTAACGATTTATGAAATCAAAATAGTTTTAGAACTTTTCAATGAAAAGAATTCATTTTACGGAAACACGTTCGATTGAATTTAGAAAGCAATCCTAACCGTTTTGGATTCAAACAAACTCAATTCTATTCCTAGCCCAAGTTGACAAAGCCCAAAACAAGTAAGCCCAAAATTTCTCCTCCCTTCCCTTCCAACTTCACGTGAAACTCAAAACCAAATACACAAAACCCTTCTTCTTGCCATTCACGTGAACCTGTAAAAAAAAAAAAAAAAAATTACTCTCAAGCCTCCTCCTTCGTCAGCCGCCGCACCAGGCACCGCCTGGCCGTCGTCGTTGTCACGCCGCCGCTCTCCTCCACTCGGTAACTCCTTCCTTCTCCTCTCGTCCGTTCTTCTTTCTCTTTTTCGTGTTCCCTCTCCTAACTTACTGGTTCTTCTTTTCTTCTCCGGGCAGTCACCACCGCACCATCACTGCCACCGTGCACTGCTGTTGCACCGCCCAGCTCGCCGACCAACGTTTTCTATCATCCTCTTTCTTGTCTCTTTATTCTCACGACGGCAGCCAAGCACGATAGAGTGCGACCACCGTAATCACCACCACCAGGCTCCAGCCGCGTCGCCCGTCCCCCGCGACCAGCGCCTTGTGCAGCGCCGCCTGTGCTCCGCCGGCCAGCCTCCTCTCTCCCTCTTGATTTGGTTAATTCTTAAACCCTAAACTAATTAATGTTTTAATTACGTTTTATTAATATAATTCATGTTTTCCTTGAATTAAGTTATAGTTTTTATGGGTTAATGATGAATTTTATATTTTATGTTTTTCACAATTAATAATTTTAATTTCAGATTATATAATTGAATTAAAATAAGGATTTTAATTATTAAAACATGAATTTTTAAGGTTTTAATAGTTTTAAAATCATGATAGAATGGTTTGAATTATTAAAGTTATTAGTTTTATGTTCTAAGCATGATAATTTGGTTTTCGGAAAGCTTTAAACGATTTCATATTGCTGAAAATTTAAAGTATGATGTTTGCGAAGAGTTTTCAACGAATTTCAATCAGTAATTTAATAATTATGATGTTAGGAAATCAAATATTCAAGTTTGGATATTGGGGAAGGTTCTAAATATGTTTAGGATGTATTTAGAATGCTTTATTATAGTTGTGAATGATTAGAAATTGATTGGGAATCCTTGTTGGTTGTTTTAGGCGGAGAATTCTCTTTAGGCGACTTTTGAAAGTGTTAAAGTGGCCTATTAGTTGTTTATGCAAGGTACGTACATACCTGTGTGCTTGGAATGTGTGCTAATTGTTGAAACCATGTTGAATTTGTTGTTGAACTTGGCTATGTTGATATTATTGTTGAATTTGGTGATGTTGATATTATCGACGAACCTAGTCAGGTTGAAATTGCATGTTTAATACTGTTGGATGGACGTATTGAACCTATATTGCATTAAGAGAATTATAACATGTTAGTATGGATGATTGATGCAAACATGTTTGATTGGGAACACTAGATTACTTTGTATATGTTGATTCAGATCAGTTGATTGTTGTTCCCTTTTTAGCTTTTCACTACTTTATGAGGGCCGAGGACCTTGTTTAGTAAGTTGAAACTTTATACCCATATACAGGGTTGATCATGGTTAAAGGAAAGGTTGGGTAAATTGGAATGAGTCTTGATTGATGCCTTTATGATCACGTACTTAATTCTAAGATAAAAACAGTTGTGAACGAATGTGGATTGTATGCCTTATGTGATTGTTGAGTCATAACAGAGTCTCAATTTGTAAATCATGTAAAGTGAAACTGGGTAGCAATAGCTTTAGACTGTGCACGTCTAAAGTGACGGACAAACAGGAGTTGGGGTTCATGGTGGTAGCCCATGGCCTTTTCTGGGACCGGATTGATCACCGTGTCCTATTTTTATTCAAATGTTCCTCGATATCGCAGGTCAGTGAGGTTACGGAGTCGCGCCCGCACCTCGTCTTCCTTAGTGAAGACTGTTGGACGGACAACTCGGTCCATTGTCTATTTCAACTAAAATAATATTATTGCTAAAAGTCTAGCCTAGTCTAGTCTGGTCAAGTATGGTCGTCAAACTATCATGTTTTGTCTGCCTTTGTTTGTATTCATTAGTATCATGTTAGGGTTGTTCGTTTAATAGAATCATGTTAGGATTATTATTGATTTAGTATGTAGTACTCAGCTTTGCTGATTACGTGCTTTTGCTTGTGCATGTTGATCATGGCTATGCCTTATTGATCCTGTGATGACCCAATCTTTGGTGAGCAGTCTCTAAGGATCAATAAGCATTGTCCATCTGCAGGTTTGAAGATGTTGCATCATTGGGATCGGGAATAGAGAGCTTGTATTTAGTTTTGATTTGCTAAGTTGACTTGGGTTTGTTTAATTGGACTTTAAACTTGTCGTACTATTTACATTTCCTTATTTTCGTTGGTTGATTTTTGGGACTAAACCTGTAATCGATTATTTATAAACCTAAAGTTAGTTTTATGTTTTCCGCTGCAAAATTCTGAATAAGCCGTTACGTTTTCACACGGGCGATAATGCCTTGATAATTCTCTACGTTTTATATTAAAAGGTTATTTTAGAAAAGAGAGAATTGTCGGGGTGTTACAGTTTACTTGTTGAATATAATATTTATGTTTGATGAGTCATAACCAAGTATTAAAAGTTAAGTCATGTAAAGTGAAAATGAGTAGCAATAGCTTTAGACTGTGCACGTCTAAAGTGACGGACAATCAGGAGTTGGGGTCATGGGTAGCCTATGGCTTTTTCTGGGGCCGGATTGATCACCGGTTCTATTTTTATTTGAAAGTCCCTCGATATCGCAGGTCATTGGGGTTTACGGAGTCGCGCCCGTACCTCGTCTTCCTTAGTGAAGAAGAAGAAGTTTCTAGTAGACAACTCAGTCCATTGACTATTTCAATTAAAATAAGGTTAATGATACAAAGGTCTAGTTCAGTCAAATATAGTCTTCAAGTCAATATATCTTGATTATCCTTGCTTATGTTTTATTTAGTACCATGTTAGGATTGTTCGTTTAATAGAATCATGTTAGGATTATTATTGATTTAGTATGTAGTACTCAGCTTTGCTGATTACGTGCTTTTGCTTGTGCATGTTGATCATGGCTATGCCTTATTGATCCTGTGATGACCCAATCTTTGGTGAGCAGTCTCTAAGGATCAATAAGCATTGTCCATCTGCAGGTTTGAAGATGTTGCATCATTGGGATCGGGAATAGAGAGCTTGTATTTAGTTTTGATTTGCTAAGTTAACTTGGGTTTGTTAATTGGGACTTTAAACTTGTCGTACTATTTATATTTCCTTATTTTTGTTGGATGATTTTTGGGATTAAACCTGTAATCGATTACTTATAAACCTAAAGTTAGTTTTATGTTTTCCGCTGCAAAATTCTGAATAAGGCGTTACGTTTTCACACGGGCGATAATGCCTTGATAATTCTCTATGTTTTATATTAAAATGTTGTTTTAGAAAAGAGAGAATTGTCGGGGTGTTACAACTTTGGATACAAGCAGTTGTGGATTACTTTGTAATCTCCAAGCTTGTTTATAAACCAGAGCAGTATTGAGATGATGAATATTGCAAAGGCTGATACCTCCTTCATTCTTGTGCTTCTCTAGGATCGGCCTCCTAACCCAGTAGAAATGCTTCTTTTCCAATAAGGAGCTCCAAAAGAACCAAGTAAAAAAGAGAGGTGATTTTCTTCAGGTTACGTGTTGGAAGCAAATAAACACTTAAAACATGAGAAGCCATGACAACTATGATACTGTTGATGAGAATGATCTTCCCCACTTGAGATAATATATGATGGGGTTACGTGTTAATTGAGTGAGTAATGAGGTAGATGGTGGGGCGAGTGTTAAGTGGATATGACTATCGAAGTAAAGGATGAATGAGAATCATTTTTTGTTTGACACAGGTAATAAACGGATATGAAGATATTTTTATCTACGTACCTAATTCATTTTAATTTTTAGTAAATAACACAATAAATGGAGTAACAAATCTATCTATCATAATATAATTAGAAGAATATCTATAATTAAGCTCTATTTTTTTTATAGTAATTGTTTATAACTATTGTTTAAATTTGTGCAAATTTAATATTTAGACGGTAAACCGTGCATCGCACGACGGCACGGGTACTATACTAGTTAATATCTCTAATTTTGTATTTGTAAAATTTATAAAAAATTAATATTCAAAAAGTAAATATCGAGACGGATCAAACAATATCACACATGACTATATTTTCTTTATGTATAAATAACAAATGATAATGAAATTGAATTTCACAAATGGTGTCAAAAATCAAAGTACACTGATACCACATTTTACACAAAACGTCACCTGGTTTTGCTTTTGTTCCACATCCCCACCTCGCAAGTTACCACTCTCACTTTTTCTCACTTCCCGTCACCACTGCCACTATCCCTACCGTCGGCCACCTGCAGCACCGCCAAACACCGGATATTCCACCTCAACAACCCGACCATCAATCCTCTAATAATTTCCCCTCTTTACTGCTTTTTCTTACTTTCTCAAACCCCATGCATGCGACAAATCCAATTGGGAGTTTTTGAGTGCAAAGGATTGGCTTCAAATTGGAGATTGCAAGTCATTGAAGGAGCCATTTTAAGACTTCTTTGGTCTTCTATTTGCATTGATCATCATCGTAAGTGTTAATTTTGCTCTCTTTTCTATTGAAATTGATTTTGTTTTGGAAAGAATTACGCTTGCTTTGGATTGGAATATTTTGTTGGATATTGATTGCTAATTGTTGTCATATATAATGGAAATCATCATATTGTGTTAGGAAATTATTATTTACCCCGAAAATCTTCTGAAATCATCCGTTTCTAGTCACATATTCCTGTAACTAATGTAATCCTACTATTTGGTGATATGAAAATTGAAAAGTTCAATCCCATCTAGAAAATTTGCTAAGGTATTGATTCTCAATTGGAGTTAAGTATGAGATGTCTAGATCGGCAATTGCACTCCGAACATAGATCTATTGGCCAGTTTGGTAAACGGTAACTAAAATTAGAGGCTGAATTGAGTTGTAGGATTTCATGAGATTGTTTAAAAGTTCTCTCTTAAATTTAAATTGTTTTTGAGTTAAAGTTTATGAATATAATCGTACAAAACAAGTGGTAGTTTCCTAGTAGTTTAAAATTTTATTGTAATTTGAAGATGAATAATATCTAAACAAATCATCAAAAAGATGATTCAACATTTTTTGTCTTCTATACGGAGTAGTTGAAAATTCGCTCAAGGTTCATACCCCGAGTAGAAAATCACCAAATGTTTTGTGGTTTTGTCTCTCTACTTGGTGCTTAAATTTCTTGCTCATGCCAATAGTCTACTACTCCGCATTGTACCTTCAGCTTGATTGTTTCACTATTAATATGAAATATCATCAATTTCTTTCTCTTTTTTACTTTCTGGAAAGCAACATGATGTTTCAAACTTTAGCTCTTTTTGTTAGACGATGAATATGATATTGTGTTTCTATTTTGCGTTGTACTTGATAGTTATGCAGTTTGTACTGACATGATTAATTCTTGTAATACTCGAGTAAGTGAGAGCTGATGTTTTTTCTTGCAGATATAAAATACAAAGGTGTAACAGCTTCATATGATCAGCAAGATGTCAATAGCTAGTCCTGTTAAGAAATTAGTTTCCTCTGTGATACTTGATTTGGATGGCACACTTCTTAATACAGGTGTGCTTTCCTTAAATGTTTTATCTTTCCTGTTTGTCATTTGGGGGGTTTAAATACTTTTCTGAATGATATGAACATTTTATGTGTGGATATCACAAATCAACAATTTTTGTCACCGCGCTCATGCAACTAAAATATGGGGTTAACCGGTTAGCATGGAACGGTGCTTAACAGATTGATATTCTATGAGCATACATCCCCCTCCCCGCAAAATGTCATACCCTGAAACAGGGAAATAAAGTTTCACATTTTATTCGAGAGGTACAATTTATGTTGTGCTTTTAAATCTTGATGCTGAACTTGTTATGTGCTCATTTCCATAGAACTATGGAATATCATGCGCTCCTTTGTGGATTTCCTCATGTAAATATGGATCACACTGCATTTCCACGGAGTTTGTAGAGCTCCCCTCCTCCTCCCTCGGGTTTCATATGGAAACTTGGAAAGACCCATGGAAGACTCTTTCCCCTAAGAACCCAAATGATTTGCATGTTGCAGCTGAACTTCTTTGTCTTACATGTTGCTACTCTCTTCAAATATTGTTGAATTGTTTTATTTATTTATTTACTTTTTGTCTTAGATAGTATCACGAGGAGAGAGAACGAATGAGAAATATTGAAGTGATCTTTTGAAGATACTTTGCATTGCTCTTAGATTTGAGCGTTTTGATTGCGGACTCCCACCTATTAAAGTTGTTGGTGAGACTGTGAGATGGACGGATTGTGGCCTTTGGCTGTCTGCCAATGAAATAGTTTACATAAGAGACGTTCATTTCAGTATCGATGGCCCTTGAAAAATCAGTTTAAGCCTTTCTTTTACGATGCCAAATTTGTGATCATTTAGTAGTGTTGGTTATGTTCGTTTTTCATCTGTACTTGTTTTGTTTAAGGTGCTAAAGACTCGCAGTAGTTTTTAGGACCATGATAAGAGGGTTTTTGTTTTTTGTTGTTCATTGTACCTAGCACTCAAAGTCATAAACATCGATGTTTCTGCAATGGTGCGGGTAAGGAGATTGAAATACTTGAAGGTATGGGGGCCATATTTTTGTAATGAAGAGAGTTCTTTCTTTAATGAACACTCAATCTTATAGGAAAACACTATTTGCTACTCCCTCCTAATTAGTCTCCAGCTCGCCACAAATGTTTTCTCGAGGTCAAACTTCTCAAACTTTTACCATATTTTTCCAATATATAAGAAAATGTATAAGCATGTGGGTATTGTACTTGTTAGGTTCATCTCAGTGTGTATTTAAAACCGTCAACTTCTTATATACTTCCTCCTTTTTTTTTACTTCACCATTTTCCTTTTGTGTAAGTTGCATATTAGTTGCACCGTTTCCTTTTATGGTATGTTCTCACGTGTTTTTTGGTGTGTTCACACACTAAATACTCACTTAATCCTTACTCACATTTCATATTTACCATTGTTACCTAACATTTCCCCTCTCTTTTGTTTGTTATCATATGGACAATTTTGATATGTACAACTTTTCTTAATCTTTGCGCCCGACCCAAATGGTGCAAGTAAAAAAAACGGAGGAAGTATCTCTTTTGTACGCAATTAAAGATTATGGTCCAAAGTGTGTCTTTGGGAGTCTGTGTGACGAACAGACCATCACACACTATTTTTGACAGAAAATTAATGGCATAAATTATATTAATTTGCTTGATGGTTGAAGAACACAAAAGGGGATACAAAAGTACTGACTTGAGGCCACCAATCTCCGGATTTAGTGACTTGAGGCCACCAATCTCCGGATTTAGTGACTTGAGGTCACCAATCTCCATATTTAGTGACTTGAGGTCACCACTCTCCAAAGCCTAAACTTTACCATATTCTCCACATCCCTCCCATAACCTAATGTGCCTTATTTATAACCATTCTATTACACCTATCTAATTTGTCTTTTACCTAATATCACTCACTACCTATTATGCCCTTCCCTTACACTTGATTCATTACAGTCTGTTGAAAAGTGTTCGTGGCAACTAATTTGGGAGTTGGGAGAAGGTAGTACTTGATCCTAACTAAAACTGTAGGCAATTTACTAATTACCATTTTAACTTGGTCTATAATCATCCAAAGCCAAAGAACAGTTATCTTGGATTTTGGACTGCATCTGAGTGACAACAGACAGGTCTACTGTATCAGGCACTTAAAATGATAAAATGTGGCTTCATTCAACTAAAAATTGATAAGAAAAGAAAGAAAATAAAATTTGTGACGTGTTAAGATTTTATTTGCGGATGCAGAAATTGGAATTACATTTATGCTTCTCTACTAGATCCTTTATTCTGGCAGTTTAGAAAGGTAAATACACATGAGGGACAAGGCTTGGTGGATGCTCACCTCTAGTGTGTTGACTGTTGAGACTCTTGAGAGCCTAGAGGTGCTTGAGGATAAGAAGCAAACCTGTTTAATTTATTTATTTTAGTTCGTTCTATATATTGTTAAAATTGAGAAACTTGGTGATGTTTATTACTATTATAAAATGTTATAATGCATTTCAATGAGTTTCATGTTTTTAGTTCTTATTCTTGTAGTATGTGGTTCCAAATTACAAACGTTGTGCCTAAGGCCCTTGCTTTGAGGAGGTGCTTGGAACCGCCTCTGAACTTATGCCTAGGCTCTAGGACCCCATTGTATTATTGTGTGTCATGCCTTTTGAAACACTGCTAGGTGATTAAATGATGATTAAGTTTCAATTTTATTACAGATGGAGTAATAACTGATGTCATGAAGAGTTTCTTGGTTAAGTATGGAAAGCTGTGGGATGGGAGAGAGACTCTTAGGATAGTTGGAAAGACCCCCTTGGAAGCATCTGCTGCTGTTGTAGAAGCTTATGAACTGCCTTGCACGGCAGAGGAATTTGTAAAAGAATTCACCCCAATGTTCTCTGATCAGTAATGAAACTTCTACCTGTCTTCTTCCTGCAATATCTATTAGGATCACTAGTCAAGGGACGTTGATGTTGCTATCATTTTGTTTTCTTGTTATTAATGTGTTAGCAAGTATTAAGTGAAATTCATATATAAAGCATGAACATCTTTTTAGGCCTATTATGGCACATCAAGCAGTAATGTTGCTTTCTAAAGATTTGAAGGAAATATATAGTTCCCTTTTCTCTATATCATTTTTGTGTTTTCTTCCGTACATAGTGATTGCTGATCTCACATCAATTACGGAAGCTATCTAGACAGTTGTTGGTTCCATTTCGTCATTTGTCAATATATGTTTTATGTTCTTATTGAATAATTGTCCTTCTGTCTGAATGTTCATTTCTTTTTCCTAACCATTCTGGTTATGATTTGGTCATATTAGTAAACTCCTATTTAGGACGAGGGCATTTGTAGAAAATTTTGTTCAATTTAAAGTTGAAACTTGTTCTGTCTCAGCCTTCGCTTTCCTTGGAGGTCTGGCATTTAAATTGTGCTATTGTTGTGTACTTAATTGTTTACTTATTTACTTCGATCATTTTCTACTGGAGCAAAGTGTCTGCGCTTCTCGCTTGAATAGCTTTAAGAAAGTTTAGCTGTTTCTTTTTATGTAGAATAAGCATATCTTCGATCTGTAAATAAGATTTTCCTTCTTGAGTATTCATTGCTGCTTGAACATGTTATTGCAATTTCTACTGTAGCTTGAACAACATCAAACCTCTTCCAGGGGCCAACCGGTTGATTAATCATTTGCATGGTCATGGAATACCAATCGCCTTGGCCTCAAACTCTCCAAGACCTTTCATTGAGAAGAAATTATCCTATCATCAGGGTACATAACACTTTTAAGGCTTTTCCTTTTTACTATTGGCATTGTTTTCGAAGATGAGCAGAATCTTTTCCTTCAATGTTTATGTATTTACTTATTCATTCATCATTATATGCTTACTCATTTTTCCTTTTGTAGGCTGGAAAGATTCATTTTCTGTTGTAATTGGTGGAGATGAGGTTAAGGCTGGAAAGCCATCTCCTGATTTGTGAGTTACAAGAACAATTTTGTTTTGCCAAAGTGTTTTATCATATTTCTATACGTGCGAACTTTTATTATCTCTCTTTTTCCCCCTTGCATCATGCAATGAAGGGTTCAATTATTTGCATTTACATGACGGCTGTTGTGGCTTTCTGAGGAGCTGGCCAGTAACTTGTTTTTTTTTTTTTTTTTTTTAATCTAGTTAAGCAGTGTACTTTTTCTAATATGCATGCTTTGTATTTTCATGTGGCAAGGTTCCTTGAAGCAGCCAAAAGGCTGAACGTCCAACCTTCCAGTTGCCTCGTGATTGAAGATTCTATGTGAGTGTAGTAAAGGTTGTCAGAGATGCTCAACTTAAAGTTGCACATAATTCTACGAGACTGCGAAATTACTTTTCGACATGAGAAATTAAAAGGGTTGATGTCGTGTTATAATTATTAGGAAACTTCTCTGGACGTAAATAACAATGATTAACCGATTCGTGTTTATTTCTAGAAAGCCGTAGTTTGTTGCGACTCTGGGGGTCTGTGATGGTTAAAGGTAGCTATCCATTGCCTGCTTGCAAGTTATTTTTACAATTTAGGTCTGTAGATATAAAAGTGGATGTCCAATTCTCAAAAATCAGCAGCAACTTATAAGTTAAAAATGGTTGTAATTCTTATTATGGGGAGCCTCGGCAAAATTTTCCTAGTTAGTACATGATTATTTCTAACCTTATCTAATTATCTTGATCCACTATGCTTAGAAGATATTTGATACCTCTGAAATTCCATGACTTGGTACTTACATGGACCACTCTTTAACCTTGTTTATACAATTATACTACCATCACTAGTTCCCCCTTTTTTCTCTGCATACTTTCTTGTGCTAAGCCTGTGGCATTAGCCTTAGTTTAGCTGACACCCAGCTTGGTTCTACAAAGAGGTTTATGATATTGCAACATGTTTTTTGGATTAACCCCGTATTTGGATGACACAAAGAGGTTCTTGATATTGCAACATGTTTTTAAACTTATGTAAACTAACTTTAATTTGGAACACTTAAATAGTCATTTTTAATTGGATTCCTCCTTTTTTTTCCTGGGCGATTTTTCTTAGTTAGATCTGTATCATATGTTGCATTTTGTCATACGTAGACACTTGGAATAAAATGTAACAAGTTTGATTTTTCTGTCTGATTTAGACCCGGTGTTACTGCGGGCAAGGCTGCTGGAATGAAAGTGATTGCTGTACCGTCACTGCCAAAACAATCGCATCTCTACACAATGGCGGATGAAGTCATTAATTCTCTTTTTGATTTACGTCCAGAGCAATGGAGCTTGCCTCCATTTGAAGATTGTAAGTTGCCTTGAATTAAAAACTTCATATCAGAGATGGTTCCCTGTTTTGCAGTATACGTCACTGAATTTTCACTGAATCTGTACAGGGATTGATGGAACTCTTCCTATAGAACCTTGGAACATTGGTGGTCCTGTCATTAAGGGATTTGGCCGTGGGTCAAAGGTTCTTGGCATCCCTACAGGTGTGTTTTAATAATTGCTTGTTAGATGAAATTTCTGCAATATCCATATAATTCTTTACTATAATGATTAATGTATTTAACATCCTAGGTCGACTATCGAGGGATACTCTATTTCTCTGTTTGTTTATAACTAATTAACTACTTGAGAAATAGGGATTTGGATAATTGCTTTTGAGTTTAAACCTAAAATACTTCGTATGAATAGGAGGATATTGAACATTTGAATAAATCTAAACTTCAATTCAAACTGGTTTCGGGATTGTTGAGCCAATAGGAGGATATTGAACATTTGAATAAATCTAAACTTCAATTCAAACTGGTTTCGGGATTGTTGAGCCATACTAAAGATTTTACATCATTGTTACATCATACGAAGTACAAGATACAACTGAATGAACTATTTGAATTTGACTTCAATAATGACTTTCTCTCACACATTACTGTTACATCACACTAAATTGGATTTGGTATATTGAATATTATTTCTGTTGTATATCTTCCCTCGACAATTTCAGAATCTATGTTCTGATAATTTCTTCAATCTTTTGTAGCTAATTTGTCCACTGACAGCTACTCAAGTCTTCTCTCTGAATATCCATCTGGTGTATACTTTGGTTGGGCGGGAGTTTCCAAACGAGGAATTTACAAGATGGTTATGAGCATTGGCTGGAATCCTTACTTCAATAATCCAGAAAAGACAATAGTGAGTGGAACATGAAATTTCTGGAGGTGTACACATTTTGCTTAACTTCTACTGTTACGTATTTAAGATTTAATCTGTATGTTCTTTTTGTTTTTTTGAAGGAACCTTGGCTGCTTCATGAGTTTGAAGATGACTTTTATGGAGAAGAATTACGTCTCGTTGTTGTTGGTTATATACGACCTGAGGTATTGTTTATATTTGTAAACTTCCACTATCCTCTCTCCACACTATAATGTATACTATATTCAAGACATTTTCGACTTCAATATTTTTACAGGCCAATTTTCCTTCTTTGGAAAGTCTTATTGCAAAAATTCACGAGGATGGGAGAATAGCAGAGAGCGCTCTTGATCTTCCCGGTTACTCAAAATACAAAGATGACCCTTATTTTAAATAGCTTGTTGAAAACCACTTGCAGTAGCCACTCATAAGTACGATCCTTGAGCTCTCGGCTTTATTGCCTATTATCTTGGCTTGTCCTATCCTTTCCTTGTTGTTTCCTTAACATGTTAAAATTCTTGTTATCTCTAAATGAACATGCTTTTCAGGAGCGTATATAATGTTGTTGGTACAGGAATTATCAATTATGACTAGGAGAACATTTAGCAATATATGTTACAGATTGTTTGTTACATTGTAAAAAATTATGACTTTAAGTTGTTGGTGTCGTGCCGTCTTAGCTAAACAATCAGCCACTTGGTTTCTCTGTCTCGGTATGTATTCGATTCTAACCTCTTGGAATCACCGGCGTAACTCCCTGCATTGTATTAACCAATCATAGTATATGTCAGTTTCAATATTTTCCATTTGAAGTAGATCCACAGCTTGTTGGTAGTCACTTAGTATGACAATATTGTCATAGCTTTCTCTCTTTGCACACATTAATCCTTCAAGTATGCTTTTCAGCTCCGCTTGGAGAGGCGTGAGGGAGTAGGTAAAGGTTACTCTATGAAAGCCCATCAGCCATGTCCCTGCATGATTTCGACTTCGACTGTAACCTGCAACACTGGCTACTCACATGGAGTTGACAAAGGAGGCATCAACATACATGGACAAACTCGCAGTTTACAGTGGAGTTTTGGCAACTGGGCATTGGTTGCTTACTTTGTTACTGGGTTTGGCATTGAGGCAACAAATTCTAGGGCCAAGTTTTTTGCTTTGAGAATAAGAGTATGGGGATCTTGGCTTGAGACTTTGTTAAAGATCAGTTCATCCCTTTCATCCTTTGTTTTCAGATTCCAAAACACAAAAAAGGAAAAAAGATTTTCCATGCTAGACCTACTATTTTCTCTTGACTTTGCATATTGACTTTAACCCACAACTTAGTGTTCCCTTGCATTAGAGTTTAGACCAGGAGCAAGCTGAAAAATGTCCCACACCTCCCTGGCTACCTGGCAGTCACGAATAACATGTAGAGAATCTTCGATTTGGTCACATATAAATTTATTTATATATGCAGTTTGAGAATAATACGAATTATGAATTTTATTATATATGCAGTTTAAGAATAAAATTACTTTTTTTTTTTTTTGATGCCAAGAATAAAATTACTTAATCAACAATTAGTGAACTAAATTTTTGAGTAATTTGTGTAAAACTTTATTTTTTGTACTACTTTACTTATAACTTAAAAAGTTTGTTAAGTTACAATTGTATATTGAGTTACAAAGTTGGAATATATTTGAGTGGAAAAAAAAACATAAATTAATTAGCTAAAAGAAAGCGCATCATTGTTTTTGCTATTCATTTCTCTGTTAATTTCATGGTTTTATATTTGATCTAAATAAATTTCTAGAAAAGATATGTGATTTGATTAGTAAATGAATAAAAATTAAGGAAAAAGTTGTTATCATAAATTGTTACTCAAATACATAACTTTGACATTGAATTTTTATACATTCAAAAGAACAAATTTTCTCTTTTTTAATTGTTTTATAGTCATAAGTTGTATCGTTAGAGTGCTGGATAAAACTTTGATTAACATTGATATGTTCATATTTTATAGTGTTTTTACTCTCGTCCTTTAGTACTTTTTGATCTCAAATGAGCTACTCAGAGCCATTTTTAGTACTAATGTGCTCCTTGTAGTGTGTTTGTAGTTTCAGGTTTATCATTGTAGAAATTAGCATATTTAAATACATTTTCTACTCAATTGAACCACTACAAGAGGTGATGTACTTTAGAGAGCACAAGCATTAAGTTGGAAGATTTTGAAGCAAAGTGAATAAGAAAGAAGTAGAAAAATGAATATAGTCCACTATTTTAATCATAACTCAAGTTCTACAAATTCAAATACAGTGATTCTAATTGGATTTGATTCTAGACTTCAAGAGCTTTGCAACTGCTGGTCACTCGCCTGATTTCGACTTATAACGAAGGAGATATGGCATTTTAAAGATAAGGGATTGTGCAGTTTGTACGCGCGCCCGATCGGGCTAATGGCTGCCCGATTGGGCGATTGGCTGCCCGTCAGGCGGGTTACGAGGTGTTCGCCCGGTCGGGCGACGACAACTTTGGGCGTGGATTCTTAAGTTTATTTCCGTTTTTTTACTTTGTTTTTGGGCAAGACTATAAATATAAGCCCTTAGTTTTTGTATTTAGATCTTATCATCTTATTATCTAATGTTTTTGTATTTAGATCTTATCATCTTATTATCTAATTTCCAGCACTTAGTTTTATTTTGCTTAGTTTTATTCTCTCAAACTTGTTCCAAACAATTTTATTATTTCAATCAAAGTTCGAAGCTTTTATTTAATTCCTCGCTCATAATTTTGGTATTATTTCGTTCCTTGTCTTATTATTCTAATTGAATTAATTTTTTTTATTAATATCTTGTTTTATTTATGTTTAGCATGTGTGACTAGTCTTAATCTAGGGTTTTGGAAATCCATGAATTAATATGAAGGGATGATTGTTATTGTTAATTGTTAGACATTGTTGGTTGATTTCCTATTGATTGGTTTAATTTACTATGCGATTAGATTTGCGTAGGTTTAATTGTATTAGTGTAACAATATCAAGTTAAGATTCAAGGGATGAAATTTGATGTTTAGGCTTGTTTCAATAGGTAGGATTGGGTTTAATAAATTGCGAGAGCCTGTTAATCTCAAGTCTATGACTAGTATCGATTCGAGAGAGCATGCTAGTCTGATCAATTACAATGTTGACTATTAGTGATCGTTTATCATCCCAAATTATTGTTCATTGGTGAACCTATACCCTAGGCTTTTTATTATTGGTTTTCCCATTGTTTAATTTATTGTTGTAGTTTAATTATTCAAACTCAACCATTTTCCTGTTTCAAATAGTCTAGACCTTGTTTTTAATAGTAGAAAGAACGCCAGTTTCCCTGTGATACGATCCCTACTTCCGTTACTATATTTTAGTTGGTGAACGTTATGTTTATCTTTGATAGGAGTGCGATTTAGCCTGTCAAACATGAGAGGTCATGGGTTCAAGGATGAGTAGCAATATTTTTTGAGGACACAATAAACAATTATGTGCGTATGACATGGCGCGATGATGTCGTATCACTTGCCAAAACTCATGGAGAGATGGTATGACTTGTCTTGGATATTTAATAATATTAGTTTTTAACTCGTGCAATGCACGAGATCACTCTTAATTTTAAAAAATGGTTCAAAATTTTCTGCACAGGTAAAAAAAGATAAAGAATGAGAAATAAAAACATTGAAACAACGGTAGATGATAGGTTTGGACTTTGGAGTTAAATATAACTTATTTAATTGGATTTGGAATAGGACAAATTATTTTTTACCACCTACAAAAATTGATTTTTTTTTACCACCTAAAAAAATAAAACTTCTATTTTGCCACCTCAAAAAAGTGTAAAAGTTATTTTTTACCACCTAAACCAAACTTTTCCCTTGCTTTGCTTCTACTTTTCTTCTGCTTTGCTTCTACTTTGACAAGACTTTTACAAACCCAACACTTTTTCCGAATTCTGATACTTCAGTTTCTAATCTTACAGTTTTAAGCACTAATCTTACAGTTTAAGCACTGATCCTTCATCTGATAGTGAATTCAAGCCTTGATAGTTCATGGTCATATTCCAATGCCCATTGAAAATGTATGTGATTCTAATATACTGTGACTCGTTTTTTGGGTTTGTAAAAGCCTTGTCAAAACAGAAGATAGCAAAGCATAAGAAAAGTTTGATTTATGTGGTAAAAAAACAACCTTTACACTTTTTTTAGGTGATAAAATACAAGTTTTATTTTTTTTAGGTGGTAAAAACAAATTTTAGGTAGTAAAAAATAATTTATCCTTTGGAATATGAGCTACTAAAAATAAGAATGTAATTAAATACACGATTATTTAATAAAATTGAATTTATAAGGGGAGAGGAAAGGTATGCTGGTATAAAGAAAAAATTAAAAAAAATGCAAGAGGAGAGGGAACACGTGGCATCATGATATCAATCTTTTTAAAAATATTAATTAATTAATATAGATACAGATACATATATAGATATAGATATATAGATTGATTATGCACGATTTGCATTGTTTATATTAATTGTTCATTTCTAACTCATTTTATTTTTTGGCGCTATAATTAAATTATGCAAATCGTTTATATGCTTCTTAACTACTCTTTTTTTTACTGTGAATAATATGTACTGAACTTTATTTTGCGAGGATGCAATATAATTCATTTTATCTTGTTATATTATCATGTTGCATCATTCTTTATGTGCATTATCATCATTGTTTTGCTAATTAAAGACTTGTTAAAGGTATCACGATTAATAAGATAAGTTTTTAATTTTGTTTCTAGGTTTTTTTAATTGAATAATAAATTAAATTGATCACCATAATTGGTTTGTATGTTAATTGAACCAACTTAGTTCTTTAATATTAAGACTTTAATTACGTTTGTAGGTTATGTTGTTGCATTACCCAATTATGACGCGGATCGGAGTAGAGACTGAAAGTTGGTGTGTAGATACAATATCGACCCATACCTTGTCCTCATATCCATATTTGGTTGATCATGATTATATTAGATTGAAGTTCTCTTGGAATTTGACATGAGCTTTTATGTGGATATACTGTAACGCCCAGACCTCTAATTCAATTATTTAATCATAATTAGCAGCGGAATTAACCTAATTCGGTCGGGACATTACCCGCCGTAACTCCCTCTTGGGAATTACAAGGCAACTATCAATCATAAGCTATTAAACTCCAAAATTCACATAATCATCCTTCTCAATTCCTTAATCAAAGTACATAACTTAATCTCGAATCTTTACTTAAACTTGTTACAACTTAACAGTAACTTAGGTGAACATAGTGAAATCCTCGCCACTACTCGTTTCCGTGGTCCCCAGTAGTACCTAAAACGGAAAACAAAACGGTGAGCCGAAGACTCAGTAACAAGTTACCCTAGCATCGTAACATCATTTCAATTCATTTTATTAATCACACAGGGAGAATAGAATATAGTAAAACATTTAATAAATCATCATTTCAGAAGCATCTTTTCGAAGACATCATTTCAGAAACATAATTTTAGAAACGTCATTTCAGAAACATCATTTCAGGAACATTATTTCATTAACCTTTTTCCTTTTAACAGTATTATTCTGGTCGTCAGGACTTTACAGGAAAACATGGTAGGACGTCTCCTACGAACAGGGGAAGCCAGTGCTTCATAACAGGGGGAGTCAATACTCCATAACAGGGGAAGCCAGTGCTTCATTTCAGGGGGAACCTTGGTTCCATATCAGGGGAAGCCAGTGCTTCTTATCAGGGGGAACCTTGGTTCCATATCAGGGGAAGCCAGTGCTTCTTATCAGGGGGAACCTTGGTTCCATATCAGGGGAAGCCAGTGCTTCTTATCAGGGGGAGCATGGGCTCCATATCAGGGGAACTTGACCAGTTCTTACACTTTTATTTATCATGTTTACATTTCTTTTAATCGAACATTAATCAGGAAAATCTCAATCAATCAGGGTGGTTCAATAAACCATTAAATCTCGTTATTTCATAAAATCATTTCTTTCAGGAATAATAATAATTCATTCAATCAATACTTTGCATAAAGCTGCATTATCGTAAAACAATTCAATCAAATCATACTTGTAATCCCGCAATTCATAAAACATCATTATAAAACATCAATCATTCATAACATCATTCATAACATCATTCATAAATACATTTCGAAGGGAATGCGGGTACTAGCAATAACCGTTACCTCAACCGTAGTTTTTATACTTCCTGTCTGATGGATCGTCCTTCCTGAGCACCGAGTCCAATTTCTTTCAAAATATCGAATTATTGAATTAGTATTAAATTGACAAATAATTTAAAATCGATATTTTATAAATATAAGTTTATAAATAATGAATTCTTAAATAGAAATATAATTTCATAATTTAATGAAAATATTATTAATCGACATTTTAATCAAATATATATATATCATAAATCGATTTACATTATTTAAATTCCATAAATTAACGAAAATATTATTTACATCAACATTTCCGTCAAAATATATATATTTTTTTTAAAAATCATAATTTAAAAATCCATTTTATTTAATTTCAATGCTTAAGTAACCATTTATTTTCATAAAACATCATCATTAGTGAGTAAAGAAACCAAATAAATTCAATTGATATTGGGCCAAATGAGATGTGGGCTTACTTTGAGTAATACAAGGAACAAAGTTCCAATACTGGAACTCGTTCCTTTGGGAAACAGGGGCACGAAGCAGGGGAAACAGGGGAGGGGCACGAGGGAGGAGAGGGGAAGGAAGAAGGAGGTTGGGTGGCGGCCGGATTTATGGGCGGCGCATCAGCGCGGAACCGCGCCGGTGGGGGTGGGTGGTTCACGGCGGAGAAACAACGAGGAAGGGGGTGAGGTTGCGCAAAACACGGGAATTACAGGGGAGTATTTATGTTTGGTTCTGGGCGGCGGCGCGACGGTTATTGGGGACGGAGGTAGGTTCACATAGTGGAGAGGATTGCTGGGAGTGGTGGTGCGACGCTGGTGGTTGCGGGTGTGGTACAGCGAAGAGAAAAGAGGGGGAGGCAGGGGAGTTGCGAGAGAGAGGGGAAGCAGGGACGGTGGTGCGGTGGTGGTTCTAGGTGGTTGCGGTGGTGACGGACAGTGGGTGGTGGAGGAGTCGAGGAGGATAATGGTGGTGGTGGTGGGTTGCAGTGGCGGCAGCCACCGGCGGTGGTGGTGGTTGGAATCAAAGAAAACAAAGGAGTTGATTTTCAGTTTTTTTTTTTGGTAACTGATTTTTGGTTGAAAAAGAATGGAACATATATGGCTGAAAGTAGAGTGAAGAAGAAGCTAAAATACTTGGGGATTAAGCAAGTGAATGTAGACTGAATTGTGGGTAGAGAGGAATGAAGGAATTCCTTCATTCTTGTTGTTGTTTGTATGTTGTTGTTTGTACGTGAATAGCAAGGAAGGAGCAAGAAAGATGCCAATTTGTTCCTTAGGGGCATTTTGGTAATTTTACTTAATTAGGAAAAATTTCTGAAAATTTCTTTGCTATATTTAGGAATTGATATAAATAGGAATGTTTAATTAAAATCAGATTTTCAAATAATTTTTGTAAAATATCGATAACAATAAAATACATTTAATTTTCGAATAAAATAAAAACGTTCCGAAATTATCAAAAATTCGAAATAAACAAGATTTAAAAAGGTAGTTTAAGCTCGTAAATAATTAAATTATAAAATCTGAAAAATAAATAAATCGTGTAACGATATTAAAAACTTAATCGCAATAAAACTTCGTTAATTAAAATAAAGTTTGAAATTAAGATTTAAAACGGTTTTAAGCTAAAGAAAAACAATTTAGCATAATTAATCAAGCTTTAAAAATTCGGGGTATTACATTCTTACCCCCTTAGAAAAAGTTTCGTCCTCGAAACTTGAAAATTAGATTTATAAAATGTTTGTTGAAAGTTGAAAACGCTCGAATAAAAGTATGATGTTTTATTTTAAAACCAAGATCTCACAATTTAAATCCCGACAATGTCTAGCCTTCATTCCGCCATCATCTTTTTAGGACTCCGCTTCAACTCGGGACCTAGAATCGAAGAGTAAAGAGTACAAAAGGGGCAAAATTATATATTAATCCTTAATCGTCATTAAGGCCAATTACATTCCGCCATCATCTTTAGTATCTCCACTTTACTTCATAAAATAGGATCGAGGAGCAAAGAACATAAAAGGGGCAAACTTGTTAGCATAAACTACGCTCCCATGCATTTTACTTTGTGATATCTTGTTTGAAATATTTTTTTACCGAAAATAGTAACTTTTTAATGCAAAATTAAAATTCTGAAAATATACGTATATGTAATGAAGATAATATTTATCTACCAATTTCAATAATCAAATAATTAGTAAAAGTCATTTATTATATCAATCTCGTACTCTGAGCTCAGGAGAACTTCCATCGGAGGCGGCTTCCATGAATAATAATTAGATCACCAGTACAATCATGTCAGCATAAACATAATCCATATCATAAGGGCTTAATTCATAAACTGAAAATTTTCATATTCAACATAAGCATAACATTCATAATCATTTAATCTAACACACGAGCATGGTTGACCATAGAAAACATAGTCATTCATACATCATATCGTTTATGGGCGAACAATTAGAGACATTTCACTTTCATTTGCCATTGGGCTTCTTTGTTGCAGGAAACTTATCGTTGACTTTCGTTATTCGATTCGATTCGTTTCGATTTCGATTTCCAATCTTTTCTTCTACGTCAAACGACTTTGTTGACTACGTTCGTTGCAGGGATTCGAGTCCATTCACGTGACAGGAAATACATCGTAAATATACGACTTCGCTTTATCCTTTAGTATTTTAAGTCTACAAACCTCGGATTTGGCGGATAATGCTAAGCCATCAAGCATGCCTTTATCATAAACAATCTAGCTTCCAGAAACTTAGTTTAGACTACCTGGTTTTACAGACATGTCATTTTGTCGATTTCTTTTCTTCACTCCATTGCATTCCTCAATCATAATTCTTTTCGAACTTCATAACATTCATTGATATCATCAACCTCATAGACAGACTAATTCTCGATAACTTACATTGGTAAGATCCCCAAACTTTATGTAAGCTTAGTTTCATCTTTTCGATCACCATAAATCATGTTTGGTCTCGATCACATAATATTTTTGCATAACTTTTTAATATTCTAGCTAGGCTTCCTTAACATATATGAAAATACACTTAGGTACTTACAACCACAAACAATCATTATGAAGGGTGCGGGGAAATAACCCATAAGTCATAACTTAAATGCTTTGAACCTTTAATAACCTTGAGTTAGGTGATGATTTTCCATTTATGAAATATAAACTCATACTCCTGTTTACTCTATCATTCAACCTTAAATACAAACTCATGCTCTTTCGGTACTCTAACAATCAACCTTAAATAATTCATAAACATAAAAGTTCCTTAAAACAATTCATATCCACAAAATCATGCTTTTATTAATTCTTTCATAAACTTCCTTGAGGACATCAGTGATTCTTAAACATTTCATAACACGTCCTTGATAAAAGATCTATGACATGATTCAAATCTAAAACAGGAAACTTAGGTTCAAACGTACATAAGAACTAAATTGAAATAGTATCAGCGTTGGCGTCATCTTCTTCTTCCTTATCAGCTCTAATCATGTAAGCTTTTCCAGATATTGGTGGTCGAGGTGGATCATGATTAACCCTCGCATTGTTGTTGTTTCGTTCATGATTGGTCGAGGTTGCTCTTCCAGTATCTGTGGGAGGTGGTTTAGGGCAGTCTCTGACAAAATGATCTTTTCCTCCACATCGATAACATGTCTTTGTTCCTGCACGACATTCACTTTCGGTATGGTTTCTCTTTCCACACTTAGCACACCATACCTTACGAGTTGCTCTATCGTTATAACCTTGGTCTCTACTATCGTTCCTTCTATGATTATGGTTTCCTTGGTTTGGCCTTTTAGCTCCTCCATGGTTTTGATTATCATTCTTCCTTTTATCACCAACATTTTGTGCTTCTCGAAGTAATACAACTCGTTCAACATTAACTGCAATATCAACCATATCTTGATAGGAAGTAAACCTTTGAGTTGCCAATCTATCTTGGTATTTCAAATGAAGACCTCGCTCAAAACGGTTCATCCTGGATTGCTCTGTTGATACCAGCTCCGGTGCAAATCTTGACAATTCCATGAACTTGTTTGCATATTCCATAACACTCATTGTTCCTTGTTGCAAGTGTAGAAACTCGTCTTCCTTTTGTTTCCTCAAAGATGGTGGATAAAACTTATCTCTCAGTAACTTTTGCAGTTCGGTCCAACCAAATCTAGGCTCATTCTTCCTTTCCTTATTAACTTTCCACCATAAACTTGCTTGACCCGTTAAGTAAAACACGGCGAAATCGACTCTCCATTCCTTAGGACATTGCAAGGTTTCAAACAACTGATCTATGCGGTTAATCCAATCCTCGAATTCTACAGGGTCGGGCTTGCCATCATAAGATGGTGGGTTCAGGGATGAAAACTTCTTGAACATTGACGCATTTTCGTTCGCATTCGTCGATTTCTGTTTCTGAGTATCTTTGATTAATTCAGCTAACATCGTGCTAACGGTTTCTAATCGTTCCATCCTTTCTTTGTGATCTTCGATAGGTTGATCGTCATAGGGATCATCATGGGCAACATCCTCGTAGATAGTGTCATCGTTGACATGGACGTTGTGCTCGTTGTGAGCTCCATCGTTAATATCGTTAGTCACCTCGATAGTCGACATTCTGCATAACGTGCTCAATCAGGAAAACATAGAAAAATAATCCCTTTTCAGCCCGTTCCTACACTCACACTCATTTCATTTTAACTTAACATGATTTTAACATATTCTTTTATTCTTTAAAACTTAGCACTCACCCGTAAGGTTTAGCACTTATGGTCCAGAACCTTGGCTCTGAATACCAAACTGTAACGCCCATACCTCTAATTCAATTATTTAATCATAATTAGCAGCGGAATTAACCTAATTCGGTCGGGACATTACCCGCCGTAACTCCCTCTTGGGAATTACAAGGCAACTATCAATCATAAGCTATTAAACTCCAAAATTCACATAATCATCCTTCTCAATTCCTTAATCAAAGTACATAACTTAATCTCGAATCTTTACTTAAACTTGTTACAACTTAACAGTAACTTAGGTGAACATAGTGAAATCCTAGCCACTACTCGTTTCCGTGGTCCCCAACAGTACCTAAAACGGAAAACAAAACGGTGAGCCGAAGACTCAGTAACAAGTTACCCTAGCATCGTAACATCATTTCAATTCATTTTATTAATAACACAGGGAGAATAGAATATAGTAAAACATTTAATAAATCATCATTTCAGAAGCATCTTTTCGAAGACATCATTTCAGAAACATAATTTTAGAAACGTCATTTCAGAAACATCATTTCAGGAACATTATTTCATTAACCTTTTTCAATTTAACAGTATTATTCTGGTCGTCAGGACTTTACAGGAAAACATGGTAGGACGTCTCCTACGAACAGGGGAAGCCAGTGCTTCATAATAGGGGGAGTCAATACTCCATAACAGGGGAAGCCAGTGCTTCATTTCAGGGGGAACCTTGGTTCCATATCAGGGGAAGCCAGTGCTTCTTATCAGGGGGAACCTTGGTTCCATATCAGGGGAAGCCAGTGCTTCTTATCAGGGGGAACCTTGGTTCCATATCAGGGGAAGCCAGTGCTTCTTATCAGGGGGAGCATGGGCTCCATATCAGGGGAACTTGACCAGTTCTTACACTTTTATTTATCATGTTTACATTTCTTTTAATCGAACATTAATCAGGAAAATCTCAATCAATCAGGGTGGTTCAATAAACCATTAAATCTCGTTATTTCATAAAATCATTTCTTTCAGGAATAATAATAATTCATTCAATCAATACTTTGCATAAAGCTGCATTATCGTAAAACAATTCAATCAAATCATACTTGTAATCCCGCAATTCATAAAACATCATTATAAAACATCAATCATTCATAACATCATTCATAACATCATTCATAAATACATTTCGAAGGGAATGCGGGTACTAGCAATAACCGTTACCTCAACCGTAGTTTTTATACTTCCTGTCTGATGGATCGTCCTTCCTGAGCACCGAGTCCAATTTCTTTCAAAATATCGAATTATTGAATTAGTATTAAATTGACAAATAATTTAAAATCGATATTTTATAAATATAAGTTTATAAATAATGAATTCTTAAATAGAAATATAATTTCATAATTTAATGAAAATATTATTAATCGACATTTTAATCAAATATATATATATCATAAATCGATTTACATTATTTAAATTCCATAAATTAACGAAAATATTATTTACATCAACATTTCCGTCAAAATATATATATTTTTTTTAAAAATCATAATTTAAAAATCCATTTTATTTAATTTCAATGCTTAAGTAACCATTTATTTTCATAAAACATCATCATTAGTGAGTAAAGAAACCAAATAAATTCAATTGATATTGGGCCAAATGAGATGTGGGCTTACTTTGAGTAATACAAGGAACAAAGTTCCAATACTGGAACTCGTTCCTTTGGGAAACAGGGGCACGAAGCAGGGGAAACAGGGGAGGGGCACGAGGGAGGAGAGGGGAAGGAAGAAGGAGGTTGGGTGGCGGCCGGATTTATGGGCGGCGCATCAGCGCGGAACCGCGCCGGTGGGGGTGGGTGGTTCACGGCGGAGAAACAACGAGGAAGGGGGTGAGGTTGCGCAAAACACGGGAATTACAGGGGAGTATTTATGTTTGGTTCTGGGCGGCGGCGCGACGGTTATTGGGGACGGAGGTAGGTTCACATAGTGGAGAGGATTGCTGGGAGTGGTGGTGCGACGCTGGTGGTTGCGGGTGTGGTACAGCGAAGAGAAAAGAGGGGGAGGCAGGGGAGTTGCGAGAGAGAGGGGAAGCAGGGACGGTGGTGCGGTGGTGGTTCTAGGTGGTTGCGGTGGTGACGGACAGTGGGTGGTGGAGGAGTCGAGGAGGATAATGGTGGTGGTGGTGGGTTGCAGTGGCGGCAGCCACCGGCGGTGGTGGTGGTTGGAATCAAAGAAAACAAAGGAGTTGATTTTCAGTTTTTTTTTTTTGGTAACTGATTTTTGGTTGAAAAAGAATGGAACATATATGGCTGAAAGTAGAGTGAAGAAGAAGCTAAAATACTTGGGGATTAAGCAAGTGAATGTAGACTGAATTGTGGGTAGAGAGGAATGAAGGAATTCCTTCATTCTTGTTGTTGTTTGTATGTTGTTGTTTGTACGTGAATAGCAAGGAAGGAGCAAGAAAGATGCCAATTTGTTCCTTAGGGGCATTTTGGTAATTTTACTTAATTAGGAAAAATTTCTGAAAATTTCTTTGCTATATTTAGGAATTGATATAAATAGGAATGTTTAATTAAAATCAGATTTTCAAATAATTTTTGTAAAATATCGATAACAATAAAATACATTTAATTTTCGAATAAAATAAAAACGTTCCGAAATTATCAAAAATTCGAAATAAACAAGATTTAAAAAGGTAGTTTAAGCTCGTAAATAATTAAATTATAAAATCTGAAAAATAAATAAATCGTGTAACGATATTAAAAACTTAATCGCAATAAAACTTCGTTAATTAAAATAAAGTTTGAAATTAAGATTTAAAACGGTTTTAAGCTAAAGAAAAATAATTTAGCATAATTAATCAAGCTTTAAAAATTCGGGGTATTACATATACCCTAAACGATTTGTCCCTAAATATCCCTTTCGAATTCAATATAAAGATTTATGGATCTAAGATCCACTGGAGACTCTCTACTTTGGCCCATTCGCCGATCCACTAGCAAAAAAGTCTAAATTCCCTTAAGAAAATTCGCCCTTCAAAAGGCGTCCTAAGAAGATAAGGCCTCATGGGATAGTGGGGTAGTCGGGTAGGGGCGTAAAAAATGAACTCCTACAAGCGGTTAGCTGTAGAGATATCTGTTGGATAACTTTTGTGAAATGTTAAAATTAGTAGCGTATAAAGATAGCGGGTACTGTTTGATAAATTTATGGTAAAGTTTCAAACAATATACTTCACTACTTAACTTTTGTGAAGTATATAACTTTTATTGTTTTTTATAACGACAACGTTTGTGTAAGACCGTCTTATCGGAAAGACAAATTTTCACTGCTTAACTAATTAATTGCATTGCTTAACTAATTATTTTCAGTGTGTAACTAATTAGTTTCAGTGTGTAACTAATTAGTTTCATTGTTTAACTAATTGGTTCTAGTGCTTACCTAATTGATTCCATTACTTAACTTATACGACACCAAGAGGGGTCTTTTGTGTAAGGCCGCCTTATATAAAAGTTTCACAAAAGTTTATAATTTTATCATACCAACAACTACTTTTACCAAATACTTGTACTAGTTGCCCGATACTTTGACAACTGACCGCCAGTTACTAATGTTCACTGTTATATGCTACTCCCTCCGTATTTTTTTAAAAGATACACTTGGCCGGACACGAGTATTAAGAAGAATAATTGAATGAAATAAAATAATAAAGCAAATGGGGTTGGATAGATATTTTAATAATTAAACATGTGGGGACCATGTCATTTTGGTGGGTGGAGGATGGGGTGGGTTTATGAAATTATTTGTTTAATAGGATGGTGGGTGATAGAGTATATTAGATGTATTATTTAATTAGATGGTGGGGTTGATAAGTTACTAAAAATGGCAAGTGTATCTCTTAAATAAATACGGCCGAAAAAGGCAAGTGTATTTCTTAAATAAATACGGAGGGAGTACTCTAGAGTAACTTCTCTCCGTTATTCAACCGTTAAGTGCTATTGGATATCGCTAATTTTGCCGAACATGCCCCCATAATAATATAATATACTGCATATACCAGGTCGAAGGTCTCATGTCCGTCCATATTCTTCCCAACATCCTCCACTCTCTCGACGCCCGAGCTCAGACTCTGAAACTGACGCCTAACCAGTGACCACCTCAAGCCCTAATTTGTCGTCAAATATTTCAACAACAAATTCCGATTGCGTTTCCGATCCCGATTCCGTTTCTGATTTCAATCTTGATCATCGTTCTTCTTTAAGAATCTTCCCTCGTCCTCTTTGATCCAGGTTTCCATCGTAATCCCTGTATTATTTCATTCTATTCTTCAAAATTAATTTGCTTTAATCTACTACATTCGTTTGTACTTGAATGCCGATTGAATGTGTATATTAAGTGTTCTATGCTTGTGATTTTGACAGGGTTATAGAATGAACATTCAAAATTAGTACTAGCTGGATATAAACTACTCGAATTTAGCTTGTTACTGAGCTGCATTGCCTGAATTTTGGAAACCCCTTTTATGGGTTTCTTATGTTTTGTATTAGGGTTCAGACTTTCGATTTTGGTACCACAAATTTAGAATTGGTAAAAGTTTCAAGGGCCTAAAATATTTTCTGTGACCAATTTTTGGGATTAGTTAAGGGTCTTTTTTATTTTTTTGACAAAAGGACTACAAACAAGCAAACAAAACAAAAACTAAAACCGATGCCGAAGAAGCTGACGCCTATGAGCTGAAGCCGCCAGGTCATGAGCAGGCCGAATCATAGAATGAGAGACTTTCAGCACAGAAAACCCCACAGAAAACCCACGGAACCCAGAAAGTAGAGAACGAAGGTCTTTCACCAACCACAACACAACCATTGGAGCAATACATTTAGAAAAGACAAGGCAAACAAGAATAGCGGAATCAGAGTAGAGAAGAATCCGCATATAACCCCGCCTAGAAGCCATACGAACCACATATAAACAAGCTAACAACTCAGCCTGAAGCGCACAACCAAGCACGCAAGCCTGAGCACCTCCTCCTAAGGTAGCTAAAGACACCGGATCCCGAAGAATCCAACCCACCCCAGCCTGATTTGAAACGGGCATCCAAGCCCCATCCAAAATAATACAAATATCAATGGCAGGGCGAATATCAAACCTACCCAAGGAATGAGGATGAGAAATGGCCGAAGATGCCAAAGCTAATGTATGAACTGGGGCATGAGATTCACAATGGTGACGGAGGTCACGAACTGCAGAACAACGATCCATCCACCCCTGCGAATAACCAGAAGCGCACCTGGATCCCAAGGCGCGTAACGGAAACACATATCATTCCTAACAATCCAAATTCCCCAGAGAGAGGAAACAAAAGCGTCCAGAAGGCGGTTAGAGGAGGAAGACCTGGACAGAGTCCTCACAAAACAAGCACACCAATTGGCAAAGGAACCAGGAGAAGAGGAAGGCCACAAAGGAGCCACAACACCGTTATTCCAAAAATTGGCAAGCACGGAACAATCCCTAAATAAATGAGAAGGCACCTCCTGCTCCATATGACACAAAGAGCAAGACGGGTCCACATCCATGCCACGAAGCCTAAGTTTCCCACCCAACAGAAGACCGCCATGCAACATTTTCCATAAGAAAATTTTAAACTTTGGAAGAATAGCGAGGCCCCAGAAATGTTTCCACTAGAAGTCGGGAGGATCAGGCAAAGTAGAAGCAACACTGGGACCAGAGCGGAGAATCATAGCATACGCCGACCTAACTGAGAATAAACCTTTCCAGCACATCGTCCTCCTCAGAAGACGTGGCCGTTCAAGAGCCATAATGTTGTTGGCCGTGGTCTCCGAGAAAAGATGACGGACCACAGCTGCATCCCACGCGTAAGAACGCAGATCAATAAGAGAGGAAACATGAGTTGGACAATCCAACCCAACAAGAGAATCTTTGAAAGAAATCAGCTTATTGGAGACCTAGACATCCTGAGTAATACGAATGGTCGAGTTAGCACCCGACTTCCACGAATGGTCGAGTTAGCACCCGACTTCCAGGCAATGCCATCATTCAACACTTGGAAACACTTGGAAACCCTGAGAGATGCTCCGAACCCCAAGAAGGCCGAGTTACCCTAGGAGAAGCATTGCGAATAGATACCGTAGGATAGCGAGCCTTGAACAAGCGGGAAATTAGGAGCTGAGGATGATGAACAATACGCCAAGCAGATTTGGCTAGCAACGCCTGATTAAAAGGACCAATACTACGAATACCCAAACCTCCCATACCCTTAGGACGATGGAGGGCCGAAGAAGGAACCAAAGTCATACCCCGCGACCCAACAGAAGACCTCCACCAGAAACGAAGACACAAACTATCAATCCTATCACAAAGAAACCTCAAAGTGCAATTGATTGAAGGCTACAAAGAAACCTCAAAGTGCAAAGCTAAAGCATCAGTATGAAACCTCAAAGTGGGATTAGTTAAGGGTTGAAAACTTGCAATTGATTGAAAGAAAAGCGTTTCCTTATGGGTTAAAAAGGAATGCTCTTTGACTTATATTTTATTTTTCAAAAGTTTTTTTTTTTTGCCCGAGGAACCTTCTCTTTACTGGTCTTATTTATTCGCTGAACATTAGAGATCCTGTATGCAATTTAGACATGGGTATGGGCGTTAGAGATCCTGTCGACATGGGTATGGGCGTTAGAGATCCTGTCGACACGGGTATGGGGGGCGGCATTGGGTAGATATCATAGTGTTAGTCATGACAATATTCAAACTAAGGACAGAGAGACCTGTCCTGGAATTGGACACGGGTGCCGAACATCATTCGTGAAACATATTTTCATTTCTAAAAGACTACGTTTATCTTTTCACATTACACATACATATGCCTGGATTTTGGATTGTCTATTTTGCTAGTTTAGGTTGAAATTCTTGTATAAAGCCTAAGTAGATCATGTATAACACGAATTTCTTCTCGCTTCTCCCTCCCCCTCCATACTGTATATTGTTCTAAAATTATGTAGAATTGTAGATCGAGATACTTGAGATGTCAAGGTAGAATTGAAGGGTCGAGGTAAATGATTAATCACAAGGGCTTCTCTCGGACCTAATTAAGCGCTTTTCCCTAGAGCTTCGCACTTGAGCGCTAAAGCGCGCTTTTTTAAACACTGACTGTAAATCTAGTTTCTTGGGAGTTTAGGGTTTAGATCGAATATCTATATTCTAATGTATCTTATAAGCTGCATACAACAAAGTCGATTTTAGCCATTTTATGTATAGATACTTGGAAAAAAGATCTTCACTTATGACAAAGTAAATTTTTGTCATTTGTTTTTTGTCATTCCTTTTGTTTGATCTTATAAATTTCAGTGTGCTTGGTAAGAAACATCATGACTGGCACTTAGATATGGTACTGTCTCCTACTTGGGGAATATGTAACTTGATGACTATGAATATGTTACTCTCATAAAAGTTCCTAAAGTTAATGTATCCTGATTAGATGATTTTGGGCAACACCCTCCATGATCATTGGAAAGGTTGCTTAACTCCGCAGTTTTTATGACAGTTTCATGCTGATTCTTTATTGCACAAGTATTATGTTCTAGAATGCCTCTAGCTTATGTATATATATGCGTATTTCTTTTTTCTCCTATTCTTTTTGTTGTGAGGTTTGAGAATTCACCACTGATCAAAATAACTTGTCAATTTCTGTATATTTTGACTTTAACTTGTTTACCATCAGAATGATATTGTCTAATTCTCTAGCTGTGAAACTAATAGCTAGTTGAGTTTTATTCAGATTGGTTTTTAAGTCAAAATGTCCGATAGTAAAGGTAAAGTACCTAGGGAGAGAAGTCCCAGCAGACTAAAATCAGAAGTAGGGGATAAGGATGGAGATAAAAAGCACATGCATCAACTTCAAGATGCTTTAGCTCTTGAGAGCTTGCCAGCTTCTGACTCTAAGCAAGAGGTTAAAGGTGCAAGCTCCATGTTGGATAGCAAGAATAATGGAAAAGGTGAAAGAACCGGTCATTCAAATACAACAGCAGTCCCTCGTCGATCTTATCATCAGGTTTTTCTGAAATAAATTTCTGTTTAATTACTTCAATTTTCAGATTTTCTATTGCTATCATTTATTTCTGCAATGATTTCATATGTATAGTTCATCTCTTCAGTCCATCTTTTGTGCTCTGAATTTCCAGCGTTTGGGTTAAAGGATTTCCATTACTTCTCTGAGGCCTGTGTTCATATATCCTTGAACATTCGTGCGCTATTATGCTTCTGTTACGTTTCTGTCCTTTTTTGGGCAATTAAATGAAATGATTTTATAACCAAAAGAATATTTTTGCTACTAAGAAAGTAGCAGAGATTATACACAAAAACTAACAGATAAGTAGATACAACAACAACAACAACAACAACAACAACAACAACAACAACAAAGCCTTAGTCCCAACATGATTTGGGGTCGGCTAACATGAATCGTCGTAGGAGATCGTCAAAAAAACAAGGAAGAGAAAGTGGAATTAATGAAAGTAAGATAAGAGAAAAATGTATATATATTATAGAAGAAATATTGTAAGAGATAATAAAAATAAGTAAAGTTTAAAATAAATGAATAAGTAAAATAAGTATATTTCAAAATAGCATGTAAATTAAAAAAAAAATTAAAGAATAAAAAACCTCAACATAGGAAAGAAAACACAAGCTCAGGCCAGCTCTGTAATCAAAAATAGTCTCCACTCCTTCCTTTATTTATATGTCTTTGTATGTGTAATTTCTGTATACACCTGTTTGTACCGTAACTTATGACTTTTGTCAAAACTAAAGTGGTAATATTTTCTTTTCTTATGTTTTGTACACTAAGGGTTTGTTTGTTTCAACTTATTTTTACTTAGGTTGACTTATCTCAGCGAAAATAATTTAAAATAAATTTAGCAAAAATAATTTTTTTTAATACAATTTAACAGACATAAGTTCTTTTCTGCAAAAATAAGTTCAGTTAAGTCAAATTTAGTTGAACCAAACAGAGCCTAACTTATGTTTGTGCACCATGAGAAGGTTAAATCGCATTCTTCCAAGTTATGATATTAATAAAGGATCTGGCATCCTTTATCATTTTGTTAGACCATCAACAGAATAATTCTTATTCTTCCCCTCTCAGAATTGTTCCCTAATTCTTGCTATTCTCTTTTAACTGAATACTTCTGGATTCGTTATTATTTGTTTGTTTTAATGCTGGAAAATGGTGTAGAGTACTGCAGATTAAGGAAACTATATGCGATCTGCACTATTATCAGGAAACAGGCATTCTTTCTCTCCTATAAAGTATCTTCTATTCTTGTGAAAGACTATGCTTGCAGTCTTTAGGTTTCCAATGGATTGAACTCTTCATTTTTTTTTAAAGTTTCCATTGGGTTGAAGTGGTGAACTCTGTTGTAAATCGAGTGTTTTCAGGAAGATAGGTGTTGCTTGTGTTTTGATCACTGTATGTCCAGTCAAGGGATATCTTGGAATTTGCCGCTAAATTTCTTTCCACGTTCCAACTCATTTAGCTTGTATTGGCTAGTGTGTGTACATGTGTGTCAGTGTGTGCGCATGTGTTTTAAATGTGTGCTTGCACAAGTTACGAAGTCTAGGAATTGCTTTACTTTCCCTCTTGTATTTTATGAGTGAAAATATCAATATTTCTCAGCCATAGATATGTGCATGGATATGAAAACGACTTCCTTATTCTGAATGTGCTATTTGTTCAAATAGGCATATCTATGAGTTTGGTCACTTGGTGGTTATTCAGTGTTTGCAAATCCATTTACTGGGCTGAACTAGCAGGATACTTGTTCGTCCCATGACTTTCAGTGCTCCTGTGTAAGTGTAACTATATTAGGCTTGCCTCTTCATGTCTTGTAACAGCATGATGACCGTCGTACTGCCGCCCGAGATGGCAGCCGCTCTGGACGCAGGTCGACATCTGGTGGGTTTCTTGACTTTTGGATGCTTTTCTCATTTATCTTTTGATTGTAGTTGCAATTTTGATACCTTTCCATTTCAAAATATTCTTAGTTTTGAGGTTATATGAGTCTCTCTGACAATGTACTACTTGGTTTCTCATAGCATGGTAATTAAGCTACGATAAACTCTTTAACTTAGCACCAAGGATATTGTCATATGTCCATAGGGAAATTCATGGGCGCGACCAGGCTAGATTATAAAATGAGGAACGTGAGATTAATTGGTATAGTATTTTGTGTCCTCTCTCCAGTCTTCTGTTTTGACTGTAAGATTTACACCATTACTGCCTCGTGTTTTGGTGTAGAATTTTTGGTAGTAACTTTTGGCAATATCTTTAATATCATTAGGATCTACTGCTTATCGCTGATCCTTAGCTAATCGGACATAGTCCTACATGTCCCCTACTAATCATTATGAATTCGGTATTGAGTTATTATTTTCTCAACATTTTATCACTTTTGTTATGCATTTAAATTTGTTGGTTAACTTTCTTTATTCTATGTTTTACGTAGAACGTGGATGGTGGAAAGATTCAAGAGGCGAAGACCGAGCAGCACATAGATCAGCACCTTCTGATCCAAAAGTAAGGGAGGGAAAATCTCGAGCAGAAGATAGTAAGTTTTGACAATTTCTTTAATATCAGTAGGATCTACTGCTTATCACTGATCCTTAGTGAAACGGAAACAGTCCTATATATCCCCCCTACTAAACACTACAAATTGAATATGTAGTTATTCTTTTCTCAACTTCTGTCATTTTTGTTATACAGTTATACATTTGAATTTGTTTGTTAACTTCTTTTCTATTCTGTGTTTTACGTAGAACGTGGATGGTGGATAGATTCCAGAGGCGAAGACCGAGCATCACATAGATCAGGACCTTCTGATCCAAAGGTGAGGGAGGGAAAATCCGGAGCTGAAGGTGGTGACAGTCAGGTCTGGCGACATGATACATTCATAGAAGCGGAGGGTGATGCACAACCTAGTAAAAAAAGACGTCCATTTCGAGAAGAGAAACTTCCAGTGAAGTCTGAGGATGTGGATAATGCTGTTGTTCCTGAACGTAGTAAGGTTTCCCATCCTACTGGGGGGACTGCAAGGTGGGAACAAAAAGCTCATGATCGTCGCCCGTTGGAAAGGAATGAGCATGATCGAGCATATTTAAGGGAGAGGTCGTTTTCGAACCGAGGACGAGTAGAAAATACTGGTTTTCCTTCCAGGGACAGGTTTAATGGTGTTAGTAATAATGGGAAATTCATTGGAAGGGAGAATTTTGGTGGAAGAAAAGGTTATCATTCGAGTGGCGGTCGGGTTGAGAAGTGGAAGCATGACTTGTATGACGAGGCTAATAGAAGCCCAACCCCTAAAAAGGAGGAAGATCCTGTTGCAAAGGTGGAAGCATTACTTTCTTTGTAGATTACTACTATTTGAATCACTGTTGGTTCGAAGATTACTGTTGGTTCTTGACTGAGGGACTTGATAGTTTTTGTGGGATTTTAATGCAGTTGTGTCTGGTGATTAATGGCGTAATGCTAACAGGTTCAATGCCTTATAGGTTATGGTACGGACTTGTATCTAGTTTGAACATTCTGGAGATGTTTGCTTATTGCTGTTGTTGATGTTGATCCTGCATTTCTCCATGCTATCTAAGTTAACATTTTGAGCAGAAGTTTAATACCATTCTGCAGTGTCAACCTTGAAGGTTGGTTCGTTGGTTCGTTCTACTTTTTTAGCTGCTGCCAAATTTTATCTGATGACAAACAAGATGACTGTAAATTATACAATCAAGGTTATGTAGGTTACACTTTAGAAGAGTTGCTGGAATTACATACATTCGCATGAAATTAACAAGGTAAAGATTACTAAGCTACATTTACACTTGCCGAAAGTTACCAAAAAATGAAGGCTTGAACATTACATTTCGGGTTCAGGGTACTAGACCCACCGCCCACGGCCTCACTGCTCAATTTGCACGTTCAAGTATGTTTGATGATTTGTTTAACGATTAGTTCCTTGTTGAAGGTGCCCCAGTATGTTTTTCTCCCCAGTCAACATTTCTGCGAGTCCTAACAAGAGACCAGAATATGTTATTTCAGAAAGGTAAAGCCATTTAATTTGTTCAGATAAGATGATTTACCATTGGTATAGTGACGACAATCATGGTCGCCAATGCGTAAGTCGGTTTCCCAGGTGCTGTTGAATGTATAAGCGGCTTCTACAGCATTTGGGAACTTGGATTGGCCTATGTACCAACATCTTTTCTTGGGCAGTTTGCTAATTTTTCTTACCAGAATAGTACCTGATCACTCAGTATTCTTAAACTAAATTATGTTGACACATTGATGCGGACTGTATATGTTGATGTTGAGCAAGGGAAATGTAGGCTCACCTGGGATAGGTCTACCAGTCAAAGCAGCCAGAGCCACATATATGTTTTCAGGATCCTGAGGCTGAAAATCAAACACTATACCCTGCACAACAAAAACCCATTCCTACAGGATTAAGGATTAAGGATTAAGGATTAAGGATTAAGGATTAAGGATTAAGGACAAGTTCATCATGCATGTCTAAGATTACCATCAAATATTTATTCCAAAAATAACCTGGAAGGTGGAAGGAGATGTAGGAGTGATGGAAGGTTTGATGATGAGCATGAAATGCTGAAGATGCCATAAGTTGAGAGAATAGGCAGCAGACATAAGTATCTGAGCAGGTCCCTTGCTCGCTCTCAGTGCCGTCGTTGCCACATAAATTTCATCTCTACCCCTGCCTGAGGCCGTTAATGTCGGATTGCTTGGAAGCCCGGTCGCCATTTTTTTTAGTGAATTCATAAAATACGGGGTAAGCTTCTTATTAAATACTCCACTCACTAGTGGTCAACAGTGGAGGACCTACCTTCTACAACGGGTCACTAAATTCGAATATCAACTGTCTTTGTCTCAAGTAGATTAAAATTCTGGGATGGAATTAGAGACTTGAGGTTGAATCTTGTCTACTCGTTAGTTTGTCATCATAAACTTTTTTTTAACTCTCTTTGCACCAAAATATACAATAGGTTAGTTAATACTTCACCTGTTTGCTAGCCAATAAAATGGTGGGAATGGGAATAAATCTACTTGTTATTTGGCAAGAAAAATAACACGGTAATGAAACTTTATATCAAATTTGTTGTTTTTTTTCATAAATTTGTATTCCCATCCAATATAATGATACCAAATGATAATGAATGGTAATAAAAATACTTATATAATTTAGAGTTGTTCCGGTAAGATTTGGGAACGGTTGGAGAGGTCTTGCTGGTCGTGTGTTGCTGTGAGTACTTGAGTGTTGATGATGGGTGTTCCGGTATCGGAATCGGTGGTGTGGTCGAACTTTCAGATCTTGAGCTTGGAGATGAGTGCCTGCAAGGTGAACCCGAACCCGAGGGAGGCTCCCCGAATCCGGGCCTCCGACGCCCAACATTAGTATACTGATTTTGAGATAAAGAAGTGAGATAGGAGATAGAGTGTTCAGAGCTTTACCTTCCCCCATAAATGTGTATTTATAGGGGTTTGAGGAATGTTAGGTCATTTGATTTGGGCCTTGTTCCTATTGCACTTTGGGCCCATACTTTATAATAAGCCATTCTTGTATTTAATTTGGGCCACGGGAGTATCCCGTACAACTAGCCCCATCAGAGTGAGTACATCCGTCTAGACTGATGTGCTTGCTCTGAAAAAGTAATTACCCCATACAACTAGCCCCTTTATCTGTAGGTTTTTGAAGAATGGGTTGGTGCTTCGATTATGTATTGGTATTTGACTAGCCCCTTCATAATTGACGCGACCTGCTCATTAGGCGAAAATATGCAGATAAAAACAATAACTTACTTTGTTTGCTCATGCCAACTTGATTTTTAGGCTAACCCCCTCGATTTTTTAGGCTGACTAGCCCGACTTGATTTTTAGGCTGACTAGCCCCTTTGATTTTTTTTTAGGATGACTAGCCCCCTTGATTTTTTAGGCTAACTAGCCCGACTTGATTTTTAGGCTGACTAGCTCCTTTGATTTTTTTTTTTTTAGGATGACTAGCCCCCTTGATTTTTTAGGCTAACTAGCCCCTTGATTTTTTTAGGACTAGCCCCTTTGATTTTTTAAGCTAACTAGCCCGACTTGATTTTTAGGCTGACTAGCCCCTTTGATTTTTTTTTAGGATGACTAGCCCCCTTGATTTTTTAGGCTAACTAGCCCCTTGATTTTTTTAGGACTAGCCCCTTTGATTTTTTAAGCTAACTAGCCCGACTTGATTTTTAGGCTGACTAGCCCCCTTGCTTTTTTTTTAGGATGACTAACCCCCTTGATTTTTTAGGATGACTAGCCCCATTGATTTTTTAGGCTGACTAGCCCGACTTGATTTTTAGGCTGACTAGCCCCCTTGATATTTTAGGATGACTAGCCCCCTTGATTTTTTAGGATGACTAGCCCCCTTGATATTTTAGGATGACTAGCCCCCTTGATTTTTTAGGATGACTAGCCCCCTTGATTTTTTAGGCTGACTTTTCGATTGCTAAGTGAGGTTTTACAAATTTTCAGTCTGTAAGCTAATCAAGCCTTGCACGATTTAGCAAGAAATTATTATAAACCTTTAACCGACAAGCTTGGATGAGATCCTTACTCGATTGAAGTGATGATATTGTAAACCTCCGATCGGCAAGCTGATGAGAAGCATTGCCCAATCAGCAACTCCTAATCGGCAAGCTAGATGGAAGCCTTGCTCAACTAGTAAGGGCCTATTTTCCCCGAGTCGACAAGCTCTGAAAGCCTTGCCTGACCTACTTTAAGGGCTTGATTCGTATCACCCCGAGTCCGTAAACTGATGGTAGCCTTACCGACCTACTTTAAGGGTTTGAATCGATGTTGCTTATACATTACCCCGAGTCAGTAAGCTAATGGTAGCCTTACCGACCTACTTTAAGGGTTTGATTCGTATCACCCCGAGTCGTAAGCTGATGGTAGCCTTACCGACCTACTTTAAGGGTTTGAATCGATGTTGCTTATACATTACCCCGAGTCAGTAAGCTAATGGTAGCCTTACCGACCTACTTTAAGGGTTTGATTCGTATCACCCCGAGTCGTAAGCTGATGGTAGCCTTACCGACCTACTTTAAGGGTTTGAATCGATGTTGCTTATACATTACCCCGAGTCAGTAAGCTAATGGTAGCCTTACCGACCTACTTTAAGGGTTTGATTCGTATCACCCCGAGTCGTAAGCTGATGGTAGCCTTACCGACCTACTTTAAGGGTTTGAATCGGTTTTGCTTATACATTACCCCGAGTCAGTAAGCTAATGGTAGCCTTACCGACCTACTTTAAGGGCTTGATTCGTATCACCCCGAGTCGTAAGCTGACGGTAGCCTTACCGACCTACTTTAAGGGTATGAATCGGTGTTGCTTATACATTACCCCGAGTTAGTAAGCTAATGGTAGCCTTACCGACCTACTTTAAGGGTTTGATTATATATTCCCAAGTCAGCAAGCTGATGTTGTCTTGCTAACTTGTTTTAAGGGTTTTAAATCATATCTTCAGCCGATGTGGTGTGGCTAGCTTTCAACCAAATACTGACAACGATACTTTAATTGGTCCATGATATAGGCAATGAAATGATACATACCTTCTCTGCCAGCTTACGTTTGCCACCGAGAAGATGATAACCCTGTTTTTCTCCTTACGCCCATAAGTGATGAAGCTCCTATATCAGGACTTTTATTCATATTCTCCCTCGGAGTTGTGAAGCAATGGTAGGATTAAGCACCTATCCACACAACAAACAAATTACACATAAACTGAACTCGTCCACTTTTTGCTATCAAGCAAATTGACTTCCCCATGGGATTCTTAATAATGATTGACCATCATACACGTGCAAATGCATTATGCTTCTTTAACTAACACTTATAACACAAAATGTACACTTTTCCAAAATGCTACTTAAGACTTTCACATATAGCCATAGCACTCACATAAAAATTAAACAAAATTCAAAAGGGATATTAAACAACCAGTTGGTGCATACCCTTGTCCATAGTTCTTCTATATATTGACCAAAATGATAAAATTATACCTCCTGGGAACGTCGATTGGGATTAATTGAACACATGATACTCTAACAGGAAACGAGAATACATCACATTATTACGCAATTACTCTTAACATGCTTCCACGTAAAGTCATACAGAGTGCGAAATATTACGCAACTGGTAGCAAATTTAACGGGTAGTGTTACTTCTCAAAATTAATAAGACCATAATATTTTCAAAGTGGGCTGGATTAGGATTAGGATTGCTTGACTTATTTGAGCTTTACCAAACATGGAATTTATACAGGGTATAAGAAACTTCAAACAAGAAAGTCCAACTTAAATGGTACAAGGTTGCCATACTACTATACTTTTACCGGCATTGACAAGGTCAGGTTGTGGCTACAAAATGCCGACGATTGTGCACCGATATGAAAGTTAACCTAAAACACGCATAGGCGGTCACTTATTATTCTAGGTCCAAAATAATACACCATAAGAGATAATGACAATCTTATAAACTCAAGAAAAAATTCATTCCATCCTTAAGACGAACCAACCAACAAGCTAGTAACATACTACTCTTAGCCGTTTGAGAATCCCATAATTTAAGTTTACTTGGACTGCAAAGAGTTCAACCTGGTCTAGAAACCTACGATAATTTCTAAAATAACCCGACACATGCTACGAATTGGAGATCACCTTTGGCAAAATCAAACAGATAATATGCCCTCTACGCGAGAATACTCCAACTTTAATTTATAACTCTGCTCTATTTGAAAAAACATGACACTAATGACATGATGGTGGCTGACAACAACTTATGGTAAGAGAAAATCCATAATTTTAAGCAAATAAGACGGTCACTATTATTCCTGCAGCAAGACTGGTAATGGAGGAATGGAGGGAAACTACTGCACACAGGTACAAACGAGTGCCGCCAAGTGCTAGTAAGATGGTAACAGGGCCTGCTGATAGAAAATGACACTGGTAAGAATAGAGGTGCACACTGCTGACTGCACTACACTATGACTGAGTTACTGACATCATATCAAAGTAGGCGACAAAAGTAGTACGACAGCAAACAAACATGACCGACAGTAAACTAGCTGGTAGCACTTTCAAACGGTGTAAGGCTGACTGGCAGCAGGTTGAGACTTGTGGCAATTTATGCACACATATTGTCATAACAAATTATGTAAAGACTGAAACTAGTAACTTTTCGCTTTCAATGGAATTGACTTGCAATGATATTTTAAATATACTCAGCTACAAAGTAGGTGTGAATGAATGTATTATGTTTCCGTTTGTGTAAAAAACTTGGACTCACGTTCACCGAGTGGATTCAATTTTCCAAATCTTACTACTAGTCTACTAACACCAAAGTCTTGACAAAGAACTGAAATAAGGAGGCAGCTCTTGACCTTAGCGCCGAGTTGCAGACTAGCCTATATACTACTACTATCCTCTAGTAACACCACATGACACAATATTAGAAACGTATCCTCATGGTACGACACAACGCAATATATCACAGTAATAACTTCTAACTTCTATGGGCTGCGACCCTTGAGTTAAACATAAAGAGAATGCAAAACATAAAGTTCTACATAAATATGCTAGCAATTAGAGTCCGCAAGTCACTCTCTAGGGCCACGTGATAACACATACAATATGCAGACAACATTCGATCCATTCGATCTAGGATGTAGCAATCATAGCATATTTGACAATTTTTGGGTTATGGAGTGGAGATATGTGCATGATTAATCGAACACATGGTTTGCTTAAAGTAAGAATGGCTGTACCAACAGGAAACAACACATTTGCGAGTCCAGCTAGGAGTATGCCGTTAGCAAATTATATGGTAAGAATATTGTTTTATTTTATTTTATTTTTCAAAACACTCATGCAATAAACCTGATGGTAGGAGTTATTACCTACGATTATACTACGAGAAGCTCCTGCCAACACTGAATCCTCTCATGACTTTCAACCAGCACCTGGGAAGCATGAACAATCCTTCTTTGAAATATAAACTAAGTCTGACTTCAACAATACTTATGGTATGACAAGGACATTGCGATTGACACTTCTGCTAGACCTTAACTTTTACGTAATGCTACTGGTACTAGCCGGAAGCAAATAAAGTGGTATAAATAACACTTAACTTCCAAAACGCTCGTTCAAAACAAATCTCCCGTAGTCTGCTTCCGACTCAACCGGTTTAAAATATAAATTAGACAATTGTTGGGACGACTAGGTTGGTAGGCTGGTATGACATCGTACACTAAGAGCAAGCGCGAGTTTACAGGACATGCTCTTCACATAGAGAGGTGACTACGCAGCTGGTAGAATAGTAGGCCGCTAGACATGGATAATAAATGGTGAACCATACACACTCAACAAACACCTGGGAATACAAAACAGTTGGAGCTCTTAAAGATTTGGGAATACAAAACAATTGGAGCTCTTAAACACTTGAAATTTGCCCGGTAAAGAAATTCACATACGAAACAGATGAGAAACAACACCAGTAGTTCAGTTTTGTAATTTAGAAATAGTTCTATTTTTCTCCGACTGTCCAACGTCTTATAGCTAGCAATACAAGGTGCTTAACTGCACTTTCGGAGTCAACTGAGAAATCAGCCTTAACTGACATAGGGCTTACAAAGTTACAATAGTATTGATTTGAATAGCTAGGCTTATACCGTTATTGACAAGGTATAGACTATAGAGTCATGCCACGGGGTGCTGACAATTGTGCATTGATAGGAAACTTTCATAGCTTAAGAAATCACATTGTATAGGTGGTCACCATTACTTTAGGTCCAGGCATTACTATGCAGGTAGCAGGGAGAGAACAATAGATAGACAGAAAATCATTATCCATAACTCGATTTTGTATTTAAGAATTATGACTATTTGAAGCTTTTAAGTCTTGATTGGCATCACCTAAAAACATAGGGAGTTGAACATGCTAGTAGCGAATGACAGGGTTGGAGGTTCACAACTGTCCAGACTATTGGCTATATAGGAAAATGTTATAAACATCTAGCGCATAAAAAATGGTATGAGCCTCTAGCACATAAAAAATGGTACAACCAATTCCCTTCCAATAAAACCGTCATAAAATGACTTCACAAATTACTCACATTGAAACTTGTCAACGGAAAGTATACCATTAAAAGGTATGGCTGATATGAGCTTTCAACCTAGGCTGGTAGCAAATGAAGTGGCTAGGCTGGGAGTACTTTAGGGGGCTGCTGGTAGCAATGACACCGTCATGGTGAACGATACATACTTGTGTAGACTTGTGAATTAACAACACTTAGTATGTTATGCAGATAGCGAGCCGACAGTAAATCATATGGCATGGGTATGTATGAACTTTGGACCAACATGGTCTGCCTGCTGAATTCATAACACTGTTGGTAACAATAAATTAATAAACACCAGTGTGAAATACTAGTAGCATTGTTGGCTGGTAATACATGTTGCAGGTTGGAGGTGATACCAACAAAGTTCAATCTTAACCATCAAACATGCCATAACTTACCACAATAGGCTGGTAACAAATCACTAAATTAATAGGCTGATAGCGTACTGATAGCAAGTTACTACGACTAGCTGGTAAGAGGTGTGACTGGGCTGGTATGACACTAATGACACAAAATAATCATTCTGACTGAGAGTATCTCCACCAAGACAGGCTAGCTGACAACAAATTGTACTCATATCAATAAGCTAGCTGGTATAAGAAACTTCAAACAACAGACCAAAACGACCAGCGAACCAAAATGACTAGTGAAAACATATTACCCATGTTGGAATACACTGGCAGCAAATTAAAAGATGCATACGGACAACAATTCAAACGGTATACAGAAGGATTAAGATTGCGTGACTTTTCAAATCACTAAATTAATAGGCGGGTAGGAAATCAAGTGACTGCAGGTAACACTAAGTTAATAAACACCGATTGTAAGCATACTGATAGCCCTGTAGGCTGGCAAGAATTTCATGCTGACAGAGATGTTCAGACTAAGTGTGTATACTGACAGAGAATGACCGGGCTGGTATGACACTTAAATCGCAGTCTAGCATATCAAAAGAATTACCAGTGAAGCATATTTCACGAGTCAGCAAATCAACTAATACAATAAAATCAACCAGGCCACCACATCCAGATACTATAAAAATTCAAACTGAAATCCACATTCAGACACTATGGAAAATAACAATACTACAAACATTTAGCCTCAAGTGCTGGTATGACATTTTGAAGCTGATATGAAACTATGCACATGTATGATGGTCATTTTTAGTAAAATGGGCAAGCATCTTGCTACATGTATGATGGTCATTGAGTGAGATTTAAAGGTTCTTTTAATTTCACATAAAAGAAGAGAGAGAAAAGCTTAGCTCTGATAGCGCCGGAAATGATGTTATCGGTGCCGTTCTCAGAGCAACTCCGCAGCTCTAAATCGGCAACCCGACATTGTTGTTAGAGCTCCACACTTCGACATGTTAATGTCGATGCCGGTAAGGAAAATGATCCCGGCACCGATGATGATGCTAACGGTGCAAATTCCAATCATCAATTACGGTGTGGATTTCAATCAGCATTTAACCAACAATGCAAATCAAATCGGTACCACCCTACCGGTGCAAATTCACTCAGCAATTAAATGCTATTGGTGCAAATTCCGATTGGCAAACTCCAATCAGCAATTAAACAACTAACAATTTCCAATCATTATTGACAAGGATACCAGTGTTCCATTAGTGATGCTCCATGGCCAGACAAAATTCCCATAAGAAATTCCAATCAAATATTGGATGAGAGGCCCTGACAATCGCAATATTAGTGATATTGACAATAACCTCCATTAATGTCTCAACTCTTGGAATCGCACTCGACAAACATTGATTCTATCATCTGGCTCATTCTTGCTAATCTGCTATTTTCACTGTTTTCTCCGCCAAGTAGTGGTTTTCATCTTTAATTATATCACTATTCTTTTTGGATCTGGAGATATGTGATTATTTAATACGGTTGGGAAGATATATGCTTAGTTTTTTACTTTAGGGTGCTTATCATGTATTTGTGGGTTTATGGTGGACAAATGTCCATGGTTTCTTTCACAGTGATAGTGATTTTTTACCGTAGAGTTCGGTAATGTGGTATGTCTCCACTTTCTCGGAGATTCAGGACATAATGGTATGTTATTATGCCCCTCCTTTTAGCGCCAATTGTTCCGGTAAGATTTGGGAACGGTTGGAGAGGTCTTGCTGGTCGTGTGTTGCTGTGAGTACTTGAGTGTTGATGATGGGTGTTCCGGTATCGGAATCGGTGGTGTGGTCGAACTTTCAGATCTTGAGCTTGGAGATGAGTGCCTGCAAGGTGAACCCGAACCCGAGGGAGGCTCCCCGAATCCGGGCCTCCGACGCCCAACATTAGTATACTGATTTTGAGATAAAGAAGTGAGATAGGAGATAGAGTGTTTAGAGCTTTACCTTCCCCCATAAATGTGTATTTATAGGGGTTTGAGGAATGTTAGGTCATTTGATTTGGGCCTTGTTCCTATTGCACTTTGGGCCCATACTTTATAATAAGCCATTCTTGTATTTAATTTGGGCCACGGGAGTATTCCGTACAAGAGTGAAGTAGCATTACCGTGAGAATAGATATTAATTTTTATAACCAGATTCTTAGATGATTTGGTAGAAGAAAAGAAAGCACAATATTTAATTTATTGATCTGACAGCCAGCCAACCAGCTTTGGGTGATGTTGGATGAAGATAGAATTAGAAAAGGCTTATATAAGTTGGTTACATCCTTATTTTGTGCACCAAAATGAGGTAGCTGAGATCGAAATGATAACATATATTCACTCTAAATTTAGCTGACCAACTTAAGAGTAACATAAACACACAAATAAAGGGAAATTGGCGTAATCGTAGATTCTTAGGACGACATTACTTGATCAAAAACCCTGTGGGATTTAAGATTTCTTTCAAAATCATGCAGTAACAGTCTGAATGACAGCAACAGGAGCCTCTGCATCAGGTGCTGCAACCTTCACTTGACCCTGCTCCTGCTCCTGCTCCTGGACGGGGTTCTTGGCTTCTCCAGCGTCATCCTCCTTAACCACTTGAGTCTGAATGACTTGTGTTTCCTTTTCAGTTTCCTCCCCTACTGGTTCTGGAGCCACCTTTGAGGACTCCTCTACGGGAATAATAGATGACTTGTTGTCCTCTAACTCCAGCTGTTCCAGTACTTCTTTTGCCTCTTCGAATGCTTGATCATCACCATCCTTGCCTTCAACTGCAGTGTTTTCCGCTTCAGGTTGCTCCTTTACTGAACCATTTTCAGCTTCTGCTGCTGCTGGTACTGGTTTCTGCTCGTCTTCAATTTTCGCCTCTTCTTGCTCTGGACCCTTTTCTCCTTGTACTGATTCCTGTAGCTCTGGTTGTTTCTCTTCCACGGCTTCAACCTTGGGTTGGTCGTCTTTCTCAGCAGCCTTCTCTTCTACTTGATGAGGTGCTGAAGTTATTACAACTTCCTCCACTTTCTTCTCCTCTTGCAGTGCACTCTGAGCTGACGCAACCTACACCACACCAAGTCAACAATTAGTTGCTGTCTGTTAGTGTCTATGAACAAAATCTACAAAAGGAGCTAGCGTAATCATGCACCGTGAATCCTATTAACAAGATTAAATGTTTGCAATCCTACAACAACAACAACAAAGCCTCAGTCCCAAAATGTTTTGGGGTCGCCTAACATGAATCTGTCGTAGGAGATCGTCATTATGAACAATTCATGAAATTTTATAATATGACAATTGCTAGAACCTTAATTAGATTAAATAAAAAAATTAAATTATGATACCTCAACAGTGGCCATGATGGCTATCAAAGGAGAAGCGGTAAGGTGCTGAGTGTAAGAAAAGAAAACAAGAAAAAGAATGCTAAAAGAATTGAAAGCAAATAAGTCAAGTAAGCTAAGAAAGGTGATGAGGTAGCTGTTCAATTGGGAGGGGTATTTATAGGGTTGGTCATGACCTATTTTGTTTTTGGGTACAACCAAATTAATTAATTAAATTATATTATATAAAGTTGTCTAGTGGGAGAACTTAATTTGAAGAATGACTTCAATCAATTGATAGCTCTGAATTTAAGGTAAAATTAGCATGTTTGCTTGGTGCGTAGCAGCATGTATGACTGTACGAGTGTATTAAGAGTTGGTTTTTTTGTTAGATGGTCTGCCTAATATACTTTGTCTCATTAATTAATTTTTTAGTTTCTAATTATCATTTGTTATGTTTTGTTATAGAATTAGAATTTTGTGGCATGTTAACAAAATCACCTTTGAAATTTACCTTGTCTCTAATTCTTCATACTACCTCTGTTTCATAAAAATCTTTGCGGTTACTATTTACACAAATATTAAGAGAAAAGTAAAATTAGCATCTTATAGTTCCGGACTACGCCGATCCTTAGGGTAAAGGTAAAAGTTTTGATTAGGGTGTCTGCTTTGGTATTAATTAGTTGCTTCGGCGAATCTTAGGCTTTGTCACCGTTGGTTTGTGGCTTGCTTAAGGTTTCTTCCCTTCGATGTTGGCTTGGTGGTTAATTTTTTGTGTGCTAATGCTTAGTTGTTTTAGTTTTCAAGAGGTCATCAATAATGTGTGTTTTAGTTTTGTAGTTGGTTTTTTTGTAAGGTATGATAGTAAAGTCATTTACTTCCTTGTGATTATGGGTTGGTAAGTTAGGATAGTAAAGTCGTTTACTTCCCTGTGGTTATGTGGTTGGTCAATAATTGGTTGTCTGTGGTGGCTTAACGCAGGGACTGTACGTAGTTTTGGTTTAGCGAAGAAGCTTTTAGGAGTAAGGATCGTAGGGTGGCCACGAGTATTGGTTGTCTTGTTTAGATTTGTGAGGAGTTGTGATCTCCTTACATTCAAAATTCTATATACGAAGACAACTCCCCAAATGCAAATTTGGGGTGTTCAGTGGGTTGATTCTCTCTTGGTTAGATGGGGGGAGTCATAGAGTATCCATTCAAAAGGATATCGAGACACCTTTGGTTGCTCATTGGGTTTGTGAGTTTGTGCTCACAAGGTCATTTCAAACGTCTCGTGATATTTTGGTCCTTTTGTATTTTTTTTCTTCGTCTTTTAAGTTGTATAGGTTTAAAAGGGCTCTACTTAGTGCTCACATGCTCAAGCCACATTCCAGGTGGAGAATAGAATGGGGTGTGCAAGACGGCGCCAACAATCAAGAGCCGACAAACAAGGCGACTACTATCTTTGTAGTTTTTAAAGTTCCTTGTAAATGTGGGTAAAAGCTTATAGAGCTCATGTAATGTAATATGTAAACCTTTTCTTTAATGTATGCATGTTAAGCTAAGTCGTTGTCAAAAAAACATTATCATTTTTTTTCTCTCGTATGGTTCCCACTTAAATAATTAAAAAAACGGATTTTTCACCAAATGCCCCTAAGGTTTACTTTAATGCACCAAATACCCCTAAACTTTCCAAAATGCACCAAACACCCCTGACGTATGCAATAATATCATTAAATGCCCTTTTGTCTGACGGACGTTAACCCTCCGTTACCATGTTTTTACCTTGTTGCCCTTACTTGTCCTTTCTGGCGCCATATCAAAAAAGAAAAAAAAAAAAAAAACAAATTCAAAACCTAACTTCCCAACTTCTTCCTCGACATTTCTCTCTGTTCTCTTACACCATTAGAGAGCACTTGAGTACCAAACCAAAGAGAGAGAAAGATCGAAATTTGCTGGGATTTGTGTAAAACAACTCGCAATAGTTAGTCGAAGTAAATCCCCACGAAAAGATCGACAATTTGGTCCAAAAATCTGCAGTTTTCGCGAGTCCTACAAAAGTGGGTGCAAGGAGAGCAAAGGACTGGAATTTGTGGCTTCAACTTCATCAAAATTGTGTCAAGGTTAGTTCACTCAATTCGTTTCTTGTTCTTGGTGCTATTTTTTGCGAATTTTGCTTTGATTAGGGTTAGGGTTTTGCTAAAATCGTGATTTTTCCATGAGATGGGTTAACTTGAATTTTGGGGTGTTAATGGTAAAACATAGTGTCTGGTTGTGCTTTGTTGTTTTGCCTAATGATTTAGTTCATTAATTTGAATTTTTGTGTTGTGTTTATTGTTTGTATAGGATGGTCGCAATTTGGTTGTTATGTCATTATAATGATCGGAATTTTGATGTGAGGGTACAAGATACTGATGAAACGAACTACATGGATTTGGTTGATGACTTGTTTGATGATTCTATTAAGCAAGATGTTCTGATTCCCGATTTATTTAGATTGTTTTATGTTAATCCTAGTACGAATAAAAGAGTAGAATTGTTGAATGATGTTGGTTTGATGGGCATGTGGGGTTTATTTAAGCGCACAGATACTGTGGAAATATGGATAGAGAAGGCAAATGAGAAGGAAACTTCAATCCAATTTAGGACTGCAGTTAAGAAAAGGAAGGATAGGAAGGAAAGGAAGGCTGCAGAACTTAGAAGGAAAGCTGAGGAGTTTGAGAGGGAGAGGAAAGAGGAAAGGAGAAGGTTAGAAAGGGAGGCTGAGATTCAAAGGGATTTGGAGGAGCAATTGGCAAACACAGTGGCAGTTGAGGTGCCTGTGTATGATGTTGAGGATTTAAGCGTAGAGTACGTACGTGTTTACAGCTCACAACATGCTGACTGCTTTTCCCCGGGAGGTTCCCAACCACCAAATACACAAAAAGAGCCTTCACCACCACCAAGAGAGCCCTCACCACCACCAAATAATCCATCACCACCACCAAGAAGTCCCTCACCACCACCAAATAATCCATCACCACCACAACATCAGCAACAACAACAAACAGAACATCAACAACAACAACAAACAGAACAACAACAACACCAACCCACAGAACAGCAGCAACAACATCAAACAGAACACCAGCCAGATCAGACACCCCCTCCTAACAGGGCTGAGTTAAACAAAGGGAGGGGTTTCAGAATTTCCAGAAGTCATGCTAAGAAGACGGGTGAGTTTGTTCCTAAGAAGAGGGGGGGAAGGCCTGCTGGTTCAAGGGTGAGGAAACCCACTGCATACAATGTGGAGGAAGAGGAGCAATGGGATGATGAGAGTGATGATGAAAATTTTGAGGAGAGTGAGAGTGATAGTGAAACTGGTTTCAACTCCGACGATTTCATTGACGAAGAAATTGAAGAAGATGAAGAACAAGATGTTCTTAAGGAGGTAATTTCTGAGAGAAGTTTTGAGGATCATTTAGATGGGAGTAATAAGCTGGATAATTTGTATGCAAATGGGAAAGTTGTGGGAAGCATGCCATGGGGGACTATCAAGTTGCAACCATGGATGATATTCCAAAGCAAGACACACTTCATGGAGGTCTTCAGAGACTTCTGTATTCAAGAGGGATTTGCTGTGAGTGTTGAAAAGGCTGATACAACCAGATTCACTGCAATGTGTCTGGTTGAGTCATGCAATTGGAGGATCCATGCCTGTGTGTTGTTGGATGGGGTCAGTTGGGCCATTAAAACTCTTGTCAGTGAGCACAAGTCTTGTGGGAGACTTGAGGAGAATCCCATGGTGACATCTCAGTGGCTATGCACCAAACTACTTCATGACATTGAAGCAAATCCAGAAATCCCAATTAAGACACTTCAAAGAAAGGCATTGGGGATTTATAGGGTACAAGTGAAACAGAGGTTGATGTACAAGGTGAGAAGCCTCGGGAGGCAGCAAATTTATGGAGGTTTTGATGAGTCATATGCCCTTTTACCATCCTATGCTGAAATGATCAAATCTACCAATCCTGGGAGTTATGCCTTGGTCACTTGGACTGCAGATTCTGGTAACGTGACACCCCGTTTCAAGGCTTGCTTTTTCTCCTTTGCTGCACAAGTTAGGGGTTTCTTAAGAGGTTGTAGGCCTATCATAGGCATTGATGGTGCACATTTGAGTGGATACTATAAGGGAATTCTCCTCACTGCAGTTGCTATCGATGGGAATAATGAGATTTTTCCATTAGCCTATAGCATTGTGAGTACGGAGAGTATGGACACATGGTCCTATTTTTTCAGAAGTTTGAAGGCTTTGTTTGTTCAACATGGGTGCCAGAGGGATGACTGGACTTTTATTAGTGACAGAATGAGGGTAATTACTCCTCCCTTTCTTGGTTTTTATTATTTGTAGTATTGTTTATATTTTTTTCAGTTTTCTGGTTCACTTCCCTAGTTATTGAAACTTGGAATTGTGTTATGCAGGGAGTAGAATCTGCTTTGTATGATGTTTTCCCCAAAGCAGTCAGGAGGGTCTGTGCTCAGCATCTGTATACCAACTGCAGACAAGCTGGATACAGTGGCACAGCCTTCCATGACTTGTTCTGGGTTGCTGCTGATGCATACAATCCATATGTCTTCAACAAAGCCATGGAAAAGATTGGCAAACTCATCCCAGAAGCAGTGGGATATCTTGACAAAGTGCCTGAACAGTGGTCCAGACACAAGTTTGATGTTGGGGTCACTTGTGATCACAACACCACCAACTTTGTGGAATCCTTCAACGCGTGTACCAAACCCTTTAGGGATCTTCCTGTTTTGTCACTTCTTGAAGGTAATCCTTTACATTTTATCCTATTTTTGTGTCATTGGAACTTATTTATTTAGGTTTGTATTCAAGTGTCCGAGTCGGGTTTGTGTTCAAGTGTCCGAGTCGGGTATGTGTTCAAGTTTCCGAGTCGGGTATTTATTTTGCATTAAAATGTGTGATGCCAATTATTGTATTCTGTTATGTTAGAAATAAGGTCTTGGTGCATGACGAAGATCGGGGCCAGATTTGATAAAGCTGTTGACATTGGACCCGATCAATTGACGCCATATGCTACTAAGGAGCTTGAAGAGAGGAGTGCTGACTCGAGGTTCTGTTATGCAACTAATGCTGGGGGGGGTGAATTTGAGGTTTTAGATGGTCATGTGAAGTTCCCTATTAGGCTTGCTGCTAGAGTTTGTGGTTGTGGGAAATGGCAAGGGTGTGGTATACCTTGCAAGCATGCTATTAGGGTAATATACCATCAAAGACTCAATCCTACAGATTTTGTTTCTCCTTACTTCAAAGGGGCAGCCTATAAGCTCACATACTCAGAGCATATTCACCCCATGCCTGACTCAACACAGTGGCCTACATTTGAGCTACCTAGGATTCTTCCCCCACTAATGAGAAGGGCAGCTGGCAGACCAGCCAAGCAGAGAAGAAGAGGTGCTCATGAGAAGAAGAGGGGGAAAAGAAACACCACTGTCAAGTGTGGGAAATGCAAGCAAATTGGGCATAACTCAAGAACCTGTAAAGGAGGTTCCACTGCAAAACAGAGGAAAGAATCTGCTGCAGCTGCTGCTGGTTCTGCTGGTGCATCAACATCTGGTGCTAGGAAGAGGAAGGCTCCAACATCTAATGCATCGAGCAGCAAGAAGTCCAAAGCTGCATAACTAGAAGTAAGCTTAGGATTCAGTTTAGTATTTCTGTTTTAAAGCTTAGGTTTATTTTGAAAAACAACTTAGGTTGTGGCACATTTTGGCATTTTTTTGTAAAGCTACCCACAACTTGATGTTCGGTTTATTTTGGAAACAAACTATTTCAGTTACGAGTTCAAAGACTTGCATATTATTGATAAATGAAATTCATGTGCTCGTGCCATTTCAACCATCATTGTTTGTCTTGATTACTTCTTTACTACAAACATTAGACACAAAAACATTACAATTCCTATTTTAATTGCTGCAGCTTGGAATTTTTTGAGCTCTTTCACTCTTTTCTTCAGTTTCTTCAGTTCGTCACTTATATTGTCGTTGTCTTCCGATGTTCCCTCATACTCTATATTGCTCTGTTGCTGTTGGTGTTGTTGATTTTGGTGTAGAACACTTCCTTTGCACCACATAAAATGGTTACAAGGATCACACTTGTAATATAGCCTCTGTGGATTTTTGGATGTCTCGGAGCTTTTTATTGCACATTTTTTGGAACAAATAGGACAACATTTGTTTGGAACAAGTATGTATGAAAACAGATTGGATGATGATGTATTGGAACAAGAACTCATGCTGTGTTGTTGTTCTTGCTGCTCTGTTGTTGCTGCTTCTGTTGTTGATGCTTCTGTTGTTGCTGCTTCTGTTGTTTGTTATTGTTGTTGTTGTGTTGTGTTGTTCTTGCTGCTGGTGTTGTCTATTCTTGTTGTTGCTGTGTTGTTCTTGCTGCTGGTGTTGTGCTGTGTTGAAGTCCTTGCTGCTGCTGCTATTGGTGTTTGTTCTTGTTGCTCTGCTGTCTTGTTATTCTTGCTGTTGCTGCTGCTGCTGTTGTTGTTTGTTCTTGCTGTTGCTGCTGCTGGTGTTGCAGGGTTCTGCTTGTTGTTGGTGCTCCTGTTGCAGTGTTCTGGTTGTGCAGGTGGGGGTTTGGGGTGGACTGTTTGTGCAGTTGGGGGGGATTGGGGTTTAGGGCAGTGTGGTGTTGTTGTTGGGTATGGTATATATAAGGGAAATTAGTGTATGGGTGACTGCAACGGCTATATTATTCAAATTCAACGGCTAGTTTTTGGAAAAAAAATTACCAAACCTCAGGGGTATTTGGTGCTTTTTACCAAACCTCAGGGGTATTCGGTGCATTATGTTTTAACGAACTAACTGCATAACGGAGGGTTAACGTCCGTCAGACAAAAGGGCATTTAATGATATTATTGCATACGTCAGGGGTGTTTGGTGCATTTTGGAAAGTTTAGGGGTATTTGGTGCATTAAAGTAAACCTCAGGGGCATTTGGTGAAAAATCCGTTAAAAAAATCCTCATCTCTCACATAATATCACTATCATGGTCCATTGCACATTGTTGTTTTTCTTTAATAAATAAATTATATATTTGTCAATGTGTACACTTTAATACTACGTAATAAAATTGCATGGGCCTGCTAAACCTATATACCCAAGCAAGTTATGCATTTAAAAAAAAAAAAAAAATCAAAGTGAGTAGTGTTCAAAGGTAGCGGAAAACATTTCATCAAATGATACTAGCGCTTGAGCTATATATATATGATGTTTTATTTTACGATCTCACCCGCTATTTTTACTGAACAGTAATATAATCAACAACTACGTACTCCCTCCGTATTTATTTAAGGGATACACTTGTCTTTTCCGGCCGTATTTATTTAAGAAATACACTTGCCATTTTAGTAACTTATCAACCCCACCATCTAATTAAATAATACATCTAATTTACCTTATGACCCACCATCCTATTAAACAATTAATTTCATAAATCCACCCCACCTCCCACCCACCAAAATGACATGGTCCCCACTTTTTTAATTATTAAAATATCTACTCAACCCCACTTGCTTTATTATTTTATTTCATTCAATTCTTCTTCTTAATACTCGTGCTCGGCCAAGTGTATCTCTTAAATAAATACGGAGGGAGTACTTTGACAGTCAACCGTTATCCGCTATAAATTCACTACTGCATACTACTCTGACATCTACCCATTACTCAAGCGTTAAAAGTTATCTACTACCTCTATTTTTGCGCGCCGGACAGGGTCGAAATCTAAAAAGCGGCCTGTTATTATATTGTAATTTGCGAATAGTACGTGTTGATTTGAGAGTGATCATCTTCTAAGGTGGTTATGCAAAACCACGAAAAGTCTTGGCTTATTTGTGTTTTACAAAGCTTAATTATCGATTCTATATATGTTTGGAGGTGTGTGATGGTGTGCTTTGTGCAGTCTCTCTTAAGGGTAACCTCACTATGATTCACTCATGTTCTTTCTTTCCTAAAATCCCAGACTCCCAGTTTTATATCAAATGTCAAACTTAGGGACTAATGAGATATGCATGGTTGTTACACTTAGAATAATGTAGTGTAACCCAAGATTTTATTTCTCTAAAGGCGGATCCAAGAGATTGCTTTAAATTGCGTAGAGCTAAGAATATATGAATCACGTCACCAATCACCAATAAGGTCTAAACTGGTGGCAAAGATACTATTTAGGGCTTGTGTAGTTGTGTGCAATAGACTACAGTTCAAACCTCGCATCATGTGTTCGTAATTTGTATTATTTTTGCATCACATTCGTATAAAAAGAAAATAAAGTATGTTGCTTTTATACAGAGTACATATATATTTTCCTAGAATATACGAAGTATTCAAGCAAGGAAGATGCCTTTGATCGTTTCAATAGTAACATAGATCATAAAATAAAATAAAAAAAGGAACAATAAAAACCAATATTAATTAATGTTATGTTAAAGTCCAAAAATGATGATGAATTGAAATCAGTTGCTGAAATTTGATTAGAAAAAACATAAAACGACACTATATTAAGGTACTATAAACCCATATTTTCAAAAGAAAAATGTGTATATTTTGATTTTCTTGAAGATGGACGTATCCTGTCATTGGGATATAACTAATCAATCACCGAAAGGCCCTTCGATCTCTGGCCCACTTTTCTCCCATAATTTCTTTGGCCTTTGATGGATGGGAGGCATGTTGGTGATCATGCATTCATGCCTACTTAGGACTGGCTACTAGCTACTTTAATCACCGTAGTCGAGTGTTGATAAGAATAACTCATACTGCCTCTGTTTCTGAAAGTTCTTTACGCTTTGGAAAATTGTTCAAAGTATGAAAACTTTGACCGTAAATTCTACTATTATATACATCAAAACGTTATATGTAAGATCTTGTTAGATTGACCCCAATATGTATTTTCAGAATATCAATTTTTTATAACTTTTTTCACATACGAAATTATATATATTGGAGTAGTAGTTAAATATAGCATTGGAATTCCTGCAAATAGTAACTGTAAAGAACTTTATGAAACAGAGGTAGTATGTGAGTTGAGATTAATTTTCCCACATGAACGAGATGGTGAATGACTAACCTATGAGATTGATGGACTACTCCACTATCACCTAACTGGTTTTATTATGAAATCTTGTTAGTTTATACTCGCATATTGTATGACTTTTGCCGAAGATAGACTTGTATTTGGCCCATCGAAATTTATCATGGAGTCAATTCTATGACAGTGGTTTCAATTTAATCATATTTTCAGTAAAATCATGCGTGCCGGTGTCGATCGAGGAGTGCAACCAATTGAGGTTGGCATGAGTGGTTAAGGGTCTCTTGCTCCTTAACCAAGATCTCGGGTTCGAGCCTTGAAAATGGAAAAAATCTCAACTGGGAGGGATGCTGCCCATCGAGGTACCCATGCAAACTCCCACGGGAGATTACCTCGCCGAAGGCGGTGGGAACTCCTCGTAGTAGAACCAAAAAAAATATTTTCAGTAAAATCCTTTGTTTATATAACTCTATATTTGAAATGTTTCTGAAGTTGGGAAATGAGATCGCTTAATAATACGTAAATGTGGTTAGAGAAAACATAAAATGGCATATTGAATTTTAAATGTGGGTGATCACAAGTTAGATATTATCTCTTGTAATATTTATAACGGTTGTTTTCATTAAATGTCCCCGAGGTTTCACAGAAACAACTTGTTTATTTGTTTAATAAAATTAATCCAGCTTCATTAAAACCCATATCGATTAAATTGCACCACTTAATAAATAAAATACGAAAGATTTAAAAAAAAAAAAATGGTTATGCAACTTATGCAACTTATGCAAGTAAGAAAAGAAAATATCAAGTAATGTCTTAGTCCAGTAGAAATGATTTCACCTTTCAACTAAAAGGTTGGAGGTTCAATCCCCACTAGAACACTTTAAGGGAGGATTTCCCTTACCATCTTTCACTTTCAAATGTGTCTAACATGCTAATTCAAGAATGTTAATCGTATGAGATTACGACTTAATAGGACATTTTATCTTACCTTAAAAAAAAGAAAAAAAGAAATTTGTAGATCCCAAAATACTAAACACATACTGAAGACTTCGTACGTTTATGTTATGTGCATTGGCTGATAAAAACTGTCTTGATAAGTGTACTAAAAGCCATGTTTAATGTTTTATTATTATTGTCACACACTCACATCCCATTTTACACCTCCTTTATTCCTTGTTTGGGCAAACGGCAAATACCCCTCTTCCAAAAGTTGTTTCTCTTTTATGATCTTCCTCAACAATGGACGGTGTTTAGGTCCCACCAATCGCATCTTAACACAATTTACACCTAATTTGTGGTGCTTCGTGGCCAATAACGTTTCGCCAACTGTCATAATGTATTAATCATCCTACGTGTTTCCATGTCATAGGCAGTTCACAGCCGCTACATTTTGCATAATTTCTTCATGCATGCATTCATTCATTAATTGATTGATATGTGTGTACGGTTTATATATTGGTTTAAGTTACTATAGCTAGTGATGTTTTCTTTTCATTATTTAAGATGGATTTGATAAACATAATTGAGTTAATTGTTTTTCGTTTGGGCAATCTTAAGATTCAAACGTATATTTTTGGATGTCAAAGTGTTACTTACGCGGAATGAATCGTGTCATGCAATTTATAATTTTGATTGTGAATTAATGAATCCATAAAGTAGAATGAAACAATTCGTCTTGCACGATCGTGTCACAATAGATTGGTGAATAAAATTTGTTCGTGTAATTTGCAGTGAGTTAACTCAATCTTCATGGTTAAATTTTTGTAATTTCGATCTTTTATTAGGGATATATAGTAAATCACGTCTTGTCAATGCTAGGTTAAGAAGGAACTTTACAAGAACCAGTGTTTATAAGAAAATTATGACGACATTGTTTTAAAAATAACAAGCATTGTGTTTATAATTTGTATTTCGGGATGGAGGGAGTATAAGCAATAAAATATATATTTTGTTTTAATTTTGTAAAAGAGGGAACTAATTTCGTAGAAGAGGGAATTAGAGGGAAATTTTAAAATATTTTTTTTAGATGATGGATTTTAAGTTGATAGAAATTTTTGAAGTGAAATTAGGAGATCAAACTCAATAAAGTAATTGTTTGAAAGTATCAAATACATAGAAGGATAACATTTGGGGGAGGAAATGAGTGGAAATATCGATAAGGGAAAAAGGGAGAGAGCTAGGAAAGAAAGTGATATGTATGCAATGGAAGAAGTATGCACTCACAATAATTACTTGAACAATGATACTTTTGTGATAAAACAGATTTATAAGGAGATAAAAGGCGTTAACAATCGAGTTCCTTGGAGGAAAATCCTATGTAATACTCCTGCACCACCAAATTGCATCTTTATTTGTTGGCTTGCTATTCTAGGAAGACTGTCTGCATGTGATAGATTGGCTAAATTTAGAGTGCAATGTTCATATTTATGTGGCTTGTATGGTAGTGTTGGTGAAACGTTGAATCATTTAATCTTTGATTTTTTTTGTTAGTGATGCATTATGGGGAAAGATTCTGATCTGGATAGGTTGTTTATGAAAACCGGAAAATTGGTACAGGAAATGCAAAGAATTAATAGTGAGTTCAACAAAACAATGCTACGAACCAACTCTAAATAATGGCTCTAGTTATTTCTATTAACCATATGTGGAAAGAGAGAAACAATAAAGTTTTCAAGAAGAATATACAAACTGTTAGGGTCTTGTTAGACAAATACAATACATGGTTTGTATTAGAATTATCAATATAAACAAGCTATTTAAGGTAGCTAATTGGTTGATTTAGTTTTGTTTTGTTGTTCTCTCTAGTTAGGGGAGCCTTCCTAGAAGGGTTGCCTCTAGACCTGTCAAAAATCGACCCGACCCGAAAATGCTGGGTCCTGAACAAGATTTGTGACCCGTAACCCGATTTTATCCGAACCCGAGCAACCCGAAAACTAATGGGTCAAAACCCGACCGAACCCGTTTTGGACCCGACCGATTGAAAATCGTTGTATTTATAGTAATAAATGAGATTATGAGAAAATTTAAGCATAATAAACATGTTGTTTTTTACTGTTATTGTGTGTAATATGATTTTAATTTGAATTATACGCCATTTTATGGTTGAATTTGACTAAATATAAACTTGTGTAGGATTTTTGTTAATTTTTGCCCATATTTTGTATATTTATCACCTAAATTAATGGAAATATAATGCGCGTTTTAAAATCTCTCAACCCGTTGGGTCGACCCGAACCCGAAAGTTCTGGGTCTTGAACAAGCATTAAACCCGAACCCGAAAGTGACCAACCCGATCTAACCCGAACCCGAAAATAATTTTTTACAACCCGACCCGACCGACCCGTTTGACAGGTCTAGTTGCCTCTCTACTCTAAAAGCTTTCTCCTTGTATTTGGTGTTTATGTTTTTTCAGCTTGACAAATGAATAAGTATAGAGAAAAGTTATCAAAAGATATGTATGCAATGGCGGAGCTAGAAATTTAATGTTTGGGGGGGAGAGAAAAAAAAGAGAAAGGGCATAGTTATATTGTACTTCCTCTGTTCCATAATAGATGCATCATTTCTCATTTGCGCACTATTTATCAATAAACTTTGACAACCTGTTTTTCACTATTGTGTAAGAAAAAACATAATCAAGTGAGATCTTGTTAAATTCGTATTAATGCAAGGATTCCAAATATCAACTTTTTATAATTTATGCTTATACGCATTTAGAGATATTAATGTTCAAATAAGCGCGTTGGCATACGTGCAATGAGAAATGATGCATCTATTGTGGAACGGAGGAAGTAGTATTAAGGATTCAAGTCCTTGACCAAAGAGTCCACATGAGTTAATAAACCAAAAATAACCACTGGGGAAATGAACATTTAGTGATATATTTAAGTATTTAATATTATATATAAGTTTTTTTTATAAAAAAAAAATGGTGGGTGGGGGTGGGGGACCGCATTTAGATATATAACTAGTGTGTGGCCCGGGCGATGCCCCGATCGCTACATTGAATAGTTACTCCGTAATATTTTAGATTTTTCTTGAGCTCAATATTTGACGAAATGCATGTATACCTTAAAGTGAAAAACATCAATTAAGTTTGTCAACTACACAGACACACTACGTCATTTATCATGTCAAGTAATTTTTCAATTAGATCATCTTACAATTGTATAATTTGTTTTCTAGTGGAACTAAGTGCTTCAAATTAATAATACCAAATTAGATATAAGCAGCCATGCAAGATATTTATATAGTTGATGTTTATGAGATTCATGACATTATGTTTCTTCATAGTTGTCCTAATTATTTATTTTTATTTTTTTCAAAATATTCCATAGAAAATAAAAAATCAAATTAAAATTTAGTTGGTTTAGACTTCATGTTAACATTTATTTATAAATTAATGTGAAGAAATAAACCACAATTGGTGGTTGGCTAAGATGGTAATGAGAATTATCATTCAGACATGAGTTCTAGAGTTCGAACCTCGTTGTATTGATTTTTGGTTATCCATGACATGACATACCACTTGGTGAGTGAATGATGTGACGCAAATGGAAGAGTACTACTTGACACATAGACGTTTTCCAAAACGCCTTTTAATATATTAGTATATATAGGATATATAATTTAGTTGTATTATAGGTTTTAACAAGTATGTGTACCTGGGGGATGTCCCTTGTTATTACATGTATACAACTTAATTGATTTTATCACACTGGCCCTTATACATGAAAATATATTTATAGAATATCAATCAAATAATCTAAAGAGTAAGTTTCTTAAAAAAGGAGCTACGAAGTTTTCTCAACGAAAAAGTGCTATCTGAACCAAACGGGCCACTATAAAGTGGTCCAAAATAAGTGAAATGTACAATGAAAAATAATGTGAATCATTTTATTTTTATAGAAATGTTGTGAGTAATATGAGACGGCTTAATAAAGAGAGTGTTTAAAGTAATGAGGCACAACATTCGTTTCTCTCATTTTAAAATATTTTAAAAATAATTTCTCCGTAAACCTACTAGATTACAATGTAATACATAATTTTGAAGGTTAAATAAATAAAATACCATGCTTATATCAGATCTAACAATAAAACCAAAAAAAGAAAGAAAGTGTGGGTCTGGAAAAGACTCAATCATATGAATTTAAAGGACAAGATCAAACTACGTATATTATGGAGGTTCAAATTCTAACCATAATTAACAATATTCTTCACCCCAAATTTTGATTATAATCTTTGTATAACCATGCTGTTGATCCTAAAGTTTTGATGATGACAAAGCAAACTCCTGACAATTGATTAAGTTATGTTGCATAATAGGTTCCGAGATCCTTAGAGGGATAATGCTAAGTTAAGGAGATCCTGAGTTGGATAAACTAAGCAACGTGGAATATAAGCAAGTAATTGATCCATGTCAGACACTACATTGAAGAAATAATCATTAAGCAAGGCGAGATCCTTAGGCGAGTTCCTAAGGCGAGATCCTCATATATTATGTGGATCCTCGATGTTCCAGAGAAGGAACAAATTGGGAAGTCTTCGAGTGAAGCTTCTAAAGGTGCAACATGAAGACTACAACATATGAGTTTATGTTTTAGGATTTATGTAAGTATTTAATAAAGTTTAAACGTAATTTGGAATGAAAGGGACATAGTATTTTGGTACGTTTTAAATGAAATATATTAACTGTAATTATAAAAGAGTTTTAACTTGGAAAATCTTTTTAATAAATAAAATGAATTTAATTACTAAATGTAAATATAGGATTCTGATTTATTCTCCTTGTTTCTCAAGTAAAAGATTTTCCATGTTCCTTAAAACTCTCCCACGTATTTCTGTTTAAACGTGCATTTTGTGTTTTGATTTGGTCTCCCCTGTTTCTCTCCAACTATGCCCATGTTACTGAACAGTAACTGTTAGTGGGTAGTTGAGGAGAACATGGGTACCCAACCCTAAGTAAAACTCTCCTATAAAAGGAGAAGAGTTTTAGCTTTTCAAAACACACAACTGATCTTTGCAAAATATATCTTAAGAGCTTAAACGTTTTAAAAGAGAATCAGTTTTCAAAAGAGTGTCCCTTGAGTTCCTTATTACTTTGAGCTTCATTACGTACTAGAGTTTTATATCAAATTGTATTTTGGGTTTAAGGGTTGAGTGATCCTTAATTGACTTAGAGTTAAGTCAAAGAGAAACAGAGCGACTTAGAGTTAAGTCAAAGAGAAAAGGAGCGACTTAGAGTTAAGTCAGAGAGAGAAAGAGGAGCACAGTAATCAAAGGGGATTGCTGTGGGGAACTCGTGTTCGAGAGGAACTCGAGTTAAAGAGTGTATTTGTAATAGAGTTATTGCATTAATACAAAAGAGTAGTGAGGTTCTTCTTGATTAGGGTCAAGAAGGTTCATCCGTTTTATATCTTTCTTCGCTCATTGTTCTCAGTCTCTTTATTGTTTAAATTCCGCAAGAAACTTACCCAAGTTCCCAAGAAACAATTCACCCCCCCCCCCTCTTGTCAAGTGTTCCTACTGAACTATCACATGCACCATCATCGACCTTTGGATTACGAGGAAGGTTATTATTATTATTAAAACTGTTTTTTAACCTATGCACCTAGTGCATAGGTTAAGTAATCATTGGAGGATTATATTAAGAAATTAAATATATTCTCCAAAACTAATTAAGGTTAGAATTTCATCCTTCTTATTATTATTATTATTATTATTATTATTATTATTATTATTATTATTATTATTATTATTATTATGAAGAAGCGATTACACAAAGTTGGATGGGAGCGTAGCCACTAATTGGGCTCCAACACCCTTATTCAAAGCAAAACACAAACGATGAAAAAGAAAAGAACGAATGTTAGCAGCAGCCGTGTTACTCTGAGCTATCCGTGAGACCCTAGCCATGAACTCGAGGGCATCACACCCTAGTTCTCCAAAGGTGGAGAAAGCAAAAGCGATAACTCAGAGTCAAGTGTTCCTACTGAACTATCAGTTGGTATCAGAGCAGGATCTCACAAAAATACAGGAAACCCTATTGAGAAAAAGTTCCTAGAAAGTATGAACGCTTACGAGAAACTCGAGGAAGGATATTCCACTCAAAGACCTCCAATGTTCAACGGGAAATTCTACACCTATTGGAAGAACAGGATGGAGATCTATATCAAGGCAAAGAACTATCAAGTCTGGCGAGTCATAGAAGTCGGTGATTTCGAGGTAACAATGACCAATGCTCAAAATGAGGTAGTTCCTAAACCCATGTCTGAATTTACTAAGGAATATTTTGTGAAATTTGAAATCAACGCAATGGCTGTGAAAATCTTGCATTGCGGCCTTGGACCTCACGAACATAACAGAGTTATGGGGTGCAAGAGCGCAAAGCAAATTTGGGATCTCCTTCAAATAACTCATGAAGGAACTAATGAGGTTAAACTTTCAAAAATTGATTTATTAATGTCTAAGTATGAACGTTTCGAAATACAACCAAGAGAAACAATACAGGAAATGTTTACTCGTTTCACTAACATTACTAATGAACTAGTTTCTCTTGGAAGAATTATTCCCTCTGATGAACAGGTTAGGAAGATCCTAAGGAGCATGCCACATGATGATAGATGGAGAACCAAGGTCACGGCATTGTTCGAAACAAAGGATTTCACCAAATTCAACATTGAACAATTGGCGGGATCCCTGATGACGCACGAATTACATCTAGGAGCAGCTGTTCCTGAGAATCCCAAGAACCGAGGCCTTGCTCTTAAGGTTGAGGAACAGGAGGACTCAGATCCTGATGAAGAAGAAGCTGCCATGTTGGTCAGGAGAATGAAAAGATTTTACAGGAACTCTAAACCTGGAAATCTAAGAGGAAGGAACTCAATGAGAAAACCAAGCGGTTCCAAGCCTGACCAAGGATGTTTCAAGTGCGGAGAATCAGACCATCTAATCAAAGACTGCCCTCAGTGGGAAAATAAAAAAGGGAAAGGCAAGGGAAAGGATCTGTCCAAGGAAAGACTCAACAAATCAACCTTTGCCAAACCCAACTTCAAGAAGGCTATGATCGCATCTTGGGGAGATGCTACTGACTCGGAAGAAGATGAGGATCAACCAAATGAAGAAACAGCAAACCTTTGTCTTATGGCAAAGATTGATGGAACAACCCAAGACCCATCAAGAGAAGTAAGTTCCTCAACTCTTCAATCTCTGTCTAAAAATAAGTTAGTGGAATTGTTGATAGAAACTCTAGATAACTGTAAAAAGCTTAGTGTAATAAATGAAGGAAATAATGCCCTTGGTCCAAGTATGCATTCTATGATAAGTCTAATAAATGCGGTTCAGTATTAATTAACAAGTTAATAATTCAGTGAGATCAAGTGAGCTGAATGCCTAGCTAGAGGCCGCTTCAGTTCAAGTGGAATTAATGATATTAATCCACAGCTTACTCTTGACTGAACCCGTAGGGTCACACAAATAGTACGTAAACGGATCAAGTATTTAATAGCATTAAATACTCCATCTATGAATATTCGGAACCGACGGATCTTGGTTTCAGTGGGAGCTAAGATCGTCACAGGCAAGGAATGAATACTCCGGAAACGATGATATTGCCGGAAACGGAAATATGGATCGTATCGGAAATATAAATATTATCCAAGTCGTAGATGTTGCCGGAAACGGAAACATGGTACGTGTCGGAAAATATTATCGGAAATGGAAATATTGCCAGAATCGGAAATATTGCCGGAAACGGAAATATTGTCAGAATCGGAAATATTACCGGAATCGGAAAATAATTCCGGAAACGGAAATATTAAATATTTGTTCGAAACGGAAATTAATTCCGGAATCGGAAATCTTAAATATTGTTCGTATCGGAAATGAATTCCGGAATCGGAAAATTTAATCGGAAGCGCATCGTACGAATAAGCATCGGACGAGGCCTGCCGGACGAGGCCCAGCACGAAGCCAGGCCATCGCCCAGCAAGCCAAGCGCGCCGCACAAACAGCCACGCCAGGCCCAGCGCAAGGCCAGGCCCAGCAGGCTGCGCGCAGCGCGCAGCGCGCAGCGCGCACAGCGCGCACAGCACGCGCAGCGCACAGCGCGCACAGCACGCGCAGCGCGCAGCGCGCGCGGGCGCTGAGTGGGCTGCTGCTCGCGCGCACGCATGGGGCCCATCGTGGCTGCCGTGCGTGTGTGTGCAAGTGTTTGTGTTCGTGCACGTTTCCTAAAACATGCAGAGTTCGGTTAATGATTAAATTCCTAATTCTATTTGATAAATTAATTAAAATTAGAGTTCTTGTAGGATTCTAGGTTTAATTAATTTGTATCTGAATAGGATTTCGATTCCCTTTCCATACCGCTATAAATATGAGGCTAGGGCTCACAATTTATAACACAAGTTTCAAAGTATTCAAAGTGAGTTTTTGAGAGAAAAATTCAGTCACACATTTGCCTATAAAGTGCCGAAAATAATAGTACCTTAAGGGCGATTCTAGTTGGTCAATCTTAAGGCGGATCCGGACGTGCTGTGGACTATCTACGGAGGGACGACACTTGGAGTCCTAAAGACTTGTTCTTGTTCGGTTCGGGCGCAGCTAGGGAAGGCACGCAACAAAGAGTATGCATCTAATCTATGCTAAATGATTATGTGTAAATAATATGTTTTCCTGGGTTTATGGTTTTTCCGCATGATTTATGAATTGTCATATGTATCATAACCTAACAGTGGTATCACGAGCCCCTTATTATTTTCATAATCTAAATTGCATGAACATGGTTAAATATTACAAATTTGCAAGAATTAAAAGGGGTGATTAATTTTCGTAATTGTTAATTAATTGCAAATTGCGTTTATTTAATTATACGTACGCAGTTTTTCGGCAGTTTCTTCGTTACTCATCCGAATTGAGTGATTTTTGTGTCAATTCCGCATGTAAAAGGCATTCTAAAATTTTGACAAAAATAGTATTTTTCTGCCGAACCCAGAATTCTCAAATTCGAAGCCTAACTATGACTTTTCGAAGGTTTTAGTTTTTCGAATGCAAAATTTCGTAAATTTAAGATGTTAAATTAAATATTTGCGATTCTTGTTGATAAATCTTGAATTTTTGATTGACCTACTGCATATGTTTAACAAGTTTGAATGCCTAGTCTTGTTAATTATGCAATCTAATTATTAATTATGATTAATTTGTTGAAAATTAGAATAATTTAGAATTAATTTGATTTTCATAATTAATTGTAATTTAATTAGAAACCTATGATTAAAAACCACCATAAAAATTGTAAATTTACGATAAATTTTAAATTTTTATGACCTAGACTTGAATCCATAACAATCGGAAATCAATTGGATAATAAATTTTCGATTTTTCGCCCTAAGATTATGAAATTAATATTATTTATTAATTTGTCATTAATTTTAAATATAAATTTTAAATTTTTATGCGATTCGATCATATAACTTGCACGCACGAAGCAATGGACGCTTCGTGTTACCCTTAAGGGGTGTTGTATAATGCGGGCATGCGACGACGAGCAAGGGAGCTCGTCGCCCGTGCGGCACGAATGCAATGAGCAAGGGCGTAGTGCACGAGCACAAGGCAGCAGCCCTGCCTTGTGTCGTGTGCCACGACCAATGGACGAATGGGCATGGGCGTAGGGCGAGCCAAGGCAGTCGCGTGTGGGCAGCAAGCGAGCTGCGCCACAACGCGCGCTGCCTAGCACAAGAGCGCGCAGCCTCGCGCGCAGCGAGCGCAAGCTCGCGTGCCACGAGCGCTGCGCCTAGCATTGCTCGCGCGCACAGCGAGCGATGTCGCGCGCGCACTGCGAGCGATAGCCCGCGTGAGATAAGCGCTGGCGCGCGCAGCGAGCACCAATGCGTGCGGAGGCTTGCGATAGGGATGCAGCAGCTATGCGACGAGCGCATGGGCTGCGCGCACATGGCCAGCAATGGCTGTGTGCGTGCGGCCCATGGGCGTGCAACGCGTAGGGTGTTTGCGTTACGATTAGATCGTTTTGAATGTTTAATTTGAAAATTTCAGTTCACGTAATTTTAATTAATTTTAAAATTAATAATTTAAATTATTTTCTTGGATTTTAATTTTGAATATTATAATTATAATAAATGTTATTTATTCTAATTATTTTACTAAAATTAAAATCATGAATTAATTTAAATACGACTGAAATTAAATTAAACTTTTTGGATTCAATTATAAATTTATATGAGCTTTAAATTTTAATTAAATTTGTATGTTTCCGGTTAGACTAGAAATACATTTTTATGTTTAAAATTGGTAAAGCATATGAATTTATTGGTTTAAGTGGGAGCGCTTTTTAGTCATAAACTCTTGATTAGGTCTACAAATCCTTAAGGTTAAAACAACTTGATTAGAATTAATAAGGACTGAATAATTGGTAGATTATTGGTGCCCTTGATTAATTGCAGCAAATGTTTACGTGATGCATAATGTGTTTTACTAACCAGCTATGTGGGCCATTCATGATAATGAATGGGTGAATGGTATATATTGTATATGTACTGTTTTGCAGGTTATGAAGTGACTAGTATGGCCAAATAGGATAGAAAATATGGTCTGCGTACCATTAATTTGAATGTAATTGGTCTAAAGTACCAAAGTTATTTTTCAATTCAAATATGGTCTGCGAACCATCAAATAGTTGTAATTAGTTATAGCTTATCCTATTTGAAGAAAATGGTGCCTCCCACGGAGATTTTCAAGACGGACTTTGAAGTCAAAGCTTCAAGATGAAGTCGGGCCATACTAGATCACAAATATCTTATGCATGTTTTAAGTTATTTATTGTTTTAAATATGTCTTAAAATGCATGAGATCAAAAGCTTGATTATGTTGCATGATTAAGGATTTTAGTTCACTTAAAATCTAACCAACATAGTAAGAGCCTTAAGTTCCAAACTTAAAAATTGAGTTAAAAGGTGCCATGCCAAAATATACACTTGCTTGGATATCCTTTACATCAATCTAGTAATAGTTTTCGCTCAGCGAGGTGTTACTTATTGGTCCTAAAGGGGCAAGGTACACAAATAATTGTGAGTACATGTTAGTTTTGGTGAAACTCAACGATATAAGTAAGGAGTCCTTTTATGTCGTGGCAAATTCGATAGGTTTACCTAATAAGTTCTTAGACGTACCTATCAACCAAGAATAGTTTCTAGACTATTAGCAAAAGGCTTTTGCTTACCTAAGATGTTCTAGGATTAAGTCGACAAACTGTGCTTAGTTCTTCAATGATTTTAGGATCTTGGAATCATTTTATTCACACCTGCCGGAACACATAATTTGAATAAAATGCTTAATAAACATTGAATTATGCATGTATGCTAGAATTTAAGTTTATTAAAAGAAACTGTGAATGGTTATTTATTTGTTTATTCTTTTCAATTGTAGTTTTTAATATGGCAAACAACAATTCATTCAACATTCGATCAATTCTCGAAAAGGAGAAGTTGAACGGGAAAAACTTCCTTGACTGGCAAAGGAACTTGCAAATAGTTCTTATGCAGGAAGAAAAGGAGTATGTCCTAGATGAGGCGATGCCCGAAGCTGCAGGCGACGGGGTCACTCAGGCAGCCCTCAATCGTTGGATTGATGCCAACAAGGATGTGAAATGTCTAATGCTCGCCACCATGAGTGCGGATCTGCAGAAAACGTTCATCAACTCAGATGCTTTCACAATCATTAGTGAGTTGAAGAACATGTTCCAAGATCTGGCTCGAGTCGAAAGATTCGAGACTCATAGGCAAATTCTTGAGACCAAGCTTAAGAAAGGCGAGCCCGTAAGTCCACATGTTCTCAAAATGATTGGACTCATTGAGAATATGAGTCGGCTGGATCAGCAATTTTCTCAGGAAATGGCTATAGACACCATCCTCCATTCTCTTCATAGCGGGTATGATCAGTTCAAACTGAACTACAGTATGAATAGTCTGGACAAAACGCTCACTGAGCTTCACGGTATGCTGAAGACCGCTGAAAAGACGCTCAAAAGTGATAAGCAGGATGTGCTTATGGTGCGTGGGGGCAAGTTCAAGAAATCTGGAAAGAAGAGGAATGCTAAGAAAGGTGGCAACAAAGCCAGCCCAACTAAGCAAACTGGTGCCAAATCTGCAAAGAGAAAGGTCAGTCAACCCACTTCTGAATCCGAATGCTTCTACTGCAAGAAGAAGGGGCATTGGAAGAGAGATTGCTTGAAGCTAAAGGAAGATCAGAAGAACGGAACAGTCGTTCCATCTTCAGGTATTTTCGTTATAGACTGTATACTTGCTAATTCAACTTCTTGGGTATTAGATACAGGTTGTGGCTCACACTTATGTTCCAATCCACAGGGACTAAGAAGAAGTAGAAAGTTAAGCAAGGGTGAAGTCGACCTACGAGTGGGAAATGGAGCACGGATTGCTGCATTAGCTGTAGGAACTTACTATTTGTCGTTGCCCTCCGGGCTAGTTTTGGAACTGGAAGAATGTTTCCATGTTCCAAGTCTTACTAAAAACATCATTTCAGTTTCTTGCTTAGATGCTAAGGGATTTTCCTTTATAATAAAAGACAATAGTTGTTCGTTTTATTTTAAAGAGATGTTTTATGGATCTGCTAGATTAGTCAATGGACTTTATTTATTAGATCACGACAAACAAGTATATAACATAAATACCAAAAAGGCCAAAAAGGATGATTCAGATCTCACCTATCTGTGGCATTGTCGATTAGGCCATATAAACTTGAAACGCTTAGAAAGACTTCAAAGAGAAGGAATTCTAGAACCATTTGACTTAGAGGATTATGGTAAATGCGAATCATGTTTACTTGGCAAAATAACAAAGCAACCTTTCTCTAAAGTTGGAGAAAGAGCAAATGAACTATTGGGTTTAATCCATACAGATGTATGTGGACCAATGAGTACAAATGCTAGAGGTGGTTTCAGCTACTTTATCACTTTCACTGATGACTTCAGTAGGTATGGTTATGTCTACCTAATGAAGCATAAGTCTGAATCCTTTGACAAATTCAAGGAATTTCAGAGTGAAGTAGAGAATCAATTAGGCAAGAAGATTAAGGCACTGCGGTCTGATAGAGGCGGTGAATATCTGAGCTATGAATTTGATGACCATCTGAAAGAATGTGGAATTCTATCAGAATTGACTCCTCCTGGAACACCACAATGGAACGGTGTGTCAGAACGGAGGAACAGAACCTTGCTAGACATGGTCAGGTCAATGATGGGTCAGGCCGAACTTCCATTAGAATTTTGGGGACATGCACTAAATACAGCTGCACTCACTATAAATAGAGCTCCGTCTAAAGCTGTCGAAAAGACTCCATACGAATTATGGTTTGGAAAGCCTCCAAATGTGTCTTTTCTTAAGATTTGGGGATGTGAAGTATACGTCAAACGATTAATTTCAGACAAACTTCATCCAAAATCTGACAAATGTATCCTTGTGGGCTATCCAAAGGAAACAAAGGGGTATTACTTCTACAATACATCTGAGAACAAAGTGTTTGTTGCTCGAGATGGTGTCTTTTTGGAGAAGGATCACATTTCCAAAATGACAAGTGGGAGAAAAGTAGACCTCGAAGAAATTCGAGTCGAACAACAAACTCTAGAGAATGCTCAAGATGACATTCAGGATGAAACTCAGAGATCTTTAGAAGAATCTGGTGAGAATCATGGTCAATCTAGAAATGTTACCCCGCGTAGATCGCAAAGATATAGATCTCAACCGGAAAGGTACTTAGGTATTTTGACGAACGAGAGCTATGACGTTCTATTACTTGAAAGTGATGAACCTGCGACTTACAAGCAAGCTATGACGAGCCCTAGCTCCAAGCAATGGCAAGAAGCCATGCAATCTGAATTAGACTCCATGTCTGAAAACCAAGTATGGGATTTGGTCGATTTGCCAGATGGCTACCAAGCCATTGGAAGCAAATGGGTTTTCAAACTGAAAAAGGACAAGGATGGGAAACTTGAAGTTTTCAAAGCTAGATTGGTTGCAAAAGGTTACAGGCAAGTCCACGGTGTGGATTACGATGAAACCTTTTCACCAGTTGCAATGCTAAAGTCTATTCGAATAATGTTAGCAATCGCTGCATATTACGATTACGAAATATGGCAGATGGATGTCAAAACTGCTTTCTTAAACGGCGTTTTAACAGAAACTGTGTTTATGACACAGCCTGAAGGTTTTGAGGATCCAAGGAATGCTAAAAAGGTATGCAAGCTAAAGAAGTCAATCTACGGATTGAAGCAGGCATCCAGGAGCTGGAATATACGTTTTGATGAAGCAGTCAGTGACTTTGGTTTCATCAAGAACGCGGACGAATCTTGTGTATACAAGAAGGTCAGTGGGAGCAAAATTGCTTTCCTAGTATTATATGTCGACGACATATTGCTTATCGGAAATGACATTCCTATGTTGAACTCTGTCAAGATTTGGCTTGGGAAATGTTTTTCGATGAAGGATCTAGGAGAAGCACAGTACATATTGGGCATCAAGATTTACAGAGATAGATCTAAAAAGATGATTGGACTTAGTCAAAGCACTTATATCAATAAGGTGCTTGATAGGTTCAAGATGGCGGACTCCAAGCGAGGCTACCTACCCATGTCTCATGGAATGACTCTAAGCAAGACTCAGTGCCCAAAAACACTTGATGAGCGTAGACGAATGAATGGGATTCCATATGCATCATTGATTGGTTCAATAATGTATGCTATGATATGTACACGCCCGGATGTTGCGTACGCACTCAGTGCTACGAGCAGATACCAGTCAGACCCAGGAGAGGCGCATTGGACTGCTGCCAAGAATATTCTGAAGTACCTGAAAAGGCGCAAAGATGACTTCCTGGTCTATGGTGGAGATGATGAATTAATTGTTAAAGGCTATACGGACGCAAGTTTCCAAACCGACAAAGATGATTTCAGATCACAGTCTGGGTTTGTCTTCTGCCTCAACGGAGGAGCAGTAAGCTGGAAAAGTGCTAAGCAAAGCACCATTGCGGATTCTACAACTGAAGCGGAGTACATTGCTGCACATGAAGCAGCAAAGGAAGCTATATGGCTAAGGAAGTTCATAGGAGAACTTGGTGTAGTCCCCTCCATTAAAGGACCAATAGCCCTGTATTGTGATAATAACGGAGCTATTGCACAGGCAAAAGAGCCTAGACACCACCAGAGAGTCAAGCATGTACTTCGTAGATTTCACCTTCTACGAGAGTTCGTTGAAAGAAAAGAAGTCGAGATAAGCAAAATTGGAACTGATGACAACATATCAGATCCATTAACTAAACCTCTGCCGCAGGCGAAGCACAACTCGCACACTGCAGCTATAGGAATCAAGCATATTGGAGAATGGCTTTGATGTCTCTGTTTAATGTTTTAAAGTTTTAGAGTTTAAATCTTTGTAAAACATTATTGGTTAATCATTCACAATAAATGAAAAGAATTCATTTTTCCATTTAATTTGTGGTTTATTAAATGATGAGTCCCTTCAATTTGACGATATATTCAAGATAGACTGTCAGGACCAGTCCTGTGACTAAGAAATGTCTATCAAGTGAACTTGAATGTCAAAGGTTGAAAATGGTCCCTAATCGGAGTTTTCTATAAAATTGGACGCATAGAAAACGTTAGACGATTAGAATGCAAGATGACTAGTAGTTCTGTTTCTTGAACTATGTGGACATGGCAATGTCATAATCATTTGCATAGATACTTACTTTGGGAAGACTAGTATCGGACGAGACCTATGAAACTTTACTGTAAGAGATGAAAGTCTGTCATAAGTAAATTTCATTAAATTATTAGACACTAAATCCTCAATACCTGAGTGATTTGAAGATTACTTGTTTGAGAACTGGTTGCTTTGACGTTGACCAACCGTCGCACCGTAAAAGGAGGCTATAAAGGCAACGCTCAGGTAATCACCTATCAAACGAAGTCTAATCTCAAGATCGCAAGATTGGGATTGTCCTCCCATAAATCGGGATGAGATGCTTAAAAGTTGTACAAGGCCACTCGGAGAGCTAGAAACTGTGAAATGCATGGCCGTGCTCGGATGAATCATAGGCTATGATTATCTGTTTATTTGATCAGTTGAACTCTGAAACCGAGGAACACCTCTGGACATAATAAGGATGACAACTCTTACCTTATGTTCAAGAGCAAGCATCGAGCGACAAAGGAATTAGGAAATGCACACTTGTCCCTAAGGACAAGTGGGAGACTGAAGGAAATAATGCCCTTGGTCCAAGTATGCATTCTATGATAAGTCTAATAAATGCGGTTCAGTATTAATTAACAAGTTAATAATTCAGTGAGATCAAGTGAGCTGAATGCCTAGCTAGAGGCCGCTTCAGTTCAAGTGGAATTAATGATATTAATCCACAGCTTACTCTTGACTGAACCCGTAGGGTCACACAAATAGTACGTAAACGGATCAAGTATTTAATAGCATTAAATACTCCATCTATGAATATTCGGAACCGACGGATCTTGGTTTCAGTGGGAGCTAAGATCGTCACAGGCAAGGAATGAATACTCCGGAAACGATGATATTGCCGGAAACGGAAATATGGATCGTATCGGAAATATAAATATTATCCAAGTCGTAGATGTTGCCGGAAACGGAAACATGGTACGTGTCGGAAAATATTATCGGAAATGGAAATATTGCCAGAATCGGAAATATTGCCGGAAACGGAAATATTGTCAGAATCGGAAATATTACCGGAATCGGAAAATAATTCCGGAAACGGAAATATTAAATATTTGTTCGAAACGGAAATTAATTCCGGAATCGGAAATCTTAAATATTGTTCGTATCGGAAATGAATTCCGGAATCGGAAAATTTAATCGGAAGCGCATCGTACGAATAAGCATCGGACGAGGCCTGCCGGACGAGGCCCAGCACGAAGCCAGGCCATCGCCCAGCAAGCCAAGCGCGCCGCACAAACAGCCACGCCAGGCCCAGCGCAAGGCCAGGCCCAGCAGGCTGCGCGCAGCGCGCAGCGCGCACAGCACGCGCAGCGCACAGCGCGCGCGGGCGCTGAGTGGGCTGCTGCTCGCGCGCACGCATGGGGCCCATCGTGGCTGCCGTGCGTGTGTGTGCAAGTGTTTGTGTTCGTGCACGTTTCCTAAAACATGCAGAGTTCGGTTAATGATTAAATTCCTAATTCTATTTGATAAATTAATTAAAATTAGAGTTCTTGTAGGATTCTAGGTTTAATTAATTTGTATCTGAATAGGATTTCGATTCCCTTTCCATACCGCTATAAATATGAGGCTAGGGCTCACAATTTATAACACAAGTTTCAAAGTATTCAAAGTGAGTTTTTGAGAGAAAAATTCAGTCACACATTTGCCTATAAAGTGCCGAAAATAATAGTACCTTAAGGGCGATTCTAGTTGGTCAATCTTAAGGCGGATCCGGACGTGCTGTGGACTATCTACGGAGGGACGACACTTGGAGTCCTAAAGACTTGTTCTTGTTCGGTTCGGGCGCAGCTAGGGAAGGCACGCAACAAAGAGTATGCATCTAATCTATGCTAAATGATTATGTGTAAATAATATGTTTTCCTGGGTTTATGGTTTTTCCGCATGATTTATGAATTGTCATATGTATCATAACCTAACAATAAAGGCTCAAAGTGACAAAGCCTTGGAACTCACCAAGGGACACATGACCTACCTTAATAATGTTAGATCTGATGTACAGGTTAGGTTCTTTGACTTGCTTGATAGAAACACTGCTCTTCAAAACTCCTTTGAGAGAGTCAAAAATGAAAACATTCTTCTCAAAGTGGAACTCAATCAATATAAACTGTTTAATTTAAGCCTAGATCCTAGCAAGTCCACCGAGATTAGCATGGGGGTCTTTAATGTTGATTTGGAAAATTGAAACAGTGAGTTGGTCACAGTAAAGGAAAAAAAGGAGAAATTAATCAAGGAACTAGCCTTAGCTAATGCACATAAACAAGCTCCTAGAATCACTCCTAAGTGGATTGAGAAGGCTCAATCTAAGAGAACTGAAGGCCTAGGTTTTTACTATAAAAGGAACAATGGTAAAAAGAAAAATTATGTGGAACTGCCTAGTATCAAAGTTTGTTCCTTTTGTGGTACTGGTGATCATGTTGTGACTGAGTGTTCCAAAAAGAAGGAACTGTTTAATAAAACCAGAACATTGTCAAGAAGATATGGATTAAAAAAGCTGATCCTTTAGTAGAAAAGGAACTCGAGGAAACCCGAGTTCCTGTATCTAACAATTGAAAATATTGCAGGTCCTAGTGAGGGGGAACAACTCGTGGTATCTTGATAGCGGGTGTTCCAAGCACATGACAGGAGATAAACCAAATTTCTCTCACTAGAGGCCTACAACGGAGGAACTGTGACCTTTGGAGACAACAAGAAAGGTGAAATCATCGCCATTGGAAAAGTAGGAAGGTCAAGTTCCCATTCAATTGATAATGTGTTCCTGGTAGAAGGTTTAATGCACAGTCTTCTTAGTATTTCACAATTCTGTGACAAAGGAAACTCGGTAAGCTTTACTTCAGAAAGTTGTCGAATTATTAACAATAACAGTAAGGAAGTTATTTTGGAAGGAATTCGCAAATGGAACACATATACTGTGGATCTCAACAAAGTTCCAAGGTACAACTTAACTTGTCTTAGTGTTATTGAGGAGGATCCACTTCTATGGCACAAGAGATTCGGACATGCTAGCTTTTCATTGCTTGACAAACTGAGATCAAAGGAACTAGTGAGAGGTCTGCCTTCCATCAAGTTCCTTAAAGACAAAGTTTGTGAAGCATGTGCCAAAGGAAAGCATGTCAGGAGCTCTTTCAAGCCTAAGAAAATGGTCAGCACAACCAAACCATTGGAACTCATCCATATGGATTTGTGTGGACCTATGAGAATTCAAAGTAGAAGTGGAAAACGTTATGTCTTGGTTATTGTTGACGATTATTCTCGTTTTACCTGGGTTATTTTCTTAGCAAGTAAAGATGAAACGTTTAATGAATTTGTTGCTTTTGCTAAGAGAATACAAAGATCCACAAGACGTCGGCTAATACATATAAGGTCAGATCATGGAACTGAATTTGAGAATCACAAGTTTGATGAATACTGCAAGGAACAAGGTATGGATCACAACTTTTCTGCACCTAGGACTACACAACAAAATGGAGTCGTTGAAAGAAAAAACAGAACCTTGGAAGACATGGCTAGAACCATGTTAATTGCCAGTTCCTTACCAAGGAACTTCTGGGCTGAAGCAGTAAACACATCTTGTTATATTGTTAATAGAGTAATGATCAGGACCATTTTAAACAAGACTCCCTATGAGCTATTAAAAGGAATCAAACCCAATATCTCTTACTTTAGAACCTTTGGGTGTAAATGTTTTGTTCACAACAATGGCAAAAGGAACTTAGGGAAATTCGATGAAAGAAGTGATGAGGCCGTGTTCCTAGGATACGCCTTAAACAGTAAAGCATACAGAGTTTATAATAAAAGGTCGATGTGTATTGAAGAGAGTGTACATATAATATTTGATGAAGCTAACAATGTTGATGAAATTCAGGAACAGGAAGATTTCGAAATTGGATTAACTCGTTTTACATATTATGATGAGGAAATCTCTCCTGGAAGACAGCAAAATGGAATAGCAGATCCACAAACACAAGAAACTGCTACTAACCAAGAAATTCCTGGAAGAAGAGCCCCTGATCCTGAGGAACCAGAAAATGTTGATCATGAGGAACCAGAAAATGCTAATCCTGAGGAACCAGAAAATGATGATTCTGAGGAACCGGAAGAAGATCAAGAAACCTCTGATGCAGAGGAACAAGGATCTCAGGAAACAGAAGGAACTGAGGAGACCTTAGATGTTCCAGTGGCACAATTTCAACCTAAGCCCTGGAAACATCAAAGTTCTCACCCAATGGATCTGATTATCAGTGATATTAGGAAAGGAACTCAAACAAGGTCTCAACTAAGGAACTTCTGTGCTTTTCATGCGTTCCTCTCCACAATCGAGCCAAGGAACCACACCGAAGCTTTGGAAGATGCTGATTGGATCACTGCCATGCAAGATGAGTTAAATGAGTTCCAAAGGAACAAGGTATGGCATCTGGAACCCAGACCAAAGAATCAGAAGGTCATTGGATTAAAGTGGGTGTTCAGGAACAAGCTCGATGAACATACAACAATCATCAGGAACAAGGCAAGGTTAGTAGTCAAGGGCTACAATCAACAGGAAGGTATTGATTTTGAAGAAACCTTTGCTCCTGTTGCTAGATTAGAGGCTATTCGTATTCTAATTGCTTTTGCAGCCTTTATGGGATTCAAGTTGTATCAGATGGATGTCAAATGTGCTTTCTTAAATGGTTTTCTTGAGGAAGACGTCTATGTGGAACAACCCCCTGGTTTTGAGAATCCCAAATTTCCGAACCACATCTATAAGCTTGACAAAGCTCTTTATGGATTAAAGCAAGCTCCTAGATCGTGGTACGAGAGATTATCAAAGTTTCTTTTACAAAATGATTTTAAACGAGGAAGAATTGATAAAACTCTATTTTTAAAATCAAAAGGATCTGACTTATTAGTTGTACAAATTTATGTCGATGATATATTATTTGGTGCTACTAACGAAAATTTGTGCAAGGATTTTGCTAATTTAATGTGCAGTGAGTTTGAAATGAGTATGATGGGGGAACTCAATTTATTTCTTGGTTTGCAAATCAAACAAACTAAGGAAGGAATTATGATCCGTCAACAAAAGTATGTAAAGGAACTTCTCAAAAAGTACGAACTAGATTCAGTGAAAACAAATCACACTCCCATGGGAACAGCCACAAGACTAGATGAGGATCCCACAGGAAAAAGTGTGAATCAAACGACGTACAGGGGAATGATTGGATCTCTGCTATACCTAACTGCAAGCAGACCAGACATATCATTCAGTGTTGGGTTATGTGCAAGATTCCAATCAAACCCAAAGGAGTCCCACATGACTGCAGTGAAGAGGATATTCAGATACCTCAAAGGAACATACGATCTATGTCTGTTTTATCCAACAAGTGGAACTTTCGATTTAAAAGGATATGCGGATGCAGATTATGCAGGTGATTTAGTAAACCGAAAGAGCACATCAGGTATGGTTCAATTCCTAGGATCTTGCATGGTTTCTTGGGGTTCCAAAAAACAGAATACCGTTGCCTTATCCACAGCAGAAGCTGAATATGTAGCAGCTGTTGCATGTTGCTCTCAAATACTGTGGATAAAGCAACAGTTAAGGGATTTTGGGATCATATATGATTGTGTTCCTATTTATTGTGATAACACTAGTGCAATATGCATTTCTAAGGATCCGGTACATCATTCTCGGGTTAAGCATATTCATATTAGGCATCACTTTCTTAAGGATACTGTTGAAAAAGGTTTAATCAAGTTGGACTTTTGTCAAACTGAGAATCAAATTGCAGATATTATGACTAAACCTTTAAGTAGAGAGAAGCATGAGAAAATGAGAATGGAACTCGGGATGATCAAAATAAGATAAGTAAGCTGACAGATCCTCATGAGGTATGACTTTTTTAGATTTATGCATTACTACTGTATACCATTATAAATACATGTGCGTAAAGCATAACTGAAGTTTACCATCGTTAAGGAACAACCAAAAATTTAGAATTAAAATGTGTATTTAATTAGTCAGTAATATGAGATACGTAATTCAAACAGTTCCACTAAAATATAAGGATCATAGATATATTTTTTATGTTACAATTTTTTCCTATCTTTTATTTTTTTTTCCACAAATTATTTTTTTTTTTCATTTTCTTTTATATATCCATAATTTTCATTTATTCCATTAAATTTTATTTTTTCCAAAATTAAAAGCTAATGGATCACACCTATGAATATACTCAAGGCCACCACAATTTCAAATTTCACCACTTCAAAACACAAGGAACCCAAAAATAAAACCCCCCAAAATTCAAACACCACAAAACCCTAGAAATTAAAAATCCCCAATCTGAAACCCTAGCCACCACGAGCGGCGGCCAGCCTCAAGCAACTGCCGGCGGCAGCGGCTCGGCGACCGGACCCAACCCGGCCGACCGACCGACCACTGACACCACAACAACCGAACCGCTCTGCGCCTCCCTCACCTTCAAACCAAGCCACGAACTTCTCTAACCCTCCACAACAACCAACGACGGCGGCCCCACCTCCCAGCCGTCCGACTCCATGGCCACCGTCCTCGCCAACCGCCATCCACCCTAACCCGCCGTCCGACTCCGACAAACCAACGCTCATTCCCCTACACACCAATCCGACCGTGAACACCAACACTCGCTCCGCCCAGTTCGCGCACCAACCCGACCCCTCTGCTCACCCCCCGCCAAGCCCAAACACGACGAACGACCTCACATCCCCCTCTCCTTCAGTTCAGTTGGCCGAAAAGGCTGAGGCAGCCCACCACCGACCCGCGAAGAGGCTGCGGCGGTCGGGTGGTGGGGGTCTTGAGAAAATCCGAAAAAAAAAAGAAAAAAAAAAGAAAAACCTAGAAAAGAAAGACGGATTATTCTAAGGGGGAACTTACATCATTCCGTGTTCCTTCGGTTGTTGATGCAAAATTGGTGACGGAGTTTACAATTAATATTGAGGATTTATGGGTTATGTATTATTTTAAAGGGATGCCGTTGTTATACCGAAAAAAAAAGAGTATGACAGGGTTAACAAAGTGGTTCCAAGGTGAAATGTTCTCTGTTGTTTGTTGATATATCTTATGCTAATGAGAATAATGATAAGAAAGTAGGAGAATTACAGGCAGCAATAGAAATTGAGACAGGGTATGGATCGATATGAAGTCGAGAAAGGACCAACCTAAACTTGCTACAACTCAAACCATCCTCCCTAATCCTAGCTGTGTCACATTATGCTTTTGATTTTTTTTGGAACTCTTTATTTTATTTTTTATTTTTTTTGGTATGTCACCCTCTGTTGGGAAACATACGATTTTTTATTCTTTTATTTCTGTGGAACTCCTAAAAGATCGTATCTCTAAAAACTTGGCTTGTTAATTATTATGTTTTATATTCGAATTTCTTACGTTGGAACTTAACTTTGAGGCTAACTTAGTTTGCCAACCGTTGATCGGAGGGCGCTATAATCGGTATATATTAGTACTGTATTTTTCTACTTTTTGTTAATGCCAACAGGGGGAAATGAATGCAAACTTAACTTAAATTGATCACTTGACTCCGTCTCACTACTCTCTTCTCGATGTAAGTTTTTAAAATTTTGTTTTCCGTTTTAATTTAATTTCGTTTATTAAAATTAATTTCAATTTTTCTTAATTTCATTTAGGAAGTTTAGATTATTTTTTATAAAAATACCTTATTTAATTTATTGCTTTATATTTTAGGCTAATTGATTATTGTTACACTTAGTGAAAGTTTGCTTTTGTTGTCATCACCAAAAAGGGGGAATATTGTTGACCCTAAAGTTTTGATGATGACAAAGCAAACTCCTGACAATTGATTAAGTTATGTTGCATAATAGGTTCCGAGATCCTTAGAGGGATAATGCTAAGTTAAGGAGATCCTGAGTTGGATAAACTAAGCAACGTGGAATATAAGCAAGTAATTGATCCATGTCAGACACTACATTGAAGAAATAATCATTAAGCAAGGCGAGATCCTTAGGCGAGTTCCTAAGGCGAGATCCTCATATATTATGTGGATCCTCGATGTTCCAGAGAAGGAACAAATTGGGAAGTCTTCGAGTGAAGCTTCTAAAGGTGCAACATGAAGACTACAACATATGAGTTTATGTTTTAGGATTTATGTAAGTATTTAATAAAGTTTAAACGTAATTTGGAATGAAAGGGACATAGTATTTTGGTACGTTTTAAATGAAATATATTAACTGTAATTATAAAAGAGTTTTAACTTGGAAAATCTTTTTAATAAATAAAATGAATTTAATTAATAAATGTAAACATAGGATTCTGATTTATTCTCCTTGTTTCTCAAGTAAAAGATTTTCCATGTTCCTTAAAACTCTCCCACGTATTTCTGTTTAAACGTGCATTTTGTGTTTTGATTTGGTCTCCCCTGTTTCTCTCCAACTATGCCCATGTTACTGAACAGTAACTGTTAGTGGGTAGTTGAGGAGAACATGGGTACCCAACCCTAAGTAAAACTCTCCTATAAAAGGAGAAGAGTTTTAGCTTTTCAAAACACACAACTGATCTTTGCAAAATATATCTTAAGAGCTTAAACGTTTTAAAAGAGAATCAGTTTTCAAAAGAGTGTCCCTTGAGTTCCTTATTACTTTGAGCTTTATTACGTACTAGAGTTTTATATCAAATTGTATTTTGGGTTTAAGGGATGAGTGATCCTTAATTGACTTAGAGTTAAGTTAAAGAGAAACAGAGCGACTTAGAGTTAAGTCAAAGAGAAAAGGAGCGACTTAGAGTTAAGTCAGAGAGAGAAAGAGGAGCACAGTAATCAAAGGGGATTGCTGTGGGGAACTCGTGTTCGAGAGGTGATGAGTCATATTTGTATAGGGTATTTTAGGCGCATTTAGGTTGCATTATTAGGCATTTATATCATTTTAGTTGCATTTAGGATCACATTTGCATAAGTTATCGTTATCGTACTCTATTACGCCCCGTTTGTGTTTTCTTAATGTTTCAGGTGATTTTACGGTCATTTGGATGCTTTCGGAGTGTTATGAGTTGATTTGGATGATGAACGGATGGAATGTTGACTCGAGGATCATTGCATATCTCTAGGGATAATTTTGAGTCAATAACGAAGCTAAACGCTATTTTTCTAAGCATCAAAACGGACAAGCGTTCACTCTTTTGATGATATCTCAAGTTCTACATGTCGGAATGAGGCGATTTTTATTGGCCTAGAAAGTAGACTTCAAGAGCTTTCCAAAGACAGGTCACACGTCCTTATAGGCATTGTAGAACAAGAGTTATGACATAAACAAGATGGCTCGACTATCCGATTCGCCCGAAGCCCAAAACGATGGCCCAATCTTCCCCTTGGGCGCGAAAACCAGCGACCCACCAGCGGGCCCGCTGGTTTCTCCGCCCAACTACTTCCACACGCGGGTTCATGCTTTCGTCTTGGTGATCGTCCAATTAAATCTTAGCTTATGTAATTGTTATCTTTTCCTATTTTGTTTAGAATTTAGGAAGCATATAAATACTTGAAAGGATTGCTTTATTTCGCTCATGCTTTTATTTCCTTTAGGTTTGAATTCTCTTGGAACTCCTCTCTCACGTTTTTTTTCTCTCTTTTCTTTTTCATGAACCATAGTTTTTCTACAAACTCCGTTAATGTAATTCTTTGAGGTATTATTGATTTTCGTTTTTATTTTATTTATTGCTTTTAATTATGTTTTCATTCTTAGATTTGATTTTCATTGTTCGTTTCATGATTGAGTAGTTTCTTTGCTAGGGTTTGGGAATCCATGTTTATATTATGAATCCTTATTATTATTGTTGATGGTTTGATTATTCATTGATATTTCTAGTTGATTAGGTTTATATTGTTAATCTTTGCAATCTGATCAATTGTTTGATTAAATCATGCTAATAGGATTTAGAATCGAAAGATCGAATTTTAGAGGCTTACCTACAACTAGCAATTCTGATTATGTTAGCGATCGTACTGCATATGTTGAATTGAGAGTGTTAAGACCCGACCGTAGGATTAACTTGTGCTCTAGATAATTTGAATATTTGAGTTGTTGATGATGTTTTGATTGATTCTGAACTATGAACATGGTGAACCGTTGCCCTAGATCTTTTAGTTTATTTTTCTATTTATTTTAGTTTAAACATTGAATCCTAAATTTCGTGACATTGTTAGTTTCGCCATACCTTGGAAGCTAGATTTAAATAGCCATCTCTCTGTGGATTCGACCCTGCTTACCCTACTACATTGTTAGGAGGTTTCGTTAGGATTTTATTTTTGACGGGTGTACGACAGCCTATCATGACCCTATGATGATCCATCATTTGCACTTGCATTGTTGGGGAGTAGATTAATTTAGCAGGTTGGTAGATCAAAATACGATCGAAATCATGTAGCTTGGGATGGTTGAGAGAGTTGCATTCTTTTTGTGCTTTGAAACTATTTTGATAGGCTGGCCCGGTGAATGGAGAGATCCCTGTGACATCTAAGCATACATTCTTCCCTTTGTCCCAAGAGTAGACAAGAAGGTCTGCAGGACGGAGATCTCTCCCTTTCTCAGACAGAAATCTCTCCCTAGCTTCCTTATTATTATTATTATTATTATTATTATTATTATTATTATTATTATTATTATTATTATTATTATTATTATTATTATTATTATTATTATTTTGTTCCCTAATTTTTTACTACCTAAATATTTCATTCCTTTTTTCTCTTATACATACTACGATGCTTTATAGCTAGAGGTTTATTGTACAAGAGATTTATACGCTACTACTAAAACCATTAAACAATTTGTATTGCTTTTAAGTTCTAACCGTAATTCTACAAACAAAATTTATGCCACTACTAAAGGAGAGAATAAAAGCAATAAAATTGTATACGCTACTAATAATACCATTAAACAATTTGTATTGCATTTAAGTTCTAACCGTAATTCTACAAACAAAATTTATGCCACTACTAAAGGAGAGAATCAAAGCAATAAAATTGTTCTATCTTTGACTTTTTGTAATAATTGGATATGATCCTTCTTACTTCTTTCTCCGACGAAGGCCTGGCGACGAGATCTGGTCATCTTGCCCAGGGATGATGACGGATCTTTATTGATCCTTGTCCTCTTTTTGCGTCTGTGATGCTCCTATCAAGATTATTTGTTGAGGATATTTACTAGTTCCACCTTCTTTCTTGTCATTTTAAGAATGAAAGAAAGCTTTTTGTGTGTAAGAAGTTAATGGTAAGGTGGAATACAAAGTTTTTGTATTTTAATAGGAGAAGTATTTCCGGCTTTCTCTTAAAGTTAGAGAGTATCTTGCTTGTGTTTTGGCTTAAGTGAAGACCATTACTGAGTCTTAAAACGAAAAGCTCGTAGTTGAGGGCGCGGAGAGTAGTATCTTTATCATACATGATACTTATGTATATCAAAGTGTTATGCCTTTCCCTCTTCTTTTATTCCATGTCACTCTTTTGGATTTGACATTTTCTACGTTCTCCAACTTCACTTTCTTCCAAGGCACTTCGAGAATGAAGTAATAGTTAGGTAACTGAGTTGGATGAAAAACTTGAGACCTAAGGTGAGGTTTTTATAGGGATAAGTGCATAGTAATTATATAATTTTTAAATATTTCGAGATTGTATAATCATCTAGAATCCATTTTGATTATGCACGTATCAGAACATATAATGTAATGACAACACATAGTTGCGTATTTAAAATTGCATGATCATCTAGGATCCATTTTGATCACGTATCATAAGAGATATTGTAATGACACCGTAATGTTACGTAGCAAATCTGGATATCAAAAGATTTAATGATTATGACTGATAATGTAACAAAAGATTATGATGACAAATAATGATTACGTTACCGAAAATTGTAAAGACAACACATGACTAGTAATAAAATAAAATGGTAATATTTTTTTGCATGAAAATATTTGTAACATAAAAATTATTTTTCAATATTGGTAGGTAATTTGCATGGATAATTTTTAAGTACATCCACTTCAAAAATATTAAGAATCAACATTTTATTCTATTAATTTATTTATTTTTGGTCTTTTAGGAGTTTGATAAGTGACACTTTTACTCAATTTTCTTTTGTCTTTTAGCAAGACAATATTCTATAATAATTACATCTACAATGACACTAGGAGATCTTTCAATCTACTCCCTAGTAGAGTAGTATATTGGGTGAAAGTGGTCCATAATGCTTGCATCCTTGTTGGCATCTCTAAATGTATGGGAAAAACTAATACAATAAAACGAGCTTATTGTTCAAAAAATTTCATGCAAAACGACGCTTATTAGCTTTTGGTTACAACAAACTTCAAATTATTGTGATGGAAAAATTGCCGCTTTATACAACCACTCACTTTTCATAACAATTATGTGCAACAACTTGCAGGCCTAGGACAAGACAACTGCTTTAATTAGCCTCTACAACTTCAACAGACCAACGATATCTAACTTTCTTACGTGATACTTTCCACAAAGATAATTTTAAGAGAGCCATGCGGATGTACTCTTGAGTTACCCCATTATGTTTCACCGTTGAACAAAAGTCCACAAAGGTCTTCAAATGCTCTCTTGGGATCTCTAGCCTAGACCCGGTGAATTGACTTCTTTGCACCATTACAATGAGTGTTAGGAGTAACTCGAAATAACTAGATTCCAATGCCGGAAGGAGGATAACACTCCTTGTCTGTAATACCTCGTATTTTTATAATAATTATAAATATATTTTATTATATTTATAAAGCATTTTATGATTTTTAGAATTTATTTCGCATTTAAATATTATATAAATGTATTTTAGTTAATTAGAATATTTATTATTTTAATTAATTATGAAACGAATTTGATTTTCGAGCCGGGAAATTTAATGGGTCGCAAGTAATTTTAAAGGTTTGGGTTTTTGAATAAAAGTTCAACTCGTTTTATTAAACGAGCCCAATCAAAAGAATTTAATTCTAAGCTCTAGGCTAGCCCAATCATTTAATTGCTAAGCCCAATATCAAATTCCTAAGCCCAGCCAACTAGGGATTTGAGAGCCTATAAATAGGACTCTCCTCATTAAATGATCCCCTTGTTTTTCATTAAAGCCTCCCTTCTTTTCTTGCCCCACACTCTTCCTCTCTCTCTCCTCTTCTTGTGCCGGCTCACCTCACCCGCACACGAGCACTCGCATGCTGTTGTGTCGTGCCTTGTGTCCCGCACGTCGTCACCCATCGCTGCCCCACACTCGCCCTCTCCCTCTTGCTCCCTCGCGCAGCGCCAACACGCCCTTGTGCTGCTGCTGTGTTTTTGTGTTGTTGTTGTGTGTGTGCTGCCTCTCGCCCAACCACACACCTCTCGTCCCTCGTCCCTCTTGCTCGCGCCAGCCCGCGCCTCCCTCTTGCTCGCGCACAGCTGCTGCCCTGCTGCTGCCTCTCGTCTGTCCACGCGCGCACACACACGAGTGGTGTGTGTGTGTGTGTGTGTGTGTGTGTGTGTGTTCTTGCTCATTCATTCAATTCTTTCGCCCAATCACAATTAATTCGTGGTTGTTCCGTGCTATAGGCCGGATTGGTATAACTCTTTTCTTCCTTGCCTATTCTATTTCAATTCCGTATTTTAAATTATATTATTATTATTGTTTTGAATAATTAAAATGCTGGGAAACGGTTATGAACACCGTATTGTGATGTTTTACGTGTTTTGATTCTTGAGACGTATTTTAATTATTAAAGCATGAATTTTCAGATTCGTTTATTTAGTAAAGAGTTGATTTTTTATGGTGTTAAATTGGTTTTATTGGAAAACTAAAGTTAGGGTTTTAACCTAGACCTAAAGGGTAAATTGATTAGCATAATTAGGTGATTAATTTAATTATGATAATCAATTATATTTTCAGATTTATAAAAAGGTTCAAAGTGTTGATTTTTATTGATTTTAAGGGTGGAAAAAGTATGTTTTCATACTAGGGGTTAGTTTTGCAAATTGAGACGATTAATTTATTAAAGAACAATTAATTTCTAATTATTATCAAGGTTTTAAGTTTCATAAAGTTGCTGGAAGTTTAATGAACATGGAAATAATTAAGGTTTCATTATTTTGATGATAGGAGGTGATTTCTAAGTGAGTGATCGTTTTTGCAAAATAACCCCTACACTTAGATATTCAAGGTACGTACAAGTCTAGGGCGACCACACTAATTGTCAAGGGACATTACATGATTGTTTATGGATGTGATTTGTATTACGTGAACTTGGTGGATTTATATTTGATTTGGTGGACAATCATGTGGATATTTATTATTGGAATTATTGATTCGTTGATTGAACAAGCATGTTGGGACTATTGTGAGTATGGATTTCATTGTCAATCATGTTGTTCAATATTTATGCATGTATGGTTTGTTTCACATGCAAGGGATGGATTATTTATTGTTATGCTATTGTACGGGATGTCGATCATACTTTTGAGCCAATTATTTGTACCTCGTTGTACTATTTATTTTACCACATGTGAAGGGTTAGTTCACGTAAGCCACCGCACATGTAGGGTTCAGTTGGGAATATTTTGTATGAAATGAATTAGGTTTTGTCGTGCAAGGGCACAACCCTCATGTTAATAGGCATGATGTGGAATCTCACCTTTTGTGAGAAGGAACTTGGTAGTAATTTCACTACGTTTTGATTTATTGATCACAAGTCCTAAAGGAGTAAAATGAGCTTCTTTGGGTTGTTGTTTATTAAATGTATGTTTGTTTGAGTCTCGAGTTCGCCTTAATAAAATATTAATAAACGTAAAGTGCAACCAGAACAAGCTTCAAAACTCTTGAAACGTATATACCTTGAGTATGAACAATGGGGGGAGACTTTCCGGAAAGCTTGATCTCCTACTAATGATACAAGACGTTGTTTTATTTAATTTATGCGCTGGAATTCCGTCGGTATGGCCCGACATTCGGTATGGTCCGATATTCATTATTTATTAAGGTGTTTGGTGGGCTCCCAACACCCTTCCTTTATGGAATATTCTTTTGGCCCGTTCGAAGCTTATTCTAATTAAATTGTGAGTCAAGAGTCGAGTCAAGAGTCGAGCCTTGTATTCATGATTTATTTGTTATTTATTAAATGCCTTTTGCATGTTGATTAGTACTTTAGCGAGTGATGCATGTTTATAGTTTCATTTCACTCTAGCCTTGTAAGTACTCAGCTTTTGCTGACTACGTGCTTTATGTCTTTAGGTCATGGCCTTCGCCTTAATGACCTAATGAGTCATATTTGTATAGGGTATTTTAGGCGCATTTAGGTTGCATTATTAGGCATTTATATCATTTTAGTTGCATTTAGGATCATATTTGCATAAGTTATCGTTGTCGTACTCTATTACGCCCCGTTTGTATTTTCTTAATATTTCAGGTGATTTTACGGTCATTTGGATGCTTTCTGAGTGTTATGAGTTGATTTGGATGATGAACGGATGGAATGTTGACTCGAGGATCATTGCATATCTCTAGGGATAATTTTGAGTCAACAACGAAGCTAAACGCTATTTTTCTAAGCATCAAAACGGACAAGCGTTCACTCTTTTGATGATATCTCAAGTTCTACATGTCGGAATGAAGCAATTTTTATTGGCCTAGAAATTAGGCTTCAAGAGCTTTCCAACGACAGGTCACACGTCCTTATAGGCATTGTAGAACAAGAGTTATGACATAAACAAGATGACTCGACTATCCGATTCGCCCACGGCCCAAAACGCAGGCCCAACTCTCCTCCTTGGGCGCGAAAACCAGCGACCAACCAGCGGGCCCGCTGGTTTCTGCGCCCAAGTGATTCTCGCGCATGTTTTGGTTTTCGTGATCGTCCAATTAAATCTCAGCTTATGTAATTGTTATCTTTTCCTATTTTGTTTAGAATTTAGGAAGCATTTAAATACTTCAAGGGAATGCTTTTATCCCTTATGCTTTTATTTCCTTTAGGTTTTAGTTCTCTGGGAACTCCTCTTTCACGTTTTTTTCTCTCTTTTCTTTTTCATGAACCATAGTTTTTCTACAAACTCCATTAATGTAATTCTTTGAGGTATTATTGATTTTCGTTTTTATTTTATTTATTGCTTTAATTATGTTTTCATTCTTAGATTTGATTTTCATTGTTCGTTTCATGATTGAGTAGTTCGCTTTCTAGGGTTTGGGAATTCATGTTTATGTTATGAATCTTTATTATTATTGTTGATGGTTTAATTATTCATTGATATTTCTAGTTGATTAGGTTTATATTGTTACTCTTTGCAATCTGATCAATTGTTTGATTAAATCATGCTAATAGGATTTAGAATCGAAAGATCGAATTTAAGAGGCTTACCTACAACTAGCAATTCTGATTATGTTAGCGATCGTACTGCATATGTTGAATTGAGAGTGTTAAGACCCGACCGTAGGATTAACTTGTGCTCTAGAGAATTTGAATATTTGAGTTGTTGATGATGTTTTGATTGATTCTGAACTATGAACATGGTGAACCGTTGCCCTAGATCTTTTAGTTTATTTTTCTATTTATTTTAGTTTAAACATTGAATCCTAAATTTCGTGACATTGTTAGTTTCGCCATACCTTGAAAGCTAGATTTAAATAGCCATCTCTCTGTGGATTCGACCCTGCTTACCCTACTACATTGTTAGGAGGTTTCGTTAGGATTTTATTTTTGACGGGTGTACGACAGCCTATCATGACCCTATGATGATCCATCATTTGCACTTGCATTGTTGGGGAGTAGATTAATTTAGCAGGTTGGTAGATCAAAATACGATCGAAATCATGTAGCTTGGGATGGTTGAGAGAGTTGCATTCTTTTTGTGCTTTGAAACTATTTTTAATACCTTAATTATGTTTGAGTTTATGGATTTTTAATACTTTGGTTTTGGGCCGTTATGGTTCCAACTTGTAGGAGGCCTCAATAATTATTATTTATGTTGGTTTGAAAGTTAGTTAACATTAATTTCCGCTGCGTAATTCTGGTACTAGCCTTAGCCGTTATCACGGTGCAGTAATACTTTAGTAATTCCTTTATCTTAAGTTGGAAAATGGTTTTATAAAAGCAAGGAATTATTAGGGTGTTACATTGTCTCATAAGCTCCCGGGGCTCCATAGCTTCTCAAATCATTCGCTATATCAAAAGTGTCACTTGAAGTACTTTTGAAAGATAGGAGAGTTTCTATTTCTCCGTCTGAAATCTCTAACTCTCAAAAGAAAAAGGGTTTTCCTCTTGTTGATCAATGGTTGTAGATGCTCGTCGCAAGCTTCTTCGCCTAGCCCTAAATATCCTCTCAATTTACGGATCTTGAGGAATGAGGGGAGAGGTTCCATGAATCCTTGGCATGCACACTCAAGCAAACATTAGCATTGACAATCAAAAGAAAAAGAAGAAAGCAATTAAAATAACTAGACTCATACACTAAATACTACTAAATTTAGCCACAAGTCCCCAGCAACGGTGCCAATTTGATAAGGGAAAAACTAGGTCGCAACGAGCTTTGCCTAAATCAAAACAAAATACCTAAACTAACCTCTGGAACGAGTAAAGTGGCAAGTGAGGGTCGATATCCACGAGGACTTAGAGGTTTCGTAGCAAATAATGCTTAACATAAGCTAGCTCGAAGAAGAGTGGTTTGTTGGAAAAGGAAAGCGAAACTAAAATATTAAAACGGGACGCAAGGAGACACTAGGGGATTTGGGTTCACCAAGGGGTACATGAAATAGGAGATTAAGGATTTATGAACTAACTAGGCTTGCAAAGACAATATGGGAAAGGGATCGTTCTTTAAAATGACTCGCAAGACAATGAATTATGCTCCCGCATTAACTCAAAACTAGAGAGATAACTGATAAAAATTCAACCGAAACAATACGACACAAAGACACACAATTCCTTGCCAAGTCAATGCATCATATCGCATTCCATTGACCAAGAAGGGTTATGTCTAACCAAGCAAGCAACGAATAAAACCCCCCCGACTCATACATTGAATTGCAAGAACTAATAAACTTCTACCTTAAACCCCCAAACATGGAAACCCTAGGATACACCCAAACCCCTAGATGGGAAACTACTCACTCATGGAGTTAACCACAAATTTCAGCATGATATATTCAACAGGAGCATGCATTTCCAAATAATAAAAGCAAAAATATATAACCATATAGTTTAGGCTAATTTCATCATGTAAATCAAATCTATGGACAAAACCATCACCAATAATGTAATCAATATCACTAAACCTTGAGAGATTGGCCAAATAACTAAAAAAATTAATCATAGAAGATTAGGGAAATCTAAATAGATAAGAGAAATGGGAAAGGATGCATAAAAGTGCCTATCTCTAGGGTTTATGAATAATGATAAAACAAAGAGATAAAGCAAAGAAAATAAGAAATTAATGAAAATAAATAAAAGTAATAGTTAAGAATTTTACAATGAAGCTTCAAAATCCAAGATTAGGGAGAATCCCAAGCATAAATGAGAAATCAATGAACTTCTTTGCTTTCCCTCTCTAAAGTAAATTTAGTATATTTTTTTCAAAACTAAGGTAAACTAAAAATTCTTTAAATAGTCCCGTAAAAAGAAGCCAGCGCTGACATCAGGTTCGCCCAAACCATGAAGGAGTTCGGCTGAACCGAAGGGTAGGTTAGGCCGAACTAGTGGCAGGTTCTCCCAAACACAACAGGAATCATGAACTCTTCAACACTTCAGTTCGCCCAAACTTGAGGGTAGGTTCGTCCAAACAAAAGGGTAGGTTCAGCCGAACCAATGGTGGGTTCGACCGAACATCAGCTAGGATCAGAGGCTCCTCCAAAAATGAAGTTCGACCGAATTGTTAGGTAGGTTCGGTCGAACCTGAGTGAGTTCGACCGAACCTTCAGCTTGGTTCGGCCGAACTTTTGTGTTTCTTTAATTTGCTTCACTGAATCTGCTTTGGTTCGGCCGAACTTCTTCAAGAGTTTGATCGAACATCTTGAGCTCTTGGCTTCATGACTCCTTTTTCACTTCGACTTTTCCTTGCGATGATGTTTTCGTTGACTTTCCTGTCCGCTTTACCTACTTTCCTACATATTAACACACCCATGAAAAGAAAAAGCTTGCCAAAAAATGAGAAAAACAAGGAAAAAGGACAGTAATTGGGAGTAACCGAGTCACCCAAACAAGGAAAGGCGAGGGGGACTAAAACGAACACAAAGGGTAAAAATAAAACGAAAACAAAAAGAAAATGAAGCAGAATACTACCCTAGGAGTGACATAAATGTCACTCATCACACCCATTATGTACGAAAATGGCAGGAGAGTAATTGAAAGATGCCAAGGTTTGGTAGACTCGATAATGGTCAAATACTTTGGTCTGGAGCCGTATGGAGAATGACCAAATCGTTTCCCCCGTGGTTTACCTCTAATGTAGAATACATCTGTATGAGGCGAAGGTAGAAATTTTGATTTTGAATTTTTGAAAAATGCATGCAATGCCTAAACACAATTGAATAAATCAAAGTTTGAAATCAATCATTTCGGTGCTCATTCTTGAAGTTTGGAAGCTTCTCTTTTGAAGGACAACGTTCGAACTAACTCCCAATTCGAGCACTTTTGAACAAAAACGTGGTTGTGCCTCTATAGGCCACCGCACCAGACACAAGGGGAAGCGCCAGGTGCACTTGAATGTGCACCATACGCTTGAGCCTAGCTGTAGCAGTTTGCACAAAATATGTTCGTGCACGAAATTCTTGTATAGGATTCCCCAGTGGAGTCGCAAGATTGCAGGGGATGTTTTTGCGTCTCGTATTATTTATTTTGGACTTTAATTGAGTGTAAGTTTTATGCCTTTGACGAATTCCGTTTAGAAATCGCAAAAAACCCAAACTTTGTCCAATTTATCGAAAAGCGTGACCAATAGATTTGACTTGATTTATGACAATCCCTGTTAGGTTATGATACATATGACAATTACATAGATCATGCGGAAACAACCATTAACCCAGGAAACATATTATTTACACATAATCATATAGCATAATTAGATGCATACTCTTTGTTGCGTGCCTTCCCTAGCTGCGCCCGAACCGAACAAGAACAAGTCTTTTAGGACTCCAAGTGTCGTCCCTCCGTAGAAAGTCCACAGCACGTCCGGATCCGCCTTAAGATTGACCAACTAGAATCGCCCTTAAGGTACTCAGAAAATTCGGCACTTTTGAGCAAGATGTGTGTTTGATTTTCTCTCAAAAACTCACTTTTGAATACTTGAAAACTTGTGTATAAATTATGAGCCCTAGGCCTTTATTTATAGAGTTATGGAAAAGGAATCGTAATCCTAGTAGGATGCGAATTAATTGGAATTAGAATTCTACATGAATTCTACTTAATCAATTTATCCAATAGGAATAGACATTTAATCATACACTGACTCTTGCAGATTCAGGAATCTCGCATGAGCTGAAACTCACACACACACGGCAGCCACAAGGGCTGCCCATGCGCGTGCGAGCAGCAGCCCGCGCAGCACGGCCCATGCATGCGCGGCCTTGTGCGCGCTGGGCTGTGGCGTGCGTGCTTGCTGGGCGATGGCCTGGCTTCGTGCTGGGCCTTCGTCCGGCAGGCCTCGTCCGATGCTAATTCGTACGATACGCTTCCGATTAAATTTCCATTTCCGGAATCTATTTCCGATACGAACAATATTTAATATTTCCGATTCCGGAATTAATTTCCGTTTCGAACAAATATTTAATATTTCCGTTTCCGGAATTATTTTCCGATTCCGGTAATATTTCCGATTCTGACAATATTTCCGTTTCCGGCAATATTTCCAATTCTGGTAATATTTCCATTTCCAATAATATTTTCCGATGCGTACCATGTTTCCGTTTCCGGCAACATCTACGACTTGGATAATATTCATATTTCCGATACGATCCATATTTCCGTTTCCGGCAATATCATCGTTTCCGGAGTATTCATTTCTTGCCTGTGACGATCTTAGCTCCCACTGAAACCAAGATCCGTCGTTTCCGAATATTCATAGATGGAGTATTTAATGCCATTAAATACTTGATCCGTTTACGTACTATTTGTGTGACCCTACGGGTTCAGTCAAGAGTAAGCTGTGGATTAATATCATTAATTCCACTTGAACTGAAGCGGCCTCTAGCTAGGCATTCAGCTCACTTGATCTCACTGAATTATTAACTTGTTAATTAATACTGAACCGCATTTATTAGACTTAACATAGAATGCATACTTGGACCAAGGGCATTATTTCCTTCAGTCTCCCACTTGTCCTTAGGGACAAGTGTGCATTTCCTAATTCCTTTGTCGCTCGATGCTTGCTCTTGAACATAAGGTAAGAGTTGTCATCCTTATTATGTCCAGAGGTGTTCCTCGGTTTCAGAGTTCAACTGATCAAATAAACAGATAATCATAGCCTATGATTCATCCGAGCACGGCCATGCATTTCACAGTTTCTAGCTCTCCGAGTGGCCTTGTACAACTTTTAAGCATCTCATCCCGATTTATGGGAGGACAATCCCAATCTTGTGATCTTGAGATTAGACTTCGTTTGATAGGTGATTACCTGAGCGTTGCCTTTATAGCCTCCTTTTACGGTGCGACGGTTGGTCAACGTCAAAGCAACCAGTTCTCAAACAAGTAATCTCAAATCACTCAGGTATTGAGGATTTAGTGTCTAATAATTTAATGAAATTTACTTATGACAGACTTTCATCTCTTACAGTAAAGTTTCATAGGTCTTGTCCGATACTAGTCTTCCCAAAGTAAGTATCTATGCAAATGATTATGACATTGCCATGTCCACATAGTTCAAGAAACAGAACTACTAGTCATCTTGCATTCTAATCGTCTAACGTTTTCTATGCGTCCAATTTTATAGAAAACTCCGATTAGGGACCATTTTCAACCTTTGACATTCAAGTTCACTTGATAGACATTTCTTAGTCACAGGACTGGTCCTGACAGTCTATCTTGAATATATCGTCAAGTTGAAGGGACTCATCATTTAATAAACCACAAATTAAATGGAAAAATGAATTCCTTTCATTTATTGTGAATGATTAACCAATAATGTTTTACAAAGATTTAAACTCTAAAACTTTAAAACATTAAACAGAGACATCAAAGCCATTCTCCAATATGCTTGATTCCCATAGCTGCAGTGTGCGAGTTGTGCTTCGCTTGCGGCAGAGGTTTAGTTAATGGATCTGATATGTTGTCATCAGTTCCAATTTTGCTTATCTCGACTTCTTTTCTTTCAACGAACTCTCGTAGAAGGTGAAATCTACGAAGTACATGCTTGACTCTCTGGTGGTGTCTAGGCTCTTTTGCCTGTGCAATAGCTCCGTTATTATCACAATACAGGGCTATTGGTCCTTTAATGGAGGGGACTACACCAAGTTCTCCTATGAACTTCCTTAGCCATATAGCTTCCTTTGCTGCTTCATGTGCAGCAATGTACTCCGCTTCAGTTGTAGAATCCGCAATGGTGCTTTGCTTAGCACTTTTCCAGCTTACTGCTCCTCCGTTGAGGCAGAAGACAAACCCAGACTGTGATCTGAAATCATCTTTGTCGGTTTGGAAACTTGCGTCCGTATAGCCTTTAACAATTAATTCATCATCTCCACCATAGACCAGGAAGTCATCTTTGTGCCTTTTCAGGTACTTCAGAATATTCTTGGCAGCAGTCCAATGCGCCTCTCCTGGGTCTGACTGGTATCTGCTCGTAGCACTGAGTGCGTACGCAACATCCGGGCGTGTACATATCATAGCATACATTATTGAACCAATCAATGATGCATATGGAATCCCATTCATTCGTCTACGCTCATCAAGTGTTTTTGGGCACTGAGTCTTGCTTAGAGTCATTCCATGAGACATGGGTAGGTAGCCTCGCTTGGAGTCCGCCATCTTGAACCTATCAAGCACCTTATTGATATAAGTGCTTTGACTAAGTCCAATCATCTTTTTAGATCTATCCCTGTAAATCTTGATGCCCAATATGTACTGTGCTTCTCCTAGATCCTTCATCGAAAAACATTTCCCAAGCCAAATCTTGACAGAGTTCAACATAGGAATGTCATTTCCGATAAGCAATATGTCGTCGACATATAATACTAGGAAAGCAATTTTGCTCCCACTGACCTTCTTGTATACACAAGATTCGTCCGCGTTCTTGATGAAACCAAAGTCACTGACCGCTTCATCAAAACGTATATTCCAGCTCCTGGATGCCTGCTTCAATCCGTAGATTGATTTCTTTAGCTTGCATACCTTTTTAGCATTCTTTGGATCCTCAAAACCTTCAGGCTGTGTCATAAACACAGTTTCTGTTAAAACGCCGTTTAAGAAAGCAGTTTTGACATCCATCTGCCATATTTCGTAATCGTAATATGCAGCGATTGCTAACATTATTCGAATAGACTTTAGCATTGCAACTGGTGAAAAGGTTTCATCGTAATCCACACCGTGGACTTGCCTGTAACCTTTTGCAACCAATCTAGCTTTGAAAACTTCAAGTTTCCCATCCTTGTCCTTTTTCAGTTTGAAAACCCATTTGCTTCCAATGGCTTGGTAGCCATCTGGCAAATCGACCAAATCCCATACTTGGTTTTCAGACATGGAGTCTAATTCAGATTGCATGGCTTCTTGCCATTGCTTGGAGCTAGGGCTCGTCATAGCTTGCTTGTAAGTCGCAGGTTCATCACTTTCAAGTAATAGAACGTCATAGCTCTCGTTCGTCAAAATACCTAAGTACCTTTCCGGTTGAGATCTATATCTTTGCGATCTACGCGGGGTAACATTTCTAGATTGACCATGATTCTCACCAGATTCTTCTAAAGATCTCTGAGTTTCATCCTGAATGTCATCTTGAGCATTCTCTAGAGTTTGTTGTTCGACTCGAATTTCTTCGAGGTCTACTTTTCTCCCACTTGTCATTTTGGAAATGTGATCTTTCTCCAAAAAGACACCATCTCGAGCAACAAACACTTTGTTCTCAGATGTATTGTAGAAGTAATACCCCTTTGTTTCCTTTGGATAGCCCACAAGGATACATTTGTCAGATTTTGGATGAAGTTTGTCTGAAATTAATCGTTTGACGTATACTTCACATCCCCAAATCTTAAGAAAAGACACATTTGGAGGCTTTCCAAACCATAATTCGTATGGAGTCTTTTCGACAGCTTTAGACGGAGCTCTATTTATAGTGAGTGCAGCTGTATTTAGTGCATGTCCCCAAAATTCTAATGGAAGTTCGGCCTGACCCATCATTGACCTGACCATGTCTAGCAAGGTTCTGTTCCTCCGTTCTGACACACCGTTCCATTGTGGTGTTCCAGGAGGAGTCAATTCTGATAGAATTCCACATTCTTTCAGATGGTCATCAAATTCATAGCTCAGATATTCACCGCCTCTATCAGACCGCAGTGCCTTGATCTTCTTGCCTAATTGATTCTCTACTTCACTCTGAAATTCCTTGAATTTGTCAAAGGATTCAGACTTATGCTTCATTAGGTAGACATAACCATACCTACTGAAGTCATCAGTGAAAGTGATAAAGTAGCTGAAACCACCTTTAGCATTTGTACTCATTGGTCCACATACATCTGTATGGATTAAACCCAATAGTTCAATTGCTCTTTCTCCAACTTTAGAGAAAGGTTGCTTTGTCATTTTGCCAAGTAAACATGATTCGCATTTACCATAATCCTCTAAGTCAAATGGTTCTAGAATTCCTTCCCTTTGAAGTCTTTCTAAGCGTTTCAAGTTTATATGGCCTAATCGACAATGCCACAGATAGGTGAGATCTGAATCATCCTTTTTGGCCTTTTTGGTATTTATGTTATATACTTGTTTGTCGTGATCTAATAAATAAAGTCCATTGACTAATCTAGCAGATCCATAAAACATCTCTTTAAAATAAAACGAACAACTATTGTCTTTTATTATAAAGGAAAATCCCTTAGCATCTAAGCAAGAAACTGAAATGATGTTTTTAGTAAGACTTGGAACATGGAAACATTCTTCCAGTTCCAAAACTAGCCCGGAGGGCAACGACAAATAGTAAGTTCCTACGGCTAATGCAGCAATCCGTGCTCCATTTCCCACTCGTAGGTCGACTTCACCCTTGCTTAACTTTCTACTTCTTCTTAGTCCCTGTGGATTGGAACATAAGTGTGAGCCACAACCTGTATCTAATACCCAAGAAGTTGAATTAGCAAGTATACAGTCTATAACGAAAATACCTGAAGATGGAACGACTGTTCCGTTCTTCTGATCTTCCTTTAGCTTTGGACATTCTCTTTTGTAATGGCCTATTCCATCACAATAAAGACAGCTTGATGTGGACTTGTCCTGCTTTGATTTAGCATTGCCTTTGGACTTTCCACCTTTCTTGAATGGTCTCTTTCTAGCCTTGAGTAAATCTTTGGCTTCACAGTCCAGTACTATTTCAGCCTTTCTGACAAGGTGAATAAATTCTGCAACTGTTTCTTCTCTTGGTTCACTTAGGTATTGTTGCTTGAAGCGACCAAACCCACTGTGTAGTGAATTGAGCAAGACAGAGACTGCCATCCTTTCGCTTATTGGTGTTCCTAGTAGACTTAGGCGATCAAAATATGAACACATAAGATCCACATGGAACCTCAGTGGGACGCCTACCCTCTGTTTAGTGCGAAGGAGCTGAACATGTGTTTCTTGGACCTCCATCCTATAACACCTGTTGGGAGAACTAACCTTTAGACCAGACATTGATTCAATCAACTCATGGACGTTCAGGTCCCTGTCCTCCGTACTTCCACGACAGATATCCCTCAGATTCTTGATGAGCGTAAAAGGTTCATAGGCTACAAACCTTCTAGCCCAATCATCAGGGATATTGTTCAGCATGAGACTCATAACCTTTTTGAGATCCGCATCCCAGGCGTAAAATCTCTCAGGGGTCATGTCTCTGGCATAGTAGCTTGGCATGGGATGTGATAGTACATACTCAAGTCCATTGAGTTTGACTATTTCAACTAGCTTAGCTTCCCATTCAAGAAAATTTGTCAGGTTCAGCTTGACCATAAGCTCAGAACCCATGATGATGTTTTGATTGTTGTTTGCCATATTAAAAACTACAATTGAAAAGAATAAACAAATAAATAACCATTCACACTTTCTCTTAATAAACTTAAATTCTAGCATTCATGCATAATTCAATGTTTATTAAGCATTTTATTCAAGTTATGTGTTCCGGCAGGTGTGAATAAAATGATTCCAAGATCCTAAAATCATTGAAGAACTAAGCACAGTTTGTCGACTTAATCCTAGAACATCTTAGGTAAGCAAAAGCCTTTTGCTAATAGTCTAGAAACTATTCTTGGTTGATAGGTACGTCTAAGAACTTATTAGGTAAACCTATCGAATTTGCCACGACATAAAAGGACTCCTTACTTATATCGTTGAGTTTCACCAAAACTAACATGTACTCACAATTATTTGTGTACCTTGCCCCTTTAGGACCAATAAGTAACACCTCGCTGAGCGAAAACTATTACTAGATTGATGTAAAGGATATCCAAGCAAGTGTATATTTTGGCATGGCACCTTTTAACTCAATTTTTAAGTTTGGAACTTAAGGCTCTTACTATGTTGGTTAGATTTTAAGTGAACTAAAATCCTTAATCATGCAACATAATCAAGCTTTTGATCTCATGCATTTTAAGACATATTTAAAGCAATAAATAACTTAAAACATGCATAAGATATTTGTGATCTAGTATGGCCCGACTTCATCTTGAAGCTTTGACTTCAAAGTCCGTCTTGAAAATCTCCGTGGGAGGCACCATTTTCTTCAAATAGGATAAGTTATAACTAATTACAACTATTTGATGGTACGCAGACCATATTTGAATTGAAAAACAATTTTGGTACTTTAGACCAATTACATTCAAATTAATGGTACGCAGACCATATTTTCTATCCTATTTGGGCCATACTAGTCACTTCATAACCTGCAAAACAGTACATATACAATATATACCATTCACCCATTCATTATCATGAATGGCCCACATAGCTGGTTAGTTAAACACATTATGCATCACGTAAACATTTGCAGCAATTAATCAAGGGCACCAATAATCTACCAATTATTCAGTCCTTATTAATTCTAATCGAGTTGTTTTAACCTTAAGGATTTGTAGACCTAATCAAGAGTTTATGACTAAAAAGTGCTCCCACTCAAACCAATAAATTCATATGCTTTACTAATTTTAAACATAAAATTGTATTTCTAGTCTAACCGGAAACATACAAATTTAATTAAAATTTAAAGCTCATATAAATTTATAATTGAATCCAAAAATTTAATTTTAATTTCAGTCGCATTTAAATTAATTCATGATTTTAATTTTAGTAAAATAATTAGAATAAATTCCATTTATTATAATTATAATATTCAAAATTAAAATCCAAGAAATTAATTCAATTTATTAATTTTAAAATTAATCAAAATTACTCGAACTGAAATTTTTAAATTAAACATCAAAACGATCTAATCGTAACGCAAACACCCTACGCGTTGCACGCCCATGGGCTGTACGTACACAGCCATTGCTGGCCATGTGCGCGCAGCCCATGCGCTCGTTGCATAGCTGCTGCTGTCCCATACGCAAGCCTCCGCACAGCGCCCACCGCATGCGAGCTATCGCTCGCAGCGCGCGCGCGTTACCGCGCTCGCTGGTGCGCGAGATCGCTCGCTGGTGCGCGCGAGCCATCGCTCGCTGGGGCGCTGCATCGCTCGCTGGTGCGCGCGAGCCATCGCTCGCTGGCGCGCGAGATCGCTCGCTGCGCGCAGCGAGCAGTGCTGGGCGCAGCGCTCGTGGCACGCGAGCTTGCGCTCGCTGCGCGCGAGGCTGCGCGCATTTGTGCGAGGCAGCGCGCGTTGTGGCGCAGCTCGCTTGCTGCCCACACGCGACTGCCTTGGCTCGCCCTTCGCCCATGCCCATTCGTTCATTGCTCGTGGCACACGACACAAGGCAGGGCTGCTGCCTTGTGCTCGTGCACTACGCCCTTGCTCATTGCATTCGTGCCGCACGGGCGACGAGCTCCCTTGCTCGTCGTCGCATGCCCGCATTATACAACACCCCTTAAGGGTTACACGAAGCGTCCATTGCTTCGTGCGTGCAAGTTATTTGAACGAATCGCACAAAATTTAAAATTTATATTTAAAATTAATGACAAATTAATAAATATTATTAATTTCATAATTTTAGGGCGAAAAATCGAAAATTTATTATCCAATTGATTTCCGATTGATATGGATTCAAGTCTAGGTCATAAAAATTAAAAATTTATCGTAAATTTACAATTTTTATGGTGGTTTTTAATCATAGGTTTCTAATTAAATTACAATTAATTATGAAAATCAAATTAATTCTAAATTATTCTAATTTTCAACAAATTAATCATAATTACAAATTAGATTGCATAATTAACAAGACTAGGCATTCAAACTTGTTAAACATATGCAGTAGGTCAATCAAAAATTCAAGATTTATCAACAGGAATCGCAAATATTTAATTTAACATCTTAAATTTACGAAATTTTGCATCCGAAAAACTAAAACCTTCGAAAAGTCATAGTTAGGCTTCGAATTTGAGAATTCTGGGTTCGGCAGAAAAATACTATTTTTGTCAAAATTTTAGAATGCCTTTTACATGCGGAATTGACACAAAAATCACTCAATTCGGACGAGTAATGAAGAAACTGCCGAAAAACTGCGTACATATAATTAAATAAACGCAATTTGCAATTAATTAACAATTACGAAAATTAATCACCCCTTTTAATTCTTGCAAATTTGTAATATTTAACCATGTTCATGCAATTTAGATTATGAAAATAATAAGGGGCTCGTGATACCACTGTTAGGTTATGATACATATGACAATTACATAGATCATGCGGAAACAACCATTAACCCAGGAAACATATTATTTACACATAATCATATAGCATAATTAGATGCATACTCTTTGTTGCGTGCCTTCCCTAGCTGCGCCCGAACCGAACAAGAACAAGTCTTTTAGGACTCCAAGTGTCGTCCCTCCGTAGAAAGTCCACAGCACGTCCGGATCCGCCTTAAGATTGACCAACTAGAATCGCCCTTAAGGTACTCAGAAAATTCGGCACTTTTGAGCAAGATGTGTGTTTGATTTTCTCTCAAAAACTCACTTTTGAATACTTGAAAACTTGTGTATAAATTATGAGCCCTAGGCCTTTATTTATAGAGTTATGGAAAAGGAATCGTAATCCTAGTAGGATGCGAATTAATTGGAATTAGAATTCTACATGAATTCTACTTAATCAATTTATCCAATAGGAATAGACATTTAATCATACACTGACTCTTGCAGATTCAGGAATCTCGCATGAGCTGAAACTCACACACACACGGCAGCCACAAGGGCTGCCCATGCGCGTGCGAGCAGCAGCCCGCGCAGCACGGCCCATGCATGCGCGGCCTTGTGCGCGCTGGGCTGTGGCGTGCGTGCTTGCTGGGCGATGGCCTGGCTTCGTGCTGGGCCTTCGTCCGGCAGGCCTCGTCCGATGCTAATTCGTACGATACGCTTCCGATTAAATTTCCATTTCCGGAATCTATTTCCGATACGAACAATATTTAATATTTCCGATTCCGGAATTAATTTCCGTTTCGAACAAATATTTAATATTTCCGTTTCCGGAATTATTTTCCGATTCCGGTAATATTTCCGATTCTGACAATATTTCCGTTTCCGGCAATATTTCCAATTCTGGTAATATTTCCATTTCCAATAATATTTTCCGATGCGTACCATGTTTCCGTTTCCGGCAACATCTACGACTTGGATAATATTCATATTTCCGATACGATCCATATTTCCGTTTCCGGCAATATCATCGTTTCCGGAGTATTCATTTCTTGCCTGTGACGATCTTAGCTCCCACTGAAACCAAGATCCGTCGTTTCCGAATATTCATAGATGGAGTATTTAATGCCATTAAATACTTGATCCGTTTACGTACTATTTGTGTGACCCTACGGGTTCAGTCAAGAGTAAGCTGTGGATTAATATCATTAATTCCACTTGAACTGAAGCGGCCTCTAGCTAGGCATTCAGCTCACTTGATCTCACTGAATTATTAACTTGTTAATTAATACTGAACCGCATTTATTAGACTTAACATAGAATGCATACTTGGACCAAGGGCATTATTTCCTTCAATCCCCCCCTATGGAGAGCCAAGTTCTAGGGTCATATTAATGACGTTAATCAGATTTGAACATTGAAAATCGAAATTAAATTATAAAAATGCACAGAATCCCCTACGCTTTAGAACGTTGAATTTTGATGGAGTCACCACCAAACAAATTTAAGGGTCCGGGTTTGGAAAGACCATGACTCGGGATAAAGCATTAGGACTTGAAACTGTATAGAGATTTGGGTTCGAGAACGAGAAACTTATTTAGAAAGATTTGCAAACATAGTTTATTGAAGACAAGGACCGTTTTCGTCCTAATTATGGCACTAATTTAGGTTGGTTTTGCCATGCATTTTAGAACATTGAATTGCTAAAGTGAAGTGATATCTTTGCTTTAATTCATATTTAAGGAACCTAGGCCGATTTTTCCAAAAATCATCTTTGTTAAGCGTGATCGAGCCTTTTGTATTTTGTTGATTAGCATGTGAGGTGATGGAAAGCAATAAACATATAAAGCAAATCATCACAAACAATAAAATAAGGGTGCATAAAAGTAAAGATATACACCACGTAGAATGGACTATACAGGTGTAAAAATTGAATGAATGGTAAAGGTGAAAAGTTGTAAAGATGCAATATTGAAATAAGCAATTAGATAAGCAAGGTTAGTGCATAAAAAATCGAAATTGCAATAAAGGAATTGAAAGATGTGATGTTGGAAATCCAAACGAGAAACATTTGTTCAAGTATGACTTGGTTTCTTATGGATTCAACTTGTAAGAATCTAACTTTAAATGAGGTTGCTCATTAAAAGGTATCATTGATTTTGAACTTGAATATTGAACTTGAATATAGAACTTGAGTATTGAAATTAGTAGGCTAGATATTAAAAGATTAGAACTTTTATGCTCAAAAGATCTCAACATTGACATTCTCCAAGACTTGAACTTGTTCTAATTTAAAGAGAGTTTGCTCTCATTTAAACATCATTGAACTTTGAATATTGAACATGAAACTTGAAGTTCATGAGTTCTAGCTTGAAGAAGATATTTCACTTCTTCAAACATCCTTGAACATATATTTGTAAAGTAGGATTTTGTAAAACTTGTATGATATAATTGTTGTAAGAGAATTTTCAAGATAGAAAACCTCACTTACTAATCATGATTTTTGAAAATGAACATTAAAGATTGAAACTTTGAACTTGAAAATGGAGTATGGAAGATCATTTGAGGGGAGATTCAAGTATTAAAACCCCTCAAAGATTATTCCTTTTGTACATATCCTAGTTTACATGAGTATGAAATCACATAAAGATCATGGGATTATTGAAAATATGAAATAAGAAAGGTAGAAAAATAGATTTGAAGAGTCCTCGAAAATTTACCTAGACTTTTGTGTTGATTAATTTCCAAACTTGGACTCCCAAATTGCTTAGGACATTATAACATTGAACTTGTATGTTGAAAGGTTTGTATGATTGTGTTTTGTAGAGAGAGGATTGAATATTGAAGGATTTGAAGATTGAAGATTGAAGATTGAATATGGAAGAGTTTCGAAATAGGCAGAGCTTCGTTGCTTAAAATTGTGTGTTGTTACCTCTGTTTGTTCGGAAAATAAGGGGGTATTTATAGGAAAAATCTGGGGGAGTTTAGGGTGGCGCCACGCGCTAATCAAGAGCATGTGCTAGGCGCCGGACCTGCTTTGCTGCCAGCACAAGGACAACTGCGTTTTTCCGCTTGCGCGCTTTGGCGGTTTACAAAGATGCTCTTTTATACATTCCGTCTTTTTACTTGGAGGTTAAGGCATGGGTTCTACGTCTTTGAAAGCGATATTTTTGAGGAGTTTCTCGGGTTTGCTGATTTGTACAGGTTTTGCGAGACGGCGTCTGGGATGCTCGGTTTCGGGGTCGGCGCCCAAATTTGACTTGCTTTATATGATTTTGAGTGGAAACGTGCCTCGGAGAATGACTGTGGCTTCCGTTTGGGATATTGAACTTGGATTTTGAAATTGTATTTGGGAAATGTGTTTGAGCTTGAATTGGAGTGCAAGGTTAGGATTTTGACCCGAGGTTTGTATTTGTGAATTGGAAGTTCGGAATAGAATTCGATCTTGGGGATTGAATTTGTATAGCCTTGAATAAGGATTTGGAGTTAGAATTTAGGAATTAGAATGTGTTTGGATTGGAATTGTGATTGCTTTAAGATTTGTACTTGAGTTTTGAACAAAAGTTCGGAATTGAATGGAATTATGTCCTTTGCAACCGGTCACTTACACTTAGGAATTAACCACCCAATTCTTTTGGCGGTATCGTCATTAGACTCTAGGGGAGACACAATTAGGTGTCTACATATGCATGCTCGTTGATTAAAGTCTAGAACTAAATAATGTTTATTTTCTGGGAATAGCATGTTCATTTTGATGCATATAATATTGTCATTTGTGTAAATAATTTTTCCAATGTGAGGTGATTAGAAATTTTCTGGTTAAAATATATATTTTCTCTCTCTTTTTGCTTGCCACATTTCTTCAAAATTCAGATCTAGATCGAATTTTATTTTTGTTTATATCAATCTATGATTATGTTTATTTTGAAACCTTTGATGTATATTTTGCGAGAAATGATGTTCACATCTACTATTACGAGATTAAACGTATGATGGTTAACTTGATTAAGTTTTGAAACTTAAAAATGTTCATTTTCTGATAATGAAATGTTCATTATTATAAAGTTTTATGTTCAAATTATGAAAAAGTAAGAGGTATGATGTCTATAATGTAAATGTGTAGTATGTATAACTGTTTAATTTTTAGAAGTTCTCTCTTCATTTTCAAAAACACATTTCATATTAAGTTTTGGAACTTCAAAATGTTCATTTTCTGATCATGAAATATTCATTATTATAAACTTTTAAGTTCAAATTATGAAAAAGTAAGAGGTATAATGTCCATAATGTGAATGTGTAGTATGTATAACTGTTTAATTTTTAGAAGTTCTCTCTTCATTTTCAAAAGCACATTTCATATTCATTTTAGTAAATAATACAGTACATAAATTGTGTATATTCATTTTGAATAAGTATTACGTTTATTTGTAAAATGATTTATTATGTTAATAGTGCTTGATTTATATGATAACAATTCAAAAACATGTTAAAAGTTCATTTTGAGCATGTACATTTATAAAAAGTTGAATGTTCAAGTATAAGCACATTTATTGTTCTTATTTTTTTTTAATTCACATTGATTATTCTTATATATTTTCATTTAAACATTTTGCATGCTCATCATTTTCAAATCAGTAAATGTTCATTTTTAAATTAGTCGAGATCATCATATATATCAAATTACTTATTATTTTCATTTTCAGCCTATAGAATGAAATCGTGAAAGTCTTGGGTTCAAATCACACTTTATACACACGTTCAAAAATATCAGAATTCGAGACCACACAAAAGCAAGATTCAAGATTGAAGATATAGAAAAATAAGAGGATGGTTTGTACCAATATGTGTAATTCAAGTACAACTTCACATAGGCAATGCCTAAAATGTTCATTTTTTTTAAGTAAAATATGTTATTTGACATGTTTAGTTGCACAATATATGTAAATATATGTTCAACGTAATAACATAGCAATACAATAACTATGTTTATTTTAAAATTAGTAAATACTCATTTCACAATCGGTAGATAAATGTTCATTTTTAAATATTGGTTGAATAAATGAGGATTCCCAAATAAGTGAAATAACTAATTAGATAATTGTTCATCTTCGAATGAGTAGATAAATGTTCATTTTCAAATAAATAAATAAATGTTCATTCCAAAATAGTAAATGTTAATTTCCAAATAATAAATAAATGTTTATTTTCGAAATAATAAATGTTCATTTCCAAATAAATAAATATTTTTTTCCAAAATAGTAAATGTTCATTTCTATACCAGTATATTAATGTTCATCTTAAATAACACAAAACAACATCATTTTAAATAAGGTACAACCAGCTCTGACTGTACACAGGTACAACAAAATTTTTGCACCCACCAACCGTCCAAAAGAGAAAGTGATCAATCTAAGGAAATTTTTACTCCCTCCGTTCCTAAATAAGTGTCACTTTTCCATTTTTGGCGTTCCCTTATAAGTGTCACATTTCTATTTTTTAACATGTACTTTTCCCACTTTTCCATACACTTTTCCCACTTTTCTATAAATCATAATTACTTTTACTTACACATTCTACACTTTTCCACTTTTCAATCCCCACATACACTTTAATTTGTACTTTATTCAATTTAAACAATTATCTACTTTATCCTTTCCCCAAAAAAAACATTCTCAATCATTAACTCTTATACACTTTACAATTTTCTTAAGCAACGTGGCGAAGCCCAAAAGTGACACTTATTTAGGAACGGAGGGAGTACTTCTTACAAGGTGTGAGGGGGTCGAAAAGCGCGAGGCTAATGCGTGACCTCGTCCCTCGTGGGTGTGACGTTTCTTTTTGTCAAATCAAGTGTAATTGGATTTCCTGTGAGTTTACACCCAATTGACTAGTAATATACGGGTCGCCATTCAGTTTTTAACGACAATGAGAAAAACTGACAAAATCCGGTTACCGTGACATAAAGGGAGTGCAATTATGTTTGACCACGACGGCCGTAGGTTCCCTTGTGATCCTTGGTGTGGGGATCTCTCAACATACACACGCAAGGTAGAGATTGAGGGTTCGGGGGACTGTAACTACCGAGAGGAGTACTCGCTCTTCGATAACTCCAGAGGCAGGATATCCTTACTAGCTCAGCATAAATAATTGAAGGGACATGCGTTAACTATTAAACTAATCTGAGTTGATTTTAACAATATGCAACATATAATACTAGATCGAGCGCGATTATCTGATTTAGATTGTATTAAGGGACCTAGCATGATAATCCAATTTCCCAAAAATGTTATCTTTATTAGGCGTGATAGAACAATCAGATTTAATCAGTTTAACAGTTTATAAAAGGGCGAGGAAAGCAATTAAATCATGGAAAAGGGACACATTACGACGCACCCTTGAGAGGTGCGTCACGGTTCTCAGAAAACTAACCACTTTGACTTTGCTATTTCTCCTTTTATTTAACGAATCTCAAGATACGGGTCAGGATACGTTCTGTTCGATTTTTGGATCGATTGCGACAGAACGCGTGATCAATTTTGCAGCGTGAGGCTTAGGCTTAGGGGTTGGAGTCAATACTCAGAATAATAATTGTGTGTTGTGTTCCTTTCACATCGAACTTGGGGCTATATTTATAGAAAAGAGTTCGTGGAAAGATAGAATTGTAGAACTCTAATCCACGAAGAATTAGGAAAGAACACGTCCCAGGTAATTTCAGCGCCCAGGGCTGGGCGCCGAAGATTTCGGCGCCCAGAGCCAGGCGTTGAAAATAGGGTCTGGGCCGTTTCTTTGTCAGATTCGGACTCTTAGAATCCGGAGTGTATGAGACTTAATCGAGTCTTTTAGTGCGTATTAATTTTATGATGAAATGCATCTGGGCCCGTTACGAACTCTTGGCTCGTTAGGATTTTAATTAATACGTAACTCTTATTTTCGAATCCTATTAGGAATAGGATTCTCTCGCAATTTCTATCTCATTTAGGATTTATGTTGGAGTGCAACACCTAATTCTGACAGGTTTCTATCTTTTATGACTTGCCACTTTTAACAACTACCCATTACGGCATATACTATTTTTAGCAGGTTTCCATAAATAGCAGGTTTCTATAAATAGCAGGTTTCGGGTGAAATGAAAAGGGGAATTGAGATTCGTTATTATATAGGAGATGCGTTGTCAAGTGGAGATTTATGTTCTCATCATCGAACCTTCCCTTTCGGGAATGGGGACAAAAGTAGGTGTCTACACAAGGAAATCTACATCCTAACACTTATAAAGCCTTGAACTTCTCTAGTGCAATTACCTACATATCCCTAATTTCCTTCTTTGTTTTTCTTTTGTCTTATTCTTACCAATAGTGTAATGTCTATTTTCACCTTTCTTTTTGTCTTTGCTTTTCTATGAGATTCTCTCCCTTCCATTTCAACCTAAGCATGTTACTAATATTTCATGTGGAATACTACAATAACAATTTCGAATAGCTTAATATTGCACTTGGAATGTTAAAACTATCAATGAAACCTCTTGTAAGCGTATTTATAATCACATATTATCCATTACGAGCAAATCGAGCTTTAACTTTGTTTTTCTAGAGTTCGCCATAAATTTGTAAATGTTCTTTTACGAAACAACTTTTTTATACCTTGGGGATCGTGCGCGCTAGCGCACGGTCCAATAACTAGTTTCTTCAAGGCTAATTTCCTTGAAAGAATTCTTCCCTAAATTTATCATTTGTAGTCCAAAAGGGATCAATTCAAATAAAATAGTACGGAGCGTTTCAGAAAGAAACCAAAATGGGCCTTCGCCCCTCTACTACCTTCCAACTGGACCAACTCTACTCACTCACTGTGCATTTTGCACTTGCCCATATCAGGTCTCCAGCTTACTCGAATCTCATCAATGGCGACTCTGAGGTCAATCGGAGGGAAATGCAGAGCTCTATTGGCGGCAGCAAATTCCTCCACCACCGCGTCAACGGCCGCTACTGGTGCTGCAAAAAGATCGAAGCGTCCTTTTTCCGCTGCTTCTAATAACAATACTAGAGGTATTTTGGTCTCTCCCACCCTCAGCGACTTGGTAGGTTCTCCCAATGCTTCTCGAATTGAAGCTCTCAACAAGATTTGGAACTACATCAAGCTTCACAATCTTCAGGTATTTTGATTAATTCTTTGGTTAAGCCTATTTTTAGGGTTTAGGGTTTTAGGTCCTTTGCCCTTGATGCATTTTGATTAATTTTTCCTCTGATATTTGATGGTAAATCAGTTTAAGGATTCTGTTCGCAGAACATAGTTATAATTTGTAGGTTAATCCATTGATTAGGTCGTATTTACTGAACATTTGATGCCTTTTCGTTTTTTAATTGTAATGTTTGTTGATAATTGAGGAACTTTTTGGTGTAGGATTTAGGGTTCTGGGTGTTGTTGTTCCATTAATTGTTTGTTTAATACTTCGTATAGGAGATTGTGAGGGTTAGGGTTTAGTTTAGTGGAGAAAATGTTGAGGTGTTTTCTAATTGCTTGTGGGTTTAAACTTTTAATATAATTCTTGTGATATATACTCCATTCCAAAATGAGTGGTTTGAAGGTTATGGTCCTTGTATGACTTGTGAGGCAGAACCCACTTATGATGGAATCGGAATGTATATATTCGCTCGTTTTTGTTGATTCAAGTAAGATGTAGACGGAAATTTTCAATAGTTGATTGGGGAGGTTAAAATAGAATAAAGTTGTGGCTCAAACAGTCATACGGAGAGCAACGATTAGGTTACTATGTTGTCATTGTGTACCTTTAAGGTTAAAAGGAAAATGATATAGGACGGTAATTATACCGCTATTATTATATGTGTCGAATGGGCATTTAAGAAAGAGCATATTAGAAGATGAGTGTAGCAGAGATGCTTACAGTGGGGGATAATATAAGGAATGCAGATATTCGGAGGAAAGTTGGAGTTGTGGATATTGAGGATAAGATAATGGAGAATCGATTACGATGGTTTGGGCATGTGAGTCGCAGACTAGAATTTGCACGTGTAAGGAAGGTGAAGGGTTGGGGTTATAAAGATCTCAAATGCAGTAGGGGATGCCAAAGATGACTTGGATTGAGGGAGTTAGAAAGAACACGGAGACAGTGGGCTTGCAAGATGATGTAGCATTAGTTAAAAGTAAATGGAGGAGGGAGATCTTATGGGTAACCACATCATAAAGACTGTCGGTCAACCGACCCCGTGTCTTTGGGAATAAGGTTATGGCTGTGTTGGTTAAGGAGGTTGATTGAGGAAGGAGCTTAGTGCCATGCTTTTAGATTTTAAATTAAACAGAGAAAGCAATGTTGCGTGTATCACTTGTGAATGAATCTCAATGTTAATTTTGAGCTTAGAGTTATTTGAGGGATAGACACTCCCTGTCTACACACTTTTATGGCTTAATCCAAATAGTGCGACATGTATGTATATGGCATGTGTGTTTGGCATATGAACTAATTGGCTAATGTGACTCTTGATGGCAAACTGCCAAACTTATCTTTGTTTGGTAGTGTCCAGAATTCTGAATTAAATTTACTTCAGTTGACAATGGTAGTTTTAGGTGTGAAATTTGTTTTTGTTGTCTGCTATTAGTATTTCTTTCTACTATATATATTGATGTATCAAGATTTCAAAAGTATTCATATTGCTAGCTAAAATAGATCCATCAAGTATGAAATTTTATCCTTTGTCATATTTTAAACACTTAATAGATTTGGAACTTTTTCTTCAAGCATCCTTGTTTGCTATTTATTGTTCACGGGGCAATGGGTGACAGAATTTGTCTACTGCCATGATGATAAAGCTGTTTGTTACTGAGTATGCATGTAATTATCAGAATCAAAGACATGTTTAGATGCTTAATTTCATTACTTTTCCTTGATGGAGTACCTTCCTGAACATCATTCTGAGCACTTATAGTTATTATCCTTGATTCCCCTTATCCAAGTTGGATTTGTCATCTTCTGCATTAGCATGTGTTCCATTTTGAGGTGTTTGCCTTGGTTGCTGAAGTCCTTTCAAATGAATCTAAGCTGACCATTGGGCCATTGGCATTGTAAGAACTGTGTGCCTGTCTTAGGAACTAAAGCTATGTTCTTTTTGCCGTAAAAATATGCTATAGAAAGTTCAAATAAGGTCTCATAAGTTCAGATTAGTTTGAAACTGATTAGTTCAAATCAGATTTATTAGTTCAGAACTGGGCTGCCAATTTCATTCACCATTAAAGATTTTAAATGACGGACACATTATTTTTCTCATCATGCTAGAATTAACATAGCTTGAGCACCATTAATGGAAGATTATAAGGAAGAAAAAGATGATTAATGTAGAACAAGGATATGATTGTAATTGATGATTATCATGATGGAAATCACCAATTACAACCTAGCCAATGTTTTGAGAGGAATGACACTCCCCCAGTCTAAACTTACTACTCAATTCCCACTCTCTCTCTCTCTCCCTTTCTAATATGCTCTATATATGGCGCTTTTTCCCTAACTAGCTTTCTAACATATTCCCCAAGCTACCCATAATGTAAAGATACTACCTAAAGTACCCCTCTCCCCATAATATTGATTCATAGCACATCATCAACCAAGAATTTATTGGGTAATAATCAAAGGCATTGAGTTTTCTTTTTGAAAAAGCGCCCTTACGTCAATACTTTCAACGGGTAGTAAGCCTGTTTCTGTTTAGCGCTGCTTCTTTCAGTGTAAATTGTGTGTCATAGGCATATCCCTTTATATGTATTCTATAATGCTTGTTTCACAATCTTATTGCTTGTTTGTTCTGATAAATACAAACTAGGATATTCATATCATAATAGTTTTTGATTAACATCTAGAAATGAACTAGGAAAATCTCTAGCACTGTAATGTTACTTAATAATCTTCTTTGAAGGCTATTGAAATTGTGCTGTGAAACATTATGCTTTACTGTGTGACATATTGTCAAGGGTCTGTTAGAAGTTAATATACGAGCATATCAAATGTATGCCCGTGTTACGATTGTTCAGGTCTATGCTATGGATATTCACTCCTTTGATTGGTATAGGCCTTCTGTGGCAAAAAAGGAGAAAATTGACGAGTCTACATACTAAATAAATGCTTACAATATATGTTTGAGTAGCACTCACTATTATCGAAGACGGTCTTGTCGAGTATTTAAGGTTTTTATTACATTCATTGACGATCTGTTGGATGTCAAGTGTATACTATAGAGTTTGAAATTTATTCAAGGGTTTCTCTTTAAAGTTTCAGGGAATATCCACTTCAAGGATTTTGCTTGCAGATGCAACACCAATCTCTTCCCCTCTGATCCCAATATCAGCAACTAGTAGTGGGACCAATGAGAGCCAGACTGAAAATCAGGCTGTAAAACCAAAGCCTGAAAAGGTTCAGGCAATTCTGAAAGGAATAAAGCAGGTTATATTTCAATTTGGATTCTCTGTGACTCAGAGTTTGGTTCTCCTTTACTGGGAGCTTTTTGTTTTGTAGAAAGTGTTGCCTTCAAGAGTTAATTCTAGGTCATCTGCTTCACCGGTTGGCTTCTTCACTCTGCAACTTCCATACTGGAAATTTGAGTCTTAGATATAGTAACATTATAGAATAATAACCTGTCTTATTTTGTTTTGCTGAACCCATATCCATTTTAATATATGAGCAAAGTCAAGAATGAGGTTATATTTTAAGAATAAGATTGACATTTTGACTGATGTTGCATCCTGTCTAATGATGCTGATTAACTTGTTGCTTCTAGAGTCCTAAAAAGGTAAATTTGGTTGCTGCGTTGATCCGTGGAATGCGTGTAGAAGATGCATTGTTACAGCTGCAAGTGACTGTGAAGCGGGCCTCAAAAACTGTCTACCAGGTCTGAGTTCTTCACCTGGACTTGAATTGGTATTCGGTAATGGAAAAGTGTTATGTAATAGCTTAATTTAGGAATAAAGAACAAAATATTTGGTGATATCAAACAGAAGCTGATCAATAGAATTCCAAACAGTGGTTATAGGAAACTTGAGTGATAAAACTGCAGCTAGCTCATGTGGTATTTTTAGTATTGCATTAGGGAATTAGTTTACTTTTTTTAGCATTGGTGTATCTATTAACTAACTCCATCCATTTTAATGGCCACATTTAATTTGGGGTCATATTTGAGATTTTGTGTTTACTCTCTCAACTATCATCAAGGGTACAGAGTAAAATAGGATAGTTAAAAGTTGGATTTATTAACTTAGAAAGTGACTTATTATTTTGGGACGATCGAGAATAGAAATGTAGGCCATAATTCAGTGACAACGATGAATTATGTAAGTAATGAATTTGTCTGAGTTTTTAAACTGTTAATTACCTTGACTTTTTCCAACATTCCACAAAGCTGTAATAGACTGTATATACTGTACACTGTAGGACTTAAGTGTCCATTTACTGATGATCTGACATGACGTGGAGAACTTAATGGCTCGATGTGAGTCCTATCTCTTGATTTTACTTGAACATAGAGTTAATGTGCATATACACAGGTGGTCCACTCTGCTCGTGCAAATGCTGTTCATAATCATGGATTAGATCCAGATCGTCTCTTAGTTGGTATGTTTCTCAACAGCATGTCTAAAGAGTTTAGAAACTGATATAATCATTTCATAATAATACATTCAAAAGACATCTTAATTTGTGACCTGTACCTTTATTCTCTGTGATTTTTGCAGCCGAAGCTTTTGTTGGCAAAGGATTTTTTAAGAAAAGACTCAGCTATCATGCCAAAATGAGACATGGGATTATAATGAAACCAGAGTGCAGGCTGACGGTGGTGGTAAGAGAATTGACTTCAGACGAGGAAGCTGAAATAGCGAGACTTAGAGTCCATAATTTCAAGAAGCTTTCAAAACGGGAACATCGGCTGGTCCCTCATAAGCTCATTGAGAGTACTCCAGTTTGGGGGAGAAAGAACAAAACTAATAGTCAGGCATCAGCTGTCATGGTTTGAAATAGTTTAATTTCTGCAATTTCCTTCTGTTGTCACTGGATCATTGCCCAATTTCGTTCTTATCTAAGTTTTAGGGCGCATACGATGAATATCGTTGTGATGTCATCATGTCATTTTCCGTTTCTATTATGTTATCTGTATATACATTTTTCCCTAAAGATTGGTGTTAAAAATAGATGACTTATGAAACAACAATGTTGGTTGAATTGGAACCAACTTTAGTTAGAAAAACGCAATATTTCAGGTAGTAGCCTTGTGTTTGGCATTATGAAACAATTTTGTAGTCTATTGCGACTCATGATAATTGTTGCATCAGAGTTGTTTTGTACGGAGTACTATTATACGAAGTAGTAGTATCTTAGTGATACTATCCAATAAATCTGTTTAGATTTCATATACTTGCATTTCAAGGAATGAATTATTTCAAAAACTTTATATTCAAGTAACCTCACCAATTACGATGCCAGGAGTGTGTTGAACTCTGTTACAAACAAGTAGGCCATAAATTAAAAGGTCACTATTGTCTTTTCCTTTTAATCAAATTAATTTGTATGTGTGTTGCATGTAGACATAAACCATTTTAAAATTTTAACGCTTACTCCGTATTAAGTTCTCCTATAGCCTATCTGCATTTTGACCTTGTACAACAGGAATAAGAAGCGATAGAAATGGAGAACGGAGAGGCGACACACAGTTATTTATTTGTAAATATATTAAATGGGTACACTGGTAATTTCGCCTCATATAAAAATGCTATTTTTCACATAAAAACACCATTGTGCTATATACCATTGTTCTTTTTTTATACCATTTTTCATTTTCAATACCATTTTTAATACATGTTATGTATTTGGTAATACATAACTGTTATCAAAATTTACTTCCTTATAAAAATGGGATAAATGGTACGAGTATAACGAGTAGTAAATTTCAATAACTTTTATGTATAAATAAAAACATGAAATGAAAATTCTGTAAATACATTGAATTTTTAATGGTATCAAAAATGAAAATAATGGTATAAAAAAAGAACAATGGTATAAAAAAGAACAATTGTATTTATAAAAAAAAACCAATGATATATCGTGCCCCTGTTATGTATTTATAAACACATAACCATTAGCCAAATCCGTCCTCATTTCTCCAGATCTGATAGGATCTGAACTTATTTTTCTTGAACTGATCTGATCTTAACTACCTTTTTTTTTTTTGATATGTATGATCTGATTTGATCTAATGTGATTTTTCATAATTAATATTTAAATAAAAATCTGTAATTAATATTAAATGATTTACAAGTAATTCAAATTTATAATATTGTTGTTATAAAATTCACATCATTTATTTGACTTCGCTCATACTTTAAATATTCCTTATAAGTATTAGATAGATCTAGAGATGATCTAAGATAGATTGGTTCCGATCTAGACATACCGATTCTAATTTGGATATATTGGTTACGATTTGAACATACTGGTTCTGATTTGGACATATGAGTTCTGGTCTGGACATGATATGGGCATACATGTTACGATCTGAACATACTGGTTCTGATTTGGACATATGAGTTATGATCAGGACATGATCTGGACATACCGGTTCTGATCTGGACGTATGGTTCTAATCTGGACATAATCAGGACATGATCTGGACATGATCAACATTTCGTTTCTGATCTAGATTAATTTGGACGAATCGGTTCTAATTTGGATATGATATGGACGTATTTTTTTTGATCTGGACATACATATTGGTTTTGATATGGACATGAAATGGACATATTGGTCTTGATCTAGACATGATATTGGATAGATCAGTTATATATGATTTAGACATACATGTTTTGATATGGATATGATATGGACAGATCAGTTCTAATTTGGACATGATCTGAAGACCTAAACAGATCGGTTATGATCCAGATAGATCGATTTTGATATGGAAAAACTGGTTCTGGTCTAGACATAATCTGAACAAATGAGTTATGATCTAGACATAATCTGGACATATCGGTTAATTTTGATCTGAATGTATCAGTTTTGATATGGACATGTCAGTTCTGATCTAGACATGATTTGGATATATAGTTTATGATTTGGGAAAATTATTCTGATTTTGGTGGTCTTCAATTTGGTATTGGGGTTTCTGCAGGTGGTGAGACAATTCTTCATGCTGTGAATCGGTTGATTGAAGATCGGGGTTTTGATGTGGGTATTTCAATGTTGTTGGCGGATTTTCAAAATGCCTTCAATTTAGTTGATCGAGCGGTCATGTTACGTGAAGTTCGTCTTTGTTGTCCGACCATTTTGCAATGGGTTGAATTCTGCTACTCTACTCCAACCAGATTGTATTATGGGGAGCACACCTTATGGTCGTCTCAGGGGGTGCAGCAGGGTGATCCCCTTGGTCCCCTGCTTTTTGCTTTGGTTTTATAACCCCTTGTGTGTAAAATCAGAGACGCTTTTGATGTATGTCTTCAGGCATGGTATTTGGATAACGACACTATTATTGGTGACACTTAGTGGTGGGGAAGGTTCTGCAGTTGTTTACGGAGGAATGGCCTTGTCTCGGGTTACATCTCAACGTGGAAAAAACTGAACTTTTCTGGCCTATGGAAGACCCTCGAAGTAGGATTAGACTTAGCATTAAATGCAAACTTGGACCAAACGCATTATTTCCTTCAAAGTATGGGTACAAATTAACAAATTTTCCTATACAAGTTTTTATTTAGTCAAATTCAACTATAAAATTATGTATAATTAAAATTAAAATCATATTACATCCAACAATAGTAACAACGTGTTTACTATGGTTAAAATTCCTAATAATCCCACTTATTACTATAAATACAATGATTTTCAACGGTCGGGTCAAAAACGTATTCGATCGGGTTTTGACCCATTACTTTTTGGGTTGCTCGGGTTATGGGTCACAAAATCTTGTTCAAGACCCAGTATTTTCGAGTCGATTTTCGGATAGGGTCGACTTTTGACATGTCTAGTGGCTTCAGATTCTGACTTGGTTGGGTATTGTGAGAATGCCTGTTAATTGGGTGACTGAGCTGTAGGTTGCTTGCACCAAGTTCAGCTCGAATGCGGGTCTGCATCAGCTTTACCGAATGACTCTGTGTATTGTGGTTTATTGCATCTTGAGGGAGAGGAACTGCAGGAGATTCCAACACGAACAACAAATTAGCAGCTCCCTGGTTAAAGAAATGCAAGTCGTGATTTGTATTAGGAGTTTGCAGTTTAAGAATCTGCAAGGCTTTATGCCTTAGAGTAGCTTGGTGCCTTTGTTTGGTTAGTTTTGGTGTTTGAGCTTTTACTCCGTGAGATTCTTGTAGTTTGTACTTTAATGTTCTTGGTAATAAAATCTTCTTTTATTTTTTCAGATTTGATAAGATTTGAGTAAGTAATAAAGTCACGTAATAAGTTGAACTAAACAAGGCTTAAGTGTTGGATTATATAACATTTTTTCTTCTTCTCTAAATATGATATTTTTTACAAGTCAATCAATTTATATGGTGTTGGTATAAATTTTTTGTTCAATAAAGTCAATACCCGATCTTATATTTGAAAATTGAAAACCATCTTAAAATTCCTAAATTTGCACCGTTGATGTCCGTTGTGTTTACGGGACATAGTTACCGTTTGATGCGGTTTAGACCAAACTGAAGCAATGTTATCCGGCCTAAAGGGGGTGGGCATATTTCCAACCAAGTGCAAAAGAGTTGGAACAAAACAAGAGACAAGAATTCTTTAAGGCTGAAACTTAGGCAAAAGAAAACAAGTAAAGAAAGTAGTGACCCTCACGATCATTCACTCATTTCATTTGTTGTTAGTGCACCTCACGATCTCCCCTTCTCTCTCTCATTCTCTCTCTCCTCGCTCCTTCCGGATCACCACTAGAAACCTTCTCTTCTCCACTCTTCCTCTTTCCCCATCTCTCTCTCTCTCTCATCTCTCTTCTCTCTCTCTCTCTTTCGCTTTCTCTCTCCTCTCCCAATCAGTTAACCAACAACAACAAACAACAAACAACTCCCTAACTTGTCTCATTTGACTTTTGGAACCTTTATCATTTCTGGGTTCCTCTGTAATAGTTTATTGTTGGCAATTGTTTTGTTGTTGGTGTTTGAAGGGGAGAAAGAGAAATGGGGTTCGACGAAAACAAGGAGGTTGGGGAGAAGAGTGGAGCAGAGAAAGATATTGATGAAAATGAAGAAACAGAGAAACTTGGGAGGCAAATGAGCGAGAATTCTCTCTACACCACTGATCATGAGGAAGAAGATTATCAGGGAAAACTTGAATTGGGTCCTCAATTCACCATTAAAGAACAATTAGAAAAAGACAAGGTCTCTTTTTTTTTATTTGGTCTAGAATATGTCAGAATCTCTTTCTCTTTTATAAGAATTTTAACTGGTATGTTTGTGACATTGGGAATGCAGGATGATGAGAGTTTGAGGAAGTGGAAGGAACAACTCCTTGGAAGTGTTGATTTGGATGAAATTGGAGGTACATTATATATTTTTTATTTCATTGAATTTATTTTAGAGATTTCTTCATGATAGTTCTATTATATGTTAAGACAGAAGATTTTTTTGGTGTGATGTCAATGCCATTGGTAAATTTTATAATGCTTGTCTTCCAATTTGCCACATCTTATATCAGTTACGTAGTAGTTAAATCTCTAAATACAATCAATTTGCCTCTTGATCTGTATATGTATATATATAGGGATTAGGGGCACATAATTATTGGGAAAAACATTAACGGTTTTTGATGCTTAATAACTTAATAATAATATTGATGATTTACTACATTTGCGGGTGTAGTACCAATTGTTTGTTGGTTCAGTGGTGATTGGGGATGAACTCGGTAGGGAGGACCATGTTCGATCCCCTGCAACAACAATTGGGACCTAGAATTCGCCTCGAATCCGGATTAGCCCAGGGTGAACCGGGTGCTAACACCAAAAAAAAAAGCTTTATTTTTCGAGACAGCGCTTGAATGTTTTCGGCTTCTTTAAATTATTTGTCAACATGCCATTTAGATGTGTTCCTTTGAATTCTGCTAAGTAAGATAAGGCGCACTCAAGTCCACATACGTATTTTAGGTGTGTTTGCCTGTTGTGTATGTGTTTACAATTTAGCATGGCCACACGGGTAGAGATAGCTGATTGAATTGAAGAGGTTGAGTAAAAAGGGTAAAAGCACACCCATTCTTGTGTAATCTTTACTGCTGGTAGTTAACTTGGCTTGACAAATTATGCGCCGTGTTTGTGAATTTCCTTTATTGAAGAAATTCAGCCACTGTTTGCATAAGACTAAGAGGCGTATAGATGGGAAATTTTATGGCACTTGCCTAATTGATAGGCTGATTCATCCCTTATTGATGATTCTTTGTGTTGAAGGTTCCTGGATTGAATAATGAGAGGATGACATATAGGCTCGGGTCGTTCAAGTTACTGTTCCAATGGATTACTTGACATGTGGTTTATAACATTGTAGCTTATCCTCGAGTTATCATTGAGTTTTTGTTTATTCGGACGGTAGTCCAACTTGATGATTATTTCTTCAACTAATCATTTCAATGCAAGACAATAGCATCTTCATCATTTCTTGCCAAGTACATGAGAAAACTTTAAGCATTATGTTGTTTGGCTAGTTAAATGGGATAATTCATCATTATGTTTTTTTTACTGTAACAAAATCTTTAATTATTCAGTAATGTATGTTATTGCATGGAACTTTTTGAAGGTCCCGTTAAAAGTTCGGTTTTTGTATATTGCAGAAGCCCTTGAACCAGAAGTGAAGATCCTTAGCCTTTCTATTCTCTCACCAGACAGACCTGACATCTTTCTTCCAATTCCGGAGGATGGGAAACCAATATCACCATGGTTTACTTTGAAGGAAGGTAGCCGATACAAATTGAGATTTACTTTCCAGGTTAACAATAATATCGTACTTGGGCTGAAGTACGCTAACACTGTGTGGAAAACTGGCATGAAAGGTATGCTTTTGTTACAGTATTCGTTTAGCTCGTCTGAATATTGAAGATAAAGATGGTAGAAACATTTGGCTTATGTAATATTATTTTCAGTGGATAAAACTAAAGAGATGCTTGGAACTTTTAGTCCTCAACCGGAGTCATACACGCATGAGATGCCAGAAGAGACTACCCCTTCTGGTTACTTTGCCCGAGGATCATACACTGCAAGAACAAAGGTTAGATACATTCAATAAACTTTATTCTCCTTATACATGTGCTCAAAGTTTATCTATTTATTAATATTTTAACTCCTTATGAAATTGAGAAGAAAAGGTTAGGTCTACTTACGAGCTATTGCATTTTTCACTTATCTTTTCCTTCAGAAAATCATCAAGTGTGAAATAACTGAAGAAGCATTATGTTTTAAAACGGGAAATTATTTTAGTTAGAAGGTTTTAACTGATGATAATCTATCTATCATTTGTTACTGTTAAAAGGATATCCTCCTATCTTCGTCCCTCAAGTATGTAACTTTGTAAGTCCATCATAAAATGCTTTTCAGATCATTCAAAGCTTTTAACTAGATATCCTTCTGTACCCTTTCTCCTACCTTTCAATATTCTACTTTCCTGTCAGGCCGTCACAGTTTTCAGAATTTTGAAATTATTAGGGTCTTCAATTCAGGCAATCTGCCATATTCTTTGGACCACATTGGTGGTAACCAACACTCATGTAAAAGATGTGAAATGACTTGTCTTCATTAATAGTTTTGCTTGGGTTGAATGAAGTATACGTTTCTTTGGTTTTTGAACTATGGATTTTTATTTGATCCGTGTTAGGAAAATATCGTGCCTATTTTAAGGCAACAAGCTAGAATCCTTCTTGCTGTGATGACTGTTCTCATTGCTTGTTTGATGATAGACGTGTGAAGAATCCTGATTGCATGCGACAAAATTCAGAGTGTATCGTGAATGGGATGAAAATGTGACATGAAATTTAACTTCTTTTCTATTATTTCGCAGTTTCTTGATGATGATAACAAGTGCTACTTGGAGATCAATTACACATTTGACATTCGTAAAGATTGGTTAAGTACATGAGTATAAGATTCGAGCATGATCAAGTCTATTTAACCAAATATTCTTCAACTCCTAGTCCTAACCCCTGCCCGGTTCTATCCTCCCAAGATGAATATAGGTTCTCAAACTTGTTATGTTCGCTCAATTTGTTTTCTTTTCTATTCTTTTTTCAAATATATCAATGAGAAAAGAACAAAAAAGAGGAAGAAAAAAAAAGAAACTCAGAGATGTTCTTGTGTAATAGGAGTAGCAGACTTTGGCTCAGTTTGCTGTTTTCGCGCTACCTTTGATTCTTGGAGACTCAAATCATTTTCGGCTAATTGAAAATGTAGCAGTTTCTTTTTCCTTTCTCTTTAGCAATTCATTTGGGTTCGAGTTTGTTGTTATGGGTCACCAACTTGAATTTATGTTGTTTACCAAGTTTGAATATGAAGTGCCCAAAGACCGAAGGTCTTCCTACAAATTTAAATCCTATCTTCATTTGCTTTGCAAGTAGAATGAGGCACATACTACCAATTGAGGTTGGCATGAGTGGTTAAGGGCATTTTGCTCCTTAATCAAGGTCTCGGGTTCGAGTCTTGGAAATGAAAAAAATCTCAACTGGGAGGGATGCTGCCTATCGAGGTACCCATGCAAACTCCAGCAGGAGATTAGTCCACTCACCACAAAAAAAAAAAAAAAAAATAAAAAAATAAAAAAATTGAGGTATGTACCAAGGATCGAACCTAGGTTGCACTAGTGCTAAAAAAAGCTCTTTGACTATCAACTTGGTTGTGCTTGGCTACATGATGATAATTTGAACTGTAATTCTATTGTGCTTGGTTGTAGGGGTGAGCAAAAAGTTAGGGTACCCTGAATCGGAATCGGAATCTGTTAGGACCCTGCGGTTCCGGGTAACAAATTTGGGAACCTGTTGCAACAGGTTCCGGTTCCGGGTAATAAATTTTTAGAACGGGTACCCTGTACACACTAAATTTAACAGGGAGTACCCAAAATAAGGAACATGGCCATATGAAAATGCTTCATATGCCCAAAATATAAAACAATCCAAGTTAATTTTTGGAAAATATAAATATAAAATTACAACTTAAGCCCAAACTATAAAACAATCAAAGCCCAAACCATAGACTAGATAGTTTTTCAATAAAATATAAATATTTTACTTAAATTTTCAAAATTACAGGGTACCCTGAATCGGAACCTGTTGCAATAGGTTCCGATTCCGATTCCTGGAATTTCAACAGGGTACCCTGTTGTGCTCACCCCTACTTGGTTGCATGAATAATTTGAACTGTTGAAGCATGTCTAATTTCGATCATGAGCTAACAAGTTTAGAATACCTACCAACAAGGCAACACCACTAGAGTTTGGGGTGTTTGGTTTGTTGTCTGAGGTATTAGTTTAGAATGGATAAATCCTATAAGGTTTACCTACTTTTGGTTAAGAAATTTCAATTTCTAAACTTATATCTCAAATCCATAAGGTATAAGGGTTGTAACAAATCAAAGAAAAACATTCTTTCACATACAAACTACAAATCAAACACATGATACTGAAATTTTCCAAAAAAAAAAAAAAACATACATATTGAAAATTAATTTCCAACCTATAACATCCTGGTATTATTTCTAATTTCAAACTCACATCATTCCACGAATTAAAAACCCTTTATTTGTAATTTCTAAAGTTCTTACACGCACTAGATGTACAATAAATTTAACGTGTATCGAAATAAATTTTTACTTAATTTTTGTAATTTTTAACATGTTTTAATTAAATTTTATATTATACTTGTAATTTTTTTTAAATGGATAAACATTTTAAAGTGTTACATAGTTATTTTTATACATAACTAGATTAGGTTCCGTGAATGCACAAATATTCTAAAATTAGTTGATCAATCTTTTAATACACTATGTAATATATTTGAATGAAATATTTCTCTCCAAAAGTTACTGCATAATTAATAAATCTTGTACATACTCATTTAATCATCATACAGAGTATGCAACGTCTGTCCCACTACGTATTAGTAGTACATATTTTATGCTTGATATGTTAATTTGATGTGCTAAATTGCTAATTTGACCAAAATATTCAATATGCTAATGCTGATATGACCAGAATATTGAGTAAATATATTTTCATTATTAATATAATCATTTGACTTAAATATTACCAAAAATCATATACTCCTTCATTTTTTTTTTTTTTTACTTGCATCACTTTGACTTTGGCACTATTCGCATACTAATTTTGACATGAAATTTTCCCAAAATATAATTATCAAAAGTTATTATGTAAAACATTGTTGGATTAGTCACAATACATATTTTCACAATATCAACTTTTAATAACTTTTACAAATGCAAAATTAGAGATATTTAATGCTCAAATTATGCATAGGCAAGTGTGTCGTTCCAAGTGATGCTATTAAAAAACGGAGGGAGTATTATGTGGCATATGTTATTTCCATAATCTATAAACAAATACTCCCTTCGTCCCCTAATACTCGCACCACTTTCCTTTTCAGGTCGTCCCTTAATACTTGCACCGCTTCTATAAATGAAACTTTTTTACGATATTATATTATTTCTCACACTTAGCTACTAACCCACTTACACCCCTACTCCCTACAAAAAAAATTATTTAAAAATTCACACCCCTCACTCACCACTCCCCACCCCTTACACATTTCCCACTAACTATATTAAAAAAATACTCCACTATCAATTAACAGTCATTAAATTAATAAGTCAATTCAAGTGTCTTAAAGTCCGCACCGGTCAAACCAATGCGAGTATTAAGGGATGAGGGAGTATCTTTTCATAAATAAACAGTTAATAAAAAAAGGATAGAATTTTTTTAAAAAATACTCCCTCCATTCTTGTTTATTAGTTCCTTATGAAATATTGAACAATCTACTAAAACGACACATTGCATGTGAATCTCTAAAGAATCCCACCCATGTGGGTAGGTGAGAGAAAAAAATTAAGAAAATATAAGTAGGTGGAGTGTTTTGTGTTGTTAAATTAGAAAATAAATGGACCACTTGCATATTAAATTGGAATGAAAATTGTAAATATAAGGGTAAAAGGAAAATAATGGTTAAATAACAAATACGGTAAAATTATAAAAGGGATTAATAAAAAAAATTCAAAATACGGAAAGGAGGCTAATAAATAGAACGGAGGGAGTAGAGATTTTAGGAAAAATATTTTTGGTGGCAAAATTTTGCACCAGAAATGGCACGTGTTTGTTTTAATATAAAGTAATAGATTTATAATTTTGAAGGGGTACTTTTTAGGAAAAATTGATTCTAAAAATACAACCTTTAAGCGATCTGCTTAAAAAGGGCTGACTTTCCGTTTAACTAAGAATAATACAACCTTTTAGACATGTCTTCTTTTAAAGGGCTCCCCTCACAAATGATTTGCTACAATAGGTAATATGAAAACCAACCTTACAAATTAAACATTTTTTCTTTATATAATTAACAAGAGATTAAAAAATATTGTAACATATTACCTATTTTAGCAAGTTATTATATAGGGGAGCCTTTTAAAAGAAGATAGGTCCAAAGGGTTATGTTATTCTCAGATAAACATAAAGTCAGCCCTTTTTAAGCAGATCGCTTAAAGGTTGTATTTTTAGAATCAATTTTTCCTACTTTTTATAAAGCTATAAATTTTATCACTCGAAATAAGATATTCCCCTGTCACATACTTCCTCCGATTTTTAATACTTGCGACGTTTGTCACTTTCACGCATGCCTATGCACAACTTCAATCATTAATATCTTTAATTCTGTTTAAGAAAAACTTATAAAAAGTTAATATTTTGAAAATACAAATTGAGACGAATCTAACAAGATCCTACAGGATTATGTTTTTATCTTATATATAAATTACCGACAATAGTCAAAATAGAATATGTGAATAGTAAAATACACAAACGTTGTGTGTACTAGATTTTAGCCCGTGCGATGCACGGATTCTATTAAATTGTTATGTTTAAATAAAAATCCTATGTATATACCACTTTTATATATTAGATTAGATTAGTTTTTGATTTTGCATTGAATTTCATTTAAGATTTTTATTTTTATTTTTTATTATGAGAGTGTTTGTTTTTGGATGAAATTGTATATGCGTAATATTAATAATTAATTAATAAAAAATATCTACGTGACACTTAATCATTTCTTTACGTGGCACTTGACTTTTTTTAATTCAAAATTAATTTTGAAATTTTATTTTACATTGGCCGAAACCATTAGATTTTTCTACGTGGCGCTCTAATATTGGATTAATGTTTGATTTTAAATTGAATTTTATTCATTTTATTTTAGATTATTGTTTGATTTTTGATGAATTTTATTTTAGATTTATTTTTTAATTATTAGAGTGTTTGATTTTAGACGGAGTTGTATATATTAGTAATTAATTAATTAATTAAAATATCTACCTGGCACCTAATTAATTATCTACGTGGAAATCGATTATTTTTTAATTATTAGAGTGTTTGATTTTCGATGGAGTTGTATATATTAGTAATTAATTAATTAAAATATCTACGTGGCACCTAATTAATTATCTACGTGTCCCTTGATTTTTTAATTCAAAAAGAAATTAGAAATCTTATTTTTCATTGGCCGAAACCATTAGTAATCCTAGGTGGCGCTCTAATATTTCAGCAAATATTCCTCCATTGGCCGAACCCATTAGATTTTTCTACGTGGCGCTCTAATATTGGATTAATGTTTGATTTTAAATTGAATTTTATTTATTTTATTTTAGATTATTATTTGATTTTGGATGAATTTTATTTTAGATTTATTTTTTAATTATTAGAGTGTTTGATTTTAGATGGATCGAGTTGTATATATTACTCCCTCCATTCCTTTTTGTTGTACCCATAAGGAATGTTGGGGGTATTTTAAGAAAACTGAATCTTGGGTTGTATTGGGAGGGAGTAGTAATTAATTAATTAATTAATTAAAATATCTATGTGGCACCTAATTAATTATCTACGTGACAATCGATTATTTTTTAATTATTAGAGTGTTTGATTTTCGATGGAGTTGTATATATTAATAATTAATTAATTAAAATATCTACGTGGTACCTAATTAATTATCTACGTGGCATTTGATTTTTTAATTCAAAAAGAAATTAGAAATCTTATTTTTCATTGGCCGAAACCATTAGTAATCCTAGGTGGCGCTCTAATCTTTCAGCAAATATGTATCCTTTATATATGTATATTAGATTAAAAATCGGAGGAAATATTAGTTTTACCCTTTCCATTTTCACTTGTCCCGAATTAGTTTTTGCATTTCTATTTTGGAATGACACCAATTATTTTAATACCTCTTTTGTCCCACTACAAAAAAAAGGTAGGGTCTCACCTCTCTCACATTTAGTTAAAAAATTACGCAGCATCTCCTTTTATATTTACTTTTTCAATAAAATAATACTTCGTACGAAGTATTTGATAACACAACAACAACTTATGTCCGAAAATTATGTGTCATGATAAGTGTCAAAAATAATATGGGACTGGTGGAGTAACTTTACATTATAACGGAATAAATTTCAAACATTTGACTTAATTTTACTTTGATATACAATATTTTTTGTTGAAGGATTAATTTACAATATTTATTGTAACTTCATAATTTGTGTTGTCTTTTTGTTTAGAGCTTCATGTTTTATGCGGAATTCGAAATGAATCTAACGATAGGAATATCGTGATGGGTTACATTTTTGGGACCTAGACCTTGTGAAGTCTATTTATTTTAGTAGTAGAATACAATTAACCAGCCCAATAACTTAGAATGGAGCCTACCCAATGCTAGAGACGATTCCACGAAGAAAGATGGGTACTTTATGAATTATTATTTCTGCCAATTTACTTCGTATTAAACTAATTTATTCATTGAATTCCAAATTTAACTCAAATGACATAAAATATATTTTTATCAGATGTATATGGGTTTTTGAAAAAAATCACCAAATACCATCGGGTTTTAAAAATTCACCAAATATCCCTAATATTTAATAAAATTCATCAAATATTTTTAATGACATCATCAACCCATAGTCAATCAATTAACATCTAATCAACTCACTCATTACCCTCAATTACGGGTGTTCGGTATGTCTTTGAAACTTAAAGGGTAGTTAGTAAATTTCTTCAAAACTCATGGACATCCCATAAAAAGACCATAAAATATAACTTTATCTATTCCATAAATATTATAATATTTGGACTTTACACTGTTGAAAGGGGAATGCAGTAGTGCAGCAGTATAGGAGTGTAGGCCTTAAAGCCCAATAGAATAGTACTATGTAATAGCACATGATCCTAGAAAGATTGGTGTGGTGTCTTTTTGGACTCATTGGAATGAGCTCTTTCCTAGGTAGTTCCCCTAGTGCAAGGTGGCAGCTACTTAGTGGTTAAGTTGTACTATTTATTGGAGCATTTCTCCAACTTGTAAACCTAACACAAAATTAATGAAAGGAAGCACAAGTTGGTAGAAAGCTACGCCGTTTTTCTCATGCATAAACAACATATTGTTGTCTTCATGGTATCAGAGCCAAAATGGTAAAAAAATCCAATCTTTTTAGTAAAAACAGCATTGTTCTTTCATTTCCTGGTAATACAAACCTGTTCTTAGCTTTATTCTGCTTGTATCCTTTCCATTTCATTTGAAATGACAACAATAGAGGTGACCAGTCCACTATATTTGCATCCATCTGATGGGAGCAATTTTATGAATGTTAAGAAACTTCAAGGGTCTGGAAATTTTAGATCATGGAAAAGATCCATGGAAATAGCCTTATTAAGCTCTAAAAGGAAGCTAGGTTTTGTAACTGGTGCAGTAAAGAAAGATGCAACAGATGAAGTAAAAGCAAAAGCATGGGAGACTTGCAATAGCATGATCATCTGTTGGATCATGCAGTCAGTCTCAGATTCAATCAAAAAATCTATCATGTTTGTGAACAATGCAGAACAGATCTGGAAACAACTGGACCAGAGGTTTGCACTCACAAATGGCTCAAGAAAATACAAGCTAAACAAAGAGCTGTATGAAATGAAACAAGGAAGCAAGTCCATCAGTGACTATTACACTCACATGAGAGGATTGTGGGAAGAGTTGGATTCCTTAAACTGCTTGCCCCCAATCACAATAGTGACAACAGAAATCACAAGTTTCTTAAGCTCTCTGAATCAGCAAATGGAAGAACACAAACTTTTCTTGTTCCTAAATGGACTAGAAGATCAGTATGGGGCTCAGAGAAGTTAGTTGATGATGACTTCTCCACTACCAACTGTGGAAGTAGCTTGCAGTTTTCTTGAACAAGAAGAGTCACAGAGACAAGTGTTAGGTCAGATGAAGGATCAATATGACAATTTAGCCATGTTCAGCAAAGGATCAAATGAAGGGTCTACCTGCAGTGCTTGTGGGAAAGCTGGACACTCAGGTGATAAATGTTGGTTTGTGGTAGGTTTTTCAGCTTGGCATCCAAAATCTAGAAATGGAAAGCCTACTCAGAACCAAAACAACTACAAGGGAAAAGGAAAAGGGTTCCAGCAACAAAAATGGAACAAGAACAAGGCTAAAACAGCTCCAAATGTGTCAACTAATTCACATGGTGCAACTGTCCCCACTATTTCAACACAACAGATAGAGCAGCTGCTGAAATTACTTCCAACACCATCTAAGTATGGAGGTTCAGACACAGAAGAGGAGATGGACACAAATTATGCAGGTATGGTGTCCTGTAATTATGTGAAAAGCATAGATAAAGAATGGATAATTGATTCTGGTGCCTCAGATCACATGACTGGTAGTTTTGATTGCTTGAATAATGTTTGTGAAAGCAAGAACAATCCCCATATTAACTTACCAACTGGTCAAACATCTAGAATTTCCCACACAGGAAATGTAATACTTGAAAATGAACTGAACCTCAAAAATGTGTTGTATGTACCTAGCTTTAAACATAATCTCATTTCTGTGAACAAGCTGTCTCAAGACATGAAATGTCAAGTGTCTTTTCACTCTGGTTTTTGTTTAATTCAAGAAGTAAGGAGTGGGAAAGTGAGAGCAGTTGGGAAAGCCAGAAATGGCCTATACTACATGATGAATGAAAATCTTGAGCAGGTTGTAACACCCCCAATTTACTGACTAGAAATAAATAAGAATATAAAAGACTTTATAATAAATTGCGGAAGCTTACACCTAAATCGGAGGTATCACCGCCACACTTGACCACATTGTCAAGTGCTAAGGCTTACAAAACTCAAACTATTACAACTCAATTACTAGGTGATCTATTTACAACTGTTATAAAAGACTAAACGGTAACACTTGAGCTCCTTTAACTTCTAAAGGCAATCCTTCACGATCAATCTGCTCCAGTCATCTTGACTGCTCACCATAGAGGACAAATTCCAAAAGGATCGTCGCAGGGCAACCATAAGAAAAAGACATGGCCACAAACACACATAGCAAATAAACACACACGTCAGCAAAAAGCAACTGTGACAAACGGAAACATACTAATATAGAATAACAAAGGCCCATGTAAACAATGTAGTATGAAACTACATTTCAAGTATGATCCCAAAGATAAAACTAACTCCATACTCTATGGAAACTATAAATCTTATCTTCATATGAACCTCAAATATATTGATATGATCTTTTCCTCTACTAAACGTACTCAAACCAATAGGTGCCATATTTGCTCTTCGTTCTATACCTAACCTTGGACATGGGTAATTCGAATAATAAACCAACAAGTATAAAAACTTGAAACTTTCAATAGCTACTAGAAAGACTCTCTGAGTCAAGGCCACTTTTGGACCAAATCCCACTATGGGGATATTAAGAAAATAATAAAGATTGTATCTTGCTCCTCTACTAATGGTTATTATCTCCTTACCAACATGCCAAGGACTAAGGTCTATCACGTTGAGCCTCAAACCAAAATATAATAATTTATTAACTTTCGTATAATCTGCTCAATATACCCATAACGGGTTTCATAATAAACTTCATGATAACGGCACAAGATCCCACAAGAGTAATGAAATAGTTGTGATTATACTCTTCTGCTTATCTTAAGAAATATAACTAATACCCAATAATAATATCTTTATCATTCCGAAATATAGTTCCATCTATCTAAACGCCTAAACTACTCCTCAATAACATACGGAGTACAAATGAAGCAATTCGTATAAGAACTTGAGTTATGAACTTTAACTCGATCTCACTAATAACCAGTCAACAAAAAAAGCAAATAAATGTAACAATATTAACTAAAAGATATGGGAAAGCTAGTGTTTGGGCTCCCAATCGATTCTCAATTGGGCCACTAAGTCCAAAGCCCAATGGCTCTAAACAACAACATCAAACCTACCAATGGCTATTCAGCCATCCATTAAGGCCCAAGGCCCAATAACAATAAATGACCTATGGGCATTTATTATGCAAACACTATAAATAGGCCGCCAAGGCTCACACCTCAAGGTACGTCCAATTTACCGCCTTAAGACTACTCTTCTAGAGAACTTCTCTCTAGAATCCGAGCATCATTCTTACTTAGGCATCGGAGGGGCTTTCCTCGGAAACACCCCCGAGGCTAGTGACTTTGCTCTTGTGCAGGTGAATTCGGATTCCACTCATTCAAACAAGCAAGATCTTCAACACATACAAAAGGGCCTTCATTCGAAGCCCATTGTTTCCATCTTTACAACACCGGAACAATTTGGCGCCGTCTGTGGGGAAGAACACTTCAAAGCCTTTGAAAGACATCAATCACCTCTTTCCGCGAAAATGGTGAACGATGTTGTTAACAACAATGACGACGATATGATGGTGCGGTCAGATTCAGAATCTGACCAAGAGGGGCACCCTCAATCGATGGCGAGGTCACAGCCAAGCAGAGCTACGACCGCCACAAATGCAGGACCTCCGATTCCAACTAGGGAAGAGCTCACTGCGGCCATGACCATCATGCAAAACTTCCTCTTCAATGAGAAGCAGCAAGGACTGGCAAATGACCGCAGAGAAGAGAGGAGGACCAGGCGAAGGCTGAACGAGCCACCCAGTGTGGAAGTGTCCAGACCCGAACGAGAACTCCTTCCCTTGACAGGTACACACTTGACGTCGAGGTGGATGGAAAGCACGTGGGACACCCAAAAAAGGGCACAACAGCAACCAGATTGGTTTGCGAGACCATCGCCTACTCCAACAGCTCTCCAAAGCGAATCAACTACTCGTAATCTTCGGATCCGAAGCTCGGTACTCAGCAGGTTGAGGCCCTCGGTCCACTCAAGGTTAAGACCCTCGATCCATACGAGACTCGGGGTAGGTGAGTCGAGCAGATCTGGCGAGCGACCCGAGGTCAGTAGCCGAGAAAGAAGAAGAGACGGGAGGCATGATCGAACCCCTAGCCCCCATCGTACGCCCGAACGTTCTAATCGCAGAGCCTCGGCAAACGAAGGCATCAGGGCTAGACTCGGGAAAAGAATCATGACTCCTACGTCATCCCCTTTCTCGGACGAGCTGATCATGGAAGAAATACCGAAGGTAAGACTGCCAGCTCACCTAACCTACAGCGGAATCACAGATCCGAGGGATCATGTCATCTCCTACGAGCAGCAGATGTTCTTGAGTCCCTACTCCGAAGCATGCTGGTGTAAATATTTCCCAACCACGCTAACCGGAGTGGCGGGAGAGTGGTTTAGATCGCTGCCGAAGGGATCGATCAAGAGTTGGAAAAAGCTGAAAAAGAGATTCTGCACACAGTTCGTGAGCAACAATCGCCCCGAGCGAACCACAGCAGAACTGACCTCAATCCAACAAGAAAGAGACGAAAGTCTGAGAGAATTCATGGCCAGATTCATGAAGGAATCAACAAACATACCAAACTTGCAGCCAGACGTGGCCATCTTCGCCTTGAAGCACGCGCTCCAGGAAGGGAAGTTCCGTGACGAACTCTCAATGAAGAACCCCTCCAGAATAGCTGACGTGCTCCAAATGGCTGATGCGTTCATCAGAACCGAAGAGTTCAACAAGGCCGCTGCAAGACTGAAAGGATCGTCGGATCCGAGAGACACAAAGAATACTCAGAGCAAGCCCGAGGGCGGCTCAAGGAAGGGGAAAGAGAAAGTAGGAGCTAGAGAGATGAGCCCGAAGAAAGACGGGAGAAGGGGTGAACTTCAACCCAAGTACACCAACTACACTCCACTAGCTCTGCCCCGAAAGGAGATATTCAGCCTCAATAGAAATGACGAAAAGTGGAAACTACCTGGGAAGCTCAAGTCCAACCCAGCTCGGAGAAACAAGAACAAATGGTGCGAGTTCCATGATGACTTCGGTCACCATACCGAAGAATGCAACTCGCTGAAAGACAACATTGAGGACCTCGTTCGCCGAGGCTACCTGAAACAATACTTGTTAGACCGAAGGGAGGAATGTGGAGGTCTACGTGGATGACTCCATCGTAAAAAGCATCAAGGAGGAAGACCATGTCAAAGACTTGGCAGAGACCTTCGGAAATCTGAGGAAATACAGCATGAAGCTGAACCCAAAAAAATGCGTCTTCGGGGTGAAGTCAGGGAAGTTCCTCGGATTCATGGTGAGCGAAAGAGGAATTGATGCGAACCCAGACAAAGTCCAAGCGGCATTGGATTTACCCGAGCCGAAGACCAAGAGAGATGTGCAGAGGCTAACCGGCAGGTTAGCCGCACTAACAAGGTTCATATCAAAAGCCTCGGACAAGGGAGCCCCCTTCTTCAAGGCACTGAAACCAAAGAACCTCCCCGGAGGAGAAGCAGAACCAGTCAAGAAAAAGGGGGTCCCGAGGAAAGTGGATCCCGAACTGATATGGGAACAGGAGCAAAAAGAAGCTTTTCAGCAACTCAGAGCCCACCTAGCTCAACTGCCGACACTGGCCAGACCAAAGGAGGGGGAAACCCTGTACCTATATGTCGCAGTTAGCCCTGGAACCGTCAGCGCAGTGCTTCTTCGGGAAGAAGAAAAGAAGCAACAGCCAATCTACTTCACCAGCCGAACACTCACAGGAGCCGAAACCCGGTACCCACTCATCGAGAAAGTCGCATATGCAGTAGTGGTAGCTGCACGAAAACTGAGGCCATACTTCGACTCCCACCAGATCACAGTGCTAACTGACCAACCGCTCGAAAAAGTACTCGACAAAATAGAGAGGTCAGGAAGATTGGCTGCCTGGGCCTTCGAACTATCAGAGTTCGGCATCAAATATCAGCCGAGGACAGCAATCAAAGCACAAGCATTGGCAGACTTCTTGGCCGAGTGCTCATACCAGGAAATGTTGGATGATACGAAAAGCACTTGGGAGGTCTTCACTGACGGATCTTCCACAGTAAACGGCTCAGGGGCAGGAGTTGTACTAATCCCCCCGACGGGGAAAAGCATAGAGTATGCATTGAAGTTCGGCTTCAAAGCAACCAACAACGAGGCCGAATACGAGGCCGCAATCGCAGGGATAGAGCTTTGTTTATCCCTGGAGGCCGAACATGTTCGCCTCAAAACTGATTCCCAGCTTGTAGCCAACCAGATCCGAGGGGAGTATGAGGCCAAATGGCCCAGCATGACAGCCTATTTAGCAAAAATTAAATCCTTAACGTCAAAGTTAAGATCCTTTGAAGTCATCCTCATTCCCCGAGGACAGAACACGCAAGCAGACGCACTGTCAAAACTCGCAAGCTCAACACTCGTCGACCTAAACAGGTCGGTCCACGTGGAAGTTCACCAAAAGAGAAGCATCGACTTGCTACCCACCACAGTATGCAGCTTACGTACCGAACCTAGCTGGATGGACGCAGTAGTTGCATACAAAGAAAGGGGAGAACTTCCCGAAGATAAGCTGCAAGCGAGAAAACTGAAAAGATTCAACAGATGGTTCATCATCAGCGCCGAAGGAGAGCTCATGAGGAAATCATTCTCTGCTCCGTTGCTAAAATGTGTGGGTCCAACAGACGCTGACTACATCCTAAGGGAAATCCACCTCGGGATATGCGGAAACCACATTGGAGGTAGGACATTAGCACATAAAGCCCTTCGGGCTGGGTACTGGTGGCCCACTATGGTTTCCGAGGCAAAGCAGATGGCAAGGAAATGCGAGAAATGCCAAAAGTTCGCACCAGCCATCCATCAACCAGCTCAAACCCTACAATCAACACTGTATCCCTTACCATTCGCACAGTGGGGGTTAGACATCATTGGTCCCTTCCCCTCAGCGACGAACCAGAAGAAGTGGTTGATTGTAGGAGTCGACTATTTTAGCAAATGGATCGAAGCCGAAGCTGTCTCCTCCATCACCGAACCTCAGGTCCGCAAGTTCATATGGCAGAACATCATCACAAGGTTCGGCATACCAAGACTGATGGTCTTCGACCACGGGAAACAGTTCGACAACACCCCGTTGCAAAAGTGGTGCAAACAGTTCGGCATACACCTAGCGTACTCGGCAGTCTGTCACCCACAAAGCAACGGGCAAGCCGAAGCTGCTAACAAACTCATCCTCAACGCACTCAAGAAAAGAGTCGAGGATGACAAAAACAAATGGTTAGAAGAGCTACCCGGAACGCTATGGTCCCTTCGGACCACTGAAAAAGAAGCTACCGGACAAACACCGTTCCACCTTGTATACGGATCCGAAGCTGTAATTCCTGTGGAAATCGGAACAGAAAGCCTGAGGATCCAGGCATACAACAGATATGATGGGCTCCAAGGAGAAAGCAACAATCAACTTCTATCCGAAGCTCTCGATCTACTGGACGAAGCTCGGAACGATGCAAGGACACTCAACGCAGCCTATTTGCAGAGGGTCAACAAGCATTACAACCGAAGAGTCAACGCCAGACCCCTAAAAGTCGGTGATCTAGTACTCAGAAACGCCGCCTCGGTTCAGAAAGGACGGATCCATGGCAAACTCTCAGCCACTTGGGAAGGACCATACATCATCCATTCCGAAAAAAGGCCAGGCACGTATATGCTGAAACAGTTAGATGGAACAATCCTGAAGAACCATTGGAATACCGATGTTCTCAAGAAATATTTTGTATGATCCCTGTCTGTAAACCAAGTAAGTTGTTTAATGAGAAGAGGAAAGCCATTGGCACCATGAGTTTCATTAAACTTATCTCTATAATTATTGTCCCTTTATATATATATATGCAGCCTCGGATCTGATCAATCCGAGACTAAAAACAGGTTGACTTTGCCCATTCCTTGATAAAATGCAAGAAATGACCAAATCATACACTTCAGGGAATCGTCCAGAATCCTCGGATTCGCGGTACCCTAATAAAATTTGTTCGCAACAAACAGTCGCTCGAATTAAGTTATAAAACTCCGGCTCAGATCCACGGATCGCCGAAGGCATAACTAAAGAGGCAGACTAGCGATCTCTTGCCCAGGTTTCCGAACCACAAGAGATCGGAAGAACAATCCAAACCTCTGAGCAGATCGACGGATTTGAAGAGTCTGGAAACTAAAGAGTCTCTTAGCAGATCTACGGATTTGAAGAACTCGCAAAACTAAAGAGTCTCTTAGCAGATCTACGGATTTGAAGAACTCGCAAAACTAAAGAGTCTCTTAGCAGATCTACGGATTTGAAGAACTCGCAAAACTAAAGAGTCTCTTAGCAGATCTACGGATTTGAAGAACTCGCAAAACTAAAGAGCCTCTTAACAGATCTACGGATTTGAAGAACTCGCAAAGTCAAAGAGTCTCTTAGCAGATCTACGGATTTGAAGAACTCGCAAAAGTTAAAAAGTCTCTTAACAGATCTACGGATGTAAAGAGCTCGCAAGATCAAAAGGTTTTTAGCAAGTCTACAGAAAGAGGAGCTCGAGAAATCTACGGATCTAAAGACCTAAAATTGCGAAAGTACAAATTGAAAAGAAGCAGCCAAGTAACAAACATTCATTTTTTATTCAATATTTGGGGGGAGTACAAATACACTGAAAACCTCAAAAATTGAAAACAAAATGAAACAGTTAAAATCGGCAGCCATCAACAGACAATACCGGCCTACCGAAGTACTAAAAGAAAGCAAAAAGAAATGAGTACAACGCAGCGCCGAGGCAAAAGGGGGAAAAGCAAGCACATATTCGGAAGTCCTCAACTGGAACCGACCGACTCTGAAGAAGACGACTGCCCGAATCCCTAACTCTTGGGAGTCTCAGGAGCGGCCCCTAGGGGAGCATCCTTCGAAGAACCCCCAGCAGTGGTATCACCTTCGGAAGTTGCCTTCTGGGCCCGAGCCTCTGCAAGAGCAGCTTGGCGTTCAGCTTCAGCTTCATCTCGATCAGCTTGGCATTCCACCAAGTGGTCCTCGGCCTGCATCCATAGAGGAACTTTCTCGTTCCAAGGGAAGTGAGGCATGTGCTTCGCAAACATGCGCCGAGCACCCAGGATGCCGTTCCAGTACTGCTCTCTACACTGATCAGCAGTGTAGAGGTTGACTCGCTCCTGCTCCAGCTTCCGAATATAGTCATCCTTTTCCCGAAGCTTCAGTCGAAGGACAGGCACCTTATCAGCTTGCTGCTGGATCAGCTCCCGATGCTGGACAAAATGGTGGAGCCTTAACTCCGCCTCTTTATGCTCCTTGTCGGCCGCTTCAAATTTAGACTTCATCTCCTGGAAGAGTCTATCTTTTTCCTCAAGTTCGCTAGCGAACTTAGCGGCCATATCCTTCTTTTCCTCAGCAAAGGAAGCGATCTTCTCAGCATCCTCTTCAACTCGGAAGATGAGCTGGCCAACCTCGGTCCCGATCTTCTCAGCAGACTCTCTAGCCTCGCGACTATAGTGAAGGTACAGCTGCTTGAGTTCCGTAAGCTCGGAGAGGAGTTGCCCAGCCTTCTGGTCCAAAATGGGAATATCACGAGCATAAGCCTCACGATATTTCCTTAGTTGTTTCTCCTCAACCGAGCTACACTCGGAAGCGAACGAAGACCAGAAAACAGCCTGGGAACGAGAGAAAGATGAGCAAAATAGGAAAAACATAAAACGAAAACACAACTCAAAGAGAAAAATCTAGCAAATTACCTCGTTCAGATAGTACTGGGCCATCATAGCCGGATTCCTCTCTTCGGCACCAGGAACCCTCCACTGCGGGTTAGCACGAAGCAGATTCTCCCGAGCAGCCTCGGGGCCCACCAAGGATCCCACGTGAGCCAAGGGGTCCTCTCCCAAAATCGGAGCCCTGGCATATCGAGCCATCGCCTCCCTTACTTCTTCGGGGATCCGTTTTAGCGGAACATCCGAACAGGGATCAGCATGGATCAGCCTATCCAGGGCCGAGGTAGAAGTAGAACCCAAAGTTGAGTGGCGCCTCTTCCTCGTCAAACCTTGCTCGGGCTGCTCCTCCTCTCCAGCAGAGGGAACCTCCTTCTGAACCTCGGGGACCGCAGCTTCGGGGCCCGAGAGATCTATCATCTCCTTGTCTGGACTCTTCTCCCTCTCGAAGGGAAGATCAGCAGACTCCTTCTTCTCCCCAGCTACCTCAGGGACATCCGAACCAGGAACAAAATCGGCTTCAATCGCCTCCATCACCTCGGTGATATCCTGGATTTCGATCCCCAAAGCAGCAGATGGTTTAAGGGGAGAAGGGATGATATCTTCCTCGATCAGCGGCTGATCCACGGGCGGCGGTTCAGCAACCACCACACTCTTTAACTTCTGCCCTGGCAAGGGCATGAAGTGAAGAAGATTCTTAGGAGGAGGCATGACTTCCGAAACCGCTTCCTACATAGCAAGCGTTCAAAGATTAGTTTCCGAAAAAGGGAGAAACGAACTACAAAAAATCCAAGTCAGAACAAATACCTTCTCCGAGGGCTGAGAAGCCTTCGCTTTCTTCGGATGCGTGGACGGCCTCAAAAGAGTGCTACCCTTCCTTTTGCGTTGATCCTAAAAAGGGGAGACCAAGGGTCAACGAATATAAAAGAAGAAAAAGGAAGAAATAGAGAAAAAAGCGGGAAATACCCGGTTCCTAGATAAAGTGATATCTATCCGAGCCGGAGATGAAACCGAAGGAACGGCACGCGGCACAGCGTCAGTCCCAGGACCCTAAAAAGATGGTCCAGGACCAAGACGTTAGCCGACGGCCAACCGAAAAGAAAAAGATAAACAGAAAATCGAGCTTATAAATGAACACTCACCGGGTCCGAAGTTGTCTTCAACTCAGGAAGCACAACCTTCACAGGAACAGCTTCAACAGAAGAGGCGGAATCCCACGGATCAGCTCGAACTTCGGATATCCGAGCAACCCCCGAAGGAGACAACACGTAATCCTTCAGACGAGGATTACGAGGGTTATCTTTTCCGAACTTGTACTCGGGAGCCGGGTCGTGAATAGTCTTCAAATCCAAAGAAATGCCCAACTTCTTAGGATCAATGCAGCTAAAGCCGTACTCTGCAAAAACAAAGCACAAAACATGTCAGCAAAACGAAACAGGAAAGAGGACAAACTCACTGAAAAAACGGTCTCAGCCGAAAGACACCTACCCCTGTCAAAAATCCTGCTGAGACCGGCAACAGCAAGAATGTCCTCCCTCAAAATGTAATTGAGATTCGGGAGCCAGCTAGACGGCAGTCGATGGTTATCCTCTTGAGCCAAGAACCACTGGAGGAGGTCCACATAGTGGCGATGGTTCCGATCTGGAGCTGCCACACCCCTCATATCAGGATCAGGAGCCACGAACCACTTCGGAGGACGATAAAAGTTGGGATGCTTCGGATCCGTCGGCACACGGACGAGCAACCACTCCGTCTTCCAATTGTGGTCAGAGCTAAGGTAGGGGTACGCCGTGATGTAGTTCGGATCCCCCCTCTTTCGGGACTTCTTGTTGACAATGGTCCACCAACCATACCCATCACCCTTGGAAGCATGGTTGAGAACCAGATCGTGAAGATCCCGAAAAATAGCGACAGAGCAAGGGAAATTGACGAAGTCACACACCCATCTAAATCCGATTATGTGCCTCATAGATTTGGGTGTGAGCTGGGCCAAACTAATGTTGTACGACACCAAAAGCTCGGATACGAACGGATCCAAAGGAAAGCGGAGACCATTCTCCAAATGGTGAGTGTACACGGAAATGAACCCCCTCGGTGGATGAGTCACCCGAGGACGCTCTTGTTCAGGAAGCTCGCACCAGTACCCCAAGGCATGCTGAATTCCGTATAGCTCCTCGGCCTTCCGATGATAATTCCCTAACTTCGCTTCCACCAACCAGTCACCGCTGACCGATTTCTCCAACGGACCGTCGATCTGCGTGGTCTCGTGCAAAATTGAGGCATACTTACCCTTCGGATCAGCTTCCGTCCAATGAACTGGAAACTCGGAGTAACGACGACGAGCACCCGAAAAGCCAGCTCTCTCATCAGAGGTTGCGCGTTCATCTTCGGAAGCATCCCAACCAATCGAACTCTTCACCAACGGCCTCTCCGAAGGTCGACCCCTCGAAGATTTCGGTAACCTCCCCGAAGGCACGTTCTCTCTCTCACTAGAGGAACCAACAACGAACTTGCTTTTGCCCCTATTCTTTGCCATGGTCGCGAAATCTCGATCTAGGGTTTAGAGTGAGGGGTAGAAGGAAGAGAGAAGAAAAAAGGAGAACTCAGAAGCAAATTACCTTTTTCCGAAGCGGAATTCGCCGATAAAGCGAACAACACAAGTTCCCGAAGTCTAAAGTTGGCCGAATTTCGTAGATCTGAAGAAGCAAATTGCACTGCGATCGCCGGAATTTAGAGAGAGAATGGGTTTGAAATAAGGAGTAAAAAGTTCAAAAGGAGCAAAGCACCCAGTATTTATAGAAAAGAGAAAGGGCGCATCAACTTCCTCAAACCCACGATCTCCATGACACATTACAATTCCCAACACTTGTCATCAATGCAAATCATCCCTTTTCAAAAAAGAGAGGGAACTTTCGGACTTCTGACAGCTGGAAACCCACCCATTTAATTCTAAATGGACCGGGTCTGGGGGGCATGTTGTTTGGGCTCCCAATCGATTCTCAATTGGGCCACTAAGTCCAAAGCCCAATGGCTCTAAACAACAACATCAAACCTACCAATGGCTATTCAGCCATCCATTAAGGCCCAAGGCCCAATAACAATAAATGACCTATGGGCATTTATTATGCAAACACTATAAATAGGCCGCCAAGGCTCACACCTCAAGGTACGTCCAATTTACCGCCTTAAGACTACTCTTCTAGAGAACTTCTCTCTAGAATCCGAGCATCATTCTTACTTAGGCATCGGAGGGGCTTTCCTCGGAAACACCCCCGAGGCTAGTGACTTTGCTCTTGTGCAGGTGAATTCGGATTCCACTCATTCAAACAAGCAAGATCTTCAACACATACAAAAGGGCCTTCATTCGAAGCCCATTGTTTCCATCTTTACAACACCGGAACAGCTAGTAATTAATGCCAAAATAACTTAACATGCATCACGAATAATAGTTAAAAAAAAACAACATCAATAGAATATACACCCTTAATTCCGCTTATCATGCTCACAAATCACACAGCTCCAATTCTAGTCAGAGTTAGAACTAATAATTAATAAATACAGACGATTAGAGGAAACTAGGAGCACGTGATTACCTTCCTGTAAAATAAAATGCAATACCGCATATCCAAGCGAGTAAAAGAATTTGGTGGCTGCTTCTCATTGTAAAAATGATGCGCATGATTAGGGGGTGTAAGTGGATTGAGAAAAGTCCAAAGTCCAATCCAATCCAGTCCAAACTTGTCGGACTGGATCGGATTTGAAATTTTTTGGATCGGACTCGGACTTAAATTACCAAGTCTAACTATTTTTGGACTGGACTTGGACTCAATCTTTTGGAGTCCAAAAATCCAATCAAGTCCAAAGTTTTATGATTTTATTTATAGAGAAGCATATGTAATTTAAAAACTATTTTGAAATATGTGATATTTGGGCCTTTAATAACTATGTGCAACAAAAAACAACAAAATATCACACTCCATATAAAACCCATATCAACCTCTTTCTCCCGCCGGCTGTGATAGTTGATTGTTGATCTTTATTATACATACTTTTTTTAAGAACTATAACCTTTGCTAAGGTTTTGATTTGTAAGACATATTGTTATTTATAATTATATCTATTGGTTAATGGCTATTTATTTACGCTTTATGGAAGAGTAACTTGTAGTTGTAGGTATTAAAACATTTCATAACCAATATTTAGTACTCGTATATTTTATTGTATGTGTCAGAAATGTTAGCCGGTAACAATATTATTTGCATTATGATCGAAATATTTGACTTTACCTTTTTTATAAAAAAGAATTAAAATGAAGTTTCTTTTCTAATAAAAATTCGGACCGGATTGGACTGGATTCGGACTGAAGAAATTTTTTATGGATCGGACTGGATCGGACTCGAAAAAAGCTTGGATCGGACTCGGACTCAAATATCCAAGTCCAAAATTTTTTGGATTGGATTTGGACTTGGCAAAGTCCAATCCAGTCCATCCAATTTACACCCCTACGCATGATATAAAGATAGGAGGATTATGTGCATATCAATTTTAGTAATGGGTTTGATTTTGATAAAGGTTTTATGAAGCTTTGACCCACAAACTCACAAAGAGGGAAAAACTCAGAAGAGGGCCGGAAGAAAAGGACGGCAGAAGCTAAGAAAATAATTAGGGCTAACGGAACTACGGAATATATAGTACTAATAATAAGAGTCCTACTGAATTTAAAACAACATTTTCAAACTTCCCGAAAATATTAAAAGAGACTAACTAAAAGCAGAAAATCATTTAATAATACTTATAACTTCATTTTCGCTATTAAAAATATTTTACGAAATCATAAAATATTGGGGTATTACAATCTATCCCCCTTAAAAGAAGTTTCGTCCCGAAACTTAAAGTTAAAAAATACAGGGTATTACAATCTACCCTCCTTAAAAGAGTTTCGTCCCGAAACTTAAAGAAAAAATACAAGGTATTACAATCTACCATCCTTAAAAGAACCTTCGTCCCGAAACTTAATTTAGAAAAACTTTGTTACTTTAGTTTCAAATTCTAAAGATTTTTTTAAAAAAAAACAAAGAACAAAAAAAAATAAAAATTATACCAAACTTAAACTTTTGCGACATAAAATATTAGGAATATTACATACTATCCCCCTTAAAAAAAGGAGTTCGTCCTCGAACTCAAAACTAGTCATATAGACTCATTACAAGAATCACATAGCTAACACGTAGAAAGAGATAGTCTCTTCAATTAAGCGGCTTGTCCTATAACTTTTTAACTTAATTAGCCATTTTAATCCTAGACAACTCAAACGCTGAGATATGAAGATCTCTGCGTCAAACCCAAAGAGCGATTAGGCTCTTGATACCATTTTGTAACACCCCGACAATTCTCTCTTTTCTAAAACAACATTTTAATATAAAACGTAGAGAATTATCAAGGCATTATCGCCCGTGTGAAAACGTAACGGCTTATTCAGAATTTTGCAGCGGAAAACATAAAACTAACTTTAGGTTTATAAATAATCGATTACAGGTTTAATCCCAAAAATCATCCAACGAAAATAAGGAAATATAAATAGTACGACAAGTTTAAAGTCCCAATTAACAAACCCAAGTCAACTTAGCAAATCAAAACTAAATACAAGCTCTCTATTCCCGATCCCAATGATGCAACATCTTCAAACCTGCAGATGGACAATGCTTATTGATCCTTAGAGTCTGCTCACCAAAGATTGGGTCATCACAGGATCAATAAGGCATAGCCATGATCAACATGCACAAGCAAAAGCACGTAATCAGCAAAGCTGAGTACTACATACTAAATCAATAATAATAATCCTAACATGATTCTGTTAAACGAACAATCCTAACACGGTACTAAATAAAACATAAGCAAGGATAATCAAGATATATTGACTTGAAGACTATATTTGACTGAACTAGACCTTTGTATCATTAACATTATTTTAATTGAAATAGTCAATGGACTGAGTTGTCTACTAGAAACTTCTTCTTCTTCACTAAGGAAGACGAGGTACGGGCGCGACTCCGTAAACCCCAATGACCTGCGATATCGAGGGACTTTTGAATAAAATAGAACCGGTGATCAATCCGGTCCCAGAAAAAGCCATAGGCGACCCATGACCCCAACTCCTGATTGTCCGTCACTTTAGACGTGCACAGTCTAAAGCTATTGCTACTCAGTTTCACTTTACACGATTTACACATTAAACTCTGTTATGACTCAACAATCACATAAGTCATACAATCAACAATTATTCTCCACTGTTTTTATCTTGGAATTAAGTACGTGATCACAGATATGTCAATCAAGACTCATTCCAATTAAATCCAACCTTTCCTTTAATACTGATTAACCCCTCTATATGGGTATAAGGTTTCAACTTACTAAACAAGGTCCTCGGCCCTTATAAAGTAGTGAAAAGCTAAAAGGGAACAATGAACAATCGATCTGAATCAATATATATAATAATCTAATGTTCCCAACCAACATGTTCTCATCAATCATCCATACTAACATGCTATAATTCTCATAACGAAATATATATGCTTAACATGTCCATCCAACAATATTAAACATGCATTTTCAACATAACCTAGTTCATCAACAATTTCAACATAACCAAGTTCCTCAATCATTTCAACATAACGAAGTTCATCAATCATTTCAATATGGTTTCAACAAATCATACACATTCCAAGCACACAGGTATGTACGTACCTTGTGTAAACAAACTGATAGGCCACTTTAACGAATTCAAAAGTCACCCACAAAGAATTCTCCGCCTAAAATAATCAAGAAACGTACCCAAATCAATTCCTAATCATTGGCAACCATAACAAAGCATTCTAAATGCATCATAAACATATTTATGAAGGAAATAATGCCCTTGGTCCAAGTATGCATTCTATGTTAAGTCTAATAAGTGCGGTTCAGTATTAATTAACAAGTTAATAATTCAGTGAGATCAAGTGAGCTGAATGCCTAGCTAGAGGCCGCTTCAGTTCAAGTGGAATTAATGATATTAATCCACAGCTTACTCTTGACTGAACCCGTAGGGTCACACAAATAGTACGCAAACGGATCAAGTATTTAATGGCATTAAATACTCCATCTATGGATATTCGGAATCGACGGATCTTGGTTTCAGTGGGAGCTGAGATCGTCACAGGCAAGAAATGAATACTCCGGAAACGATGATATTGCCGGAAACGGAAATATGGATCGTATCGGAAATATAAATATTGTCCAAGTCGTAGATGTTGTCGGAAACGGAAACATGGCACGTATCGGAGAATATTATCGGAAATGGAAATATTGCCGGAATCGGAAATATTGCTGGAAACGGAAATATTGTCAGAATCGGAAATATTATCGGAATCGGAAAATAATTCCGGAAACGGAAATATTAAATATTTGTTAGAAACGGAAATTAATTCCGGAATCGGAAATATTAAATATTGTTCGTATCGGAAATGAATTCCGGAACCGGGAATTTAATCAGAAGCGTATCGTACGAATAAGCATCGGACGAGGCCTGCCGGACGAGGGCCCAGCACGAAGCCAGGCCATCGCCCAGCAAGCCACACGCATCCAACAACACGCCAATGCCTCGACCAGGCCCAGCGCAAGACCAGTCCCAGCCAAGGCTGGCGCGCGCGCACAAATGGGCTGCGGGCAGTGGGCCTGTGCGCCGTGCGCACAGCGTGGGCCGCAAGGCTTGCGCATGGGCGTGCGATGCTCGTGCGGTGCGTGTGTACGTGCTATACGAATCCTAAAGCTATCGGAATTCGTGCATAGATTAAATCCTAAATCCTAAAAGATTAAATTAATTATTTAGAGTTCTAATAGGATTCTAATTAATTAATTAGTATTCTAACAGGATTCGAAATCCTTTCCAAGGTTCTATAAATATATGCCTAGGGTCACAAATTTATACACGAGTTTTTCATAGAGTATTCAAGTATTCAAAGTGATTTTTGAGAGCAAAAATTCAGTCATACAATTGCCTAATAAGTGCCGAAAATTCTAAGTACCTTAAGGGCGATCCTAGTTGGTCAAGCTTAAGGCGGATCCGGACGTGCTGTGGACTATCTACGGAGGGACGACACTTGGAGTCCTAAAGACTTGTTCTTGTTCGGTTCGGGCGCAGCTAGGGAGGGCACGCAACAAAGAGTATGCATCTAAACTATGCTAAATGATTATGTGTAAATAATATGTTTTCCTGGCTTTATGGTTTTTCCGCATGATTGATTAATTGTCATATGTATCATAATCTAACAGTGGTATCACGAGCCTCTTATTATTTTCATAATCTAAATTGCATGAACATGGTTAAATATTACAAATTTGCAAGAATTAAAAGGGGTGATTAATTTTCGTAATTGTTAATTAATTGCAAATTGCGTTTATTTAATTATACGTACGCAGTTTTTCGGCAGTTTCTTCGTTACTCATCCAAATCGAGTGATTTTTGTGTCAATTCCGCATGTAAAAGGCCGAACCCAGAATTCTCAAATTCGAAGCCTAACTATGACTTTTCAGAGGTTTTAGTTTTTCGAATGCAAAATTTCGTAAATTTAAGATGTTAAATTAAATATTTGCGATTTCTTGAATTTTTTATTGACCTACTGTATATGTTTAACAAGTTTGAATGCCTAGCCTTGTTAATTATGCAATCTAATTTGTAATTATGATTAATTTGTTAAAAATTAGAATAATTTAGAATTAATTTGATTTTCATAATTAATTGTAATTTAATTAGATACCTATGATTAAAAACCACCATAAAAATTATAAATTTGTGTTAAATTTTAAATTTTTATGACCTAGACTTGAATCCATGTTAATCGGAAATCAATTGAATAATAAATTTTCGATTTTTCGCCCTAAAATTATGAAATTAATATTATTTATTAATTTGTCATTAATTTTGAATATAAATTTTAAATTTTTATGCGATTCGCTCATATAACTTGCACGCACAAAGCAATGGACACTACGTGTTACCCTTAAGGGGTGTTGTATAGTGCGGGCATGTGACGACGAGCAAGGGAGCTCGTCGCCCATGCGGTACGAATGCAATGAGCAAGGCCATGGTGCACGAGCACAAGGCAGCAGCCCTGCCTTGTGTCGTGGGCTGTGTGCAATGGGCGAATGGGCGAGGGCGAGAGCAAGGCACGAGCAGTCGCGTGTGGGCAGCAAGCGAGCTTCGCCACAGCGCGCACTGCCTCGCGCAAGCGTGCGGAGCCTCGCGCGCAGCGAGCGTAAGCTCGCGTGCCACGAGTGCTGCGCCAAGCATCGATCGCTCGCGCGCAGCGGGCGCTGTTGTGCGTACGACGAGCGCTGTGCCCAGCGATGGCGTGCGAGCGCTATTGTGCGTGCGGCGAGCGTTGCGCCCAGCGATGGCGTGCGAGCGCTATTGTGCGTGCGACGAGCGCTGCGCCCAGCGAATGGCGTGCGAGCGCTATTGTGCGTGCGACGAGCGCTGCGCCCAGCGATGGCGTGCGAGTGCTTGTTGTGCGTGCGACGAGCGCTGCGCCCAGCGATGGCGTGCGGGTGCGTGTTGCGACGTGCGACGAGCGCTGCGCCCAGCGATGGGCTGCGGTAGCATGCTCGTGCGTCGAGCACTGGCGCGCGCATCGAGCACCATGCGTGATGCCTTGCGATGGTGAGCAGCAGCGATGCGACGCAGCGCATGGGCTGCGCGTACATGGCCAGCGATGGCTGTGTGCGTGTGGCCCATGGGCGTGCGACGCGTGGGATTGTTGCGTTGCGATTAGATCGTTTTGAAATTTTAATTTGAAATTTTCAGTTTACGTAATTTTAATTAATTTTAAAATTGATAATTTAAATTATTTTCTTGGATTTTAATTTTGAATATTGTAATTATAATAAATTTTATTTATTCTAATTATTTTACTAAAATTAAAATCATGAATTAATTTAAATACGACTGAAATTAAATTAAACTTTGTGGATTCAATTATAAATTTATATGAGCTTTAAATTTTATTTAAATTTGTATGTTTCCGGTTAGACTAGAAATACATTTTTATGTTTGAAATTAGTAAAGCATATGAATTTATTGGTTTAAGTGGGAGCCCCTTTTAGTCATAAACTCTTGATTAGGTCTACAAAACCTTAATGTTAAAACAACTTGATTAGAATTAATAAGGACTGGATAATTTGTAGATTATTGGTGCCCTTGATTAATTGATGCAAATGTTTATGTGATGCATAATGTGTTTTACTAACCAGCTATGTGGGCCATTCATGTTAATGAATGGGTGAATGGTATATATTGTATATGTACTGTTTTGCAGGTTATGAAGTGACTAGTATGGCCCTAATTATTTTCTTGCTTTTGTTTTTCACGTAAATCAGTTTTGGGTAAGGGTTTGGGTTCCTTTTTGGGTTTTAATGGTTTGGGCTTTAACCAATTGGGTTAGGAGTAGGATTTGGGTTGTTGAATCCAAAATGGTTAGGATTGCTTCCTAATTTCAATCGAACGGAATTTCGTAATTCGAATTCGTTTTAACTTAAAATTCTAAAATCATTTTCAATTTTGTAAACCGTTGAAAATATTAAAATGTAATAAATAAATATACGTTAATTATATATTTATTACTAAAACTCATAAATTCTATTTAAATATAAATAATATACGTTAAAATATATTAATAAAATTTATAAATTTACGGGGGATTACACAGGTATTAGAAAATGTGAGAAATGAGATTATGGGAACAGAAAAGAATTGGAGTAAGTGTGCAATGGAAGTTAGTAGCTGCAGAGAGGTTCCAAGTGTTGTGACTGATGTTCCAGTGTTGAGCAAGTCAACCTTATGGCACCACAGACTAGGACATGCACCTATGTCTAAAATACAGAAAATTGATGGACTTAAGTGTCCAAAGAGCAATGACAGAGAAGTATGTTTGACATGTCCTCTGGCTAAATTCACCAAACTACCCTATTATGTGAGTGAATCAAAGGCTAGAAAGGTGTTTGATCTTGTGCATATAGATATATGGGGACCTTATAAAGTGCCTACAAGAAAGAACTTCAGGTACTTTCTCACCATGGTTGATGATCACAGTAGAGTGACTTGGGTGAACCTTCTCAAACACAAATCTGATGCATATGAATCTATTGAGAGCTTTGTGAATATGGCAAAAACTCAGTTTGAGAAAAGTGTGAAAATCATAAGATCAGACAATGCTCTTGAATTTGATGACAGGTAGTGCAGACCTTTCTTTGAAAGAATGGGGATCATTCATCAAACCTCATGTGTTAATAGACCTCCGCAAAATGGTAGAGCAGAAACATACTTGAAATGTCAAGAGCTTTGAGATTTCAAGCTGGCCTACCTCTCCATTTCTGGGGGGATTGTGTAATGACTGCCACACACATAACAAATAGGATACCAAGTGAAATCTTGGAGCATAAAAGTCCCTATGAAGTGTTGTATCAAGAGAAACCCAAATACAACCATATGAAGGCATTTGGGTGCCTAGCCATGGCTAGCAATCCTACTGTAACATCTGACAAACTTCAGGCTAGAGGTGTACCTTGCATCTTTTTAGGGTATCCTCACACTCAGAAGGGCTATAGGCTCTACAATTTTCTTACTCATGTGACTTTTGTCTCAAGAGATGTCAGATTCTATGAAACTATTTACCCTTATCATATTTCCATTCAACCTCTTCTCAACCACAAAATACCAACAACTCAAACACAGTTCCAACACAAACATGGGTTGATACTGATGAGCCTATGGGTGCTGTGTTGCAAGATCATCCTCAACCTCAAACACCACCTCAAAATCACCCTCAAACACAACCTCAAACGCAACCTCAAACACAACCCCACTCATCACCTCAACCTAACCCAAATCCACCAGTGAGAAGGTCTAGAAGAGGACAAAGACCACCATCTTGGCATACAGACTATCATATCACAAACATGACAACAAGCTCATATCCTACCCAAATACAAGAAAAGACACATGTTCATGTGAGCCAGCAATACTACTATCTGATGAGTCATTTCGCTCCTCAAAGTGATCCTATTTTCTTCAAAGATGTAGTGAAGAAAACTCATTGGCTTCAAGCCATGAATGAAGAACTTGATGCATTGGAAAGCAACAATACATGGGAAATCACCTCCCTGCCACCTGGTAAAATTGCAATTGGATCAAAGTGGATCTACAAAACAAATTATCATGCAGATGGTGGATTGGATAGGTACAAGTCTAGACTGGTGATCATGGGAAATAGACAACAACATGTCATTGACTATGAAGAAACTTTTGCTCCAGTGGCAAAGCTAGCCACTGTGAGATCCTTGCTGGCTATTGCTGCTCTTCAAGGATGGGATGTACATCAAATGGATGTAAAGAACGCATTTCTGCATGGAGACCTAGAGGAAACTGTGTTCATGAAACTTCCATCCTGGATACACAGGAAAAGGATTCAGATTTGGTGATAAGTTTGAGGGGGAGTTACCAAACTCAAAGGGTATACCTCAACTTGTGTGTAGATTGTTGAAAGCTCTGTATGGTCTGAAGCAGGCACCAAGACAGTGGTTTGCCAAGCTAAGGTCTGCTTTGTTGGAACACAACTTTGTTCAATAAAAAACAGACTATTCTTTGTTCACAAAAATAGAGGGAGGTAACTTTGTTGCAATACTGGTCTATGTGGATGATTTGGTGATAACTGGTAATAACCTAAATGTCATCACAACAACAAAAGAGATGTTGGCTTCTCAATTTCATATGAAGGATATGGGAGAGTTGAGTTACTTTCTGGGAATTGAAGCTGACATAACTCAAAAAGGCATCTTCCTTTCTCAAAGAAAGTACACCTGTGACTTGCTGAGTGAGTATGGGCTGACTGACTGCAAACCTCTCAAGTTGCCAATGGACTCTCATGTGAAACTCACTATGGCAACAGGAACACCTCTCACAGTTCCAGAGGAATATCAAAAGCTAGTTGGAAAACTAATCTACTTGACCATAACTAGGCCTGATATTGCCTATACAGTACATGTGCTAAGCCAATTTATACACATTCCTACTTCAGTTAACCTTCAAGCAGCTAAGAGAGTTCTTAGGTATCTTTCAGGCAGTATTATTCTAATTTATATCTAAGAAAAAAAATCTAGTTAGATGAGATTTTGTTATATTTTTTATATATATTCAAAATTTAACTTTTTAATAATTTTCTTATACTACGTAGGTAAGTTAGTATCAGTGACTAAAGGGGTGTGTTTGTAATCATTGCAATATTTAAGGAACAACTCATGAAGTATATTATGGTCTTGATCTGAACTAGGAATTGAAGCACGTTATAGTCCCTCGTGAAATAGTTCAAAAAATTAGTTTAGGACCCGTGCAACGCATGATTATTACTAAAAATTAATTTAATAATAATTAAATAAAAAGTTTGTGATATTAGGTAAACGTGAAAATACAAAGGATATACGCAAAAGTATAAATTTAAAGTTGTGTAAAAAAATATTCAAATGAACTAAATTTGCATATTACCAATACAAAAGTTAACGATTATAGTTGTACATACTTGTATGTAGATAGATCTAACAAAATTAACCAAACTCGGATAACTGACCCAAGACGACTAATTTTTATCATAAAAAGTGACCCGAGAACTATTTTCGAACATGCCCGAGCATAACTGAGTTAGTCAAACCATAACATAGTTGACTTGAGTATAATTATGATAAATGGACATCTAATGTTTAGTCTATTTACCATGTATTATTATTTTAATTAATATTCGTACTTATCATGTATTATTATTTACAGTAGACTAACAATAGTAGTCCATTCATCAATGTTATTTTAATTTGTTACTCCGTATTAGCTTAAAAGGTTATAATAATACATAAATAAAATCAAATTGTAAAGGAAAAAATCTTATTGAATAAGCTTTCCTGCAATAGTAACATTTATGGTAATTGAATTATATTTTTATTTCATTTTTTTTCTTAGTTTCCCAAAAAAAAGGTAATGTAAATTCTTTTGAAAAAATAAGAAATGTTTTGGCGGGAAGAAATTACACCAGGAAGTGATACGTGTCATTCTTGATGTCTGTTTTAGTATAATATAATAGATAATAGATAATAGATAGATTATGAACATGCAGCTAGCCCGGAGAATTAGAATATAGTTCAAGATACTCCGTAACATTTAGTTTTGTAAAACATTTTAGAGCTCGTTTTAAATCGTTTTTTGCTTTTACTTTTCTGTTTTTTACAAACTAAAAACCAAAACATTAAAATCACAAAAAGTAGTTTTCATTTTTTGTTGTCAGTTTTCAAAATCATCATGATTACTATAGATATTACTACTTTTAGTTCATCCATATGACTTTCAAAAACAAAAACCAAAAACCAAAACTTGACAACTACAGGAATACGGAACGAGCCTTTACTTTGTATATTTAGTAGTAAATATAAACACATACTTCAAAATCTATATGAATATTAATCATTTTATATTCTTAATATTGGAATCATATGTTCATCCGAATTCACCATACACATTTGATCCCTAATTTAAGATACAATAATTGCTTTTTGTATAACCCTTCCACTAAAAGTGGGATGATTTATCTAGTGAATTTGATTTAAAACAATTGTCTTTATGGTGTGGAGTAGTACATAAAAAACAAGAACCCATTTTCAATGTTCAAGTGATTAGGAAAGTAAGAGAAGTGATTTGGGTACACCAAATATGATTTTGACACATTTTATATAAGAGCATAATTTTATGTGCTCTACTCATATAAATAAATGCCAAAATCATTTTTCGGAAAATTAATAGCCCAATTTTACGATAGTAATGCCAACTATCGACAATTTATAAAGGAATCAAAGGGTTGATTTGTAATTCACTCTCTCATTTGTCATTTATTTTAAATTGATTAGTTTACGGAAATGCGTGATTTTAAATTTATTACGAGCTATACAAAATTGGTTTTAACTTTTAAGGACATGTTTAAAGTTAGGTTCCGGTTGAATCATTCATCTTTTTTTTTACGGGGAGAACAATATCATTAACAATCAACCACACGACATCTACAATGATAAAATAGATCTGCAAACCACAGATTTAGATAAAATACATAATTATTTTAGTTACAACAATTACTATTCTGCATCATAAAACCCAACTCGTACTCCACCGCTTCTACCTCAACTCATAACTTAAAATGGTGAATCCACACATTGTGATATGAACCAGCTCAATATTTTACACATTATCCATTTGGTTTGATGTTTAATGTTTTCATAGAAAACGATTTCTTCTCTTTTCAATCATTTTAGGTTGTTTGGTTTGGCAAAGGATGAAAAATAATTTTTAATAACCCTTTTTCATTTGAAATGAAGGGATACCACTTTTACACTTTTCTTCTTTACCTCTTTCTTCCTTCCTTCCATCAATCTTCTCTTATCTTGTCCCATTTTTCTTTTCTGTGAATTTTCTTATTTGAGAACCAAATAAAAGAAACACTAGTTTGGAATTGTGTTTTCTTTAAAAATATTTTCTATGAAAAATTATTTTTCACTAAAAACGTTTTACACCAAACCAAACAGAGTCTTAATACTGTTTTTTTTTTTTTTGGGTTTTGGAGATAGGGCTATGCATTTAGACTTCTTCTGAATGGAAAAGATTTTGTATGATCGATGCATTCCATTAACACTTTGACACCACTATCGGCATTGAGCAAATATGTTTAGCTTGCACTAGCTCCGTTTCTGAAAGTTCTTTACGCTTTGAAATATGTGTCTAAAGTATAAAAATTTTGACCGTAAATTCTCACTGTTATATACATCAAAACGTTACATGTAAGATCTTGTCAGATTGATCTCGGTATGTACTTTCAGAATATCAAATTTTTATAATTTTTTCACATACAAAATTGGATATATTAATTGTTAAATATTGCATTGGAGTTCGTATAAATAGTAATTGTAAAGATCTTTTAAAACAGAGGAAGTACATAGGGTTAAACATCCAACAAAGCAATAATACCGCCGACACCCTCATTCACCGAGTCGGAATCATTTGGTTGGTCCTACATTCACATTCCTAATTCTAACCACTCTTATTTTCTCATTTTAATGTTGTTTATTACAATTTTTTGAATTTAATGATGTTGATTAATCTCCAACATCTCATACTTTATATCAAGCTTTTGCCAATTGCCTCTACTTTCAACACGAGTGATAAGATTTTGTCTTATAAATCACTTTTCTTGATTATGTAAAAAAAAAAAAATATTAGGTTGGAATTTTGTACAGGTCAATTTAACTTAAATATGTTGCCTAAACTTTAATTTTGAAAGTGGAGACAAAATAATGGATATCCTCATTTTCACCCATAAAATACCGTTATTAGAATTAAGCCTTCAATCTTAAGATCGAGAAGTACAATTAATTTTCTCATTTTAAGTTGTTTATAAATTTTGAATTTAGTTATGTTGACTATCTCCTACATCTCATACTTTTATCAATCCTTTGTCAATTGCCATGCAATCATAACCATATCATTTTAACATGAGTGCTAAGTTTTTGTCTTATTAATCACCTTTTATTTGGCTTGTCAACTCGAATCCCGTATAAATTAATTTAGCGAACATTAAATAGGCTAGGCTTTTGAGAGCGGAAGATATATAACTTTTCTCTCTTAAAATGCTCAACCTAAGATGGTACAATTGATATTGATCACTTCATGTTTATGATAAACTCACATCAAATTATCACACTTCATTACATGAACCTAGTTAGGATAGCTTATTTAGTAAATTTAGTTATTTACCATGATAATTACTGACAATCATTATACTACACAATCATTGCTCCGCGTAACCAAGGGATTTTGCCTTTGGCCCACCTTAATCACCAAAGAGTTGTATAATTTCATCAAAGCCACATCATAGCCAAACATTTTCTTACTTTACATCAATTATTTTTCTTTAATTTATACTCTAATACAAATATAATTTTAACAAGAATATAGTCACAACCTTAAGCAAGCTTCTCTCACTAATCTAATGAAGTATTAGACTTTCTTGTAATAATCTCTACGTCTGATCCATTTTATTTTGATCTTTATTTTGCTGAAAATTGAGTCTCTTATGAGCTGGATTTATGATACTCATCCTCATTTTTACTAACAAGAAAACATGGCGTATGTAGTTTCAGACCTCCAGTAAGAAAATATTATATAGTACTAGAATAGGTTGGTTAAATATGTATTTGAGTCATAGAAGTCGCAAGTTGTCACATTTATCACGTTGCAAATAGATTTATGTTCACAATTTGGATTATGCACCCGGGGTGCACAGTGCTCATTGTGCACCCCGATGAACATTCATTGAGAATATAACGAACATAAAGAATGATTTCATTGTACATGTACAAGTGAAATATTTGATCTATATGTTATTTGGATTTGTACTATATGTTCATTTGCTATATGTTCATTTAAAAACAGGGTGTATAGTGAGCATTGTGCACCCGGATGCATAAACCATATTTTGGTTTATGCTTCTCTTAGATTACCAAAAGTCAAAAATTTGGGATTAGCAAAAGAAAATTCTTCAGATTTATATAATTCATGACAATTTCCATCCTACATTCGTGTGTAAGATGCACACTCTAGTTAAAATGATAATTTGTTTTATGAAATATATCCCCGGAAATTACTGCAAGGGGCAAAGAGGATGCAAGACATGATGGGGTAGAGTGCAAGGTTGGAGACCCCTCAATACTCCAATAGTGCATAACAATTATAAGTTTTAGGGAGGGTTGATTTGGAAATCCCACCTTACGTCCAACACTTTCTAGATCTCTTTTCCCATCTAATTAATACCATTATATTACTTCCATTATTATTGTTATTATCATTTTTTTGTCAAATATAAAATTTGATTTTAATTTAATTTAACACCAACCAAATCTTATTTTATTTAACTTAAAAACCCCAGCTCATCAGCAACTTTTTTAAGCTTTTACCTGCCAATTAAACTCACCCTTTAAATACACTCACATTTTAGCCCATTTATACCAATTGTCATTCTCTCACTTCTTCTCTGAATTCCCAGGTCAGTCCTCTAATTTTGTTAATGTTTCTCTTAATCATGATTTTTTTTGTTAATCTAGCTTCTGATCTATTCACATTTTCATGGGGGTAATGCATTAATCTTTGTGGGTATTTCTGGGTTTTTTTGGTTAATTGTTACACCTATTTGTACTGTTATATTAGCTGATTTAGATCCGATGAAATAACATACTTTAATTGTGTTCTTTTACTGAAAAAGCTGCTAAATTTTACCATTTTTGGAAGTTTAATCTGATGTTTAGCAAAGAATTTGAGCTAAATAATGTGGGTTTTGCTGCTTCTAAGTTCAGTTTACTTAGATTTTGACTAATTTGATATTCCCTTAGTTGGTACCTCTGTTTAAATCTTTGCATGTGCTTCAATGTGACTGTTCTTCCCCAAATCTCACTCACATTGTGATTAATTGCTAATTTGATCTTTGATTTATCCATACTCTTCTGAGTTCTGATAAGTTGACCAACTAAGATCTGTAATTATTGCTTAATTTAGCTGCATATTTGTTTCTGGGGTTAGCTAAAGTGTCAATTTTTAGAGATTTACCTTAACAATATAATATTTGTCATAATTGGATTGCTGAAGTTTAAATATTTGATGGGTTTTGGTCAATTTGCAGGAATTTGGAGTGTTTGTGACAAATCTGTAAAGTTTGAGTAATAAGATTTGCTGTTGCTTTAAAAGAGCAAAAATGGAGAAAACTATGTTACTTGTGTTTGCTACTACTTTGTTGATGTTGAGTTCTCCTATGGTCAATGCTCAAAAGAAGGGTAGTCATGTCCCAACTCCAACCCCAACCCCAACCCCATCACCGGCCCCGGCACCGGCACCGGCACCAGCCTATGCAAACCTGACAGAATTACTGAGTGTTGCTGGCCCATTTCACACATTCTTAAACTACCTGCAATCCACCAAAGTGCTTGAAACCCTCCAAAATCAAGCCAACAACACTGATGAAGGTCTTACCCTCTTTGTACCTAAAGACAGTGCCTTTGCTGCCCTTAAGAAACCTTCTCTATCCAACCTCACCCATGACCAGCTTAAGCAGTTGTGCCTCTTCCATGCCTTGCCACATTACTACTCTCTCGCCGAGTTCAAGAACCTCAGTAGCGTAGGGCCTGTCAACACCTTTGCTGGTGGTGATTACACCTTGAATTTCACCGATGTATCAGGCACCATCCACTTGACTTCTGGGTGGAGTGTCACTAAGATTACAAGCAGTGTTTTCTCTACTGAACCCGTTGCGCTTTACCAGGTTGATAAGGTGCTTCTTCCTGAGGCCATCTTTGGAACAGACATTCCTCCTATGCCTGCCCCAGCACCGGCTCCAGAGATCGCCCCTGTTGCTGCTGATGCTCCTGCAGATGTGACCAAAGATGGAGACTCTCCCTCGGCCTCACACCCCTTAGATTCTTCTGCCTCATGTCGAGTGATGGCTAGCTTGGTTCTCGCATTAGCAGGAGGAATTGTCCTCTTCTTGTAAGAAGGGTTTTTGCTTCTGGGTTGAGTTAACTTATATGTGGGTATTAATCCCAATAGTAGTACCTTTGATTGTTCCTTCCATCATTCTTTTATTCCACCCTTTTATTTGTATGTGAATGTGAGATTGGTTTTGAATACCTTTGATCAATTAATATTAGCACATTTAGTTCTTGTTCAAAATTGTGGTTTCTTTGATTATATTTACAAATATCCTAAACAACACAAGTTGGTTTTCCTAGTTTCCTTGAGCAATTATATTTTGGATCTTGATGTTGAAGGAAGACCAAAGCTGTAACACAAATAATTGGTGGGCCACCTTAGGTGTTGTTTTGTTTTCATCAACTTTGATGGTAAAAGAATTTATGCTAATACTTGGAGTCTTAAACAAGTGACATGAAAAAATGAGCAAAAACGGCTGCTTGCTTGTTCTAAGGCATTTTAATTTTACGACCATGTTCACCTCATAATTGACTTCCTTCTTTTTGTTCTATTCTGATATATGTGATTGTGAACACGATGAGAATTTTATTGTGACACGTCTTAAAGGTCGCATGTTGCGACCTTTATCATTTTCGATAAGGTATTACTGTACTGGTGACTAAATTTCTGCTCTAACGCTAATATCTGAAACTTTATGAGTTTAATAAATAAGAACTACTGAAGTAGCATCTGACTCGATATCTAATTGAAACATGAGAGATAAGTTGAATGTTGGACCAGTCCTCAGCATACGGATTCTGACATCTTTTGCACAGGCCTAAACAGCCTCCTCGAACCTCTAGTTGCCTCAGAAAAGTAAAGATTCTGCACCCACTCTTGCAAAATTGTAGCTCTTCATAATCCCAAATTCTAAGATAACGGACAGATGGTGAACTTGTCTATCCATGTTACAAGTGATTCTATTCGCTGCACAAATCACCTTTCCTGCAATTTCTTGAGAAATATCATGCACGAGAGTATGTATTGTACATGAGACAATCTCACCATACTCGTCTACTGTTGCATTTTGGAAAATATATCTGTAACAAAATTGAAAAGTATTCTTCTATGCTTTGATTTTCATCAAATAGAACCAACATATCCTTGTAGTTGTGACATCCAAAGGCTAATCAACAACTCCTTCTCTATCTTAAAAATCAAAATCCTTACGAAACGATGCACCAGTAATTGAAGTAACTTTTCAAAATTGATCCAAGGTGATGATAACCCGGCTTCAACAGTGTCATGATGTTGTTTTTTCTGTTTCTGATGTCCGCTATTCCAATCTCCTGAATTCATAGCCAGATACTCTTGTCTTGACAATGCAGAAGACTTCCTATCACTCTTATAGCGCGCAAGAGGCACCCCAGCACATCCTTACAACACCAAACAGGTACGTTGAAACAGTTTCTGCTATGAGCTGCTTCTGCTCAGCAAGAGTCACAAACTCATCGAGAAAATTGTCAGCATCATAAACACCATCCTTGAGCTCTTGAATCCAGCGTTGTGCTTCATGGGGGAGCTCCTGCTTTGCACCTGCATCATGTAAGGAGAGCTTGAACAACAGACAACAATATTCCGAAATCCCATTACTCTTTCAGATTGGGAGGTAAAGGATTGTCATAGTACGACAAGGTTTTGACTGGTTAATACTTAATAGTGAGTAATCAGTGAACTTTACTCCTCAAAAAAATAGATTAATGAGGTTGCTTCACATGTTATAGATCCATAATATGATTAAGATAATTGTAATCAAACAGTATATCCCAGATGGTTCAGCATTATTCATGCTTAGTGAATGGTGTTTTAGACTGGTAATCTAAGCTGTATTACATCAATGCATATGACATAAGACTTATAATGCTGGTTTTCTACTTTGTTAAAGAGTACTAACAAATATGAATTGCCATTTAAAAACCACAAAAAACTTGTATGCAAAGGGTGTATTGTATACAAGGCGTGTAGTCACCTCAAATCACATAGTAGTCCCTGAATCACATACCAGTCAATTAAAAGACTCATTCAGCAGCAAGAAATAAAGAAAGTTTCACAATTCACAATACTTCTCAAAAATTGGAACACCCTTCAATATTCAATATTCAATATTCAATATTCAATATATACACACACAAAGCAATCAAATCATAAATGTCCCTCCTATATGTAGGATTAGATGTTAACATCAACACGGATCAAGATGTCCTTGCGCCATCTACTAGAACGGATGGAGAAGATGGAAATGTCTCACTTTTTCACAAGGAAGGGACGGGTTTTGGAGTACTGTATAGGGTAATCCCAGTACAACTAGAAAACCTTAACTACTCTAAATTCTTATCCAACAGACCAACACCAAGCCCATCATGGGCCTTGGGTCATATTGATCGTATCCAATACTCTGTCTGTAACCCCTAACCGCGGTATCCGGGTACAGTTAGTTCTGGCTGTACCCAAAAAACGACGTGCCTGTATTGTTTGCTATAATGAAATTGTTGAGCTGGGTTAGTTATTATAAGGGATTACTAAGGGTTTTTTTTTTTTTTTTTTTTTTTAAGGTAAGATGAAAGACATTATAGGGGGAAATCCTCACCTTCAAAGAGCCCCTAGTGGGGTTTGATCCCATAACCTTAAGGTTATGAGGCCAAGCCTTTACCACTAGGCCAAGTCTTACTTAATGGAACACACTTATTATAAACAATTTATTACATAAGGCATCCCATCAAGTCTCGCGACTTAACAGTTAACACTAGCACTTGTGGGTAAAGAAAGTGAATTAAAGTGGGGATTCTCATTATTGAATTATCCTTTCTTTTAACATTAAGTTTTCTAATTCCAAGTTCTATATTCAACATCAATATCCAACTTCAATTTCCAATTTCGAACTCAAAATCGATGATACTTTGAGTGAGCAACCTCACTTTAAAATTAGATTAAGGTACAATTTCGAAGTATTCAAGAGTAAGATGTCATGCATACTTGAACACTCTTACTCTTTGAATTCAAGCCTTCAAAGTGCATCTTTTTTAAACCCTGCAATTTCGCTTATTTATGCCTTAACATGCTTATTTAATCACTTTTAATTCAATTCTAGCACTTTCAATTCATTTGGTTACACCTAATCCTTTTACGTGTATAATTCATTTCTATATGTTATATTTTGATATTGTGATGTTGTTTGGTTATGGTTGCTTGCATCACCATTTTTCATGTTAAATACAAGACCTACAAAAATCAATCAGGTATAATAAGATATTTTTTGGACAATCGGACTAGATTCCCATTCATTTTGACTAATCAGGCCAAAGCGATCACCGTTTCTAGATTCAATTTTCTAACTTCAAAGCATGCTCACCCGCCTAATTAGATTCATGCTAGTATTATCGCACAAAAATGATTCTTGTTTTGAATTTACATACACCTTAATTAATCTGAATAAGTGTATCGTTCCTAGACCAGGATCTCTATCTTGTTTCAATTCCAATGCCTTATCTGCGAGTCACATAGTCTTTCCAAACAAATTATAAATTGTTTTAATTTGGTGGCAAACTAGCGACTCTTTAAATATTCAAAATTCAAAGTTGTAGGGGCATTCAATTTTATCATGATTTCAAGAGTACAAAATTAGGGTTTCGTTGATCATGAAACTCTATGTGGCTCCCTTTCTGGGTTGGATTGTAGAAAATCAAGTCACTTGGTGCCTTCATGATTTTTGACAAACTAATTTGAGTTTGGCGTTTTAGCATCTTACCTAAAAAATTTGTTACAATCGTTAAATTTTGACATGCGAAAACGTTTTCGAATCTGAAGAAAATGACCCCTGGCCTACACCCACTTGTATCTTATTTTAATAAAACCAACTCACCCTCCTTAAATTATGTGCTGGTCAAAGTGCACAATTTAATAAAATACGGAGGGAGCAATAAAACGGATTACGGGTCGTAAATGGTTCTGGTTAAACAGATTACGGGTTGTGAACAACTCGGGTTATATGAGTTACAGGTTATAACAGTTCTGATTAAACGAGTCACGGGGTGAAAAAGTTCAGATTCTGGTTGAAACGGTTCGGATTAAATGGGTTTCGGGTTGCAAACGAGTCAGATTATACATATTTTCTCGGGTTGCAAACAGATTCGAGTTGAAACATATCGGGTTATAAACGGGTGTCAGATCGCGGTTCGGATTAAACGGATCCGGATTGTCACAGAACGGTGTGTTATTAGATTTCGGATATAATTGGATCAATATTAACGAGTTGAATCATATTCGGATTGAATATAATCGGATCAATCAAATTTCGTACTCTCGGTTCGCGGTTTAAATAGTCGTACTGTAAACACAAATTTCAGAGTCTGCAAAATAATAACTCAAAATATGTGAACAAAATAATTTTATTGATTTTTCTGTATTTGGGTACAATCTCTAATATTTTCTCCTCTGATTCGATCTCCACGTTGAATTTGACTTGGCTGACAGACCAATTTGATTTGTAGTTGAATGAGGGCCTTTGAGCTTGATCTCGTTCAAGAATGTTGATGTAGAATAGAAAGGCACGTCAATTTTGTATGCTTGTTGTTCTTTTTCCACCGGGATGATTTGATGTCGTCCACGAACCAATTTGATCTTCTCGAATAAGGGCCTCCGGGCTTGATCTTCTTCAAGGTTGATCTTCTAGAATGGAACTGCACGTCGATTTGGATGCTTGATGTTCTTCTTCTAGGGAGAGAGTTGTGACTTGACTGGCAAGAAGAGTATTTGAGAGTTTAAGGTTTTGCCGTCCGTTTTCTCCTCTCCCTCCTCCTCCAAATGAAGTTTAAAACTTTATTTATAGGATGGAGAGAACTTTTAGGGTTTTGATGTATACTGGGCCTTGTTTGGACTTGGTAGTCATGACCTATTCATGATAGTTTGACCCATTTTATTAGGTTTTAACCATCAATAAACGGGTTTGATTAAAAATAACTAAAATGGGCCAATTTTATTTAGCTATCCAAATTAATTAATTTTAATTGATCGTCAAATAATTATCTAGTCAATATTTTGGCTTTTGACCCGAATAATATCTGACGTGGCACATAAACAAATTTTCCGTGCCTACACGTACAAACAATAGTGTTTAAATCCAAAATAAATAAATACTTCCTCCGTATTTATTTAAGGGATACACTTGCCTTTTCCGGCCGTATTTATTTAAGAGATACACTTGCCATTTTTAGTAACTTATCAATCCCATTATCTAATTAAATAATATATCTACACCCCACCCTACCCCCATTCTCTAAAATGACATGGTCCCCACTTATTTTTCTTATTGAAATATCTACTCAACCCCACTTATTTTATTACTTTATTTCATTCAATTTTTTTTCTTAATATCCGTGTCCGACCAAGTGTATCCGTTAAATAAATACGAAGGGAGTAAACAAAAAGGAAGGAATTTGAAAAAATGACGAACATCCAAACACGTTGAACAGAATTTACGCCACCCACAACCTCACCGTCCACGCATGATGGAAAGACGTTCCCATAAATCAACATTGACAAATAAATTCATTCTCATTTATCAATAATCCAAATTTTTGTCCAAACTAAACTTGGAATTATCAACCAACAATTTATATACTTTTTATTTATTTTCCTTTGTCAAGTTGTCAGGCGAAAACAACAGAATCATTAATCTCCAAGGAAGAATAAAATGGTGAGCTTTTCTTAATAGGCCTTAACTTACGTTTCATCTCTCTCTTTCTTCCATTTCTAGCATCACACTTTGGAAAGGTCTGTTCTTTTTTCATTTTTTCTTAATTTCTTCATTTGGGCTGTTTTTTCATATGATGAATCATCTGTTGGTTTAGATGGGTATTTGCTTTCTGATTTTTTTTTGAAATGGGTGTTCATTGTCTTTAATTTTTATTTATTATTCTTTGATTTTGATATTCTAAGGTGTTTATTGTAATTTTGATGATCGATGGCTTGTTTGTAGTATTGATTATAGGATTGAAAATTGTTCATAATTTTTGTCATTGATATTTTTGAAATGGGCTTCGGTAACTTTAATTTTAATTTTGTGTTTGATTTTGATTTTGATTTATTGCATTTGGTTTGTTGTAATTTTGATGATGATGATTGGTGGGTTGATTGCAGTTTTGATGATTGGATTGGGATTGCACCATAAAGGGTAAAAAGTAAATACAACATTTTCAAAGATGTCTGGGTTTGAGGGTGTAATTGTTTCTGATCCCCGGTTGCAAAGTCAATTTACCCAAGTGGAGCTTCGCAGCCTCAAGTCTAAGGTTTTGGATTCTTTGACTTCTGATTGTTGTTAATTTGATGTTTGTTGTTTAAGATTAATTAATCTAGATTGTATGTTTGGTTGATTGGTGACATTGTTGTTGTGCGCTTGTTCACAGTTCTCTGCATTAAAATCGCAATCTGGTCATGTTACGGTGCTGGATTTGCCACCGGTTTATGCAAAACTTAAGGGTATCAATGGAATGTATACGGAGAATGAAGTGAGAGCTGCATTGGAGGATTCATATCCTGACTTGACACACGAGATTGATTTCGAATCTTTCCTAAGGGTGAGTTCCCTTCGTATATAATCATGCTGTAATGCTGAACTTTTTCTAGATGAAAGTTTGTCATTTTTTCTACGGTGGTTGTGACTATGAAGTGTTATATGGAAGGATATTATGATGTTCTTGTATTTTCCTAGTTGGTTAAATGAATTGCGATGCATTTGAAGTTTTTGTGGTTGTGGCTATGTGAGGAGCTAAAACATTTGAAGTTTTTGTGGCAATGGGCAGGAATATCTTGGTTTTCAAGGCAGAGCTAGTGGGAAAGGTACTGGTTATAAACGAGCTTCTTCAATCCTCAGACAATCAACCACAACCCATTTCCATGTCATTAGTGAATCAGAGAAGGAATCATATGTTACACATATTAACAATCATCTGGCGGAGGATCCTTTTATGATAAAATATCTACCTATAGACCCAAAAACAAACCAGCTATTCGAACTTGTTAAAGATGGAGTTCTTCTTTGGTATACACTTGTGGCTCCTGGATGTTCTTTGATCAGTTTTTTGTTGATTGTTTTTGTATGTGAGCCTATTACTTGCTTCAAATATTTAAATATTACGTCTTCTTGCAGTAAGTTGATAAATCTTGCTGTGCCCGGGACGATAGATGAAAGAGCAATAAACACCAAAAAAACGCAAAATCCTTGGGAGAGAAATGAGAACCATACACTTTGTCTTAATTCTGCAAAGGCTATAGGCTGCACAGTTGTTAACATTGGCACACAGGACTTGGTGGAGGGACGAGTAAGTTCCTAACAACTTGTAGTTACATCCCTTGGTATGTTTAATAAACGTTACTGATGCTGACACACTAAATCATCATTGTGTAGCGCCATCTGGTTATGGGATTGATTTCTCAAATTATTAAGGTATTCTGTCTACTTTTCCCCACAAATTGTCTTTAGCCTTTCTCACTTCATATTTATTGTATTATTTCTCACAAATTAGGGTTCTCTACCGTACTGATTGATTAATGCAATGCTCATGCTTTTATGGGAATCAGATTCAATTGTTAGCTGACCTCAATTTGAAGAAGACGCCTCAACTTGTAGAGTTGGTGGACGACAATCAGGTTTGAAGCTTCTTTGACATCTTTTATAACATTGGTTATGTATTTGCCTGTGGAAGCTGGTCTTTAAGTTTTTGATTGTGTAAAATATTTTGCAGGATGTGGAGGAGCTCATGAATTTGCCTCCAGATAAGGTCTTGTTGAAATGGATGAACTTCCAGCTGAAGAAATCAGGATATAAAAAGGAAGTGACAAATTTCTCCACTGATTTGAAGGTGAGCACTTTAATGACCCTTAAAGTAGATTTTCCAGTTGGCAGAACTTAAAGAATCTGTTTCACTGGTTATTCCTGCTTCATAGTAAGTAGTTTATGTAGTTGACCTGGAGTCGGTGCAATCTGGCTTTCCAAGCTGGATGTTCTGTAAATATCGGGGAGAGTAGGTTGTTTCAGGAAACAGGATTTTTTTTGGCAAACTAGATGCCTGAGAAAACTAATTTTCAGTTCTTTTTATTAGGTTTTCAACTACCCACTCAATTTCTTATGGGAGTAGATCTTTGAACTTTGAAGTATAGGCTGCTTATTCTGTAATCCTTGAGGAGAGAATAACTTTTTATCAAAATTCCTATCCTTTTCCTGTACTGAAGTCTATTGTTATTTATAGACCAGTGACCATCCAGGACAATTGGTAGGAATGCTGCAACTTCGTTCATGCACTGTTATATATAGCCTTCTGTACTATGTGAAATAGTTTAATCAAATTTCTCGTAGCTTAGTATGGGATGGATAAACTTCATCAAGTTCCTTTAGGGCATAGTGTGCTATTCCGATTATTATCTATAGTAAAAGAACTTTTTCGGGAGCATAATGTGGAAGGGCGGAAATTATTTAGTAATATGACTAAGGTTGAAAATGTAGCTAAACCACTTCATCAAATGTACTGGGCCGTTTTCTGGCTATGTGTCCAGCTGCTAATAGTTGTAAAATGTTCAGTACGGTTTTGAGATTGGAATGAAACAGCTTACCTAGAGCTTCAGGTAGAGGGTCGTGTACAATGTATTTAATTCCTTTCTGCCTTGCAGCCTGTGGTGGAAGCCTTGTTTTAGGCATTATGTAATAGCATGTTGTGAACTGAGATTGGAAGTGCTTCTCTTCTGCTTAGATATGACTCAGGCCGAGGCTCTTATGCATCATGAACCATCAACGAGTTATAGATGCCTCTGGGGAAAGCAAGATTGAAATCTTGTGCCATTAATCTGACATTTTTCTTTTTTGCAATGTTGCCTGGTCTAAGCTCAAAACTTAATATTTGCATTCTGCCTTGGAATGTCAGAAATGATTCATTTCTGTTGGATGAAGCTCATTTGTAAATGGGATCATCATTTCGAAACTCCTGGATCTGTGAAACTCAGTTGACGAGTAATTCTGGTTGATTGGTAGGAAGAGGCTGACGTTTTTCGAGATATAGGGTAACTTTCGTAATCAATTTGCAGATTACGAGGTGACTTGTGTTGGGAAAATGGGGAGACACTTTCATCTCATGCTAAAAATAAGTTCCTGGTGGATACACCCCGGATAATTGTTGATCAGCACAATTGATCCTTGATATGGAATAGCTGTGGTATTTTACTTCAAGCGTTTTGGTACTTTTTCCTAGGCTAGTAAGCTTCTAATGAAAAAACTTTTTTTAGGTTTCAGCTGCTCTGTTCATTCTCTTAGGTTGGTTCAGAGAGAGAAATATGGTTGAGGCATGGGGACATAAATTCTTCGGCTACCCTAAGGGAGTATTGGTTACTTCAACATGCTTCTAAAAGAACCAAGACATGATTCCATCTTTCGTGCTTTCCTTGATTCTTTTCCTTCTCCTCCATCTCACCACAGAATGAGAACTCCGGCACTCTTCTGAGGCCAGATATCATGTACAATGAGCATAGGCCACATATCTTCTTTTTGTCCTCCTGTTCCTCAAGTGTCTCCACAACTTTAGCCGGAACTAGAAGTTGCTATTTGGTTGGTAACGAAGGGACAATATGAAGTTGTCTCTTTGCTTTGGGGACCCAGAGAGACATCCTCAGAGAGAGCCTTAAGACCTTGCTTACGGATCTTATCTTAAGTGAACTACATGATGTTTATATTGTAAATCAGTCTAGCATTAATGGGAAATCACCAACAGAGAAAGCGATATTAACAGATGTAACACAATGATATCTAAAGAGATGATCCGTTCTGGCCCTTTTGGGCTTCCTTTATCAAAGAAATGTGTTGATTCTATTCAAACCGGTAGTCCTGGGAAGGCTTTTATCTTAAAAGGAACGGTGTAGGTCCTAAGATCTTAATGAAGATTAGCACTTGCTTTGAAGTTTGGAAATAGGTGTAACTAGCAACCATGACTGTTTCTTCAACCTCTGCCGATGGTTTGTTCTAGAGTGTATTATATATTTATATACAACCCCATTTAAGCTTTCTCGCTTGCTATTCTATGAACTAACAAATGGAGTAAATAAGAGTATTACGTGTATTTTAAATGATTCTTTTTCCAGAATTTTGTTCAATATTGTTTCTAGTTCTGTGAGCTAAGCATATCAATTGAATTTAGTATTTAGCTGTAAGTTTTCCAGGCTTAAAATTTCAAGTTCAAGCTTCTAGCAGCTTTATCAGCAAACAGAAAAGAAAGCACTCTGTTTTACTGTGATAAAGATTCTATTTTATAGCCTTCATAAGGCAGTGAGTTTGTCGTTTAAATGACATGGATAAATATAGTGTTTTTCGCTGTTTAGCTTTGTATTTTGGTATATCGAGGACTAGATGAGCAGCCAATTTCACAGATTTAGTAATAATGTTTTTTTTATTATTATTATTTAGCACACTAAATAATCAAATGACTTGTTACTTTTCCAGGATGGAGAAGCTTATGCTCATTTACTTAATGTTCTTGCACCTGAACATAGTACCAACTCTACTTTGGAAACTAAAGATCCAACTCAAAGAGCAAAATTAATTGTGGAGCAAGCAGGGAAATTGGATTGCAGTAGATATATCAGTCCAAAGGATATTGTAGAGGGATCAACCAATTTGAATCTTACATTTGTTGCTCAAATCTTCCAGCACAGGTAATTTTTTTGTTCACTTTCTTTCGTTTAATAATTTAGTTTAGCATTGGTAATTCTTTGTGTCCATTTTTCTTAGCTTATTCAGTTAAGCACCAACCAATATTTGTACTTCTATCTGAAAATAACATTTTCCAACAAACTTTAGAATGTTGAAACCAGGTGTTTGTTCTTTCACATTAAACTAAGTTGACATTTCATCTCTCATTTGTTGGTAAACATATTTTTTCGGTTTTTCCAACAGTTTGCAAATACTATGTACATCAGTACTTATAAGCTCCTTCCTCTTAATGGAACCTGGTTTCCCTAAATTTTATGTTCATGGAGACTCAAGTCATAAAGAATTTCAAGAGATGTTTTCTTTGTGAAAATGGTTTCTCTCACTCCAAACCCTAGTGGAGTACATCATAGCTTTGGCGTGATCTTCATAGTTAACTTGCCAAATGGTATATGAGCAAGGCTAGTTTAATGGCATATTCTTTTTATTATTATTTGTCAAAATGTTATCATTATCATTTTGGTGTTTTCAAGGAGAAAAGGGAAGAGGTGATGTTGAACCTTGCTTGAAAAAGAACACCTTATCATATATACCCAAGGGCTTAGAAAACATTTCTTTTTAACATGTGTTTTTTTATGTATGTCACTCATCGTCATTGCATGTCTTTCAAAGTTACGTGTACAACAAGTTTTGTTGAACTTTTTTGTTATGAACATAGGATACTTGATTCAAGGACTTTTTCATTTTCTTCTTTGCTCTCTCTCTCTCTCTCTCTCTCTCTCTCTCTCTCTTTCATCTGCCATAACTAGTGTGTGCCATGAATCAGTTTTGCTATTGCAATTGTTGAATACATGTCAAGAGGTTGTAACTTGGATTTGCAGAAATGGTCTGACTGCTGAGGTTGATACCGAGAAGATCTCCCTCACTAATGTTTTAGATGATGACTTGGAAACTTCGAGGGAAGAGAGGTGCTTTCGACTCTGGATTAATAGTCTCGGAGTTTCAACATATGTCAATAATTTGTTTGAGGATGTTAGACCAGGGTAAGCTTCTTGTTCTGTGCTTCTATCTTTAGGATCTAGATGAAGTTCGACTAGGCTGATTTTGTGTCTTCCTCTGCAGGTGGGTTCTTTTGGAAGTGCTGGATAAAGTTTTCCCAGGATCAGTTAACTGGAGACATGCCAATAAACCTCCTATCAAGATGCCATTCAAGAAAGTTGAAAACTGCAATCAAGTCGTTGATATTGGAAAAAGATTGAACTTCTCTCTAGTTAACGTTGCTGGAAATGATATTGTACAAGGAAATAAAAAGCTCATTATAGGTTATCTTCCCTTTACCATTTTCTCCATATCCTTTTGGTTCTACTGTGAGTTCTTGTAGTCTTCTTTTGAGAATGGTTGCAGCCATACTGTCAACTTTATGCTTGAGTATGTGTTTTCTACCTAAGGCATAGGCATATATCGTGTTGATCATATTATATACTTGCTGTCTGACTTGATGGCTTTGAAACCTAACTAACCAACCTATTTCATACATGGCATCTCTCAGCGTTGCTGTGGCAGTTGATGAGGTTCACAATGCTCCAACTACTGAAAAATTTAAGATCTTTCTCACAAGGGAGAGAGATAACTGATGCACATATCCTTGAATGGGCAAACAAAAAGGTCAAGAGTTCCGGGAAATCTTCTCAAATAGATAGCTTTAGGGTAAGTATGTTACTGTGGGTTCTGCAACCAGATTGGACTTTGTTCTTTTTTTTGGTAACCAAAACAATTAGAAGTTGATTGACATACAACTGAGAGGAAACGATCTGATCTTTCACACCTGAATCTGAATTTATTTTATTGTTCAGGATAAAAGTCTATCTAGTGGGATATTTTTCCTGGAACTTCTTAGCGCAGTGGAGCCAAGAGTGGTTGATTGGACAGTTGTAACCAAAGGCGAAAATGGTACATTGAACTGATGGTCCATGTTAATGTTAAAAACAAGAATATCATGCATATTTGTGTATCTTTGAAATAGAAAATAATGGTATTGAATAATGTTTCTGCTGCAGACGAGGATAAGAAGCTGAATGCTTCATACATAATTAGTGTTGCCAGAAAGCTTGGATGTTCTATATTTTTGTTGCCTGAAGATATCATAGAGGTAAGAGCTGGAATCCATCAACTTGTGAAGTTGTAACTTTGTATTGAGATATAATCTTACTACATATTATTCCTTTTGACAGGTAAACCAGAAGATGATACTCACCTTAACAGCAAGCATCATGTACTGGAGCCTTCAGAAAAAACCGGGCCAGTTGGCTGTTCTTGAAGAAAGTGAAGATGCTTCCCCGACCGCTCCTGAAGATTCATCTGACCCTGATGAGGCTTCCCCATCTGCTGCCCAGGCATTCCAATCACAAGAAGAAGACCAGCCAGAGGAGGATTGATGTTAATGCAGCAAATATGCCTCAAATCTTGTTCTTTTATGGGCGTAGTTGTAAAACAAAACAAATTATACAAAAGAATCAGAATTCAGAAGGAAAGTGAATCCAATTTTGTTATGGATATAGGAAAACGCACTTGTTTTTCACAATGCTTCTAAACAATAGAAAAGGAAAGTAGTATTGCTCGTGTAAATTTACTTAAAAAGTTTTGAGGATGAAATATACATATACCAAATACATTGTGGCAACAATTATTATATTTGATTATGTAAACGCACAAAGTTTATTGTACAAAAATATCCCTCATATTCTTTTTTGTTCTTTCACTTTGACTTTTGTAGTAAAACTTTGTTGACCGGTTGGTTACCAAATACTTTACCTACTTCCTCCGTTACAAAAAAATATCGTTACATGGGAGGAGGGCACATAAACACCCCAAGTAAGAATATCCTAGATTCATTGAATGGTTGAAGAAAAATACACACAAAACAAAACACCCACGTTTCCATGCTCCAAACAGTTCATGTGTGGCAAAAATGGCAGCTATAATGTTTTAGATGAAAATTAAGCGCAGAAAAAAGAATATGGAGTGTCTGGAGGCAGAATTGTTTTGAGAGAATGTGAGGGCGACGAACGTGTATGGCTTCGACTTTTGAGAATGCAAGTCAGTCAGTGAGTTAGCTAGCTAGACTACAGGGTTAGGTCCCTTGGTGTAGCCTGTAACCCTGTTAACAGGACTATGATAACGCAACAGCTAGTGAAGAAAAACAAACTAAAGATAGAGGAACAAAAGGAAACAGAGACTTGAAACAGATGAAAAATCTGAAGCATTTCAAAAATTTACCTTTTATATATATATATATATATATATATACATATTGTGGGAAAAGGAATATGATGTGACTATGTGAGTATACAAGCACAAGTTACAAAAGCCTAACTTAGGCCATAGTATGACTACTCACACTGCACCTTGAACATACCGAAGATGGAATTTAACGTACTACACAACAGTTTATGTATTCACAATTGCTTGTTAAGAAGAAAAAAAATATAACAAGCTTCTCTATTACACCATATTTATTGATCAATCTATAGTCTAGTCGAAGGAATGGGACATCTCTTGTTCTTGTTCTTGTTCTTGTTCTTGTTCTTGTTCGGCAATTTGCATGAGCATCTCAAGTCGCTTGTCAAAAAGAAAGGCACTTTCATCTCTTTCACCCAATTCAGCAGCCTCAATCTCAAGCCACTTCTCTCGCAAATCATCAAGAATATTACCTTGGTTGTTATTTCCTCCTGCTCCAGGGGCACTAGGGGCAGTGGTTCGCAGGGAGGAGTCTCCGGATGGTGGAGGAAGGGTCAAAAGCATGGCTCGGAATTCTCGTGTATCGGCAAATGTCTCAAAGTTGCATGCCATTGCATCCAAACAGTACTCCCTAATCTTAAGGACACCATACCTGCATTAATAGCCAAGTAAGCAAGATAGATATACCAAACTGATAAACCAGATTTGTCCTGACATTCTTTCTTGGTTCCCTTCTTTTCTTCTTTTATTAGGGAAGAAAATAAGCGCAGCTTACTAAAGAAGCTCCAACCTAATCATCCTTTTTGATCAAATACAATAGCAACAGGAAAATAAATAACTAGAACAAAGTGAAATACTAGCTCTAAACCCACCAAACAACCCAGGCATATCTCTAATTAACCTTCTTTGTTCCCAATGACTCGTGATCTTCTTCGAATCTTTCCCAAATGAAGGGAATACGATGAAAGACCAGAAACCAAGAAGCAAAAACTTGACCAATCGGTATATGTATGAAGCAGGAGGTCTAGAGCATACTTTTGCAACTAGCTACAGTATATCACAGGGACATCCTAGTGATTCGTACAGAAAGGAAGATGAGTTCATCAAAGTCTCAGACAACCCACATTCAAGTTTTATCCATGATCAACATAACTGCAAAGTGAACCTACGATTGAACTGCAACATATACCTCCAAAAAATAAAGAAACATAATATACAAATATGTAGCAGAATAGTATAGGGAAAAGCAAAGCATAGAGTCGACTTGCCAGTTACGAGAACTTCAAGAAAAAGCATACTCAAGTTCTCAATGAACCAAAGAAAACTCAACAAGTTTTTGTACAGAGTACTTGGCCTACTCCTTTTCTTATTCCATTTAATTGTGTTTTAATTGTGTGTGTGTTGGGGGGGGGGGGGGGGGGGAGAGGGGGGAGTTTAGCACAATTCCCTTAACATATTCTTTTTACACGCTATAATTCACCTTGCTATATCCATGTAAAACATCAAATACCTTAAAGGTGCACTACTATGTTATCCACATAATGATCCTTTAAAATGAAAAGGGAGATATGGCAAAATCTTACTTCTTCCTCACCCCAACATATAGTGGTACCCCCGTACCCCCCTATACTTTGAGTCTTCGATTACAGATTTCCAAATAATAGGATGAATTGAATCACTTCAATCTGTAAAAGTAATAGTACCCTCCACAACATCTCAACTGAAAAGCATGGATATGGAACAGACACTGATACGACAAGGAAATACAGCACCGCAAAATTTCTAATCAAATTCCACAACGTATATTTTTGGGTAGGAAAAAGTAAGTTCCCGAGGGGGTGACTGATCCCCGGCTAATTGCACTCTCATATAGACACCTGCATCTTCTCCATTTCCCTCACACATCAGTCTCTTTTTTCCTCGCTGGTGTTTCTAGTCAGAATCAAGCCACCATCACCTTACTGCCTTTGGGAGTTCAGAAACTTTATTGGTAGCTGACAGATAATCTAACTCATGAACTGCCACTTCAGAGTCCATATAACCTTGCTCTTAAGCACTTAGTGCAGTAATGGATTCGTGCGATCAGACATTGGGACAACATAAAATAAAGAGATTATAATATATGGAGAGAGTGAGAGAAGAAAGAGGGGGAGGAACTCCGGAAGAAGACCAGGGAAGAGTTTTTCTTGCTTAAATGGTATTATGTTATCAGGTGATCCTAAACATCAGGGTCATTTCAGATTCTTGTTAAACCCATAGTTTACTCAGGATAATTCCCTACAAACAAATTAACCTTAGCAAGATAGAAATTCAACAAAGAAAAAAGAGAAGGAAAAAACTGAGAAAGAAGGGTGCAGTGGCTGATTTCTAGTGTAAAAGATTGACTAAGATCACAACACCAGTCTAAGAGGGAGGGGGGGGGGGGGGGGGGTATTACCTTGGGGTATCAATACGTACTCATTTAATTCAGGCTCGTCATTGAATTTAATATGTCCCTTGTGAAAGTGAGATGCCTTAACAATCAAGTACTTACATATCTGCTAATAGAAGCCAATGGCATAATTCTGAAGGAGAAGCCATTTCTAGGTGTGAGAGTAGTGCATCAGCTACAGCACGCTTCAGGGGAAATAACAAATATCTTGAAGCAGCATCAAACAACTCTTCAGCCTGATACCATGACATAGGATGTAATGAGAAAAGGAAAAAGTATACCTTATACACACACTACAGTTTTAAGCAGCTTACCTGTTCAGGTTCCACATCTTTCAAACCATCAGTGTACCTTGAACCAAGGAATTGAGATGTTAGCACATGCCAAAGAAGATCCTAACAATAAAAAAAATCTCTTTCTTCTTCCTTTAGTATCTGCTATAGTTATGTTAAATCATAACAAATTAGTCCTAAGAAAGGACATGCACAAAATACTGAAATGAGAGTAAAAGGAACGTACATATATTCTATCATTTTCTCAAATGCCTCATGGCTCAAATCATGCTCTTCAAGACAGGGAAGGGCATGGTGACCAGCCAAGTCATTATTGACCTCCAGGAAATCATCCATCCGAGAAATTCTTGTTTTGAAATACTCTGATCTGGAAGCCAGGACAACTTGATGACAGCGGAAAGCCCGTCCATCAACTCGAACAGTTATATCAGCAAGATCATCTGCATGTTCACGGATTTGCAATCTACCAACAGAAGCTACTAAATCATTGGCAATATCATCAAAACCCTGTTTCAAAGAGGTATTGGTGAAGGAGAGCTGAAGAATATGATGTAAAGCACCAGGAAGGCGGTCTTCCTCAGGAAGAGAGGAGCCCTGCAATATAAAGCGCCTCTGAGAGCTGTCTACTTCTCTCAAAGCTTTGTATTCTGTGAATTTTTGGTGATTTAGTTCTTTCTCAATTACTCTCCGCAATGCTTCACAGTGACAAACTTTGCAAATTCTGACTAAATCTTCCATGTCATCTACTGCAACTTCTAGCCGGTCAGAGTAAAAGAAGTGAAGGAGGCTGTAGAGAGCAGGGTAAGATAGTTTATCCCTTGAGAATCTTACTTCTCTTCGATCCTTCCAAACAGTCTCAAACTTCTTTTTAAAATATGGGGACCGAGCACTTAAAATTACTCTATGAGCTTCTATGGGCCTACCATGCACATAAAATACAACATCTGGAGGGAAGTAGCTGTAATTGTGTCCATCCAGCATTGAGGAGCCTACAGAATACAAGATAAACAGAACGTCAACTACCAGGATAACCAACACGTACACTGATTCTCCCAGTACAGATTAGATGTTATACATAAGTCATGCAGGAATAATGACTTAAAGCATCCAGAAGTAGTCAATAGCAAGGAAACAAGGGGACAAAGTGGATTTCAGTTCATGACCAGAAATTTTAAATATTAGTCATTTTATTATCTTTGTGAATCTTTCGAGGATGGTAGATGGAGAGGAAACAGATGTATTGTCACTCTCTCCCTCCCTCTCCCTCTCCCTCCAACAACCTCCCCAACACACACCTGCCACACACAAATAAGAAAAAAATAGAGTGATAAGTACATAGTTTACCCAAAGAGACTTCAAATATGATCTAACATAAATTGTGTTAATCAACCCTTCACGCCTCTCTACATATATAAATAACCTATTATAAACATACAAACATCATAACTCAATAAGAAAACACACGAATATACTACAATAATTCAAGATTTTCGATTTGACTTTATTAAACTTTATAGCCTTTATGATTTTATTAAGAAATATGCCAAATAGGATTCTTGGCGAGTTTCTGGGTGTCATGGAAAAGAAGGCCTCTGCTACAGGAAGCCAACACTCTTCTAAAGCAATGATATATCTCCATTGATCAATATTAAGCTCAACTAAAATGGTACTTGTATAAAGTTATTAATAAAAGAATACCAAATCCATAAATCCAAATGTTGTTAATCATAGTGGGATGGTATGGCAGGAAGCAAGCAAAAGCCGGTGTAACTATCCATAAAACTCCAACATTTAGCTTTCAGACAATTTCCGTTCAACAACGTTTGATTAATTTCCCCATCGTAGACTAGAAAAACTGGGATGGTATGGTAGGAAGCAACCGCGCAACCTGCGAATTGAGGCACAAAACGCACAACCTTACAACTTGAGGCACAAATCGCACAACATCACATGTTACTCTGGATTAAAAGGCGATGGCTTCTATAGAACTAGTAGTGCGCTCCACATAGCCCACGTCATATCAAACACATGGTTTGGCATTTTCTTTTCAAAAATAATGAGTAAAAAGGAGTTATAACTTATAAGTCCTTTGAACACAAGACTTTATGTTCATTATGCTGCACTCTAATCAACTCAATGATGGAAGTCATAGTCTTCATATGAAATAAATATGAACACATGACGTCAATCAATAGGGGAGGAAAGAACAAAGCCACAAATTTAACCCCATAACCAAACCTTTCATCGCATTCGTATATTACGGCTCTTACTAGCAATCTAGTTCAATCATCTCTCAGCCACAACTTACTTACAATACCAAAATTTCAATGGTATAAAACATACCACATCAAAAAAATGGGATCTGAGTCTAGTTATTAGTCCGCAAAACCGAGCCAAGTTGGATAATCTAACACCACCACCCTCTAGAGTAAAAGAATAAATAAGAAAAAGGAGAAGATTTGTCTTGGTATTATGAGGATACAGGTAGATTATCCACAACAATGTGAATACACTTCTACACATCGAAATCATTAATTTCCTATGTCTAGTTCATTCCAAAAAAAAAAGGCATTGGCAACCTTCAAGCAAGTGGCAATCAACTTTATAAGACGTTTAATGAAGAAATTTAAACGATTGTCTTGCACTAAGAAATGCAGTTCAGTTCCTGAACTGCAATAAATTTTATTGTGCTGATAGAATTAAGAAATACGGAGTACTACTTATTGAACTAGGTCCCAAATTTGACTCCTCGAAGTCGGTTGTCCACAATAAACGAGGAAAATGTAAACATACATGACGATTCTTGGCCTTAATTAGTCAATTTCTACACAAACACATATATTGATCACTTCTCCAACTGAATTATGGAACCAGTCATACCTTCTCCTCAAATATTTTGATCACTTCTCAAACAGAATTATGGAACCATGTGATTACTTGCTTACAAATATATATATGAATTTGTCACCACATAAGAAAAAGAAATAACCTAGGATATACTGATCCAGAAGAAAAACTTTGGACAAGGAGTCATTTCTATAAAGAGAAACTCTACAATTAGTTGAACTTTAGGGTATCCTAGGAGTCTAGAACACAGCTGTATAATAACATAGTCCATAAGAACTCCAAAAACGGCACATCATGAACTGAAGAGTGCAATCATATTCTAAGTTCAATTGGCACTTAAATTCAAAACACCTAGCCTTCATAGTCAAACATATCCATTCCAAGAAGTTTTCGCATTCACAACACATATTGGCATTACCTTCATACATATAGCAGTGAATCCATTATTTGGCTCCATTAACTAGGCTTTTATCTTCAAATACCATCAAGAACAAAATATTTCCTTCCAATTATAATTAATGATACATTTCTGATACGAACCCTATAGGCCTCTATTTACCCTCTTATTAGATGATCAAATGGGTGAACAGATGAATAATGATGAACATTGTAGCTTGTCAGTGCCAACAGTAAACCGTCTGGTCATTTACAACCATAAACATAACTACCCCGCTCCATGTTTGATTTGAATGAAGTTAATGCTTTCCATTTGACACCATAACATAACAACCTTTCTCACTTACTAACTTTCCTTTACTAATTATCAAACAACCTATTCAAATTAGAGTTCCCAATTCTACATTGATTAATAGCAGCATTCTACTTGCATTTCTCCACACAGAAAACTTGAAAAGAATCCAAAACTAACAAAAATTAAAAAATTAAACCCAAAATTCAAAGTTCATAAACCAGAACAGACCCACTCACCAGAAAAATGAAGCTGACTATCAGAAAGCTCCAAATAAACCCGGTTAGCCAAACACCCAAGAAAAGTCTCCCTCAAAGCGGCCTGAAGCGGTCCAAGGGGAGGCGGGCGAGCCTCAAAAGCCTTAAGAAGCTTCCTAACCTTCAAATTAAGGGCAGCATAGTGGCAGCGATCACCATCAAAGGTATGTTCATCGCAAATTGCACCATTCTCAAGGAGCATACGGGCAGCCTCAAGGTGACCAGCCAAGCAAGCATAGTAAAGAGCAACTGAATCCCACTGGTCTCTGGCATTGACATTGACGCCGGATTCCAGGACATAACGAAGGCGATCGATGTCTCCGGCTCGAGATGCCTCGAAGACGTCCCCATATGGGACCTTCTTGATGGGTAGGGATGCGTTGAAGTCTTCTGGGCCCAGGTCTATGTTTGAGAGGTCAGTAATAAGAGGGGTTGGTTTTGCCATAGTGAATTAGTGATGGGGTTTTGGATTTTGGGTGATTTTTTTTGTATATGGAATTTAAGGATTTGATTAAGGATGAATACTTTTGTGGGCAATGAAATTGTGGGGGGTTTTTTGGAGGGTTTTGTGGAGAGGGAAGAGAGAAAATGGTGATTTACAGAGTGCTGAAAATGGGTTTTGCTGGGTTTGGAATTTGGATGACGGTTGAAGGAAGGCTGGCCAATTGAATGGGGTTCAGAGCAACTCTAAGGGGCCGTTTGTTTGGAGAGGGAGAGAGGGAGAGAGCACGAGAAAGGGGAAATAAGTTGCCGTTTGTTTTTGGGTCTTTAAGAAACGGAAAGGGTATCAACATCTCTCATACTTTACCAATTCTCCTATTCCACCAATTCTTAAATGGACTTGGTTCACACTAAATTTATTGTGGATCACGCCTTAAAATAAAGTCACTAATTTATTCCTAATTTATTTTGGCATTTATTAGGATTATTATAAAAAAAATATATCAAATTAGTGTCGTTGATACATCTTCTGCTTGAATAATGTGATTTTAAGTCACAATTCGCTTTTAAAAACATAGGATTACTATGTTTCAAAAAATGGTTATTATATGAACAATAAAGATCACTATGAGTGTAAAAATAGTGCTAGAGAAAACCATTGATTTTAGGTCCACACTAATATTATTGTGGACCAGGTCCACACAAGAATAATTCCTCATACTCTTTGTTGTTGTTTGTTCGTTCATTTTAATCATTTTCTTTACTCTTTTCGTTCCCCAATTTTTCTCTACTATGATTCCCCATCCTCCCCTAGGGGTATCAATCTTGCCCCAAAACTCCACTTTAACTCATCTTTCTTGACCAATATTGACCAATATTGACCAATTTATACACCACACCACCACCCAACTCCAACACCACAACTGCCACCCTCGCAACAACCACCGCCCGCAACCACCCCGAAATCAACCACCATCACCAGAAACCACCCCGAAAATTCACCCCATCCCTAAAAGTTTGAAGAAAAAATAAGAAATGACAATTGGGCGGCGGGAGGAGAGATAAGGAGAGGAACGATGGTGTAGCAACTGGGCGGCGGGAGGAGGGAGAAGGAGAGGAACGACGGAGAAGGAGAGGAACAAAACGATAGAGAAGGAGAGAACGATGGAGAAAGAGAGGAACGACGAAGAAGGAGGGGAACAGAACGGCGGAGAAGGAGATGAGGGAGAAGGAGAGAACAGTGGAGAAGGAGAGGAGGGAGAAGAAGAGAGAGTTGAAAAACTAAATCTCACCCAAACAACCTACCAAATAAAAGGGATTTTCTTTCCTTTCCCCCTCTTTCCCTTTGTTGATTTCATTCCCTTTACCCCTTTAAGGAGAATGAAATTAAAATCTTTTGATATAAAAAACTAGTATTTGGGTTTTTATTCCATTCTTTCACTTCACTCTTTGCTGCCAATAACAACTCCCTCCTCCTCCCTCTATCGTGGGTCGCCGTCCCCTCCCCCTCTCTCTGTCGCTCGCCCGCCGCCCCCTCCCCCTCTCTCTGTCACCCGCTCGTCGCCCCCTCCCCTTCCCCTCTGTCGACGCCTCCTCCCTTTCCACCGCCGCCAAATTTGATTTTTTAAAAGTATAATTCGAGCATAAAAACTTCAGATTCATAATTAACCATTTAAAGACATAATTAACAAGAAGAAAATGTATTTTGCATTGTCCATTCTTGTAAATTAATTTTTTACCGAAAATTTTAGGGTTTGTTGTTGGGTTTTTGGGAGAGATTCGGGGGTCGTAGGTGGTTTATTTGTGGCTTGAGGTGGTTTTGTGGTAGTTTTGAGTGGCTTATGGTGATTTTGAGTGTCTTTATGGTGTTAGGGGAAGTTTACGGTGTTGGGAGGATGGTTTCGGGGGTGTTGTTGGCGGTCTAGGAGGTGGTGGGGTAGTGGGTCGGTGGTGGTGGGTAGACGGTGGTGGGGGGTGGCTCAACTATGGTGGGGTGGAGGGTCGACGGTGATTTCAGATACGTTGCAGGTGGTGGATGGTGTTTCATGGTTGGTCAAGGTTGTCAAGGGAAAGCGAATGGAAAATCCTGGGGGGAGGGGTAGGATATCATTATAGAGGGATTTAGGGGAAAGTGGAAAGGAAAGTAATCATAATGCAGCATGTGAGATAATGCAGCATGTGAGATTCTCTCCTTCTCATATTATCCTCTTGAAATATACTCTGAAAGTACCCAATAATTAATAACTTGACTTGCTCCTGCTCACTCACCCAATTGCCAACACCATTTTGTAAGGCTTCAATGTGATTTCTCCGCCGCCTAACTATCGATAGATGGAAGACTGAAAGTACCTTGTGTTCCTATCACCATCACATATAGCATCTGCCAATACTTTGTTTTAATTGGTTCAAAGAAACAAATAAAGTTATATTATTGGTTGTTAGAATACCTAGTGAATTGAAGTTCTATTTTTTTTAGGAAAATTTGGTAATATTAATCCAACCTTTGGCCGATTTTCTTTTATTAATCCCACCTACGACATATTTTTTAATAATCCCACCTTTACTACCCGACGACTTTTATTGGGCTTAAGTGGCCGGTAATCGGTGAAAAATTCAACGAGATGGTGATGAATTGATGACGATGACTGAATATATCGAGAGAGAGTACTGCCATGTAGAGAAATAATGCCGCTTACAACAGTTTTATGACCTGTTGGGCCCAATAAAAGTTGTTGGGTAATAAAGGTGAGATTATTAAAAAATATGTCGTAGGTGGGCTTAATAAAAGAAAATCGGTCAAAGGTTGGATTAATATTACCAAATTTTCCTTTTTTTTAATAAAAATAAAAGTTGTTTTCACTAATTCACTCTATCCAAAAAAAAACAATAAATGAATATTGGATAAAGTGAAAACATGATAAATGAATGAAGTAATTTATATTTTAAAATAAAAATAAAAAGATTCTTTATCCATATATATTAAAAGAACAAATAGAGACGGTGGGATTAATCAAAACCTATTAAAAGATTAAAAAAATAATTAAAAAAAATGTGAGTAAAAGTTAACACAGTGTACAATAAATTCTTCTGCGTGCAATCAAAAATAACGAATGGAAAGGGACGGAGGCAGTACAAAGGTATCATTTTCGCCGGTTTTCATACACTAGTAGAAGTTTCTATATACACTCTTCTCCAGTGCTTTGCGCGCCACTTAAGTCTCATCACCGCCGGCGACAGTTGCTTCTCCGCTTCCACAGTGTCACCGGCGAATTACCACCACCGCTTTCAGTTTGCTTCGGTGGTATGGTCTTAGTGGAAAAAACTACTACCGCCACCAACGCCACCGCAAATCGTGCGACGCCTCCATATTCTCCTGGTATTTCTCCTCTGTTTCTCTTCTATTTACTGTCTTTTGATTGACAATTGAGTTGCCGTAATACATGTTCATGGAGTTCGTTTCTTTTAGTCTGTATAATTGGTTTTACTTTAAGTTTTGTGTTGTAAACTCAGCCGTAATACATTAATACATGTTCATAGAGTCGTCTCTTTTACTGTAAAAATTAGAATATTTGTAATTTAGGGTTTGGACTTTTGATCTACAAAACAATTTTGGAATTTGGGGTTTATGCAACAAACTACCCTTTGCGTGAACCAAAATTGCAGCCTTTTGATCATTTGAAGTTGACAGTGGAGCTCATTTTATTCTAACTGTTGATTTTCCAGTCATTTGTGGATAACTAAAATGGTATCTTCGGACGAAGAGGGTGAGATTTTTCCAGATAGCGTATCTGATTATGAATTCATAAATCAGGCGAGTGAACACGTTTCATTTGCATTTTTGCCCCTTCAATGGCCCAAGGAAGAGCCTGTTGATAATGTGAACCTCGAGATGTTCCTGGTTGGTTTTTCTGACGATGGGCTTCGAAAGGTTTTTAAAAAAGTTGTGGCATGGAGGTATGAGCTTTCCTATGTACAACCTGAAATATCGGTGTTGTGCAAAGGTAACATTTGGTTAAAGCTTCTGAAGCCAAAAAAGTCATTTGAGACTACAGTTAGATCAATACTAGTCACAGTCCAGTGCCTCCATTTTGTTAAGCATAATGTAGAGGCAACGGAAAGCTCTATATGGGGCCACTTGTCAAGAGTGTTCAGGTTTGTGAAATTTCTTTGGTATTAATATCCATGTTTTGCAATATGTATTACATTACTTCCATTGTTTATTTTCATGTATTCTTAAGAATTTAAATCTATCTCCACATGTTGCAGCACATATGAGGTTGCCCCTTCAGAAGTTGACTGTGTAAATCATATTTCACTGCTTAGAAATGCTGCTGCACTTGACAAAACCTTCTTGAAGTCTGAGGTTTTTCATCTGAATTCTAACTCAGTATAGCTTGAATTGCTTGTATGTCCGTCATTAATATGCTTAAGACTTTAAATCTGTTCTTATAATTTGTGCCAGGATTGCACTATATGAAATGTGTTTGCAGATTACGTGATTGTTTTTTATAAATTTTTTACTCTTAGGCTTCTGTGATATAGTATTTGCTGAAGTGTAATCAGCAGTAATGAAGGTTTCCAGTTAGTCAATACGAATCAGTGTTAACACTATTAAGCACCTTTTTTAAACACTGAGGCAAAGTGATAGGGGTTAATGAGGTGGCATGTCAGGGGTACAGAAGCTATTTTTTTATGGTTTAGTTTGCCATTGATGATGAACCGAGTTGGGGGGGGGGGGGGAATTTGGTACGGAGGTGTTTTGTAGGCATACCAGCCTTTTTATCTATCACCATTTGGTATGATTGCCTTCATGCATAGGTTTCTGCAGTCCTTAAGGGAGAAAAAGGTCTAATCAATAATGTCTGTAAAGTAAAAGAGCCTATATCTGCAAGTCCACGTGATGGTGAGCAAAATTTGAGTTGAGTAGTATATATTTGCTCTAGCTGTAAATGGCTAGTAACAGTTGAATTCACCTATAAGCATAATGCTTTACATTTATTTGGAGGATATCAGAATCAGATCAATCACTGCCATAATGATCAATGGCCTTATTGCAGTTGGTACAATTGTTGAAGAAGGGAGCGTGATAAAAGAATCTTGTATTGCTCTCAACCGAGGACATTTGATATGAGAAATCCAAGTTAGTGGAGTTGATGTTGAAGGTGTCTAGAACTCTAAATGAAGAAAAAGAACTTGTCTTCTTTCTTGCTCGTGAACTAGTTGTAGTCATTATTAAGTTGTTGCCTTGTTGGTTTTGACAAATTGGGGCCAGGATCTTTATTGGGAGGGGCTCGCAACTTGGAAATGACTCAAAGTGGACATTTAGATATTTTTCAAAGCATGAGGGACTGTCGGACAAGAGTCTACATTCCTGTTCATATAATCTGATGTATAGCTTTTGGAACTGATCTTCACCGGAGGTGATCCATCTGTCAGTGACTATAATAGCGACCTTGTACTAACAAAAATAATTGAGCTCTGTACTTTTTATAGCTGTGAGCCTGTGACTGCATTTTCACTCACTCCAAATTCAATCACGAGCCGTTGACAATATGTTTTAGAGTATATAGGATATTTAAGTACTTGGAAATAGGGAGCTTGTTTCCTCAAGAAGCTGCCTTTTAATCTGTAGAAGTAAATGATTCCAGGCAGGTTGATATATAAACCAACTATAAGCTACCTTAGCATCTGATTTGGTCATAATACTGGAATCCTGAAGCCACAAGCTGATATCGTCATTGCACTTCACTGTTATTGTAGCCTTATGGCTTAATTTGTAGGATGTTCGAACGTATGATTTCTTGGATGAATTTGAGTATCTTTTGTTGTTTATTCGTGATGTATAGGATCGGAAGTAAGACTTGAAACTCTGTGTAACTGATTACTGCTTTAGAGAGCCAATCAGGGAGGCGAGAGGGCATTGTGTTATTGTAGGGAACTTGTCACTTTTTGACCATACATGGGAAGGGTTCCGATGATCAGTGGCGATGGGATGTTTGTGTTTGACTGTTCTTTTGCCAACTTTTTTTCCCAAGGACTCCTTTCTATTTGTCTGTGTTGACTTTCTTTACCCTTTGCTCATTTTGGGGTTTTCAAGTTTGGTAGAGCGGCCTAAGATGTTATTTCCATCTGTTCAGTTAGGACTTACTGACTAAGTGAATTAATCAAGTTCATACTTGATCACTGAATGCCTCCCACGGTGCGTGTTTCAAAGTTAAAAGTCCAATTAATCATCAATTCTTCAGCAAGTCTAACGGTGATTAATAAATTAATACTTAAAGAAAACACCAGTAACCCAATGTACATTTTAATCATGTGTAGATTGAGTGATATATTCATTGCTTTCTTGAAGAATTTAATAGGATTATATGTCCCCAATTTTTCTTCACATGGGTTTGGTATGGAAATCAGTTATAGTTATTAATGTTTTTTTATTGAATAGAGAGAAAAAGTAAGTGGAGGTATTAGGGTGGAGTGAGAAAAAGTATTAATGTGAACAACTGAACAGGAGAGAAAGACAAAGAAAAGAGTTAAAGAAACTTAAATTTGTTGTCTTTGACTCAAAATAAAAGTGTAATTTGTGAACATAATTTTGGGAAACCCAAAGCGCAACATCTGAAGTAAATTCTGCTAGTTGGCATTCCATGAGGGGAGCATGTCCTTGTAGTTTTCATCTCATTGGATTATTTGTTCTATCTAGGTAACCCTAGCTTGTGTTTCTCACCTTTTGTCATTCTGTAAAAATGAGATGGTGTATTAAACTTTTAGTTGGGCTTTGAAAGTCATTGATGTCTTTACTCTTTAGGAATCTTTCAACTGTATTTATAATAGATGAATTTCGGAAGAGGAAAAAGTATGCCTAAAGAAATAAACAGTTGATATCTTGAAAATGTGCTGTAATTTCATGTAAATTGATCTACTTTGGTCTTTATGGATGCTTAAGAGACGCTTTTAATTTCTGATTGATTACTGTACACTTTCCTAAGATGAAGGAATTGTCTTTTATGTACTTTTTTGATATGGAAATTAACTTTTTTTTACAATGAATTCGTTGGACAGTACATGCTTGGGATTCTTTTGGAAAAGCCTACAAAGGGGAAAGTGCTTCAAATGGTCTGTGCAAGAAGTTGATGTTGATCTCTGTTATAATGTGTGTATTAAATACATGATAACATTCATTTTTGTCTATTAGGAAGGCTTGCCGGTGAAGAGGGCTGATTTTATTGTTGATGATGTGGAGGATCCTTGTGAGCCTGATGATTCATTTGACAGTGAGGACTTCTTTGACACTTGTTGCTCACTTTGTGACAATGGTGGGGATATTCTTAGGTATATATTTACCTCTCTTTTGCCTACAACAACTTTGTATATGCTGCCTGTTGTTCTGCCCCTTCAATTTTTACACTACTATTTGGAGACTTGGAGTATCCTAAGTTGATAAATGCTGATTATGACAAGTCCATCATTCTTTTCAAATAATAATGATGTTTACTTTCTGGTTTACAGAAATAGTAGTCTCCTCTTCTAATTTCGATTGATTGGTTGTGTACTTAATAATAAATATACGTGACTAAAGAAAATTAGGTCTCTTTTAATCCCCCTAAAGTAAAACAAAACCTAACGTATTCTAAGTATAACAGCAAGGGTCATTCTTCCACAGGACTAAGGAAACATTGACTCACACTAATTAAACGATAAGCTAATCCCATTTTTCCTATTGCTAATCATTTTTTTTTATTTTTTTTTTTTTATTTTTATTTTTATGAAACTATATTTTTTTTAACCATAATGGTTTTGTAAGTGAAGAAGGCCATTACGCCTAGGTTATGGTGAATTTTCTATTTAACGACTCACTTTTTTTTCTTTTTTTTCCCCATTTTGATGACCTATTTTTATAGAAATATCACTGTGGTGACCTGATGCTAAGATTGAGCTTTGTTTTACATTTTAAGGATATCAATATAATTGGATCTTTATCTTAAGGATGTCAAAATAGAAATATGATTATAGGTAAGAAAGTTAGTACTTTGACGCATATTAGGTGACAAAAATATAAGATCTTTAGAATGCTAGGGCTAATATCTGATTTTGAATGGAACTTCACTTGACAGTTTACACGTTACCTATATTATTGGAGATTCTAGTGGGGAAGTTGCGTCAGGTCACCTACGTGGCACCATTTTTTGTGAGTTAAGACATTCACTTTTGAAAGTGAGCTTGGTTAGAACTCATACCTCAGCCTCTCAGGGCATCAAATTAATTTTATTTCCTAAATAGGGCTGATTGGGAAATTAATGCAACAGGAAAATGCATGATTATCTCAAATTGAAATCCTTTAATCATGATGCAGAAGAGAGAGAGGTTTCTTATTTCATTGATGATTTGTAGTAGATTGGAAAATCAGATTCTAGAAATGAGGAACAAGAAGATAAACTGGGGAAAATGAAAATAACTGTTTGTATTAGTGCTGCGATTAAAACATACACTTTCCGGCATACAATCCCAGACCTTTGAGTAGCTGGACAATTCAACAAAAGGTAAAACAAAATAAAATATAACTCTCATCAGTTTCAGCATACCTCCTCTCTAATTGATCTCATACAACTCCTTTGTTGCCTTCACACCCAAGCTAATTTAACCAACTTATTGTGTTACCTAAAATGTCTCTTCCCTATACTTGATGCACTACATGATTTAATAACCAGCTTCTTCAAAACATTTTGGAAAGTTGAAAAGCTATACAAAGTTAAAATGCTAAACATTTATTGGCTAGTCCTTCCAGTTTGTAGCCCTGGCCTTATGCCCTTATATGCTTAGTTGCAGTACCACCATTGTCGATAAGCCTTACCCGTAAGGTGTAACATCTTAGATAAAAGTAAAAAATTGCCCTGCAATTGTCCTTAATTAAATGTCTAGCAGTGATAAAGTGACGAGAGGGGTGGGGGTGTCAGGTAGGCGGAAGATTCAATCGTCAAAAGCATCCTCTTGGTGCCTTGATGGAGTAAAGCTCAGTTGCTTATGAATGAACATATGGCTTTGCTACCAAAATATTTGTCATTTCATTAGGTCATGCTTTCCTCTCCTTCCTGGCAAATCTGCCTCATCTAAGATGAGACAAATAAGTCATTAGGGATACTTGGTAGTTATAATATTCATCTTTCAAGTCATATGTTTGCCTTTCATTTCCTGAAGAACTGGTTGTATTTCTTTCTGATGTTTTGCATTTATTAGTTGTGAAGGGAGGTGTATGAGGTCTTTCCATGCAACCGAGGCTTCTGGAGAGGGATTATGTGAAAGTCTTGGCCTATCAACAGCACAAGTTAATGTAGGAAACTTTCTGCTACTCAAGGTTTTATATGCACTAACTACTAAGGATAACATCTTCCATGTGTTATGATTCGTAATTTGGCAGAAAATACCTGTTTTCAAATGCAAGAACTGTCGATATCAGCAACATCAGTGTTCTATTTGTGGAAAATTAGGCTCATCTGATTTATCTTCTAAGCCAGAGGTATACTTTGTTGGATTCTTTTTACTAGATTCTTCTTTTCCCCTCTTTGGTACATTATTGTATCTTTGTTCTAAAATTCAAGTAAACAGCAGTTATGAGTAATTGCTTACAGCAATGATTTTTAAAGAACATATATCTAGAGTCCATTAAATGACTAGTCAAATGGATAGGTGTAGCATATGAATATGCAATATGTTGATGATTTGTTACTAATAGTTTTTCTACTCTAATTGATGTACTTTTCTTTTCTTTTATCTTGTCAAGTAAAGGTGATAAACTACCCTATCTTTTTTTTGTACTTTGTCCTGAAACTATCCAGTATTTGTGGTCTCTCATGGCATTAATTTTAGGTTTTACTTTAGTCGCTCGAGCGTCATATCAATTGTAAGAGAACATTTTCTTAGTCTAGCCAAATGTTGAGAAGATAATCTCCATGATAAAGAAGAACCCGAGCAATTAGCTAGTGTGAAAAAATCTATTTCTCATTTCTCAATGATTAAAATGAAGCATGATCTTTTGAGTGTAAGTAGCTTGCACTTCAACTGTTAAGTGGATCATTACGCTGCTGTGGTCTTTACATACCAGTTGGTGAATGCTGGATGGAAATTACCCCATTCTATCTCTCTCTAAAACCTTACTTTCCCCAGAGCTGTTATGTTCATAGTGCCATTGCACCCTAATATCAGATTGTTAGGGTCCATTCAATGGGAATCTGAAGTATCAAGTTTTCTTTATTTGTGTGGTGCAACTTTGAGCGTTGGAGCCTGGTTTATTTGACACAACTTCTTTCAGGTATTCCCTTGTATTGCTGGTAATTGTGGCCGCTTTTATCATCCTAGATGTGTTTCCAAAGAACTCTACAAGAGAAATGATACCCAGGAGGAGGACCTTGAGAAAAAAATAGCTGCAGGAGAGTCTTTTGCTTGTCCTGTTCACAAATGTTTTGTTTGCAAGCGCGTAGAAGATAGAGAAGTTGATGACCTACAATTTGCAGTCTGTAGACGTTGTCCCAAATCATATCATAGGAAATGCTTACCAAGGTAGTCAATTTTGAAAGATTGCTGTATGCTGTACCAAAGTTTTAACTTATAATTGCTGAGCTTTATTTTGCCTTTTCAGAGAAATTACTTTTGAAGATGATGATGATAATGGAATCTTGCCAAGAGCTTGGGATGGTCTTTTGCTAAAACGTATCTTGATATATTGCCTGTAGGTTATTTTTTGATTTCTTTTAAGCGAAATATTTGAGATCTGAACCTTTGGTTCTCATTCCACGCACGTGTTCTGATTTGCTCCAAACTTTGTACAGGGACCATGAGATTGACCCAACACTAGGCACCCCATTGAGGAACCATATATTATTTCCTGGTATGTTCAAAGAGAGAAACCATGTTCCAGAGCATGGTTTGACTAAGGCAAATGTCCTGCCGATGAAGAGGAAATTGCTTCCTTACCCTTATGCGACTAAAACTGTTGAACGGAAGATTGTAAAACAAGCTGATAAGGTCAATTACTATAATTTTAAAGGGAGTGATTCAATTATGCAAGTTGGGAAATGTAGTATCAAACCCAGTATTGATACTCAGAAGAATTCAAGCTTGAGTAGTCTGACGTCTGCTTCAAGGGGTCATATGAAGTTTTTGCCAACATTAACTGCAAATAAAACAGTGCTTGAGAAGAGTAAATTCAATTCTGAGAAAATTATGAAGTCAAATGTAGTGCAGCTTGGCAATGTTGACAAATCTTGGAAGAAACACAATACCGTTCCTTCAGCTAAGCCCCTGCTGGATAAACAAAGCTGCTCAAGTCCTGTTGACATTCAATTGGAGAAGAGGTGAAGGGTTAGTTCTTCTGATGTTACTACCTAATTTTGGTACTACAAATATTCACGGTATTTCTACTGCAGAATTGTTGCTCTGATGGAAAATGTCAATGCTTCTTTTGACGAGGACGAGTTCAAGAAGCAACAGATTATTCCCTCCAATTATAATTCTCAAAATCCATTAGACAAGACTCTAACGAAGATGAAAGTGGAGGTTACGGTTAAGGTATTGTTGAAAGTGCTTGCTGTTCACGAGTCTTTAACTGTATCAAGATATAAATGTCGGCATTTTGACTGTTCTTTTCCCCTATTAAATGTTGCAAGGCCATTCGAACAGCCTTGCAGAAGCTCGAAAAGGGTGGCACTGTTGAAGATGCAAAGACCCACTGTAGTGCAGAGCTGCTTCGCCAAGTCCCATTATGGAAGGTTTGGACTAAAAATGATATAATGATGAATTTCCTTTTAGTACACACGCTTGTGCATATAGTAACCGGGATTACTGATACTTCTTAATGGACTATCAGCCAAAATGCTGTTTGGATGACCTTGATGCAAGAGCGGCATCTATAAAAAAAATTTACTTGCCACGTGCCCTTAGAAAACCCATGTCATGACGTCATGTTTTTGTTTGTTTTAAAAAAAAATATAAAGCACCATATCATGTTGTGCTAAGCTCATTTCCTTGTTAAAGAAATTTCGTTTAATAATAAGAGTTAGACAGGCTGTTAGGGTAAAAGAGCCCTAATTCATATCGATCTCTCTTTCCTTTGTTTCCCTTATCCTTGACAGAAAATTTTAGTTTTCGATTCTCTCTCCTCCTGTTAAAATTTTGCCTTGACTTATTTGCCTTTGCCTTAAAAATAAGAATTGATTCATTACCGAATCATAATATTTTCGAGGATTGGTTTGGAGTTGATTTCTCTTGTTATATGTTCATGGTTCTCTTTGTTTTGTATAAGAGTTTATGTGTAATGCATGTTTCACTTTGTTTTCAACAGTTTTACTACCTCCGTTCCCAAATGATCTTTACGTTTACTATTTACACTATAATTACTTTAGTGAGTATATAATGGTGGGGGTAACAAGTAAGGAATGAGTTTGCTATAAATTGGTCCAACAATGTAAGTGGGTGAAAACTATATTAAAGTATTGTGAGTGAGTAAGTTGTGTTGGACTCTATAATAAAATATTGTAAGTTTTATGTTGGCAGAATGAGGGTATAAATGTAAAATTCATATACCAAAATGGAATAAAACAGTGTGTAAAGAAATTTTAGGAACGCACTAAAACAGAAAGCATAAAGATCTTTCAGGAATGAAGGTAGTATATAAATTCCAAATTTTTATATTTAAGTTCACGAATAAAGTATTCTGTGCGTCGTACGGGCCCCAAAAGTAGTTTTCTCTTTTTATTGTGGGACTCGGAAGTATTTATGATATTGTTTGGGGCAGCGCAGGTAAAAGAAAAATATCCCTAATAATGACAAGACATTTTTAATATGAACTCAAGTATTCAATGGCGTCATGTCATGACAAGACATTTTTAATTGACAGTAGGGATGGGTTAATGTTATTGTTTCCAATACATATGCCATTTGAATTTTTTTGGCAAAGTGTGGGAAGTAGGTTGTTAAAATCAAATATTTTCTTATGCATGGGTATGGTTTTTTCATCTAGTTATCTATGTCTAACCATATATTCTAAATAAATTGCTTACATTTCCTTGTGAAAGAAATGATAAAATGAATGTTGATTGTATTAAAAATATAATATTCCCCCAGAAACATAAGTTAATTGGTTCTTGAATTTTTGTTCTAATTACTGGGTTAACTGTTAAGTATATTAGGATGAGTTAGTGTGGGTTAGACCTGTTTCTGACAAATTGGAGGCCTAAGGAGAAATAATAAATAAGGGCCTTATAAATTTTACGATTTGCAAACAAAATTTTTGTTAATGAATATTACTTATTATAACCCTAAATAAATACTTAAATAACATGAAACTCAGTATCATAAATTGCCCCTTTATAGAGACAAGTTTTGCATATGTAATTTGGATAGTTCTCATTTTTGAGAAGTACTCCGTATATTACATTATCGTTGTTGAATAAGGTAATTGAGGCTCTATTTGGTTGTACTCCGTATATTACATTATCGTTGTTGAATAAGGTGATTGAGGCTCTATTTGGTTCACCTGAATATGAACTTAATTTATCTGAAATTACTTTTTAAAAATAAGTTGACATAATTTAAAAACAAACAGATCCTTAGTAAAACTATTGGCCTTTGAATATTTTTATAGTTAAATCTGCAATATTCCACTTGATTTATATTGCGTGTTGTGGAATATTGAAAACGTTAAATTTAAAATAAAAATCATACTGCATAATATGTTATAATTGGTATTACAACAAGTTTTATATCCTTTAAAAATAAATATTAAATAATCATCTACGTAACTTGACATTCATTACTATCTTTAATAAATTGATGTCCACACAGCAGGGAATTTCCGTCAAAATATGAGGAAAGGTATAGAAAAATATAAGTTCTCAATGAGATTCGGATCTCAAGGAGCAAAAAGAAAAACCATTAGCATCCAACCACTGAGCCAACAATTACCATGTGTTCATATTTGCGCCAAAATATTTATTCTTCATAACACGGCTTTTCTCTTTTGGGCCTAGGGCGACTTCCCCGGTGGCCCTGGTGTGGGTAGTGACTTTAAAGTTCAAATAACTCACAATTGCGCATCTGTATGGTTCGGTTTACTACGGGGCGTGCTGTGCTGTGAACAAAAGGGCACAGAAGTTCATAATGGTGGTTGATATGGGTAGTGTAAGTAGTGTTAGTAGGTTTGGCATTCGAAATGGAAATGTTATGACCTTATCTGGAAACCTCCCTTAAAGATGCTGAGATGCCCTAAATCTCTTGTCATATCTGAACTTGTTCCTGAATTTTAGGTTGGCTTCCCTCTCTCTGGCTTGTGGCTTAGTAATTCTGCATGTACCTGGATTTTGTTTTTTGGCAACTGTTGCATGGCAGAAGAACTAAATGGGTAGCTATATTTTATTTTCTTATCAAGTAAATTACGTTATGCTAATTGAAGCACTTGCATTGATTTTGTTGCAGAAAAGGCTTGATGTGTATCTTGCACCCTTCATACATGGCATGTCCTACACATCCTATGGACGGCACTTCACAAAGTTGGATAAGCTTGAGGAGGCAAGTTCTTTTATCGAAATTCAGTACTCTTATATGATAATACTAATTTAGTTTCCACAAACAATTCAAATAAGGTGAACTAACTGCTAGTTGAAAGGTCATAATGATGCTGATTTTGTGCATAATTTTATGTGAAGTTTCCTAAGTTGAACGTACATGGCCATGAATCTCTGCTACCTTATTGGTGCTTACTAGTTATTACCAGCTATACAGATAGGAACTTGAAGTGAGTAGTAATAATAATCAATGAAATAAAATGCTGCTTAGCAGTTAGCAGAGAAAATGCACCCTAGAGGCCTAGACCCGTTGGTGGAATTCCATGTTAACATACAAGCTCATTTACATTTATAAATTCATGACCTTGAACAATATGTGCCATAATAGTGGGGCTGTCAACTTGTGTCATCGGTCGGTTATGGGTCGGGTATAACCGGATAATGTAGTTGTGCGGGATCATTGTCCTTATGGGGATTGAATGTGTGAATTTTTTTTTCCGGTCACTTAGGTTTTTGTCAGAGATCGGTTGGATCGGGTCAGTTTTTGACAGCCCTACATAATAGTAATATGCTTTACTGCAATAGTGCATTATTATGAAAAAGAAAGACCATAGACCCAAAGTAGGAAGTATGAGAATCATGGGAAACAACAGAAAAAGTTTATAAGGCCTTCCTTGGTTGTATTTTTACCTTTCGCACTGTAATGTTATACAAGTGCTCCGTTTGCCTACTTGAAGAACCTGTGTATTTGTTACTACTAGTAGATCCTGTGTGCTAAATTCTAAAAAAAGCTTTTTATTGCGAGTAATATGGCTATAAACCTGTAGCCATTATTGTTTGGATAAGGTTATGTACATCTTTACGCTGCCTAACAGCCTGCGGCATGATTCACATCCCTCCTGTACTTTCTCCTTGTGATAATTTTCTAGTATTTTGGACCTTGGGATTTTGTTGATGTGTTAAACTTAGCTGAGGATAACATGGATTGCTTTAATAAGAGATCTTCTGTACGAGGACTCTTAAAGGTAACTATTTTAGTATTACTATAACTTCATTGCTGCTATTCCTTGTAGATTGAGGATGTTTTATACTACATTTTATTCATTTAAGATCTGTTTCAAAATCCTCGTACTCTGTTTTTTTTAGTTTGGTAAGAGAATCAGTGATGATTTTATGATTTTAATGCTGAACTTGGAACTACTCTTTGGGAGATTATCTCCAGGACTTCATCTTGGTTACCTATTATCTGAAGTTTGGGCAGCTAGGTTTTAGATCCTTGTGTGTATGTGTGTGCCATTCAAATTTTGGTCATCCCAACCCTTGAAATAGCTGTTTATCACTAGCTGTTACAGTATTATGTACCTAGGTCCCAGGAATAAGCACCCTACAAGCCAATCGACTCAGGTCATTGCAACTAGCGCATCTGGCCTTGTTGTAGTGTTATTGATTTTATAACATACTTGAGAGAACATAGAACTTCCAATTTGATTAAGCATTTATAGCACTGCAGTTATTTATTTTTGTCTCTTTGAATGTTGGTTTCTAAGCTAAACTTTAGATCATTTGGCAGCAATTATCCTTTGTCCTTTTAATGGATAAATTGTTTGGTAAGAAGTTTTAGGTTGCAATGTTCATGACAATAGAGTCTGTTTTTCTGATGTAGAAACTAGAAAGCATGCTGATCTTGTCTAATGCTGCCTCCAGATATCTCTTGAATCTTTTTTAGGTTTTTTTTTTGGTATAGGGTGGAAATCTCGACCAGTTGGACAATTATACTTTATAGGATTCAAATCGGACTCAAGAATTAAGTACGAATTCGACTCTGAAACTACTAACTCTAAATCCAAACCGAGTTGAACACTACAACCTTCAAGTCCTACTACAATCTGCTTGAGCAGCTTCACCTTTGCAGTTCTTTGAACATTTCTTATGATTCCCTTTATTTCTGACCTGTTTTCCCCTTACTAATTACTTCTGAAGTCATTTGCTTGCAATATGTTTTTCTGTGAGAGAACCGCTCCTAATGTTTCTACTCTTGCCGATCTATAAAAAAAATCTTCGGTCCTTTACCTCAGTTGTTGCAAACCTTTTGTTCCACGTTGGTTGCATTACATCAGTTTGCTTTTGTCATGGAATATACAAACATATAACTTCATGCACGGTAGTTCATTTTGTTGTAGATGAGTATGACTATATCTGGATATAACATATTCCTGTGCACAAATATTTTTATTATTGTTTAGCTAGTCGTGATGATGTTTGAACTAATACTCTTTCCAGATTCATACCATACTATTTTCACAGTGCCTTCTATGAAGGCTGCTGCCTATGGTTAGACTTACGGGGCTTTAGTCTTCAGATGCAAAAAGTGTAAAGGGGATGTCTTGGCCTTATTGTGAAAGGATGTTTCTTTAAGATCCTTGATCCGTAAGATACCTGTGAAGAGGAATTTTTCTTTAAAATCCTTGATCCTTAAGATAACTAAGACCTACCTTTTCACAGAAAAGTACTAGAGGACTTCTGTTTTTCTTTCCAAAATAGAATTGTGATGGGAATTGTTTCAATAGAGGACACCCCTTCTCCCCTTCCCGGGCATTAAAATAAAATAAAGAACGGTATTGAATTTATGCACCATCGGAGCATAGTGCTGCTGCAAATAAGGACAATTCTTTGCAGGTCTCCCCTTGATATTTTACTGCTGAAAATCTAAAAATTATATCTTCACTGATGCCTGATTTCTTAGTAGCACAGCATTTTTCTCTTTTTATGTTGTCGTGTGGATGTTGATGGTATTGTTGATCACATAAAAACATTATCTAACTCCCCCCCCCCCCCCCCCAAACCCGCCAATCTAAAACAATAACAAAAAAGTTGTCCTCGCATAAACATCTTCCTTTGAAAAATAACTGCGTTAGAAAGAGAAGTTCTTTAAATAAATATTGCTAACGGTTCTCTTTTCCCAGATTGTTCAGCGGCTACATTGGTATGTCCAAGATGGTGATACGGTGAGAGATCTTTCCTTAATCTCTCGCCTTCTTTTATTTCATACTTCAGCTCTGAGTGATGAGAAAATCTACAAAATATGTAACCGCGCCTCTCTTGTGGTATATAGTGGCAAAGAGAGTCAAACCACGCAACATTTTAGCTATCTAGATCCTAATTCGATGATTGGTATCATCCCTGAGTTGCTGATGTACTGTGAATTGGCGTTGCAGATAGTGGACTTCTGCTGCGGTGCTAATGATTTCAGCTGTTTGATGAAAAAGAAGCTGGACGATGTGGGAAAGAAGTGCTATTTCAAAAATTATGATCTCTTTCCATCAAAGGTGGGACTCAATTTCCCATTATTTAATTGGCATCTTGATACTATTGGTTTGCAGTTTTGCACCAATATCATTAGTTGCAAACCTGACTATCCAGACCTATGTTACAAAGAAAGGGTTTTACTGGTATAGAAATTGAATTGTCGAAAGTCCACCATTCACCCCCTCACATACTTAGTACATTTGGTAAAAATATTACAGTTGCTCTTAATGCTAGAGTTAAATGTCAGCTTCCATATCACCCCCTATTATCTATGGCATTCTTGGGAGGGAAGAATATGCTAATCATTATCACCTAATGTGAAAGCTTCTATACGTACAGTATATGTTGTCATGCTGCTAGTATAAGTAGCTTAAGTTTGCTCAAGTTCTAGCTTGGAGTGTGCCCAGCTCCAAAATCCTTTGATGGGGCGTTTGGTTCGCAGAGGCTAACGGGAACGACAATAAGAAAGGGAAAGAGAGAGAATGGAAAGCAATGCCCTTTCTTATCCCAAGTTGTTTGTTTTGAAAAAAGAAAAGGAAACCCATACCCCTTCCTTCAATCTAAAACTACCATTACTTCCCCTCCCCTCCTCCTCTGCCGTCATCTGTAATGGACAGTAATGTAATGGACCGTACCTCCAAGCCAGCTATACACTTGGTCTACAACAGAAGACACAAGAAAGGACAAGAAGCATTAGCAACAGCACTGCAAGGAACCAACAACAACAATATGGAGCAGCAGGGGCAAAGGCCGTTAGCAGCATGAGGACAAACAAGCTAATTAATGTAGTGTACTTGCCTAAATGCTTTGAGCATATAAGTAGAATGAAAGGAGGAGAGAAGGTATTGTGTATTGTGTAGTGAAAAGAGATTTGTAACCTAAAGTTACTAACTTGGAGATTAGTAGCCTCAAGCTACTGTTTTGTATTCACTTCACTCTTTTGTGGAACTTAAGAAATCAAAGCTTCCTTCTTCCTATTTTCTGGCGTGATTGTGTCTGTAATTTCAGGTGCAGGGAGCAAGAGCATTGCACTTGGTATCAGAGCAGACGAGTCTGGGAAGGAAAAGCAGCAGCCATGGTGTTGTCTAATTCGCAAAGGATGGATGGGGTGGAAACGGGGCTAGCTGAGGTGACGCGAAGGATAGAGGGACTTGAAGGTAACATTCAACGCCTGTTGACAGAGGGGATGGCTACATTTCAGCGAACCATAGCCGAGAACTTCCAAACTAAGTGCGACGAGGATACCCAGCGAAACCAGGAGGCCATTAGTGCGGCAACAGCCAGACTTGAGGGGAGGATAGAACGGTTCCGGGATGAGCAGGTCTCGCAAATGGAGTTAATGAAAAAGAGTCAGGAGGATTTCCAGAATGAGATGAAAGAGTTGTTAGCCCACAGACCCAATTCCCCTGTTCACAATCAGGAGGATGAAGCTTATTCGGAGAACCACCGATATCGACCCCAGGGTAGGAGGTACGACGACGGTGGTGGAGGCGGAGGACATTGGAAATATAGGAAGTTGGATATGCCGTTATTCGAAGGGAAGGACCCAGATGGGTGGATATTGAGGAGTGAGAAGTACTTTGATTTTTACCGGCTATCGGAAAATGAGAAGATGGAGGCGGCGATGGTAGCGATGGAGAGCGATGCCTTGAGGTGGTATACATTCGAGTCTCGGCGCCAACCTATGAGGACTTGGGGGGAACTCAAGGCTAAGGTGTTAGCCAAATTCCGGTCGATGAACGCAGGCACGCTCCACGAGCAGTGGCTCGCCACCCACCAAACAACCACAGTGGCCGATTACCAGAAGGAGTTCATAGACATGGCGTCGCCGTTGGAAGATGTACCAGATAGTATAATGATAGGGCAGTTCATAAACGGGCTGAAAGATGAAATTAAGGCAGAAATTCGACTCCTAAACCCGGAGGATTTGAATCAGACCATGGATCTGGCAATACGGGTCGAGGAGAGAAATCGGGTCCAAAGTTTGAAGAAAGGGGGATTCGGCCCAAGTCGGAGTGGGGCTTTTTCTTACTTTAGTAAGAGCTCAGTTCAACCAATCCACAACCAGACAACATACAGTAGCCCACCCAGCCCAATTCAAAATTCCACCCTTAACCCAAATCTTCCTAACCCCCTATCCAGAAATATGTCGTACAAGCCAAACCACCCGTCCACCACTTCCTATGCATCAAACACCCAAACACCCACCAGATCCACCTTATCAACATCGAGATTCGCCGGAGAAACCAAACGGCTGACGGAGCGGGAGTTGCAGGACAAGAAGGCGAGAGGACTCTGTTTCCGATGTGATGAACGATGGGGGATCGGTCACGTCTGCAAAAAGAAGGAAATGAGTGTGCTATTAGTGGATGAGGAGGACGAGGACGGAGAAGGAGAAACCGGCGAGCTCCATTCGCTAGAGGCGCCGGAAGACACCGAATTTCCGGCCACACTGTCGATTAACTCGATTGTGGGGCTGACCAATCCCAAGACCCTTAAGATGGTAGGAAAGATAGGAGGGGGCGAAGTGGTGGTCATGGTCGATCCCGGAGCCACACATAACTTCATTTCGCTCCGGGCCGTGAAAGAATTACAGATACCAGTCACAGACTCAGTGGGATTTGGCGTTTCCTTGGGAAACGGGGAAGCTGTGAAGGGGAAGGGGATATGCAGGGGGGTGAAACTGAAGTTAAACAATGAAGTGGAAGTGATGGAGGATTTCTTGCCCTTGGAGTTGGGCAATTCTGATGTGATTCTGGGCATTCAGTGGTTGGAGAAGTTGGGGCCGGTTTTGACCAATTGGAAGACACAGGAGATGAAGTACGAGGCAGGGGGAGCCACGGTAACTCTGATCGGGGACCCCTCACTAGCTCGTTCCAAAATATCACTCAAGGCAATGATTAAGGTGATTAGACGAGAAGGAGGGGGAATCTTACTGGAGTGCAATTAAGTGGAGACCAAGAAGGCAGTAACAGGGGATTGCCCGAATTTTTTGCGCCATGTTTTGGCAAATTTCCAGCAAGTGTTTGCACTTCCCACAGGCCTACCTCCCCGCCGTGGCCATGAACATTCCATAGTAATGAAGGAGGGCAGCAATCCCGTAGGAGTGAGGTCCTATAGGTACCCTCAAGTGCAAAAGGATGAAATTGAAAAGTTGATTCGTGAAATGTTGGAGGCAGGGATTATACGACCCTCAACTAGTCCATTCTCTAGTCCGGTGTTGTTGGTAAAAAAGAAGGACGGGTCGTGGAGATTTTGCGTGGATTACCGTGCCCTTAACAAGGAGACGGTACCGGATAAATACCCCATACCGGTGATCGACGAGCTGCTTGATGAGCTCCATGGAGCACGAGTATTTTCGAAACTGGACCTTCGCGCAGGCTACCATCAGATTTTGGTCAGGCCCGAAGACGTGCATAAGACGGCTTTCCGAACTCATGAGGGTCACTATGAGTTCTTGGTGATGCCATTCGGCCTCACGAATGCACCCGCAACCTTTCAATCTCTCATGAATGAGGTATTTCGCTCTTACTTAAGGAAGTTCGTACTTGTTTTCTTTGACGACATTTTGGTTTACAGTAAAGGTGAGGCCGAACATGTGGAGCACATGAGATTGGTATTGTCGCTACTGGAGAAACACCAACTGTTTGCCAACGAAAAAAAGTGTGAGTTCGGGAAGACGGAGGTGGCATACTTGGGCCATGTGATTTCTCAGTGTGGCGTGGCAGTTGATCAAGAGAAGGTAAAGGCGATCATGGAGTGGGGTGAACCGAGAAACCTGAGGGAATTGCGTGGGTTTTTGGGACTCACTGGATACTATCGGAAGTTTGTGTGTAATTATGCACAAATAGCCCAGCCCATGACTGATCAACTCCGGAAGGATAATTTTGGGTGGTCTGCAGCAGCCACCACAGCCTTCGTACGGCTAAAAGAGGCAATGACCAGTGCGCCAGGGTTGGCCATGCCAGACTTTGAGCGGTTGTTCATCGTGGAGACCGACGCCTCGGGGTACGGCCTAGGGGCGGTTATGATGCAAGAGGGGCGACCAATCGCATTCTATAGCAGAGTACTTGGGCCTAGGGCGAGGGGCAAGTCCATTTACGAGAAAGAGCTCATGGCCGTGTGCTTAGCCGTACAAAAGTGGAAGCACTACCTCCTAGGTAGACATTTTGTGATAAGAACGGATCAACAGAGCCTGAAATACATCACTCAGCAGCGTGAAATTGGGGCTGACTATCAAAAATGGGTACGAAAGTTGATCGGGTTTGACTTTGAGATTCAATACAAGCCGGGAACGGCTAACCGGGTGGCTGACGCCTTGTCTAGGAAAGGAGAAGGTGAGTTGGAGTTTGGATGGCTTGAACTAGGGTCAATCATAACATCTCAAGGGATGGAATGGAAGATGATAGATGAGGAAGTGAAGAAGGATGCAAGTTTACAGAAGGTGAGGCAGGAAATCCTTGAAGGAAAACAGGTGTTGGGCTTTACAGTGGAGGGTAGCAGACTGTTGTACAAGGGAAGGGTGGTGCTAGCGAGGAATTCTAAAGTGATTCCACAACTGCTTCATGAATATCACAACTCTCCAACAGGAGGGCACGCGGGAGAGGTGAAAACTTACCTGAGAATGGCTACGGAATGGTTCTGGCCAGGAATGAGGAAGGCAGTGGCGGCCCATGTTCGAGAATGCATTACTTGTCAACGCAACAAGCACTCCCAACAACATCCGACAGGGTTGTTGCAACCCTTGCCCATCCCCACGGCAATATGGGAGGACATATCCATGGATTTCATTGAAGGGTTGCCGCCTTCCAAAGGGATTGACACCATCCTCGTGGTGGTTGATCGGCTATCGAAGTATGCACACTTCATTGGTCTGAAACACCCGTTCTCAACCATTACCGTGGCAAATGCTTTCATTCGAGAGGTGGTGAAGCTGCATGGATTCCCCACATCCATCGTCTCTGATAGAGACCGTATATTCCTTAGTCTGTTCTGGAAAGAGTTGTTCAAAATCCATGGGACAGAGCTGAGGAGGAGCACCTCTTATCATCCCTAGACGGATGGACAATCAGAGAATGTGAACAAGGGTTTAGAGACTTACCTAAGGTGTTTTGCGGGGGAGCAGCCTAGAAGGTGGGCACATTGGCTAGCTTGGGCTGAATACTCATACAACACATCCCCTCACATGTCCACCACCATGACGCCGTTCAAGATAGTGTATGGGAGAGAACCTCCAAAGCTGTTGCGCATTGGTGAGGGGCAAACACCAGTTGATAGTGTGGAAGAATTGCTACAAGAGCGAGACTTTGTGCTAGATGAACTCAAATTGCACATCTTGAGGGCTCAACAGATAATGAAGCATAACTCAGATAGTAAGAGACGTGAAGTGAGCTTTAATGTGGGTAATCAAGTATTCCTCAAATTACAACCATACAACCATACAGACAACGCTCTTTGGCTCAAAGGCCTTATGAAAAGCTGGCGGCTCGTTTCTATGGGCCATACATGATATTACAGAAAGTGGGTCAGGTGGCCTACAAACTACAACTGCCTGCTTCCTGCAAAATCCACCCCGTGTTCCACGTTTCCCAGTTACGCAGAGCAGTGGGAGAGCAAGTGGTGCAGCCCACCATCCATGCACAAGTCACACCAGAACTGGAAATGGCAGCTGAACCTGAGGAAGTGTTGGCAATACGCGGCAGGGCAGACGCCACAAGGGAAGTGCTGATTAAGTGGAAGGGTCTCCCACCCTTTGAGGCCACGTGGGAAGAGGCTGACTTGATCTCTATTCGCTTTCCTGACTTCCACCTTGAGGACAAGGTGTGTCTTTTGGGGGGGAGTAATGTAATGGACAGTAATGTAATGGACCGTACCTCCAAGCCAGCTATACACTTGGTCTACAACAGAAGACACAAGAAAGGACAAGAAGCATTAGCAACAGCACTGCAAGGAACCAACAACAACAATATGGAGCAGCAGGGGCAAAGGCCGTTAGCAGCATGAGGACAAACAAGCTAATTAATGTAGTGTACTTGCCTAAATGCTTTGAGCATATAAGTAGAATGAAAGGAGGAGAGAAGGTATTGTGTATTGTGTAGTGAAAAGAGATTTGTAACCTAAAGTTACTAACTTGGAGATTAGTAGCCTCAAGCTACTGTTTTGTATTCACTTCACTCTTTTGTGGAACTTAAGAAATCAAAGCTTCCTTCTTCCTATTTTCTGGCGTGATTGTGTCTGTAATTTCAGGTGCAGGGAGCAAGAGCATTGCATCATCGTCCGTCCATCTCCGCTGCCAATGCTAGCCATTCCGCCGTCGACGCGGCCCCATACCCAGCAGCTGCTGCTGCACCTCCTTTCTCTCTTTTTTGCATCTTTTTCTCTCTCTTCTTCATCTTCAACTCTTAGATCTTGTATTTTTATGGGTTTTTATTTGCAATTGGTGTTGTTTTTATGGTAGGAGGTGTGATTTTCAAGTGCTTGAAGTAGTTTTGGAGTTGGGTGGGGTTGTTTTCGGTGGTGGGTTGGTGGTTTAGTGATATTTTCGGTGATGGGAATGGTGGTTCCATGGTGGTAGGTGGGTGTTTGATGGAGGTTGGGTGGTTTTGAGGGAGTTGGAGTAGGTTTCCGGTGGTGGTTGGGTGTCCCGGAGGTGTCTGAGTGGTTTCAAGAGTGGTTGCGTGGTTTTGAGAGAGTTGGAGTAGGTTTCCAGTGGTGGTGGAGGTGGCTGGTTGATGTTGGAAACTTTAACAGCATCGTCGGCGGTTGTAGTGGTGTTAGCCGGCTGGTGGTGCGGTGTATTGAGATATGAAGGGTGGTCAAAGTGGTAGTTAAGGTTAGTTAGGTGAAATGGACTTTGGGGGTAAGGATGATTCCTTGGGGGTTATATTGGGAATGAAGGTCGAGGGAAGTTGGGGAATCATAGGGGTAAAGGGAATGATTGATTTGGTTTAATAAACAATCACAAAGGGAATTAAGGTAGTTGATTGCCTTTTCATGTGATACATCCCCCAAACCACACGTCCCCTAAGTGTTAGTAATAGAATAAATAAAGATGAAAAAGATTTGATCGAGAAGAAGTGAAATTATGGAACTTGGATTATAGATTGTAATATTAAATTATCAATGCAATTAAAATTCCAACTAAGCAATGCCGATTTCTTCAAAACTAACATTTTGAAAGCTAAAATGAACTCCAATAATTTTCTGATATATCTCTCTCTCCCTACTCTCTATTATGGCTTTTATGATTTCTTTTCCCTCTCCTCTAATCTGCCGTCCTCCTCAAGCTAAACCTAACGGACTAATAGCGCAATACCAATATGTTCATTTTTTGTAGCACATACATGATACATGTGAGGGAAAAATAAATTCTGAAGTATAAATGTGTAATATTGTGTTCTGTCAGTTGGTAGAACAAAGGATGACCGTATTTTCTTTACCGTTATACTTTAATAGTGATCTGTAATATTACGGAGCATTAATCAGTGAAAGAACACTGTGAAAGTGCTACCCGTTGAAGAAAAATTGAGGATACCGTGGCGACCACGGTAATGGTCGTATTGTCGCGGAATGCTGGAAACGTTTTGTAACAGCTGGTCCAGCTGGATGGAACGGATCATTGCTAACACGGTTTCAAACATTAATGAGTGCACCGAGTTGCAATATTCATCAGACAAAGTTCATCTAAACTCGGTGTACAATTGTAAGACGTGCAACGATGTCAATGTGTCATACATAAAACACATGCTAAAAAGTATCGACATATAACAAACTCTTTGTTATGTATGATAAGGTACATTTTCAATCACATTATTGGAAATTGGCAGTTGACCTGGCTGAGTTTTATGGATTCATTGTTGAAGACTTTAACTGAGACTTGACTCTTACAGTTTATTTAACCATGGGCCTCCTGTGTAAGCTGGCGGAACTTGGGAAGAAAGAGAAAACATTTTGGCTGGGTCTCGTATGTATTGTGTTAGATGATAGTTGATAATGACACCAGCCGTGTCTTGTTTTATGTGTTAAAATAGTTTTTATCTGGTTCCGGAAAATGCACCTCAGATTTCCTTGCACAGTTCTTGACCTTGTGGCCGCTAGGGGTTCTTTTCATAACACAAACTTACATTCATTCGCATGTGGGCACACACATGAAGGTCTTAAATTTGTAAGATTTGTGAAGCTGTCTTTTCAGAACACAAACTTACATTTGCATGTGGGCACACACACATTAAGGTCTTAAATTTGTAAGATTTGTGAAGCTATCTCAGTTATTTTCTGTCACATCTTTCATTTGCTATGCAGTATGCATGATTGAAAGGTGAAACTGAAAATTCACCAAGGCTTCATCCCTCTCTGCTGCCTGCTTATATTTGTTGTGGAGTATTGGTGACTGATTATTATTCAAAATACTGCAGAATGATTTCAATTTTGAGCAAAGGGATTGGTTTAGTGTTAAGCCCAGCGAATTGCCAGACGGTTCTCGACTGGTGAGAATCTCATGTCTGAGGGTCAGGGGTTTGAATTAATTTCCTTTAATTTCTGCATTATTCATTGAAATTGTGCCTTTTATTCTTATGATATTGGTTAGATCATGGGGCTGAATCCTCCATTTGGATACAAGGCAGCACTGGCTAACAGATTTATCAATAAGGCTCTTCAATTTAATCCAAAGCTTCTCATTTTTATTGTTCCACCAGAAACTAAAAGGTACCTTGACAAGATTTCTCGTCCACTGACACTGACTCCCTCTATATTTTTCCCTATATAAAAAAATGGTTTGTTGTTGTTGTTGTTGTAGGCTTGATTCCAGAAAAGGCACTCGGTATGAATTAATATGGGAGGATCCATATTTACTCGCTGGTGAGGTATGTGCATGGTTTCTAACCTGAATTCTTTCTTAGTTCCTAGTTTGGAGATGGATAATGTATCTGATTGGGGTTTGGTCTCAGGCATTCTACCTTCCTGGATCATGTGATGCTAATGAAAAGCATCTATCACAATGGAACAACGTTACTCCTCCCCTTTATCTCTGGAGTCACCCTGGGTGGACACGAAAGCACAGAGAAATAGCCTACAATTGCGGACAGTCTCAGCTTTTTAATCAACCACAATGCTCTCAACCGCCGCCTGCTTGGAACTATTTACTACAAGAACAGCAAGATTGTTACGGTGATTTCTCCAATGTGATTGATATGTATGGTGGTCTTCCGCGCATGCTCGATGATGTTCCTGAACATAGTCATAACCCAATGGCGTTTAAGGTTGCAGGACATCTGGAAACCATTTCTCCTGTCGATGAACTGGAGGACATGAGTATCTCCCCCACTGATTCTCCAACTGGATTTATCTCTTGACTCGTCTACTAGTAAATTACTCCCATCCCTGTAAAAAGTTAGCAAAAATAGCTCATGGTTGTTTAATAACTATTAAAAAAGTCTGAGGTTTGTCAAGTCTGCTAACGATGCAAACTTATACTACCAAAGTATATCTTCCTGTCTTGTGATGGATAATCATTTTCATAGGGCTACAACTGATGGAGCTCTTCCGAGTTAATTAGTGACTGAAATTTTGTCTGATCATATGGTATTTTCGTAAAAAATTATTTTATTACAAAAATGTCATTAGATTGCTCCTCAAGTAGTGACATGGCCTTAAATGTGGCATTTTGCATTGGTTTAAAAACTAATCCCATGATACCATCCATTTAGAATCGGGTACAAGCTTCGGGTTCTTTATTATTTTTAATTTTAACTCAGCGTAAAGCCGCCAACACCAATAACAATACTGGTTTTATATTAACAGCTACTTGTGGCAGCAGTTTTCATTTATTAGAACAACTATTGGTGTTAGGGATTTTTACTGAACTAAAAGTAAAATAAATAAATAAAAAGTTGTACCGATTTTACGTGGACGGTAACAAGGGAATTAAGTTTTAGAACAACGCAAATTGGGAATAAGTTATGATTTTAGTTATTTATAAGGAAATCGTTGAATAAAACACTTCCTAATTGTTATATTTTAGTTCTTGAAATTTAAAATCTTGAGATGCAATTCCAAAGTATTTGGGTAAAACTAGAATTTCAATTCCAAAATCTTACTTGTACTTTTGATCCAGAAGTTGTAATAAATGGTAGAATAGATTAAAATTCGTACTTTAGATCCATCGAATTGGAAATAGTTGGACAAGAAGTATTATAATCTAAATTTCTTATTTGTGTTCCTGCTGTTGGTGAGAAACGAACATTTACACTTGGGAAAACCTAAAAACAACAACAAAAAGGGGTGTGATTTAACAAGCCAACAAGGGGCATACATATATATCAGAGCTTGCCCTCTTTAGGGATGTAATTACTAGTTTTTGTTAATTTACAGAATACATAAACTATATTTCTGCAGTAATGTAATGTACTTGATATTACAAGCACAAAAATGCCTCCGGTCACAGTTGCAGTTGCAAATATGCCTTGGGGCATCTACAGTTACACTTTTGGTCTACTGCCCAACTGCATCTTTCAGGGAATTTAGTCTTCTAAATCTCTGATCAAGTTCTTTCATCACAGCCGGTTCCTGCTTTTTCCTCTGCTTTGATATTGTGTTGGTTGTCATAGAACCTATTTTATCAAACGCCACCTGCACCCAAGTACCAACAACTCAGGATCCCCTCATTTATTTATTTATTTTAAAAACATATGATTGCTGGAATCTTCATTTCTTAAATCAACATAACCTAAACGACGACAGCTCACTCCGGGAAGATCAAGTTTCTAAGAGTACTCATGTCAGGAAACTGGTATATGTCCCAGACTCCTACTGTCAGAATGATGATTTTGGACCAAAAGGAAGTCAAGTGATTAAGTCTGACTGTTGAATATCCGACTTAGGTTGAGGTAAAATGAAGAGTCCAAGTAGCATAGTTATCTAAGCTAAAAACTGATATAGCCTTCACCAGAATTAAATTCAGAACGAGCTGAAGCTTACCGTCAATAAATCATCAGGATCAAACATGTGATGAGTAGTTTTCTGCAATATGTTTATTACATCGCCAACATGATGGCTCAGAAGCAACTCGTCTTCTTTCATCTGCAATTCAGAGTTTAACAAAATGTTCCATCACATTGTCATACGGAGTAAAAGGTGGACTTCCTTCCAATTTAAATTTTACAACACAAAGTTACTGATAGGACAAAGGATTAGGAAAGATAGTCACCTTGAATATAGCCAAAGCTACATGGAACAAAACTTTCGCACCCTCGTAGAAAAGGACATCCCATACCCGCATAGTTGTCTGGGGAATGGACTCCAGAAATGTAGCAATTATGAATAAGGGAACAAACTTTAAAAACTGAAAAACAAGTACAAGGGAAATATCTTTGATCAAACCTCTGACGGTAAGCTTTTCGAAAAGAGGCACAGGAACCATTCGGTGGCGACAAGGGAGACATCAAATTCCAAGGCTTCCAAATGAGCAGCTATCCTGCAATTTTTGTTCCCAAGGTTGTATAATAAGCAATCAAAACAGTTGATATCAATTTCTTATGGAAATACTCTGTACAATAGTTAGTACCTTGGATACTTTTGAGTGAGTAAATCCTGAAAAACTCTTTGCTCAACATGGCACCCAGATAAGTTATTTGAGTAACAGTCACTGACTAAAACATCTTCCAGTAGGACAGCTAGCATCCAAAAAGCATCTTCTTCTGTCTTCATAACGAGTAATAATAATGCTGCAACATAATTTAAACCCTGAAGCAACAAATTAACTAGGTCAGTGAGTGCAGCAGGAGTTTTCTGTTCTTCTACATATATAATATAGAACAGGAACAAATAACGGTAGTAATTATGGTAACAACAAGGCAAAATGAGAAAAAACGTGAGGTATAATGATGTCAATCCCTTATGTTGCCACAATCAACAGAATGGGAAAATCACCTGACAATAACCAACATAAGAATCACGAAATGAGTACCCAACAAGAACACGTCGGAGAGCTGCATGCCCCTCTGATGTATCCAACCAAGGGTGGCCAGGGAAAGTTCGAGGCAAGTCCTGCAAATATGTTGAAAAATTCATAAATTCTGAAGAATTTTTTTCATATTTCCTACAAAATTTTAAATCAATATGCATGTACGTCAGTCACAACAGTAACCTATATTTTCCATTTTCATGTCACTGATAGGCTAACAGATATAAATATGGTCAGTGTGGTTCCAAATATACAAAATTGAAGTGTTATACTCGTTCACTAACTGTTAAGCAACGAATTTGTAATGGTGCATACAGGATGCTGTCAACTCAGGTTTTTGCAAACCATTTGGCTCTGCACTTCAAGATCATTGTTTCTTTTCGAGAGAGTGACCTACATAATGTTTATATCAAATCATAAATGGAAAATGATTTTGTTGTATTTCCCCACCCATTTACAAACTATTTAATGAAATGTATGCATTTGGAGGATCAAAAGAGTCCTAGGCTAACCATTCCCTTCTCTTTGACTTCTATAGCAGTTGAATTGCTCTGTCAGGACTGCAAGACTACACTATGATAAAGTGATATCAATAAAAATCCACAGAACTCCAAATTTGAGACCTGCAGACACATTACTCAAGCAATAGTGTGATACCATAAGCATGACTATACATAAAATCTCATGATCCACCAAAAATGATAGGAACACCACACCACATTCTGCAAAAATAACATAAATTTGGAATGTCAACTCCTCAATTACATTGGAAAGCAACTACCTCTTGACACAAAAATTATGACCTAGGTACATTATCACACTAAAATTACCAGATGTATAATGCCATCAACCATTACGAAGTACACACATATCGGAAAAGGAACCCTATTGGTCGATGCTTATTTGGACAAAGTGCAAACTCAAAAACCTCAATAAGGCAAATATTATCGATAACCTATTCTCCAATGCAAAGAGTCTCCATCTAGCAACATGTCCACTAATTTGACATTTCTAAGATAAATGTTACAAGAAACTAAAGTTAAATGCACAGAAAAAACATCCCAATCGAACCAAATTCAGAAAATATCAACAACCCAACAAATATAGGATGCAATAAACAAACAAATCCAATATAATAAAATTCATGGCTCAATCCTTCAACTGTTAGAAAAATCTGATCAACTGTGCCAAAAGGGACCAATTCAACTCACATGATCAATCTGTTTCGTGGCAGCTGTAGCCTTTCCCTCCGTCGCCTTAATAAGATCATCATAATAACTCTCAGGCACGGTCGATTTCTTCTTAGCAGCACCAGACAATGCAAACCAGATCTTAGGCCTCAAAACTGGGGGGATCCCTTTCCTAATTAACCTCTTCAATGTGATAGCATTAGCTAAAGCTGACAATTTAAGGGATGCTTTAAGGGTTGATGAAACATGAGTATGAAGATACCAATTAGCACCTTTGCTAGCTTCCAATGCCCACCAAACCCTACCTTGTTCCCTCACTTTCTCTCTCACCTCATTCAACACATTCACATCATCAACATTCCCTTCCACTGAAAACCCATAAATATCTTGGAATTTTACTGTCAAATTTGCCCTTCTTGTATGAAGACTTGGCCTGTAATTGATTATTTGAGCCTGGTACTCAAATGACATGTTTCTTTTGCTCTGAGTTGCATACATTTTTCTGGGTTTTTTTTTCAATTGATCGAAGTTTTCAAGAGGGGGTCAAAATTTAGGACCCAGAAGTTTAGATTTGATCGAAAGGGTTCAAATTTTGAGCCAAATTGCTAATTTTCAATGCCCAGAAAAGTAAAAACCCCAAATTCTGTCCAGAAAACTTGAAAATTTACAAAGATGATTCCAGGAAGATCTAATCATACACCCAATTGGGGGGAAGAAATTGAATCTAATGAGATAAAATTGAAGGAAAAAAAATCACTGTACAATCCTTTCTTTTTTATCCAAAATTGCAAATGATTGGATGAAATTTAACAGATTCAACCAAGAACTAATAAAGACAAACAAAATTAACAATGAATATCAACAACAAAAGGAATTTTATTCAAAATAATTCCAACAACAAAGTGGGGAATTTTATTTTCTTTAGAAATAAACAAGGAAAAAAGTGGGAATTTTTTTCCTTGTCTTTGATTTGAGGAATGCAAAATTTGGAGGTAACTGGAAAAGAAGAAAAAAAAGGGTAATAATATGTAGAATAAAGATCAAAAAAAAAAAAAATGTGCGGAGTTTGCGGAGAAATGGATTTAGGAGAGAGAAAGAGAGGTGAGGAGAACACGACGGAGATTCAGCTTGGTGTCTGTGTTGACAGCCACCCTTACTCGAGGTGGCTGGAGGATGGAGCTCACTTCTTTTTTGGGTTTTTTTTTAAAAAAAAATAATAATTTGGAGATTTTGGATTTATTTTGAGATTTATTTTGGTAAGGACAAAGTTTTGGAACGTTGAGAAGGTTGAATTTTTTTTGGTGGGGTTTGAAAATTGGAATTTGTTTAATGAATGAAAGTATGGTATTTACCTTTGTAATGAGTTTAACTTAATTCAACTCTAACAAATTAATTAACTACAACTTTTTTTTACAAAAATGTTGGTTCTCAGCGATTTTACATTTTGTGTAGGTTGACAGGTGATTTTTAGCGGTTTCGTAATTTACACAAAAATTATCTCGGGTCACAAGTTAATATGGATTGGTTATAATTTTATTTATTTATTCAAATAACTAAAAATTTAATACAAATCTGGTTGAGAAATATCAGATTAGTGAATGAGAAATTGAAAATTTTATTCGGCCTATGACCACTTATTAAACGAATTATCATGGCAAATTGTGCTTGAGTTGAAATTTCTTCGACAGTTCAACCCCATGAGATATATTGAGGAGTGAATAGAGCCTCAACTTACCTCAATGGTCATCTCCTCGTAACTCATGCGAAGTAAGAAAGTTCACAAAGTTAACTAAGAGAAACTATGAAAGTTCAAAGAAATTCATTAGTTACTTCGAATTTTGTGATTTTTGAACTTTAACCTTATATCCCTAAAATATAGCTACGGTTTATCCCTAATACCCTTGAGATGCCATCATGATTTTAAGATAAGACTTGATTAAATATCATTCTTGATACGTTTTGACATGATATTGTTTAAATGTCTAATTTTAGAGGTTAACTCCGGTGTTTTTTATTCACAAGTTGATTCAACGCTGAATTTTCAAACATAACAACATTTTTTAAAAAGTTTTTCTATTAAAATATATAGACATGAGAGAAAGTAAAATGTTAGTCGCGCGTTGAATAGAAACTTAGAAAATTATGCTATGCTTTTGGTAAGTTGTTGGGTTATTTTTAATCGTTGGATGATCAAGGAAACATGATGTTCATCCAAAAGGTCTTACACATACCAGTCAGGGTAACTTTTATCTTGGTAACTTTTAATATGTTTTGACTACCTTTTTATATTTTAAAACAATTTATTAAAAAGAAACATTTTATCACTAAAAAAATAATAACTTTTACACTTATCGAGGTAACTTTTCCGAATTTTAAAATAACTTTATATCCGCTTTATAATATTTATTGTACACAGGCATTAGTGATGTTCATCCGATATAGTCTAATTTGAGAATCAATATTACTCCTCAGTCCTCACGAGTACTTTTTAATAAACCCTGCGAAATATTAGGTTAAAAAAAATCATTGGCAAACCGCCACCCGGTAAAAAAATTCTAATTACAAACCTTACGCATTTGTTTATTATGGGCAAAGTAAGGAAAAATAGATTCAACCAAAGCATACAGCAACATCAATAAAAAACTTCATCCATGCTCTATCTATTTTTGAAGCAAAAATGATTAATACTCTGATCGATCTAGAAATATTAAAACATGTGTATGAACAATGTTGAGATCCATATAATTTCTTGACCTAGTCGTTAAAACCGAAGGTATATGTACGATAAATCATATGTTTGAATCTCCCTCATTACTTTATAATTTGTTTTTTTTATACGGAATAATTTGTATTTTCTAATTGCCCATTCATTCAAAAAATAATATTGAGACATATTTTAAGCAAGACCACGTACAAGTTGGTGGCAAAGTTAGACCACTTCTTTCCTCTTACGTCGTTGGTATCTTGTTATTTCAAGGAATTGGTCCAAAATTTTTCAAAATAAAATAACTCATAAACATAAAGAATTAAGAAAAAAGCTAAAAAGAACGAGAGTTACCCCAAGTATTGTAATACAGTATCATAGTATCTGGCTTAAAATAACATTTATGGGTCAATTTTTAGAATAAATTAATAAATTACTGACTTTTTCTAAATTAATAATCGGTTAGCGGTTCATGTAGAGGTGAAAAATAGGTATATGGTTATATCACTATAAAATAATCACTTTATAAAGATGAGAAAATTTATCTCTATTTAGTCCAATTTCTTATCAAAATGACGATTAAAAACGGATTTGAGATGGAAATAGGGCGTCCTATAGAAGTCGTCTCAAATATTTTGAGACGGAATTTTGGCAAATCCATTACAATTTTGAGACGGAATTTTAGCGAATCCATTACAAATTTGAGACGGAACATCTGAACTCCATATAAAATTTCATCTCAATTATTTCTTAGAGACAATTTTTGTATTCAATCCACCCCAAATTTGAGATGCTAGCTTATGGTATCCGTCTCAAAATCCGTCTTTAATAATGCATAATTTTGCAGTGCAAGTTATATTGTGGTAGGAGAATTCGGTTTTATGTATGGGTAACACCCAATCCATTTTGCATGGTTAGGTCTGTAGACACTAAAAATTTATAGTGTATTACAATTAAACTAAATTAATTAATTTGGACCGATATCATAATGTTAATCCATCTTAACTATTTAATTCACTCAAACTAAATACCCGAATCAACCAAATACAATTTGGGTCATAGACATTTGGGCTAGTTCGTATTGTTAGCCTAAAATAAACAAATCAAGCAGACCAGGTTAAAGACCCTCAAGTCACAAAATGGGCCCGAGCCCAAACCTATCAAGTCCAGTAGGGGAGTCGATCCATCTCCTATAAATATTACTCTTCTACTTCAGTAGCGGGGATCAGAAATTCACCATTCTCAAGAGCAATGTTAATTACAGGTGATAAAGACACAAATATAATCATGCATATGTATATGTCAGGGAGGTTAAATCCCTATATGTATGGGGAACATAAATGTATAAGAATTTGTGTAACCGTATATGTTTTAATTCTTTATAGTTTAGAAACGTTATTACAATTTACATGCAAATACTCATATTTTACAGTAATCTTGTAACTAGTATGTGTCCGTACTATTGCACGGGATTTCTATAAAATTAGAAAGTTAATATTAGATTATATGGAAACTACTATACTGGTTGAGAAGAATAATAATATAACTTTTGAGTAGTTATAAAATTTAGAAATCAATTTATATACGTTTATGCTACTGATAATTGACATTTTAAATGATGCTAGATAATTAAAACGTTATTAGAGACTTAAAAAGAAAAATGTTCACATTTACTTAGCTTGGTATTTCGTTTCAATTTTGTTTTAGCCTATTTACCTAGCTTGAATACGCTTATTGGAATGATTATATTAATTGCTTCTGCATGATTACATGGGTGCTAATTAGTTGATTTCTACCAAAGTATATTTTCCTGGTACCACGTGATCATATATTTATATGCCTATTGATTTTTTAAAATATGAATTTTTCGTAGCATATTTTAATGTTAAACCCCGTCCATTTTTATTCTTTACTTATTCCATTTATGGTATCTCATTTTAATTATTAACCCTCGAATTTAAGAACTTAATTTAAAAATGATGAACTAATATAATAATAATACATCCATTATATTATTAATACAGACAATTAACTACCTTGTTATGTACGATAAGATGTCCATGTATGTCATGATTGATTTTTATCAAGTAGTAAAAATAAAATTTTATTTAATTTCCTACCTTTTAGGATTTTCACATGTAGTACTCCTCCTGTTTCATTATAATTGCAACATACTTTTTTTTCACACACTTAAAAAAAATAATAAATCAAACTTCTTTATTGTTAGGATATATATAAATGGAAAGTTCTATTTTATTTAGTGGCTTGGAGGTTAGGAGTTAAGAATAAAGGGAGGGTATAAATAACATTGTCTACAAAATAGTTTTCCATTTACAGTGGTTGCAAGTATTGTAATGCTTCTTTTTTAGAGTAGTGTTGCAAGTAAAAAGAAAAGGAGGAAGTATATCATAATAATATGTTTTTCAAATGACATAAACTAAAGATTGACGGAGTGTTTATATTTTATTATTCAATTGATATTAATTGTCGAGGTTGTAATATTGTTATATATGCTATTAATTACTTTTTTTTTGGGGGGGGGGTGAATTTTAATTTTAATCTAGTTTTCTTAATACTATGTATGAGTTATAAATTTTATAATGTAATCATTTGTTTGATATTTTATGTTGTGAAAATAAAAGAACAATACAATAAGTTAATTGTACAATAATAAATTTCGATTTCTATTTTCTATTTAAATTTTTTCCAAGTTTATTTTAGCAGTTATGAATGATAGTTTTAAAAGTGGAGCGCTAAAAGCCGCCCCAATATACTCAAAACCGCCCTATTCTTTTACATCAATACCCTTATTTAATTTAAAGTAACTTTTCATTTTTCAACCCTCCCTCTCTCTTAGGAGAGAGAAACTCCCTTCACCGGCAGTGTAAAAAACGGACCACCACCACACCCTTCACCGTCCCCTTTCACCGGCACCCCTTTCACCGGCGCTTTCACCGGCACCCACTTCGTTCCCCTCGTCGGCGTTGTCCCCCTTTCACCGGCACCCACTTCGTTCCCCCACCCCTCTTCGTTCCATCACCAGCTCGCTTCCAAAATCTAGCAACGGAACCTGCCCATTTAAAAAAATAAATTCTTTAAACAAAGTAATTTTTATATTCAATATATAAGAAAAATACTAATTTTATTTTTATGACACAAACTTATGCAGTTTAAGCTCATACCATGGTAAGGACTTATGCATTTTAAGCTCACACCATGGTGTAGACTTATGCAGTTTAAGCTCCTGCCATGGTATGAGCTTAAAACACATAAGTCTGTCTCATGGTACAAACTTAAAATGCATAAGTCTGTACCATGGTCGGAGCTAGAATTGCATAAGTTTATGAATTGTTTTAAGTACACAAATTTTTTTTAAAAAAATCTTGTGAATTAACAGACTTGTGTATCGTAAGCCCACACCATGGTGTAGACTTATGCATTGTAAGCCCCTGCCATGGTACGAGCTTAAAATTCATAAGTCTGTACCATGGTACAAACTTAAAATGCATAAGTCAGTAATGTTTTTTTCGGAAAAAATTAACCAAATTAAACAACAAATAAAAAACTTAAAAATTTAACGGACTTATGAATTTCTAGTTCCAACCATGGTATAGACTTATGAAGTTTTAGCTCCGTCCATGGTTGGAGCTAGAATTGCATAAGTCTGTACCATAGTTGGAGCTGTAATTGCATAAGTCTGTACCATGGTACAGACTTAAAACTCATAAGTCTGTACCATGGTCGGAGCTAGAATTGCATAAGTCCATTAAATTTTTTTCCGGAAAAAAAAATACATCTTGTGAATTTGAAGTTCCTCCGGTAGTCTCGGCCATGTAAAAGTTGTTTCGCATTGTGGTGGTCGGCGTGGTGTTGGAAGTGGGTTCCGGCGGCGGTGCTCTAGCGGTGGCGATGGTGCTCCGGTGGCGGCGCTCCGGCTGCGGTGGTCCGACGGTGGTGCTCCGACAGTGATGTTCCGACGGTGGGGGAAACGGTAAAAAAAGAAATGGTAATGATAAATGTTAAAAAAAAAGGGGTAAATAAAGAGGGTTATACAAGTAAAATATTAGGGCGGTTTTGAGTAATGTGGGGCGGTAAATAGTAAGCCCCTTTTAAAATAGTCAATTATTATGTTTTTGTTAATATAGATTCCTTTTAATTTTTTTTTTATTATTATTTATCAATATTGACTTAAATAGTCCACCTCTTAAGCATTCATACCCCACATACATTTATATCTCATGATATTGTTATGGATAAGTATATAATCAAATTATTATTGGCGTAATTAATTAATGGTTAGTGATTAAGTTAGTGACCTATTAATTGTTTAAATTTTATAATCATCTAATAAATATTTAATAAAAAGTGCTTTAAAATTAAACAAAGTAAAAATTCATTTGTTAAGGTATATGATTCATATCATTAATAAAGTTAATCAATATTGGTGTCTATTTATAGAGCATACAACTATACAAGAATAAAGACATTTATAATTTTTTCTTTTTTGAGTTGTAATATTAATTTTGTGGGCATTGTAAATTTGCAATGGTTAAATATATATAACACAAAAAATCTAGGTCATTGAAGAGCGATTCCCGACAATAATGTTGGAAGATGTGTAAGTTCCCAAAATACGCCCAAAGTTATATAAATTCCCATAATACCGTCCACGTCAGCCAAATAAGAGAAAATTATATTTTTTTTCCCGGTTCAACTTTGAACCGCAAATCAATTGGCGGTTTGATTGTAGGAAAAACCTCCATTTGAATTGGTGGTTTAATGAAATAACAAAAAAAATTACAATTCATGATAATAACATCTAACGAACAAATTAAAATACATAACAACAACATCAAACGAACTTGAATATACTTTGATTTTGAATTTACAATTTCAAATTAAAAATACATAAAACAAATTAAACGAACCTAAACATACATAAATCAAATTAACAAAAAAAAGTTATGGTATATAATTTGATTGTAGCCACTGCGGCAGATGGTGTTGCAACAGAATTAATTGCAGACAGGGAAGGAAATGCGGAGGCTAGTGGTTCCGGCCTCGCTGCTTGTGCTAAGAGGAATCCGTTGAGGATCGGAGGAAGGCTACTTGTGGCTAAGCGTTGCTCTGGGGGTTCTGCGGACTCCGCTGACGGTGGAGGCAACAACGACCGATGATGGGAGGGGATTTTCCAATCAGACTCAACGGTGGGTGGGGAGTTGCAAGTCAGACTCAATGGTGGATTGGTGGTTGAGCGGGAGAGGGGAATGTTATGAGTTTTGGTGAGTTCTTTGTGAAAAATATTTTTGTAATGTTGTGGGTTTGCAGTGCGTGGCGAAGGAAGAAGCCAAAAAGGTTTATACTTAACCGCTATTTGTGATAGCGGTTCATTTTTATACAAACCGCTCATTCAGTTAGCGGTTTATATAATATAACCGCTATTTCAATTGGCGGTTTTACGCTGAATAATAATAATAAAAAAGGCAGAACGATTTTTTTGATTACGTGGACGATAGTGTGAGAATTTATATAACATGAGACGTATTTTTGGAATTTACACATTTTCCAGCATTATTGCCGAAAATCGTTCGTCATTGAGATCACGTTGCATTTTTTTTTTTAAATCAATAATTTTGGTCCCCATATGACACATGTCAAGCTCTTCACACAAGAATTTTCTTTTCCATTTGGTGTTCATGAACACTAATTTTCTTTGGTTTCATTCTCTTTCTTTCTTTCTCACTCATCTCTCTACCTCTTTTATTATTTTTTATTTCCTTCTCTCTCTTGAATACCAAACCAAGGTGTTTGATAAACATACTCTAAGTCAAGAGGAAACTGTGGAAGAAGATGTTCTTGAGAGGCCGGAATAACATGCACCTAATTAGCTCGGTAATTAGAAAAAGTGTTACGATAGTTAATAACATATTAACATAAAAGATGTATATTCATGTCATAAAAATAAAAGAAATAAAGCATCAAAGATGTATACAACTAAACCACAAATTTATATATGTAATACTTATTTTGTCTGAACTTATCTTAACTTAAATTATTTAAAGAGATATTTTTTCAAAAACTTCCTTATAAAATTGATTTTTGTGAAAAACTACTTTATAGAAAAAATGTTGCAAGTAACTACCTTATAAAATTTTTATTTTGCAAGATACTAGCTTTCGTAGGATTATGAACATTAAATCATTTCAGGATTGACTTTACTATATACTTCCTCCGTCTTTTAATACTCGCAACGTTCCTTAGTTTCACGCATGCCAATGCACAACTCAGGGCCGGCTCCGACAATTTGGTGGCCCTGTGCTCAATACAAAAATGAGGCCCCATATTTTTTTTCCAAAGAACGACAACTACGGAGTATAAAAAATATTTCTACTCCGTATATGATTGATCAATATCAGCCCAAAACAAAAAAAACCATCAGTACATTGCCCCATTCCATTGCTATTAATCTCAAAGAACTGATGTAATTGGATCCAAGTTTTGTACCTGCTGGTACATCGAAGTATTATATCTCAATACAACTCAGACTTATCAAAAAAAAATATCAGCACAAATTTATTCAAAATTAGCAACCTTTTATTTTTATATCTCAATACCAACAATCATTCGCATAAATAAGCTTGTGTTTCATATGTAGAGCTCCCCCTTTATATAAGTTTAAATCTTCAGTTCGGTTATCTTTTTCAAAATTTCACAATCAAATTCATATTTCCTAATAGTATTAAGCATAATACAACAATTAGAAAACTAATACGATTACAATTGCAATTGGATTATGTCAAATTTTGAAAAATCAGAACTAAATTATACAAAAATAAAAGCAATAAAATCGTTTAAAGTAAGATAGACATACCTTGAATTGAACAATTGTCAAACGAAAAATAGAACAAATGAGCGCTTTAAACAACAATTCTTTCCCCTTTATAATGCAACTAATCGAAATTGCTATATTGATGAACTGGAAATAATTTAGTCAAATTAAAAATGTAAACCGGAGTAATTGGAAGTGCCATAATTTAGGGAATTAATTTTTTTGGGAAATCAAATCATAGGAATTGGAGAGAAGTTGAAGAAATTGTTAATGGGGATTTGGTTTCCACGGGGACCGGGGAAGTTATTTGGAGAAGGAGATGATTTTATAAAACTTATTTATTATACTCCCTCCGTATTTATTTAAGGGATACACTTGCCTTTTCCGGCCGTATTTATTTAAAAGATACACTTGCCATTTTTAGTAACTTATAAACCCCACCATCTAATTAAATAATATATTTACACCTCACCCCCACCCCTCACCACCTAAAATGACATGGTCCCCACTTGTTTTACTTATTAAAATATCTACTCAACCCCACTTGTTTTATTACTTTATTTCATTCAATTCTTCTTTTTAATACTCGTGTCCGACCAAGTGTATCTCTTAAATAAATACAGAGGGAGTAGCTGACAACAAATTTTATTTGGGCCCCCAAAAATTTGGGGCCCTGTGCTGTATATCCTATTGGACCTCCTAATAGCCGGGTCTGGCACAACTTTGATCATTTATATCTTAAATTCTCTTTATGCAAAAATTATAAAAAGTTGATATTTTGAAAATACACATTGAGACGAATTTAACAAGATCCCAGGTGACTATGTTTTATCTTATATGAAAAACACTAAAAATAGTCAAAGTAGATTATATGAATAGTGGCAAAAGTCCAAACGTTGCGAGTATTAAAAGACGGAGGAAGTATATTTCACGTGGTATCTAACTGAAAAAGGGTAATTACGTGGCACTTAAGATGCATATGGTAAAGGTCAATCCCAAAGCTAGTTTTGAGTCAACCTTCATACTTCGGAAAAAATGTAGTAACATAATTCTTTTTAATAAGATAGTTAATTAATTATTTTTTTATAAGGCAGCTTTTCGCAAAAACACAATTTTATAAGGTAGTTTTGACAAATTTATTTATCCGAAATTTTTTTTTGTCTAAATTAAACTTAATTTGTTTGTGAAATCTCTAAAAAAAAGTATTTTTTGAATTAATTTTATCTGAACTTATATAAACTTCATTTGTCTAAATAAGTCAAAATAAGTCGAATAAACCATAGCCTTATTTTGATTGTTAAACGTACTAATTAAGTACAGATATAAAAAAACAACTAAAGTTTAAGAAGACAATTTTTTCTCTCTCTCCCTCTTCTCTCAAAAACCTTAGCCTTCATTGTTTTGAATGTCTTTCATCGGTTTTTATCGGCGAAAAACCCTAAATTTTTTTCTTATTGCTTTCTTTTTGGGTTAAATTGTTTTTACCACTTAAAAAATTGACAAATTGTTTTTTATCACCTAAAAAAATAAAAATTATCTTTTATCACCTAAAAATAAAATAAAAAATTGTTTTTAACCACCTCTTAACCGAAAAATTGAAATGAAACGTTATGCGGATACATTTCACCGATTATATTTTTGATTTCCTTCCTTTCTCCCACGATTTTCATGCATATAAGCTACCATTTCCTACCATTTTTCCTTACTTCCCATTAATTCACATATTGTTTTCATCCATTTTGTAGTTAAGAGGTGGTAAAAGACAATTTTTATTTTTATTTTAGGTGGTAGAAAAATAATTTTTATTTTTTTAGGTGGTAAAAAACAATTTGTCAATTTTTATTTAACCTTCTTTTTGTTTTATTTATTTTGTTGGTTTGTTTTTTAGGTTTACAACTAGTGTGTGGCCCGGGCGATGCCCCGATCGCTACATTGAATAAAATTTTAGATTTTTCTTGAGCTCAATATTTGACGAAATGCATGTATACCTTAAAGTGAAAAACATTAATTAAGTTTTTCAACTACACAGACAGTCAGACACACTACGTCATTTATCATGCCAAGTAATTTTTCAATTAGATCATCTTACAATTGTATAATTTGTTTTCTAGTGGAACTAAGTGCTTCAAATTAATAACATCAAATTAGATATAAGCAGCCATGCAAGGTATTTCTATAGTTGATGCTTATGAGATTCATGACATCATGTTTCTTCATAGTTGTCCTAATTATTACTTTTTTATTTTTTTAAAAATATTCCATAGAAAATAAAAAATCAAATAAAAATTTAGTTGGTTTAGACTTCATGTTAACATTTATTTATAAATTAATGTGAAGAAATAAACCACAATTGGTGGTTGGTTAAGATGGTAATGAGAATTATCATTTAGACATGAGGTTTAATATATTAGTATAGATAATGCTTCCTTCTTCGCGAGGATCTTTTCTCCCTGGATGACAAGGTTTTTCTTTTCCTCCCTACGAGGGAAACTTTTCTTGTTTTTCCTATTGTCCAGGGTCGTCGCATATCACTGGATTTCCGTGAAATTGGTTGGTAGAAAATATCGCAAAAGTTATCAAATTGTCGAATGCACTCAGATGAATTAAATGAACCCCCTTACGACTATAACAAATTGGTAGATCGTCCCTTCGAAAATGTTGTATATTCTCACGGTATTTGAGAGAGATGTGCCAATGCAAATTTATTTAACGATCATAGCTAGTTTTGATGAAGACAACCTTTATTTGATCCGATTGGTATGTATTTGATGGATTCAAATTTCTTTTGTAGCATCTTATTAATGAAAAAAAAAACCAATGTTTAAGAACAATAATATTAGAGCAGTAGAACGCCTTTAGGGAATTATATTATGATTATAGTGTATCTGTTAAATTCACACTTATTTATCATACTCTGGTGTAGTGGTGGGTATTCATCCAATCCACATTTTCTTAACTTAGGCTAATGTTATACGTGGTACTAGCTACTTCATTGTTGGATTCTATAAAGTACTACATGTACGGATTAACATGCAAGGTACAGACTACCAGATTCCTTGTTGCCGGACTGCACTTCACTTGCCACGCCTTGGGCCTCATGTGTACCACAGATGCGGCCCCCATACCAACAACCTCAACACCCGCCATACCTACAACCTCCACCGTAGCCTCCTCGGCCACCACCATATCCGCCACCAGGACCATGGCCGCCGCCGCCATATCCATGGCCGCCGCTGCCTCCATATCCGCCACCAGGACCATGGCCGCTACCATAACCTCCACCACCATAGCCACCATGTCCACTATTCAGATTTGGGGATTCCATGGTGTTTGTCCCTTGGACATTTGCTGCACCATATTAAAAAAAACATGTTAATTACGAATTTACGATTCACTATATATACAAGAAGTATATCATACAAGTCAATGTAAAATTATGCTAACGTAATTACAAATTTACAATAATGACTTTGGTAGTAAATCTTACATGTTCCGTGGTTTTAGTTTACGAATCTTATTGGCTAGGTTTACAAATTAAAAATGTTGCCCAATAGCCCAACATCTATTTTGTGAACATAACATCACATTGACAAAATCCATACTCCCAGCATATATATTTCTATTTCTATTTCTACTCCGTATTTTTTTTAGGTGTCACTCCCTCCGTCCCTTAATACTCGTACCGCTTTTCTTTTTAATATAGAAGTTATGTATGCTAGCCGTATTTTTTTTAGGAGTTACATTTACTTTTTTGGATACGTAACTTCTATATTAAAAACTTACACGAAAGGTCTCCAACCCCCATTATTTCTTTCTATTTTCATGGCGGACTAACGGCGTGTCATTAGTAAGGGTAGTTTGGGTATTATATTAAAGGTGAGGGGCATTTCGTGAAAATTGAGGGGTATTTCATGAAAAATCCGAATTATTTATTGTAGTAAAAAGATGATGTAAGTAAGTGCACAATAAGAAGATAAATATTAATATAATTGGAAGTGGGGATCATGACATGCCAAAAAAAGAAAATAATGAAATATATATATCCTTTAATGAGATACGACAGTTTATAAAAAGTGTATCATTTAATAAATATACGGATAGAGACTCCGTAACATATTTCATGGAAATTTTGGTACTAACATATTTCCTCAATATAATTGGAAGTGAGGATCATGACATGTCAAAAAAAAGAAAAATACGAAGTATATATCCTTTAATGAAATACTACAGTTTATAAAAAGTGTATCATTTAATAAATATACGGATAGAGACTCCGTAACATATTTCATGGAAATTTTGGTACTAACATATTTCCTCAGTTTCTTATTAATCAGCAAAATTTAATTTTGACATTTATATTATTCATATGAGTTCATTTGACTTTCTTTTATGATTTATGTTTAAGAAAAACAGTCATGTAACACTTTATTAGATTCGTTTTAATGAGTACATTTAAATACCAATTTTTTATAATTTTTTAAAAATATTACTCCTTACGTTCCTAAATAAGTGTCACTTTTTCATTTTTGGCGTTCCTTTATAAGTGTCACATTTCTATTTTTGAACATGTACTTTTCCCACTTTTCTACAAATCATAATTACTTTTACTTACACATTCTACACTTTTCCACTTTTCAATCCCCACATACACTTTTATTTGTACTTTATGCAATTAAACAATTATCTTTATCCTTTCCCCAATAAAAACATTCACAATCATTAACTCTTACACATTTTACAATTTTCTTAAGCACCGTGTCGAAGCCCAAAAGTGACACTTATTTAGGGACGGAGGGGGTAATATTTAAAATTATGCATTGACAAACGTGTGTAAAAAATTATCTTTAAGATTAAAAAAAACCGATAATGTATTTCATAATGATAGATAGAGAGCAAGTTTCGATACTAACATATTTCATGGTATCCTCCACCATAGCCACCACCTCCACCACCCTTACCACCGTGTCCACCTTTAGAGCCACCTCTTCCACCTCCTCCATAACCACCCTTGCTACCTTGGCTTCCACCACTGCTACCTCTATGACCACCTTTGCCTCCCCCCGAGCCACCTTTTCCTCCTTGACTACCTCCCCCTCCTCCATAACCACCTTGTCCACCACCGCCTGTGCCTCCTTGACCGCCACCTTTACCCCCTTGTCCTCCTCCTGATCCTCCCTGGCCACCGCCTCCACCACCTCCTTTACTTCCTCCTCCACTTCCACCTTGACCACCACCTTTACCTCCTTGTCCTCCTCTTGATCCTCCCTGGCCACCGCCTCCACCACCTCCTTTACTTCCTCCTCCACTTCCACCTTGACCACCACTGCTACCGCTATGTCCTCCAGAGCCACCCTTGCCGCCACCTCCATATCCACCTTTGCTTCCTCCTGAGCCACCTTTACCTCCTCCGGTTCCGCCATGACCACCACCGCTACCTCCTTGTCCCCCTGAGCCGCCTCCTTTGCTTCCTCCCGAGGCACCTTTTCCTCCTCCATGACCACCTTGTCCGCCCCCACTTCCGCCTTGACCACCACCACCTCCTTTGCTTCCTCCCGAACTACCCTTCCCTCCCCCATGACCACCTTGCCCTCCTCCGCTTCCACTTCCGCCTTGTCCACCACCTCCACTCCCTCCTCCTCCTTGACTGCCTCCACCACCTCCATAACCACTTTGCCCTCCTCCAGTACCACCTTGTCCTCCGCCTCCTTGTCCCCCTCCGCTTCCACCTTTCCCACCACTACCTACTTGTCCTCCTCCTCCGTATCCTCCACCCCCTTGTACATTATCATTGATGATCTGCCCATCCACTATACTCTCTATATATGCAAAAGATGCGCATTATGCAAATTGAACGTCAATTTGATATTCATTAATTTACATATTACACCGATCAGCTTAAAATAAAAATCATTAATTAAAAGCCCATTTATGCTTAATTATGAACAAACCTTTTTCCGATGTGGCCTCACTGTTAATATCTTCAGTTTCATCCCCTGCATAAATTTATAATAAGGTACCATGATCATCATTTGTCATATAATAAATTTAGAAACTAATTGTATAAATCGCTCTATATTTATGATGGCATATCATATCATAACCTTAATTAGTCTATAGTCGATACTACTCTTGTATGTAATTGTGATGTAACTTAATTTTATAGGGATTATAACGATGCGACAACTATTATCGGTAGATTCGAACATATTATATTATATTATATCACATAATATCATATAATATCATATACGGAGTACTTACGCTTGTGTATTTGATTAGCCGAATTGGTATGAGCTCGAGCGGGCAAACAGACGAGGACTGCGAAAGCAAGCAGTCCTACAAAAACATAAGCCTTAAACTTCATCGTGTTCAATCAAGATATACAAACTAACTAAAAGGATATGATCGAGTTAGCTAACTTTAATTTTAGAAAGTGTAGTGTTTTAATTTACTGATATTATTACACTAACTTCAACTATGAAATTTATAGAGGAAATTTATGGGACAAAAAAACGGATTGCTCTTATCTGTATCTGGTCCACAATAATATTCGTGCGTACCCAAAATCAATTATTTTCTTTATCACTCTTTTAATGTACATAGTGGCCTCTATTGTTCATATTAACTATAATAAATTAAATACCAAAATTCTTAGATATAGTAACCATTTTTCAAATTATAGTAACCGTATGGTTTTAAAAGTGAATTATGACTTAAAATTAAATTATTCAAGCACAGATTTGTATCAACGACATTAATTTGATTTTTTTTCCAAAATAATCATAAAAAACAGACCAAAATAAATTAGGAACAATTTATTGACCTTTTTTAGGGCATTTTCAACAATAAATATAATATATCCCTCAAAAACAATAAAATTAGTATAGGATCAAGTCTATTTAAGAATTACGATTAGATTAAATTAAATTAAATTAAATAATAGTGCTTTGAATTCTGCTGCGCCCTGTAATGCTTGCGGATATAGATGGACCGATCAACATATTCTGCTCAATTTCGGATTTATCATATGCTCTTGTTTTTCCACTTTGTTTTTTACGACTACCACTACTAGAGTACTAGTAGCTACTTAAAGTTGTGTCAACAGCTTGGTGTTTCATGTTATACGTGGCTAAAAGTGTCTTCTGAGAGACACGTGCCATGAAAAAAGCTTTTGCGTAATCCCATTTTTAACAATGCTAGTACCGTTTTTTCATGAAATGCTCTTGAGGTTTGCAATAATGCACCAAATACCTCTGCGCGTTTTAAAATTCATATAATACCCCTATTTTTTCCAAACTGTTCATAAAATACCCCTATTATGACTTTCCGTTAGTCCTCCGTTAAGTCATGTTTATAATTCATAAAATACACCTATATATAAAGTTATTGCATAATATACACCAATTTATAAAGTTCTTTGCACCAAATACCCAAACTCCTTTAAAACTGCAGAATTTGAATTCAACGGCTAGTTTGAATTTCTAATTTTCCTAGCAATGAAGTAGAACCGTTTGTAACAAATTTCCAGCAATAAATAGGAATTATATTCCATAAAAAGCCGATTAATTTGCAGAGTAGCTTTACAAAAACTCTGATTATATTGCCATTGCCATTACATTTGAAAGTCTATAAAAGCTCTTGAAAATTCAAAGTAAGCCGGTAATAATACCCTTGCAATGAACATTTACAATCACTCTTGTACTACAATGCATCACATTCTTGGTTACCTTGCTTGAGCCATTTCCACCCTTAAATAGAAAGAACCACACCGGTAGAACGCAAATTAGTCATGCAGTCCCAATTGGTCGAAGATATAGGTACAGCTAGCGTCCAGAGTCTCTAAACCGCATTCATTTCGAGCACAATACTTCAATGCTCCCAAAAGCACCATAGGTTGCGCAATTGATATGATCATACATTCATACTGTCGCATCCACGAAACTCAACCTAAATTCTAACTATACAACCCAAAACACAAAGAAAAACCACAAACCTAATCCTAAAAAGAAATCTCCTTCTGAGTTCTAATTGCTTGAAAATTATCCCTAACATGAGTAATAAAATTGGAAAAACAAAATTACAGAACAATGAACAATCAAAATTGTCAATAATAAGCACACCACACTCAATCTAGCTTCAATTCATTATAATCCAATAAATCAATAACATTTTAACAAAATATTCTGAAATTTTAGCCGAAATTTTATAAAATTTTAACTGGAAAACACTAAAAATTACCTGGTGCACCGCAAACTGAGGTCATTGCAGGATCTATCACACATTTTCTCTCCCCGTTATCCGTTTATAATTATGCAATTCAACTTCCTGGTCATTATTTTTGCACAAATTGTTCAACAATTCAACGAAATTATAAGAAAAATTGAATCAAACCAAAGATAAAAACACAATTGGCAATTTAGCAGCTCACAACTTGAATAAATAAAGAAGGAAAGTTGAATCAAACCTTCATCCTCGTCATCCTCAGGCAAAGGGAAATCAATCCAAGTCTCAGGATGCATAGCATGATAGCAACATCCCTAGCAAACGACCCGGTCTCAAAACCCTAATTTCTCCCACCGAAATCGCCGCCGAATTCACCCACCATGACCACGCCAACAACAGACGTTTCTGGTGTTGCCCCTCCTCCGTCATCTCCGCCCAACGATGGTGGAAGCTCCTCTTCCTCCGCCAACCCGATTTTTTCTAATTCTCTCTCCTCCGCTCCGGGATCAACTCCTCCCGCCGTCTTCTCCTCCCCTTAATCAACGCCTCTCACCTTGATGAAATGTCACTCGTCGACAACGCCAATGGAGGAGATAGAGAGTTGACCGGGTCACCGATGCCATCGACGGTGCACCAGAGAAAGTCAAATCCTGACCGAGGTTGGCGACGGTAGCGGGGGCTAAGATGGTGACGGGGTGAGGAGTGGTGTTGGTTCAGTGGGAGGAGAGAGAAAGTTTGGGTGGGTTGGGTGGGAGAGAGAGAAAGTATACAGATGAATGGGATTTAAGCCACATAAGGGTAAAAACGTAAATTCCTACTAACGGAGGACTAACGGACGTTAAATCCAAGTGTATTTTATGAACAGTTGGAAAAAATAGGGGTATTCTATGAATTTTAAAACGCGCAGGGGTATTTGGTGCATTATTGCAAACCTTAGGGGCATTTCATGAAAAAACCGATGCTAGTATTGAAACCCGTACGATGCACAAATATATGAAAATTGATAAACCCGTGTATATATTTGTTTTATTATATGATCACATTTAAATGACAAATTTGCTAAAATAGAACTTTTATAGTCCAATGTTTGCGAAAATGGACCTTTAAAAAAAATATTGTATAACACACTTAAACGTAAACTAAGAAATTACATTTGTCAACGATTGTTCTTTCCTCGTGAATACTAAAAAGAGTAAAAACGAGTGCTGGATAGGATTATGTGCTTGTGACCAGCTAGCTGGTGGGTTTGTTCTAAGTAAACGTTCTTTTCATATGAATAATTCGGTTGATTAATATGCGTACTTCCTCCGTATCTTAAATATTACACCATAATTTACTTTACGTTTTTCAACATATTAACTCTTAATATCTCGAATTATGTATAAATAAAAATTATAAAGTTTATATGTAAAATATATATCGATACGAATCTAACAATATCCCACATGATTATGACTTTTCTTATGTATGAATCACTAAATATGATCAAAGGTTTAGTGTGAATAGTGTAATTGTGTAAAAAACAAGGGCTCTGTTTGGTGATTAGCGGTTAGCTGTAGCGGATTGAATTAGCAGTTTTGACTAGCTTATTGAATTAGCAGTTTTGACTAGCTGATTGGATTAGCAGTTTGTATAAAAGTGTTTGGTAAATAGCTATTAGCTGTTAGCTGTTTGAATATGTAAAATGACAAATAAGGACATTGTCATATTGAATTGTTTAACTTAAAAGTACAAATTTTTATTATGATAGATATACATGTAAAATATATTTTTGTGGAAATAAATGTACTACATATATCATGAAAATAATTAAACAATATTGCAAAAATAATATTTACATGTTTGTGCAAATAATTAAATAAATAAATATTTCAAGAAAAAAAATCCAAAATAAATAGAAAAGGGCAGTACATAATAAGAAAAAAAATTGGGAAAAAAAAATTACAAGGAAGGATTCTTACCTTGGATCTACTATGGAGGTGAAAGGTTTCGTTTTGAACCGTAGGTAAGAGAATGAAATAATGAAAGCAGTATGATGAATTAATGTAAAACACTAGGTTGTTGAGGACAATGTGGTAAATTCACGTTAAAATCCCAATCCTCTAATGAAAAAAGCTGCTCTCAGCTACTTTTTGGATTTAGAGGTTTGAGAAGAATCAACTATTCCAAACCTCTAACAACCAAACACTCCAATTAGAGGTTTTGAAAGGTCAAACCTCTAAATTGCTTCAATCCTCTAATTTTCTACCAAACCTCTAACAACCAAACACCACCAAGATGTTACGATATCTATGGAACAGAGGAAGTATTTGTATCCTTCTGTCTATGTTTGTTCTTCTTAGGTTTATGCCGAATACTTTTCTCTCTCCCTCTTCTCTCTCAAACCCCAGCCTCCATTGTTGATTTAAAGGGACTCTTAACGATTTTTACCAGTGGAAAGTCCCCGATCTTTATCTTTTTGCTGCTTTTTCTTTATCTTGTTTGTTTTATTTTTAGGTTTTTAATAACTTATCCTCCTTCCGCGAGAATCTTTTCTCCCTCAAAAGACTTTTTCTTGTATTTTTTTCCTTTTAATAGTCCATGATCGCAAATCTTTATAGATTATCGGGAAATTTGTTCATTTTTACATAATTATACGGGATTGTAAAAGTTATTAGTTTGTCGAATGCAATTATATGAATCAGATGAAAACCACCATCGCAACTGCAAAATCATTAAACTGTCCCTCCGAAAAGGATGTATATATATTTCTGCGATATGTGCGAAAGATGTCCCATGGTGCAAGATCTTCTCAACGATCGTAGTTTTGATGAAGGATATCATTTATTATATATTTATTAGAATCAATTTTCTTTTGTAGATGCCATATGACTATTTATTAATGAATTATTTTTACTATACTATCAAATACGTGTTCTTGTTACTTTGACTTTTTGTGATGAAAAGTTTCTATTTCGATTGTAACCTTATCAATATACCTTTTTATCTTAGATTTAGGACAACCGAGGAAAATATTCCAGATAAAAAACAATAGACTTAAATTAAAAAAACATCCACCATCAGCTAAATATAAGTATATACTACCTCTATTTATAATGATCCTTACGATTACTATTTGTATAAATATTAAAATAAAAGAGAAAGAGTATCTAAAAAGCAGGTGATTGAATAAAGTATAGATAAAATAAGATAGATGTGTAAAAAGATTGGTGGATGTAAAAAATGAATGAAATGGGAGAAAATGAGTAAAAATTTATAAATGATGTGGAATAAAAGAGGAAAGATATGATGGTATATTTTTATGTTCAAAAATAAAATACAATACAATATAAAAACATTAAGAGGCAGACTAAAATGAAAATATAAATATCATTTGACTCGTTTCCTTAGAATACTGCAGCATCACTACTTTGAATTGATATTGTAACACATACGTAGTATATACAACTTTCATTATTTATATATTTCATTATTTCTTTAATTCTTGATCAGTAACCGAATACTCTGTAATGCAGAGTACTATAAGAACTTTGACTCTATATTCAAAAAAATTGAAATACTTTGGCTAAAATGTTTGCCAAGATATAATTTATACTTTTTTTAAAAAATCTTAAAAATTTAAGATTATGAATAATAAATTAGTAAAAATATATAGTCAAAGTTGGTGTATGAATAATAGCAAAACTAAAATTGTTGCAATTTGTATGAAACAAATGAATTTTAGACTAAACCAGTATGAAATTAAATATTTCAACCTTTGTTTTCATGTTCTAGATTACTATTCACGTATTATAGTATAAGCAAAAATTAATATATGTGATCTTGTCACACTATTCATATGTATGTTCCGTCATATAAGTTTTCATATTATTACTCACATGAGAGTATGAGACGGTCCAAGTTATTGCGGATTCAAAACCTAATAATATGAAAACTGGAACATTTTTAAATTCATGGAGCATGTGGATAATGTAAACGTCTTATTGTTGCAATATAAATGAAACAAAAAATATATCACAAAATGTACCTGAAAATTCATGAAAAAGACAGCCTTATCTATAAGATAACTGAAAAGAGTACAAGATATACAAGACAATCTGTTTCTAATACTTCTTCATACATAAGTTTAAGATTTGATATAGAGGACATTCTCATCTTATTATTCTTATAATTTTACATCTATTTACTCCATTTAGCCCATATATATTAGACCTACATGATACTACGTTACTTAAACCCAAGGTGCGTGCGCCAGACTTGCCGCTTCATTTCTAGTTATACTTGTGCTTCAGTCCTGTATTTCCCACCACGCGCCTCATCAACCATTTATTCCGGCTAAACACGATAAACCATATTAGTGTGAGGATTAATTTTAAAAAATATGACAATTTATAAAAGGAACAAAAATAACTTTGCTCAAGGAACTTGAAGTTTAAAACTAGCTAAGTGCTATCCGATATAAGTGCAAACACTTCCTCCTCCTATGGGATTTGTTTACGCGATATCAACATTAAAAAGGGTAACACAATGAACATGCATCAATCTTCGGATTCAAAAAAATGAAACTACGTAGTATATTCAAGGAAGATACATACATTTAGAGGACACTAACCATTTTAGTTCAGTCCTCCCCCCCTGCCACCTCCAGAGCCTCCTCTACTACCTCCTCCACCTTGACCTCCTCCTGAGCTGCCTCCTCTACCTCCACCTTGGCCACCACCGGAGCCCCCTCCTTTACGTCCTCCTTGGCTACCTCCAGAGCTGCCTCCTCTACCTCCTCCTTGGCTACCTCCAGAGCCGCCTCCTCTACCTCCCCCTTGGCTACCTCCTCCACTTTGATTGATGTCTAAGACTTCTTCTTCGCTTCCACCTCCTCCTCTGCCTCCTCCACCACCACCCCTTCCTCCTCCTTGTCCACCTCCACCGCCGCCTCTTCCACCTCCTTGTCCACCACCGCCGCCTCTTCCTCCTTGGTTGATGTCTAACACTTCTTCCTCGCTACCACCTCCTCCTCTCCCTCCACCACCTCTCCCCCCTCCTTGCCCACCGCCGCCACCACCTCTTCCTCCTCCTTGCCCACCGCTGCCGCCTCTTCCTCCTTGGTTAATGTCTAAGACTTCTTCCTCGCTGCCCCCTCCACCTCTACCTCCACCACCCCTTCCTCCTCCTTGTCCACCACCGCCTCTTCCTCCTCCTTGTCCACCGCTACCGCCGCCTCGTCCTCCTTGGTTAATATCTAAGACTTCTTCCTCGCTGCCACCTCCTCCTCTGCCTCCTCCACCTCTTCCTCCTCCCATTCCACCACCACCACCCCCTCTTCCTCCTCCCTGTCCACCACCACCACCCCCTCTTCCTCCTTGGTTGATGTCTAAAACTTCTTCGCTTCCACCTCCTCCTCTACCTCCACCACCCTTTCCTCCTCCTTGTCCACCACCGCCTCTTCCTCCTCCTTGTCCACCACCGCTGCCGCCTCGTCCTCCTTGGTTAATGTCTAAGACTTCTTCCTCACTGCCACCTCCTCCTCTGCCTCCACCACCTCTTCCTCCTCCCTGTCCACCACCACCACCCCCTCTTCCTCCTTGGTTGATGTCTAAACCTTCTTCGCTTCCACCTCCTCCTCTACCTCCACCACCTCTTCCTCCTCCTTGACCACCACCGCCTCTTCCTCCTCCTTGACCACCGCCGCCACCCCCTCTTCCGCCTTGGTTGATGTCTAAAACTTCTTCGCTTCCACCTCCTCCTTGACCGCCACCGCCTCTTCCTCCTCCTTGACCGCCACCGCCTCCTCTTCCTCCTTGGTTGATGTCTAAAACTTCTTCCTCGCTGCCTCCACCACCTCTTCCTCCTCCTTGTCCACCACCACCTCGTCCTCCTCCTTGACCACCACCACTACCTCCTCTACCTCCTTGGTTGATGTCAAAGGCAGGTACTTCATCTTTTCCTCCACCACCTCGACCTCCTCCTCCTCCACCTCTTCCTCCACCACCTCCCCTACCTCCTTGGTTGATGCCTTTAGTCGTGTCTTCTGCAATCTCCCCATAAACTACGTACACATAATGCATGCAACATGCAAAAAGAAATCATTAAGTACCTCGATCATAATTAAAATTATACTTCATTTTATATTATTAGTTACATTACTAAATAAATCCACATAATAATATAATATAAATGTATAAATAATGTATGCTCACCTTTCCCTAGTGAAGAAATGAAGAGAACCGAACCAAGCAAAAGACCAAGCAAAATGAACGTCTTAAACGTCATACTCTTTTGTCTAGCTATTTTTTAAGTAATGTTTTTGCCTTTGTTGTTGCAAATTGCAAAGTAGTACACTTGATATACTGAAAATAGTAACGTAATGGAGTCGTCAATTTATAGGGCAAACAATTTGGGTAAGTATTCGACACTTAGACAGTACACTTTGTCGTAGCATGTGACGACACCTTGATGTTAAGTTGTTGGGGTTTTGACATTTGACATTGTTGAGATTGACACGTGGTCATTTCGCATGTCAACATATCACCTTGGACGTGGTGACTTGCCCATGAGCAACTGCGACACTACTTCAATTCACTTTGCTTATTTCCACTATTCCATCAATTCATTTGTCGTTCCATCAAAATGTCAATTCGGTGGGATTATTCTTTTTTTAGATTTATAGCAACTTTGATGTTGGGAAGTTACGTGAGACAAATAAAACAATTAGGCATTTTTTGTGATTTGGTAAATCCTACTCCCTTCGTCCCTTAATATTCTAACCGGTTTAACGGTGCGGAGTTTAAAACATTTGAATTGACTTATTCATTTAATGAGTGTTAGTTGATAGTGGTGTATTTTTTTTAATATAGTTAGTAGGAAATGTGTAAGAGGTGGGGAGTGGTGAGTGGGGGTGTGAATTTTTAAATGATTTTTTTGTAGGGAATAGGGGTGTATGTGGGGTTAGTAAGTAAGTGTGAGAAATAATATAATATTAGTATATATTTCCATTTATAGAAGCGGTGCAAGTAGTAAGGGACGGCCGAAAAGGAAAGCGGTGCGAATAAGGGATGGAGGGAGTACTTATTTTCTACTCCGTATTCCCTAGTTAACGTACATAGTATATTGTAATTAGAGGAAAGTTTTTTTTGTTTTTTTTATCCAAATGAGTTACTGGGGGGATGTTGATTATACTTCTTCAGCTTCTAAATGCACGCAATATATAATTTGACTTTTCAAGTGTTTAACTATTAAATTTTGACTTTAAATTTTAACTAATGTATTAAAATTATGTCATATATTATGTAAAAGGTTGATAAATTTGTCTCAATATGTAAGGAGTATATATTTTCTGATCTACTTATTGACCCTTTATAGTTTTATTAATAATATAATTGAAAATATATATGGTTAAAGTTAAACATTAAAATTGACAAGTACGTACTACCTCCGTTTTAGAAAATTCTTTACGCTTTGGAAAATGTGTCCAAAGTATAAAAACTTTGATTGTAAATTCTCACCATTATATACATCAAAACGTTACATGTACGATCTTGTTACATTGGTCTCGGGATGTATTTTCAGAATATCAAATTTTTATGATTTTTTGACTTACGAAATTGGATATATTAGTAGTTAAATATTGCATTGGAGTCCGTGCAAATAGTAACTGTAAAGATCTTTATGAAACGGAGGTAGTATTTGATAATGGAGGAAATATGAAAGCGGATTAGTATTTGAATTTTGAATTAATTTTGGCGTACATTAAAAGCTCATGACCCGCCCCATTTATAGCTAATGAGTCCCATTAATTAATATTCCCTCTATCTCAAATTATTTCCACCAGTTTGAAATGACATGTTTTTCAATGTGCACTTTAACTACCAGTATCTTGAACTACCTATTTCCATCAGGAAATTCATACGTTTAGCCTGTAATAGGTTAATTTGGTCACGAGTCGGGTCTAGTGAGGCAGACCCTTAATGAGACAATTAGTTTTTTTTGTTTATTTTCACTACAAGAAATTGTACCATTTATGACGGGAAATCCCGTCGCTAAAGGCCAATATTCGTTGATTAATGACGAGATTTTCTGTCGCGAAACCATCATAAAAGGAGACCGTTATTAATGGAAAATCTCGTCGTTAACCCGTAGTAAAAGACAACAATTGTTCCTGTCCTTGTTTGGTTGTTAGTCCCGTTGCAAAAGACTTTTGCGACGGGATTTTTGACTTGTCGTTATTAGGTTGTCATTAAAATACAAATTATTGTAGAGTTTAACGTAATTCCTAAATTTGAGTATTTGTGTATTTGTTGTGGCCTTTTTTTTTTTTGCGAATGTGCCACAAGGGCAATATAAATTACAAATAGAGGTAGAGAAATTCGAAACTGATACCTATTATACATATGTCCTCGGTCTTAGCCACTAAGCCAAGACTTTATTGGTGCATACGTATTTGTTATGGACTTGTGCGGTTATACTTTCTATTGGGTTTGCATGTATACATATTACCTTTGTATATATATTTACTTAAATGAATTGGAATTGATTGTCTTGAACGTTCTTTGACCGACCCATAAGACCCACTTAACATTGATCCGACCCCAACCCACCCCACCCAGGCCCGACCATTTCCCGACCTGTTAAATAGGCCTTGTTAGATTGCAACCAACTCCTTGTATACAAGTACAACATTATTTATTTTACGGTTATTTCATGAAATGCCCTCGAGTTTTGCTGTAATTCACCAAACGCCCATCAAATTTCAACAATTCATAAAATACCCCTCACTATCCGTACAAATGCCCACCATACCCTTACTAATAACGTGCCATTAGTCCGCCGTTAGCTAAGTTTCTAATTCACCAAATGCCCCTAAATTCAAACTTATTTCACCAAATGCCCCCAATCTCAAACTTATTTCACCAAATGCCCTAACATGAAATTTAGCTAGTTTTGTTGTTCCAACGGCTAGTTTTTTTGTATGAAAAGTAGCCGTTGGTTCTGGTAGGCTATAAAAGCCCCCTTGTTGGGTTGTTCATGTACTTTTGTTGTTGTTTTGCTTTGGTTTTCTAATCTTATAAGATTTCTATCATGAGTTTTGTTTCAAAATCATCTTCCACACACAATGAGTCCACATATATTAGAGTACCTAACAAATTTTGTTATTGTGGTAGGAAATTTGTCATCCAAAGCTCTGATACAACGCTCAATCCACAAAGGTTGTACTACAAGTGTGATCCTTGCAACAATCTAAGATGGTGCAAGGGAGTAGTTGAGCAAGAAAACAGGGGGCAGCAGCTCGAAGGACAACACAGGGGAAGCTTAGACGAAAGAGAAAGTGCTGAAAACAGGGGAAGCAATAATATGCAAGAGGAATTGAAGCAAATGAAGAAAAAGCTAAAACAACAACAAAAAGTAGTTAAACTTGTAATTCAAATGGGGATATTGATGTTTGTAACCCTACTATTTGTAATCATGAAGTAGACACAATGAATAAGAAATAAAATCACATTTCATAATTGTTGTTGCATAAATTCCACAAAATACCAAAATGGGAAGCATATCTGTTTTTTAGCTTCACTTACAACACATCTTTGCACTAACTACATCTGTTTTCTACTTAATGAATATGTGCAAGATCAAAAACTACCCAAAAAACCCACTGTGCTCCTAAAACATTCCCCACCTCATGCTTGCTTTGATGTCTTCCCTTTTGGTGCTGCCTTGGATGTGCTTGCTCCATCATCACCAGTTTTCCTCTTCCTTGTTGAAACCCTCTGTTTTGGTGGTGCCTTGGAACTGCCAGTGCCAGACTTGCAAGTCCTTTCATTGTGGCCCATCTCCTTGCATTTGCTACACTTTACTGAAGTGTGCCTCTTCCTCTTCTTAGCTTCCATGACACCCCTCTGTAATCTCCCGTAAATTTATAAAATTATTAATATATTTTAACGTTTAATTAATTATATTCAGATGAAATATATATATATATATATATATAATGTATATTATTTTATTGAATGTATTATTTTATTGAATGTATATATTGAAGGAAATAATGCCCTTGGTCCAAGTATGCATTCTATGTTAAGTCTAATAAATGCGGTTCAGTATTAATTAACAAGTTAATAATTCAGTGAGATCAAGTGAGCTGAATGCCTAGCTAGAGGCCGCTTCAGTTCAAGTGGAATTAATGATATTAATCCACAGCTTACTCTTGACTGAACCCGTAGGGTCACACAAATAGTACGTAAACGGATCAAGTATTTAATGGCATTAAATACTCCATCTATGAATATTCGGAACCGACGGATCTTGGTTTCAGTGGGAGCTAAGATCGTCACAGGCAAGAAATGAATACTCCGGAAACGATGATATTGCCGGAAATGGAAATATGGATCGTATCGGAAATATGAATATTATCCAAGTCGTAGATGTTGCCGGAAACGGAAACATGGTACGTATCGGAAAATATTATTGGAAATGGAAATATTACCAGAATCGGAAATATTACCGGAAACGGAAATATTGTCAGAATCGGAAATATTACCGGAATCGGAAAATAATTCCGGAAACGGAAATATTAAATATTTGTTCGAAACGGAAATTAATTCCGGAATCGGAAATGTTAAATATTGTTCGTATCGGAAATAGATTCCGGAAATGGAAATTTAATCGGAAGCGTATCGTACGAATTAGCATCGGACGAGGCTTGCCGGACGAAGGCCCAGCACGAAGCCGGGGCCATCGCCCAGCAAGCATGCGCGCCACAAGCCCAGCCAAGGCAGCGGCCAGGCCTACCGCAAGGCAGGCCCAGCGCGCGCCAAGGGCCACGGCTGCGTGGGCCGTGCTGCGCGGGCTGCTGCTCGCACGCGCATGGGCAGCCCTTGTGGCTGCCGTGTGTGTGTGAGTTTGTGCTCATGCGTGATTCCTGAATCTACAAGAGTCAGTGTATGATTAAATTTCTATTCCTAATTGGATAAATTAATTAAATAGAATTCATGTAGGATTCTAATTCCAATTAATTCGCATCCTACTAGGATTACGATTCCTTTTCCATAACTCTATAAATAAAGGCCTAGGGGTCATAATTTATACACAAGTTTCAAAGTATTCAAAAGTGAGTTTTTGAGAGAAAATTAAAACACACATCTTGCTCATAAAGTGCCGAAATTTTCTAGTACCTTAAGGGCGATTCTAGTTGGTCAATCTTAAGGCGGATCCGGACGTACTGTGGACTATCTACGGAGGGACGACACTTGGAGTCCTAAAAGACTTGTTCTTGTTCGGCTCGGGCGCAGCTAGGGAGGGCACGCAACAAAGAGTATGCATCTAAATTATGCTATATGATTATGTGTAAATAATATGTTGTCCTGGGTTAATGGTTGTTTCCGCATGATCTATGTAGTGTCATATGTATCATAATCCAACAGTGGTATCACGAGCCCCTTATTATTTTCATAATCTAAATTGCATGAACATGGTTAAATATTACAAATTTGCAAGAATTAAAGGGGGTGATTAATTTTCGTAATTGTTAATTAATTGCAAATTGCGTTTATTTAATTATATGTACGCAGTTTTTCGGCAGTTTCTTCATTACTCATCCGAATTGAGTGATTTTTGTGTCAATTCCGCATGTAAAAGGCATTCTAAAATTTTGACAAAAATAGTGTTTTTCTGCCGAACCCAGAATTCTCAAATTCGAAGCCTAACTATGACTTTTCGAAGGTTTTAGTTTTTCGAATGCAAAATTTCGTAAATTTAAGATGTTAAATTAAATATTTGCGATTCTTGTTGATAAATCTTGAATTTTTGATTGACCTACTGCATATGTTTAACAAGTTTGAATGCCTAGTCTTGTTAATTATGCAATCTAATTTGTAATTATGATTAATTTGTTGAAAATTAGAATAATTTAGAATTAATTTGATTTTCATAATTAATTGTAATTTAATTAGAAACCTATGATTAAAAACCACCATAAAAATTGTAAATTTACGATAAATTTTAAATTTTTATGACCTAGACTTGAATCCATATCAATCGGAAATCAATTGGATAATAAATTTTCGATTTTTTCGCCCTAAAATTATGAAATTAATAATATTTATTAATTTGTCATTAATTTTAAATATAAATTTTAAATTTTTATGCGATTCGTTCAAATAACTTGCACGCACGAAGCAATGGACGCTTCGTGTTACCCTTAAGGGGTGTTGTATAATGCGGGCATGCGACGACGAGCAAGGGAGCTCGTCGCCCGTGCGGCACGAATGCAATGAGCAAGGGCGTAGTGCACGAGCACAAGGCAGCAGCCCTGCCTTGTGTCGTGTGCCACGAGCAATGAACGAATGGGCATGGGCGAAGGGCGAGCCAAGGCAGTCGCGTGTGGGCAGCAAGCGAGCTGCGCCACAACGCGCGCTGCCTCGCACAAGTGCGCGCAGCCTCGCGCGCAGCGAGCGCAAGCTCGCGTGCCACGAGCGCTGCGCCCAGCACTGCTCGCGCGCGCAGCGCGCGATGTCGCTCGCCCAGCGAGCGATGTCGCGCCCCAGCGAGCGATGGCTCGCGCGCGCAGCGCGCGATGTCGCTCGCCCAGCGAGCGATGTCGCGCCCCAGCGAGCGATGGCTCGCGCGCACAGCGAGCGAGCCAGCGCGCCCAGCGAGCGATCTCGCGCACGCACTGCGAGCGATAGCTCGCGTGCGATGGGGCGCTGTGCGGAGGCTTGCGATAGGACAGCAGCAGCTATGCGACGAGCGCATGGGCTGCGCGCACATGGCCAGCAATGGCTGTGTGCGTACGGCCCATGGGCGTGCAACGCGTAGGGTGTTTGCGTTACGATTAGATCGTTTTGAATGTTTAATTTGAAAATTTCAGTTCACGTAATTTTAATTAATTTTAAAATTAATAATTTGAATTAATTTCTTGGATTTTAATTTTGAATATTATAATTATAATAAATGGAATTTATTCTAATTATTTTACTAAAATTAAAATCATGAATTAATTTAAATACGACTGAGATTAAATTAAATTTTTGGATTCAATTATAAATTTATATGAGCTTTAAATTTTAATTAAATTTGTATGTTTCCGGTTAGACTAGAAATACAATTTTATGTTTAAAATTAGTAAAGCATATGAATTTATTGGTTTGAGTGGGAGCGCTTTTTAGTCATAAACTCTTGATTAGGTCTACAAATCCTTAAGGTTAAAACAACTCGATTAGAATTAATAAGGACTGAATAATTGGTAGATTATTGGTGCCCTTGATTAATTGCTGCAAATGTTTACGTGATGCATAATGTGTTTTACTAACCAGCTATGTGGGCCATTCATGATAATGAATGGGTGAATGGTATATATTGTATATGTACTGTTTTGCAGGTTATGAAGTGACTAGTATGGCCCAAATAGGATAGAAAATATGGTCTGCGTACCATTAATTTGAATGTAATTGGTCTAAAGCACCAAAGTTATTTTTCAATTCAAAATGGTCTGCGTACCATCAAATAGTTGTAATTAGTTATAGCTTATCCTATTTGAAGAAAATGGTGCCTCCCACGGAGATTTTCAAGACGGACTTTGAAGTCAAAGCTTCAAGATGAAGTCGGGCCATACTAGATCACAAATATCTTATGCATGTTTTAAGTTATTTATTGCTTTAAATATGTCTTAAAATGCATGAGATCAAAAGCTTGATTATGTTGCATGATTAAGGATTTTAGTTCACTTAAAATCTAACCAACATAGTAAGAGCCTTAAGTTCCAAACTTAAAAATTGAGTTAAAAGGTGCCATGCCAAAATATACACTTGCTTGGATATCCTTTACATCAATCTAGTAATAGTTTTCGCTCAGCGAGGTGTTACTTATTGGTCCTAAAGGGGCAAGGTACACAAATAATTGTGAGTACATGTTAGTTTTGGTGAAACTCAACGATATAAGTAAGGAGTCCTTTTATGTCGTGGCAAATTCGATAGGTTTACCTAATAAGTTCTTAGACGTACCTATCAACCAAGAATAGTTTCTAGACTATTAGCAAAAGGCTTTTGCTTACCTAAGATGTTCTAGGATTAAGTCGACAAACTGTGCTTAGTTCTTCAATGATTTTAGGATCTTGGAATCATTTTATTCACACCTGCCGGAACACATAATTTGAATAAAATGCTTAATAAACATTGAATTATGCATGTATGCTAGAATTTAAGTTTATTAAGAGAAACTGTGAATGGTTATTTATTTGTTTATTCTTTTCAATTGTAGTTTTTAATATGGCAAACAACAATTCATTCAACATTCGATCAATTCTCGAAAAGGAGAAGTTGAACGGGAAAAACTTCCTTGACTGGCAAAGGAACTTGCAAATAGTTCTTATGCAGGAAGAAAAGGAGTATGTCCTAGATGAGGCGATGCCCGAAGCTCCTGGCGACGGGGTCACTCAGGCTGCCCTCAATCGTTGGATTGATGCCAACAAGGATGTGAAATGTCTAATGCTCGCCACCATGAGTGCGGATCTGCAGAAAACGTTCATCAACTCAGATGCTTTCACAATCATCAGTGAGTTGAAGAACATGTTCCAAGATCTGGCTCGAGTCGAAAGATTCGAGACTCATAGGCAAATTCTTGAGACCAAGCTTAAGAAAGGCGAGCCCGTAAGTCCACATGTTCTCAAAATGATTGGACTCATTGAGAATATGAGTCGGCTGGATCAGCAATTTTCTGAGGAAATGGCTATAGACACCATCCTCCATTCTCTTCATAGCGGGTATGATCAGTTCAAACTGAACTACAGTATGAATAGTCTGGACAAAACGCTCACTGAGCTTCACGGTATGCTGAAGACCGCTGAAAAGACGCTCAAAAGTGATAAGCAGGATGTGCTTATGGTGCGTGGGGGCAAGTTCAAGAAATCTGGAAAGAAGAGGAATGCTAAGAAAGGTGGCAACAAGGCCAGCCCAACTAAGCAAACTGGCGCCAAATCTGCAAAGAGGAAGGTCAGTCAACCCACTTCTGAATCCGAATGCTTCTACTGCAAGAAGAAGGGGCATTGGAAGAGAGATTGCTTGAAGCTAAAGGAAGATCAGAAGAACGGAACAGTCGTTCCATCTTCAGGTATTTTCGTTATAGACTGTATACTTGCTAATTCAACTTCTTGGGTATTAGATACAGGTTGTGGCTCACACATATGTTCCAATCCACAGGGACTAAGAAGAAGTAGAAAGTTAAGCAAGGGTGAAGTCGACCTACGAGTGGGAAATGGAGCACGGATTACTGCATTAGCTGTAGGAACTTACTATTTGTCGTTGCCCTCCGGGCTAGTTTTGGAACTGGAAGAATGTTTCCATGTTCCAAGTCTTACAAAAAACATCATTTCAGTTTCTTGCTTAGATGCTAAGGGATTTTCCTTTATAATAAAAGACAATAGTTGTTCGTTTTATTTTAAAGAGATGTTTTATGGATCTGCTAGATTAGTCAATGGACTTTATTTATTAGATCACGACAAACAAGTATATAACATAAATACCAAAAGGGCCAAAAAGGATGATTCAGATCTCACCTATCTGTGGCATTGTCGATTAGGCCATATAAACTTGAAACGCTTAGAAAGACTTCAAAGGGAAGGAATTCTAGAACCATTTGACTTAGAGGATTATGGTAAATGCGAATCATGTTTACTTGGCAAAATGACAAAGCAACCTTTCTCTAAAGTTGGAGAAAGAGCAAATGAACTATTGGGTTTAATCCATACAGATGTATGTGGACCAATGAGTACAAATGCTAGAGGTGGTTTCAGCTACTTTATCACTTTCACTGATGACTTCAGTAGGTATGGTTATGTCTACCTAATGAAGCATAAGTCTGAATTCTTTGACAAATTCAAGGAATTTCAGAGTGAAGTAGAGAATCAATTAGGCAAGAAGATTAAGGCACTGCGGTCTGATAGAGGCGGTGAATATCTGAGCTATGAATTTGATGACCATCTGAAAGAATGTGGAATTCTATCAGAATTGACTCCTCCTGGAACACCACAATGGAACGGTGTGTCAGAACGGAGGAACAGAACCTTGCTAGACATGGTCAGGTCAATGATGGGTCAGGCCGAACTTCCATTAGAATTTTGGGGACATGCACTAAATACAGCTGCACTCACTATAAATAGAGCTCCGTCTAAAGCTGTCGAAAAGACTCCATACGAATTATGGTTTGGAAAGCCTCCAAATGTGTCTTTTCTTAAGATTTGGGGATGTGAAGTATACGTCAAACGATTAATTTCAGACAAACTTCATCCAAAATCTGACAAATGTATCCTTGTGGGCTATCCAAAGGAAACAAAGGGGTATTACTTCTACAATACATCTGAGAACAAAGTGTTTGTTGCTCGAGATGGTGTCTTTTTGGAGAAGGATCACATTTCCAAAATGACAAGTGGGAGAAAAGTAGACCTCGAAGAAATTCGAGTCGAACAACAAACTCTAGAGAATGCTCAAGATGACATTCAGGATGAAACTCAGAGATCTTTAGAAGAATCTGGTGAGAATCATGGTCAATCTAGAAATGTTACCCCGCGTAGATCGCAAAGATATAGATCTCAACCGGAAAGGTACTTAGGTATTTTGACGAACGAGAGCTATGAAGTTCTATTACTTGAAAGTGATGAACCTGCGACTTACAAGCAAGCTATGACGAGCCCTAGCTCCAAGCAGTGGCAAGAAGCCATGCAATCTGAATTAGACTCCATGTCTGAAAACCAAGTATGGGATTTGGTCGATTTGCCAGATGGCTACCAAGCCATTGGAAGCAAATGGGTTTTCAAACTGAAAAAGGACAAGGATGGGAAACTTGAAGTTTTCAAAGCTAGATTGGTTGCAAAAGGTTACAGGCAAGTCCACGGTGTGGATTACGATGAAACCTTTTCACCAGTTGCAATGCTAAAGTCTATTCGAATAATGTTAGCAATCGCTGCATATTACGATTACGAAATATGGCAGATGGATGTCAAAACTGCTTTCTTAAACGGCGTTTTAACAGAAACTGTGTTTATGACACAGCCTGAAGGTTTTGAGGATCCAAAGAATGCTAAAAAGGTATGCAAGCTAAAGAAGTCAATCTACGGATTGAAGCAGGCATCCAGGAGCTGGAATATACGTTTTGATGAAGCAGTCAGTGACTTTGGTTTCATCAAGAACGCAGACGAATCTTGTGTATACAAGAAGGTCAGTGGGAGCAAAATTGCTTTCCTAGTATTATATGTCGACGACATATTGCTTATCGGAAATGACATTCCTATGTTGAACTCTGTCAAGATTTGGCTTGGGAAATGTTTTTCGATGAAGGATCTAGGAGAAGCACAGTACATATTGGGCATCAAGATTTACAGAGATAGATCTAAAAAGATGATTGGACTTAGTCAAAGCACTTATATCAATAAGGTGCTTGATAGGTTCAAGATGGCGGACTCCAAGCGAGGCTACCTACCCATGTCTCATGGAATGACTCTAAGCAAGACTCAGTGCCCAAAAACACTTGATGAGCGTAGACGAATGAGTGGGATTCCATATGCATCATTGATTGGTTCAATAATGTATGCTATGATATGTACACGCCCGGATGTTGCGTACGCACTCAGTGCTACGAGCAGATACCAGTCAGACCCAGGAGAGGCGCATTGGACTGCTGCCAAGAACATTCTGAAGTACCTGAAAAGGCACAAAGATGACTTCCTGGTCTATGGTGGAGATGATGAATTAATTGTTAAAGGCTATACGGACGCAAGTTTCCAAACCGACAAAGATGATTTCAGATCACAGTCTGGGTTTGTCTTCTGCCTCAACGGAGGAGCAGTAAGCTGGAAAAGTGCTAAGCAAAGCACCATTGCGGATTCTACAACTGAAGCGGAGTACATTGCTGCACATGAAGCAGCAAAGGAAGCTATATGGCTAAGGAAGTTCATAGGAGAACTTGGTGTAGTCCCCTCCATTAAAGGACCAATAGCCCTGTATTGTGATAATAACGGAGCTATTGCACAGGCAAAAGAGCCTAGACACCACCAGAGAGTCAAGCATGTACTTCGTAGATTTCACCTTCTACGAGAGTTCGTTGAAAGAAAAGAAGTCGAGATAAGCAAAATTGGAACTGATGACAACATATCAGATCCATTAACTAAACCTCTGCCGCAAGCGAAACACAACTCGCACACTGCAGCTATGGGAATCAAGCATATTGGAGAATGGCTTTGATGTCTCTGTTTAATGTTTTAAAGTTTTAGAGTTTAAATCTTTGTAAAACATTATTGGTTAATCATTCACAATAAATGAAAGAAATTCATTTTTCCATTTAATTTGTGGTTTATTAAATGATGAGTCCCTTCAATTTGACGATATATTCAAGATAGACTGTCAGGACCAGTCCTGTGACTAAGAAATGTCTATCAAGTGAACTTGAATGTCAAAGGTTGAAAATGGTCCCTAATCGGAGTTTTCTATAAAATTGGACGCATGGAAAACGTTAGACGATTAGAGTGCAAGATGACTAGTAGTTCTGTTTCTTGAACTATGTGGACATGGCAATGTCATAATCATTTGCATAGATACTTACTTTGGGAAGACTAGTATCGGACAAGACCTATGAAACTTTACTGTAAGAGATGAAAGTCTGTCATAAGTAAATTTCATTAAATTATTAGACACTAAATCCTCAATACCTGAGTGATTTGAGATTACTTGTTTGAGAACTGGTTGCTTTGACGTTGACCAACCGTCGCACCGTAAAAGGAGGCTATAAAGGCAACGCTCAGGTAATCACCTATCAAACGAAGTCTAATCTCAAGATCGCAAGATTGGGATTGTCCTCCCATAAATCGGGATGAGATGCTTAAAAGTTGTACAAGGCCACTCGGAGAGCTAGAAACTGTGAAATGCATGGCCGTGCTCGGATGAATCATAGGCTATGATTATCTGTTTATTTGATCAGTTGAACTCTGAAACCGAGGAACACCTCTGGACATAATAAGGATGACAACTCTTACCTTATGTTCAAGAGCAAGCATCGAGCGACAAAGGAATTAGGAAATGCACACTTGTCCCTAAGGACAAGTGGGAGACTGAAGGAAATAATGCCCTTGGTCCAAGTATGCATTCTATGTTAAGTCTAATAAATGCGGTTCAGTATTAATTAACAAGTTAATAATTCAGTGAGATCAAGTGAGCTGAATGCCTAGCTAGAGGCCGCTTCAGTTCAAGTGGAATTAATGATATTAATCCACAGCTTACTCTTGACTGAACCCGTAGGGTCACACAAATAGTACGTAAACGGATCAAGTATTTAATGGCATTAAATACTCCATCTATGAATATTCGGAACCGACGGATCTTGGTTTCAGTGGGAGCTAAGATCGTCACAGGCAAGAAATGAATACTCCGGAAACGATGATATTGCCGGAAATGGAAATATGGATCGTATCGGAAATATGAATATTATCCAAGTCGTAGATGTTGCCGGAAACGGAAACATGGTACGTATCGGAAAATATTATTGGAAATGGAAATATTACCAGAATCGGAAATATTACCGGAAACGGAAATATTGTCAGAATCGGAAATATTACCGGAATCGGAAAATAATTCCGGAAACGGAAATATTAAATATTTGTTCGAAACGGAAATTAATTCCGGAATCGGAAATGTTAAATATTGTTCGTATCGGAAATAGATTCCGGAAATGGAAATTTAATCGGAAGCGTATCGTACGAATTAGCATCGGACGAGGCTTGCCGGACGAAGGCCCAGCACGAAGCCGGGGCCATCGCCCAGCAAGCATGCGCGCCACAAGCCCAGCCAAGGCAGCGGCCAGGCCTACCGCAAGGCAGGCCCAGCGCGCGCCAAGGGCCACGGCTGCGTGGGCCGTGCTGCGCGGGCTGCTGCTCGCACGCGCATGGGCAGCCCTTGTGGCTGCCGTGTGTGTGTGAGTTTGTGCTCATGCGTGATTCCTGAATCTACAAGAGTCAGTGTATGATTAAATTTCTATTCCTAATTGGATAAATTAATTAAATAGAATTCATGTAGGATTCTAATTCCAATTAATTCGCATCCTACTAGGATTACGATTCCTTTTCCATAACTCTATAAATAAAGGCCTAGGGGTCATAATTTATACACAAGTTTCAAAGTATTCAAAAGTGAGTTTTTGAGAGAAAATTAAAACACACATCTTGCTCATAAAGTGCCGAAATTTTCTAGTACCTTAAGGGCGATTCTAGTTGGTCAATCTTAAGGCGGATCCGGACGTACTGTGGACTATCTACGGAGGGACGACACTTGGAGTCCTAAAAGACTTGTTCTTGTTCGGCTCGGGCGCAGCTAGGGAGGGCACGCAACAAAGAGTATGCATCTAAATTATGCTATATGATTATGTGTAAATAATATGTTGTCCTGGGTTAATGGTTGTTTCCGCATGATCTATGTAGTGTCATATGTATCATAATCCAACATATATATATACATATTGAATGTATATTATTTTATTTAAATGCATTTCAAATATTTTAATGATTTATGAAATCAAATATTTAGAATCATAATTCGAAAACGATTTGAAACATAGAAACAATTCGGTTTTAGAAAAGTATTTCCATCCGGGTTCGGACTCGAACACTATTAAACTAGAAAAAGAATCCTAATTCTAGCCCAATTAAAATACCCAAGCCCAAATAAACCTCTAAACCCAAAAGTTTACCCATACAATTTCTCTCTCATCTCAACTCACAACCTACGTTATCTTCTCTCCTTTCACGTGAAGCCTCAACACAAACCTTCTCACTGCTTCTTGCGCAGCCTGCCGCCAACCACCGCCGCCGGTGTCGCTTCCCCGCTCCTTCTTTGATTGGTAATCTGCTCCTCCTCCTCTCGTTATCTTGTTGTTTATTCTTTTATCACCCTAACTTCTCTTTTTCTTTTTCTTCTTCCTCCTTCTGTCTCTGTTCTTTTCGTGCTCTCCCTCTCACGGCCAACCGCCAGCCTCACTGCGACGCCACCGTGCTCCACCGCGTTGCACATCCGCTGTACCTGTATAGCCGGCACTCTCCTTCTCCTCCTCTCTCCTTGCTTGTTGCTTACCCACGACAGAAACTGCTTTGCCCAGTCGCGACCAAGAGCCCAACCGCAACCACCACTTGCGCCCAGCCGTGTCGCCGAGTTCCCCTGAGCACCGCCCGCTGCCGTAGCTCCCTACCGCCGGCCAGCACCTCTCTTCCTATTTTCTTGGTTATTTCTTAAACCCTAAGTAACTAATTATTTTAATTAATTATAGTTTTTAATTTTAATTATGTTCTTAGTATTAAATTTATTATTTTTATGGCTTGAATTTGATTTTCAGTTTTGGTGTTGCTAATTATAAACGTATTATTATTAGTTTTGGTTAATTAAAAAATTTAGTTAGGACTTAATCATGTTTTGTTAATCCGAGTTATGTTTCCTTGAATTGAAGTTATGGTTTTTGTGATTTAAATTATAAATTTAAGATTATACGAATTATATAATAAAGTTATTAATTTTCAGATTATCTAATTAATTTGAAATATTGGTTTTTGATTGTTTAAAGTATGAAATTCAAGGTTTTATGATTGTAAATCATGGTAGGTTGAGTATGGATTATTAAATTTATTTTTTTGACGTACTAGGAACGTAGATTGACCTTGGTGAAGTTTTTAAATGAATTTATATTGCTGAGAATTTAAAGTACGATGTTTGCAAAAAGTTTTCGACGAATTTCAATCACTAGTTCAATAATTATGATGCTAGGAAATCAAATGTTTAAGTTTTGATATTGGGGAAAGTTCTAAATATGTTTAGGATGCATTTAGAATGCTCTCTTATGGTTGTCAATGATTAGGAATTGATTGGGATTATTTGTTGGTTGTTTTAGGCGGAGAATTCTCTTTAGGCGACTTTTGAAAGTGTTAAAGTGGCCTATCAGTTTGTTTACACAAGGTACGTACATACCTGTGTGCTTGGAATGTGTGCTAATTGTTGAAACCATGTTGAATTTGTTGTTGAACTTGGTTATGTTGATATTATTGTTGAACTTGGTGATGTTGATATTATTGACGAACTTGGTTATGTTGAAATTGCATGTTTAATACTGTTGGACGGACATATTGAACTTATATTGCATTATGAAAATTGTAACATGTTAGTATGGATGATTGATACAAACATGTTGAACACTAGATTATTCTATATGTTGGTTTGGATCGATTGATTATTGTTCCCTTTTAGCTTTTCACTACTTTATGAGGGCGGTGGACCTTGTTGAGTAAGTTGAAACTTTATACCCATATACAGGGTTGATCATGGTTAAAGGAAAGGTTGGGTAAATTGGAATGAGTCTTGATTGATGCCTTTATGATCACTTACTTAATTCCAAGATAAAAACAGTTGTGAACAAATGTGGACTGTATGCCTTATGTGATTGTTGAGTCATAACATAGTCTCAATTTGTAAATCATGTAAAGTGAAACTGAGTAGCAATAGCTTTAGACTGTGCACGTCTAAAGTGACGGACAAACAGGAGTTGGGGTTCATGGTGGTAGCCCATGGCCTTTTCTGGGACCGGATTGATCACCGTGTTCTATTTTTATTCAAATGTTCCTCGATATCGCAGGTCTCTGAGGTTACGGAGTCGCGCCCGTACCTCGTCTTCCTTAGTGAAGACTGCTGGACGGACAACTCGGTCCATTGTCTATTTCAACTAAAATAATATTATTGTTGTAGGTCTAGCCTAGTCTAGTCAAGTATGGTCGTCAAATTAGCATGTTATGTCTACCCTTGTTTATGTTCATTAGTATCATGTTAGGGTTGTTCGTTAATAGTATCATGTTAGGATTATTATTGTTTTAGTATGTAGTACTCAGCTTTGCTGATTACGTGCTTTGTTTGTGTGTGTTGATCATGGCTATGCCCTATTGATCCTGTGATGACCCAACTTTGGTGAGCAGTCTCTAAGGATCAATGAGCGTTGCCCATCTACAGGTTTGAAGATGATGCATCATTGGGATCGGGATTAGAGAGCTTGTAGTTATAATTGCTTTATTAAGTGGTTCGGTTTGTTAACTTAAAATTGAAACTGTCGTACTATTCGTATTTCCTTATTTCAGTTAATTGGTTTTGGACCTAATATGTAATAAGATTATTTATGAACCTACAAGTTAGTTTTATGTTTTCCGCTGCAAAATTCTGAATAAGCCGTTACGTTTTCACACGGGCGATAATGCCTTGATAATTCTCTACGTTTTATATTAAAAGGTTATTTTAGAAAATAGAGAATTGTCGGGGTGTTACACCCTCTTTCTTTGTTTAGGGGGTCTTCCAGCAGTCCTCTTAATTCCAGGAGGGTTAATGGTGGGAAGGTTGAACTCAGGCCACTGAGTAGGGTCAGGCATAGGGTGCATATGTTCTGCATATGCCAGCTTATAAGCAACACCCTTGAAGAAATGGGACACAAAGTCCAGAGGGTCTAGTCTCTGGTTGTAAATGACCCTCAAACCATGTTTGCAGGGAATACCAGACACCTGCCAAACTCCACACCCACAGGTTCTGCTGTCAATCTTGACTGGGAATTTCACATGGCCTTCCCTCACCTCATACTCCCCACCACCACATGGAGTAGAGTAGCAAAACCTGGATTCAGCTGTTCTCAACTCCAGTTCAACTTTGGCATGCTTAGTTAAGTCTTGAGGCTCCATGTCTGCTGCTTTGTCAAATCTGACCCCAATTCTCTGCATAGACCACTCCCTAATAGCTGCATTTTAACATAATAACCAATTAAACATAAGAACATAATCACTGGTAAATCCCTGTAGGGCTTGGTGACAACATTGAATGATTCCACAAAGTTTGTTGTGTTATGATCACAACACACTTCTGGCTCAAACTGATGTCTGGACCACTGCTCAGTACATGTATCCAAGTACCGTGTAGCCCTGGGATCAAAGTCAGTGATCTTCTCCATGGCCTTGTTGTACACATAGGGGTTGTAAGCATTAGCAGCTATCCAGAATAGTTTGTGGAACAAGTCTCCACTCCAACCACTATTCTTGCAGTTCATGTACAAGTGCTGACTGCAACACCTTCTAGTGGCCTTAGGGAAGTTCTCATGTACAGCTAAATCCACCCCCTAAGATTAAACAATGGCAAAGCAAACAATATTAAACTGTGGGATTATTGGTGAATAAGTTTTAACTTTGGGGTATTTGGTGAATTAAGTTTTAACTTTGGGGTATTTGGTGAATTAAGTTTTAACTTTGGGGTATTTGGTGAATTAAGTTCAAACTTAGGGGTATTTGGTGAATTTATAAAAACTTGAATATAAGAGATAAAAGTTCAGAATTTACCCTCATTCTGTCACTGATGAATGTCCAGTCATCCTTGTTGCAGCCTTCTCTCTGAAACAGTGCCCTGAGGTTCCTCATGAAATAGGTCCAGCTCTCTTGGCTTTCAGTGTCAACAACCCCATAAGCAAGCAAGAATATCTCATTGTTGCCATCAATCCCCAAGGCTGACAGCAGAATCCCCTTGAAATACCCACTAAGGTGAGCTCCATCAATTCCAATAATAGGCCTACACCCCTTCAGGAACCCCCTTACTTGTGCACCAAATGAGAAGAAGCAAGCCTTAAACCTTGGGTCCACATTCCCACCATCATTATGCCATGTGATCAATGCATAACTACCAGGATTAGTCTCTTTGATCATCTCTGCATACCTAGGTAGAAGGGCATATGACTCACTAAAACTCCCATGGATAATCTCCTTAGCCACTGCCTTAACCTTGTAGAATAGCCTCTTGTTAACTTGTAGCCTAAACATTTTTTGAGTCACATTCTGCAATGTTTCTACAGGAACATCTAGGTTTGCTTCAATCTCTGGCAACAACTTCTTCACTAACCATTTGGTGGTCACTATGGGGTTCACCTCTAGTCTACCACACTGTTTATGCTCCCCAGTTAGTGATTTTATAGCCCAACTCATCTTATCAGCCATCTTTGAAACATGAATCCTCCAATCCACCCCTCAATTGCACAAACAGCAGTGTATCTTCTACTGTCTGCCTTCTCAACACTTAACCCAAACCCCTCCTGTATACAATAGTCCTTAAGAACATCAAGAAAAGCCTCCCTATCTGTAAATATCAACCAAGGCTCAAGCTTAATTGAACCCCATTCCTGCTCAACATACACTTTCCATTCTTGTAATTTTTGTCCATTTTTGAGCTCCCATCTAAACAATCCTCAAATGACTTCTCATGGATTTCATCCATCAAATCCTCCAACCCCTCCTCTTCAACAATGAAGTCACCAATGTCTGTTTCATCCTCACTGTCTTCATCACTCCCATCACTGCCAGTTTCCTCAAAGTCAACATCTTCACTGTCCTCATCATCCTCAACATCAGATATCACATCACTACCCTTACCCTTCCCATTCCTAGCAGCCCTTGTGTTTCCCCTACCAGATTTAGGAACATATGTTCCCATTTTGACTTGTGTTTTTTTCCCCACCCTAAACCCCTTAGGTCTAGCCCTTCCTGATTTTTTGGGTTTGGTTGGGACCACTGGTTCAGGTCCTGCTTGCTGTGATGGATGTGGAGGGGCAGTTTCAGGTGCTGCTTGTTGTGATGGAGGTGGGGGGCAGTTTCAGGTTGTGTGGGCTAGGGTGCTTCTTGTGTAGGTTGTGTTGTTTCAGGTTGTGTGGGCTGGGGTGATTGTGGGTCAGTTTCAGTAGGCTGTGGGGGGGCAGGTTTTTATTTCCTCTTTTTTGGGGTAAGTTTCTTCTTAGGTTTTGATTTGGTAGTTTTCTTAGAGGGGGATTCTTGTGCTTTTTGGTTCTGGTTCTGGTTGAGATAGGCCAGGAAACATTTCATCAGCATCATCTGAGGTAATTATCCTCACATACTCAACCCCATCATTCTCCACATCCACCACTGGGACCTCTATGGCAACTGTGAACCCCATTTGTTCCTCCATTTCCTTCCTAACCCTCTCCTTTTCCTCCTCTGTCCTCCTCTGTTCTTCAGCCTCTTTTTGCATCTTCAAAACCTTTTCCTGTCTCTCCCTCATTTTCCTTTCATCCTCCTTCCTTTGCCTTTCAAGCAGAGCTACAGCAAACCTAAATGCTACCCCAGGACTGTCTGATTCCTCTACCCACAACTCTAGGGTGTCAGTCCCCATATTCCACCCCCACATTCTCAGCATTACACTATCATCAACCAATTCTACCCTCCCAGTGGGTGAGTTAGTGTATAACCTAAACTTTTCAGGCAAAAACACATTTTGCTTAGTCGATTCCTCAAAAATATCTATGAATATGTCTATCAACTGACATTTATCAGTGTCTACAACCCTCACATCAAAGTCATTAGACTTATAGTGCAGTAACAACCAAACAACATACATCCTAACACACAAAAGCAAATCAACAAAAAACATAAATTTCCATTAACAACTTGACATGCATGTCATTTAATTACTCAATTCCTACTTTATTTCATGAACACAAACAAACAAGTCATCATCCAACATCAAATTTTCCAGAAACCCTAAACCCTAATTTTGCGCAACAAAAGTTTAAAAAAGCGAATAAAAAGTTCAGCGATTGACATTACATACCTTAAACGATGCGTAGGTAACCTTAGAACACGAAATTCAACACTTGAACTTCTACAGCTTCCTTGCCCAATTCGCCAAAATCCCCTTTCTGAGAAAGCGTGTGTGGTTCAAAACCCAGAAACCTACTCCACCAACTAAATGCGTACCAAAATTCAGAAGCTTTTAGTGAGATTGATGATGCAGTTATGGTGGAAGAAGGAAGAAGAACAGGGGAGAGAGAGAGAGAGAGAGAAGCAAAGCAGTTACAGGGTCGCGATTTTTTTGAACTTTGGAATGGGTAACAAGGGTAGGGAAGGGTTATGGCGCCCAAAAGGAAAATAAGGGCAGAATGGTAAACTACCCGTAACGGAGACTTAACGTCTGTTAACAGTAAGGGTATGGTGGGCATTTGTACGGATGGTGAGGGGTATTTTATGAATTGTTGAAACTTGATGGGCGTTTGGTGAATTACAGCAAAACTCGAGGGCATTTCATGAAATTTCCGTTTATTTTATTTCAATTACTGTATCATTTTATTTGCGAATTGAAACGCATGTAAATTCAAGAAGTATATGTTTTGGATGAATCTAGCCTTGATGTCATACTACGTACCTCCGTTTCAAAATATATATTGTTTACGGTTATTATCTATATAAATATTAAGACACAAAAGTAAGATTGTGTAAAAATGTGGGTAAATGTAATAAAGTATGGATAAAATAATGAGGGAGTGTAGAAAGGTAAGTGAATATAAAGAAAAAATGAATAAAAATATTGGTACTTATTTAAACTTATTGGAACTTATCTAAATTTATTGGACATGAAACGTATTTTTTAAGGTGAAAACAGAACGCACCCTTACAAACATAGGATTATTCTTGCATGAACCTGGTCTACAATAATATTAGTGTGGACCCAAAATAAATATTTTCTCTAGCACGCTTTTTATCATCATAGTGACCTTTATTGTTTATATGATAACTATAATAAATTAAACACCAAAATTTTAAGACATAGTAACCATTTTTTGAAGCATAGTAACCCTATGTTTTAAAAGCGAATTGTGACTTAAAATCACATTATTCAAGCACAAATGTATCAACGACACTATTTTGATATTTTTTGCATAAATAATCCTAATAAAATGCCAAAATTAATTAGGAATAAATTGTTGACTTTATTTTAAGGCATGGTCCACAATAAATTTAGTGTGGACCAAGTCCATTTAAGAATTGGTGACAAACGTATAAATCAATCTGTATCTTTTACCTTCACTTACTTTCTTGTTCTTTTTTTTTCCCCCTATTCTACATAAATTTTACAATATAGTTGATTTCTTTAACCTTTTTATCTATACTATGAATCTTGTTGTTCAAAAGAATGTAATTTCTTGCTTGACAGACTTTATACACGATTGAGCCACTGCACAACAAACTAATTAATTTTCTTCTTGTCATGGAGCCTTTATAGACTATTATAATATATTTGAACATATATTAACATTATATGCTAGGTTGCGAAAATGTCTAAGACAAATTTTCTTATTGTGTCACCATGTAACAGCGCGGTCGACTTTGTTCCTCAAATTTCGTTTCTTAATAGATACTTCGTAAATCGTATTGACTTTTACACTATTTACAAACTAACTCGTTCTTAAGTATATTTCATAACATCAATTATATTTATAATTTTGTTTATATATAACTAGAGATATTAATAGGAAAATTTGTGTAAAAAAATGAAAAAAGTTAAACTGATGCATACTCTGTATCAAAGAGTAGACTTTATTTATTTGGAACAATTCTCTATTTACGTGTTTTAATTTGCGCATGAGGATATACATAAAATGTGGAGAGAAAGATGCGATGGAGTGTGTAAACTGTAAAGCACACCATTTCTATTTTTATTTATTATTTTTTTATAAGGAAAGAAAAATCAGGTTAAACCTTTTGAAAGGGCCAACCTAAAGCATTCTTACGGATGATGAGGGAAAGGGAATGGTCAAAAGACGAAAACCACAACGACATAACATTACAAGAAGTTCATTTTGCCGCCATAAAATCCGCCGCTTGATTAGCTTCCCGGTAACAATGGTTGGTCCTAAAACATTCGATCTTGGCTAGATCCGCCGATGCATCCTCAATGAGGCCACTAATTTCCCAAGGTACCTGCCAGACTCGATTCATGGAGTTGATGACCACCAAATTATCCCCTTCAATGATCAGTTTTTTATAACCCAAAGCCAGGCCCGGTGACATGGTTGTGCATCCAGCCCAATAGCACAGGGCCACCGAAAAATTGGGGCCTCAAATTTTGAAACAATTATACTATAATATTTTTATTCAGCCGATGTATCCTCAATGAGGCCACTAATTAACCATGTAATTTTGTCCATCAGACGTCAATATCAACACAATGCTTTTCATTTTTGGGTGTGAAATCTCTACCCTTCCAGCCTTATTATTAACCATGTAATTTCCCATTAATTTTATTCATCAAGCGTCAATACCAACACAATACTTTATTTTTTATAGAATCAATATACTAATCAATAGTCTGTGAATAAAATCATAATCTTAATACTGCGTACTACTTGTATGCATAATAATATTTTGAAATAACTTCTTACACGTATTACTCTGTATCAAAACCGTATATTTGTATATATTAAGGGCCCCTTTTTAAGGATTAAAACAGGGTCTCCGAAATGTTTAAGACGACCCTGCCCAAAGCTAAAGCACACTTGACCCCTTCTCTAAGCGCCGACGCTTCCGCAAACAAGATGGAGGCATCCGGGTGTAAAGCCTTAGCTCCAGCAAGTTTAAGCTCCCCTTTTTCGTCACGGATGACGAAACCCAAACTCATAGAGGAAGAACCTTTTTTGGCACCATCGAAGTTGAGCTTTACATAGTTTGGGGGTGGGCATGCCCAAGTGACTTGCTTTGGAGACACACTCTTTTTCTTAATCAATATTGTTGTAGAAGACTCTTTATCAACAATACTAGAATTTATTTGCAAATGGTTACAAATTAGCTTGTAGCTCTCTGTGATTGTAATGGACTCATTACGAAATACTAAAGCATTCCTTGCATACCAAATATGCCACCAAGCAGTGGTGATTCTTGATGTGTCTTCCCAACCTAACGAATTTTTCAAGTGGAGAAGATTATCTAGCATAGAAGAGTTGGGCATTGGCGAGAAACCATGCCAACCTTGGGAGTGTTGGAGCTTTTCAAGTAGATTTACACCATAAGGACAATGAAGAAAAAGATGAGAGTTATCTTCGGTGTGGTGGGAACAAAATTGACATTGGAGGGGGACTGCTACATGACTTCTAAACAATCTTTCCTTAGAAGGAAGAGCATCATTACAAATTTTTCATAATTTTTTTTTTATTTTTGGAATGACATTTAACTTCCAAATCCAACTAAAGTTGACCTTGTCATCTTGGGCTAAAGAAAATCCTTGAATTAAGCATGCTGCTGATTTAGTGGTGAAATTGCCACTTGGGTCAGGACCCCAAAATAATTTATCTAGGATCTCATTTCTAGGAATCGGGATTGATATTTAGCAACTAAACAAGTAGGTAAAACCTGCCCGAGCTTAGCCTCATCCCATTGTTTATCTAAGTTGATGAAATATGCCACTTTTTGGCTAAGAATAGGCGAAGGGTTGCTCACCAACTCTGCTATTGGAGATGAGAAAGCCCAATTGCTTTTCCAGAAGTCTAACTCTTACCATCCCCTACTTGCCAACGGAGCCCTTTTAGAAACATGGGTTTTAGCTTCATTAAATTGCGCCATTGCCAAGAACAGTTGGAAGAGGGAGCATATTCAATAAGAGAAACATTTTTAAGGTACTTTTTCTTCACCAGTTGGACCCAAAGATTTTCCGGGTTAGTAAGAAGTCTCCATAGGAGCTTAAATTGCATAGCCTTATTATTTACTTCCGCTTTCCTAAACCCTAAACCCTCTAGGCATTTGGGTTTGCAAATTCTATCCCAGCTTATAAGGCTTGGAGCTTTGGATGCGGGGTCTTTGTTCCAAAAGAAATTTCTATAGATTTTATCAAGCTTTGAATTCAAGGAACTAGCTAGGAAGCGTAAAGCTTTGCATTTGGCAATAAGCTTTAGAGGCTAGATTAGATTGAATTAGGATTGATCTTCCTGCTTGCGATAGAGAGTTTGCCTTCCATTTTGTAAGTTGGCTTTGGGTTGAGGTGACAATGTTAGCAAAGGTTTTATTTGTGACTCTACTATCTATAATAGGACAACCAAGATGGTTTCCCAAAGAATTATTTTCATCCATTTGGATAATTCTTTTAAAATCATTTCTTCGTTTTGACAGATATTTTTTATACACTGGAAAGCCGATTTGTTATACTCCTTCCGTCCCGGAATACTCGACCCGGTTTAACCGGCACAGAGTTTAAGGGACTTGAATTGACTTATTTAATTTAATAGGTAGTAGTTGATAGTGGGGTATTATTTTAATGTAGTTAGTGTGAGGTGGGTTAAGAGGTGGGGTTGGGGGAGAGTAGGGGTTGAATTTTTAATTATTTTTTGTTTGGAGTAGGGGTAGGTGGGTTAATAGGGATGGAGTGAGAAATAATATAATATTGTTAGAATATTTCCATTTTTAGAAACAGGTCAAGTATTAAGGGACGGCCCGATAAGGAAAACAGGTCAAGTATTCCGGGACGGAGGGAGTAGTTCACTAATTGGCCGGACATATTACAATATTTATCAAGAATGTTCTTAATGATTGTGCAACTTTGCGAAGTAGCTTTTGCAAAAATCATGGTGTCATCCGCAAAGGTTAGGAAAGGGATTTTTATGCGGGAATGATCCGGAGTAACACCAATTAATTTTTGATAATTCATACGTAGTACTATGAAAGTGCAATTTTCTAGCAAGCAACTCAGCACAGAGGATGAATAAGTATGGTGATAGAGGATCACCTTGCCTAATTCCTATTATATAGTCTAACTATCATATACTCCATACTCCGTGTGTATATACTCCGTATATACTACTTTTTTTACAAACTACTCCATATTCCTTTTATGTATACACTTTTATACAAACAGTAACTGTAAAAATCATTTTAAAACGGAGCTAGTAAAAAATATATTTCGTATATATCATATATGCACGTGTTCATTAATTAAATTAACATGGAGTAGTTAATTTGAACAAAGTACAATGAACATATATAACATTAGGGTAAACGAAAGAAAAGATAGATGCATATCATATAGTATAAACAAAATGCCAATACACTGATACAGTAATTAAAAGATCGAAAACCTCACACAAACACCATACATTATACGATCGTACGTACGTACAACGTAATTATAACGTAATTGATCGATAATACGTACAATAACTCGGTCGTACATAATACATTATAATTAGGAAAACAGCTTATATATATATATATGGTATTTAAATAAGCCAGAAGGCCTATTATTAATTCCTAGCTAGTTATGAGGCTTGTTCTCAACGGCCTCACCAGCATAACCACAACACCTTCTGCAGCCATTGTAACCGCGGTAGCAGCAACCATATCGGCAACCTCCTCCATATCCTCCTCGTCCTCCGTATCCACCTCGTCCTCCATATCCACCACCTGGGTAACCACCATATCCTCCACCGCCAGGATTCCCACCATATCCTCCTCCAGGATATCCACCGCCATATCCGCCTCCTTGATATCCTCCGTACTTGGCATCCTCTACCTTGGTATCAGCTTTCTTATCTGCATATATAATATTCTTAAACTTGTTACTTGTTATTACCTCTGTTTCAAAAAGATCTTTACGCTTATTATTTGTACGGACTACAGTGTAATGTTTGCCCGTTAATATATCCAATTTTGTACGATAAAATATTATAAAATTTTGATATTTATAAAATACATTTTAAGATGAATCTAACAAAATATCTCATGATAATTTTTTATAGATATAATAGTGAGAATTTATAGTCAAAGTTTTGATTTTTGAACACATTTTTCAAGGCGTAAAGAACTTAATGAAACGGAGGTAGTCTACGTTCCACACATATGAATATTAGTAAGCTAGACACTCCATAAAATATTAAAATCCACGTTTAGTTTTTCTATAATTAAGCCTATGTATAGAGTACGCTACATTATTACTCCGTATTATAATAATATACTACTCCCTTCGTCCCATATTTATAGTTCCGTTTGATAAAAAACACGGGTTTTAAGAAAAATGGAATATATATATTACATGAAAAAAAGTAGAATAAAGTACAAATGATGATTGAGTTGGATGAAAAAGTGGAGAATATAGTACATAGAAAAGTAGAATATAGTACATGGGGTGAGGTTTTTAATGCATTTTTAATTAATACAGTAAATGAGAAAGTGAGGGTCTTAATAACCAAAATTAGAAACATAACTATAATTTTAGGATGCCGGATTTGAAAAACATAACTATAATTTTAGGACGGAGGGAGTAGTAATTATTATTACAAAAAAGTACGTGAGAAAGTTGGCTTACCCGTAATGTCTTGAGCGGAAGTTTTGGTCACGTCTCTAGCTGCAACCTCAGAAGAGACGAGGAGAACAATAGCCAAAAGACCCAACAACAGAAAAACCCTAGAAACCATTTTTGTAAACTCAAATTTGATTTATTTATAAATGTAATTCGATTTTTGATGAAGAAAAGAATGTGTTCATATCGAGGCCTTATATAAGCTCTAGGAAAAGGTGGTGAAGAAACAAGAAGTTATGGCCAAAGTTAAGTTGTGGTTGGATGTTGAAATTATAGACCTAAATTTATTATCACAAGACCACATTTAATGCGATCTGCCATTGGATATAATATATATAATCAACTCCAACACTTAATTATTGTTCATGCACCCAATTTAATTTGATCGATTAGTTACATTCACCACCCATGCACATATAGATTCAAAATCATGATCTTACGTTGTATCTAGTGATGTTTGGTTGACATGAAATACAATGGGAATTATGACTTCCTAGGAAGTGAAAAGATTGTAAAGTTATTAGTTTGACAAAAATATAGGAAGTCGTACTTTCTAGGAAGTTCTACTTCATACAAAATGGAAGAAGTTGGAGTACTTACCTAGGTTCCCCTAAGTAAGTGGAAATTCCCATGGAAATTTATCTCCTATGTTTAACCAAACAATATCATCTAATTCCTAGGAAATTCTAATTCCCACGGTCAACCAAACTACCCCTAGGATTACATACACTATATACTTACTACCGCCGTCTTATTTTTCTTTCTCAGTATGCCAAAAAATGTGAGAGTTTATTTAGTTACCGGAGCAAGTAAAATAGAATGGAGTCTTTAGTAATAAAAATTACTCCCTACAATCTAATTTGTATTCAACACTTGCTACAACCTGTAAATACAAAGCAGATCTCCTTATATTTGTCTACTACAATTAGACTTCACAAATCAGGTAAGTTTAAATAAAAGTTGTATAAGTCGAAATTAACATATTTACAGGCAGCGCGCTAAGTCGAATTGTCCAAGTTGTAACATTAATCAATTGTACTATTCATTGACAAAGAGAGTCTTGCATAAGTGTTAAGATATGTTAAGATATTAGATATTATTCTGTGAATATTCTGTAGAGTCCTAACTATGGTAAGTTACCTAATGTGTACCTAGAGTTTAGGTAACTGAGTTGTACTATATATACGTGTGTGATTAATGAGAATGATACGAGATTACACAATATTTAACAATAAGTGTTACTCGTAAGAGTCAAACTAATAACTATTTTTGAATAATTTCCATCTTTAGCTTAAATCAGGGGGCCACGATGTGTCTAATTTCTGCCCTATCTAGAAAGAGATAAGATTTTACTCCAAATATATAAATTAATCGTTTAGTTGACTGACTGTAAAGTCATAATACCTGATATAGTGCCCCCTTTATTTACACAATTGGTTGAGGGAAAAATATATCATGAATGGAGTACCCCCTCTTTATTTTATAACAAAAATTCTTATTTATAAGTAATATATAATAAATATTATGCACTAGAGTGAAAGCTAGTTTAAAATACTTAAAAGTCATTTACTTTTTAGAGATAAATTTTTTCATTTTAATACAAATTACTTCTTCAAAATTACTCCCTCCGTATTTATTTAAGAGATATACTTGGCCGGACACAAGTATTAATAAGAAGAAGAATTGAATGAAATAAAATAATAAAGCAAGTAGGGTTGGGTAGATATTTTAATAAATAAACAAGTGGAGACCATGCAAAATATGGTTTATGCACCCGGGTGCACAATGTTCACTGTGCACCCTGTTTTACAAAGAACATATATTTCAAATGCAAATAACATATTGTTCATACCCAAATAACATATACCCAATGAACATATACCCAATGAACATATAGTTCAAATCTATAGAACATATAGTTTAATATTTCACTAGTACATGTACATTAAAATCGTTCTCAATGTTCATTAGATTTTCAATAAATGTTCAACAGGGTGCACAATGAGCACTGTGCACCAGGGTGTATAATCCAAATTGCGGAGACCATGTAATTTTGTGGGGTGGGAGGTGGAGTGGGTTTATGAAATTATTTGTTTAATAGGATGGTGTGTCATAAGGTAAATTAGATGTATTATTTAACACCAATTCTTAAATGGACTTGGTCCACACTAAATTTATTGTGGACCATGCCTTAAAATAAAGTCAACAACTTGTTCCTAATTTATTTTGACATTTTATTAGGAATATTATGAAAAAATTATCAAATTAGTGTCGTCGATACATGTTGTGCTTGAATAATGTAATTTTAAGTCACGATTCGCTTTTAAAAACATAGGGTTACTATGCTTCAAAAAATGGTTACTACGTCTAAGAATTTTGATGTTTAATTTATATAGTTACTATATGAACAATAAATGTCACTATGAGTACAATAAAGGTCACTATGAGTGTAAAAAGGTGCTAAAGAAAACCGTTGAGCTAGTTTTGGGTCCACACTAATATTATTGTGGACCAGGTCCACGCAAGAATAATCCATTATTTAATTAGATGGTGGGGTTGATAAGTTACTAAAATGGCAAGTGTATCTCTTAAATAAATACGGCCGGAAAAGGCAAGTGTATCCCTTCAATAAATACGCAGGGAGTATTAATAATGTATAAAATTATCGGTTTTTTCATGAAATGTCTCTGAGGTTTCACGAAATTCACCAAATACCCCGTGCGTGTTTCAAATTACATAGTACGCCCCTATTTTTTTCGTATTGTTCACCAAATACCCCTATTATGACTTTCCGTTAGTCCTCCGTTAAGTCATGTTTATAATTCACCAAATGCACCTATATATAAACTTTTTGCACAATATATTCCTATTTATAAACTTCTTCTCACCAAATACACAAACTCTTTTTAAACTGCAGAAATTGATATGGTTACCCATTGATATCACATATCAATTTTTGATTGATTTAAAGTCATAAATTGATGAGTTGGAGTGGTGGTTAAAACTTTACATCAATGCAAGCAAGATCACAAGTTCGAGCATTGATACTAACAACTTTTTATGTGAGGCCGATAGCAATATATGTAATATGTGCGCATGAAGCATGGCGCCCTATTAATTTCCAAGTCATGGGGACACGTAGAGAGATATCATGCATTGCCTTGCAGATTTAATAATATAGGAGTACTAGATATACTGTGCACACAGAGATATTCTTAAATTATTATTTGACCATATTTTTTTTACTCCGTATAAAATATTTCTCCCGTTAAAGCTAACGTATAATTAATAAATCTTGAACATACTTATTTATTCATCTAATATGAAATTTTTGTCCTACTATGTTTACATATTTTATATGCTTAATATGCTATTTTTCATTATTGATATACCGATTTGACTAAAATATTTCCAATATAATTTTGAACAAATTATTATGTGGTACCTATTATTGTCATATTTTGTAATCCTTATTCCAACATAAACCATTTATAAAAAAAAAATGGTAGAAAAAAAAGTAGATATATTTTAGGAAATAGGTTCTTGGCAGGGGAAAATTACGCTAGAAAGTGACATGTGTCGTTTCAGGTGTCTGTTTTAGTATAAAGTAATAGATGGACTAGTTTTTAGGTCCGGACAGTGTCCCATGTTACTACGTTAATAGCATTCACATTTATTTATATTATTTGTTTTTGCAATGGCAATATGACATGTGTAATAGTTTAGTGGTAAAATCTTTATTGTTTAAACCCAAGGTCAGGGGTTTAAACCTTACGCAAACCATGTTTTACATTTTTTTTAATGTACATGAAGATTTCATGAAACGAACGACCCATAAGCAAAGCGCCACATGACACAGATACTTTCTAATATCATTTTCGTAATATCTAATACCAATTGGCAAAAAAAATTCTATTTATGAAAAGAGATAATAACAAAAAATTTAAAGGGGGTTGCTAAATGCAGCATGATTTTACTTAACGCAACCCTTTTTTCTTTCATTTGTTTCATTCTGGAAAAAAAAACCTAACCCCCACTTTTATTGTTTTCTCTCAACCTTTTCCCCTATTATTTTTATTCACGTAAACTTGAATTTTTTTAGTGTAACGTGTATGTGATAAAATTAGAATACGTATTTGGATTGACATGGACGATTTTTTTTGAATTGGAAGACCTTGGAATTGAGGTAATATCCGTTTTTTTTCTGTTTTTTTCGAGTCACTTCATGTAACTTATATGAAATATACACTTCCATTTTGTACATATTGAACAAAACAGAATTAGCTATTTCGTATAGATTGAACATAGTGGAACTAACTATTTCGTACAGATTGAACAAAATAGAGTTAACTATTTCATACAGATTGAACAAAATATAGTTAACTATTTCATACAGAAACCAAAGAATTAAAAAGGGTATTTCTGATTTTTTATAGGGGTGCGCCAAAGTAATTGAAGGTTGCGTATAGCAACCGTGAATTTAAAAGCATACAAAATTTAATCAGTAATTAATCAGCGTTGTCAAAATATGGAACGATTAATTACCGGAAAACTTAAATTTACCAAAATATTATGTATTTAATATTATTTGATACTTAATTTTAATAATGTTCATGCAATTTTTTTTAAATTGAATTTGATATTATATATATTTCTTATGTAATTGACGCATGCATCACATGCATATAATATAAGACTAGTCACTTAATAAAACACAAAGTGAGTAATAACTTTTGATTTGCTAGTTTGTCTTCGTTTTTCTCTTTCTAATTTTGAAGGTTGGCTTTCTCGTTATTTTTTTTTTAACAAAAAAACACTTAGACTTGTAAGAGGAAATTTTGGCACAATAAGTTTATTTAGGAAGATAACAATACTTGTATAGACTTGTTTAAATGTCTTGCACGCATAAGGTGCACAATAAATTTTTGTACATTCGTATAACTTTTCCCTAGTTTATTTTAACTTTTTATATGTTTTTTGTAACTTTTATATTAGAAAAACATGGATAAATATTTTAATTAATTAAATGGTTAAATAGTTACCTTTATATATTATTAGTGATTTCCTTTCAAAAAAAAAATGTTATTAGTGAGTTTGAAGTAATAAGTTTTATTAAAAATGAAAAAAAAATTATTACTAAAAAATAGATAATTTTTACTTTACATTAAGGGTAATTTTTACACATTTTGAGTTAATTTTTACTCTAATGTACAATATTTATTGTACACCACCTTTAAATAAGAATTTGTTTAGTATTGTTCCCCCTACAAAAGATTGTACCCTGCAAAATAATGCCATCCGTATCAAACACTACAGGAATTTGTACCTTTAACGACAACCTAATTACGACGGGTCAAAAATCCCGTCGCAAAAGCCTTTTGCGACGGGACAAACAACCAAACAATGACGGGAATAACCGTCGTAAATGTCTTTTACGACGGGTTTACGATGGATTTACGACGGGATTTCTATTAACGACGGCCCCCTTTTATGACGGGTTCGCGACAGGAAATCCCGTTGTTAATCAAAGATTATTGGCCTTTCGCGACGGGATTTCCCGTCGTTAATAGTACAATTTCTTGTAGCGAAAGTTACTCACTTTATTTATTCTGCAATTATAAGTTTATAAAATTAAAATTGAGTTACACTTTTATTTCATCCGAATAGATCTGGATATGGCGTTAACTACCTATGTACTCCCTCCCTTTCATAACAATGTTTTACAATTTTGACACTAGTTATAATTGAAGATAATGCTGTAAATGTTTTTCAATATATAAGAAAAAACATATTCGTATGAGGGTCTTGTTTGATTCGTCTCAAAAAGTATTTAAAAAATAGGAATAAGGAAATTTTGGTAATACTAATCCAACTTTTCGCCAGTTTTCTTTTGTTAAGCCCACATGCGACATATTTTTTTAATAATCCCACCTCTACTACACAACGACTTTTATTGGGCCCAACACGTCATAAACCTATTGTAGGCGGTAATATGTCCCTACGTGGCAGTACTCTCTCTCGATATGTTCAATCATCATCATCAATTCATCACCATCTCGATGACTTTTTCACCGATTACCGGTCACTACTTAAGCCCAATAAAGTCGATGAGTAGTAAATTTGAGATTATTAAAAAAATATGTCGTATGTGGGATTAATAAAGAAAACCGGCCAAAAGTTAAATTAATATTAACAAATTTTCCTAAAAAATATCAAAACTTTATGTTGTTACTAATATATAATTAGAGATACAAATGTTATATAAATATGCATTGAAAAATGTGAAAACATAAACTGTAACATAATTATGGGACACATAAATATGCTGTATGTAAAGTGATTCACGCATATTACATTCGTTCCTTAATGTTTTGAACACTTTCCACATTGGCTAGTTCATTAATGTTATTTAAACTTCTACTTTATTTCATTTTTAATTTAGCAAAAACTTATATGATTATACTCTTACTTCATCCACTTGGATTGTTGGGAAATTAATAACCACTTATTTCTCCGCTTGTAACTTGTTGTCCACCTTTCACATACCCCTAAGTGTTAGGCCCTGTTCTGTTCACTTTATTTCCACTTATTTCAGGAAAAATAAGTTCAGATAAGTTCAGATAAGTTCAGTTAAGTTTAGATAAGTTCAGACAAGATAAGTTCAGGGAAAATAAGGGTTGGCCAAGTACAATTTATAACTAAAATAAGTTTTGATAAGTTCTAATAAGTTCAGATAAGTTCAGTTAAGTTCAGTTAAGTTCAGATAAGTTCAGATAAGATAAGTTCAAGAAAAATAAGTGGAAATCAGGTGAATAGAACGCAGCCTTAATCTTCGTGTAAATGGTAAGCAGTGGCTGGCGGAAGTACCAGGGGTGTTAATGAGCCGAGCCGAGACCGAGCCTTTATAGGCTCGGCTCGAGCTCGAAACTCGTGAGCACAGGCTCGGCTCGAGCTCGAAGCTCGTCGAGCCTGGGAAACTGGGCTCGAGCTCGAATTATGAAAACTGAATGCGGTTCGGCTCGAAGCTCGATAGGCTCGCTCGAGATTGATCATCAAATGTTTAATTAAGTAACATGTTTATCAACTTTTTCATGTTTTATATGTTAAAATTAAATATTTATTAAAGTTCATTTATGCAAAAACTTATTTTATACAAAATACATATATTAAAAAGAACTCGAGCTTGTTCACGAGCTTTCGAGCCGAGCCATTGATAACTCAGGCTTGGCTCGTTAAGTACTCGAGCCGAACCCGAGCAGGAGTCAAGCGTGCTCGAGCCGAGCTTTGACCGAGCTTTGTCGAGCCGAGCATCGAATAGTTCGCGAGCAGGCTCAGCTCATTAACACCCCTAGGCGGAACCATAAATTATACATGGGGGGCTAAATTTTAACATATAATTTTTATAACATTGAAAAAAAAAAAAAAAAAAATTAAGTATAAAATTGAGGGAGTTAAGTATTGAACCTTGAACCTCAGGTCATTGCACCTATTGAGCTATACTAAACATGTACTTTTGTAGTGCATATTTAATACTTGAACATATCATGGGGGGACCATGGCCCCTGCCACCCCCCCCCCCCCTCCTAATTCCGTCCATGATGGTAAGTGTCAAGAACAATAAAATCGTGTTAGATATAGATTTTTTAAGTGAAGAAAATGGAATTTATTTAAATATTTTCATTACCCATTGTCTGGTGTGAGAGGTGTGGTAACACAATTAATCCATTTCCTAATTAAGGTCGGGTAGTCATTGCTACAAGTTGTTACCTTTCTCAAACCGATGGAAATGAAGTTTTTTTTTTTTGGGTGCAAGTGAGCCACAAATGCAATAAAAATTACAAAGGGAGTGAAAAAATTCAAACCTAAGACCTATTATACATAGACACTTAGTTTTAACCACTAGATCAATACCTCGTTGATATGGAAATAAATTAGCTTCCCTCCTCAACTCCAATTTGTTAAATGTGATTCCATTCCAATGCCATACCAAATAACTAATAATGATAATAGTTAGCATTACGCTTTCCCCTTCTTGGTTGTTTCCTTTCCATTTTACTTTCTACATTTATACCAACCATGCACTAAGCAACAAAGGGGGAAATGATAAATCCAAGGAATAATTCACTTCTTCCAAGGAAATCATCTTTGAAAAAATGTGGATTTCCTTGGAAGAAGTAAAAATTTCCTTGGATTTATCACTTCCCAACAAAGGTGTTACATGCATGTATATCGCTCAAACAAAAAAACAAAAAAAAAAAAAAAAAAAACAAAACAAAAAACTATATTGCCCTACCAAGAGGGATAGATTGATCATGACTCCAATTTGAATGTGTGATCAAAAAATGGGAAGAAGAATAATAATAATGAAGTTTTCCAATTGCTTGTAGACAATGGCAATTTTGCATTAAATGTTAAGATAATTAATTTAGGTCTATCATTCCAACACCCAACTACAACTTAACTTTGCTCATTAAATTACTTGTAATTAATTTCTTCACCACCTTTTTCTTATATAAGATCGGGAAATTAACACTTTTTTTTTCATCAAAACCTAATTATAATTTTTTTATAATTAAATCAAATTTGATATTCTATTTTAAAATGGTTTCTAAGGTTGTTCTGCTATTATGTCTTTTGGCTATTGTTCTCTTTATCTCTTCTGAGGTCGCAGCTAAAGACTCCACCCAAACTTCTACTACTTCTCAAGATATTAAGGGTAAGTTAGCTTTTCCCTCTTTCACTTCTTGAAAATCCGATTTATTTTTGGATGCCAAATTAACCAAAAAAAAAAAATTCCGGTCTAGGGGAAAGTCACAAAAACAAAATGTAAGTCAGCCCGGGAAACTTTTAATTTATTAATTTAGAGTCCAGTCATTACTAAATTACATAGTACTTTTCTTTGTGGATAGGTTTTTAGTATTTAATAATAATTTAGTGTGAGACAGTATCACCTAATCTAGGCAACACCACCATCGTCTTATGGCAGATTGTTGGCTATAAAATGGTTCCTAAAGTTCATGTGTGTTGTTGGTTATAATTATACTCATAATCTTTATATAGAGTATATTGTTTACGAACATACTCGTATAATACTAATAAATAAATAAAATTAATTTTGTGACATAGCTTCTTATTCTTATAGATAAACTATACTACAACAATTCTACGTACATATGAAGTACTCCCTCCGTTTTTTTTTTGTTCTTTACCATTGGCATTTTGCACGTTTATTATCGTGTAATTAATATGCATTTAGATTCCTATGCTTTTTTATTCAAACAAGAAAAATTACGTTTATTTATAATGTTTTCATTTTATCAAAAATCTGATATTGAGGAAATGAGAAAATTTTAATGTCCCAATAGAAAAGTGTGAGAGATTAAACGACTCGATGAATTTAATTGATTAAACTAATCATTAAACACAAATTTTTGATATTAAAGCATTTATACGATAATATAAAAGGAAATGTAAAGAACATTTTGAAACAACAAAAAAAAAAAAACGTAAAGAACAAAAAGAAACTGAGGAAATATCAATTGTACATGGAGTCATATATAGTCTTACTTCATATGAATGTTATTAATATATACTTAGTATATTCATATGTGAACGTTACTTCATTTTGTAGATAAGAAAGTTGACACCGAAATAGAGGATGCAAAGCACAGAAGATTTCCAGGTGGCGGATACGGTGGTGGATATCCTCGCAGAGGGTATCCTGGAAGAGGATACGGCCGTGGGAATCCTGGAGGAGGGTATCCTGGAGGAGGATACGGTGGGAATCCCGGAGGAGGGTATCCTGGAGGAGGATACGGTGGGAATCCTGGAGGAGGTTACGGTGGGAATCCCGGGGGAGGGTATCCTGGAGGTGGGTACGGTGGGAATCCTGGGGGAGGGTACGGTGGCTACCCAGGTGGTGGTCGTGGAGGAGGTGGGTATGGAGGCGGAGGTGGACCTGGAGAAGAATGTAATAACGGTTGCTGCTACCGTGGATACAATGGCTGCAGTAGATGTTGTGATTATGCTGGTCAGGCCGTTCAAACACACTTTCACAACAAGCCTCTTTCTCCTTAACCACAAAATATTTCCTACAACCAATTTATTCTTTTCAAGCCAATTTTAATTTAATCTTTTAATTAAAATTAATTTAAGTAGGCCTTTGTGCCTTTGGCTTATTCAGTTATCAGGCAGTTGTTTTCATAGGTTATTATATCAGGTACGAGTGAGGTGTATTATCAATTACCAGGTATATATATGTCGTATATGTGTGGTGTTTGCGTGAGGTGTTATGTTTATTATTGTATTGTGTATGTTGTTTCTCTTTTAACAAACTTATCTTGTAGATGGGTAACAGATTGAACAACTGTTGCGTTGTGAGATACCACTGTCTTAAAAGACGATTATGCACTCCTCACAGTTTAGTAGAATAGAACAGTTGCCTCCAGGATTATTACAGCTTCAAATTTTTGTGCTCTCATAAATCCAAATGGAGTCAGAACTTTGCCCAAAACCTATTGGAGGAGTATTTTTGAGAGAAAGTTTTTGGAATTTCTATAAATTGTGTATTGGCTGAAAAAGACTCGATTAAGCAATCAAGCTAGGAGAGGAAACAGACAAAAACGGGCAGAAATATTAAAGGAGTAACACACCAATAAGGCTAATTAATTAATCCACCAATCACGTAATCGAAAGATATGACTTAACCCAAAATACAAAATAGTTGAGTACAAAAAAGAATAGGTAAGGACCACAACCCACCCCACTCCCGAGCATCGCATTCCCTGAGTCACGAGGCCAGACTAGATCGGCGTGTGTGTGTCCACCAAGACCTCTTTTCCGCTTTCTCAAACAATTAGTAATACACCAACACCCCAATATATAAACAAGCGGACAAAAATATATTCTACCAATGTGGGACAATTCTCACCATTCACTTTTCCACTTTTATCTTCGGCTTTTGTCAACTAGAACTTCCAACGAATGTATATAGGAGATATATAATAATATTAATGCATATATGACCAAGTTCCAACGAGAAGATAATTTGTGTGTGGACCCAAAGGTCACACATGCCAACTCCTTTCCCGACTTCTTACTGCCTCGATCTCACACTCTCACATTCTTTCTCCTCACTTTGCCCTACTTTCATGAACACCAAATATCTAAGAAAATCCGATCGAAAATCTTGGTTCAAACTCATCAAATCGAATGGTGTACCTCGCTTAGTGCTTGCAAAGAATTTTGGAAAATAGGGAACGATATTCAAGATATTACAAATTCATGGTAGAATTACATATATAAATTAATCGTTTTCGATCAGAAACCCTAATTTCCGACATTTTGATCTCCATGCATAATATCTTCCCTCCTTTCTCTCTTGTGGTTAATTTGATTTCATTGTTTGTTCTACAATTGTAATGCCCTCAATTAAATTAAATTTTGGGGTTTTTTTTTATTCATTTCGCTAAAATCAATTATATCAATACGTATTGATTGATCATTTTGCCGATTATGGTGATATTTTACTTAAGTTTAGATGAATTAAACTAATTTTGCTAGATCTCGTGATATTTGATTCTTTTGGACATGTTTGTTTTTTATTTACTTTGTGTTCAATTTTTGATGCACTGTGCAACAAATAAAGGTAACGGATATTTCATGAAATGCCCCCGAGTTTTGCCATAATTCACCAAACGCCCATTAAGTTTCAATAATTCATAAAATACCCTTCACAATTCGTACAAATACCCAACATACCCTTACTAATAACGGACCGTTAGTCTGCCGTTAGCCAAGTTTCCAATTCACCCAAAAGCCCCTATTCTGAAACTTATTTCACCAAATGCCCCTATTGTGAAACTTATTTCACCAAAAGCCCCAAACTTAAATATAGCTATTTTGATGTTTCAGCGACTAGTTTTTGTGTTTGAAGGGTAGTTGTTGGTCACGGTTGACTATAAAAGCCCCTTTGCTGAATGGTTCTTGTAAGTTAGATGTTATTTTGATTTGCTTTGCTAATTTCATAAGATTTTTGTCATGAGTTTTCTTTCAAAATCATCATCCACACCCAATGGTCGAGTCCACATATATTAGAGTACCTACCAAATTTTATTATTGTGGTAGGAAATTTGTCATTCGAAGCTCTGATACAACACTCAATCCACAAAGGTTGTACTACAAGTGTGATCCTTGAAATGATCTGAGATGGTGCAAGGGAGTAGTTGAGCAAGAAAACAAGGGGCAACAACACGAAGGACAATGCGGGGGAAGCTTAGACGAAGGAGAAAGTATTGAAAACAGGCGAAACAGTAAGATGCAAGAAGAATTGAAGCAAATGAAGAAGAAGCTAAAACAACAACAAAAAGTAGTCAAAGTTGTAATACAAATGGGGATATTGATGTTTGTAATTTTACTATTTGTAATTATGAAGTAAACACAAGTAATGAGAAACAAATTCACATTTCATAAATAATTGATGTTGCATAATCTGCACAAAATACCAAACTGGGAAGCATTTCTGTTTTTAGCTTCACTTACAAAACATCTTTGCACCAACTACATTTAATGTTATTTTCTACTCAATGAATATGTGCAAGATCAAAACAGATGTGCAAAAAACTACCCCAAAAAGCATTAGCAGCTATCCAGAAGAGCTTGTGGAACACCACTTCAACCTCCATTCCTACTACAATAACAAAATTTGTTAGGTACCCTAATATATGTGGACTCATTGGGTGTGGAAGATGATTTTGAAAGAAAACTCATGACACAAATCTTATGAAATTAGCAAAGTAAAGTAAAATAACATCTAAAATACAAGAACCATTCAGCAAAGGGGTTTTTATAGCCAACCATGACCAAGAACCAGTTTTCAAACACAAAAACTAGCCGTCGGAACATCATAATAGCTATATTTAAATTTGGGGCATCTGGTGAAATAAGTTTCATAATAGGGGCATTTGGTGAAATAAGTTTCAGACTAGGGGCATTTGGGTAAATTGGAAACTTGGCTAACGGCGGACTAACGGCCCGTTATTAGTAAGGGTATGTTGGGTATTTGTACGAATTGTGAGGGGTATTTTATGAATTATTGAAACTTGATGGGCGTTTGGTGAATTATGGCAAAACTCGAGGGCATTTCATGAAATTTCCGTAAAGGTAAGTATACTTATAAACAAAAGCTCTATAGGGAAATTAGATGATATTGATCGACTGATTGGAGTTTGATCTTTTAAGTATTTCTGCCTATTGTTATCTTTTATTGATTTTCTATACTCCCTCCGTTCTGGAATACTTGAAACGCTTTTCTTATCGGGCCGTCCCGAATTACTTGAAACTCTTCTGAAAATGGGAAATTTACATAATATTTTATTATTTTCTCACCTTACCTAAGGGCCCACCAACAACCCTACTACCCCAAATAAACATTAAAAAATTCATGACCCCCACCACATCCCACTATCTATATTAAAAAAATACCCCACTACTAACTACCTTTCAATTAAATAAGAAGTCAATTATAATAAATTAAACTCCGTGCCAGTTAAACGGTTTCAAGTATTCTGGGACGGAGGGAGTATTTTGGTTTGTTGGTTGATAGGTTAAATAAGCATTTGAATTGTGTTGGATATGGCTTTGATCTAGAGTTTTAAAGAATTAGCGAATAGGTGTCACATATTTTAATAACATTCTTTAATCACTATTACATAAACCTTTCTAGAAAAAGGAAATCATGATCTTATGCCGGAGTATTATATTAATTATGATATTAATATCAAAATATCAAGTTGTGCAATATCTGATTGCATCAGTAAGGTAGATCTAACTCTGGTCTAAATCTTATGGATTCACTCAATCCCTTACAAAATAAATCTGTTTACAAAAGATAGGAAATACTCTAGTGTATGTTAAGAGAGGAATTCAGTAGGAACACTTAGAGGATCTGATCTTAATGAGAGCAAAGAGGCTTAGGAAAGTGAAAGTTATTTTTCTCAATAAAATCAGGTAACTTTTTCTGAAAAACTAAACCGTCTATTTATAGAAATAGTTTGCGTTTTATTAAAGCTAAGTCTAACAAAATCTTAACCACTTTTCCTAGGTTTAAGGCATGTTCCATCTGACCGGTTTAACCCAAGAAAGGTAGCATGGAAATCAAGCTTTCGTGAAATATCTCTAACAACATTGCTTAGGGAAAACGCTAACAAAATAGTTTCTACTTTTAACTTCGTTTTGACGCAGTTACTATGACCATCAGCTTGATTAGTACGCAACCATCAATGAGAAAATCAAAAGAACAAAGCGTGTGATAAACAAAACATTTATTTTATTTTACTAACAATAAAAACTCATTATTTAATTTAAAAACCAGTTTGGAAAATAAGCGGACCAAAACAGTACTTTAATTTTATTAATGCTCTAATGTTCCTTTGCCCAGTTTAGATCAGATACTACAGAGTTCCTACTATTCATTAATTCTCTCCAAACACTTACACGCAATCTGGTGTTCCCTCTCATGAACTCTCCAAGCTCCTTCTCTGGAACTTCACTTTTTCTTGATTATTTGACAGTTCACCAAGTTCCTATGATGGATCATCTATACATCTTACTCCAGACCCTAAGAACACCTTTCACATACACTTGGAAACTTGTTAGTAAAGTTTGCATGTCATCATCAAAACCTAAGGAGCAACATAGTTACTGCAAAAATCATATAGTTGGTATAGTTGTACTTATATGTAATGTAGTTACTACAATAACTTTTTGTGATATATATAGTTATTATTGTTATTACACACAAAGAGTAACTATATTATTAGAAAGAGTAATTATAAATTCATTCTTGTTTTTTTGCTGGTATACTTTCATTACAAGAGGTGAAAGTGCAAACCATGTTGTTGGATTCAAAGCAAATAAAAGTACTACATTGGTCGAGTTCTGTGGCATTTTTCAAGCTACAATAAATCGTTGGATTTATATGGGTATTCTTTCTCGCCAATTGAAGAGATATCAAGCCACCAAAACTAATTTCTTCAACAGCTTTCTTCTATTGTGGTGTAAAATCTTTTATTAATTCATACAATGTATCACCAGTATATGTGTATCAAAAACATACCTGAAAATAATAAATAATATATCAACTATGTTAATAATTTATAATCTAAATATGAAAAAAGAACATAATAACTATTTAAAACGTATAATTACTATTATACATGATATAGTAACTTTCACTATTAATGATGGTCATACAATTGTAGAGTTGCATATATAGTTATTTTTATAATCATATATTTGATGTCATCATAATATAGCAACTCTTATTACGAGTAATATAGAGTAGAATAAAAAACATATAAAAAACATAGTAATACACATAGTAAGTATTTCATATTTTAATAACCGAGACATTATTTTTCGAAATTCTTGCGTCGATTTGTAAAAGAGCGCAATCCTATTCGATTATAGTCACGTAATCATGAAATTTATAGTAAAAAATAGTCGATAAATCATTATACCATACAATAAGCAAATATTATAGTAATACTCAGAATATATCATATAGTTATAGTTATAATCGCATAGAAACTCTAAAACACATAGTACCTTTTTAAATCATAAAGTTATTGTATAACTCATATAGTTACTATTTAAAATCGCGAAGTCACTGATCGAATTCGCGAAGTGAAAACGATATTTCGGCAAAACAACAAACATTTTCAACTTTAAATAAAAATAGACTTAAAACACTTTAAAAACAATGAACCAAGATATGATCTCTCAAAATTCTTGCATTGATTTGTATACGAGTGCAAATTCTTCGATTTGGTTTCGGTAATGACGAACCTCCTTCTTGATCTACTACTTCCTCCATTTTTCCTCCTCTAGTAGATCCTATTATGAGAATTATAAGATAATTGCGAAAAAAATTGAACAAAAATAGACAAACCCTAGAAAATTGGACAAAAATATGAAAAGTATAAAGAGAAAATAAAGAAAGAAAAATGAACATAATGCAAATTTGAATTTTTTGAAAAATAAAAAAATTTAAAACTTATATAAAGTAGACTAGATATAAATCGCATAGAAACACTATAAATTACATAGTAACTCTTTAAATCACATAGTTACTATAATACTCATATAATTGATATTTAATATCGCGAAATAATTATCACATGACAGTTACACATATTGCCCATCCAAAATTACTTTGTTGCCCTGATTAACGCTAAGATAGCGTGAACAAGGTTTATAATAGTGTTTATATCCGCACTCTTCTTTCCCCAGCAAGAACTAAATTTGCACAAAGGTCAACATCAATCAATACCTAGTATTTAAAAACATAACCATCTCCATTTCAAGGACACATAAACAACACCATTTGGAAGACATGTGGCGAACACGTAAGCAAACAACATTTTGAAGACACGTGGGCTTCAATCCTCCCTTTCAACTTCTATAACCTCCAAATTTAATTCAATGAATTAATTAATGAATTAATTTCTTCAATTCCTAATCTTCTCCTCTCCTCCCTCCACCTTCCCTTCCAATGTACTCCCTCCGTCCCGGAGTACACGCACCGGTTAGACTTTTTGCACTATTCACATAATTCACTTTGACACTATTTTATTTCTAGTATATGAAAACAAAAGTTAGCATATAATATATTGTTGGCTTCATCTTAACATATATTTTCAAAATATTAATATTTCATAAGTTTTTATAATATGTAGTTAAAGATATTGATGGTCAAAGTTGTGCATTGGCAAGCGTGTCGACTCGAACCGGTGCGAGTATTCTCGAACCGGTGCGAGTATTCTGGGACAGAGGGAGTAACTGAAATGAGTTTGTCATTTAACTCATAACGTCCCTTACAAATTCAACATCCATTATAAGTACCTCACTTTCAGATACTCACTTGGATCGCATTTCTCATCCCAAACGATCAAGGCACAATTGAACGGTGTCGACTGCCTCAAGATCTCTGGTGACTTTCTATCTCTTTCACTCTATTTTAAGTTGAATTCCATTTATATGTATATATGAGCAGTTGATAGTTGATATTTTACTGCTGGTTCATAATTATTATTGAAATCAATGTGCAGAATTCAACACTAAGATATTAATTCTATCAAAGGATTGGATTATAAGGTGAAAAAGGGACCATGTTAAACAAGGGGGTGATGAGAGACTATTTTAAATTTTTGGAAAATGGTTTCAGTTATGAGAGACTATTTTCTACAATTTTAGACAGCAAAATCATTGATCCATTTTAGATGAAACCATTCTTTTGCGGGCTTTAATTGACATTCTCTTTGTAAATATATGCATTCGTAGGTAGATTGCCGTTATTTTTACTTTTAAGCATTATAATACTCTCCCCATCCCGGAATACTTGCACCGCTTTCCTTATAAGCCTTCTCAGATTACTTGCACATTTTCTATAAATGGTAAATTTTTATTAATATTATATCAATTAACCCTTCACATATCATGGTCCCATGCACCCACCCCACTACACCTTACCTCCTTTGAAAAGTTGACACATATCCTCTATCTTTATCAAAAAATACCCCACTATCAACTACCATCTAATCAGATAATAAATATCGTATTAAAATATGTGCCCGTCAAACCGGTTCAAGTATTACGGGACAAAGGGAGTAGCAGCTTGTGCAATTGTGCTTGATGTAACTTATCATTTATTCGAAAAATTGTAGTTTCTCCCTCAAAAAAATAGTTTCAACTTTCAAGTGATTAAAAACCCGTGCGAAAAACGGGACCAAAAGCTAGTTATCCAATAAAACACTTACAAACTCCTTCAGAAGTTATAGCAATGCAGACAATGCTTCAAGAAGAAATTTCAAGCCTTCGTTCAGCAATCTTTAGATACATAAGACGGCATTTTAATTAGGCGGTAATACTAAGGTGGGAACACTAATGAAAATTTCAGTACCACATTTTAGTTGTTACTCCCTCCGTCCCGAAATACTTGACCTGTTTCTAAAAATGGAAATATTCTAACAATATTATATTATTTCTCACTCCACCCCTATTAACCCACCTACCCCTACTCCATACAAAAAATAATTAAAAATTCAATCCCTACTCTCCCCCAACCCCACCTCTTAACCCACATCCCACTAACTACATTAAAATAATACCACACTATCAACTACTACCTATTAAATTAAATAAGTCAATTCAAGTCTCTTAAACTCTGTGCCGGTCAAATCGGGTCGAGTATTCCGGGACAGAGGGAGTACTTCAATAAATTTTATCATTGGATTATTGATTTCGTTTCTCCTCCAATTTTAGGATTTGATTTTCCTATCTGTAGCCATTGTTCTTGCAATTAGGTCGGCTCCTACGCTTGCAACTTTTCTGTCATGAGTGGTAAACTACCGAATTTGAGCTCCATCACTATCAAAAGAGAGTATCAATAAATTGGTGTGCCATATTTGGCTGGAACGGTCAAAATCCAAACAGCTTATGGGAGACAAGGAATTCCAAAGTAATGGAGACAACAAATGCATTTTATCAAACATAATCACAAATCATTAACCTCGAATGCTGGAGAGAAGGCTCTTTTCTAGTAGATAAACCAATCCAGGAACTAAGACGACTTGTGAAATAATATAATAGATTTGAAATACAGAAAGATCCTAAAATAGCATAGCATATACTGGCAAATAACCACAATTACACTCAGACTACCACATGGAATCGCAACATCAAATAACCTTTTTTTTCTTTCTATTGAGCATGTTCCTATCAAAAATGTCAGAGGAGATAATCTACTTGAAACAAATATGAAGCAAAACACAAACTATATGATTCCAATCTTGTTTGCAACATCCAAGGCGTCATAGTCTGGTGTCAAGCGAACATAAGCCTTCTTGGTGCCATCGGGCCTGCACAAGGGGGTTAATCATAACAAGATCTTAGTATTCTTAAAACAAGCAGCAAAAAGTAATTGCATTGCAAAAGCCGACCAACAGTTATCACAAAAAGGAAGAGGTTGGCACGACTCTTTAATCTAGGGCTTAATATCAAAAGGCTGCCTTAAGTTGGAAGTATTTAGAATTAGAGGAGCACAAGTTAAAAGAATTGATGGGCTGCAAATATGTACCTGATCAAGGTATTCACTTTCTTGGACTGAATATCATACATCTTCTTGACGGCGTCTTTAATTTTCTTCTTGTCAGCACGGATATCAACGATGAAAACCAAGGTGTTGTTGTCCTCAATCTTCTTCATTGCAGACTCAGTGGTCAAGGGGTATTTAAGGATCTGATAATGATCCAACTTGTTTCTTGGTGTTGCACTAATACGAGGGTACTTGGGGTTCCTCTCCTTCTTGAATGTCTTTGGCCTATGGAAAGTAACCTTGGTCCTGATCTTCTTACTAGCCTTCTTCTTCAAGATATTTGAGCCAGATTTCACAGCTTTGGCAGCTTTCAAGGCCTGTGCCTTGGGATCAGCCTTCTTTCCATCTGCCACAGAAATGATATCAGGCTCCTGCCATATTATACTTCTGGCCTTTTAAAAATAATAATATCGCTATCCTATAGTAATTGTAACACCACCACAAGTACAACACAAAACAGTTATTGCGCGGTTAAGTAATTCCAAGTACAAAAAACGAAAGGATTTTTTCCGGTCACTTTATAACTGATCAGAATACCAGTTTTCAAATTATTGTCAACCTCAGCCTCACCTAAATATTAAACCACAACCAAGATATGCTCCAGTAGCATAACAAACACTCAAATTCACATAATCTTGGAACGCATTACCACAACTGACACAGTTCATAATTTAACAACTCTCAGGTCTCAACAAACAACAGGGATATACTCCAAGTTCCCAAATTGGCAATTGTAAATGTCTCAAAATTAAATATTTCTGAACGACCAAAGACTCAAACTAATATGATCTCGGAAATGCTTCACCACAGCCAACTCAGTGCATAGTTAAACAACACTCGAGCAACAGTATAAGGTATTAAACCAGAGAGTATGGCAAAATTTACATTCCTCACCAGCTTTCCTGACTATTCACAAAGAACTTCTCAATATATAGCTCAAAGTGCCAACGCCCATATTTCAAGCATATCTCTTAACATTCAATTTCGCAATATCGCATTACCAAAGAATTAGCGACTAATATTTAAAACTGCAGTCAACTAATCTCAAAAATGAATACATACCCCAAGGGTACCATGATTTTAAATTTTTGAACCATGATCAAACATTTCAACTGATATAATCTTGAATTGCTTCAACACAATAAACACAGTTCGTAGTAAAAGAAACAGTCAAGCAATAGTAGAAGGCTCATTAAACCCATGAGTACGCAGAAACAAGCATTTCAAACCAGCTTTCCCCACTAATCCTAAAAGATTTCTCAACATATAGCTCAAAGTGCGAATACACCTAATTTCAAGCACATCTCTCAACATCCAATTTGCTATTTTGCGATATCGATATCGCATTACCAAAGTATTGCAACTACAGTAACAATTAAAACTGCGGTGATCTGTTTCACAAAGAGGACATATTTTAAACCCAACGTTATTAAATCACATGAACAACCAAATAAACTTGTTAATAGCAGCAAGCATGAATTCCACGTATCATCAAGATTTAGCACATTACTGTTAATAAAACAATAAGCTTAGGTAAACAAAATTATTAAGACAAAAGCTAGGAAAATCTAGGTTTTCCAGAAAACTAATCCAGATTCAACTTGATCATATGTTGTTACAAATACACATAAATCAACCCCAAAAAAATCCAATAATCTATATAATCCTATGAAATTAACAACTAAACAAATAAATAATGACAAAAACAGTTCAAATAAATTAAATAAATAAAAGGATTGAAAATGGAAGATTAGAAAGTGATTAGTGAAGGAAGTACCTTTCGCAGGGGGAGCCATTGATGCTGGAAATGAAACCCTAGATCAACACAAAGAAACCGTGTTTAGTAAGAATGCGAAAAGTTGATCGTAAAACCTCGCAGATTATGGAGGAGAGAGAAAGAGAGAGCAGAACCTGATGAGAGAGAAGAGGAATCCGGCGGGGAAAGGCGAGTAGGGTTTATTGAAATGAGCAGCTTTTTTATTTGAGTGTTGTTACACGGTCGTCTACTCTTTCTTTTGGGCTGGGCTACTGATTAGTACGGAGTATTACTGACCAAACTAGGGCTGGCCTAACAAATCCGGTCTTAGTGTGGGGCTGTCAAATTGCGGAAATGTTTGGTTGTACCCGTATACAGTTAGAGCTGGTTGTACCTCGTTCAAAACGACGCCGTTTTGTATTTTTTAAGATGAACATTAATGTGTTGGTATGAAAATGAACATTTACTATTTTGTAAATGAACATTTATTTATTTATTTGGAAATAAAGATTTACTATTTTGGAAATAAACATTTATCTACCTATTCGAAGATGAACGTTTATCTAATTATTTAGATATCCTCATTTGTTCAACCAATTTAGAAATTAACATTTATCTACTGATGGTAAAATGAGTATTTACTATTTTTAAAGTGAACATAGTTATTGTATTACTATGTTATTACATTGAGCATATGTTCAACTAAAACATGTCAAATAACATACTTTACCCCCAAAAAAATGAACATTTTAGGCATTGCCTGTGTAGGATTGTACTTGAAGTACAAGATATTGATACAAATCGTCATCTTATTTTTCTACTCCCTCCGTCCCAAAATTATCTTCCTGCTTTCCTAAACGAGCGTCTCAAAATTATCTTCCTGTTTCTAATTTTGGCTACTAAAGTCCCCACTTTCTCATGTACTATATTAATTAAAATTGAATTGAAAACCCCACCCATGTACTATATTCCACTTTTCTCATGTACTATATTCTCTTTCACATGTACTTTATTCCACTTTTCCATACAACTCAATCATCATTTGTACTTTATTCCACTTTTTTAATTATGTACTATATTCCACTTTTCTTAAAATCCGTGTTTTTGATCAAATAGGAAGATAATTATGGGACGGAGGGAGCATATCTTCAATTTTCAATCTTGCTTTTGATGTAGGTTCGAGTTCTAGTACTTTTGAATGTGTCCATGAAGTGTGGTTTGAACATAATATTTGACATTCACGGTTTCAATTTTCTCATTGTTGTATGATGAAAATGAAAATAGTAAGTAATTTGATATGATAATCACAACTAATTTTGAAATGAACATTTACTAATTTGAAAATGATGAGCATGCAAAATGTGCGGAACAAATAGGTTGACTCGAATTGAAACCCGTTATCTAACAATTCTTTATAAAATTGGTAGGAAAAATTGACATAAATAATCCCAACTTTCACTCATCTTCTTAAAATAATTCCAACTTTGGATTATTTAAAAATAATCCAAACTTTAGGGGTTACCTTCTGAAAATAATCCAAACTATCAATTTGCCTATGTAGAATAGACCCAAAATGGATTAGTAATGACAAGAAAAAAAAAACTTCGGATTATTTTGAGAAGGTAACCCCTAAAGTTTGGATTATTTTAAAATAATCCAAAGTTGGGATTATTTTTAGAAGATGTGTGAAAGTTGGGATTATTTATGTCAATTTTTCCAAATTGGTAAGGATATCTAACAATTCTTTTCAAAATTGGTAAGGAAAATGAATCTACTGAACTAACACCTCTCAGTCTCTCATAGATAAGTCAGTCTAACTATATGTATCAACTCGTAAGAGTAGCGAGAAAATATAAGGAAATTCGCACCCCCGAACACAAGAAGATGGTGAGATTCTTGAATTTCCAACATGCTAGAGCCAATAGAATGCTTTTCATAACTCGGGTCGCCGGTGAGCGTCTGAAATAGTTCTAGTGGTAATTCTCGTCGGCGAAGCTAGCTAGCAACAAGGATTTCGACCAAATTGAAGTTAGGCTTTCGATTTGGGTGGCCGAAGTAAGATCGGTAGACTTCCTCTGCAGCTCTGTAGTTAAACTTCGGCTTGGTTTGAGAGGGAAAGCCTTCAGATCCACTTGTATCAACTTTCTGGATTTGGATTTAATATCGGATCCAACTAAATCGTCGTCGTCTTGTAGTGTCGGAGCACACCCATCTTGGCGGTAAAGGTAAAAGTTTGGCTAGGGTTAAGTTTCTTCCTTACAGGAGAGTTGTTTTTTAAAACTCAAGCGCCTCCCCTAACGCCGCCGTCTCAACAGTAAAGGTAAATTTAGGGTTTGGGGTTCAACTTAGGGGATTATTTCGTTTCTTACCTAGTTCAGTCGTGTAAGGTTTGTGAATTAGGGATTTATGGTCTCTAACATCAGGGCTCATCTTATCGCCGCCGTCACGAGGTCTCCGAAAAAGTGGAGCTTTGGCGGTAAAGGTGTAGATACGGTGAGAGTGTATAGCTTGGTGTTCTGTCCGAAATCAAGGCTTCAATCGATTGTCCGGTTTTGTAAGTGATTTTGTCTCTCTTTCATGTTTCTAATTCTCCAAGCCTAGGTTGTAGGAGTATCGTTATTATTTTTCTAAATTAGTTTAAGTAGTTGGTTTTATTAATTGTTGTGGTTTAGGAAGTGTTATTCTCTTTTGAGTGTCTAGACCACAAGTTGTGAAGTTGTTTTCCTTGATGGATCATTCTGCCAGGATGTTGTTGTGGCCTATGTGGGTGGTGGTTGTTTGGTTTCTCTTTGTTTTGGTGTGTTGGTACCCATACGAGGTTGTTGTTTTTGTTATTAAGTTGGGGTTTTCAAATATGTCGGGTGTGTTTGGTGGTTCTGTATGGGATTTTCCAAATCCGATGTTTGAAGTAGTCATGTTGGTTTTAATGAATAGGTGTAGAGAGGATATAAAATTAGATGTTCCTTCTTCCTCTGAAGTTTGGAGTGTGGATTTTGGAGGAGGCGTCATGTTGAGTCTTGGCAAGGAATATCCAATTGCCTTTGGTAGTGGTCTTGGAAGGTTTAGTTTGAGAATAGGAGAAGTGTGTAGAAAGGGGTTTTGGGGTTCATGGGGTTGGGTTGTAGTTTGGTCATTGAGATTGACTTTGGTTAATTTTCATTTTACGTTAGCGATGAGAATGTTTCTCAACCCTTTCAAAAAACTGTATTTGAACGCTGCTTTCCATTTTTTGGGATTCATAGCATGCTTTCCGAATCCTTTAACCTTTTAAGGATTCATGTTGCTTGTGAGTTGTGAGACTATCATAAGCTCTTTGCAACCAATATGTGGCGTTACTACTCTTCCTCTCCTTTCTTTGGTTTCTGAGTTCCACATGTATTCCAAGGGGTTTCTCTATGTTTACCTTCCCAGCTTACTCTACTATAAGGAGATCACCTGCAATAAGGGCTTTGGCACGCTAAACACTATTTGGCGTCGTAAACAAAGTTGTGCCGACAATCACGGGTTTACCAAAGAAGAGAATGCTTCCCTTTCGGCTTTTAGTAATTTCTTTTTAGTTTGTTGTGTGAGTGTTTTGTATGTTTCTGGTAGGCTTTCTTTCTCGGTAGTAATAATAATTTACAAATTAAATCCATATCAAAAAAAAAAAAAATGCTTTTCATGTGTTCGTAATAATAATAATTCATGACACAGTCGAACCTGCAGATTAAGATCGATGAGAAAAATTAGTGTGAAAAGAAATAAGAAGAGTGATAGAACCCACTTGGGTTTTTTATTTATAAGATAAGATGGAGAAAAAGCAGTGATTAACAAAACAAGGAACTAGACAAAGCAAGCCTCCACTTGAAGCAAGCTTTTCTAAAGCTCATTCTATGCTGTAAACCCATGTGCATTAAAGCAATTCAACATTTATTAAGAAATTTTATAAGTAAATTTTTTTTTTTAAAAAAGTGACAAAATTTATTCACACAAATCTTATTCCACTTGATCCCCACAAGGTTCAGTTTTATTTTATTTTATTATCTCTTAAAATTGCAACCGTATGATGCAAGTGAAAACGATCACCAATATGGAGTTAGTAAGCAGTTTGAGGTCGTTTAAGGGAGGTCTCGGATTCGAGTCTAATCGTATGCAGACTCTTATTAGGAGACCCATCCACTATAAGTAAGGTGTGCAACCCGGATCAAATATGGATGTTGTCGGATCTAAGATGGGGGAGAACCGAGTGTGCTATGCATAAAAAAAGTTGAAAACAATCAAATAATGTGACGCACTTCCTCAGTAGCCAAGTGTTAGGAATGTTTAGAAGTGTTGCAAGTATTTATAAATGGCCGAAAGAGCCAAGTGTTGCAAGTATTCTTAAATAGAGGGCAATTACAATAAGACTAAGAGCTTGTACAAGGTAGGCCACAAATTCAAATCCCCCCTCCTTCACTGATAATATATATTGGCATATTGCCCTTATAACTCAGTCACAATATTAAAAAAAAAACAATACGGAGTACTTAATAATCTTCTCTAGAATCATAATTATTTTAAATTCTCTCCACTTTATTATGCACACCATATTTAAAACCCTTTGTCCAGCTCTAAAGTTATGAGACCCTGCAGGATCGTTATACAAGTAGCAAATTTTTGATTAATTAAGCTTTAGATCTGAACCAATCAGTTTACAATTTTGTGTTCACTAATCACGTGTACTACTACAATATTGACAGACTAATCTAAACTTTAAACACTTAATTAATGCATAATACATGGGTATTAGAGTATAAAGTCATGGATTATGGATAATACACCCTGATCTAGCTAAAGCTTCATGGGTTGACTGATGCCCTCCAACCTTATGGCTTACTCTACACATTTTTATAATTGTCGACACATAACTTTGACCGTTAATATCTACATTGTTTATTAGTAAACATTAGAAACAGTTATCTGTTTTACTGTTTCTTGCTCTTGAAGCATGGAAAATACATATGTAAAACAATTATAAATAGGCAAGTTGAGAATATCATTGGAAAATAAGCGCATAATAATTTTTGTTAAAGTTTGTCAGGTGAAATGGGTATAACAGGAGAGCTAGTTAGGAGTGTCTTCTCAAAGAGCAGGTCTATTAAGATTAAGACTGATGAAATCAATGTAAGTGCATCTGTTTCCTAATAAAAAACCCGGGATTCGGAATACTGATTAGTTAATTATTGCTTGAATGTTACTGTAATTGATATCCATATTTATAGATGAAATTCAATGGTGTGGAGAAGAAAAGATGGAAAACATCAGTTAAGTCATACCTGTGTGGGGATGAATTATTCGACTCAGTTGTAGCAGAAGAGGATTCAGCTTCTGTCAGGAGTAGGAGTTCTGAAGCCACTGTTATGCAGATGCTTCAGGATGATGGCTATTCAACTCAAGATATTGAAAGCACCAAATATGATAATCCAAACAGAGATCATAACAGTTTTAGCTCCAATTCGTTTGACGAAGATACTGCTGCCACCATCATTCAGTCAGCTTTTCGAGGCTTTAAGGTCATCACAGCAAATCTTCAGTATTAGTATAAGTATTATTAAGACATTTCCAGAAAAGTTTTGTAATCATCAATCGAAAAGTTTCGTATTTGCAGGTTAGGAGTCTGAGGGAGACTACAGATTTTCAGAATGACTTTGAAGAAGGAATGAAGAGTCCCGGCAGGGAATCTATGGCTACATCCATTGAAGTTCAAACTGGGAATTCGATTGGAGTCGTTTCAATTCAGGAAGAAGATACTTCTGCTTCTACCAAACTTCACCATAAACTCAAGTCTTCAGCTTATAAACCAAAGGTTAAACAACTATCTGCTTATACTATATAAATTTACAACCATTCAGAAAGTCTTACTCCAGTATGTGTGTCTGTCTTAAGTTTTACTAATCTGGAAAGGGATTCCAAATCCTCCCTTGTTTAGAAAACTCGTCTTTCGCACTCTATAGTTTTTTCATATATTGTTATTACAAACGGAATAAACAGGAAGATTGGAATGATAGCACACTAGACAGTACCAAGTCGAAAATGAGGATTCAGAACAGACTAGAAGCGATGACACGACGAGAGAGGGCACTGGCATATGCCTTCAGTCAACAGGTAAACCGCCTTTAGATAATTTCTTCAACTGTATTATTATTTGTCCCATAAAAATCACTATACATGCACAAAGATTAGAAAGAGTGAAAGAATGTGTAATTGTGGACAAAAGTGTCAAAGTTTTTCCTTGGATGAGAATAATATGATCTGGGTAACTTTGATTCAGTTAAGAATCTGCTCAAAGAAGAAGCATACAAAATCTGATCCAGACATGGGATGGAGCTGGCTTGAACGATGGATGGCCACTCGCCAAATAGAAGTTCCCCTGGTGGAAGAGGAAGACTACTACACCAAGCAACTCACTGAAAATGAAGCAGTAAGTAGAACGAAAGCAAGACCGTTTCTGAGGAAGAAGTTTCTAGACCTTTCATTTGAAGAAAAAGAGAGCTGTGGTTCTAATGAGATACCTGTCCAAGTTGACACTTCAACAAATTCAAATGGAGAAGATAAACATGGCTACGACTCACCTAGGAATAGGCTAAAGAACCCAACAAGTATTTCCAGAACGAAAACTGTACCAACCTACCACTATCAGAAAGAGTATTCTAAGGTAGCATTCATTAATCTACTCCTATATCTTATAAACCAAGCACTTGCACATTTGTGAGTTTGGTTCTTTATCAAACTCTTTGATAGATTATTCCATTTTGAAACAGGTGAGCAAAAAAAATAGATCAAAGGAAACTGAAAACAATACAAGACAGAAGGCCAGACAATCAGAAAGCAGCAGCAGCATTTGCAACGATGGTGCATCTTGGTCACCACCACCTGATCATTCTGTATCTGGTCACAACTCCAAATCAGATCCTTAATTAAAATACAGGCAAAAGCGTTAGTTACGTTGGTGCATGTTTATATCAGAACGCGTGTGTTTTCAAGAGCAATAACTAGATTAAGTCCTCATGTAAATTGTACATTGGTAGTATGCTTTCGAATAAGAAATATCATCCAGCAGCATGTTTCCTTTAGTGCTTTAACTGATAAATGTCATGCAGTGATATAAGGAAACTAAAATTTGAGAGAAACAGAGTAATAAGTAAACAAAGCGCAAAGCTGCTTACAAATTGAGGTACAAGAAAGCAAATATAATGAAGTCCTAACCGCAAGAAGATTAACAAGGGGAAGACGGCAGTAAGTTTCGGGCATGCTCAAGCAGTTGCAACATAGTCCGGATTAAGTTTTGGCAATGCCAAGTTTTTCTCTTATTCACAATATACAGTTACAAACAGTTTACAAGACCAAAATCGAGCAAGAATACCAATAAATAGATACATAATATGTACCTCCAGCAAGCAATTAGCCCGAGAAGCATCAATAAAAATAAGTTTTCTTCACTCACAGCTAATTATAAAATGGATAATGAGTAATCACTAATCAACTCAAATAATATCATGTGCCAGAGAAATTCCAACTGGATAGGACCTGTGTAATCTTGTTTTCACTTTCGCAGAAGAAACAGTTTTCACAGCAACTCGATCAAAATCGTCTACCTTAGAGCTTGTAAGTGGTTTCTCCACAACACTTTCAAATAAAGTTGAATCCGTTAAGAATTGCAGGCCCTGCGGAAAAGTGGAGAAAAATATCAGGAATGTGAATTCATCAAAGGAGAAGCAATGGATCTAAAACTCAACAAACCTTCCGAGAGGTGTCCTCGCATGTAACTTTTGGTGGGTCAAGCTTTGAGCCGACGTCCTATTAAAACAAAAAGAACTTCAAACATTCCATGCCAAACATGTCTTCCAAGTTTATACTTCTATACAACTTTGATTAGACAAAAAAAAACAGTTCCAGTCATCCCCCCCCCCCCCCCCCCCAAGCCCCCCTCCCGCGATGGTTCACATGTATGTTGGTGAAGGACCTGAAGGTTTATATCTTTGAAGCTTATGTAAATGCAGACCTCTGTCTCAGTATATTTGCATGTTCAACAAGGACAACACAGACACATAAACTAAAAGGACAACGCAGCAGGAAAAAGGCAAGAATTATGCAAAAATAAAAAGGCCTATCTTTTTAAAAATCTCAGAATTCACATTAAGTATTATATATCAACTATAAAAGAATGAGACGAATAAAAGTTGGAACCCTCTAACCTGGACAAGTCTAGCATTTGGTCCCCCCGTGATTCCTCCGGCTACTTGGCATAGATAGTATACACCTGAATTTGTCAAGTCCTGTGACATAGGAAGAAGACAGGGGTCATGAATCATTACAGGACCATTCCTGCACAGTCACTTGCCCAAATGAGAAGATAAATACATACCTGTTTACCTTCAAGAAGTTCAAGCTTTCCTTCCTGTCAAAAAAATGAAACAAAAATACCATGAGATGACAGCAAAATTTCATAATTTTCAAAAGTATTTTCATAATTCAAAAGGAAGTTGAACAAGTAAAACCTGTACTACTGAACTTTCTAAATGAAGTGAAGCAGCTTACAGTTACATAATCACAAAGGTTGTCTATATTTTCACACGCTTTATGCCTATAAGTTATAGCTAATTAGAAGTATTACTCCATCATGTCGCATCCAATTTACTAATTTAGCATATTCAGTCCCATTTAAACTCCAGACTGTAACCCTTCAGTTTCCTTACTAATTTGTATGAAGTACTTGACAATACAACCTAGTATGGATAGCAGCATTTCTCAGTATATCACTTGGAAAATTTCAACACCATATACATTAAAACAATCATATCTCATCACATTAAACCCACCAAAGTCCTAGAGTCAAGCTTATATCCCACATGGAATTAACAAATGCTTTTAAAAATGAAGACTTCAAATCTCATTTCTTCATCTTGCATGATCAAGGATCTCTCCAACATTGAGCTAAATTCTGAATCTATATTGAGTTGATTAAAATAAATTTAGAGCTTGCATTTGTTCGAGATTGCTGGTTGCATCAATAAATGATTAGAATTTGAAGGAAGCAATATTGAGTGAGGGGCTAGTTTCACAAAGGGAATGAACTATGTACGGAGTAACTAATTTGGAAAAAAAAAAATTATAACCTCTTCTATTCCATATTAATTGACATTTACCTTACTTGAAGTTTCAGATTAATTGCTACATAGTACATACCCATATATGGTAAGTTTGTTGGTATAAATAGACATACATACCCTTAATTTTATCAAATATAATTAGTTGCCTCACATTCTCTCTCCAAATTATCCTCTTCCAAAATGGTCCCCCTCCACCTTTTTCCCTTCATTAATATACGTATTTTCCATACATGCTGCCATTTTGCAAATTAGTTAAGGAACAGAGGAAGTATATTATTAAGATGGATATCACAAAGTCATTATAAGTCTTCACGTTTACATCCTATAATAACTACCCTTCCCAATAAAAATGCAATCGTACAAGTTTTATAGAAAGCAATAATTGTAACATAGATTCTAAAGCACCGCTGGATCACCCTACTTCCAACACTCCCTCTTGAGACAATCAGACAACACACAGAAGAATCCCTGATATAAAAGGAGTTGCTCTCCAAGGCAAACCATTATTTACTTCAGTAACAACATTGTTCACCTCAAAATCTAACAAAATTAACATGAAAAAAGTTATAATAAAGGACATTTTGTTATTTCTATAGGCTATGGCACGCAAATCCCATTCTACCCAAACAAAACCATTAAATTTGCACAAGGAAGCTTTTGAAACTAAAGAACTTTAATCCCTACTTCCCACTATTACCCAAAGAGAATCTACAGAACAGCAGTTTTCATGTCAAGACAGATTTCAGTGACCAGGTTTGTCAACTAAAGAAAGATCGCCTTACCAGTCCATTTATCATTTCACGGATTGAGTCAATGTCAAAACCAATTTGGGAGATGTTTGACTTGACACCAATAACCTGCATAGGCACAAAAAGTAAACAGAAAGTAAGACATGCAAGCGAGCCAAGAGAAATTTGTGATAGTAGTTCCATAGTTCATTTATCAATAAATATTAACAGAGTACAATCTGGACTAGCAAACAAATAGATACATACCCCAAGATTTTTCGGCAGCTTATCCATGAATCTTGACATTTAATTAAATGAGCTATCTTATGAGGGTTACTTCAAACCAGAGAAGTAGGTAAAAAGGAATTGTCACTTGAATGGGCTAAGTATTCATGTAATGTAATACGTAGTTGAATTGGATAAACGTATGAACTATGGAGCCATAATAAGCACGTAAAATGTATCTCTAATGCTTAACCTTGACACATTTATAGACCATATAATAAAGTAGAAGAAAACAGATGATTAAGCTACATTACTGAATGAAATAATTCGATTAGACATACATACATCATCATGTATCTGACCAGAGATCTCTTTCTGCTCTTCCAGCTTCCAATCCAAGGTCTCCAGCCTCTTTGACAAATGTTTTTTTGTCGTCTAGACAGTGTGCAGCAAGTAGGAGTTAATAAAAATGGAAATGAAGTACGGAAGAAAGTAACTAGCCTAAACAAAGACCAAGTAGAGATGAAACTAACTGCCAATGCATCAGTCAAGTTGTCCAGCTGTTTGGAAACACTAGAAACAGCAGTTGCCATATTTTGCTTTGTCACAAACATGACATCTGAAAATGACAATCCCTGCAATGACGACACAGTACACATAACACATTAGAGGAGAAAAGTTCAATTCTCATTATAAGTACCATAGATATAGAGCTTATGAAAGAGGTTGAAAGACTATTGCATAAAAGAAAAGATCATCAACAACAAAAACTGAAAGCACATAAGTTTGACAACATGGATAGATTTTTGATAAACAAATCATACAGAAAGTAGATCAACATACGACTAGAAAATATAATGGCAAGTAGGACTGTGGGTGAAATCAGACCTTCCACCACATGTAACAGTATCCCATTGCTCCAAGAGCAGCGGCTGGCACCAAATAGGAACCGTAGCCCCCTACAGTCAGCAAGAAGAAATGAGGTATTTTACATTAATCAAAGAAAAAATGGGTGGAAATGCTACCTTAGGAGATAAAAGAATTATTATTGTATAAAACAAAACAGAACTAAGCAATGACGATCCGATACTCTGATATACTTTAGAAACAGAATTCGAATACTACCTTTCCCTAACCCAAAAACTAGAAAGAAAATAATACTAAAACTAAACATTTTGTAAAATTGGAGGCATATCTATGGTTTTCCCAATTCCCATCACAACTAAGGAGACAAACCTCACAGAGAATATATTTGTCAATAATATTTGAAATATTTTATTATTTAATTATAGCCTTTATAGGCAGTGGTATTAAAAGAATTTAACACAGTAACTGTATCCAAAAAAATTAGGAATATGTAGACAGCCAAAGAAGAAAGGAATTGAGACATTGAACCACTGTACCCAAAAAAATTAGGATCATGGTCTGACTGCTGATAGTAATCTATCTAAATTTTATCTGCACCATTAGGTATAATCACCGACTGTTGAAACCAAAGAGCAGTCAACTGATAATAGTAGAGACAATGACAGCCTGTCCACAAGGAAGGCTCCCTTGCAACAATAAACTTGCCTTTTGAAACTAACACAGTGAGAAACAACTGAACTGCCTACTGAAGGAAACGAAACAAATCAACCAGATTTCACATATAGCTGAAGATATAAGCAAAGGAAGATAAAAGAGAACTAACTTCATACCACTAGAACCAGATCCTCCATTCATTATAGTAATGGGATTCGACAGAGATAACTCCCTAATCTCCTGAGCCAATTGGCGAATCTGAAGGTAACAAGAACAGCAAGTTAACAGCCCGAAACCAATAAACTTTTATCGACAGCTCATTGAGTCATTTCTGTAGAATGAAAGCTACTTGTTGGTGATCTATAAAACTTCAAATAACCTTATTTTCAAATATAACCGAAAAAACTTAAAAGCACAAAATTTAAGCCACGGGATGCATTTTGGCCAACCTACGTAAGCAGTTTTAAAAAGAAGGTGGAAACCAAGAATTTTAAGCATCTCTTTTATGCTACAATATTCATTACATAAAAATTTGGTATTTGGTGATCACATAGGTGAAAAGGGGAACCCAAAAGTTACGTTTCTCAAATATTATCTACCAATAGTTCTTTCTTCTCATCTTAGGCAACCAATATTACCTGTGCTGCAAGAAATACGGGATCAATTTTGGTTGAAGAGAAATCAACATCATTGATGCCTTTTATATATTCCTGAAGATGCAGAAGGACATCAGATAATTGTCCGTTCTTCAGAATTACTGAACCAGTCAAACCTATTATGCAAGGAAAAAAAACATAAGGCCAGTAAAATACAGAAACATTCAACAGAAACAATGCGACTGTTGTAGCCTTGGCAATGGAGGCATCATATATGAGAAAGTACAAAAGAAAATCTCATGTACAGAAGTCTGCAACCAACAAGATCATCAGCTCACAACATATTCCCTTATAATGAATATAAATATTTAGTATATCATAAACACAACAACCAAACAAATACATTCTTCCTTGAGTGAGTCCTAGACTAGGCGTCTAGGCCTGAACACGCTTCACACCCTTGTCCGTTAGGGCCTTAGGGGTTAGAGTGTTGGCCCTGCACATGGATTATTATGAGTTTTTTCCTTGCACTGGACAGGAGAAAGGACATTCTGATTTTGAGCTATTCCGTACTCACAATCACAAGCATCACGCAAGCACCCATCAACAGATTTGCCAGATCAATCATCAACAAAAAACCTCATCGCATCCACAAGAGCATACAGATCTAGACAATATCTAACCCCCTGTCCTCACCAGAAAAAATAAATAAATAAAGGAGAGAAAAGGAGATAAATTTGTTTTAATTTGAGCTATCACTTTACAGTGGAGCCAAAAATTCTATTGTTCTATGGCGGATGGCTCTTAATACCAATGTCCGAAGCTAAAAAATACTCATTAATATGTCTGCACTCATCATTCAATGTGAAGAAGACTGTTTGTCAACTTGTCATTTGGGCCAAGGGTCTCATAGAAATACTGTCTCTATTAAAGGAGGTATGAATATGTATAATTGAACCCCTTGTCATGTAGGCATGTAGCAGGGGCCGTTTTAAAGCATTAGCGTTGGATTGTCATTCAAGTACTTGATCCATCTTCTAAGAAGAAATATTTGTATCCTTATGTGCATAAATTGCATATTTTAAGTCCTTTCCTAATATCTGAAAACGTCAATAGAACCTCTACTTCCCTACCCACACCACAAAGTAACTCTTAGAGACTTGGAGTCTCGGGAACAATAACCCAATAGCATTAACACAAGTACACAACAACTATAATAATCACACTAATATATATGAAGAATTGTTGGGATAGGGGAGTACAAATGTTAGACACTCAACTATTTTATCTTAATGACAAAAATGTTATTTATTTGTACTATTTAAAAAGCTAAGACTTTTGCCGTGTTGATTGAGGAAGAGGACAAAAAAAGATGTACATGAAGAAAGGAGAAACAAAAGCAATATAAAACCTAAATGACTTGCATGAACAAAGTAATAATAATAGAGAAGGTAAGGAACAATTGAAAAGAAAATCCTCAACAATTAAAATACATCCCCACTCATTATTCTCAATGTCTAATTGTCTATCAAAAGTCCAAAACCTGCTACGGTCCTCTTTTTCTTAAACTTCCCCTTGGGTCTTGGTAGCGTTTATACACCAAGAGTAGTTTTGATTACCACCTTTACTTGTGGGTAAGGGTGTTTGGTTGTATGCATTTAATTGCAATCCGGACTTGTGCATAGATCTTACCTAAGCCCTAAGTCTTATAAGAATCCTCTTGAGGCTTCGAACAGTTATATTAGCAAAAGTTCTCAAGATATATGCGTTGTAAGGCGGATGTAAAGTTACCCTGATCAATGTATAAAAAGGCTCAAGGCGCAACAAGGCGATTTGGAGTTCCCAGCGTCTTAGGCGCGCCTCGTTGCGCCTCGATGCGCCTCGTTGAAGTGAGGCGCCCTAATGAAAAGTTTAAAAAAAAGTGAAAAAATGGTCTGTGCCGTGTAAGTGCGCCTTTTTGCGCCTTTTTTGCACCTCAAAGTGCGCCTTTGTGCGCCTTTTTGCGCCTTGGTGCGCCTTAGGTGCGCCTCATCGAAATCGCCGCGCCTCATCCAACTCTGATTCCAAGGTTCACTAGTGTTTCACGGACACGGACTCCGTTGTACTAACTTAGCTTCCCAATGCTGCTATTGGCCTAAAAACCAGTACACCTTAGGTCCCATAGGGCCTTCCATTTCCGTCAAATGACCTAGCCTCTCCTGGTTTTTCCACCGTCCGGGTTCCTCTACCCTCCCTCGACTCCACACTTCACGCTTACGGCGTCTTCGTCGGACGGTCTTTGCCAGTAGTGTCATCCTCCCCGTTGGTTGTATGGGCGGGTTGTCCCTCGCTGTTGCGTTCTGTTAGGCTGTTGATTAGAGGAACAAATGTAGTTAAATGGGACAGGAGGCGCGGAAATCTCTAGCCTTCATAGCTCTTGTGCCAACCCCCTAGGAAGATTGTTTCCCATGCTACCAATACCATTTTAGACGAACCAAACCAGTTTCAGTTCTTTGAGATTTTAGTTCACGATGTTGTTTTGGAGTAGCAACATGTAAAGGAGCTTCCATTACGAGTTGTGTTCTAATCACTACAGGTTGTGCTGACCTCCGTTGGACGGTAGAAGAAAGAAGCTAATAGAGTCAAATTCTCCTGCCTTCTCAGCCAGCTTTTACGATCGTACTGACTCTTACTCTCATTCCCAACCGTACCCTCCCACCGAGCTTGTCATTGAGTAGTTCACTCTAGGACTCCAACCCTTCGAGAGAGCAAGATGTCGGTCGAGATGGAGCTGGGAATATCCCCTTCAAAATCACTCATAAATCATAATGTACAAAGATAATCATGTAACCCTTTAATAAGTTTACGGTTTTTTCATGAAATACCCCCGAGGTTTCACGACATTCACCAAATACCTACTAAATTTCAAAAATTATACAAATACCCTATTTTTACAAAAAATACATCCAAATACCCTTAATGACTAACGGTTGTTAACTTTGTTAGCCATGAGCCCCTAATTATCCTAATTAACTCCTACCCTTAACACTAATTTACTAATTTACTCCTAATTAATCAAAAAAACACATATAATTATTGACCTTTTTTCTTCTTTTTTTTCTCTCTCCTTCCCTTCCCTATCCTCTCCCCTTGTTTTCTTTCTCCTCTGACCACCATATCCACCAGCAGCAGCAGGCCAGCAGCACCACCACGCCTGAGTTACTTGCGCATGTCGCCGCCGATAACCTCACTCCTTGCCTCAATTTATCGATTACCCTTTTCTTCCCATAAAAAATAAAAGTTGAACCAACAACAATTAATTGCTTGTTCTTCACAATTGAACACTTAATCAGCAAAAATACAAGTGACCTAGAAATCAAAAGGGACCTAAACAAAAAACCCCAAACCAAATTCAAATTTGCAATTCAGGGATAATAGGTAACTTACTTTGGATTGAAGAGTCTAAGCAAGAGAGTAGGATGTAAATAGAAAAATTATAAAAGAGAAATTAATTTTGAGGAAAACCCCATGCTTCTCGCTTTTTCATTGTTGTTTTTGAAGCATCTCCACTTTCTCTCTCTTCTTTCCGTGTTAACTGTTAAGTTGAATGAACAAGTGAATCGAAATTTTCTGTGTTATCAATTAAGTTTGTGTTTTGGGATTCAAATATGGTTTCTTGAGTTTTTGTTCCCTTGGATCAATTTCTGGAGTAACTTGTGAGTTTTCTGATTTTAGCAATGTGAGATTGGAAGTAAATGAGGTAATTGGAAGGATATTTGCATCAATTTCTTGGTAATGAGAAGCTTACACATGCCACCGAAATTGAGGAGAAGGAAGGAATGATGAATATTAATCATGGAAGGATTGAGTGGGGGAGCAATGAAGGGGATACGAATAGTAATAATGGGAGGAGAAAGAAGTGATGTGTGTGATTGGGGGTTAATGATTAATCAATTAACTAGGGATTACTATGTTTAAGGATTAATGTGCTGATTAAGAGCAAGATTAGCGCTAGTCTGAGCAATAGTATGAGTAATGGTCTAATTGAGTATTAACCTAAGACTTTCCATCTAAGTGGGAGAGTATGAAAAAAGTCTGAGTAAGAGTCTTGGAATATCAAGACTCTACTTAAGACACTTAAACAGTAAATTATATGTTAACTGTTTTTTTTTACAAGTTTGAGAAGTCTTGAATGAGTATGAGGGGTAAAGTGAAAAAATTAAGTAAGTCTGAAAGGGATCTGAGAAATTAAAAATAAATAAAAGTTAATAAAAATATGATGTGGAAGTTTTAACTTAGACTAGCGCTAATCTTGCTCTAAGGGTTAATGTTTACAGAGATAGACTTCCGTTAGAAGAAAGGGCACTTGAATGTATTTTTGTAAAAAAGGGTATCCGGTGTTTTTTTTAAAACTGAGTGGGTATTAGTGAATTTCGTGAAACTTCTGGGGTATTTCATTAAAAACCGAAAAGTTTGTCCATCAAAAATTACTTATAATATAAAATATTAATCAAAACATGTTAAAAGTTATAAAAAAAACTGGATAAAATTTTGCCTCTAACTAATCAACCAAATCAAGTTCAATGAGCTACCAATTAACTTTCACAAATGTCCATCACATCAAATCATCTACTTCAAATTGAACTTAATCCAATCAAGCTTTCTTCTTCTAGTATAGTACGGAGTAATTACTATCCATGATATTAAAACAGCAAACCTAGCAACCCCAGAATTCCCAATTTTCCGGTACTATCCACATTATTAACTCCAATTATATAGCCCACCCAACCAGAGCCAGTCCAGATACCCTAATCTAGCCACCATGGATTATAGGTGTTAAACCGATCACTCTGATCATGTAATTCTAACCTTCATAAAATGGGGCACCCGCCATATCATTTTCTTTCATAAATAAATTAAAAATTACATTGTAATACAAAAGAAATACGAATTATATCAAAACCCCAGAAAAGAAAACAACAAGACAAGAACCTGGGCTCGATTAATGGAGACTAATTATCTACTTAAGGATGTGGGATGATCAAATTAATAATTGAAAAAAAAGAAAGTAAATTGGGTTTGGGAGAACAGAGAAATCTGAAAAGGGGTAACTAAAAAGATAAGAGAGAGAAAAAGAAAGAACCTGCTCCCAAAAGGATTAGAACTTTGGAGGAGGCAACCCCAGTTTGCATCGCCATAGCCATCTTCAGAGCTTAAGTCGAGCTACCGCGCATTATCTGTGAATTTCGATTGCAAATCAAAAATGAATACGTAGTCTCAAGTCAAGTTTGGGAAACTTTAAACTTTTCTTACATTCCTATTTGGTTAGGTAAAATTGCCAAAAACAACCTTTTAAAACCATTTTTTTGGAGAAAACTTTTAAATATTTTTTTGCGAAAACAGACTTTTAAGTAAAATTAACTAGTTTTTTATCCCGGGCGATGCCCCGGGTCATTACACGAAAAACCATATTTATTCCATTACATACAAAGAACGTGATTAAATGCTTATATTATTTTTATTCTTCATTATTTTTCCATTTGCTATATTTTGTTTGGAAAGAAATAAATCAAACATGATATATAGCTTGGTGGATAAGTCTTTATTGTTTGAAACCTGCGGTCAAGGGTTCAAGTCTTACATAAACAATATTTCTATTTTTTTTAATTGTATGTAAGTGCATGAAGTACCACCCTTTATGAAGGAAGAGGGAAGCGCCACATGGAAGATAAACTTGATTGTAAACGTCTTTTAATGTATAGTATAGATTTGCGAGATACAACCTTTTAGTGTTTTCAGACGTTGACCAAACAATTTTCGGTTTGACTTGGCCTATGTCGGTTACATGCTCTCTTTTTCTTATTCAAGCTCTCTCTTTCTCTTATTCCCACCATTTTCCCTCCTTTTACCTCTCATATAAAAGGGAATTGTTTAAAAACCTAAAAAAAAAGAATCTGAAAAACATTTGGAGTTCTCTGCCTCCACCATTAATGAAGCTCAACCATCAATTTCCATCCATTGAATGTTGTAAGTCATGAATTTCGAACGTCACTTTGTTCACCTACTTAAATTTAATGTTTTTTTTCCATTTTTTGTTAAAATTTATGATCTCATCTCACTGTTTGTTTCCGTTTTTTGGCTCTGTTTTCTCTTGCTTTTGTACTTCAATGGCGCCCAATTTCATTGTCCCTGCAATTTCAGCCAGAAAATCGAGTCATGGTCCCTGCAATTTCAGCCAGAAAATCGAGTCATGGTCCCTGCAATTTCAAATAGAAAATCGAGAAAATTAAATCAATTCACAAATTTGGGGGGAAAATCCTAACTTTCCTACATTAAAATTAGGCAAAATTAATGAATAAAACTTACCAAAAATTTGTGGTAGAGTGCCGACAATCACTTAATTGAGAAGCAATCTACCAATTTCATCCAAATGATTCAGCAGGAAGAGAGGGTAAAAAATTTTGGTGGGGGAAGATGAAGAGAGATAGAAGACTGGATTTTTTGGGGTTTTTTTTTATATTTTGATTTATGGCTCGAAATTGGTGTAAGTGGGAAAAGAGGGGGGAAAGAGGGTGCAAGTAGTAAAACCGGCCAAGTCAAACCGGAAATTCTTTGGTCAACGCCTGAAAACACCAAAAGGCTGTCTCTCGCAAATTAATTTTACTTTAAGGTCTTTTTTCGCAAAAAAAAAAAAAATTAAAATGTTGTTTCTTGCAAAAAAAAAAAGGTTTTAAAAGGTTGTTTTTGGCAAATTTTCCATTTGGTAATCGTATTTTCCATCTCAAAACAAGTGTACTCCGATTGTTATTCGACGTCAGCGCTTTCTAAAAACACCCCCATTTAAAGAAGGAAAAATATGATTTTGCCCTTCTAATATTCACTCTTCTCTAATAATAATCTAATATACTCCGTATATAATTAAAGCGGGCCTATTTACTGAGCTTTTAGAGCGCCATGTAGGAAATCATTACAATTCAACCAATGAAAAAATAGATTTTCAATTTATTTTAGAATGAAAAAATTGAATGCCACATAAGTAAATACTAACAAATTAGATAAAATATTTTGAACAAATTTAAAAAATGTAAAAAAATATTTTTTAATATAAGAGAGGAACTTTAGTTAGAAGTAAGTTTGGAACAAGATGAATAATTAGAGTTAACCTCTTTTGTGTATGAGTATATAAATTCATGAGATGAATTGTTAAAGTTACTTTCACCAAACCAAACTGTACGTTTACTTGAGGTGTTTGGTTATGAGAGGCTTGAGAGAAAAAGGCTTTTTGGGGTGAATTAGAGGTTTGACCTTTAGAAAAGACTAATTGGAAGTGTTTGGTTAGAAAAGGTTTGAAAGAGAATTTTGGGATGAAAAAAGCTAATTTTGAAAAAGCTCAATATATGAGCCTTTTGCAATTAGAGATTTGAGAAAGTGGATGACTATTTTGTCCTACTATTGCCTATAATTACAACCACTATTAACCTTGGTACCCTAAATTATTTTTCTCCTAAAAATATTACTCCATTCACACTTTCTTTTTCATTTCACCTTGTTTACTAGATTCGTTTTTTGTTGTAATGAATTTTATATTAGTACTGTGAATCAATTGAAATATATTGCAATCATGCTTGAAATATATTGCAATCATGCTTGAAATATCATTAGTAATATTTCTCTATTTGAAAAATATATATTATTAAAAAAATTAAATTAAAAATATTTTTTAAAATATTTTTATTTTATATTATTTAGTCAATGTTTATTAAAAAAAATAAAGAGAAAAAATTAACACAATAAACTATGTGTCATATTAATAAGAAACAAAGTATGTCAATGTCCTTAATGGTCATTTTACATATTAAACATCTAACATCTATCAGCTAATTTAGCAAACACTTTTACACAAACAGCTAATGTAACCAGTTAGTCAAACCAGCTAATGTAAACAGCTAACAGCTAGTCAAACCAGCTATCAACTAACAGCTCCTAACCAGATAGGGCCAAGCTTTTCATAGGGTTTTCGTTATATAATTATTAGTCATCTTATAACTTACAACAAACTCTAATTGATATAGTAAATTTAAAATACTCGTAAAGACGTAGATTAATAGCTTATTAATCAGAAATAGAATGAAAACATTAATTGAAGGAAATAATGCCCTTGGTCCAAGTATGCATTCTATGTTAAATCTAATAAATGCGGTTCAGTATTAATTAACAAGTTAATAATTCAGTGAGATCAAGTGAGCTGAATGCCTAGCTAGAGACCGCTTCAGTTCAAGTGGAATTAATGATATTAATCCACAGCTTACTCTTGACTGAACCCGTAGGGTCACACAAATAGTACGTAAACGGATCAAGTATTTAATGGCATTAAATACTCCATCTATGGATATTCGGAATCGACGGATCTTGGTTTCAGTGGGAGCTGAGATCGTCACAGGCAAGAAATGAATACTCCGGAAACGATGATATTGCCGGAAACGGAAATATGGATCGTATCGGAAATATAAATATTATCCAAGTCGTAGATGTTGCCGGAAACGGAAACATGGTACGTATCGGAAAATATTATCGGAAATGGAAATATTGCCGGAATCGGAAATATTGCCGGAAACGGAAATATTGTCAGAAACAGAAATATTATCGGAATCGGAAAATAATTCCGGAAACGGAAATATTAAATATTTGTTCGAAACGGAAATTAATTCCGGAATCGGAAATATTAAATGTTGTTCGTATCGGAAATGAATTCCGGAATCGGGAATTTAATCGGAAGCGTATCGTACGAATTAGCATCGGACGAGGCCCGCTAGACGAAGGCCCAGCACGAAGCTAGGCCATCGCCCAGCGAGCCGCACGCAACGCACGCCTCGACCAGGCCCAGCGCAAGGCCAGGCCCAGCCAAGGGCGCGCGCGCGCACGCAGCACCGCACATGGGGTGTGCGCTTGTCGTGGGCCGCAAGGCCTGCGCGGGTGCACGGCTTGTGCGATGCGTATGCCGGAAATCCTAATTCTATTGGGATTCGTGCGAAGATTAAAATCCTAATCTTATTAGAATTTCTTTGTTATTTAGAGTCCTAATAAAGTTCTAATTAACAAATCCACATCCTAGTAGGATTACAATTCCTTTTCCATACCTCTATAAATAAGGGCCTAGGGGTCATTATTTATACATAAGTTTTCAAGTATTCAAAACTAGGATTTTTAAGCAGAAAAATCAGCCATAACTCTTGCCCATTTTAGCCGAAAATAATAGTACCTTAAGGGCGATTCTAGTTGGTCAATCTTAAGGCGGATCCGGACGTGCTGTGGACTATCTACGGAGGGACGACACTTGGAGTCCTAAAAGACTTGTTCTTGTTCGGTTCGGGCGCAGCTAGGGAAGGCACGCAACAAAGAGTATGCATCTAAATTATGCTATATGATTATGTGTAAATAATATGTATTCTTGGCTTAATGGTTGTTTCCGCATGATTTATGAATTGTCATATGTATCATAATCTAACAGTGGTATCACGAGCCTCTTATTATTTTCATAATCTAAATTGCATGAACATGGTTAAATATTACAAATTTGCAAGAATTAAAAGGGGTGATTAATTTTCGTAATTGTTAATTAATTGCAAATTGCGTTTATTTAATTATACGTACGCAGTTTTTCGGCAGTTTCTTCGTTACTCATCCAAATCGAGTGATTTTTGTGTCAATTCCGCATGTAAAAGGCATTCTAAAATTTTGACAAAAATAGTGTTTTTCTGCCGATCCCAGAATTCTCAAATTCGAAGCCTAACTATGACTTTTCGAAGGTTTTAGTTTTTCGAATGCAAAATTTCGTAAATTTAAGATGTTAAATTAAATATTTGCGATTCTTGTTGATAAATCTTGAATTTTTGATTGACCTACTGTATATGTTTAACAAGTTTGAATGCCTAGCCTTGTTAATTATGCAATCTAATTTGTAATTATGATTAATTTGTTGAAAATTAGAATAATTTAGAATTAATTTGATTTTCATAATTAATTATAATTTAAATTAGAAACCTATGATTAAAAACCACCATAAAAATTGTAAATTTATGATAAATTTTAAATTTTTATGACCTAGGCTTGAATCCATAATAATCGGAAATCAATTGAATAATAAATTTTCGATTTTTCGCCCTAAAATTATGAAATTAATATTATTTATTAATTTGTCATTAATTTTAAATATAAATTTTAAATTTTTATGCGATTCGTTCATATAACTTGCACGCACAAAGCAATGGACGCTTCGTGTTACCCTTAAGGGGTGTTGTATAGTGCGGGCATGCGACGACGAGCAAGGGAGCTCGTCGCCCGTGCGGCACGGATGCAATGAGCAGGGGCATGGTGCACGAGCACAAGGCAGCAGCCCTGCCTTGTGTCGTGGGCCACGAGCTATGGATGAATGGGCATGGGCGAAGGCAAGGCATGGCAGTCGCGTGTGGGCAGCAAGCGAGCTGCGCCACAACGCGCACTGCCTCGCGCAAGCGCGCACTGCCTCGCGCAAGCTCGCGTGCCACGAGCGCTGCGCCCAGCGCTGATCGCGCGCAGCGCGCAATTGCTCGCGCACAGCGAGCGATGGCTCGCGTGCATCAACCGCTGGAGCGCGCGCAGCAAGCGCTGGCGAGCGCGCACAGCGAGCGATGGCTCGCGTGCGTCGAGCGCTGGCGCGCGCGCAGCGAGCACCACTTGTGCGATGGCTTGCGATGGGAGATGCAGCAGCTATGCGACGAGCGCATGGGCTGCGCGCACATGGCCAGCGATGGCTGTGTGCGTGTGGCCCATGGGCGTGCGATGCGTAGGGTGTTTGCGTTGCGATTAGATCGTTTTGAATGTTTAATTTGAAATTTTCAGTTTACGTAATTTTAATTAATTTTAAAATTAATAATTTAAATTATTTTCTTGGATTTTAATTTTGAATATTGTAATTATAATAAATTTTATTTATTCTAATTATTTTACTAAAATTAAAATCATGAATTAATTTAAATACGACTGAAATTAAATTAAACTTTTTGGATTCAATTATAAATCTATATGAGCTTTAAATTTTAATTAAATTTGTATGTTTCCGGTTAGACTAGAAATACATTTTTATGTTTAAAATTAGTAAAGCATATGAATTTATTGGTTTAAGTGGGAGCCCTTTTAGTCATAAACTCTTGATTAGGTCTACAAATCCTTAAGGTTAAAACAACTTGATTAGAATTAATAAGGACTGAATAATTGGTAGATTATTGGTGCCCTTGATTAATTGCTGCAAATGTTTACGTGATGCATAATGTGTTTTACTAACCAGCTATGTGGGCCATTCATGATAATGAATGGGTGAATGGTATATATTGTATATGTACTGTTTTGCAGGTTATGAAGTGACTAGTATGGCCCAAATAGGATAGAAAATATGGTCTGCGCACCATTAATTTGAATGTAATTGGTCTAAAGTACCAAAGTTATTTTTCAATTCAAATATGGTCTGCGTACCATCAAATAGTTGTAATTAGTTATAGCTTATCCTATTTGAAGAAAATGATGCCTCCCACGGAGATTTTCAAGACGGACTTTGAAGTCAAAACTTCAAGATGAAGTCGGGCCATACTAGATCACATTTATCTTATGCATGCTTTAAGTTATTTATTGCTTTAAATATGTCTTAATTATGCATAAGATTGTGGCTTGATTATGTTGCATGATTAAGGATTTTAGTTCACTTAAAATCTAACCAACATAGTAAGAGCCTTAAGTTCCAAACTTAAAAATTGAGTTAAAAGGTGCCATGCCAAAATATACACTTGCTTGGATATCCTTTACATCAATCTAGTAATATTTTTCGCTCAGCGAGGTGTTACTTATTGGTCCTAAAGGGGCAAGGTACACAAATAATTGTGAGTACATGTTAGTTTTGGTGAAACTCAACGATATAAGTAAGGAGTCCTTTTATGTCGTGGCAAAATCGATAGGTTTACCTAATAAGTTCTTAGACGTACCTATCAACCAAGAATAGTTTCTAGACTATTAGCAAAAGGCTTTTGCTTACCTAAAATGTTTTAGAATTGAGTCGACAAACTGTGCTTGATTCTTCAATGGTTTTAGGATCTTGGAATCATTTTATTCGCACCTGCCGGAACAATAAATTCGAATAAAATGCTAATAACTTGTTTTAATTGCATGGTTGCTTTAATTTTCAAGTTATTATTCATGATAAATGTTTAGACTTTGCATGCTTCAATGTATGTTTTAATTATTGTTTATAATTAAGTATCTTGCACTGCAATAAATCCTTTTAGAAAGGTAACAGTAAATTTCCTCGATTGGTAATGAATCCAAGAACGATTCACGGAAATGAGAGAAAGTGAGCAATTTAAAATGTACGTTTCTTATAGCGACTTTTATGGTTGTTTTCGAACATCAAAGTCGAATGTCAAACCAATTGGTGCTTGTGAATTCAAAATACACTGTAGTTTTGAGATCATAAAGCATTGAGTTTAATACGCTCAGCTTTACCAATGATTAACAACCTAATATCTTTGTCCATTTAATTCTCGAATGAGTCTAGTCCCTAGACATTCGAATAGATCGATGCTTAGAGAACTTTAGAAGCTTCTGGTAAGATCATCTAGTTGAAACTTAATATTCAACATAAATTAAATGGTAAGAACCTTGTTGGGGTGACATTGGACATGTCTAACAAAGTATAAAAGTCAACACTAAAGAATTCAATTCTTAAGACTATAAGAAAGGGTACAAGAAATAAGGAAAACGAGGAACAAATGAAAGGAATTTACGATTCCGTTTCTACCTATAAGTTTATGTTTAAAGAGAAGTGACCTAGCAATCAAACTTCCTTGGTATCATATACCGCTTGAGGTTCTTACTTCGGTAATAACTCAAACAATGGAAGCTAGGATACACTAATGACCTACAAGTGGGAAATGAAGCATGGCAATGCTACATTAGTTGTAGGGTCATCTAGTTTGTTTTAAGTCCTTTCAAAGGCTGGAACTTAATGGCTATTTTGTTCCATAATCAACATACCTAAATTTCTGTTTTCAAACACAGAAAGACTCACATTCAAGAAAAACAAAAACAATGTTTGAATGAAATGGTCAATTACAGGTTGAGTCAATATGCTTGATTAAAACAAACAACTCTTTAAAGAACTTTACTAGGTTCAAATCAACCCCTTGATTTGAGTTCCACTAATCTTTGGCATTGTTGCTTAGACCATATCAACAAGTTAACATTCAAAAGCTCTATTTTGATGGACTTTTGAAAGTTGATTGATTTCTAGATCATTTTAAGACAACTAGTCTTACTTGTTGAAAGTAACAAAAGATATGAACTATTGTTAGAACGCCTAGACAATAGAGTTCAAAGCTAAAGAAAGATTTTATGACTTTATTATTTCACATGGATTTGAGTAAATATAGGTTCATTTACTCAAATGTGATATAAGTTGAATCTGTTTGGCTAGTTCAAAGATTCAGAAGTATAAAATCCACTTGGCAAGAAATCATAAAGATCTAGGTTAGATCATGTTGATGATTACTTGAGACCAAATATGATCATCAATGATTGTGTGTTGTAATTTCAAAATCTAGGTCCATAAGATATGGCATATCTTAGTTGGAATAATCGAAGTCAATTAGTACTTGATTCGATTAATGATGAATCATAAAGACTTTTCCTATAATTTCTAAAACAAAATGCTCAACTACCACCAAACTAAACCAAATTCGTCAAAGCTATTGAAAAGTAATTTCAAAATATCTTTTCATAATATATCTAAAGAGTTCCTAAACTCAGTGGGAGCTTAGTGTTTGTTATTCAACAAACTAAGGCCCCAAGTATAGATATATGTTTCATTGTGATTTATTCAAATGAGACACAAGGGTATTGTTTCTACCACGAATTTTTGAGAACATAATGTTTGTTTGCTCGAAATAATGTCCTTTTGGAGATTCGTTTCCAAAATGACAAGTGGGAGAAAATAGACCTCGAAAGTCTTCGAGGCGAACAACAAACATAAACGGACATTCCGGAGGCTTTTCGAAGTGCTTCAGAAAACCCGAACGTATTCTTTAAGGACTTTAGAAGTGGCTTTTAAAGAATAGACATCTCTTAGAAGACTTTACAAGTGCTTCAAGGAGAATAGAATATTCAAAGGACTCTCAAAGTGCCTGTTGATATTCTATTGTTTGATGTTCTATACCCAAGTAGGCATAGAATTCAAGTCACTGAAACTATGAGATTCTTCTATTAGATAGTGAAGAAACATAGAGATCAGGTCAATGAAACTATGAGATTCTTCTATTAAATAGTGAAGAAACCTACAACTTGCAGTCAAACTATTATCATATAGATTAATGAGTTTGTGACTTGTAAGAAAGCTATGACGAAATATAGATTCCCTAAAATGGTTAGAGGCCATATATAGACTATATGTTTAAATGGTTAGAGGCCATAAAACATACTCAATGTTTTGATGACAAAATTGAAATTTTGTTGATTTGCAAGAATAGGTTCACACCTATTGGTTGCAAGTTTGTTTTAAGGATAAAAACCATCAAACATGAAATTGTGTTCACACACAAAGCGAGATTAGTTGCTAAAGGTTACAAGCAAATTCATGGCATGGATTGTGTTGAAACCTCATGCAAAATCGTAATGCTTAAGTCTATAATTCAAGCAATGATTGCATATTGGTACATATAGCAATTGGATGACAAAACGTATTCCTCAATCAAATGTTGGAATATAATATGTACATGGTATGTCATAGAATTTGTGGATCCAAATAAATGCTTGAAAAGGAAAGCTAGCTTATAAAATCTAAGTACAGATTTAAGCAAGCAATTGGGAATTGGAACTGTATTTTAAGTGAAGCTAATAAGCATTTTAGTTTCATAAAATATACATGATTCTTATAGATGTATAAGAAGTTTAGTGGGAGTACATAAACACTTATTTGGTCCTATGTGTATCACACACATATATCTCTATTGTGAAATAACATTCAAATGCTAATGACTTAGATTTGAAATTATTCATCAATAATGGACCATGGCGAAACTTAGTACATATTGGGTATTAAGATCTATTTACAAAGATCTTATAATATTGTTTTAGATTAAGTAATGGCATTTACTAAATCAAACACGAAAGTCTCCATTGGAGATATTCGACCCATGTGAATAAATCTAAGTAAAGGATGTTTGAACTATGTATAAGCATTTACTAAGTTAAACATCAAAGAGTCTAAATGAGATTCTTAACCTATATTATATGTCAAAGAATTTAGCTGAATTTAGTATCTACTGAAACTAGATGAGCTAAAGTTACATGAATAGAATTCAATTGGGAAATATTCTGCAAAAGAATTTATCATGTATGATATAATATGAGGATCGCCAAAAACGTATCGTATGACTTTAGGCATGACGAACATATACCAATCTCTATTGATCTAAGTGAAGATCAACTAGATTGAGATCAAGAATACTTATGGTACTTGAAATGGTACATAGGAATAGTTCTTGATTCAAGGAAATAAAGATATGCTAAATATTGATGCTACACGCATAAACACTGGCAAAGGATCAAGCAAGACCCTTTGGAGTTAACCATTGATAAGGACGAGCTATAGAGCATCGTGTTTTGAAAATGGCAACATGGGTTGGAGACCATGAGTTGTTGCGTGGGAAATTAAAATAATAATTTCTATGTTCTAAGATATAGTTGGAGAATCTTCCACATATCTATGAACTGCCTGGATAGGTAAATCCAAGCAAAGCATCACTAGCAACCTATACAGTTGAAGTAAAAGTAATTATTGCCTAAGAAGCAATAAAACAGGGTTGTTTAAAGTTCTTCACTGAACTTGGGTAGATCACCTATCTGCTGGCTTGATGGTTCTTCATTGAAAAATGCGTAGAACCACTCTTGAAGCAAGAAAAACGTCTGCTAACTTGATGGTTCTTCATTGCAAAATGAGTAAAACCACCATCGAAGTAAGAAAGACTAGATCACATAATAAACAAACTCGAAAAGATCTTATCATCATATCTCGAAGAACATTCGATGAAAAGGATATTAAGATTGGCAAAGCATGATAACTAAACCTATGCAACAAGTGAGAAGCAACACTCACGTTGTAGCACTGGAAATCAAGCATAGCTTTGAATTCCATGAACTGTTTTAAAGATGGGTTTGAGGCCCATGGTTGTAAAACAATGGGGTTGAACATTTATCATATATGAAATGTATTTTCATATTCCATTTAATCTTGGTTTAGTATTAAATGATGAGTCCCTTCAATTTGACGATATATTCAAGATAGACTGTCAGGACCAGTCCTGTGACTAAGAAATGTCTATCAAGTGAACTTGAATGTCAAAGGTTGAAAATGGTCCCTAGTCGGAGTTTTCTATAAAATTGGACGCATAGAAAACGTTAGACGATTAGAATGCAAGATGACTAGTAGTTCTGTTTCTTGAACTATGTGGACATGGCAATGTCATAATCATTTGCATAGATACTTACTTTGGGAAGACTAGTATCGGACAAGACCTATGAAACTTTACTGTAAGAGATGAGAATCTGTCATAAGTAAATTTCATTAAAATTATTAGACACAAAATCCTCAATACCTGAGTGATTTGAGATTACTTGTTTGAGAACTGGTTGCTTTGACGTTGACCAACCGTCGCACCGTAAAAGGAGGCTATAAAGGCAACGCTCAGGTAATCACCTATCAAACGAAGTCTAATCTCAAGATCGCAAGATTGGGATTGTCCTCCCATAAATCGGGATGAGATGCTTAAAAGTTGTACAAGGCCACTCGGAGAGCTAGAAACTGTGAAATGCATGGCCGTGCTCGGATGAATCATAGGCTATGATTATCTGTTTATTTGATCAGTTGAACTCTGAAACTGAGGAACACCTCTGGACATAATAAGGATGACAACTCTTACCTTATGTTCAAGAACAAGCATCGAGCGACAAAGGAATTAGGAAATGCACACTTGTCCCTAAGGACAAGTGGGAGACTGAAGGAAATAATGCCCTTGGTCCAAGTATGCATTCTATGTTAAGTCTAATAAATGCGGTTCAGTATTAATTAACAAGTTAATAATTCAGTGAGATCAAGTGAGCTGAATGCCTAGCTAGAGGCCGCTTCAGTTCAAGTGGAATTAATGATATTAATCCACAGCTTACTCTTGACTGAACCCGTAGGGTCACACAAATAGTACGTAAACGGATCAAGTATTTAATGGCATTAAATACTCCATCTATGGATATTCGGAATCGACGGATCTTGGTTTCAGTGGGAGCTGAGATCGTCACAGGCAAGAAATGAATACTCCGGAAACGATGATATTGCCGGAAACGGAAATATGGATCGTATCGGAAATATAAATATTATCCAAGTCGTAGATGTTGCCGGAAACGGAAACATGGTACGTATCGGAAAAATTATCGGAAATGGAAATATTGCCGGAATCGGAAATATTGCCGGAAACGGAAATATTGTCAGAAACGGAAATATTATCGGAATCGGAAAATAATTCCGGAAACGGAAATATTAAATATTTGTTCGAAACGGAAACTAATTCCGGAATCGAAAATATTAAATGTTGTTCGTATCGGAAATGAATTCCGGAATCGGGAATTTAATCGGAAGCGTATCGTACGAATTAGCATCGGACGAGGCCCGCTAGACGAAGGCCCAGCACGAAGCTAGGCCATCGCCCAGCGAGCCGCACGCAACGCACGCCTCGACCAGGCCCAGCGCAAGGCCAGGCCCAGCCAAGGGCGCGCGCGCGCACGCAGCACCGCACATGGGCTGTGCGCTTGTCGTGGGCCGCAAGGCCTGCGCGGGTGCACGGCTTGTGCGATGCGTATGCCGGAAATCCTAATTCTATTGGGATTCGTGCGAAGTTTAAAATCCTAATCTTATTAGAATTGCTTTGTTATTTAGAGTCCTAATAAAGTTCTAATTAACAAATCCACATCCTAGTAGGATTACAATTCCTTTTCCATACCTCTATAAATAAGGGCCTAGGGGTCATTATTTATACATAAGTTTTCAAGTATTCAAAACTAGGATTTTTAAGCAGAAAAATCAGCCATAACTCTTGCCCATTTTAGCCGAAAATAATAGTACCTTAAGGGTGATTCTAGTTGGTCAATCTTAAGGCGGATCCGGACGTGCTGTGGACTATCTACGGAGGGACGACACTTGGAGTCCTAAAAGACTTGTTCTTGTTCGGTCCGGGCGCAGCTAGGGAAGGCACGCAACAAAGAGTATGCATCTAAATTATGCTATATGATTATGTGTAAATAATATGTATTCCTGGCTTAATGGTTGTTTCCGCATGATTTATGAATTGTCATATGTATCATAACCTAACATTAATCGATAATGACTTGGAAAGATCTAGACTGAAATCGAACTAACCCAAGACCTAACTGAAATGACCATAACCGAAGTCGAGCCAGTACTGAATTGATTCGAACTGAAATGACTTGAGTCAAGGTCTACCCTACCCAAAGATATCCGACCTGATTTTGACCCGACCAGATTCGTTAGAACCCAACTTGAGTTCACCTGGTCCGTTTTTTACCAGAACCGAAATTGACCCAGATTCGACAATAATTAACCCGAACTGAATAGACCCGACGTAAACTCGATTTGATCCAAAAACTTTGAAACCGAATTGAATAGACTCGAACTGTCCTAAGGCAACTCACAGTTCGTTTGATGATCCAATTTGACACCTCTAAGGGTGCGTTCTGTTCACCTTAAAAAAATAAGTTTCAGGTCCAATAAGTTCAGATAAGTTCAGATAAGTTCCAATAAGTTCCAATAAGTTCAGATAAGTTCAGATAAGTTCAAATCAATTATTTATTATTAATTATTTATTATTTATTATTTATTATTAGTAAAAGTTTCAAGAAGTTCCAATAAGTTCAGATAAGTTCAGATCAAATAAGTTCAAATCAGATAAGTTCAGATAAGATCAGATAAGATCAAATAAGTTCAGGTCAAATAAGTTGAACAGAACGCACCCTAATATATCTTAACAAAAATCTTTTATAAATGGGTCCACAATTCCAAAACTTAATTTGCGTTTGCGTGACATCTAAATCAAACTTAGAAACAACTACGGAGTACCAACATTGCCATTGCCATTGCTACCATCTCTATCCTCCGACTTCCTTGACTTCCTTCCACCTCCCATGAAACCCTCACACTCACCATCTCTCTCTCTCCTCCTTCTCATCCTCCTCATTTTCCACCCATCACCACCACCCACCGCCACCGCCACCGCCACCGCCACCGCTACTGCCGAACCCTCATTTTTCTCCTTCCTAATCTCAACCGAAGGCTTAAACTTCCTGAAAGACTTGCTAATTTCTAAAGCAATCTCCACCCTCACACCTCTTCAAATCCCCCAAATTGATCAATCCCTCCAAATCCCCTTCCTTGGTAATGTCTTCGTTCGATTATCCAACCTCTCTCTCCACCAAATTGTTGTTTCTGATTCTTTTATCACCCCCGGAGACGCCGGCATCGCCTTTATCGTCTCCGGGGCAACTGCTAATATGAGCTTGAATTGGTATTACTCTTATTCTTCTGGTTGGTTTTTGCCCTTCCAGTTTTCTGATCATGGCCTTGCTTCCATTCAGGTACTCTAATTTTTAATTTGATTTCTGCTTTTGAATTTGGAATTAGCTGCTTTCTTCTATTTTTATTGAACTTTATTTGTTGCCGATTTGAATTGAATTATGGTGAAACTGTTGGTGGGTAATGTTGATTGATATAATTACTATGATGTACTGAATTACTTAAACGATGAATGTAGTGGGAAGAGTGTAATATTAGTAATTTAGTCGGAGTTGGATAACAATAGCCTTAATTAAATGTAGTGGTAATTTTGGCCTCCATTGTGAATTACTGCATTAGTAAACCGATCAATAGCATTCCAAATGAAAGGCATGACGAAAATAACATCCATATGATCATACGGGGTGAAGAAGAATGCTTATATTTTACCATGATCGGATCTATGCTAGAGCCTGGTTAGTGGTGATGCACTAGGGGAAATGGTAATGGAAGTGAATGGTCATTCGGGGAGCTTAGGAGAAGTGGTACTAGTTAATAGTGGTAAAATTAATATTGGCAAGTTTAGTCGGCTTTGGATTACAATGGCCTTAATTAAGTGTAACAGTTACGTGAAGAATTGCAATTTCCAAAAGAAAGGCATGATGAAAATAGCCTTCATATAATGATATTAATAATATGGGGACGGGGAAGAATGCTTATATATTGGAAAGGGCATGGACTTATATGTGTGAGAACTTCATAAAGCACTAGGGGAATTCAAAATGGTAGAGGATGGACATAGGAGTATTATTTAATACTGTTAATAGTAGTATAAATAATGTTGTTATTGGTTGCAAGTTATATTCAGTCTCTTTAAATAAAAAATGTATGTTGCTCCAGCATTCTTGGTGAATGTTTGGCTCAGAGTTAGTGTGGTGGTGCACCTAAGGATTTTAGCTGAAAGAAGAACTTGTGTAATCGTACATTCGTACTACTGTGTCTTCTCAGCCTCTACTCTGTCTTTCTTGAAGTTTTAGTCTGAAGGCAATGCTGCAGTGCGTATTGATTTATTTGTTGAAGATATTTGTTACTACATTTGCATAAAGTTGTATTTATGGATAAAATGGTTTCGATGACTCATAATATTTTCATTCGTCACTCGTCAGACCTTGCTTTATCTTGAATACGGAAAAATTATTTTGGGAATGTTTGTGTTAGTTTTGTCATGAATCACGATGCAGTTAATCTGATTAATGTTCTTAGTTCTTACCTAAGATTTTATACAAATCGCATTGTTTGTTTGCAAGTTTCGTGTCTGATATCCATAACTCCATGCTGAGAAGGGTCGTGGTGCATGCGCTCCATGGAAAGTGTATGGTGAATTTGATCATGCTAAGAAGATTTAAAAGGAAAACATTGGCAACACTTTTACTCTTTCTATTCTTGATGTTGACCTGAAGCTGGCTCCACCGAACAGTCTTCTGTAATTCTGTTGACTTGAAGCATCTAATTACTTAATTAGAATGCAATGAGCACCATAAGTCCATAATAGACTTGGCTTTATAAGTTCAATGCCTTCCGTCAACGCTGTTAGACTGTTACTACAACGTAGTTATCATGTTAGTACTCCCTTAATTTATCATGTTAATGCTCCATAAATTTCCTTCACGTTTTGGGTTGGCTTGGAGATAAAAGGTAATAAAACTAATACTCCCTCCGTCCGACCGTCCCACATTAGTTTTTAACACTTATCACGGCACAACGTTTTAGAAGATAAGTTGTTTTTTGATTATCAAATATTATTTTATTGGAAAAGTAGATATGAAATTAGATAGTGGGGCATTATTTTATTGAAAAGTTGACTTGATAGAAGATATTATGTATTTTTTAATTGAATACTTTCCTTCGTTTTTTAATTATTGCACCATTTGGGTTTTTGGTACTATTCACATACTCTTATATGGTCATCTTTTGTGATTTATATGTAAGAAAAAATATATTTATGTGAGATCTTGTTAGATTAGTCTCGAAATATACTTTCAAAATATCTAATTTATTATTTTTCTAATGTATAATAAGAGATATTAGTGGTTAAAATTGTGCATTGGCAAGCGTGAAACCTCAAATGGTGCAATTATTAAAATAAAAAAACCAGAGAAGTATGAGAAAGCGTGAGACGCCAACTTTTTGGTAGTGGAAAGAGAGAAGTATTAGTGTAAAAACTAATATGGGACAAATGTAAATGTAAAGTGTAAAACTAATATGGGACAGAGGGAGTATAAAACACTAGAAGGGGATAGTGGGAGAAGGTTGGAGAATAATTGTTGAAACGGAGAGAGAAAAAGGGTGATAGAGGAAGTGAAAGAGTTACCTTAATTCAGATTGACAGTGAAGAAAATTTCGGGACAGCAAAAAAAGAAAGTTGGAAGAGAAAATTAAGGAATTTAGGGAGTAACTGAATTCATTTTCGAATTATTCTCTTTATGATTTGACATATGTGGATATGTTGATGAGCGGGAATTTATTTACATAGCCATAATAATTTGAAGTAGAAGCATCATCCTTGATTTATTCCATTCTGGGTTAGCTTACTCGCGTCCAAACACTAGTCTTTTGAAGTTGACTAATTGAAAATATCCTGATCGTTGGTCAATTATCTTAGTCTAACACAAATGTATGAGTTTTCATGACTAGTACTTTCAGATTAATGATTCTGTGAATATTTGTGTTTTAAAAGGTTGAAGGGATGCAAGTTGGCCTCACCTTGTATTTGAAAATTCAAGAAGGAAGGCTGGAACTCTCTCTTGTTGAATGTGGTTGCTTTGTCGAAAATCTCTCTATCAAATTGGATGGAGGTGCATCCTGGCTTTATCAAGGGTATTTTTCTCTTAATTTCTTTTGGTGATATATCTAAGAGACATTTTGGCTCTCTTTACCATTTATTTGCTTGTGCATCTTTGTTTTTTTATGAAATTATTAGCCGTTTCATAGATATGTATGACTAACAAATACGACAACAATGTCAGAGTCTTAATCTCAATGGATGGAGTCAGCTGCAAGGCCAAGATGTCATCTGCATGAGTTGTTCAAGCGGATCAACTGTTTAGTGTCCTTTTAAGCCCCTTTTGTCCGATCATCTCTGGTCTCCCTTGCTCTCTCCTAATATCCTTCAATTTAAATTCTCTATAATATCCATGCTTTCTGATGTTGGCGCGTAACATAGCGCAACCACCATTCCATCTTATTCACGGCTACTCCAACCATTGATCTCTTCAACAGAGATTCTACCACTTCTTGTGTTACTACAACCCACCTTTTATGTATGCATCTTCCACATATATTTTCCGGACATGATCTTTCTTGAAGATTGAACTTTCCTACTCATAATCTCATATTGTAAAGTTGTACGAACATGCTAAGAATTGGATAGAATTAAGAGATCAAATTTGAAGAATAGGGGTTGAAGATGAAGATTGATTGATTAATAACCGGAAACCAACAACATTCAAGAGGCTTATTTTCTCACCAAAATGTAAAACGAATTAAAGTAAATTCTCAATAATATTCAGCATACCCTTCTTCTCTAGTATGCTCTATTTACAGAGCTTCTACCTTACCAACTAGCCATCTTGTTCTTCAAGACACTACCAACTAAATTATTATACTTCTACCTGAAGTTCCCTCCCACCTAACATTTTGGCTTAGTAGATTACCAGTCTTTTAAAGTTTGCCATTCATCTTTAGAGGATCATTGCGGTCCTATGCCAGATGTTCTTTTCCATTTCAGCCATCTGGCTTCTAGACTTAATCCCATGCTAATCTTCTTGATCACTGGTAGGAACGTCCATAGTTTCATCCCATACAGTTTCATAATTTCTTGATCTTGTCTACCAAGTTTCAATTTCAATTGTTCCATTACTCAGATCTTATCATTAACATTTGCCTGAACATAATAGACCTCACCGTTCCAGAGAGAAAAGAACTTAGTGCAGAACTGCGAATTCTTAATGTAACCTAGTCGCAATGAAGAAAAGATTTACACGAAAAGCTTCTTATGACTAGGGTTTGTAGCCCTTGCCCTTGGTATTTGGTTTCTATGGACTGTGTCACAGCCACCCTCTGAACGCAATCCAGAAGCTAGCAAGGCAAGTCAGGGAAGCTAATTGCGACAGTTAAGCTATTTCAAGTTTGTAATATTTTGAAAGCTTACCCTGTTACAGATTCTGTTAGCAAGCCAGTTCCATTATTGATATTGATTGACAGAGAGCAAAGAACTAACCGGTGTTAGCAGTCTTTCTGGTCTTGCGCATTTCTCACTGTACATGCCAGTCTTGAATGCCAGGAAAAAAAAGCTTTTTAGGAACAATGACCCTGTATTGAGAGTTAGATTATGGGATGACTTAAAGGGGATTGGAAGGTCCATGGCAGCTGCTTGGATGGTGGATGGTGGGTGGTGACTTTAACACTGTCCTGCATCTAAATGAGAGGATTGGTTCTCCTGTTACTTTGCAAGAGGTGGAGCCATTTAGGCAATGTTTAAGTTACTGTGAGTTGCAGGAAGTGAGTGCTTTTGGGTCTTTCTTTACCTGGAACAATAAACAGGGGGGAGGAGATAGAGTTTGCACTAATCCTAAAATAAGTCACACATAGAGAAAGTGATATTGGAAACAAAAGTTTTCAAGAATTTGTGACGGGTTAGTTTACCTTATTACTTAAAAAATATGAAGTTGGGCCAAGGTTCATAGTTTAAGTTCAATCACAAGATACATTTTCCTTGTATAAGGGTAGATGGAAAGGTTTGAAGGACCAAGTACCAAAATAAGAGCTGAAAATACTAATGAACTAGTGTCTACTAATAAACCTAGAGTTTTGAGTTATCAAGTAGCAACGAGTAGAACAAACATCCTCTTGTCTGAAGGATGCTTAATTAAGTGGATAAGAAGTTTGTAGGATGCTGGGATGGGCCACCCCAAATAGCTTGTGTGGTAGGGGTGAGCACACTAGGATACTTGTCAAAATTTTAGAAACCGGAATCAGTACCTGTTGCTACCTGTTGCAACACGGTCCTCAAAATCAGAACCGGAACTGGAACCTGGTGCAACAGGTTCCTGAAAATGAGTAGATTTAAATAAAATTATTGCCAATTTATTAAAAAAATATATAATTTATGATTTGGGCTTTAATTGTTTTATATTTTGGGCTTTAATTGTTTTATGTTTCGGGATTATGTAGCATTTTTATTTGGTATGACTTCCAGATTTTGGGTACTCGATATTGGAATCGGTGTTTATCGGGTACTCAACACGGTAAGCGTTCCAAAAACTTGTGAACCGGAACATGTTGCGAAAGGTTCTAATTTTGTTACCTGGAACCTGAACCTGAACCATCAGGTTCCGGTCGCAGGTTCTGATTCAGGGTACCCTCGACTTTTTGCTCACCCCTATTGTGTGGTGTGGGACTGTAGGGAGAGACCTGCATTTACTTTTTTGGGGGATAGGGGAACTGATGAAGTACTAACTTCGTCTTCAAACTGTATTCTGATCATTTAGAGGACATCACTTGAAACTGAAGTAGTTGAGTAACTTGAGTTCCTTAACTTCCTTCACTTAACGACTTATTTGTCTATAGTTTTTTTCGTTTTACTATTTTAGTGCTCAAGCTTGAGCTAATGCCTGCTCAATTGTTCAAGAGGCCTTTCATCTTGTCACTAGAGTTCGTATAAGCAAAACTCCTACAGTTACAATTCTTTTTATAGTTGCAACTATTATCATAGTCAACAAGTGCATTAGGCTTTGGAGGGCCGATTTTGTACTTGTGTGACTACTCTCTTACTATTCTTTGATTGCCGGTTCCCTAAATTTAGCTGTAGAAACTGATCTGCTCTTAAGATCTATATCTATTAATCACAATTTTAGATTCTGTCCGATAAGCAACATGCAGGGTTGAAAGCACGGAGCGAAAGACTAACGAGAGGCCAAGATATTAGTCGATCTGTATAATTGTTTTTTAACGTATTGAGTTGGCATTTACTGAGTAATCAAGGACCACAAATTCTTATTTACATGGGGTGTACGATAGACATTGTACACTGAAGTTAAAGTTAACGTAAAATGCTTAAAAGTTACCCTTATACTTCCTCCATTCTTTTTTAAATGACACAATTGTACTTTTGGCACTATTCTTATAATATACTTTGACCATCAATTGTGATTTATACTTAACAAAAAATATAGTCATGTGGGGTCTTGTTATAATCGTCTCATCCTATAGTTTTATAATATCAAACTTTTATAATTTTTAACCATTGATAATAAAAGGTATTAATGGTTGAAATATTGCATTGGCAAACGTGACAAAAAAAATGTGTCATTTAATAAAGAATGGAGGAAGTATATGTAAAAGTCATTTATTTTTTAATAATAAAAATTTTCAATTTAATAAAAAATATTTCTTCAAAATTACTAATAATGTATAAAATTAATCATTTAACCCTTTAAAATGTTTATATATCAACTTTTTTTTTTAATAATATAAAAGTTAGAGAAAACTGGGTAAAAGTTAAAGAAAACTGGGTAAAAGTTATGTTGGTGTACAATAAATTTATTGTACACCTTGTGCATGCAAGACCTTTTGGGACCACAAATTGGCTAATAAAGTGTTAATAATTATTAAATTCGCGTCAGTTCTTCTGATAATTATTAACTTCTTACTTCAATTTTCTAAGGATTGTAGATGTGTTTGCTGGACAAATTGAATCTGCAGTGGAGGAAGCTATTACCGAGAATCTTAAAGAAGCTATTTTAAAGCTTGCTTTGTCTCTTGAGAGCTTACCTAAACGGATCCCAGTTGATGATATTGTGTCCTTGAACATCACTTTTGTAAATGATTTTGTCCTAAGCAATTCTTCCATTGGATTTGAGATCGATGGTTTATTCACTCGAAGAGATCAAGCATGGGCATCCAAATACTACAAGGAACATTTAGTTCATAAAGTTTCATCGACTCCAACAGATCAGAACTTAAAATCGAATATCTATGAGGGGCATTTCCAAGCTTTACCATGTCGTGATTCATCAAGAATGATAGGAATTTCAATTGATGAAGCTGTTTTTCACTCAGCTTCGACCTTGTACTTTGAGGTAAGCTCAAATTTAGTTTGGTTCATGTGTTAGTGTTCAGCTTTTGTTTCTCATTTGCATTTGTTTATGGAGAATAGCAATGAAAATCTTGTGACCTCCCATCCTCGAGATTAAAACATATCTTGAAAGCAGAAAAGTGAGCATAGCCTGTATATGTTAATATGAACTTTCTACTTGTGATCATCAGAAAATTAACTTTTCATCAAATTTTTCTGAGTTGTTTACCATTATCAATAACCAATGATTACACAATTTAAAAATTTCCCAAACTAAAGTAAAATCTCTTTCTATTACTTTTTTTCTTTAAAAAAAAAAAATGTCCTGGAAGGTATGTTGTTCGTATCCATAGATTGAAGTTGTAAACGTTTCCTCATCTGCATATAAACAATCAAATATGAGTAATGCCCCTAGCCCCCCTATAAAAGAGGTGGCCTATAACAAAAACTTGAAGTGAAATCTTTAACACCTCTAAATAGTGAATGAATGTAGTTCAAGGGAGAGAATGGGATGGGATAAAATCCTAAAAGTGACTGTAATGAAGTGGCGGATCCAGGAATTTAGAAATGGGAGTGCCGAATGACAAATATTTTCGGACATAAAGAAACCAGAAAATTTTGGACCAAATAATATGTAAATCGTAATTACGTTCACCATTTTGTTAGTTGTTGATATACTTACTCTTCTATATTGATATTGACTAGAGACCTAGAGCTGTAAAAAGGATTTGTAATTTTATAACCGTTTGTTGTGTTATTGATCCATTAATAGAATAATTTGTCACATTGTTAGATTAACATTTAATAATTAACGATTATACGTTTTACCAAAAAGAAAGTTAATTATTCCGTATACATTTTCCATATGTGTAACGAAATCGACATGTACCAGAACATAATATTCCGGACACACAGTGAGAACAAATTTATAAATATGAAAAGTGTCCCAAAGACGGAGCTATTGAGGATGCGAGGTTAACCAAAAAAAAAAAAAAAGACGGAAAGGAGTTAAGGACTAGAGAAAATGTAAATAGAGGAAAATTCTTGGAGCAAGGTTTCGAACCCTGAACCACCGTCCCCACTAACGAACTTTAGCCGCTGCCTCCGCAGCCACTGTGTCATGCATCAATACATGATTTTATTTGCAACTATTAGTATAAACATTTTTACTGTATTTTTCAGTTTTTTTTTTTCCCTTTGTGGATTCCAGGGAATGTGAGGGTACATCTGTACTCCTTGTACCCCCCTTGAATCCGCCACCGCTGTATGGCAAGTGTTTTCTGTGGGCAGATTGGTTATCATATGAATAGTGGCTTTGCTGTGCATCTAATGTGTATTATAGTATGCCTTATTTGAATTGGCTTGAGTAAAAATAAATGAAAGCAAGGAAATCTTCTACGTGATTCCATATTTTGTTGCCACCATGAAGATAAAATGACAATATTTTCTTCATGCAAGGGAATTTTCGTCCAGCCACTAATTGTTTTATAAGGACTTCAATAAGGATTCTAGAATATGAATTTTAAATACTAAATGAAGATGGAAAATGAAAAGATTTTGTAAAAATGACTATGATAAGGAAAAACCCCTTCACCCATTAATGACAATTTGATCGTTGAAATAGCTTAGGGGAAGTCTTGTCATTCAGAAACCAAAATCTAGTTGGCCATCAAACTTATCGGATATGTATTTGTATTTTTGGCCAGGCAGGTTATTTGCAATGGATTGTGGATAAGATACCAGATCAGGCTCTCCTGAACACCGCTGGTTGGAGGTTTATCATTCCTCAGCTTTATAAGAAGTACCCAAAAGATGATATGAATTTGAACGTCTCTTTCACTTCTCCTCCAGTCTTAAGGATTTCCCGCCAAAACATTGACATTATTGCAAATATGGACTTGATAATTGATGTCTTAGAAGGCGGGCAAGTAATACCAGTTGCATGCATTTTACTGGTTAGTTTTTCGACTTGGGCTAGTTGGCTGACTAGTTGATCTATCGTGTTTTTGGTATTTGTGCTCTTTGTTTTATAGCAAGTAGGAGGCCTGACAGTTGCAGGTTCATGACTTATTACTTTCATGCTGTATGCAAATTGAAATAGTTATTGTAGTCTGGCAAGCATGTTAAATGCTAAGTTGCTAACATGATACTTAAGTGGTGTTTGATAGTAGCTATAATGACCTACTGTGATGTTTTCTTGAACTACCCCATCTTATGGGGATGGAGAATTCAATTGGGCAAGAGTGGAGACTGGCAGACCATTTGGTAGAGATGTTTTGGTTTAGATATCAGAAGCTTCATTCTATAAATTAAATGGTGTTTGATAGTAGTTGGAGGAGGGAGCTCTTCTAGCTAATTGGTGCTTAAGCATTTTATTTGTTGGGGTTGGGGGGGGGGGGGGGGGGAGAGTAGGAGTTACGACTTACATGCGTAGATCTTCTGAGGGTAGGTTTTTTAGTTTTCATTTGAAGGACTTCTGTGCTATTGATTGTAATTCTTAACAATTGGATCCAAATACGAGTGCAGTCACACTTTAAATAACCTGCCTTTTTTTAGTACTAGTTGAGAGCGTGGCTGTACTAGGGAAGGGGTTTCAACTTATTAAAGGGAACATCAAAGTAGAGGCACCTCCTCTCTAAAGCAAACCAGATCATTTGTCTGAATTGGATTGAAGTTTCAGAATTAGTTGAATGCTCTTGTTTAGAACTGCACTCGTATTTGTGATACTAATGGGTGAGACACTACCCCAACCCCATCTATCCACTCACTCTAATATTTGGGCTTATGCTAGTGGTAATGATGAGGAAGGTGGGGACTACAATCCAAAACACTGAAAGTCACAACCATAAGCATCAGCCCTCTATTCTTGTTGCCAACATCTTTTTTTGTTGAAGTGACACTGACAATGAGTAACTCCCCGGTCTAAATGTGAATGTCAATGATTGCGAGGCATGGACCAGAGAGGGCAGGAGTCAAGCTCAAATTGAAATATTCAGTTACGAGTTGATTGATAGTTAAATTTATCAATGAGTTCCTTACACGTGAAGGATAGGTTACAAGGCCTATTAATGCCTGAGTGTACTGGATCACAACAAATGCGTAACTGTTCTCATTAGTTTAAGGCTCTTTGAATTTTTACGCTACTAGAAATCACTGTACGTGAACGTGTATTAGATACATATTCATTGTTTTATGTTACAACTTGCAAGCAACTCAAATATGTCATGGTTAAAACCGAGGGTATGTGTATGATAGGTCACAGTTTCGAATCCCACCTCCCCCCATTTGCAATTTGAAGGAAAAGCATCTAAATGACAATGTATAATTTTCTTTTGAGAGTTTTGAATAATATTGTACATTGGTTTTGATTCATATTGTTGTATGCCTGCATCTGTGCTTCTATTACTTTGACTGCTTATTTAGTCATACTTACAAAATGTCAAACACTCAACTATCTGACAAGGGTTCCATCAGTTTCATAATTTCTTGATCGGGATCGTCCTGGCTACCAACTTTGCACTCTATTTGTGCTATTTTAATTTGACTCAACTCATCCAACTCTTGTTCCAAAGTTCTAGCTTATCATAAACACGTGGTCTAAACTTAATAAACCTTGTCAAGTTGTCCTGTTGTCCATAACTGTTGCATATAGAAAAGGACTTAGTGCACAAAGATCCTGAGTGTAGCCTAGTCATGATGGAAGTTGTCTTATTACTGTCAATTTGTCAAATAACTCCTTTTATTACTACATGGATAGTTGTCTTAACCCCTTGCTCTTGGAATCTGGTTTTACTGAACTGTGTCACACCCAGTCTAAACCCAATCCTAAACTACATCATGCATAGCCAAAGTGATGATGATGATTTTTGAAGAATAAGAGTTTTCGAGAACTTGTGAGGGGTTGGTTCAACGTATTACTTTAAATTATACTTGTATGAAATTGGGCCAAAATTCATAGTTTAGGGCCTTTAGGTTCAGATTCATTTTCCTTGGATAAGGGTAGGTGAATAGGGTCTCAAGGATTGAGTAACAAAATTAGAGCCAAAAATATTAATGCACTGTTGTCTGCAATGGCCTAGAGTTTTGAGCTATCAAGATTCAAGTAGCAGCGAGTAGAATTCTTGCATGAACAAACATTCTCTTGTTTGAAGGATTTTTATTGCTTTGGTGATTTTGCTTCCTTGGGCAAGCAATCTTATTTAAGTCTATAAGCAATTGCTAGGAATGCTGGGTTGGACCATCCTAAATCATAATCCACATCAGGCAATGTGGATTTTAATTTTCCTTTTTCCTTAGGGGGGGCTGGGGTTGTGGTCATGTGTGGCATTGGCTATGAGTTATTCAAAGGCATAGTCTGTAATGGCAATTTAAGGGTGCAGATAGTCATGAGTTATGTTATTCCGGTATTCCCTCTCATGAGTTATGCTCGAATCAACACTGTAAAGTTTTAGTTAATGCATCACAAAGTCTCCTAGAACCACTCTCCTTGCCCTCAAATAAGAAAAAAGAGCTCCCGGAAAAGAAAAAAATATATATGTATATATAAAAAAAACTGAATGAGAAACTAGTCCTTATCCCCCCAACCTATGCTACTTACAGAAAAGGGTATCGTGGATCTATTTCTATAGATATTGGGGGTTAATGTTGTAAATTATGACAGTTTATTGATTTGAATAACAATGTCTTTGTCCTTGGTGGTTGTTAATTGAAATTAGCTTCAGATTATTAAGCTTTGCCTTATAAAGCAGAATTCTTGAGTTTTACATTCTGTTTTGTCTTTGTGCTTCATAACATGTGATTGTTGTAGATATCTTTGTTGCATTTGAAGTGTGAAATTCCTCTCTGTATCAAATCCTATCAATCTTGTGCAGTTTGTGGATCAACCATTCAAGCTTATGCGTCATTTTGTTGAGGGCCTGTATTTTGATTTATTTTCTGCACTGTTATGTAGGTTGCTCAAGTTGGCTTTCTTCTTTCCATGAGTAATGGTATTCATTTTGTGTATTTATCTTAGGAAATTCATGCTTCTGGCTATGTGAAAATAAGAGGTAATGATCTTGGGGGCAAGGTAAAATTGGATGATTTCAAAATGGCATTAAAGTGGAGCAAGATTGGTAATTTGAAGATGTTTTTGATACAGGTAAATGTCATTCAACTTGTGTTTGCTGGTTTTTAGGATTTTTGCTTTCTGTTTTTCCTTGAGGTATTTTGTGAAGAAATAGCCGTTTCTAATGTATTACAACAAAAACAACAAAGCCTTAGTCCCAAATGACGATCGGCTAACATGAACCATCATAAGAAACCGTCCGTCAAACATGAAGCAAGAAAAGTAAAAGGTTTTGTAAAAAGAGTAAACAACTATACACGCAAAATTGAGAGTGAAGGCGAGGTTAACAAGACACGAAAAATAGGAAACAAGAAAACGTCGGTTTAAAAAAGAGACACAAAGATGTTTAGGGAAAAAAAATTCATTTTTATTATGAAGTAGGTCGTTTCTAAGAGCATATGCAATGGTGAGTAGCCACTAACTCACAATGCTCTCTCTCCGCTTTGTGAGTTAACTCACCATTGTAGGTGGTGATACACATCTTACCCATGGGGAGGGGAAGTAGTGACTGCCGTGTCACTGACTTCATCGGCCCACGAGCCACTCCCAAATAGAAATAGGACGCGTGGCGAAAGGAATATGTTCTTTTAATTATTATTTTTGCTCGTTATTCTGTCAAAACGAAGTCGTTTTTGCCACAAAAAAAAGTAAAATTTGTTGCATTCTAACGCGCGTCACGTAAAAATGGGGTCCAAGGGAATCGTGATATGTGTCACATACTTTGTAAATTCTGCCAATATGACTGCTCTTTGTTGTTGTTTACAACGACTATTTTTTTTTCTTTGTTAATTTTGCTAACAGTAAAATAATAATGCATTCAAAAAAATCATTACACCAACTGCATTCTTATAATTTTATCTATAAATAGAGTCTAATATTGATATAGCTTTTTACCCTTCAAATTTTACCCTTCTTTTTTTTCCATTGTAAAATCTGTACATATAAAATACTTCATAATTATGGATCTTAATAATCCTAATTGTGGAAGTGGTTCCTCTCAAAATAATCCAAACTACCGACCTTCCAATTCTCCAAATTTCCAAAGTAATTTTCCTTTTGATCCAAATAACCTTACTAATCCAAATGCTTAAAGGATGTTATTTTATAAGATTCCTAACCAACCAATGCATCCAAACCAACAATTTGTACAACCATTCCCAAATCAAATTTCAAACCAAAATTCCCCACCACAATTTTCAAATCAATTTTCAAACCAAAATTTGTACAACAATTCCCAAATTAATTTTCAAACCAAAATTTCCCACCACAATTTCCAAATCAATTTTCAAACCAAAATTTGCAACAGATTCCCCAAAATTATCCATCTGGTTTTATCTTCCCAATGTCACAACATTATGGTGAGAGCCAAATAATTCAAAATAGTCCAACAACTCCGGGGGGAGAAAGAAGCAGTAACTTAACCCCAACCCCAACCGAAGATCCAAGGGTTCCACAATAAGCTGATGATAATGTTGATGGTGCTGCTGCTGATGATGATGTTGTTGAAGCTCCCGCATTATCATCAACACCATCAACACCATCATCCGCTTGTTGTGGAACCCTTGGATTGGAAGACGGTAATTTGGATTATTTTGAGAGGAACCACTTCCATAATTAGGATTGTTAAGATCTATAATTACGAAATATTTTTATATGTAAATACTATGTAGATTTGATTTTACAATGGAAAAAAAACGGGTAAAATTTTAAGGTGAAAAACTATATCAATAATAGGATCTATTTATAAATATAATTATAAGAATGTCGTTGGAGTAATTAAAATGCATTATTATTTTTCTGTTAGCAAAATTAACAAAGAAAAAAAAATAGCCGTTGCAAACAACAACAACAAAGCGCAGCATATTGGCAGAATTTGCAAAAGTATGTGTCACATGTCACGATTCCCTTGGACCCCATTTTTACCTGTCACGCGCCAGAATGCAACAGATTTTACTTTTTTTTTGCTAATCGATGTCGTTTTGACAGAATAACGGGCAAAAAAAACAGATTCCTTTACCACGCGTCTTATTTCTATTGGGGAGTGGCTCGAGGAAGTCAGTGACGCGGCAGTCACTACTTCCCCTCCCCATGGGTAAGGTGTGTGTCACCACCTACAATGGTGACTTAACTCACAAAGAGGAGGGAGAGCATCGTGAGTTAGTAGCTACTCACCATTGCATATGCTCTCATAATAGTGAGTCAAGATAGTCGAAACTGATGTGGAAGAGAGGGAAGAGCATGAATGGTTGTGAGGTAACTCACCATTGGTCATGCTCTAATGTATTACGTAGTATAATCTTTATGCCGCTCAAGCATTATATTTGACGTTTATTTATTGATGAAGCAAAGACAATTAGGATTTTGATATGTGAATTTCATATCTGAAACATACTTCCTAATAAGAATTAAGTGGTTACGAAATGGGCTTCTTACATTTACATCTTGTTTCCCCCAAATTTTGCTAGTGGTAGAACCGTAGAATCCATACATGTTGTAGCTTGTTTGTGTAGAAGTTCTACATTCAAAGCCGAAATTTCTCTAAAATCCATCTCTATATTTTAGTGGCCCCGTTCCTGTATGTATCCCCTTTTCATATGTTGTGAACCTGCGTCACCCTTTATAAAACCTGTGTGCATATTATATGATTGAAGTAACAAAACTATTCGTGATTATCTAATTGCATCCATTTATTGACTGGACAAAATATCTAGATGAGATGGAAAGCTGTATGAATAATCGGACCAATTTTGACAGATGAAGTCATTTTGTAGATATATATTTTTCGCAATAGTGTTCTGCTTTAGGATCTCTTTTTATTTAAGAAAATCAAATATCTTACATGAATATAATGCTAGGGTGAGTGAAGTGTATAGTGTTGGGACTTGACATAGTTTTTTTGTATGCAGCCTGTTATACGGACAGTTGTTGAAACAGTTTTCGTGCCATACGTCAATGCAAGACTTTGGAAAGGGTTTACATTGCCCATGTTCCATGGTTTTACCCTTGAAAACGCCCAAACAAATTACCTAGACTCCAGCCTCATTGTTTGCAGCGATTTATCATATTCGGAGTCAGATGATCATGCTCAGGCTTTGGTACAAATATCATAGACCATCTCAGAGGAATGAATATTTGCCCGGGGTTAAAGTTGCATATATTCATACAACCATTTGGGAGCCCTGCTGTCCAAGTAACTGAACTTTGCCATACGAAACAGTCAGATTTTCCCTTCGTACAACTGTATATTTGATTATGATCAATTGCAGTTAGTGTAATTTTTATGTGTATTATGTAAATTATGTATAAGTTCTCATAAATAAGTTAGTACTACGTATGTTAACAATTCTCACTAGGAAAACGCTATCAACAAGTTGTACATTAAAGTTTTTTTTTTTTTTTTTAAAAAAAGTTGTACTTTAAATGTCACAGAAATTTTGGGGTAAATATATATACTTTGTAGTCCGTACGAAGTATAATTTATTTCTTGTTAAGTTTTTGAGGGTAAATGTACTGATAGTGCTAAATTTCTTACCCACATAATTGGCACTACACTTGCGTTGACCCTGTTAGTAGTTACAGTTGGTCGTGCGTGTGGCAAGCCACACCGCCAACTAAATGGTGTGACGTAGAGTTGTCAAAAATTAACCTGATCCGAGAAATCAATTTGAACCGACCTGTATTTGTAAGGACCCGGATCTAACTCGAGACTAGAAATATTGTTAAAACAGGAAACTTGTAACCCGATCGTATCTAACCTGTTAAAATGGAAGATCGATTTCGACCTACTAATGCATGACCCGAACTCGACACCCGATCGGAATATAACGGTTAGGCTAATATGGTTTTAATGATGACAAACTAAAGTAATCAACTAACGTGGTTTTCAAGTGTATGTGTGTAAAGATCATAAATGAATAGTTGTGCCCAAGTCATAAATAATAGAGTTTACTAGAGGTTGATGATTGTGAGATGCTTATAACAAAGAATTAGCAAAAAAATCCGTGGAACTCTTATAGGTGGAACTCAGTCTAGGAACTTGGTATGCATTCTAAATTAACGTCAGTATCCATTCATATTTTGGAATAGAATAATTAAATTAATTAATTAAGTAGAGTCCTATTAATTTGTGAATTCTAGCTAGTCAAAGATTAATTTAAGTAACTAGGTAGTTAATTAGTTAGGTTCCTATTAACTTGATAATCCTATGAAGTTGTGGAATATATCACGTTATATTTAATTGACATTTAGTGGGTTGGTTTTAGGAACATGGAGATCATGCCTAGAAATTAGGACGCAATAATTGTAGTGGTTTAAATCACGGAGTAGTAACCAAGGCATTCTTGAATGCTACGTTTAGGAGTTAGTTCCTCTGAAAGTTCCATGTTCCACTAAAGCTCTAGTTCTTTATGTTCTTCTACGCTTCACATATTTTAACAGGAACTTGAGTGAGTTCTTGTTGTATTTGGAAAGGCTTCGAGTGAAGTCTTGAGAGAGTATTAAACACAACAGAGCGTGAAAGGTATAATCTTTGTATGGAACCTAAGTTCATGGGAAACATAGGTTGATAGAGTTTCCTATTAAGTCGTAACAGGGTCGTTAGCTTGATGAATGTAGCTCGTCGTTAAAATCCCACTAGTCGTGGTTTTATCTTCTTGATAATATTATCAAGAAGTTTTCCACGCTAAATTCTCTCTTGCATTATTTTCTATACTTGCTTTGAAGTTTCTTTTATAATTCTGCAAAAGTTAGAAGCAAGTTCCAAACTACAATTCACCCCTCTATTGTACGTGTTCCGTCCGAATAACAATAACTGATAACAAAACTGGCCTGACCGGACAATGATCCCAACCTGATTCTACACCCGACCGGTTGTCAACCCGTTACCTAATTTTACCTGACCTATTGACAACTCGATTTGGCATTGATCTAACTAAATAGTAACATAAATCAAGTTAATATAATTTTTTTATAATTACCTAATTAAAACAAGTGAAAAGTGTTGTAGTTGTTATTGAATATACGAAGCATAACTTATAGTCCGCATAAAGTTATCGTCTTATTAATTTATTAGTCCTACATTCGTTTAGACTTATATTTATAAGTTATAAATTATAAGTGCTTTTGTAAGGTTATGAACAATTCAATTGACATGCGGAAAAACCATGAATTGCCAGAATCCAAATTAATTGCACATAATCAATTAGCATAATTCAGATTACATAATATGTGATGCGTATCTTCTCTAGCTGCGCCCGAACCGAACACGAACAAGTATAAAATTCCAAATGTTGACCCTCCGTAGATAGTCCACTACATGTTCGGATCCGCCTTAGGTTCAACCAACTAGGATATAATCTAAGTTATTATTAATTCGGATCTCACTATTTTTTTAATTTTTGATAGCAGCTTAAAGAAAATAAACTAAATATTATTAGAAAAGCTAATAAGGGACCGCGCTGCTCCCGTGGCAAGAACGTGAGCCTGGTGAATCCTATCCCTATCGACCTTGTTGACGGAGCAATATTTCAACTCCTTAGCCCGTGCCATTATTTAAGCCAATGTCCACTTAACCTGCAGATCAACACACCCACCTCCCCGAAGCATGTCCACAAGACAATAAGAATCCGTCAAAATTAACGCATACTTCATTTCGCAACGAATATCCCATGTAATTCTTGCGAGGCAAGCCCGAGCTTCAGCTTGGATTGAAGATTCCGCATAGCCGAAGGTGGCCCCACCTTGTAGAGAATTAGCACCTGCCCCGTCATTCTTAATGACCCATGCCATACCCGATTTTTTGACGATTTATTCCATGCTCCATCAACCAGAAGGGTGATAGGCGTGGCAGTCCCCCATTGTCCGAAAGGATCACTCTGAAGAAGCCTGGGGGGAAGAGATGTTGTTCCGGTGGATGAAAATACCTAAGAGCTCCGGAGGTATTACTAATAGTAATATCATGTTGCTCCAACCCTTTAGTGATTAGTGCCATTACCATTGAAAGATCCACATTCACATCTCTGAAAACTTTGTTATTCCTAGCCACCCATATGCTCCACAGGGTGGTAATGAAGTATATGGTTCTAATACTCGAGTGTCCATCCTGGCGTTGAAAAAGCCGGATATAAGAGAGCATCCATTTCGCAAATGGAATGTCACCGCGCAATTCTGAGTGAATCCCTAAGGTCCCACTCCTCCAAGTTTGTTTTGCTATTTCGCAAAAGCGAAATAAAGTGTTGGAAATCCTCTTCCCCGTTTAAGTATAAGTCACAAGCAGAAGGGATGTTTAATCCCATATGATTAAGATTACACTTTGTCGCAAGGGCATTCCTAAGAATTTTCCAAAGGAAAAGTTTCCACTTCGGGGCCACCCGAAGAGACCATAACAAAGAGAAAAGACCCTCAACTTCGAGCCCATTGAGGTAATTCGAATCTTCCCCAAGAATCATATCATATGTCGTTTTAACCGTTAATTTACCTCCCTTATGGTACTTCCAGTAAAGGTAATCCTTGGCTTGATTATGCGGTAGCTCCATCCCAACAATTTGTTTAGCATCGTTAAACTCGAAGCACCTTTTAACTTCCCCATGATCCCATTCTTTTCCCCTCGGCATGATAAAGTGACTCACTCTCCAACCCCTTGCCTCGCTCAGGGTGATAGAAGATTTGAACTCCGGTATTCTACCATTTACCCAACGATCCCTCCCAGCCACAATAGAACTCCCATCCACGACTTTCCAATTACAGCCTGTGAGGAGAATATTCCCAGCCTTAGCTAATCCTCTCATCCCCCAAGAAAAAGCGCCATTGATGATTCTGGTAGGCTTCCCCGTTGAGTGAGGAGAGGGAAATCTGTTGGTGTAGACCCTAGCTAGTAAGGATTGAGGATCATGGTGAATAAGCCAAACACTTTTCATAAGCAAAGCTTTATGATAGGCAAAAATATTGAATATATGTATTCAAGTTGTGAATTTAATTTACGACCATGGGTCATGTATTTATAGGAAAATAGATAGTCGAATCCTGCTAGAATTAGGATAACCAAAACCCTTAGAATTAGGATTTAGGTTAATTACAAACTCTTAGATTTTAGGATAATCCAAACACTTAGATATTAGGATAATCATAAAACTCTTAAGTATGTAGGAGTAGGAAAACGGACAGCTTGTGGCCCAAGTTACTTGTCATGCAAGTAACCTTGGCGCTCAAGCGTCCCTTGCCGCCCACGCCAAGCTCGCAGGCCAGTCGATGGGCTTTGTGCTCGACGCTGGCGCTGGGCTTCGTGGGCTGCCTCGTCGAGCAATGAGTTGGCTCGCTTGCTGGCCTGTCGCTCGTCGTGCTTCCAGTTTGTTTTATGATTCAATAATTTATTTCCGATTCGAACAATAGTTACGTTTCCGATAATATTTCCGATTTAGACAATATTTCCAATTTCGATAATATTTTCGGCAGTATTTCCGATTCCGGCAATATTTCTATTTCCGTTAATATTTTCTGAAACGAACCATATTTACGTTTCCGGTAATATTTTTGACTTCGATAATTTTATATTTCCGTCATGAACTACATCTTTGTTTCCGGCAATATCTTCATTTCCGACAAATATTCTTTCTTTGCCTTTCGATGGTTTTAGCTCCCACTGGAACCAACATCCATCATTTCCGAATGTCCATAATTAGAGTATTTGTTGAATATTATATTTACCTAAATACTTGATCTGTTCACGTACTATTTGTGTGACCCTACGGGTCTAGTCAAGAGTAAGCCGTGACATTAATAATATTAATTCCACTTGAACTGAAGCAACCTCTAACTAGACATTCAGATCACTTGATCTCACTGAATAATTAACTTGTTTAATTAATACTGAACCGCATTTTTTAAACTTAGCATTAAATGCAAACTTGGACCAAGGGCATTATTTCCTCCAGCCTTCCACTTGTTCTTAGGGACAAATGTTCATTTCCTAATTCCTTTGTCGTTTGATGCCTGCTCATAAACATAAGGTAAGAGTTGGTCATCCTTATTGTGTCCAGAGGTACTTCTCGGTGTCAGAGTTCAACGGATCAAATAAACAGATAATCTTAGCGTATGATTCATAACCTATGATTCATCTAAGCACCACCATGCATTTTACAGTTTCTAGCTCTCCGAGTGCCTTGTACAACTTTTGACATCTCATCCTGATTTATTGAGGAGGACAATCCCAATCTTGCGACCTTGAGGCTAGACTTCGTTTGATAGGTGATTGCCCGAGCGTTGCCGTTGTAGTCTCCTTTTACGGTGCGACGTTTGACAACGTCAAAGTAACTAGTTCTCAAACAAGTAATCTCAAGTCACTCATGTATTGAGGATTAATGCCTAATAAGATAATGAAATTTACTTATGACGAATTTTTATCTCTTACAGTAAATTTTCATAGGTCTGTTCGATACTAATCTTATCAAGCAAGTACCTATGCAAATGATTGCGACATTGCCATGTTCACATAGTTCAAGAAACAGAACTACTAGTCATCTTGCATTATAGTCATCTAGTGTTTTATATGCGTCCACCTTTATAGAAAACTTCCGACCATGGACCGTTTTCAACTCTTGACATTCAAGTTCCCGTGATAGACATTTCTTAGTCACATGATTAGTCTTGACAGTCTATCTTGAATATTGTCAAATTGAAAGGATTCATCATTTAATACTAAACCAAGATTAAATGGAATATGAAAATACATTTCATATATGATAAATGTTCAACCCGAATGTTTTACAACCATGGGCCTCTTACCCATCTTTAAAACAATTGATGGAATTCAGAACTATGTGTAATTTCCAGTGCTACAATGTGAGTGTTGTATCTCACTTGTTACATAGGTTTAATTATCATGATTTGTCAATCTTAATGTCCTTTTCATCGAATGCCTTTCGAGATAGGATGATAAGATCTTTTGAGTATGTTTATTACGTGATCTAGTCTTTCTTGATTCAACAGTGGTTCTACACATTTTTTAATGAAGAACCATCAAGTCAGCAGAGATGTGATCTGCTTAAGTTCAGTGAAGAAATCTTAGGTAATAAATACTTAGGTAATAAATACTTTACTTAGGTAATAAACAACTATGTTTCATTGCTTCTTAGGTAATAAATACTTTACTTCAATTGAGGTTGCTAGTGATGCTTGGTTTTTTACTTATCCAAGCAATTCACGGATATGTGGAAGACTTTCCATCTGTATTTTAGAACATAGAAATTAAATATTTAATTTTCCACGCAACAACTCATGGTCTTCAATCCATGTTGCCATTTTAAACCACGATGGTCATAGCTCGTCCTTGACAATGGTTAACTCCAAAGGGATCTTGCTTGATCCTTTGCCAGTGTTTATGCGTGTAGCATCAACATTTAACATATATTTATTTCCTTGAATCAAGAACTATTCCTATTTACCTTTTCAAGTACCATAGGATTGTCTTAATCTCAATCTAGTTGATCTTTACTTAGATCAATAAAGATAGGTATATGTTCGTCATGCCTATAGCCATATGATACATTTTTGGAGATCCTCATATTATATCATACATGATAAATTCTTTTGCAGAATAATTTCAGTAGATATTGAATTCAGCTAAATTCTTTGACATATAATATAGGCGAAGAATCTCAATTTAGACTCTTTGATATTTAACTTAGTAAATGCTTATACATAGTTCAAACATTCATTAGATTTATTCACATGGGTCGAATATCTCCAATGGAGTATTTCATGTTTGATTTAGTAAATGCCATTACTCAATCCAAAACAATACTCTAAGATCTTTGTAAATAGATATTAATACCCGGTATGTACTAAGTTTCGCCTTGGTCCAACATTGATAAATAATTTCAAATATAAGTCATTAGATTTTGAATATTAATTCACAATAGAGAAGATATGTGTGATACACATAGGACCAATTTAGGCTTACGTACTCCCACTAGACTTCTTATACATCCATAATAATCATGTGTATTTTATGAAACTAAAATACTTATTAGCTCCACTAAAATACAGTTCCAATTCCCAATTGCTTGCCTAAATCCATACTTGGATTTCATGATCTAGCATTCATTTCAAGCTTTATTTGGATCCACAAATCCTACGACATGTCATGTTCATTGTTTCTTCCAACATTTTATTGGGGAATACGCCATCCAATTGCCATATGTACCAATATGAAATCATTACTTGATTTATAGACTTGAGCATTACGATTATGCATAAGGTTTCAGCACCATCTACGTCGTGAATTTTCTTGTAACCTTTAGCAACTAATCTAGATTTGTGTGAAGACACACTTCCATGTTTGACTGCAAGTTCTAGGTTTCTCCACTATCTAATAGAAGAATCTCATAGTTTTAGTGACCTGAACTCTATGCCTACATGGGTATAGAACATCAACCAATAGAATATTAATAGCTACTTTGAAAGTCCTTTGAATATTCCATTATCCTTGAAGCACTTGTAAAGTCTTCTGAGATATCTATTCTTTAAAGCCATTTCTAAAATCCTTTAGAGAATAAGTGTTCAGATTTTCTGAAGAACTTCTAAAAGCCTCCGGAATGTCCGTTTATGTTTGTTGTTCGACTCGAAGACTTTCGAGTTCTATTTTCTCCCACTTGTCATTTTGGAAATGAATCTCCAAAAGGACACTATTTCGAGCAAATAAACATTATATTCTCATAATTTGTGGTAGAAATAATACCCTCGTGTCTCATTTGAATAAATCACAATGAAACATATATCTATACTTAGGCCTTAGTTTGTTGGATAACAAACACTAAGCTCCCACTGAATTTATGAACTCTTAGATATATATTATTGAAAATATATTCTGAAATAATTTTTCAATAGCTTTGACAAATATGGTTTAGTTTGGTGGTAGTTGAGCATTTTGTTTAGAAATTATAGGAAAAATCTATATGATTCATCATTGATTGAATCAAGTACCAATTGACTTCGGTCATTCCAATTTAGATATACCATATCTTATGGAGCTCGATCGTGAAATTACAACACACAATCATTGATGATCATTCTTGGTCTAAGTAATCATCAACATGATCTAACCTAGATCTTTATGATTTCTTGCCAAGTGGATTTTATACTTTTTTATGAATCTTTGAACTAGTCAACAAATTCAAACTTATATTACTTTGAGTAAATAAATCCTTATTCACTCAAATCCTGGTGAAATAATAAAATCTTTCGTTAGCTTTGAACTCTATTGTCTAGGTGTTCTAACAATAGTTCATTTTTTTGTTACTTTCAACAAGTAAGACTAACTTGTCTTGAATGATCTAGAAATCACTCAACTTTCAAAAATCCATCAAAATAGAGCTTTAGAACGTTGATTTGTTGATATGGTCTAAGCATCAATGGCAAAGATTAGTGGAACTCAAATCAAGAGATTGATTTGAACCTAGTAAAGTTTGTATTACTAAAGAGTTGTTTGTTTTAATCAAGTGTGTATGACTCAACCCGTAAATAAATAAACAAACATTGTCTTAGTATACTTTGAATGTGAGTCTTTCTGTGTTTGAAACAGAAATTTAGGTTGCCGATTATGGAACAAAATAACCATTAAGTTCCAGCCTTGAAATGACTTAAAACAAACTAGATGACCCTACACTTAATGTAGCAATGCCATGCTTCATTTCCCACTTGTAGGTCATTAGTGTAGCCTAGCTTCAAATGTTTGAGGTATTACCGAAGTAAGAACCTTAAGCGGTATATGATACCAAGGAAGTTTGATTTCTAGACCATTCTCTTTAAACATTAACTTATAGGTGGAAACGGAATTGTAAATTCCTTTCACTTGTTCTTTGTTTTCCTATTTCTTGTACCATTTCTTATACTCTTAAGATAGACTTCTCAAGTATTGACTCTTATACTTTGTTTAGACATGTCCAATGTCATTTGAACAAAGTTCTTACCATTTCATTCATATTGAACATTTCCTTCAACTAGATGATCTCACCAGAATCTTCTAAAGTTATTTGAGTATCGATCTTATTCGAATGTCTAGTAGCTAGACTCATTCGAGAATTAAATGGAAAAAGATATTAGGTTGTTAACCATTTCTAAAGTTGAGTGTTAAACTCAATTCTTTATGATCTCAAAACTACATTGTATTTTGATTCCACAAGCACCAATTGGTTTTGCATTCGACTTTGTTAGTCGAAAACAACCATACAAGTCGCTATAAGAAACGTACATTTTAAATTGTTCATTTTATTTCATTTCCGTGAATCATTCTTGGATTCACTACTAATCGAGGAAATTTATTGTTACCTTTCTAAAATGATGTAATGCAATGGAAGATATTTAATTACAAACAATAATTAAAACATTCATTGAAGCATGCGAAGTCTAAACATTTATTATGAGTAATAACTTGAAAAAGCAAACATGCAATTTTAAACAAGTCATATAACATTTTATTCGAAATATTTAGTTATGGCAGGTGTGAATAAAATGAATCCAACATCCTAAAAATCATTAAATAATTAAGCATGCTTTGGCTTGTCTTAATTCAAAAATATTTTAGGTAAGCAAATCCGTTGCTAATAGCCTAGAAACTACTCTTGGTTGATAGGTATGTCTAAGAACTTATTAGGAAAACCTATCCCATTTTCCAAGGCATAAAATGACTCCTTTTTTATGTTGTTGAGTTCAACCAAAATCAACTTGTACTCACAACTAATTGTGTACCTTACCCTTAAAATCAATAAGTAACACATCGCAATGACGGAAAACTATTACTAGATTGATGTAAAGGTGAGGAATAAGTGTTATTTTGGAATGACACCTTAACTCAATTTTAAAGTTTGGAACTTAAGGCTTTTACTATGTTGGTTAGATTTTAAGTGAGCTAAAAATCCTTAATCATGCAACATAATTAAGCCACAATCTCATGCATAATATCAAGACATATTTAAAACATTAACTAGATATCTTAAACATGCATAAGATTAATTGTGATCTAGTATGACCCGACTTCATCTTGAAACTTCAACTTCAAACTCCGTCTTGAAAGTGGATTGGAAACTCCGTTATCGAATTTCACCATGGAAAGCGCCATTTTCATCAAATAGGATTTGCAATAATTAAACTAATTACAACAAATTGATGGTACACATACCATATTTAAGTAAAAATCATGGTACTTTATACCTTATTTTACATTCAAAATTAATGGTATGCGGACCATATTTTCTATCCTACCTGATCCATACTAGTCACTTTTCGCAACCTGCAAAACAATATATTTACAATATACCATTCACCCCATTCATTTATCAATGAATAACCCATTTAGCAAGTTAGCAGAAAATATGCGTCACATAATATTTGCAATAATTAATTAAGGCTTAAGAATCTACCAATTATTTGACCTTATTAGTTCTAATCAAGTTTGTTAATCCTAAGGAAATAAGGACCTAATCAAGGGTTTAGCTAAAATATGAATAAAATCTCCCACTCAAACCAAGAATTATATGATTTATTAATTTAAACATAAAATGTCTTTCCAAGTCCAATCAGAAACCACAAATTTAATTAAAGTTTAAAGCTCATATAATAATTATTTTAAATCCCTTAATTTAATTAATTAAACAAATTAATTATAATTTATTCAAGGTTTTAATTTTATTAAATAATTAGTCTAAAATTAATTATAATAGTTAAAATAATAAAATTATATTCCAAGAAAAATTATTAGCACGAAGTTAAAGTTAATTAAATTCGTCGCTCCACGGAAAATCAAAACCGCACAAACGCGCACAATAGCCCGACGTCATAGCACGAATTGCATATGCTAAGGCAAGGCTCATGGGCACACAACCCATGCCTCGCCAAGGCTGCAACATTGGCGCGCTAGCCCAATGTGTAACACTTAAAAAACAAGATCCATTCACTGAACATATCCTTAGTAGACCGATAAAACAGCGGGCCAGGCTGGGTCGTATCAGTTTTCCAATCCCATTTTAGCGGGTTGGGCTGGGCCAAGTAGAAGGCCAAACCAGTCTGCCTAAAGCCCATCTTAGTCGGGTCGTGCGGGCTGATCGAGCTAGTTTTCATATTGCAATTTTTTTCCTGCATATTGCATACCGATTATGTCATTACCTTGAATCATTAGAAAACAATATAGTAGCTTTAAACTCCAACAAACTTAGATACCTGTTAAAGATTTTCAACTCTTTGCCTTTTTTTTATTCAATTTATTTTATCTGACTTATTTTTCTAAATTTATTTTGTCTATAAAAACTTTTTAGTCTGGAATTATTTTATTTGTATGTATAACTGACTGAAAAATCTTATTTCCTCCCCCCATTTCTTTTTTAATTCATCACTTGGGATCATCATTTGTCTATGCATCATTTCACCATTAATTATCTTTAATTTTCTATTATAAAAATTATAAAAAGTTGATATTTTTGAAAAAATATTTTACATGATAATTATGATTTTTATATATTAGTAAAACATTTGAGTCAACTACGTAGACCATCTTATAAGGCAACTATAATGCAGGACCACCGAGATAAGAACACTCACATATGGTTTTCATAGTCTTGCTTGGAGAAGGCCTACCAAGGGAAGTAATTTGTTTGGTTTTAACAAGGAAAGTCAATTCACATAAATATATTGACATCATTAAGGATATGTATTGAGAGTGCTAGCACAAGTGTGGGATCAGTGTTGGAATGACAAAGGAGTTTCGTACGACAACAAGGGTTCCTCACTTAGTCCTTTCTTTTTTCCATAGTTATGGACAAATAGACAAGTTCAATTCAATACGTATGTCCCCTTTTGGTAATATATTCCCCTATTTGCCAAAAAAAAAAAAATTCAATACGTATGCCATGATGCATGTTCTTATAAGAAGGTGAAGAAAATAATTGGAATATGGGGACACATTTTGGAATCTCGTGGCTTTAAGTTGAGAAAAAGTAAGAGGACATATTTGGAGTGTAACTTTAGCGGTGATAGAAGCAAGGAGGTAAGGACGATCACCTTGATATAAGGTTCACATTTCTTCCGCTATCTAGGACTACTATCCAAAAGAATGAAAAGTTGGTTGGAGATGTTTCCCATAAAATGAAACCAGGTTGATTGAAGTGGAAGAGCGTTATGAGGTTTTTATATGATCCGCATGCCTTGGTTGTCGAAGGAAGAATTCTACCGTGTAAAAATTAGACATGAACTGGTATTGAATGTCACATTCATAAGGGTGAATGTGACAGTGATGCGTAATGTTGTGTTGGATGCGTGTCCATACAAAAAAGGATCGATTGAGTAATGAGGCAATTGGGAAGAAAGTGACGGTTGCAACATTTGGGAAGAAGATGAGGGCAATTGACTTAGGTGGTTTGACAATGTAAGTCGGAGACCAAATGATGCACAAGTTAGAAAGTTTGAAGAGTGGCAAACTTATGAAACTGGGGGGGCAGGAGATGACCAAAACAAACTTGGAAAAGCATGAATGAGAGTGATGCAATTATATTAATGAAAGTATGAAATTAGACAAGGTAAAGTAGATGGAGACAAAAATCTCAATTTTTTAATTTTTATTTTATCTTAAATTTTTTTCCTTAACATCTTTGTGTCTGTTTTTTAAACCGATTTTGTTTTCTTGTTTCCTATTTTTTGTATGTCATTAATTACCATCATCTGCAATTTATCAATTTTCGTGTTTTCTGTATTTGACATAACTTTTTACTTTTTCTTGATTCACATTATGCAAACGGTTTCTTATGATAGTTCACGTTAGTCGAACTCAAATCACTTTGGGAATATTAGACTTTATTGTTGTTATTGCAGTGTAAAACATACGAGTCAAAATTAGTAAATTATGCATAGCGTAAAAGTCAAAGTACTTATCTATCTATTACTTTATACTAAAACAGACACCAGGAATGACACATGTCATTTTATGGTGTAAAATTTTCCCGCCAAAAATCACTTTCCTAAAAAGTATATCTGTTTTATTTTATTTTTATTCTTTACCCTTTTTTATAAACTATTTATGTAGGGAAAAAAAATTAGTTTAGAATCTATAAAATAGACACCAGGAATGACACGTGTCATTTCCCGATGTAAAAATTTTCCGCCAAAAATCACTTTCCTAAAAAATATATCTGTTTTATTTAATTTTTATTCTTTACTCTTTTTTATAAACTAAATATGTATGGGGAAAAAAAAATTAGTTTAGAATCATGTTAATAATAGATACAACGTAATAATAATTTTGCTAAATACTTTGTGGTAATATTTTAGTCAAATCGGTATATTAATAATGAAAAATATATTAACTCGATGTCATATTGGTCAAATTAGCATATTACACATATATAATATGCATATTCGATGAATAAATTTAAATGACTATGTTTAAACAAATTTATAATTATGCAGTAGTTTGGGAATATTCAGTTAAATATTTTGTAAAATAAATTTTCATAATCCGTGCGTCAGTGCGTGCACGGGATCTAATCTAGTACGGAGTATTAAAAAAATGAAACTCAGGTAGCATGAAATAAATTAAAATGAGTTTCACTCCGCACACAAAAAAAAAAAAAAAAAAAAAATCATTATTGGCAACCCAAACATGAACTTGACAAGCTGACCGTACGAGCGAGCCGGCTAGAGGGTGTAGGTGCCTACATTGTAAACGGTAGAAAACCCCTCCAAAACCCTGTACTCCCCCTCTTCCATTCTCCATAACCAGCATAGAAAAATGCAAGTCGTTCTAACAACTCCATCACCAAGCAACACACCTTATCTTCACAGTTTCAATGACCCCATTTCACTTTCAGCTTCACCATTTCCAGCTCCAATTCAACCACCCACAGCTCAAAATCTCTCTCTAAACTACAAAGCAAAACTGGGTCGGGTCGAAGCAGTTAAAGGGTCTGGTATATTCTCTGCAATTGGCCGTGCTATTGAAGAAGAAGAGTATAGAAAAGCGAGGGCTGAAGTTCAAAGAAAAGGGTTTGAAATTGAAGGGTATTCAATTGAAGGTATCTCTATTGGTGGCCATGAAACTTGTGTTATTGTTCCTGAATTGAAGGTTGCTTTTGATATTGGGAGGTGCCCTTTGCGCGCTGTTCATCAGAATTTTGTGTTCATTACTCATGCCCATCTTGATCATATTGTAAGCTCTAACCCTTATCCTAAACTCTCATTTTTAGTGAATTCACGATGCATACTTTTATGCCTTTTGAATTGGCTTCATTAGCTTGAAAATAATTAGATTTTGATTAACGGTTAATTATGATGTGATTAGTGACGAATTGGTGGGAATATGAGGTAAGTTAGCAATTGACAACAATAGAAAAAAAAGGGTAGTAATTGTCAACTTTTAACAACTTAGGTATTAATTGGCAAAGTTATGTAATAATTAACAAATTTTCCTTTTTACAATGAAATTATTTAAATAAGGTAATCCATATAAAAAATAATGAAATAATTTTTTTTATAATTATAGTAAATATGTATTTGTTTTGTCTTGTAAATTAAAAATTAGAAGATAGAAATTGCAGGCTAGTCATATATTCCTATGTAATTAGAAAAAAAATAGTTGCAACACAAATAATTTGTGGTAAGTTGGGACTTTTATAACTTTGCAATGAGAAGATGCTTGGATGACCATCCAGAGAGGTTCAATCTAATGTGGGAAACTTGGAATTAAATGCCATTACAGTGTCAAATTGTCAATACATATATTATTCTTTTCTTTGAAACCAGTGTATCCTTCTCCGTCCTATAAACTTGAATTTCTATAGCATAATTCTTGAGGGAAACACTATCTTCTATGCCTCTTTATTTTTAGGCACCATTTGGGTTGGGCACAGTATCATAACTACCCATGTGACCAAACAAAAGAGAGAGAGAAAAATAGAGTTAAAATGGTAAATATCAAATGTGTAGAAGGGTATGATAGTTATTTGGTGTGTGAACACATACAAAAAGTGAATGGAAGCATACCAGAAGTGGTGCAATTAATATGTAACTTCCAAAAAGGGAAATGGTGCAATGAAAAAAAAGAAAACAGAGAAAGTATTTTTTATTTGTTCATATGAATACTGCCACTGCAGTAGTCTAGCAGTGAACCAGTGGTGTGCCGACGATGCTTGTTTGGTGGCCATATCACAAAAGTGTTGCATTGGATGTGATTGAAATGCGACAAGGACTGACAACCGATGATGTGGAGTCTGCAATTTGGTCCTTGACTTTGCCAAGAGTAATATAGCAACCCAGTCCCACCATCCTCATCTCCGAACTCTGTGGCTGCCCGTTCTATTGCTCACAAACTCTTTTTGAGACAAATCCATCCTCGGGCAAGAAGGAAATGTGCTTGTAGTAGACGTATTTGTTTGCTCTGTGATCCAAGTTCAAATCAAAGAGTTGTTTTTTCTCTTTACTCGATATGGTGCTCGGTTATCTCTTTGGGAATATTTTTGAATGTACTGCAGTCTGCAGGTTTAGGTTGAGTACTGGTTAGATGGGTGATTTTGGTACATGGAGCGTCTCGGCTGTCGGATGGGTGATTATCTGTATGTGGGACGTCTGGACTTAGGATTAAGCGTCGTTTTAGCTCTTACCCGGCAAACTTTTTTGTAATTCATGAGTATAATAATTTGTTGGTTCCTATTAGTTTCTTTATCTTATAGATGGTGAATTTTGCCTCAATTTTTAAGTGGTGCCCTTTTGTTTACTTGAATTTTTTCATTTCTTTATTCAATTTGAGATCCAAGTGATAAGGCTGTTTTTATCCTCAATTTGGTGGACATGCTAATATGCTATAGGGTTGATGGTTGTAGGCTTCACTATTGTGCTTATGTATGCTTTATGATTGCCATTTCCGGTCGTGTCTTTAAGACAAATTGGTTATGTTTTCTCTGTTTCAAACATCCAAAACATATAAAAGTAACTGACTTTGTTGTATTATTTCTTGGTCTATTTCTCCTACCGAGGTACTTTCCTTTCTTGTTGCAGTGACATACTGACAGTTCCACCCTTGAACCTGGCACATGTTAAAGACAGAGACGAAACCTGAAAGAAACATAACTTTGATGGATATGATTAGAATAAGAGATTCTCTTAATCTCTGATTTTTTGTGAATTCATGATGCAGGTTTTTGTATCCTTTTTAATTGAGTTCATTGGCTTGAAATTAGTGTTAGACTTGGCTGATTTCTGTGTAAATTAGTCAATTATGTTCCTAATGGCTAATAGGATAGGGTCGGCAGCATGAACCAAGATCTTACCTACGGGGTTCATCTATAGAGATCCTCTTTTGTGTTAAATGCTTTTCTAAGTTCAAATGCCTAAAGTGCAAGTTTTGGTAGTTGATAATACTAATTTAACAGCCCATGTAGGCATGTAACATATGTATTATGCTTTTCTTAATAATCACCAATTTCTAGAGAAGAACCATATGCTAAGTGTTGTGTTCGCTCCATTACATTGATGAAACTTTTCCTTGGCCAAAATGTGAAACATTTGAAAACTTTCTTGCACAGTGAGAAGGATACTTGGTCTGCTGAGCTATGGTAGTGTAAGTACTGTCCGTGCTTTTGTTGTATAAAGTTCCTGCTGTGTATTCAGTGGGCATCCAGTATAAGGGTCACGGTTATCAAGTCTTTTTAAATGAACTCAGGTGTTAGTGGATATGGTCTAGTATTAATTGAGTCATTGCCTTATTTGTCCTTGTGGATGTATGATATGTTTTTACACCGTTTCTGACTGTCACAGTCCAGTGCTCTTTCTTGGGAAATTATGTAGTAAGATGCATATAAGAACTTGAGACTGCTAGTATCTCAATTTTTTCTTTGGTTAAGGTGAATTTGCATCTTGTTCAGAGGAGACCCCAAATCTTCTTTGCTTACTGAATCTTTGGGTAGTTGGGGAAGATCATCGATCTTTGTTGAAACTTGTGTTCTTCACAGCCTAAAACCATCGACCAACCAGGGTGGTTCCATCTATGCAGTTTTTATTCTCAACTTGATAGACATACTAATATGCTATAGGGTTGATGGTTGTAGGCTTCTAGTTCACCCTTTAATATTTTGCTTATGTATGCTTTATTATTGCCTTTTCCGGTTTGTGTTTTTTGATAACTTGGTTATGTTTTCTATGTTTCAAGTACCCCGAAACATAAAAATATTGTGACTTTGTTGTATGGGTTCTTGGTCTATTTCTCCTACAGAGGTACATTCCTTTCTTCAGTGATAGTTCCACCCGCGAACCTGGCATAGAAAAAAGATAAGAGAATAAACCTGAAAGAAACATAACTTTTATGGATATGATTAAAATATGAGATTTTCTGATTGTTAGTGAATATGTGCATCTTAGGAAGAGGTTACTTTGCATTTTACTTAAATGACAGTTCCACCCTAGAACCTGGCACATAATAAAGAGGAGGCTAAATCTGAAAGAAACATAACGTTTATGGATATGATTACAATAAGAGATTCTCAGATTGCAATTAGTGAATATGTGCATCTTAGGAAAGGTTACTTTGCATTTTACTTTAAATGAGGCTCTAACTCCTTTTTCTCAACTGAAATATTGTTTGGGTTAGGGAGGATTGCCGATGTATGTAGCAACCCGCGCTCTTTATAGCTTGAAACCACCAACCATCTTTGTGCCACCCAGCATTAAAGATGATGTTGAGAAATTATTCGACATTCATAGATCCATGGGCCAAGTGGAGCTTGATTTCGATTTAATAGCACTTGATGTTGGTATGTTGATTTAATGAATTTGTTTCTGCATATCTTTCTTTAATCCTGTCAGATTTTCCCTTCCATTTTTTTAAACTATATTACTTGTTGTACTGAAGGGGAAACATATGAATTACGTAACAACCTTGTGGTGCGACCATTCAAGACTCATCATGTCATACCCAGCCAGGTATGCTTTACTTGAATCATTCACTGATATATTATATTGATCCACTTAATCCACTTGAGCACCTTGAACCTCATCTTATGACATCCATTAGCTTTGATGGTATAGCTTTTGTAATATCCTTCATTCTTTTTCAATTGTTACTTCAACCCTCTGCACACATATTAAGGAAAATTAAAAGTAAGCAAAGTGTTGATCAAGGGAAAGACATTATGCATAAAGGGAGAAAAGCTTTGTTGTTGTTGTTGTTGTTGTTGTTGTTGTTGTTGTTGATGTTGTTGTTGTTGTTCTTCCATAAAAGGGAAATGCAGCAATTAAAAAAGAAAGGAGGAAGTGTAAATTGCAATGTCCTGTAGCTTTTGGGTAAAACATAACCCTAACGCAAATTATAATATGCTCCCAAGTCCCATCCTATCATTTGGCTGCGTAAGACCAGCAGTATTAGTTGTCTACCTGTCTTCACACACACACACATAATTTACAGCGCTTATGAGGTCGAAACTGAAAATCTTGCATGTGTGTATCATCTGATAGTGCATATGCTTGATGTAGGCAATAAAATCCGTTCTTATTTAATATTGTGTTATGTCAGTTGTTACAGTGATGGCTAATAATAATCAGATTGCGTGCTGACTGTACTCGCACAGTCACATATGCTACAGCTTGATAGATTTCGACTCTCTACTTCTCCATTTCCAGGGATATGTTATATACTCAATTAGAAACAAATTGAAGAAGCAGTACATTCATCTAAAAGGGAAACAAATTGAGAAGCTGAAGAAGTCTGGTGTTGAGGTTAGTTCCTTTCATGATTTTCCTCCTCCCCCTCTTTTTGACAGTACTTTGACACTCCCTTTTTTTTTAGATCACAGACATGATATTGTCTCCTGAGGTGGCATTCACAGGAGATACAACATCAGATTTTTTGCTTGAACCACGTAATGCAGATGCACTAAGGGCGAAAGTTCTTATTACTGAGGTAATCACCTTCCTCTTTGTGTGGGTCCTGTGGGGTTTACTTAATTTTTTTGTTTCCAGTACTTTATGGGTCATATGCCCTGTTAATTTTTAAAGAGAGAGGAGCAACCTATTGGTTCACGGGCCTACTCATTATGGATCATGCATTCGTGCGTCTCATTATTAATCCTCTTAAGAGAGGTGTTAATTTAAAGCAACAGAATTCAACACCTCTACAGTTTCATTGAGTATTTTCCCTCTTAAAGCAAAAATACTCATACTTGGAACGCATTGCTCCGTTTTTTTTTTCTCTCTATCTCTTCTCCCGTTCTAAACTCAGTTCTGCTGTGTGTGTGTGCATATGATGTACGTATGGCTTACAGCCTGGTAGCATCCCGCATATCCGTACCATACAATTCAAATTGAATTTTGTACTGTGTAACATTGTTCCTACTGTCATTAATGGAATCATGAAATGGTTATTTATTTATACCTTCGACATATCATCTGACTCATCATGATGGCTTTTAACAGGCAACTTTTCTAGATGATGGATTTAGCATTGAAGATGCACGTGAGCGCGGTCACACTCATTTGTTTGAGGTACAGTGTGCATATCCAACTCTGTTTGACATCCTAATATTTTGAGGTTTAGCAAGGGCTTAGCCTTGTGGTAACTAATTCCTTTGCTGTCCAAAAATATCTCCTTCATATTACATGATAGTAGAGGGATTTCCTGTGAAAAAGACTTAGGTTTGATTGTTGAACTGTGGGGTTGAATGTATGTACTGGTCCAATAACAGGGGCATGTTGCAGGAAACCTTTTTTAGGACTCAATAAAATGAAGGTATCTAAGCGGTGATTTTAACATTCGAAGTATGCATGCATTTTTAAAGGATGTCGTACTCTAAATGATAACTTAGTGACAAATATGCAAGTATGCAACTGTAAGATAGAGAAATGACACACTTTTTAAAGAAATTACTGGGATGGGGGAGGGAAGGAGGGGAGGCTTAGTCCATTTGAGGAAGAGAGATATGGAAAGAAACTACCTACCAGAAAAAAGGAATGTTGAAACTTTTTGAATTCATATTGTATGGTTTAACTGCAGCTTATTGAACATGCCCAGTGGATTCGGAATAAAACAGTTTTGCTGACGCATTTCTCTTCCCGCTATCACCTTGAGGTAATAACCCAGTTTGCTCTTAATGCATTTGTTATTGCCAGCCCCAGCCTGTGTAAGATCAGTTATATTGGAGGCATCCAACGCTTGAATTTTCTCACCCTTTTTTCCCCTAAATTTCAGGATATTCGACAAGCTGTATCGAAGTTGCAGGCCAAGGTATCAGCTAAAGTAATCCCCCTTACGGAAGGCTTTAAGTCTATGCACTCATGAACTAGGAAGTAATTTTTTTTTAGGGCTTTGTAATTATAACCATTTGTAATTATACTTGGACATTTAGAAATTTATAAGCCAAAACCCGTCTTTTTTTCCGGAGTTCTTTATTTCATTCTTTATCAACGTGTTTCAAAACTATCTTGTATGGTTGGTGTTACTGAGGTATTCTTCAATAAGTTGGTAAATCTGTAAATGTCTTTGGACAATGCTTATTCAAAAAGGGGGAAATGCAAGTATGCGGATAAAGAAATAGGAATGGGTGGTTCACTGGTTCTTTCATTGCATGAATTCTAACTAGAAAAAAGATCCCCCTCAAAAAAAAAAAAAAACTAGAAAAAAGATCTCTTTATTACTTTCAGAATTTTGGGAAGAAATTATATTGTACATTTTGATAATGTCTCATCTCTTTCAATATGCGCAAACTGCGCAAGTTGTTCTTACACTTTTACAAGCTGCATTCAAGTAAAACTAAAAACCAGTTGAAGAAAAAAAAAACTGAAATACCTATTTCTACACAGGGGGCAGTATGTAGCCAATTGCTTGTTGGTTCAGTGGTGATTGGGGCTGAACTTGATAGGGAGAACCCGTGTTCGATCCCCCGCAACAATAATTGGGAGGGGACTGGAACCTAACCACCCAGAACTCGCCCCGAATCCGGATTTGCCCTAAGGGAGAACCGGGTGTTAACACCAAAAAAAACACAGGGGGCAGTATGTAGCCAACGATTTCATCAACTACATCTCAATTTTCAAACTTCTGACATGAATGTTGTACACCAAAATAAGAAATCAGGGTACTTTAGTAAACAACAAAGATGTATTTGTTCCTCCAAAGCCAAAAGAATTCGACATAGCTGTTGTAATAGTCATTTGTTTCGATGCAGTCAATGGCATAAAGGCATCTGAAAATACAAGATCTGGCTGGGAAAGATTGAGAGTCAATGGCGCAATTCCCTGAAATAACACAACCATCATAAACAATTCTGGATTCCTAATGAATGCAATTATTAAAAACTTTATACAAATTAAATATTTCTTGTTTTGGTTCTCAGACTGATACGTTAAGACTTATCGTTTATTATTCTAAGCTAGTATCTAAAGCACCCATCAGACCAACAACAAAAAGCACCTAAACGTCAGAATCAGAAATAAGATTTCATTTCAGCACATTTTAGGCAAGTTCATTATGCGTCAAGAAAGATTGCTCTGTATATTTAGTAACCGAAGAATTAAGTGGAGACAGACTAACATCAGTAGAGTAGCTCTATTGTTATCTTTGTGTTTCACAAATATATGCGTAAAACAACTGTAGTACTAAAAATAAATGAAATATGATGTCTTTAAATGAGTTATCAACATTATGAACTATAGCAATAAGATAAAATGAAAATGCTTACATGCTGAATAGATAAAACAGTGAATATAGCTTCTACAGCTCCAGCTGCCCCTAAAAGATGTCCAATTGCACCCTGATGTAATCATACACAAAAGGCAGACCATAACTCAGTAATCAGAGCATTGTAACTTCAATTCATTTTTCTACCCATATTAGAGAGGAAAGGAAGAAGGGGGGTGGATTTGGGGTGGGGCAGGGCACTAAGGAGGGAGAACTGGAGATGGGAGGAGGTAAGCGATGGTGAAAAGTTGAGCATTTTTCCCTTAAAAAAAGAATACATTTTCAACCTAGGGATCAATAAGAAAACAAATATTCTTAGAAACGGAAAATTTTTCCTTCCAAGTTCCAACCAAACAAAGTCTTGGCATTTAATATTCAACAATATCATTCATTTTCAGACATAAAGTACAAGGCAATGGAATACAACAAAATAATGAGAAAACATGAACGGTGCTAGGCAGTAGAAAAACAAACTTCTTTTCTTTAGAGTCTAAGAATGTCGGATGGTACTTCCTTAGATACAACAAGATTCAACATTGTCCCTTCTGAAATCACTTTCTCATAAGAAGCATCAACCCTAAGCACATCTCAAGTATAGAGTGATATTTCCACTTTAACTCTTTTATTAGACTGGAGGTCCCTAAGAAACAGTTACTCATACGTCTAGAATCTTGACCTCATGAATCTTATCACTGCTGGATAATGCAGGGAATTTTCTTCTTGCCTCGTTGTTGCACTATTCTAGGCAACTCTAGCTGTTCCCATAACCAATTGTAATGAAAATGAAACCAATTTGATGGAGTTACAAGTTACAACAGGAGAAAATAAATTTCCCTCTGAGAGCTGCGAAAGTTGACCCAACCAACAATCTGGTCTGAACTAAAAACTACAATGGCGAGTTTGTGCCGGGGGTTGTTGACAGAATTATTTCATATAATTAAACATAGGATTGGGAATTCCATTTCCGATGGAGCCAAAGATTCATTTGTTCTTTTGGCCGTGGGATGTAATGGACTAAATCAAAATGGCTCTTAAAACCTCTTCGCTTTCTTTCCATGAAGCAGAAGATGGTCGTCCCGTTGTTTTCCCGTTATCGCTTTTGGGTCAATTGGAAACAACCTCTCTGCGATTGCAGGGGTAAGGTTGCGTACACCCGACCCCCCTTACCCTGCTTCTTGCGGGAGCCTCTTTAAGGAAATGGGGTAATGATAATGATAATGAAACATAGGATTAGGAAAATACTTCCTGCATTCAGTCTGTTTACTCAAAAAAATTCCAACATATTTGAATTTAGTTTTTTCTTTAAAAAAATGGTTAGATTCAAAGAATCCATTAAATCTTAGGGTTTAGTTTTTCAACCCATTTTATTTGAGATACTTTCAACCCCTTTATTATTGAAACAAACAAGAACCCTACCCAAAACGACTTTTCAACTAGCTATGATCAATATTTCAAATCAACATCATCATATAAAACTGAGAGGCAATATGGCAGAAAAAAGTACATGGAGAGTGACAGAAAATCGTTCACATTCCAATTAAAGCTATAGGGTGCACAAAACATATCTCCAAGATCATCATAAAGAAGTCAAGGAAACATCTTCGTCAGAGCTACTTTCAAATTTACCTTTGTTGAAGAAAATGCTAAAGTACCAGACTTTGCATGCTCACCAAATGTTGCTTTCATTGCAGCGCCTTCTATTGCATCACCTGAGCATATATGCAAATTAGCTATAACAGGACCAGTATGCAAATTCAATACACACCTTAAATCAGTGGTTAAAATCAGAAAGTTAAGTCATTATGAAAAGATTCAAACAACTTACCTAAAGGTGTTGATGTAGCATGAGCATTCACATAATCCACCTTGTTAGAATGAAGACCTGACTGAAAATCCCAGATGAGCAAGTATTATTTATTCCCCTACTTTCCTTGAATTCATTGAAGTTACAATAAACAAACTTTTTATTCACTTTTGTCCTCTTATGTAATACTACAAAGCATAAATTTAATGTGTTATTATTGGCCCAAGTTTTGGAGATGGAAAACGAAGGAGGTCCTTGAGAGTTGAGAGTTGAGACTTTGATTTGCCAAAACTATGCTCTCTACCTTTTTTGTAAGACATCAGCTTTTCATTGACATGAACTTAGGATAAAGTTTCAGGCACTCATTTATTAATTTTGTACACTAAATACTTAAAAAGACAAATTGAAATAATAGAAACCTCAAGGAAGTTTTCTTCTTGCTTTACCATTAGTCCCCTACTACCAAATTGCCCACCGCAACTTAATTCTTCAGTTCAAATAGAGAGATAAAACCAGTAAATATAAGGTGTGAACTGTACAGCATATATTATCTAACAGAACAGGAGCAGCTTAAGATATACGGTGGAATGTTCAATCTTCATAAAATCATAAAAGGCATATGCTACTATGCCAGGCACCAAAATTCCCTCTCATCTGTATCTCTTACGCTACGTCGATATAGAAGAATGTACAAAGGTAATTATGCATCTAAATGAACAAGTAAATCTGTAAAGCCAGTAACTTTACCTGCTTTAAAGCACTTTTCATTGCCATGATGGCACCTCTTCCATCGTTATGAGGTTGGGTTATGTGATACGCATCACCTGCAAGCTAATGAATGTCAATAAACCTCATAAAGAAAGATCCCAATTTCTGAGAGAAAGTAGTTTGAGAAACAACCTGACATCCCATAGCCACAAAGCTCTGCATAAATTTTTGCCCCGCGTTCCTTCGCATGTTCAAATTCCTTCAACACAAGGAAATATGCTTTAGATGGTAGAAGAGGAAGGAATAACTACATTAAGACCACATTGCTGATCAGAACTGAGAAGTGGTAAGCAGGGATATCTAACAGTGCAACTTAAATTAATAGCACAAAAGATAAACATGATATCTGGAATGGATCATAGTGAACAGCTAAAGAATGCACACACAAACAGAACTGATCAAATTACCTCTAATACCATGACACCGCTACCTTCACCGATTCTGTAGATAGAAAACACGTTATCAAACTATAAAAGCAACAAAAGTACCAAAAGAATAAAGATACCCAGTAAGTTCAACGAATCCAATGAAGCTGGAAAGACTTACACAAAACCATCACGTCCAACATCAAAAGGCCGAGAGGCTTCACAAGGGGAAGAATTGTACTTCGTGGATAAAGCTTTTAACCTGCATGTTAAAAGAAACTACTCACTATTTTTATTTTGAAAAACTACATTTACATCAGTTGGACTATGTCAGGGGTGGAAGGGAACGGAACACATTATGGTTTTAAGGCCTTAAGGGTACCGTTTGAGATAAATATCATTAGAAGCAAGAAATGAAAACTGTTCATGGAAACGGAAAGCATTTATAGCCTCATATGCCTTGAGCAGAGAATACCAACCACCCACTCAACGAAAAAGCATTTAGCCTAAAATTATACTTCCTCCAATTGCACCATTTGGATTTTGACACTATTCACACTCGCATATGAATATCTTTTGTAATTTATATGCAAGGATCCTAAGGAAAAATATATAGGCATGTAGGGTCTTGTTAGATTCGTCTCGATATATCCTCTCAAAATACCAAATTTTTTATAATTTTTACTAATGTATAATTAGAGATATTATAAGTTAAAGATGTGCATTGGCAAGCATGAAACCGAATACCAACCAACCACTCCACGAAAAAGCATTTAGCCTAAAATTATACTTCCTCCAACTTTTAATAATTGCACCCTTTGGATTTTGACACTATTAACACTCTCGTGTGAATATCTTTGTACGGAGTAATTGATATGTAAGGATTCTAAGGAAAAATATAGGTATGCGGGGTCTTGTTAGATTCGTCTCCATATATCCTTTCAAAATATCAATCTTTAATAGTTTACTAATGTATAATTAGAGATATTATAGGTTAAAATGTGTATTGGCAAACATGAAACCTTAAATGGTGCAATTATTAAAAAAACCAGAGGAAGTAAATAAATGTAAAACCAGCATACGTTGTCTACAATATCATCACCAACATCAACCCAAAAGACCTAACAATGCTCCTTCCCCAAGACGGTGGGGTATCTATCAGTCTAAGATCAGCAGAGCAATTCCCCACTGATGAAAGAGGCAAAAGAAACTATAGTTTATTCCAGTGAACTTACATGTTTTTATACAGTTTCATTGCATGTTAATAATGACATTACCAGTATAGTAAAAGGTGGGTGCCTAAGCAAGATAACCCTGATTCTAAAAGCACATTAATTTTGAATGCTTGAGACATTTTACTCCTGATGCCCAAAGTCTCCAAACTAACAAAAACATCTTATTTACTCCTTATCTTCCTACCATGAAACCACAAAATTTTAAGTAGCAGCTATAGGTTGATCCGTTTGGTATGCAAGGATAGCTAAGAGATAGAACATAAAAGTCATATAACTTAGCATTCGTCCAAGATAAAAACAAGTTCTGGACCACTGGGTCAGCCAAGTTCAATCATATTTTCTTCAATTAACTTTTAGAATATAGTCTGACATCCTTTATTTCACTTATAACTTTTTGTGTTTTGAGGAAAGATCAGGGGGGGTGGCTTTTCCTGAATCAAGACCTTTTTGAACCAACGATGCTTTGTTCTTTTCATGTAAGAGCGATACCTGCAAAAACCTGCAACAGATAAGGCATCAATGCTGGCTTCTGTTCCGCCAGCCACCATTACATCTGCATCTCCAAATAGAATCATACGAGCAGCGTCTCCTATGGAATGCGCCCCAGTGGCACAAGCTGTCACTGCCGCATGGTTTGGTCCCTAGATTCAAAAACAAGACTGTACATGCATATACTCTTTCAAATATTCGATATATTTGTGCGAAGACTTTGAACAAACATGCTTAAAGAAAAATACATACGAGAGAATTGTGACCTCTAAATACAGTATGGCATCAGATTCAAAATTCCAACATGCCCCAATCACAGTTTAAATGTGACCCTTCCATACCCTCACTGACTAAAGGTGAACCTTAGATGTCTAAGTCTTGTCAAATTATTACAATAGTGTTTCCGTAGTTCAATTACTGAAAAGGATAGAATATTCTGATCAAATTTACATATTTTGTCCGTTTTTTTTTTAACTTGCACCATTTGGGTTGGGCACAAAGATTAAGAAAAACAGTAAATATCAAAATTGCCCATATGATAACAAACAAAAGAGAGGGAAAAAGTAAGGTAACAATGGTAAATGTGAAATTTAAGTAAGGGTAAAGTAGGTATTTAATGTGTGAAAACACCAAAAAGCATGTGAACACATACCATAAAAGGAAATGGTGCAACTAATATACAACTTCCATAAAAGAAGATGATGCAAGTAAAAAACACGGAGGAAGTATTATGCGGAGGTTGAAGGATCCTCATAAGGCATGCTTCTTTGCCTGGGATTTGGGAGGCAATAAAAGGGAAGATAATTACCAAAGACTAATTATTTAAAGAAAAGAAATTTCACTTCCGCACATTACGTGCAACCTTTGTGAGGAAGAGGAGGAACCAGTAGAACACCTCTTACTTTTTCCTATGGGTTCTCCGCTTGTTGCGTTTTAGATATCCACTTAGATTCAATGGCCCAGATAAAAAAGAATTTGATAGCATGGAAAAGAAGGTCAAAGCATAGGGTGATTAATGCCATGTGTATGTGGCAAGAGAGGCCCTGGTAATTTTTGAAGGTATTTCTTTGTTCATGTCAAGCCGTCCAAATATTAAACCTGTCTCAAATAACAGATATATTTGATAAAATTTGCTAATTTTGACCACAAACTTCTTAATGTATTGGATTATAATGTGAAAAGCATATTGCTTATTTATTTGTAGAAATAGTTACTCAAAACCATCATTTGATAGTTTAACCATGTAGCGATAGAAACTTATTAACAAAGCTAACAGGGTATAGTGCCTAGGCAAACTGTAAGAGAGATATAGATTGATTCCAGAACTTGTAATTAACTCTTTTTTGGGTCTTGTTTTGAGGTGGTGTAGCCTCTGTTTTGTTTTGGTTTGTCTTGGTTATTGGGGACGTCCATTAGGAATGGATGGAGGAAGCAATGCCATTACTTTTATGTAGTAAATTTCATTTCCTCAGATACACCAGATTTGTATCTGATACATTTAAATTTGATAAATCTAGATCAGAAAAGTATCCAGGTAATTATTGTAGGATTGGATCAGCGAAATTCTATCAAAATCTAATTCATATTGCTATACATAAACTAAAAAAAAGGGACTGCACTGTCAATAATATAACACCAATCATTATCTAAAATTCTGCATAAATGAAGAACAAAGTGATTACATGAATCCCTAGGCAGCATGTTTAAGGTTCCCCTCAAAAGAAAAGGGCAGCAAGTTTAAGGTTTATCTGAACCAGGGGGAAGTTCAGAAGATTTAGAAAAAACATGGAGATCCAAAAAAAAGGGGGGGAGTCAAAAGCAAGAATACCTGGAATCCATACTTCATGCTCACATGGCCAGAAGCCATGTTGATTAATATCCTAGGAACAAAGAATGGACTCAGACGCCGAAGACGCTGCACACGAGGAACAGACTTTGTCAACCTTAGATTTTCCCTTCTTACTTAGAGACAGTAGTTAATTTCTTGCTTAAACAAAAAAACATAAAACCCCCGGCACGCAATTGACAACTAGGGTATATTTTAAAAAAAAAAAAATCTTTGAAACAACACAGCAAAGAAACCAAGCTGATTAAAGTGGATAGAAATTGTACTCCGTTTCTAAAATGCTGATCACATTTTTGATCTTGGTATGAAATCTCTAACTATCTTACATGTATGATTTTTTATAGCTCACTTCTTGAACATTGTTAAATTAAAAGAGAAAAAATTCAGTGAAAGCCAAAGCATTGTATCTTTTGGACTTTTGCAATAGAGCAAGAAATATCCACCTTTTCACAAATCAGCTGTGCAGCGTCTACAATATCACTCATGCTCCCAATACCACCACCAATGGATACTCCCTGTAGTCTTCTCATTAGCAAACAATATATAGCTAAAATCTTGACAAAAGAAAACAGCAGAAGCATTTATTTTTCTACCTGACAAGAAAAAGAATCCTTACAGTTCTTTCTTTCTCATCCTGTTCCACTGGAGCCCAATTCGCATCTCTAAGGGCCTCATCAGCAGCACATAGTGCATACCCTATAAACCTCGAAATTGACCTGTGCTCCTGTTAAAAAAGAATCAGAACAGACAGCCAACAAAATGGATGAAAGTTACTAGTCACATCATAGAATACAGCCATGTACTGGTCTGTCAATTATTCATTAAGGCCAATACTAAGTACATTACAGTCTCATCACAGCATGAACGAACACTGCGTAAGTTGTTCATTAAGGCCAATACTAAGGGTCCCAAACTTCCAATATAGAACTGTAGAAGTAATGAGTTCCATACTTACACTGCAGTCCCATCACAGCATGATCAAACAGTTCAAGAAAATGGAGGGAAATTATTACAGCCATTAGCCATACCATAGAACACAATTGGTCTGTCAATATGATAGAACGCAATTGGTCTGTCAATATGTGATTGCAACTATTCAATAAGGCAAATACCACTAAAGTACAAAGAGTTCAAACATACAGGTTCTGAGTTTCAATTACAGGCATGAATAACACTATGCAAGTTTCCAACTTTCGATCAAAACCGCTGTTGTTTTCGGTCCGGCAAATCAAATGTAAGCTCAACATTCCATTATTTCAAACCCATGATTCAGAAATATCCTTGAACGCAGTACAGGATAGGAACCTTGTCAAGATCACTAGGAAATCATACTATTTCTTTATATATTAAGCTGTTCTGCTCCAATTAAATTCATAAAACAGCAAATTTCCAAAAAAGAGTATGGAAAAAAATGAACCTTGGACCACAAGAGCTCGTTGAATTGATCAGGGTTAGTTCCAGAAGGAACAAAAGCAGCAACTTTAGAAGTTAATAGGTCAAAAACATGGGATTGCGTTTCAGCATCGAAACCATCCAGCTTAAGATCCTTCATAGTTAGTGCTCGAATTCCACATTCGCCGTCGACTAGTCTCCTCCATGTTGTCCCAACTCCGCAACCGAGAGGCGTTACCATGCCTAACCCTGTAAAACATTCCACCATTGAAATTAAATTATGGAGCTGAGCAAAGAAGATAGAGAAAGAGACGAGGATGATTACCGGTGACGACGACTCGGCGACGATGTGAGGTTGTGGAAGAGGAGATGAAACGGTTGGGATGGAAGCGAGAAGGTAGTAAACGACGCCATTGATGGATTGCCATTGAAGGACTTGAGGTGAGGTTTACCGATTCTTAAACCCCCGTGGACAATTGTTTAATTTTGTGTGTGATTTCCTATAATACCCTTAAGACCCCTCTTCTCACTCTCACTTTCCCTCGCACCTTTTCTTTTTCTATTTCCTCCCTTTCCTCGTATCCTCACAGGGAAACACTAACGCCCGCCGCCTCCCGCCGCCGCGAATACCATCGACGACGCCAGTCCACTCGATAAGTACATAGTTCTAACTCCCAACTCTTCCTTTCAGTATCCAAAGTTTGATTTCTATTTCAAACTTGCAATAAGAGCTTTGTTTGTCCAATTCAATCAGTATGTGATAAATTTCTATCCAAAATTCATCAATTAAAAAAATTGACGCATGATATTTCATGTATTCCACCAAAATTAGTGTAAATAGTGAATTACTTGGACATGATGAAAACTGAAAACGTTCCCTTTTCTTGTTGATTTTAATTTTATTCATACAAATTAATTAATTCAATCGTTTTGGATATAGATTCTGGAGGTCACATATTCGGACTCGTCCAAGATAGGAGCTTTTCTCTTCTTATTGTTCTAATTCTTATGGATGAGATCAAATTTATTGGAAATAATCATCCTGAAGATGTTAGATGGCTTTGTTCACTGTCCGAGTCGGAACTCGTAAGTTGGACCTTATGTTATGTGCTATGTTCTGAATCCATGTTTTCAGGTGTTGCTATCAGATGACTGAATTAGTGAAATCTTCTAATTCTGTTGCTTCTGTATTGAAAAAGGTTCATGAAGTAGTATCTAGGTTCTTATCCTGGAGCTTTAAGCTTCTGCTAATTATAATGACCTGATAATGTAATTTGTTTAATAGTTTGTACACTTTCTTGTTCCGGAGGGAAGGACTTGTTAGCGCTGTCTAATGGAGCCTTCCCATTTTGTTTCATTGTTTCACGAGGTTGAGGATTCCATTATATGTCTTGAAGCGAGTGAAATAAATAGTGAAATGTAGTACTCCGTAATAAAGCTGTTTAACTGATTTAGTTCTTGAGAGATGGCTAGGGAAAAAGCTGCATAACAGATTAACAGATACTTCTGTCATGCCACTTCCCTTGATCATTTTTGTTAATCGATTCCGGCTTTGATTTCTCTGACGGATTAAGTCTTCCACTGTCAGCATTTGTTACTGCTCACCATCATAAGTGTTCTTGTTTATTGCTTTAGAAAAGTTATGAATTGGTTAACATTGAGATGGTATAAGGTATATTTCTTATGTGGCGAATGGGTTGACAGGTTTTAGGTTTTACTCCGTAGGTTACATGTTTCTACACTCAAGCGGAAAATTGTCCTAAAATCTTTCTATACTTCGTGAGCTACTGTTCCTTTTTTTTCATCTCTGGATTTTAAAAGCATGGAGATATCCATGTTGTTAATCAACAACAGGACTTAAGTGCAAAAGCACAATTTTTGATTCGGTGCCATCAAGAAAAAAAGGGTGGGGGTTGCATTAGCGATTTAGGTCCGCATAATCATTAAGGTTTTTCTACAATTTGTTCGCCACTTGGGTTCCACTATGTAAGATTAATCAGAGTAAGACAGAAAGGTTTTATGTTATAACACTGGAGTATATTATTTCATTGTGGCTGGATGATATTTTATGTGAATTATCTACCTCTTAATGTTTATATTTATGCAGTCCACTGATATGATGCTGAAGAAATTTTCATTGATGCTTACTAAATAATATTTCAGAACTTCATTATTGACTTGATGCCTTGATGTTTATACAATGTTGACAGGACATGCTGATTAGCCTAAAGAAGCTTGTCCTTCGACGAGCTCAAGCTGTAGGGCATGAAAGTCTAGTCCAGAAATTTGATCTGAAAATGCTTCGAGCACTTGGCATGTTCCTTCTCTTGTTTTGCGTTAATGTTTTCCTTCTTTGATCTTTGTTATGGTAGAATTTTTTTTGTCTTACCTGTGGTGCTATAAATATTCATACACTGTGGTCTTATACTTAGGGTGTGCTTGAATTGAGGGTAATGCATTAAGGGGGTAATAAAAGTCAAATTAAGTAAAATGAAGCTGATTGGAGGTGATGATAAGGGGATGAAGTGTTGGTGACAATAAGATAGTATTGTTAAGAATAAAAGAAAAAGAAGGGGAGAATAATTTCCCTCATTATTGGGTTAATTGTTACCCACCATACCACTAGGGTGATTATTACCCTCATTTGTGGTGTAATAGATTCCCCCTTCCTCCCTTCTCCTCACCGAGTCTCATCATTACACCACTACATCACCCTCCTTGGAACCACCTCAATTTACCTTCTTTTTCCTTCTATTGAGTTGGGTTGACTTCAATCAAAGCGTGCCAACTTTTATTTCTCCTGGAATTTTTCATATACAGTACAATATTCCCCCTCTGGTTTTTTATTTCATACCCACCTTTTATGTATTGCTGTTTTATCTTAATTCTAGAATGAGTTAGTTGGTCAAATTAACAAATGTCATACCTATATGACTATGCACCTTTGAGGTTACTGTTGGAAGGCTGATTTGCATTGTTGTGATTTTTGTCTACTATGCTAGTATGAAACTCAAATGTGCCAGATTCTAGAACTACGCAGCTTTCAGTGAACATAAGTTGAACAAAGAAATTGGAAATTGGAAGTTGGCAGTTGGCAGTGTGGTGCAGTTGTTTTATTGTCTCTTTTCTGTTCTTTTACAGGATTTATTTTGATGCAACATGTTAGTGGAAGAGTAAATGACTTGCAATTGACAGACTTAGCTGTGCCGAAAGATTTGTTTGACGGATGTACTTTATTGAAATTGGATAGAGTAGAAACGAGAGAGCAAGAAAAGACAAGGTAACTTATTCGCACTTTTTATTTATTTATACATTCTAAAATTGTTAGTTGATCATGCAATTTAGCTAAGCATCTGTGCTGTTTTCTGCCCTTATGTTTTGTTAAACAATTGTGCCTTTTCTGCTTTCAATTTTGGCTTGTACTTATCCATCAAAATCCCTCTGTTTTTAGCTTGAAGCAGCTGGAAATAACAACTTATGTTTTATTGGATTTGTATGGTTCAGTTGTTGTTGGTGTTTTTATTTTGCCGCTTTCTAGAGAGTAAACTAGTATGTAACCCGGGCGTTGCCCCGGGTTTTGACTTTTATTCGGGTTTTTTTTTAATATGTGCACGTAGAGATGGTATCATCATCAAATTACGGTGGTAACATAAGATTAGTGGCCGATCAACAACCTCCTCGATTAAACCACAGATCCAAAAATCTAAACAAAGTCGGATCCTTTTCTTCAAAGTAATAATTGTACATTAAAGAATTAAGTAATCATTCCTTTTTTTGCATTCACTTTTATTCAATGTGTTGTTTATTGTAAAAAGAATATATAGGCTTATATGGAAAGATATTACATAAGTTGTAGATGGTTAAGATGGTAAGAAGTGTAACTTTTAACAAAGAGGTTCGGTGTTCGATCCTTGTTAGATGTTTTTTGGTTGTAATGATGTCTCATGATGCTAATTATTGGTGACGTGGCGTAATAAGGAGAGGTTTACGTGACATGTATACGTTCTTCAAAACGCCTTTTAATATATTAGTATAGATGAGTAAACGTTTGTGCATGTTTTTTGGCTTACTCTCCGAGAATTCTTCCGTTACCCTCTTCCAGAGCCTTTCTTCACGATTCTACTTTCTGTATTAGTTTCCTTCACCCCCCCCCCCCCCCCTTCATGTAATTATGTGTTGTTTGGAAAGAAGCACAACCGGAGAATGCAGACTAGTAGGTCGACTAGGCCCCATAAATTTGAGACCTATTTCGGATAAAGTATCAATTTGAGTGTTAGGATCCTTCCATTTCTTTTCAATCATCTTATATATCTAAAAATGATGACACCTAAGCTAGTAAAAGGAACAATTCCGAAAAACTCCTTATTTTCCCCCTTTATGCATTCACGGCTGTTGATTTAAGAAATAGACCATCCATTTCTTTTAGGAAATAAAAAGGATCCCTCCTGCAATTTGGTGTGTACGAAAGTATATGGGTTTGGAGTGTACGCGCTATGCATTCACACTGGTTATTTAGTGCTTTAATTTGATATCAGGTTATTTATCTGTTTTACATGGTTTATGGATGCTAATGACATACGGAGTATTGTTTTGCCAGATATGGGTTTTTACCGCTAAAAGCTTGTAAATTTGATGATTATTTGGGTTTGATTTTCGAATTATGGAGAGAGATCTGTTTTTGCGGAGCAATACGTACGAAGGGTACAGCAATATGTCATTAGTGGAGAGAGATCGGTTTTTGTAGAGGATAAGAGGGAGGTAGAGGCAGAACGGTAGGGACATAGAGAGTGCTTTATAAAGACTATTTTCATAATATGATTGTTTCTATAAAATTAAGAACAATAATATGGGCATGCAAAAATAGTCTTACTCAAAGTTGAAACCATACAAAGCCTGGACGAACACTAATTATCTATCAATGAATTGAAGTTGTTTTGTGTTGTGTTGTAAGACGCGTAGACAAACACTAATTATAAGATGCCTGGACGGCCTCTAATTTCACCCCTCGAAGAACAGAAAGATGTTAACTTATGCGGAATATAATTAAATGGATGTATGCATAAGTAGTTAATTAAGCATACACATTAACATTCAGTTGAGAGCCTATATTCAGGGATAAAAACATCTTAACGACCGGCCTTACCATCATGCTAAACCTAACCATTTTTGTGCTACAATTTCTGCTTTTGTATGCTTGCTTGTGATTACTTTTTTACGCCCATGTTTTCCATCATGCTAAACCAAACAATTTTTGTGCTATAGTTTTTGCTTTTGTTTGCTTGCTCATGTTTATTTCTGCTCACCTATGTTTTGAAGCTCTGAAAGATAAGTCTGGATGCGTGTACCTGGATCAACTTACGCCCAAAAGCGAGGCTTATAAGGTTAATGTAAAGGTCGTTAAGAAAGGAAGAGGAAGTTTTCATAGCAAATGCATTTTATATCTTTTGTACAAGAAACACTTATTCTACTTGCCTTATCAAATGCCTCTTAAATCTTTTACTAATTCTAATTGTATTAGGTAATATGCATCGTAATTATGTTAAGTCGTGGTATTTTGTTAATGTTTTATCAACGTAATAGTTCATTTTAGTTGCTTGTTGCCTTAGGTAATATACATTGTAGTTATGTTAACTCATGATATTTTGTTACGGTTTTGTTAATGTTGTTAGGGTTTTGTTAATGTAATAGTCCATATGTTTTGTTGCTCAACTAATTGGTTTTATAAGGAATTATGAGAGTTTGTCCATGGATTTCGACTAAGTAACTTGGCATTCTAGAGCAAGTGAAGAAATTTAAAATCATTATCCACTGTGTCGTATCTGTCTGTGTGAGGGGCTTTCATTGAGGAGCTTTTTATCACTATGATGTTTTCGGATTCCCCATTATGTATCGGTGTTATGTTTTTGGCGCTTCTCTTCCAATGATTCAAATAACAATTGTAGAGAGCTCAAATAGATTATGGCAAATTGTAAAGGAGAAATGAGCATGCACAACGCATTTTAATACTCCCTATGCCCCACATTACTTATTATACTTTTTTTTTTGTCCGTCTCAGATTAATTATTACACTTCTAAATTAGGAATGAGCTCACAATTAGGGGTGGACGCGAGCAGAGCAGCTCGTGAACTATTCGGGATCGGTTCGTTAAAAGTTCGGTTCGAGCTCAGCTCGTTTTTATATGAGCCGGGTTCGAGCTCAAAAAATAGTTCGTATGATAAACGAGCCGAACTCGAACTGTAGTATATTTGGCTCGTAAGCTCGCGAACAGTTCGATACTGCAAAATTATATATACTCTGTATCTTATCTATGAAGATCCTCACTTCCACATAATTAAATAAGATGGGTAAAAAAATTATGTAACCTAACTTTTCGTATTCTGGGCATAGTTTCCAATTGACTATACTTTCCTATATTTATGATTTTTCTCTTTCCTCACCAAATTCTCATTTATCATAATTCAAGGAATCATACGTTTCTCTTTTTCCAAAATCAACAATCAATTTGATCAACTTCCCAAATCCTTCTCCAATTTCCATTTACAATATAATTCTTTGAATCGATGTCATCCATGTCACCCTTCATATACTCTTCTTTATTCCTCAAGTATTCTTCACATTTATAAGAAAAAATTTGCGATTTGCAAATATCAATCTCATTCATGCCAATCCTCAATACAAATTGAGCTCTCAACATTATTCATCTATTCTGATTTCTGAGGCAATTTTTTTTTGCACAGATGTGAACGTTTTTTACAAAAAAAATTGTATAATAATCTATGTGTTTTTTAAATTCAATTCACAAATAATTAGCATTGTTTGCAATTTCATATTAGTTTCTAAATTTATACTTCAAAATCTATACTAGAAATTATTAGTGTAATTTTTTTCTTGTATGTGAGTGTTGCGGGTTAAGTGTTCGATGAATTGCATGAACTAGGTTGTTGCTTTAATAGATTGCTTGACTAGTGTATACTTGGCATGTTTTTTTTCTTACTACAATTAGATCTATTACATGATTTGTTGTTATTAGAATATGTATACATAATGAACTAATGATGTATATTGTTAATTGATTATTTATATGAGCACTACTTTGAATTGAGATTAAGTTATTTGCGGCATGATTCTTTTTTAATTTATTTTTGCAGTAAGTTATTTTGTTTTGTTATTTAACTTAGTTTCATTAATGTGAATTCCATGAGGAGTAGTGTTTTAAGGTGATGTGTTGTTACTTATTAGTACGACATTTTTTTCATTCTAAATTAAATTTCACTTAACTAATTCTAATCTCTATTGCAGGTTCACTTAGATATATCTAAATGGCTGACATTGATGGTAATCATGTCAACCCAGAACATATAAATCCCACAAACCCTGTTGCAGAAGATGAAATTCGAGAAAATGATAAATTTGGAAAACAGAAGAAGAAGGAAGAGGACAAGATGGTGTTGGGATGAGCTAGAGGAGAAGGTCATAAAAGGTGTAAAAAAAAAGTTGTATTGATAATTTTCATAACTACGGACATGTGGAAGTCCATGCCTCAAAAAATAGAGTACATGGTGATAATTGGTCATTTTATTGATTCTAGCTGGAAATTGCAAAAGAGAGTGCTTAGTTTTGTTCATGTTCCCCCTCCACGTCGGGGTGTTGACATAGCTGATGCCATTTACAAGTGTTTATTAGAGTGGGAAATTGAGAATAAAGTGCAAACTATCACAGTTGATAATGCAACATACAATGATACATGCTTAAGGAAATTAAAAGGTATTTTTTTAAGAACAAGAAAGTTACTTGCTGGAGGAGAATTGTTCCATGTGAGATGTTGTGCTCATATAGTGAACTTGTTGGTGCAAGACGGTTTAAGTCAGATAGAGGATATCATAGATGATGTTCGGGAAAGTGTTAAGTTTGTTAACCACTCTGAATCAAGGCTCCAAACATTTGCAAAGACTGTACAACAATTGCAATTGCAATTGCAATTGCAATTGCAATTGCGTGGAAGACAATTAGTTATGGATTGCCCCACACGTTGGAACTCAACTTATGAGATGTTATACCTTGCTTTACAATTTAAGAAGGCCTTGTGCTCGCTGCTTTACAATTAGATTTTATTTAAACCTAATCAGGAAGGTCCTCTTTTTATTTAAACCTAATCAGGAAGGGTTACCATAAATTAGATTTTATTTAAATTTTAAAATGACATGGTATCCTAATCAGGAAGGTCCTCTTTTTCAAGAAACTGTTGCAACAGAATTCGGTTCCTGAAATTTTGACAGGATATCCTGTTGTACTCACCCCTATTGTTTCAGTCATTTAATAGTGGAAATTATACATATACTACATATTAAATTAGCTTTAAAACATTGATTTGTATTGTATTAAAAAGACTATCTTAAAAATGTACTCCATACTTAGTTTAATAACTTGTCTTTTAACACTTTTTGAAAGTTCTATTGGCGGCTTAAGATGGGGAATGATGACTTTCAAGTCAAATAACTCTCATTTCTATTCATAATTCCCCATATTTTAACTCTTTGTTTAAGGTTTTTCTTGGCAAATCAGGCAAACTAGAGTTTTATCAATATGGAATATAAATTCCTTTATTAAGTTAAAATAATTGAATTGAATAGTCTATTATTAGAGAATCAAAGTTTTTCAATTTTAAACATGCAAAAAACAACATAAGATGATTTTAGGTATTCATCCAAAAGATGATTTCAGGTGGAACACCTGAGTTTTATTTCATAATGGAAAAAAACAATCCTAAAATGGCAGTAATGCGTCTATGCTTCTTCTACAGAAACAAATTGCCGAAATACGCTAGAAGTGAGTAAAACTAAGTTTATTTTTATGTTTTTGACCTAAAACCGTAGAATAAATCCTAAAAATTTCCGTTATGATTTTTCGAACAAAATGTATAGAGTACCGTAAATCTTTAATAACAAATTACCGAGTAACAATTACCAAAATCATCATAATTGACATGTACTTCGCTTAATCCTTTTGGCATATATGCAAATGCAATATATCACAAATTCACAAATATAAGTATCCCTTTGCAACCCGAGGCATGCTACATCGCTGTCCACCAGCGATAAAAAAGACCCATACCCACCCTAAAAAAAAAAATGGAAAGATGGCCCACACTTAAATAAATGTGTACAAGTGTTGCTAATTTCTTATATACTGTCATCGGTAATATAAGTACTGTCATTGTTATATATATACTGTCATTGTTGTATTAAAATACTGTCACAATCACCCAAAAAAAGAAAATTATGTATACAAGTGTAATGAAATAGAAAAAGTAAAGGGATCACTTAAATGAATGGATAAAAGTGTTGCATATTAAATGAATAGATAAAAATATGTATACAAGTGTTATATAAGTATTATCATCGTTTACATAAATACTGTCATTGTTGTATTAAAATACTGTCATTGTTGTATCAATTACTGTCATATTGCCGATATTTTGTAATTTGTTTGACTTTTCAACGCATGTAGCGAAAATACCATTTTACCCTGGATATGGGCTCTTTTTGTCGCTGTCCACCAGCATTCCTCTTTGCAACCCCCCCTAGAGGCCTAGACCCAAAAAAACCTAACCAGTACGGAGTCAAGGCCATACTTACTGTCTGCAAGGGCACTGGTCAGGATCTTTCCTTAAGAGAGACTACAAAACATGAAACCGAATCTATAAAAGTAACCCAGTAAATGATCACGCAATCAACCCTCCTAAACACCCAACAACGTCGACAACAACTAAGAGAGGAAGAAGGAGAGACAGAGATTTGTAATTGAATAAAGTGTAGCAGTAATCTGTAAATCTGTGATCTGGGTTTTGCTAATTTGGGTTGATAATAGCCAGTATGAGAAAGAGGGAGAGAGAAAACCCATGTTTGATTTGCGGCCATTACCACAAGTTTGAAGAAGGCGAGGTTTGTGGGATTTGCGGCCATCGAATGCCTGAAACTTCTGAAAAAAGTTCTGTTCAATCGGGTGCTTTCCCTTCTGAGATCTTGCCTGATTTTCTCTATCTTGGTAGTTATGATAACGCTTCTAGGTCTGAGCTTCTTAAGTCTCAAGGAATTTCCAGAATTCTCAACGTAAGTTTCTTTTTATTCTTTCATTTGTCCCTTTTTATTGAAAGTTCCTTTTTGTTTAGTCGTAATTGCTTGCTAATTGATTTGATGGATTGTCTGAATTAGGGTATTCTTGATTAATTGGGTGTATAATTCAAGTGTAGTTTCTTTCATAATAGCCCCTTTTTTGAATTGAAAGTTCTGTTTTTTAGTTGTAATTTCTTGCGTGCGAATTGGATTGATGGGTTGTTTGAATTAGGGTGTGCTTGATTAATTGGGTGTAAAATTCAAGTGTAGTTTCATAAAAAAAATAGCCTCTTTTTATTGAAGTTTTGTTTTCTTAGTTGTAATTGCTTCAAATTTACTTGATGGGCTGTTCGAGTTGGGGTGTTCTTGATTGTTTGATTAATTGGGTGTATAATTCAAGTGCAGTTTCTTTCATGCTATTGTAAATTCAATGCTAGAATGTAGGCAACTAGACAGTGATCTGTTTTTTAAGGTTGGTCTTTGGTTAATTTGCCGATTTGGGGTTTGTCTGTTGTCCTTTTGGTCTCCGAATTTATGATGTGAACAACGTTGCGGCAACGAATGATAAGTAATTGACTATTTAGATTGTTGCTTCCATTCCTTGATACCATTATGTTAAGAGGCAGAAATGTTTGGATACAGATATGATCCCATCGATGATTTGGACACAAAAATTCATCCCAAGAACTACACTTTTCCTCATCAATCTCCAGTTCCATTGGAAAACTTGTTTTTACATGTGCTATAGGGATTTGTTTTCTTATATGTCTTAATCTTATTTTACTTCTTTGACCTAATTAATGCAACAACTGAGAAATCTATTATCTAACAAACTAGACCCTCTTAGGCGTATTATGCTACCATAGTGATCCTAAACTATGATTCACAGGGCATGCTCTTCAAGTGTAGGTATTTAATTATTCATGTCCCAAACGAGTATCTTTGTGTTTTGAGATAAAATTTGAGGATTCTTATAAAATTCTAAGAATGTTCTGGATTAATTCACAATGAAAACAGGAATTAGCTGTGTAAGTTGTGATCTAAGGGTAAATTCCTTGAGGGCATCAATATTCTGAAATTATCTGTGAGGAAAGGTGGTGAGTTCCTAGAGGAGGCAGGGGTGAATAGGTTGTGAACCTAAATAAAATATACAATAACAATCTCGATATTGACTTTTCTTTTCTAATGGTATTTAAACTTTATTGCTCTCTCCATAATCCTGCCAAGTTTGTTCATCTTGATTGATCATGTTTGCAAATGTTGAAATATTAAGTGAACACCATCTGTAGTTTCATTATTAATATGAAAATACCATTTTGTCTTACATTGAAAATGATGTAGCATGTCTATGAAGCCCAATAGTAGCAACAGTGACATCAAGTTCATAATGGAAACGTTGAAGTGCTATCTGACTTCGGGGTCAGGGGAGTAATTAAATATTCTTGGTTAATGTCAAGCATAATTTAATGCTACCAAGATCCCTCTTCAGCTTTTCTTTGTATCTTGTGAGTTTTATCCAAAGTTGTAGATGATCAGGACTTCCAGCACGCTGTCGCTGAGAATCGATCTAAATCATTGTTTCCTACTGACTCTTTGTTTAAATCATTATCTAATTTCACAATTGTTGCATTTAGTGATGGTGATTTTCTGTTTTGTGCATGTAGACCGTCCCTTCTTGTCAGAATCTCTACAAAAATTCGTTTCTTTACCATTCCCTTCAAGATGACAAAAGCTTACAGTTTGATGATGCAATCCAATTTTTAGGTGAGTTTACATCATATTGCCTATATGTTGTCCTTTAGTATGTTTATGTCCTGTTCTGAATTGCACAAGCTTTAGCATGAATGACATAAGGTGCTTATGGCCATATTGGCTGTCTGCCTTTGTTGTAAACTTGTTGTATATTCAGAGGGTATTGAATGTTCTTGTTAATATAAACCAAAAATTATATTAGAGAACTGCTAAACTCAGTAGTAGCGACATGTATTTGGAGAATGATGCTCTCTGTTGTTGGTTATAGAAATGGTCTCTCTTTCAAGTTAAGAATTTTTATTCTTTATTTCATTGGCTTTATCCTGTTATTTACAGATTATGGGATTATGGGAAGGCCGAGGTGTACCTAGCCTCACTTCTAAAACTGACTCAAAACCGTGTAACTCCATTTTTTTTTATGATTACCCGTCTACTTCCTTGCTAGTGTAATTAGATTGCTTCAATAGGAAAGCTGTGGACCGCTCTGTTCAACCAAACCTAGAGTTCAAGTTTACCAATTTGTGGGAGTATAATATATGTTTGCTATCTCTAATATCCATTCCTTCGGATACTTGTATATTACTATGAGGTTTTGAGAATTTTGAGGCATTTTGTAGTTCCCATGTATCTTCCTAGTTTGTTATCTTGTTTAAATGTCAGATCTTCACTTGATATCATGTTTGCTGGAGATACTTTGATCTCTGAAAAATCATGCTGAGGTCATAGTATGACAAATATGATATTCTATATCGTCCTTGTTTAGACACATTTTGGACGGGCTTACTTTGCTCCTGCTTTGTGAAAAATGTCTGGGAACATCTTATGCCTTGCAAAAATTAAATAGAGATTGTTGATTCACCAAATAGGAAATGTAGAGAATATGGATTTGGTACAATGGCTAAGAGAATGCATTAACACATTGGTTGTTTCATGAATACCATCTCATCTAGCTTCTTTTCTCAAAAATATACAAATCCTAATGGAGTAATGGTTGCTTTGTTAGATTAGAGTTGGTATTTCGGTATTCCTTTCTGAGATTATTTGGAGGTCAAAAGCTCTTTTTTAAGATGTTTCTTTTGGTAGCTGCCAAAGTGCCAAGGAATAGATTCCTACTAAAGATGAGCTCAAAGGAAGAGATTTTATCCCTGATAGCATAAGTAGTATTTGTCAACTTGCACTTTGTTTGGGATAGAGGAATTTGGAGAATTGAAGGGAAAAGTTTGTTCTCTTGTTTGGATAGCAAATTGTGTGGTTGAGGGAAATGAGAGAAATTTTGCTCTACATACTTTAACAGACTATTCTCTTGAAAATTGGAAAGATTTGGAAGGGAAATGGAAGCACAAGACTTGAAAATAAGAAGTTGATTTTCCCCTTACACCTGTGATGAAAGATATTACCCTTACTACAACTACACCTTAACCAGTCACACCACGCTCTTGACTTTCTCTCACCTCCCTCACCTGTCTCCGTGGCGTCACTGCTTTTTCCTCCATCTCTCCCTCTTTCTTCTAGTTTTTTCCTCTCCCTTACCAAAAAAAATAAATAAAAAATCAATGTTTGGTTATCAAGAATTTTGTTGCCATGCCCATGGGTAGTGGGACTATCAGAAACTTGAATTTTTTTATAAAAAAAGTAATACATTTTCATTTTGGAAATTTCAGGAATTTCAGTAATATTTTTTGCCATAAAGTTTCGAGAGAGTTTCTGAAATTTTCAAAAATTTCAGTTCTTGGTGGAATTTAATTGCTAAAAATTATCAATAGCTTTATCAAGTCTACTATGGTAATAGAGCTGTCTGTTTAGAAGCTATATAATGTGATTTTATAAAGTAGGAGTACACTAATGTCCAAATAATGTCAGGTACTCCGTACTTCTTTATTATTTCTCTTTTGTGATTATATACTTCTTGTTTTCACCTGTAAGTAGAGCAAAAGGTGGTTTGCACTGATGAATAGCTATGCCGCAGACTAACTAACGTGAACCATAAGTGTGAATTAGGTTCTGATGGTAATTAATTAAGGTTTATATACGAAGTATATGGAAAGAGGAGCGCTGATCTAACTTATAACAGTTTAGGGACAAGATTAAGTATGATTTATATTTTGTTTTATGAAGCTGTCCTTTTAGGCTCTACTGCTACTAACTCCTCTTTTTGATTCCAATGGCTTTTGCATCATTCACTAGCAGAGCGTCCTTAGTGGCTAATCCCAAATGAGTTGTTGTCAGGTCACTTGTATTCTACGTATTACCTGCCAAAAGAGAGGCATATTATCTGGGTGAACTGGACGTTTATAGCAAGAAAGTAATTTTGATTAGTGGAGTTGTTCTGTTTTCTCCTGTTAAAGAACTAATTCTTATTACATGTAATACATGCTAATTTAGTCTATGTGCTTGCAGATATGCTTATAAATTCGCGTTTACAGAATTATAGTTGGGGTTTGATGGATAAAAAATTGTTGGAGGGGTGCATAATTCAAGCATAAAGAGCTTTTCGTTTGCTTTCAAAATAAAAATAACAAATTTCTTGTAGCTAGTAATAAGGGGAATTAGTCAAATAATTACGACTCGCAATCTCATATTGAAGCCATTTCTTTCTAGTGGTTCATCGTTGTTGCATATGGTTTTCATTGATTTGGAGAAGGCGTATGATAAGGTACCGAGAGAAATTCTTCGGTGGGCTTTAAGTAGGAAAGGAATTTCGCTGAAGTATATTGATATCATCAAGGACATGTATGAGAGAGTTAGAATGAGTGTGCAAACTAGTGTTGGTAAGACCGAAGAGTTCCCCATTACGACCGGAGTACATCATGGTTCCGCACTTTGCCTGTTTCTTTTTGCTATAGTCATGGACAAATTGATGAGGTCAATTCAAGACGGTATGATATTGTGTTAATTGATGAAACAAAAGGAGTGGAAAGTAAGTTGGAATTATGGAGATAAACTTTGGAATCTTGAGGTTTTAGGTTGAGTGGAAACAAGACGGAATATATGGAGTCTACGCTTAGTGGAGTCAAAACAGAGAGACGGGCTATTACCTTAGATGGGAAGATTGTCCAAGGTTCTGAAATCTTCCGCTATTTAGAATCTATTATCCAAAAGGAGTATTGGATGGCGATGTGGCTCATAGAATCAAAGCAGGTTGGTTGAAGTGCAAGTGTGCCACGGGGTTGCATGCCCCTAAGATTGAAGGGAAAATTCTAGAGCACGACAATTAGACCAGCGTTGTTATACGGCACGAAATCCTGGTAGTGAAACATTGTCACGTGCTTAAGATGAATGTGGCGGAGATGTGCATATTAACTTGGATGTGTGGGCATATAAGAAATGATCGATTGAGGAATGAGATTATTAGGAAGAAAGCAGGGGTTGCACCGATTGAGTTTAAGATGATGGAAAATCCTTTAAGATGGTTTGGACATGTAAGAAGGAGATCAAGTGAAACTCCGGTTAGGAGGCTAGAAGGGTGGCAAAGTGATTGAGGGTGACAAAATGGTTTTGAATTGACAATTCAATACGTGACAACTGTGGCCCATGTTCTACACTGCAATAAATAAAAAATGCATGCAAAAGCCGGAAAGCAGAGGAACTTTAAATAGTTGAATTTTTTGAAATATTGGAATATGTGAGCAGATGGAAGGAGTCTAATCTAGGACTTGAAGTTCCATCCGGCTTTCCTTTGTGATTGTATAAAGCTTCTGCCATGATTTAATGTATCTTCTCAGGTTGTTAATGTGTTACGAATTATTGCATGTGTATTTGTTTCTTTTCTTATTTTAAGTCTCCTTAGGTTTCTGTCCTCCCTCCCAACATTTTCATCCTTCACAGTGTTTATATAGTCCTGTTGAAATGCATGTCATAGACACTAATTTTTTTTCTGTTTCTCTGGCAGAACAATGTGAAAGGGAGAAGAAACGTGTTCTTATACATTGTATGACGGGAAAGAGTAGGTGGGTACCCAGAACTTATATTATCATTTTTTGAATACCTTGCTTGAAACGGCAACCACAATGCACCAGGACTTGTCAATAACAGTCTTAACAAAGAACTTATATTATCGTTATAACATGTAGTAAAGGTGCTGGTCTTCAGTTCATTCTTTCAGTTTATTATTATTGCTGATTACTTGTGTTCTGTTTGTATCATGGGCTGATACGTTATATCTGTATTTAAGGAGTGTCTGTGGTTCCTTTTATTATTTGATTTGAGTAGTAAGTTGTGAAGTTATTCTTCCTGTTGCAGATCACCAGCTGTAGTTATTGCTTACTTGATGAAATGCAAAGGATGGAGACTTGCACAGAGTTTCCAATGGGTGAAAGACCGGAGATCATCTGTTGAGCTTACTCAAGGTTAGCTGCTAATATTATGTCTTCTGTTTTGTTCTTTTACTTGGTAATTTTGTTTCGATGCTACTGACATATCTGTAATTCTTAAATGGTCTGGTGTATTCAGTCATCTCCCAGCAATTGCAGGAGTACGAGCAAAAGGTATTTGGATGTAATGAGAATGTAGTTCCAGCGGAGTCTTTTAGCTTTGGGTTCGCAAAGAATGATGGGGTTGCTGTACCAGCTTTCAATACAGGCACTGCTACCTCCATCTTTGACCGTCCTTTAGATGTTCCTTCTCAACAATTTGCCTTCGGAGCTGCTGCTCAACCCAATCCAAATGTCGGTGATGTTTCCATGGGTGGTCCTTGATTCCACAACTTGTTGAACCTTCTTTTTTTTGTGATATCAAAGCAAGCTTCGTTTAGACATCAAAAGCATCCTGTTGTTGTCTTTACATTTGTTGCCTTTTTTGTTTGAAGTCGAAACCTTCTGGTGTAAAGCTTTGGACTGGTTCACTGCTGCTAATGCTATATAGATAATACCAATGTTGTTCAAATAGTTTTTATATTTTTATATTTTAATATGCTAATCTCACTAATCAGTTATCAGTATATAGTATTACTGTCTTTTGTATTACCAATTGCCAGTTCCCCATATGAGCAACAAATACTCCGTAATGAATCTGTTACGATCATCGACTGATATGACTTGATAGTATACGCCACTTTACTCGTCAACTACAGTTTGAGACATTTTTTATCTTTATTTTTGGCTCCGGCCATGAGAAGCCACAAAGGTTAACAATCCGTATCTTATATTAACAGATAAGGCATCTTAAAAATGATATGATGCTGAATCAATTACAACAAACTCAGAAGAAACTCTGAACTGATATCCTCTGTAGATGAAATTAATAATGCACTAATTACAGACTAAAAAAAATTCTTATTTTGTAAATAAAAATCAAATGTACAATAACATACAAACGGGGTATTTGCACATACATTTGCGTCGATGTCTTACAAGTCTCTTTGTTTGGAATTTGGGACAAACTTTGATGTATACACACACTTAGGCACATTGATCAACAATTACCCTCATTGATGCTAGCCTCAAGTGAGGATTTTGCTAACCACAGCAAACCTGGATCATTCCGTTTCAACACCAGGTAACTTTCAGTCTTTCCCAATTCATCAGTAACAACTTCTTCGTTGAAACCAACCACTTTGAGAACTTCCATGGCAGCTGCACCAAAGGCAAATGCCAATTTTAAAGATTAACATAAAAAAGTAATAATTTAGAGAAGCCATAATCTGGTCAAAAGTGTTCATGACACAGAAATCTTTAAATAGAGAACAAACCTTCGTGATATGCGATGCTCCTTTGGAAAACAGGGTTGGCCTGCAATATTGGGAGGAATATGGGGCAAGGGAAAATGCAGATGATTAGATAATTGAATTCAAATCCAAGCTAGATCTATAGCATTTTTTTGGTAATCTAGCTGTAAGTGAAATTAATAATGAACTAATTACTGGTATTTCATTAGTGACAAGATTCTTTATCTCATGTCCTGAATTTGCATTCCTGGTATTTCAGTCTAGTACTTACTTTGCGGTTCAGGAAGTAATGAAAACTGTTTTCATAAACGTTGGATAAAAAGTATTGCTACATATTTCGGGGTTTTTTTTTATCAACATATATAAACTAGCAAAAAAATATAAACTTGCAAAATACAGTAGAAGAAAATTGTCAAAGGTCTCTAAAATTATTTAATGCTTCGTTTCTGTATCAATGGCCTCCAACCAAAAGAAGAAGGATGAGGGGAGTAAAGAGAGAAAGAAGAAGAGGCGAGTAGAGATGTTGGGTCATTACTGGAAACTTAGTCCTGTTCAAAGTTTGTCTATTAGGGGAGGGGAATACTATCACATGCCTAGATTTAGTTCAAAGTTTGTCTATTAAAGCAAGAATGTAATTACATTTTTTTTTTGTGACTATAAAGCCTCATTTATCCAAAAGAATACTAATAAAAATTTGAATTGTGAAGAAAACTAGCAAAATGATTTGGATATTCTATGAGATTTGTGACTATCCTAACAACCCATCTGGTAGCTGGTAACAATGGCAGAAGTTTTGCAAGTAAAGTCCTGGCCTATGCCCATGGTGAAGCTAATTCGCTCAAAGTATATCCTTTTCTCCATAAATTTTCATTAAGGGGTGGTATTGGGTGATAAGGGAAGTTTGTGAAGAAAAATGCCAGTTTGAAGTTTGGGGATGGGGTTTACCACGGCATCAGGTTGATTCTCTCCTTGCACATCTATACGTAAACTTCATTCCCATTACTGCCATTAATACCCACGAAAGCGGATTAAGTTCCTACTTAGTTGACTAGATGCTGGAAAGGCTAATTCTTCCAATTTCTTTCCCTTTCCCTTCCATTCCTTTCTAATCATCTAAAAAGTAGTTTTCTTCCGTTCTTTTAGAAGTTCTTATAAAATAAAAATGCTTTGAGATATCATAATTCATCTTAACAGTTAATGTTCAAGTTAAGCATCAATGATTCCTCATCCACGTGACAATTCCGTGGATTACACCAAAACTCAATGTGCCTGAAAGGGGAAGTAAAGAGAAGTGACCAGGAAATTTGCAGTAAGAAGGAAATGTACCTTGCGAAGTTTTTTATACCTCATTTCATTAGGATTTTCAGATACATTTCTGCGGAGAAAATGGCAACATTCAGTCAAACATAATTTCTGTGTGAACATCAAAAATTATGAACCATAAAGAATTATGACAACATAACTTAGATCGACCCATACAGTATCTATGTTACCAATTTTAATTTTAAAACAATCCTTTCATGTTCTACATGAGGGACTTTGGGTCTATTGGGACATGGATGATATTCTTACAAATAAATTGAAGATCTCACCTGATTATCTTAAAAAGAGTCTGTAGAACTTCCATGGCCTCCAAGGGGTTGAGTTCAGTACGCAGTAATTCAATGGCTTTGTTAAGTCGATTAAAAAATAAGGCTGCAGGGTCTTGGATCCTCCTTAGTTCATCATCTGGATCTGGCTCTTCAGCCATGACTTCTGAAATTTGCGGCAGACGTTCAACTTCATCATCAGGATCAGGCCATGTTTTCCCTGTCATGTTTTCTAGACAATCATCTGGATCTGGTTCCATACGAACCTTGCTTAGTTGTGATTGATCTCTTCCGCTGTCATTCATTGACTTGGGTGTTATAGCATTCCCTAAATCACATTCTTCTTCAGAATCATCTGGGCAGGGTTCATCCATTGTCCTGATTTCCTTATTCTCATTGATATCAATCTGCATTGACAAAGGGACAACTGTAGAAGCAGACACTCTAATTTCAGAGACTTCAGAATCATCAGGATCAGGCTCATCATGCAAATTTGCACTATCAAAGCTTCTCCCTGCAGTAAACTGGGAGACAACTGCTCCCATCTTAGTATCATCAGGGTTGGGCTTCACCACAGATACACCTTCCAACATTTTATAACCAGGCTCTAAATTTACAGTTCCTCTCGCCTCAAATTCATCAGGATCAGGCTCCAGCTCATCTTGATGAGAATAATCTTCATGCTGATTCAAAAGAGACAGCTCTTCCGTAACTAGGTTTGAGATCCCATGATCATAACCTGTATAACTGTCAGAATTATGCATTTCATTTGCAGAAGATTCTTCAGAAATAGCAGCAGAATTTTTTAAACGACGATAAGCAGCAGCCAGAGAAGCTGCACGAGCACCGGCAGACATAAGAGAAGTTTCTCCTCCAAGTTTGTAAGGCAGATTGCTATCCAAATCAAAGTCCATGTCCATATCATCATGTCCGGAGTATCGGGAATCAGCTAAGGTATGACTAGTTGATTTTGTCCAGTCTAAAGCAAAAGCTTCTTGATTCAGCTGCAGAAATTAATTTTTTTTAAAAACGGAACTCTTATGTGGAAGCTGTAGAGGATCGCCATATATATGAAAAGCGTCAAAGAAATACTTTACCTGTTTGTCGAGAGCATAGAAGTTAGCATCATGTTCAGTGTAGACCATGTGAGCCTGTAACACGTAAAACATATCACACACCTAAGTTTCATGTATTAAGGGAATTAGACACCTGCAAGTATGCAACTTCAACTCAAACTATAAATGCAAAACAATAGCAGTGGATTTTTTTTCTTACTGAAGCATGATCACGTTTAATGGAGACATAGAACCATAAAAAACTCAGAAACATAGGCAGAAATAATAAAAAAAAAAAAATTAAAAATATCAGCACAATTCTCAAATATTTAAAGCTTTATATGGTTGGTCAAAACAATTTTCCATGTCTGACTAGTTGGGTAATTCCATAATTCTGTCTTGGTCTTTTAGATGGAGGAAGTGTATATATAAATACTATTCAACTTCTTATGATCTCTTGTAACATGGAATCATAAAATTAACTGGTTTTTGGTAATTGAGCCTAATTTGAACCCAAGATTCAAGGCTCAGCAAGCTCCAATTGAGCATGAGCTTCGGGACAGTATACTGTGTTCCCTTGCATCCTCGATTATCATATATTAACCGTGAAGTATCCAAAGAAAAAAAAAATACAAATGGAAAAGAAAACAAACTCTCCCATTACTATTTTAAGAGGTTGACTGAACATAACCGTACAATTAAAAAGCCAAAAGCATACACCCAGCAATGACTGAAAAAATTCAACCAGAAACAATAAATTAGAGTCTTAACTCAGTAGCTCCACATGGGCAACACAAGAAGTGGTGGATGCACGGATAATCATCTGTAAACAAACTAGAACACCCACAGTAATCAAGGAACACCTATGGAACAACAAATAACTGATTTCCTAGATGTAACTCGTATAAGGGTCAATTAGCATAAACTTGAGACCTATTAAGGCTAATGAGAATTGTTATCTGTTTGCAATGACGTTGAAAGAGTCGACTACTGTGGAGATAGTTAAATCAAATTTTCCGGGGTGTAAGTTGGATGGACAAATTGGAATTTGTCAAGTCCAAATCCAATCCAAAATTTGGACTTGGATATTTGATTCCGAGTCCGATCCATATAAAATTTCTTGAGTCCGAATACAATCCAATCTGATTCGTTTTTTTTTAAAAAAAACTTCACTTTTTAAAAAAGAAAGTTAAACTCAAATGGTTTGAAAATAAACGCAAATAATACTCTTACCGAAATAAAATATACGAGTATTAAATATTGAGGCTGTAACTACAATTCACTCTTCCATAAAGGAAAAATAAACAGCCAGAATCAGTTCAGCAATAGATATAATTGCAAATAACAGTATGTCTTACACATCTAAATACTTAGCCGAAAAAGATCTCAGCTCTACCAAAAAAAAAAACATTTCAAATATATTAAAGCTCAATAATCAACCATCACATACGGCGAGGGAAAGCGAAAGAATAATCAACCATCACATCTGATGAGAGAAAGCGAAAGAGTGTGAGAGAACATTTTTGGGTTATGTTTTTTTTTTAGAGTGTAACATTTGGTTGTTTTTATTACCCCATAGTAAATAAAGGCTCAAAAATCACATACTCCCTCCGTCCCAATTTAATCGCCGTACCAAGATTTTCACGGAGTTTTTTGTGATAAATTGTTGCATGATTATCCATTATGTTTTAATAGAAAAGTAGATGAAAGATAAATAGCCAGGATTCGGTTAAACAATACATGTAATTGCAAATAACAATATGTCTTACACATCTAAATACTTAGCCGAAAAAGGTCTCGGCTCTTACATAAAAAACATAACATTTAAAATATATTAAAGCTCAATAATCAACCATCACATCCGGCGAGAGAAAGCGAAAGAATAATCAACCATCACATGTGACGAGAGAAAGCGAAAGCGAAAGAGTGTGAGAAAAAAAGTTGGGTTATGGTCTTTTTTATAGAGTGTTAACATTTGGTTGTTTTTTATTACCCATAGTAAATAAAGGCTAAAAAATCACGTACTCCCTCCCTCCCAATTTAATCGTCGTATCAAGGTTTTCACGGAGTTTTATGTGATAAATTGTTGCATGATTATCTATTTTGTTTAATGGAAAAGTAGAAGAGAGGGGATATGGTGGAGGAATTTTTTAACTGAATGTGAGAGGATGTGGGGCCATAACTTTTGGTAGTGGGGAGAGAGCTGTAATTAAATATTAGTGGGTCTATTCCATAAAAGGAAGTGTGACAATTAAATTAGACGGACATATATGAAAAGTGTGACAATTAAATTGTGACGGAGGGAGTATTTCATAATAGTTTTAAATTAGCTAGGTATATATATATAAACAAAATTTTAAAACTTTGGACTTAAGTGGAATTTTGGACTCCAAAAGGTTGAGTCCAAGTTCAGTCCTTTTGGACTTGAAAAATTGAGTCCGATTCTGATCCAAACTTTTTCCATCGCTCCATATCATTCCAAAAATCATCCAGAAACTTACCCCCAAAGCTAGCCATTTAGAATACGAGGAATGTGATCCACACAAGCAATTAAACTCGTATGAGAAAGTAATTTACCAGCATTTTTCAAACTAGTACACTTGTGTACCACTTTGTGATGACGTGGCAACGACCTCCTATAACAGCTATCTACACCCAATGTATAAAAAGGCTCAAGGCGCAACAAGGCGATTTGGAGTTCCCAGCGCCTTAGGCGCGCCTCGGTGCGCCTCATTGAAGTGAGGCGCCCTAATAAAAAGTGAAAAAAAAAGTGAAAAAATGGTGTGTGCCTTGATAGGTGCGCCTTTTTTGCGCCTTTTTGCGCCTCAAAGTGCGCCTCATCAAAATGGCCTCGCCTAGACAATAAAAGGTGCTGGCTCCAATCGCCTTGCGCCTCAGAGCCTAGGCGCGCCTTTTTATACACTGCCTACACCAGAAGAAGACAAACCGAGCAGTAGAAAGATGTGGCCAAAGATCATTAAGGAAGCACAGGAGACAACGGAACAGAAGCAGTCAGAGAAAGCGGCCATTGGAGTTGGTAGTGTAACAGTGTTTGCAAATAAAAGGGAGAGAAGGGAGTAGGGATAGTCATTGAGTTTTGTGTGTACAGTGTAAACAATTGAGACTTGTGACCTAACGTCACCATTTCGGAGACTTGGAACCTCAAGTTAGCTGTATCCCAGCTATTTTGTGAGTTCCAAGTCATTAATCCAAGCAAGTAATCTTCCTTCTATACTTATTAATTGTTAGCAAGGTTATGAGTTTATTACACACTTTACCCAATAGCATCTTTGAACATATTTTTCTGGGAAATGAGCAAACTATGCAAACTTCACAAGCAGTGTATAAATAGGCGGACCCTAGGTGCTGAGGCACAAGGAGACCTGGGTCATGCGCATTCTTTTGTTCTTTTGTCCAGGCCAGGCAATTTTGATGAGGCTAACTTTTTTCCACCAACTTTTTACTTTTATCAAGTGTGCCTCACTTCAATGAGGCGCAGATAAACCTTATGGCCTTGGTGTTCCTTGAGCGTTTCGTTGCCTTTTTGTATATTGTTCTCAAAGGATGTCTAACCACATGTTCCAAATGCGAAAGGGTGAACTGGACACCATGGAAAAGATTGACCCCAAAAAATGCTTTAAACAACCCTATCACCTGTAATCTGCACCAGACTATGGATCTCCTCAATCCAATCATAAAGTAAACAAAGAACCGGTTAATGTAGAAGTTGCATTACCTTGCAAGTCACAAGTAAACTGAGTATTCTCAAGGCGGTAGAAAAAGAAGACATCTAAAAGATCAAGTCTCCTATCCTTAAGGGGTTGATCAACAAGACCTAGATCACCCCTACTTAATAGTAAGAAAAAATCACAATCCCTTAAAATAGGATAAGACGAGAATACATGCCCCAAAAATCTCTGGTCTCGTTAAACTATCAAAAAACTCAAGTCTAAACAAACTAAACTAAGACAAGGCTGAGAAGGATGGGAACCTACTAAGTGTTAAGCATTGAAAGAAATTAGATACAATATACCAAATAAATGAATAAAGCTTAACCAACAATTTACTTATTTATTTACTTATATATATATATTTGATGTTAAGAACAGGATTTAATCCTACACAAGCATTTCCAATCTTAATAGCTATGGGGGGAATCTAGAAGCTACAATGAACACAATATAGTAGTACAGAAATGAGAAGAAAGATGAGCTGATTATGCAACTCGATGTTACTTATGGGAAAGAAGAAGGTTAAGGTAACACAGCCAATGTTGCAAAACGTTCAAAAAACTGTAATGCAAAATTTAACACTTTTTACAAGTGAAGATTCATTAAAGAAGTGCTTACAAGTTCGTGCAACAAAGTTTTTTTGATGCTTTCATATTTTCTGAAACCCTTTAGGTCATCAGTGCGTAAACGAAGAGATATTTCTTCTCCTTGGTTCTGTAATCAAATTAGCAGCATATCAGGAACAAAAGAAAGACATGAGCTAACAAAAGCAAAGGCCGATTAATAATTGAAAATCAACATATAGTAATACGCCGAGATTAATAATTGAAAATCAACTTATACCTTGTTTAGACCAAGAATGCATTTGGGACTAATACCAACATAACCAACAGGCGCCATCTCTGTCATAATCCCCACTCGCCAACGGTACTTCAAGGAACAACAATAACACAATTTGTGTGAAAACAAAGTCACAAAAAGAAAGGGAGAATACTAGCAAAAACCAAACCTCGAAGCTAAACCACTACCTTGTTCATAATTGCAACAATTCCTGGGTCAGCTGCAAGCTTATGCATTCTCTTCAAAGCCTCTGCGGGAGGAGGATTTAACTAATAAAAGACGAAAGGAAAAAAATAAGTAAGTTCCTCTTAAAAATTCATTTTGTACTTCTTTACGTTCAAAGTCTCCTTTGCTGTTTGATCACTGAAACACTTTCTCTTTCCTTGTTGTTCTTTACTGTAACTGCACATACTTTATCAGCACGGAAACTAGGACAGCGTAAGTACCTCGATTCCAGGTAGTTCAAGTGTACGAAAACCACAGAAGATATAAGGTCCTTGTGGGAGTTTCAATGATGAATGGGATCCCCTGGAAATCCTCTGCTTCATCCTCTTTTCCTCTTCCTCAAATCCAGCAATTCTCAGGTTTGCTTTAGCATCTTTAAGAACATGATCAATCTCATTCTTGGAGACTCCCATCATTCTCATAGGCTTCCCCTGACAGAAAAAGTACATATGAATCTAGTGCAACTCCAAGAAATTTTATCCTGTGCTTCATCCATAGAAAAACAACACTTCCTCCATTCTTTTATAATTGCAACATGTATGGGATGTATGGTATTAAGGAAGCCATATGATGAGGAGAAAGGTAGAGAGAAATAAACAAGAGGGACCCATGTAAATAGGAGAGAGACAAAGAGAAATAACTTGCAAATAACGTACTTGCAATTATTATGAAACTTCCAAAACAGGGAAACATTGCAAGTTTGCAACTGAAAAAGAACGGAGGAGTAAAATTTTTGGGTCTATTGAGCCAGTCTCACCATGAAAATTTCCAACAATCAACTAGCCGCATAAAAACATTAAACCACATTAATTTGTCTTATAAGTTATAAGAAAAATAAAAAATAGGGAAAGAAATAAAAGCATCATCTATCTAAGACAAGAATATATTTATACACTAAAGGATACGAGAACGAAAACTTGAGTGTATAGACTATAATACTATATACCTCTACAATTCCTGCATCTTGTAGCCTTAGACTGGTATGCTCGTCAGAGAAAGGCATCAACAGTCTCGAGCTTTTTATGGAAGGTTGAGGAATAATCAACCTAATTGTATCAGCTTTAACATTAGTCAAGGTCTGCAGTTCCTCTCCCAACTCCTTGAGAGAGGCCTCTGAATTTATTTCTATCACAAACTTCTTTCCCCTCCATATAACAGGAACACTAATAATAGTTTGACGCTGCACCATAATTTCCTGCGAGGAGATGCAATTGTATGTTAAAAATCACCTTCTACGACAGACACTTAATCAAGGAAAAAGAACATAATTAACCACAACCATCGCTTTCAGATGACGTGCAAGTATGATAACTTTAGTGATCAGCAAACAAAATTGAAACAAACACACAAGTAGTCTTAATCTTTAAGGCCTCTAACATATTGCACCAAGTGATATTTGGTTTCTCTCGATACAAACTCAAGACAAAATGACCCGTTTAACACCAATGTTCATGCCTATCCCTGTCTGTGCTGAGATGAGGACAACAAAATTTCTTCAATATATTAACAACAAAGTCGCAAGTTCATTGGTTCGTTAATATAAAACAAACTTCCCATCAATTTAAAGCTCATTCTCCATCATATCCCAGTTTTCATTTCTTATATGCTATGTTTGCTTAGAATGTTGCATCCAAATGAGCTATGCCATCCTAGCAAGTAGTAACCGGTATCTTCCAGTTGCGGGCTACACTAGATTCAGATTTTTAACATAAACGACAGTACATAAAGTTTGATATATCCAACCGACTGTAACTAGAAGTGTAATGTTACTGCCACAGTTCACTTCTTTCTTCCTGCAATCGTACATGTAAGGTCAACAAATTTGAGATATTTGCACAGAGCACATGGACAAAACAACAAGACAAGTAAATGCAATTGGCCTATTATCAAGTTCAATGAGGTATTTGACACCCATTTAAGTGAACAGATTACGGATAATTTTTTGACACTAAGCTCGGGAATCTATCAAAATACAGTAAACTGCCTTCCTCATCTTCTTGACTTCGATCTTTTCATCCCCTCTTAACTACGTGTTCTTCATGGGAATGGAAAGCTTACTTTCATTCAAACAGGACGATAATTCTCTAGCATTCTCCTACGTACCAATAAAGCATGGGCAAATTGCAGGGCAAATCACCGAGGACCAATATTGTCAAATTACCACACCATAGAGAAGATAGCCTTACCAATTACTTACCATTGTATAGCCGACTTTTACTTCTACATGAATAAATTTTTCTATTTGGACAGTAAATTAGCTTCTACATATAATTTCTTATGCTATGTTTGGCAACCATTTTCAGTCACCTTAAATGATTAGGTGTTAATAATTTAAGTCACCTTAAATGATTAGGAATGTTTGGTAGGAAGCTAAATTAAAATTTAAGGTTGATAACTTGACTGAAATCCAAACGTTAACGAGAGTAACGTTTCACAATCAGTAACTGAATTTTTTTCCTCCAAAGCACATGTTGACTTGCTGTTAAATTATTAATGGGCATAGTGTGGCTGTATTTTTCAACTGTGTTGCGAAGAGTTCATCTTCTTTATACTACTGCTCCTATTTATATTCATTTTTGGTAATGGCCTGTAACTTTTTTCAGCTATATATACTTAATACTTATCCAATTTTGTTTAAAAAGAAAATCATACTCATATTTCCATTTGAAACAAATACCTGTGCTAATTGTTTTTATTTTGGGTTGAATTTTAATACAAGGAAAACCAATGGAAGGTTTCATCTGAAATAAATCTAACTTAATTTGAGGTACTTAAAAAATTATTCGTACCAAACAGTTAATGTAAACTACGACCTTATCAGTTTCAGCACCTTATCAATTTCAGGTGTTATCTTATCAGTTTCAGCTTGATTTCAGCTAGTGTTGCCAAACATAGTTGAAAAGGCAACAAACAACTAAAAGTCGAAAATAAAAAGGGATTAGGAGCTGAAAATATCACTCCATCGATTCGAAATGTCCATCATACATACATCAAGGCGTACCATGCACACGGAACACACCCAAAGTTATTAAGTAATCTTACAAGAAAAACAAATCAGCAGTTCATAGAAATCCCAAATAAATTCAATCCCTTCAATCCCCTCAACAGTCAACACCCACAAATTACAACCTCAAAAGTAAAAATTCAAGAAACCCTAACACCTCCACAAAACACTTCCAAACTTCAACCATTAAACTTTCTAAATGAAACCCAGGAAAAAATACAGTATTAAACCGGGTAGGCAAAATAAAATCTAGAAAATACCCCAACTGCAGAAAAACAATTTAATTCCCATAATAAGCTCAAAATATCAATTAATTCGAAATAGGAGGAGAAAATCGAGGTTTTTCACCGGAAATATCAATTTATTTTAGTGATCATCATCAAAAAGGGAAAAAGTGCATAAAGTTAGAATAGTCTTCTTATTAATTGAGCTAATTGAGAAGTAAGGGAATGTTACCGGAAGATTAAGATCGGAGACGCTGATAATGGGGACGTCGATGATCTATAAGGTAATCGGGGAAGTGTGAAATGAGGAAATCAGGATTGAATTTTCGGATTAAATACATATATAGTGTTTGGTGGTGTTTTATTTATTTATTTATATTTCCGGTTGGGAAAAGAGGTTGGGGGAATGACTTGGCGGTTAAGGTGGCCGGTGGCGCACAAGTGATAGTCATTAGTCACCGCTAGGGGTGTAATGGATTGAGAAAAGTCCAAAGTCCAATCTAGTCCAATCTAAACTTGTCAGACTGGATCGGACTTGAAAATTTTTGGATCGGACTCGGACTCAAATTACCAAGTCCAATTATTTTTGGACTGGACTTGGACTCAGCCTTTTGGAGTCCAAAAATCCAATAAAGTCCAAAGTTTTAAGATTTTATTTATAGACAAACATAAGTAATTTGAAAACTATTGTGAACTATGTGATTTTTAGGCCTTTATTTAATATGTGCAACAAAAAACAATCAAATATTACCCTATATATAAAACTCATAACCCAGAAATATTCTATCAACCTCTTTCTCTTTCCCTTTCTCTCGTTGGCTGTGATGGTCGATTATTGAGCATTAATATTATAAAATTTTGTTTTTTTAAGAACTGGAACCTTTTTTGACTAAGTATTTAGAATTTTAGATGTGTAAGGCATAATGTTACTTGCAATTATATCTATTTCTTAATGGATATTTTTTTTTCCCTTTATGCAAAAGTGACATGTAGTTATAGGTGTTAAAGTATTTCTTACCCAATTTTTAATACTCGTAAATTCTATTTTGTGTGTATTATTTGAATTCTTTTATGAATTTAGTATTATTTTCATTTATGTTCAAACTAGTTGAGTTTCACATTTTAGAAAAAAAATTAAAATAAAGTTTTTTTCAAAAAAAATCAGATCGAATTGGACTGGATTCGGACTCAAGAATTTTTTTATAGATCGGACTGGATCGGACTTGAAAAAAGTTTGGATCGGACTCGGACTCAAATATCCAAGTCCAAAAATTTTTGGATTGGATTTGGACTTGGCAAAGTCCAATCCAGTCTATCCAATTTACACCCCTAGTCACCGCTCAGCGGGGGTGTCATTTTTGTCTTTTGGGTGAAAATGTGAAATCAGCGGGGATGTCATCATTGGCTATATACTCTAGAAACAACAACAAATCTTTAGTCTCAAAATGATTTGGGGTCGGCTAACATGAATGGTCGTAGTAGATCGTCATTGTCACCAATCAAAATAAGTAAAATTTAAAATAAATGAATAAGTAAAATAAGGAAATTTCAAAATAGCATAACCCTAGAGGAAAAGTAATAAATACATGTTTTTCATACACACAATTCAGATTGTACACACAACCCTAGAGGAAAAGTAAAACCCTAATTCTACTTTGCCTCCAAAGTGTGTTCTTCCCAAAATGCAAAATATCTTGAAGGAGATCTAAGCCATCAATCTCAAGATGGATATGAACGTGTCGGTAAACCAAGTAGAGGAACGACATTTGGAGTTCTTGTTCGTGTTCTTGAACTAAGGGAAAAACACGCTACAAACGTAAGTTATGCTTAATCTGTACTTTATACATGCTTCCTGGCTTTGGGGTTATTCCGATATTATGTTATGTATTTAACTGTAAACCCCTACAAATAGTTGAGCACGATTTTAATCTAATTGCGTTCAAAAAGTTGATAATTATTGCGATCCCCATATAAAATCTCTGTTAATGAATTAACCAATTTCACGGTCCTCCACCAACAGTACTATGTTCTGGTCAGATAATTCATTTAGACTAGCAACTCTAGTGGAACGAATAGAAGAGCATGTTCAATGCAGCCAGATTAGCTAGTCTTCATGGGGATAACAACGTTGTTAAAAGCATTTCCAGTAGAAATGGGATTAGAAGCAGGCTCGTACTAGCAGCTTTATCGGGGAATTTCTCATCTTAGTAGGAGCTTTCCAAAGAAATAGTTTAGTAGACACATTAGCGAGATTGTTCGGGAGATATGGTCCAAGCCCGGAGCGGAACCTTCCGATTTTTTAGAAAAAACCACGCAGAATTTTTTCAATATTTCAAAAAAACTTATTATGTTATTTCAAGAAAACTCTAGAGGCCGAAAAGTATGAGCCTTCGATTAGAACGCCCCATATCTCGTGACACGCGGAGCATGGCATTATACTAAACTCAAACAACTCATAAACTAATAGTTTTGTTGAAATCAATCAAACACACATAAAGAAGTTAAAGACTAAGTGCTAGAAATAGCCAAAATTTCGAAAACAAATGGCTATTTTCGGCCAAGGAAATCCTATGTTTTTAAAATGTAGATGAATGTTAACAAGTTCCCACATACCCTCCTTAGAAAAGCGCAAAAAAATATCTTTTGCTTGAGAATAACTTAGATCATTTCATTGGTTAGCTCAATTTGACTCTCAAAACTTTATAACAACCTTTTAAAATTTAACAAGTGCGTGGCCCGGACAATATATGCTCCGGGATGATACTTGATATCATATTTTATTTTCACATATAGATATGCAAGATATTTGTTTTTACTTCATCTTGATCATGTTTTGTGTTTTGTCTTTTTTAGTAATGTTGTTTTATATCTCTATTAATCATAAATTGTACTTAAATAATTTTTAACAAAATTAAAGTCAATATCATTAAACTAAAGAAAATATTAGTACAATCAAACAATCACTTTGTCTAAATTAAATATATTTTAATGAATTGAGAAAGTATAATTAATAGATGGTTGAGATGGTTAGTTATCCAATTTAGCTCTTGTTCGTCTGCGGTTCAAACCTTGCTATAAACTTTTATTTATATATTGTAACATGCATGTCGTACATGCTTCTGAATTGATGAGGTGATAAGTTGTCAGCATATGAGAGAGTTCCACGTGACATGTATACTTGATTAGAAACACAGTTTAACATATTAGTGTAATTAGTAAAATAAGCATGTACGAATATTTTAAAATACAAAAAAAAGAAGTCTTTGCAAAAAGTTTGGTAGTATTATTATACATCTCAATTGGAAAAAAAAGGCTAATATTTTCAAAGCCACATATGTAAAGTTGCTGAATTATTTCTTGAACAATATTTTAATTGTCTTATATAATTACCACATAGTGAAAATCAAAAGTGGAGTAGTAAAATTAGACATTCATCTTTTCAACTCAACTATGTTTAAGTGGTAATACTTATAGTCAATTTTTTGTTATTCACAAGTTCAAATTTTTATATAAGCACATTTTTTGTTGTCACGTTACTTGCTAATTAAATAGGTGACATGACATGTTTCTTGGAATTCAACGGGTTACATGTGTCACGTTTTCCTTAGAAACACTTTTTAATATGTTACGTTTAGTATAGTATAGATGAGATGACTCGAAATATTTTTTCTTAGAGACTCAAAAATAAAATAAAATTGATACTTTCCTATACAAGTCTTTAAAAATAATTATGCACTTCACATTTATTTATAATTTCATATTTTCAAAAATAAAGTTTCCATATTTCTATTAAAAGTTTTGAGACTATTAGAAAAGTTATCAAATTTGATAACTCTTGAAAAAAAAAATCATTTTACGCAAATGCATATATTGGGGTTTTGTTAACACAATATCCTCTCTCCTCTCGAGTTCCTTTTTTATCCCTCAATTGAAAATGCTTTTAAGATTAATTGCTATAAACTCAAATTATGAGTAAATCTACCTTTCATCAAATAAAATTGCTTCTCTCGTTGTTCTTCTAAGTTCTAGGCATTTTTCGTTTTGAGGTGTTTCCTAAGTTTCTACTCACGTTTACTTTATTTCATTATGAAATTATTATTTTCATGTTCTATTATCTCCCTCTCCACTTTGTGAGACCAAATCATATTTTATAATTATCCTACTCTCTCTTTCTCTCATCCTACATGTAAAGTATGAACTTGGTGGTCCTAACTTTGAGTATCTCTTGATTTATGTTGCTACACAGTAACTTAATAGAACTTGAGAAAACGAATGTAATCTTATAAATAACATAGATTTTGAATTTTTTTTTAAAGAATTATTTGTCACAACAATTACAATATTCATTGATCTTTCTCCTTTTGACAATGTTTCTGTGGAGAACGTTAGGGGAAAACGTGAAAGAAAGGAGGTGCATGACATAAGGTCGTGTGGAAAATTTCGGCAGGATGGTAGCCCAATGGACCGAAATTGGCTATCCAATATAAGGAAGAGTGAGTTTGAGCTAGATTGGGTGGAGGTCAAGAACATTGAGAGGATGGTCAGATAAAAGGGGTTTCAATCTATGGAGTACATATAGTAAGGGATTGAATCTGCGTTCCAAAGCCTTCTCGGATGTGGATATGGCCCGTTAGTGGGGTGTTAAGGTCAATGCAAAGTTTGAAGCAAAAGAAAAACGTAAGATGGAAAGTGGGGGTGGCAAGATCAAGATGAAAAGAGCTCCTTCACCTCTGCCTATGGTCTGGGTTGACAGGGGAAAGCGAGCTAGAAGTGAAGAGGTGACATCGGCTTACAAGCTAAGACTGGACGAGATGGAAGTGAACGTACAATAGGTTCTCCTGGCTAAGTTTTTGGTGAAGGAAAATGATATAAGTGTGGTGGATGGACCAGATCAGCCCCCAAAATTATTATGAAAATCATGTCATGGAATTGTAGGGGACTTAACGATCCTCGATCCCCTACTATTCCGTACTTAGTGTGGCTCTGTAGATCGAAGAACCCACACTTTCTTTTCCTGTCTGAAAAAAAAATGTATTCTGATGATGTTGTAGATAGATTACTCTTATTTTGGTGTAGATGCGGATGGTAGTAAGGGGGGGTTTGGCTGTTTTTGTGTGGTATGGAGCCATTACTAACCTTTTGTACTCTTCAAGCAATGCTATGATCTGTAATGTTGTGGAAAGTAATGGAAGAAGCAGATATTTTGTGTATGTGTATGGGAACCCGGATGTGGAAGAGAGACAAGCTATTTGCGATGAGCTTTCATCATTTATTTCCTTATTGACTAATTGTATTATAGGAGACTTTAATCAGCTTGAGGAATTGGAGGATAAATTGGGAGGAAGTAGTCGTATAAGAGGTGTGGAAGCATTTTTTAATTGGAGAATGAAATTAGATATTGCGGAGATACCGTTTTTTGGACCGCTGTTCACATGGAGCAATAAAAGAGAAGATGGAAAATTAATAATGGAACGTCTGGATAGAACTTATGTCTCGAACTCTTGGTTTGATGAATTTCTTAATGGAAAGGTCATTCATGAACCTATCCTTGTCTCGAATCATGCTGTGATTATTTATAATACGAAGGTGTTCCCTACCAGTTCCACAAGGCTATAACAAATCGAAGCATGATGCCTTCAGCTTAGGAAAATTAAAGATATTGTCTATGATAACTAGCTCTAAGTCCAAAATGGTTCGAGAAGTTTTGTTTTGGCTAAGAATCTCCAACTTATTCGTACACTATTACAAAGATGGTGTCTTGAACACAAGAAATCATGGGGGATCAACTGGAGGGGAATCATGAAAGCAGTCAATAATATGACAGGTGATACATCTTCTGTCTCTTACTGCACTTCACATATTGAATTGATTAATGACTGGCTTCCATTGGCAAAGTTCGAATTTCAATTTTGGCAACAAAGAATGAAGGAAAAATGGATAAAGCAGAGGGATTGCCCCCACTCCCACTCTTTATAGAAGGGTTAGATTAAGGAAATAAAAAAATGAAATTTTAACACTAAAAGATGATGGAGATGTGTGGACCAGGAGTGAGTCTCTAGTTTAATAGTCAACTTGCTCAACAATGTTAAATCCAGTTGTTAATGATGACCATGGTCAAAAGGTGGACCTAGTGTTGAGAAAGCTAGACCTTCCGACACTTTCAGATCGGCAAGTAGAATTGTTAAATGCTCCTTAATTTCACACCTGTTGAAATAAAGAGAGCGATGTTTCAAATACATAATGCAAAATCTTCGGGGCCAGGTGGGTTTATTGTTGTCTTTCACGTATTTTGGGATAGAGTAGGGAGTCAAGTTATAAAAGGAGTCCAAAAGTTTTTCTCAACAGGGTTTTTGTTGAAAGAGTGGAACCAGACCCTTTTGGTCATGATACCTAAAGTGGAAAGTCCGGAACTTGCGTCACATTTTAGGCCTATAAGTCTTTGCAACGCTATTTACAAATTCATTTCCAAATTTATGGTGAATAGATTGAAGGATCTTTTGCCATTTTTAATTTCGGATTACCAACATGCCTTTATACGGGGCCGGAATATGGAAGACAATGTTATGTTAAGCCATGAGCTCCTTCATGTCATCAATACAAGGAATAAACATGATCTAAGAGTTCTTAAATTGGATATGTCAAAAGCTTATGATCGGGTGAATTGGCTTTTTCTTCTAAAAGTGCTTGGGATGTATGGTTTTCCCCCATCGTGGCTTCATCTCATTCACCAATGTATTTTGACGGTCTCTTACAAAAATCTGGTTAATGGTAAAACATCGACATCCTTCAAACCATCGTGTGGTTTACGGCAGGGGGATCCTTTATCTCCGTATCTCTTTATTTTTTGTATGGATATTCTCTCTCGTATGCTCTTGATGGCTGAAAATATCAAACAAATCCAAGGAATCAAAATTTCGAGACGTTCACCTTCTATTTCCCACCTACTTTTTGCTGATGATGCCATGTTTTTCTTCAAGGCTAGTGTGGACTCTTGTACTAACATGATTGGTATCTTGGAAAGGTTTGGGGAAGTTTCGGGGCAGAAGCTAAATTATCTAAAATCTTTTGTGAAGTTCTCTCCAAAGACGGATCTACACTTGAAGGAAGACTTGATTTTTTTTTTTTTGGCAATGACGAAGGTTCATAATGTTGGGATCCATTTGGGGGTGCCAATTGGCTTGGTAAGGAGGAAATCGACGTCTTTTCAACCTTTGGTTAGTGTGATTACTACTAAGGTTCTATCTTAGGCTAACCTTCGTATTTCTCAACCAGCGAAACTCATCTTGATTTAATCTATCCTCCTAAGTTTATCTACCCATGTGATGCGGTGTTTTAAGCTGCCACTACCGATTGCAAATAGGATTGACTCAGTAATTAGCAGGTTTTGGGAGGCTTTGAATGGTGACAGGGGTATTCACTGGGTTAACAGAGACATGATTCAGAAACCGAAAGGTTTGGGTGGACTGGGTATCAGATCAGTAAGCATGTTAAATGATACACTGCTTTTCAAGCAAGAGTTGAGACTTCACCAGAGACCAAATCTCTTGGTTTCAAAAGCCTTGTTTAATTTAGTGCACAAGGATGTTTTGTGTGCAAGGGTAGTAATCCAATGGTTTTAAGGTAGAGATTGTCGTGGGGGAGGAGGGGTTTATGTGATGCAGTGAGGAAATTTGACGAAGGTATGGCGTAGAAAATAGGGGATGGAAATGCAGTCAAGGCAGTGAGCATGCCTTGGGTAAATGGAGCAATTCCACAGTTCAAATCCAACCAACGAATCTTGCCAGCTAGAAAGTGGCTTGTTAAGGACTTTATCAGTCAAGAGAGGACCTGGAATTCGAGGTTGATTCGGGAAAGGTTTGAATGGTCCGATGCGAAGGAAATTCTCACTTTGGAAATCCCCAAGTCGAATGTTAAAGATTTCAGATATTGGAAACATCGTCCATCCGGAATTTTTACTATTAAATCAGGGTATGCTTTCCTTTCCGACTTCATGCAAGAGGACCACTCTCAAACAGATAATTTCTCAAGGATGATTTGGAAACTAAGGATATTCTTCCGAAATGGAAGGTTTTTCTTTGGAAACTGTTTCACAATGCAATAGTTGTCAAGGATAACCTTGCTCAACGTAGAATTGAAGTTAACAATGAGTGTGACTATTTTGGGACAATTAGTGAATCAACCCAACATATTTTTCGAACTTGTAGCCTTGCAAAATTGGCTTGGGAGTTATGTACCCTTGCAATTTGCTCGGATAATGATGGATCTATTTCATTTGATGAATGGCTCCAGCGATATATCCTGCTCTTCCATAGCGAGGATGGTAAATATAGCTCTAGAATTGATATCTTTGTGGCAATGTTATGGAGTTTGTGGATTACTAGGAACTCTAGAATCTACTCCAACGAGGCAGGTCATGCGAGGAGAGTGTTAATTGGTGTTACTCAGGGAGTTAGTAACTGCAATATCTACAAAAATACCCAATTCGGGTTCGGAGATGGCGACCCCTCTATGACTTCCCAACAACTAGTTCAACCTCCGGGGTTTCGCTATGTACAACTTGGACGAGAACACTCCTTTTTTCCTAACTTTTTTTTGCAGGTCGATGGTTCTTGGGACAAGAATACAAAGAGAAAGCAGGAGCAGGATGGGTAATTTCGGGTATTTCATCAAGAGCAACTAGAGATGGGGTTGGATCCTATGGTCTAGCCTACACGCCCCTACAATCGAAAGCTCAGGCTTGCCTTAGTGGTATCCAATGGTGTAATGAACAAATGATTGATGAAGTTCTAGTCCTAACAGACTCGACAACTTTAAAGAAACACCATCTAAGGAGAAGAATGTCACCATAATGTGGACGGTGGCAGAAATCAAAGAAGTGACATCTACTTTCAAAGCATGTGTTATCATTAAGGCGGAACGACAACAAGTTCAAAGGGCACATGAGATTGCTAACAAATGCCGGTCAATCTGTTTATCGTTTTCTTGTAATTTGTTTTAGTTTGTTGCTTTCCTTTAGATATTGTCAAAAAAAAAAAAAAAAAACATTTACAATATTCAATGTTAAAAAAATAATTAAAAAGATTTTAAAATATAATCATACAATAACAACATAAATTTCTTAAATGGTGGTGGATTAGTACAATGATAATACAAGAGAAAAATCATAAGCAGATGAAAGTATGAAAATAAATAAATTAGTAATGAAGGTAAAGAACATGATAAATAAAATTAGTGTCCCATAACAATGGTCCTGGGGGTGTCATCGGAGGTACTATCACCTTCAAATTTAGTCTCGACACTTTCATCGCTTTCGTCTGATGAAGGGTCTGTTATGTCTTCAGACCAGCCTCTTGAACCATCAACAGCCGCCACCGTCTTTTCTTTCTCCGGAGTTGCGACCGCTTGAGCTGCATCCATACCTTTCATCAACAGCGAACACACTAAAAACATTCCCAAGCAAACAACCATTGTTCTTCTTGTGATACCCATTTTCCCCGAATATGAGGCAAATAATATGTTCAAGTTTTGGTTATGGTTATATAATGAGTTGCTAATGATGGAGATTATATAGAGACTAACATCGAATTTAAAGGTGAAGATTTTTTGGTGTAAGAGAGGTTTTTTTTAGTTTCTTTTCTCTACCATTAGTTTTACTTATTTTGTGGGAATAAGTTTTCTAAAAATAATCAAATGTTTCTAACAAATACAACCAATGCTAGGCTATATTTTACAACAAAAATAGAAAATGATTGAGGAGATATGGTTTAACTTTGGTAAATCTAACATTGAATTTGGTGAAGGATAATGTTTTTGGGAAAAAATAAACTTTGGTTTGTGATTAATTGATTAATAAATGTCGTATTATCAAGTATTAAAATCTAAGAAAATTTTATATTTTCACTATTCATAATTATTTCATCCAGTATAATTTACTAACTTTAAGTTTTACATACTTAGGACTCGTTTGGTATTACTTTTTGTTTTCAGTTTAAAAAGAAAACAAATATGAAACCATAAGTAATATTTACTAGTTTTTGTTAACATTTTTCAAAATCATCATGATTAATATAATTATCAATTATAACTATTTTTTTCATTCATTCAATCTAAATCATATGGCTTCTAAAAATATAAAATAGAAAATCGAAAACTAACCATGATATTGAACTGACTGTTTGTTGCTCCTTATTATTTGAAAAAGATGAGTATTTCATTAAAATTATGAGAAAAAAGTAATTAACCAAATAGGTACTAGTGAGGATACATTTTAATTACAGGCACGCATCGTGTGCATATAAAACTAATACCGCTCTAGAATCATTTCTAACTATAGACAAAAGTTTAATTTGAAAAGATATATAGAGAAAATTTGAATACTCCATACGCCATAATACAACAGTGCTGACATGGCTAGTTTGGTTGACATTCTATTATATGGGAAGTTTCATTTCCTAGGAAGTGAAGAGTAAATAGGTTGTTTGGTTGACATGAGCATAGGAAGTGAAACTTCCTAGGAAGTTCTACTTCCCCTCAAATGGTGGAAGTTGCTTACCTAGTCCTACCTAGGTAAGTAGAACTTCCCATTGGAATTCTAACTTCCTATGCTCAAAACAAACAAGAATGCTCAATTCCTAGGAAGTTAAAACATATGGGAATTGCAAATACAAGGGAAATATAACTTCCCAAGTGCAACCAAACATCACCTAGGCTGTCAAAAGACCGACATCTGACAAAAATTGAAGTGACCGGAGAAAGCAAATTCATAGCCAATCCACATGAGCCTAATGACCCCGCACAAAGCATTATCCGATTATACCCTATCCGAAATTACCAATGACCCGATTTGACAGCCATTGCCTTGCATCACCCAAACCGCTTTCACCAGCAGCAATCAGCAGGTCAGCTTTCTAGTTGTTGGGCTGGACTCTTTGAGTTTATTTACGGATTTACCATTTGTTACCTTTCATCTTTCAAAGTAGTGATGTAGTGTGCCATGACAACGCCTCTCGGACGGCTCGGAGTGGGATACTAGCGGAACCATTATCGGGTCTTCACGATCTGAACCATCAGCATCATCGTCTACTAAAGGTTTTACATTGCCTGAAGATCTTCCATTGGCATGATCGCCAGCTGCCAGCACCTTTTCTTTCCCTGCATCTGCTTGATCACCATCCATCAAGACTCAAGAGCGAGCAAACGAAGATGTGACCACCATTTTACTTTGACATGGAGAGAATAAAATGGTCAAGATCTGGTTAATGGTTAGATGGGAAATTTATGATGCACAAAAAACAGATGGGTAGCTGATGTTGGAGAACAACCACAACTTGAAAGGAAAAGATTCTGTAGTCAAAGGGGGAGTTTTTGGTTTCTTGGAGAGTTGGCTAGAATAAAACGAATGTTACAGCTAATGGCTCCTTGCGTAATGCAATATAGTCGACGCAGCAATCATACTAGGTTGTGAAGTATTTCCAAAATCATCTTGTGCAATACTGTTTATCGGAGGACTCAAAAGCCTGATAACCGTCTCAGCAGACTTGATTTGTTGTTTTCTAAGGCCCTCGTCTTGGATTAGTTTCCTGCAAAAAGGGATTAAAACATCTATATCAAATGCTTTGTAAACTACGTAGCATTTCCTCATACGTACTAACAGATTTCAGAAACTTTCATAAGGATATTAACTCCATGTTTGGCAGATAAATAAATGAACTAAGCTCAAACCTCAAAATATGTAAAAGTTAGCAACTAGGCATGATAAATGGCTCTTTAGTATCTAGATATGAAGACAAAGTTGGATAATGTTGAATAAAGTGAAATAATTCAATAAGTGGATCCTTATATTAGAGACTGAAATAATCACATGAGAAGTTATACTTAGCAAGTGGTTTACGGTTCAACTTCGCTACAACTTTAGTAGTTAAAAATAGAAATACCATGGACATGACAGTGTTCAAGAACCTTACACAAGTGTGGATGCCAAATTTCTGGGTGTACATGTGTCAAAAAGAGCTTCAGGAATGACACGTGAATTCAAGAGGATATTAGGAAGCGACATGTATGGCACATTGGCTTTGTACCGGATCAACCATTCTGTTAAGATATGGGCTCTGTAAGCAACAACACATGGCAATCTCGCAAGTTGCAGCTCCACAGCAACAGTTCCAGAAGTGCATAATGCAGCATTACTCGCCTGTGAAATGTTGTGACAACAAACATTGTAAACAGCTGATAAACAATTCCAGAAATGTCTTGCAACCAAAGATTGAAAAGGCCAAATCGAATGCCAACAAAGATTCTATACCACAGCCTGATTATAACATGAATATACCCTAAAAATGACTTCATGATAGTTGTCTATACAAATTCCCATCACTCAATCTAAGTAATCATAATAAACCATTACTATTTTACAAAGACAAGTTCTCTTGGACATCCAGAATAGTGTATCTGCACATGTCACTACTAATATTTCCAAAAGGAGGTAGTCGTACAGAAATGACCCATGTTTTTGATAGAGGTTCTTTTTTATACTTGTATTGTTTTACTCTACCCTCAGTTTTTCTTCATTAATACACTGTTTCCTTATTGGTGGCGCCTAGGCGGAAGGAGGGTGCCACTCATAACCCATAAGAAACTAATTTTGCCAAAAAAGTTGTACATCCTTACACTGAATGCATCATATTTTTGGCCTAATGAACTCCCAGGTATCAGGATGACAGGCACAGGCCAATGGTCAATCAATCTACTTATGTAATTTTCCACGTGCTCATTAGAAGCGACAAGCATGACCGCTCTCAAGTCAGGAAATGAGCCCTTCAAAAGCTCCATGGTCTTCAAGAAGATTGGAACCATACGCTTTACCTCTTGTAATCTGCTACCAGGAAGCAGCGTTATAACCTTGGCTCCTTTGGAGGAAAAACAAATGTTGACAACAGTAGTCATTAACATTGATTAAAAAGCCAGTCTAGTAAAATAAATCACATACGACAATATTGCAAATAAATAATCAAAGACATAGAGGTTCAGAATCAGCTAAGAGTTATTATGTCAGTTTGGGGACGTTCAATATACAAATGTGTATGGAAAAAGTGGATTGAGGTTCTTTCATGCAATGCATTAATCAGACAATTAACAAACATCAACTATTATCACCAATATTAGACTATCAGTACCTGAAGGAATTTCAAATTTACTTCTGAAGTCTTGACTATTTGTGTGAACTTTCCAGTCAACAGTGTCTTTCCCCTAAATTCACAAGTATGTTAAAAAAGCATAGCATTCCCTTTAAAAGAACAAAAATAGAAAAGGACCTTCAAGAATGACGATGCATGAAATACTAGAAATAACAGAAATATAATCATTTAAAAGTTCAAGACACTAGCTATTGTGGAATAGTTATCAATCAAGTAAATGAACACTGCTGGGCTATTGCCTAACATCTTCAAGGCTTCAACTGTTTAGATGACTAACACTTCAGCAAGAAATCCTGCCTGGAAAATTTTGCAGGCTAATAACAGAAACTCTAATTCACAGCAGAAATACTTTTAGCCCTAGAATATCATTTGGGAATGTTTCTGTGAATCTAAGCCCAACGAAATCCATGAGAAGAATTCCCCTGTTTTGTACTATAAGTCTATACTACTATGATTAAGTAGTGCTGTTGTGTAGAAAATATGTAATTACTAGTTATTACTGAGCTGCTAATTTAGTCCATTAATGCTTGGTACATGTTTGTTGCTAACTTGTAGTCAGTGTTATTCTTATTGTACAGTTGATTGCTGGTGGTTAGCTGTATATTGATGAGCTGTATAGTAGCGCTGCCCTTGTTTTGACTGTAGTTTGTAACCTTGCACTAAATGTTTCAGTGCACACAAGCATTTAGGGTTGAGAGCCCCATAAACAAATCGCCTCCATCTGAAAATTTCTTCAGAATTCTTTGTGATTGAATCTACCAGATTGCATTTTCTTTCATGGTATCAGAACTCACCAGGTTGAGCAAAACACTTATGTCTTTCGAAACTCCATAAAATCACTCCATTTAAAACAGTTTATTTGTCAAAGCTTGAACCTGTGATAAATTTTGCACCTTCCAAAACCAAAACAAAATATTTTTCCTTCCAAGTTCTGAGCTTTGAACATGGCTGGAAAGAACCTGTCATTCCATATGCAGATGAGTATTACAGTATTACTTGGGAAGTTCAGAGTAGTCTAATAGGCATAGCACATTAGGGCCAATGAGTTTCAATGGAAGCAACTAAATCAACTGGACCAGGAGTTTGAGTATGGCTCTGGGTGCCAAGAACAAACTTGGATTCATTGAAGGTACTGCCACAAAACCCTCTCCTACTTCTGCTGGTTACAATAAATGGGTGAGAAACGATTACGTGATAAGATTTTGCTTTTCTGCTAGTGTAGCACCTAACATAGCATGATAGCAGAACAAATGTTGGTTGTTAATTCAGCCAAGGAATTCTGGGATGAGTTAGTGAAAGGTATGGGCAAACTACTGCACCACAACTTTACATGCTTAAAAAGAAAACGAGTGACTTGCAACAAAACAGTCCAAGTGTGACTGGTTACTATGGGAAACTTAAGAACTGTTGGGATGAACTTAATCGTATAGAGGGATTTCCGAGTGCACTTGTGGAATTGTTGCTAACTGTACTTGAAAAATGATGAAGAAACTCATGGAGAGAGATGCTTAGAATAACGTAATAGACTTTCTCATGGGACTGAGTGATAACTATGATAATCTAGCAGAATAGAATTGGAATGGACCCTTTACCGTGAACAAGGCACACCAAATGGTGCTGCAAAAAGAAAAGTAGAAATAGAGTTCTGGTGCAGTGGAAGGCAAAACAGAAGCAAGTGTGTTGGCTGTGCCAAAGCAGAATTTCACTAATCCCTCACCAAGGCAATAAATTTCAAAATGGTGTTGGACAAAGAAGGAAGACAAAAGAAGAGAAAACGAGGAAGAAATGTGACCACCGTCAGATGAGTGGGCACACAAAAGACCAATGCTTCAAGCTAAATGGGTATCCAGATCGGTTCAAGACTAATCCTGCACCTAGAGGAAAAGATGGAACCAGATATGCAGCATTGTAGCCCATGTCAACAACTCTGAGACTGAGTCAATACAAGAAACACCTCTCGACTTAGGAACTCAAGGAGAATCTAGCAGAGGTAATAACAATGATATGGTGAGCAACGTTGTGCAGGAGGTTCAAAGGGCCCTAAAGAATAAGAACTCGGCAATTACTTCAGATACAAATAGCATCTCAAACTTTGCAGGTAAGATAACAACCTCTAATGCTTTATTCTTATTATGAGGTGCTTGACAAGAAGTCCTGGATAATAGATTCAGGTGCTTTAGATCATTTGGCTAGCAGTGGAGAGTTTTCTAATGAACTAAAGCACTTAAGAAAGGAGGTAACAGTAGGCATGCCAGATGGAACCGTAAGAATTGGGAGAGAAATAGGCACTGTTGTTTTAAGCACTGAATTTGTGCTTTAAAATGTTTTCTATCTAACAGACTTTAAGCATAATTTTCTTTCTGTCAGCAAAGTTGTGAAAGAAGGAAAGATGAAAGTGGAATTCACTAATGGTGATTCGTGAATATGTATTTAGGACCTTTCTGATGGCAGAGTTCTAGGAATTGGAAAGACAATTTGGAGTACTGTACAAGCTGGACTTGAATGAAGCGGGGAAGATTTTGCAGAAAGGAAAGAAGCCTCAAAGGAGAGTAGAAGATGAAAATAAGCAATTAGCAGCAATTAACCAGAAAAAGGCTTTTAGTTGTAAAGCTAAACCTAATCTAAGCCTTATTCATGAAAGATTAGAACATACATCTTTATCCAAGATGAAACATTTGGAATTTTGTGATTGTAAGGATTTGAATGAATGTTTATGTGACATTTGTTGTGTGGCTAAACATCACAGCTGCCTTTTTATCCTAGTACTTCAATTGCAAGCAACATGTTTGATTTAGTGCACATTGATTTATGGGGTCTCTATAGGACCCAAGCACTGATAGGAGCACAGTATCTTTTAACAATCCAGGTGATTTCTCTAGAGTAACTTGGACTCGTTTGCTTTCGTACAAAGAACTGGTGAGGAAAATTCTAAAGACCTTCATAGCATGCATAGAAAATCACTTTAGTACCACAGTGAAAGTGGTGAGAAGTGATAATGGAACTGAAATTCTTCAATCAGAACGTACAAGGTTGTTTGTAGAAAAAGGAATGGTTCATCAGAGAAGTGCCACAGGTGTTCCACATAAGAACGGCAGGGTGAAGAGAAAGCATAGGCACTTAAATGAGATAGAATGTATGTTGGTTGCAACAACATGATTAATTTACTTCCTTCTGCAATATTAAGTTGGAAAACTCCATACGAAAAACTCCGCATGTGCAATATTAAGATGCTTGTGTTATGCTACCCAACAAACAGAGAAAAGGAGACAAGTTTACTCCAAAAGGGAACAGATGTATCCTACTAGGATACCCTAGTGGACAGAAGGCATACTGGTTGTATGACATAGAGTCTAAATATATTCTTATAACTAGAGATGTTGTTTTTAAAGGAAATATTTTCCCTTACAAACAAACTAAAGCTGAATTTGCTCAAAATCATGAAAATGTTCACTTGAACATTAATGTGACTGATGATGATGAAGAGAATGAAGAGATTGATCAGTTTGATCATACTCCTTTCTATCCTAACAATAATGAATTGCAGGACATTGAAGAAGAGATGTGATAGAACATGAAGAGGTTCTCATTCATGAACCTCAAACTCCTGATATAACTGGACTACTGGAGAGGAATCTTCCGTAGCCTTTCCTGAAGCTGGTCATGAGATTCAGCAAACTGAAGCTACAGTCAGCCCCAAGCAGAAATTTTGAGAAGAGGAGATAGGGAAAGGAAGGTACCCCTGAAGTTCAGATATTAAAAACTCGAGTCTTTGAAATGCAAACAGGTGCAAGAGCAAATCTAGTGCATTACTGATTTGGATAATCTTGATTACTACACAGAAGATTATGGTATATCTCTGAACAATATATCGTTGATGAAAGAACCTATCTGTTATAGAGAAGCAGCCAAAGATAAGAAATGGACAGATGCAACAGAACAGGAGTTTGATGCTAATAGTGATAAACAAATTGAAGGGAAGGATTACAAAGCTACTTTTTCCCCTGTAGCCAAGTTTGCTACTCTTAGAATTTTGATGGTCTCGGCAACAAGTAGAAACTGGAAGTTACACCAGTTGGACATCAACAGTTCTTTTCTACATGGAAAGCTAGACGAAGACATTTACATCAAGATGCCAGAAGGGTATAAGAAGGGTTGTGCAGGAAATATTTGCAAGCTTAAAAGGAGTCTTTTTGGCCTTAAGCAAGCCTCGAGATAATGGAATTTGGAATTGAAAAATTTACTCTTTCACCATGGTTTCAGACTGTGTCACAAAGATAAACTCCATGTTCATCACAGAGAAAAATGGAAAATTGCATCATTTTGGTGTATTGTGGATGATTTATTGGTAACAGGAGATAATGAAGATTTCATTGCGGAAATGAAAGAGCACTTTGACAAGGCCTTTACCATTAAAGACCTTGGAGATTGAAGAAGTAACACGGGAACTATGATTAATCAACGGAAGTATGCCATTTGCCATTGACATAGTGAATGATTCAGGAATGAGTGATTGTGCAACAATTAGTTTTCCCTTTCCCAAAGGGGTGAAACTGTCCACTTATGAAAGGGACATTATGGAAGATCCCGAGCCATATGGAAGATTAATTGGTAGATTACTCTAGTACTCTACCTTAAGTCAATACCTAAGTTGTCCTAGAAAGCCTCACATGCAAGCTGCTTTGCATGTTGTGAAATATCTTAAAGGAACTATTGGCTTAGGTCTTTTTTATACAAGCAACAGTGAGCATCAAATTTATGGTTAGGGTGATGCAGATTAAGGAACTTATGCTCACAGTGGAGATCACTGACAGGTTATTGTGTTTTCATGAGATCATCCTTGATTTCGTGGAACGCCAAGAAGCAAAAGGTTGTATCCAAATCCTCCTGTGAAGCTGAATTAAAGGCTATGTCACAGACCACTAGTGAGTTAGCTTGGGCAACAGGGATTTTTGAGGATTTGTCTCAAGATATACCTCAACCTATTCCTTTGTTCTATGACAAGTCAGCTGAATATATTGCACATAATTCAGCTTTTCATGAGAGAACCAAGCATCTAAAGTTAGATTGCTACTACATCAGAGAGACCATTGATGCTGGTTTTATTTCTACTTCTCATGTCAAGTCCACACTCCAGCTTGCATATATTCTCGCAAAATCCCCGAGTTCTTAGCAGCATGATTTTCTATCTCCCAATTTAGGACTTGTTCACTTGCTAACTCCTACTTGAAGAGGGATGTAGAGAATATGAACTTACTAGTAATTACTTAGCCGCTAATTTAGTCCATTAATGCTTGGTATATATTAGTTGCGAACTTGTAGACAGTGTTAGGCTTTTTTATTGTACAGTTGGTTGCTAGTGGTTAGTTGTATATTGATGAGCTGTACAGTAGTGCTGTCCTTGTTTTAGTGTGTAACCTGTACTATATATTTCAGTGCACAACATCATTTAGGGTTGAGTCTACCATATTGCAGTTTTTTCATGTTGTCTCTAGACCAAAAACATCACATAGTAAAATGTTCTTAATCTACTAGGAAGAGGAATGAAAAGGGTTTAAAAGGGCAAGCACACAAACACAAAAACAGTAAAATAAACACACCCCGGGTACCTATATAGTTTCAATTATGATGTTAAAGCTCACGCAGTGCTCAACAACTAATACAACAGAAACCAACCAACAAGATCCCCAAAGCAATGCCTAGTCTAAGTTTGGGATAGTTTCTACCTAAATCTTTCCCACCAATATAGAGCACAAAGGAGGAAACATGGGATAAAAGTTCACTACACACATGCATTCTAAAACTAAGAAGTCAAAAGACGTACTAAATTCAGCTCCAAACAATCTTCCAACACTGGATGTCCCACAAATGTTGCAGCTAGCCCATTTAGCCTGCAAACTTCTTCCTCAAAGGGCAAAATACATAAAACATGGTCTACGAATTGAGATAGACACTTGAGTCTTGCTTCACCACCTCTCCATGCCCAGAATGATGGTGCGACATAATGGAAATGCATAGGACTGTCTAACTGTTGCACACTATAAGAAGCTGCAAATGGAATTTGTCTAAATTTCTATTACCATATTAATTAGGAGAAAAAATTAAGATAATTTGAACTCCAAGTTATACCTCGTAGCTCTTTGAGGAAACGGAAAGAGAAACCCTTTGCGTCAACTGTCACAACAACGTGCGGTTTAAACAAGAAAGCTGCTTCCACTGTTTCCTTCAGCCTTACCTGCAATTTGATAACCAAAACTTTAGAACCAAATCACAACTTACAAAGTGAGTCGTTTTTATTTGGCAAATGAGCAGACATATAGAAAGTAGTGTTATACATACTCTAATCTTGTAAAGATATGGCAACAACTCCAAAATTCCCATTACAGCAAGATCTTCCATAGGAAACAGAGATCGCAAACCATATTGAGACATCATTGATCTGGATGAAAGATAAAAGAAAATATCTAAGCTAGAATCAGGATGGGACACATGAGGCAGCTTTATTGCTGGAAAAACCTCTCGTAGCACTCTAATGACAACTGGTTGGGAAGAAATATAGATCACAGATTCACAGTCCATCTTAGAAATGGGAAAGTATTACAAATGCACACATAAACAAAAACACACACACACAAGCACGAGGTTGGTAAAGTTACTGAACCCACAGAACATTTTCACTTTAAAGTGAAATCATAACATAACTAAATAAGATAACTTAACTATTAGTTCTCAGCCTGTTATTGTAGTAAACTGACTCACAAGGAAAAACACTAAAAAATTAAGAACACCGATTCATGCACCTCACCAATAAAACAGATTATAAACAAGCCACTGATAATCTTATTTAGGAGGGATGATATAGTGCAGAGTAAATTGTTTACTTACCCCCCAACACCAGAAAACTTGACAGGAAAAGGCGATATCCTCTTCAAAGAAGCCATTAGGCGTGCACCTATTGAATCCCCAGAGACCTCCCCAGCAACTAGAAACACTCTGAGCTCCCCATCTTTAGCAGCAGAATCAACAACTGCCCTGTTTGAAACAGACATAAATCTCCTTATCAAGCCAGTGTTCCTAAGCACTTCCCTGCTCAAAACATGCCTTGCCTTTGCCAACACCATCGACATTCTGTAATCTGTATAACATGATACTAAAGAGAATGATCATAAACCAAAAAAATTATAAACCAATGTCCCTAATACGATCATAGAGAAGTTAAAATTTCCCCCACAAACCTAACTAAGTGCCGATTCTAGCAAATAGAACCATAAACGTTTGCTCACAACAGTATTCAGAAATGCGAGGAACCATAACACCAAAAATACAATTCAAACGGAGAAAACAGGTAAAAAACAATCCATGATTTTATGATGAAAACAGGTCTAAAACAAGTCCACGATTTTACGATTAAACAATCGGGGACGGGAAAAAGCTGTTAAATCCAACACTTATAATCATGGTATTGCTTATATTTCACAATCAAGTGGAAATTGACAGTAAATCAGTAATAAATCATTCAGGTCAAAATAGCAAAATATAATCATCATTCGAACATTCTCTTGACTAATTACTAATGCTTATGCACCAAATTGTGCATATTGCACCCTATACTTTCAAATCTAAATTAAACCTTAAACAGAATCTCATTTTCAATCAGCAGTAGTTTATCAAGTTCAAGAACAACGGAAGTTGCACAAATTAGGGTCAAATGATGTGAAATAAAATAAATAATGAATGAAAAATTGACGTAAAAAAACTCTAGAATCTGCTGAAGCAACTGTACCTCTATCGGTTGATTAATTGAATGATTAGAGCGTCTATTAATTCAACTCTTTGCAACCAATTTGTTCATCGACAGGAAATCACTCAAATCACTGAGCGTGTTAGGGGTTAGGGTTTGAACTTTGCTCCAGTAATTTCAGGCGGGACTTAACGGACTACTTTGATTATAAAAAAAAAAAAAAATTATGCAAGCAAGGAATTTCCATAAACCATAATTTCAGATTTTCAGGTGGGAGGTCCGGGTTCAAATCTTATGTCTTAAACAAACCCACTCGATGGACGTCTTTGAGGCCCTGTTTTTTTTTTTTTTTTTTTGGCTTAATTTCAGTTTTAGGACTTACTAGAATAGAAGCTCGTGCGATGCACGGATTAATATTATTAAACTATTAATAATTGTAAATCTTTTTAGAGGGAAAGATAGAGTAGGTTATCAATAATTTTACTTAACAAACATGCACCGTGTTAGAATCCAACCTTCCTTTACTTGTATTTCTCCTTTCTATTGCTTTCTAGGATCTTTCTAATAGTTTTCTAGGCTTTAGGAAGAATTATTATGTTACTGTAATTCCAGTGTTCACTGGGACAATTTAGCTAATTCAAAATAAACCTCTATGAGGGGTATGAACCAATACCTCTCATCAGAAGTTGCATTTGCTTAATTCATGTGTTGTTGCTAGCCTGTATAGATATTGTGCTGTCGCATGCTTTTAAGCTTTCCAAGACCCATCAAAATCCCTTGCAAAACAGATACACTCTCGTCGTCGGTCCCGCTTGTGCCTGCTGTGCGCACACAAGCGCCCCGATCGACCCTCGACCCTCGCTCTTGTCGCCAATAGGCAAGAGTGCCCATTCTAAAGCAGACATCCGCTCGTGCCCCGAGCCTTGAGATTCACTTTCCGCACAAGGCTTGCGCCCTCGCCGTCCCATAGGCAAGAGCGCGCCGCACGGATCCGGTGTCAAAACACTCGGACCGTGACAGTTGGTATCAGAGCCAAGGTTCAAACCTAGGCATCGAGAGACCCAAGCAAGCAATTTGAGATGGAAACGATCGAAGAAAGACTAGCCTGGCTAGAAGGCAAGTCTGAGAGCTGGACCCGACTCGAGGAAATTGTGATTGGCCAAGCCAAAGAGATAGAAATACTCGAGGGTGCGGTCGATGAGCTCATGCAAGAGAAAGAGGCACTTCAGGAACAACTCAACTTTGTCCAGAAGCAAGCTGAAGATGCCCAAGACAAATGTGCGACACTGATGCGCGCTGCAAGGGCTGACTCGAGTGGGGGTGGTGCGATGAAGATCAAACCTCCAAAACCTCGAGACTATAGTGGGGCTAGAGACTCGAAGGAAGTTGATAACTTCCTCTTCGACATGGAGCAGTATTTCAGAATTTGTCAACTCAGTGACAATCTAAAGGTGGATACCGCGACCATGCACTTGTCGGATGATGCGAAGCTGTGGTGGCGCACCAAGCACGCCGACATCGAAGAAGGGAAAATAAAGATAGACACCTGGGAGGAGTTCAAGAAGGAACTCAAAGATCAATTCTACCCCGAGAACACCGAGTTTGTTGCAAGAATGAAGCTACAGGAGATCCGCCACAAGGGCTCCATACGCGACTATGTGAAGGAATACTCGGCCTACATGTTGGACATCCGAGACATGAATGAGAAAGATCGGTTGTTCAACTTTGTTCACGGGCTGCAAGAATGGGCGCAGCGTGAAGTATTGAGGGCGAAAGTGGACACGCTTTCGGCCGCTATGACTGCTGCAGAGCGATTGATGGACTACTCCGCGGGAAGGGGTCATCGCTCGGAAGAAGGAACAAGGGGGACGCCTACAAGCTCGGAGGCCCCGACTCCAAGCTCACCTAAGAGTGTGAGAAGTGACTCAAGGGTGTCGTCCAGCTCAGTCGGGGGATTCAAGAAAGGAAATGGGGGAGGAGATTCACAGAAATCCTGGTCATCACCTTCCGTATCAACAAAGGAATCCAAGATCAACACGCCCTCGGGAAACTTTAGTAGACTCAACTGTTTGCTATGTCGAGGCCCACACAAATGGTGGGAATGCAAACACAAAGGGGAGATCGACAACCTACAGAGGAAGTTGTCGGCCATGTCCGTGGAGGAAACCCCAAAAGAGACAGAAGAAGAAGCATGCCATGAGGACGAAGAACCCCGCAGAATGAGTTCCGTCTACATGATGTATGCAATGGGGAAAGAGGGCCCGAAGACAAGAGAGGAATCCACAAACATGATGTACGTGGACCTCGTGGTAAATGGGAGGAATGCTCGAGCCATGCTAGACACTGGCGCCTCTCACAACTTTGTGACCGAAACAGAAGCCCGAAGATTGGGGTTAGTGCTCAAGAAAGGAGGCGGTAGCATGAAATCCGTCAACTCTAAAGCCAAGCCGATTCTCGGTGTGGCAGAACAGGTGGAAGCAAAGTTGGGAGACTGGGAAGGAAAAATGAACTTCACTGCCGTCAACATGGACGACTTCAACCTTGTGCTTGGATTGGAGTTCCTCCGCACCAGCAAAGCAGTTGTAATGCCTCACTTGAATTCTTTGCTTGTAGCAGGTGGACAAACTTGTCTAGTTCGAAGTACAGGTACTCCCACAAAGACAAAAGAGAAGGGCCGATTCCTTTCGGCAATGCGAGTGATGGAGCCACTCAGAAAGGCGACATCTCATATACCCCCTCGCATCAGAAACAAGAGACAAGATGCAAGCTCAAGCCAAGCCGCTCCGAGCCAGAAACCAAAAACAAGGAAGACTTGGATTCACAAGACTCACCAACCTATCGAGACACAACAAGATTCAAGAAGACTCCAACAACCGCCATCAACCAACGGCGCAGAGAAGACTACAGAGTTTAGAATAGGAGCTTTTTCTTTCATCTTTTGTAACTCTTGTAAGTCGACGAGGGCGTCGACAGCTTAAGTGGGGGAGGATGTTAGAATCCAACCTTCCTTTACTTGTATTTCTCCTTTCTATTGCTTTCTAGGATCTTTCTAATAGTTTTCTAGGCTTTAGGAAGAATTATTATGTTACTGTAATTCCAGTGTTCACTGGGACAATTTAGCTAATTCAAAATAAACCTCTATGAGGGGTATGAACCAATACCTCTCATCAGAAGTTGCCTTTGCTTAATTCATGTGTTGTTGCTAGCCTTTATAGATATTGTGCTGTCGCATGCTTTTAAGCTTTCCAAGACCCATCAAAATCCCTTGCAAAACAGATACACTCTCGTCGTCGGTCCCGCTTGTGCCTGCTGTGCGCACACAAGCGCCCCGATCGACCATCGACCCTCGCTCTTGTCGCCAATAGGCAAGAGTGCCCATTCTAAAGCAGACATCCGCTCGTGCCCCGAGCCTTGAGATTCACTTTCCGCACAAGGCTTGCGCCCTCGCCGTCCCATTGGCAAGAGCGCGCCGCACGGATCCGGTGTCAAAACACTCGGACCGTGACACACCGCATAGGATATAAATGTATCATAGTTTTTATTATTATAGAAGTCTATATTTTAAGTTAATTTATTAAGCAACTACGTTATCTTAATGAAAAATGACGATGATAGTTTATCACCTTCAAAGTTAGGTCCTACGTACTGGGCTCCATTTAATCATTTTTGTTGATCTCCATTTAATCTTATTTTGTTGTAATTTGGTGTTTGCTTCCTATAACGTGTTTGGCTTTAGTTTGACAATAGTCCAATCATGATTACCCCTTCTAATAAGGTAAAGTAATGCTAATAATTATAGAGTACTCCGTATTAATTAGATGTATGATTGGCTAGAGTTTTTTCTAAAAATATTTGTTAGAAAAATAGAATATGGTCATATGGTAAGATCTTCACCTGTATGGCTGTATTAATATTGACGCCCTTAATTCATACGATGGTAGGTCACATATTCAAATTCCCCTAATTCATTCGAACCTTAAAAAAAGTACGCACCAAAAAAATAATCTACAGTCCTATGATAAAGAATATTACTACAAACCAACTAAGATAATTTCAAAAGTTCAAGAACAATAGTTAATAGCGTAGGGGAAATTCTTCTTAAAACTCTATTGCAATACATTTTCTTAATCCCACAGTCACACACTAATATCAACATGATTTAACATAATTAGAAATTTATAATACACAATTAAATAGTATTAAAAAAATATACATAATTATGAAAAAAATGTACATAATTATGAATAGAAATTAAATATAGGGATATTTTTATTATGACACAACATATTGTCATATACTCCGTATGAATTACGTGTTACAAGCAAAACAATTCGCTGCATAAGGCAGACAAATTCGTAGGAACTATTATACCCCTTGAAGCACCACGAACCATTGCATTTACACGCGCAACATAATCAAGCAAGAGTATACAATTGTCCACCTTCAAGTATACCTTTGATTTACATGCCATGACACCACACATGGATGCAAATCCACAAAAACCCACATCAAATTTGATGTTCAACCAAGTATTAAGGAAGGGGATTGTTTGTTGACTGCCATCTTTTAAGAAAGCATTACCTCGGAACCCACTTGTAACTGTGCAGCAAGCTCAGCCACGGCAATCTGACTGCATTCATGAAGTCTTTCATTGATTTCTTCAGCCATAGCATCCCAATAAGAATTTGATATAATTTCCCCTTGAATTAACATAAGGGCGGGATCATCGGAAACTCAAACTTGTGTTTGTCTCTCTACATACCCATAGTTGATTATAGCATGATGAATTTATAAGAGAATTAGATACGTTTAATCAAAATCCTTAACTTATCCGAGCATCGTTTGATAACATTTGAAATTCTATCTTATTTTTAAAACCGGATAATTAAATCTTTTTTCTCTTATTATCTTTTACTTAACACTAATTTATCTTTTTAATTACTTCTAACAAAATTTATCTCTTATTATTTATTTTATTTTTTTTAAAAATCTGAAATATATTATTCTTTGATGACGTGGAAATCCTACGTGGCGCTCCAAATGCTCTCCAAAAAACTCCCCTTTATATATATATATATATATGTATATATATATATATATATGTATATATATATATATATATATATATATATATATATATATATATATATATATATATATATATATATATATATATATATATATTAGATTTGGCAGTTCAGTTCAGTTCAGGAGCATTAAGTTCAGTTCAATTTAATTTAATTCAATTTAATTTCATAATAATAATTATTATTATTATTATTATTATTATTACTTATATTATTATTTATATTATTTTATTACTTATTATTTATATTATTATATTATTATTATTATATTATTATATTATTATATTACTTACTATTTATATTTATATTTATATTATTATATTACTTATTATCATTATTTATAACTAATTATTTATTCATAATTAATATAATTTATTATTATTTATTAATTAGTTACGGATTATTAGTTATTAATTATTTAGTTATTAGTTATTAAATATGAATTATTATTATTATTATTTATATTTATCATTTATTGTAATTATTGAGAAATCAATTACTGATTATTATTATTATTATTTATTATATAGTTATTTAGTTATTAATTAATAATTATTCTTTAGTTATTAGTTAACATTTATTATTATTATTATTTATTATTTATTATTTATTATTTATTATTTATTACTCCATTCGTTTCTTTTTGATCTTCCTGTTTGGAGTTTTGGGTGGAAATTAAGAAACTGGAATCCTTTAATGATCGGGTGTAAGAGTAATGATTGGGTGTAAGATAAAATAATAAATAAATGAAGAAAGTAATAAAGAAATGAAGGAGAGAGAAGATATTTTTATGAAAGTAATAAAAAATCATAAAAGTGGGGTTGGATGGGTGAATAGGAAATGTGAATGAATTAAATAAGGGAAGGTGGAGAAATTTATGGTAAAAAGTCATGTCCCAAAATAGAAACAGGAAGATCAAATAGGAACGACATTTATAGAAACAGGAAGATCAAAAAGAAATGGAGGGAGTACTTATTACTTATTACTTATTATATTATTTATTATTTATTATATTATTTATTATTTATTATTTATTATTTATTATTTATTATTTATTATTTATTATTTATTATTTATTATTTATTATTTATTATTTATTATTTATTATTTATTATTTATTATTTATTATTTATTATTTATTATTTATTATTTATTATTTATTATTTATTATTTATTATTTATTATTTATTATTTATTATTTATTATTTATTATTTATTATTTATTATTTATTATTTATTATTTATTATTTATTATTTATTATTTATTATTTATTATTTATTATTTATTATTTATTATTTATTATTTATTATTTATTATTTATTATTTATTATTTATTATTTATTATTTATTATTTATTATTTATTATTTATTATTTATTATTTATTATTTATTATTTCGGTAATATATTCTGTTAAGTTAATTAAGTTAAGTTAAGTTAAGTTAAGTTCAGTTCAGTTCAGTTCATGAGCATTCAGTTTAGTTTAGTTCAGTTCAGTTCAATTCAGTTCAGTTCAGTTCAGCTCAGTTCTAAAGAACAGGGCCTAAGTCTTTAAATCTATTTGGAGTTTTGGACAGAGTTACCCTCTTTGAAAAATTCAAAACCTTTTGTGTGTCCCAAACTTTCTTAGGGATGGAATTATGGAAATATCCGATAGATGATTCAATAACTCAGTCACATGACATAATTAAATGGATGAGCAAAATGCAAATATCAATGCTTGAACCCATGACCCAAAGTTAATAAGTTAGAACTTTAACCACTAATCCACTAATACAAATTATGATATTTATGCAATTCATAACATATACATTATGGTTATTAATATCTTGTATTAAAACTTTGATGCCTACCATAATTATACATTTTAATAATTTTCTTATGAAACTAAACTATACTTATATTTTTTTTCATTTACATTTTCATTTAGGTTCATTTATGATTATGTTTTTTTTAGCAGGTCAGTTCATGTAAGTTTACCTAGAGCAATAAAAAAAGAGTAGTACACGTAACAAAAGACTACTCCATTGTAAATTTAAATTTAGTTTACTAAGATGTTTATTCAAATTTTATATTGAATCACCCTTACATAAATAAAATATAAAATTAAAATATGCACAAATATAAGCAAAACCCTAGAGTAGCAGCCCACCTTGGTGCATAAGCACAGCCTTGAGGCTTGCTTTGTGCGTTGGCCCAAACAGCGCTGGCCAGCTCCAGCCTCGAGCGCGTTGGGCGTTGGGCTTGGCGTGTTGCCTTGTGCGTCGGGCTTTGCGGTCTGGCGTGCATTGATGTGCATTGGGCTTTGCGGCTTGGCGTGCACTGTTGTGCGCTAGGCCTTGCTCCCTTGCGTGCATTGTTGTGCGTTGTGGGATGGCTCGTCGAGCGATGGGTTGGCCCATGCGCTGGCATGTCGCTCGTCGTGCTTCCGATTTCTTTTTTCCGATTCTGGGATTTATTTCCGATTCGAACAATATTTACGTTTCGATAATATGTCCGATTCCGATAATATTTCCAATTTCGACAATATTTCCGATTCCGATAATATTTCCGTTTCCGGTAATATTTCTCATTCCCGCAATATTTCTATTTCCGATAATATTTTCGATACGAACCATATTTTCGTTTTCAGCAATATCTTCGACTTTGATAATATTTCTATTTTGATCCGTTATGAACCATATTTTCACTTCCGGTAATATCTTCGTTTCCGAAAAAATACTATTTCTTTGCCTTTTCACAAGTTGTGTTAGCTCCCACTGAAACCAACATCTGTCATTTCCGAACATCCATAATTAGAGTATTTATTGAATATAACATTCACCTAAGTACTTGATCTGTTCACGTATTATTTTTGTGACCGTACCCTACGGGTTCAGTCAAGACTAAGTTGTGACATTAATAACATTAATTCCACTTGAACTGAAGCAACCTCTAACTAGGAATTCAAATCACTTGATCTCACTGAATAATTAGCTTGCTTAATTAATACTGAACTGTATTTATTAGACTTAGAATTAAATGCAAACTTGAACCAAGGGCATTATTTACTTCAAGAGAGTACTCTTGTCTTTCTTGGCGATCAAGGTTAAGGGGCAAGGTTAGCGACTTGGAAAACGTCATTTTTGGGAAAATGACGTATTGCAGGACGACTGATCGGGTTTTTTTGTGTTGTTCGGTTCTGTGGGTCAGCGACCGGGATGCTCGATTTTGTGGGTCGGCGCCCGATTTTGAAGATGTTTATACGATTTTGAGTGGAAACGTGCCTCGGAGTTGAATCGTAGCATCTATTTTCGAATATTGTACTTGAATTTTGAAATTGTTTTTGGAATTGAATTTTGAACCTACGTCCTGGATTGGACGGACTCAGAAATTGGATTTTGAATTGGGAGATTGAATTGAAGTTTGGAACTTGAAGGTTGTAACTGGAATTGGAATTGGATTTAGAATTAGTTCAATGTCTTCGCAAATTGGTGCTTCCTCTCGTTGTTGCTCCAACTAAAGAGAGACCGGTGATGTCATCATCGACCCTAAGGGAAAACACGAATTAGATGTATATATTCTCCCTTGTTTATCTTAATATTTGTACAATAGTAACTGTAAAAATCATTATGAAACTCAAGTAGAATCTTTTTATGTCGCACATAAGACAAATGGTAAATTTATGGGTTGCACGTGCCACTATATATACATCGTGAAAAAATTGTTAGATACGGTAAGAAGTATATATTGAATGAATGACGTACTCCCTCTGTCCCTAAAGGTTGTCTTATTTGACTTTTACAGTCTCCTAGACACGACTTAAAACATAAATATCTAAAATTCTACACGCATAAAAATTGTAAAAGTTGATATTCCAAAAATATAAATTAACACGAATCTAACAAAAACTCACATAACTATATTATCTTTCATAGGGTAATGAGAATTCATGGTCAAAGTTTTCAAAGTTTGACCCTAAAAATGTTGATGCGACAATCTTTCAGTGACGGAGAGAGTACGTAGTTGGTTGAGTTCACAAACTGATTTGTAGCTAACGAGTCACGAATTGTCACCGGAATCTTCTTGAATAAGGGTGTCCGCTCAGAGACTGCTAAAGAGGAAAAAAAAGGGCCTCCGATCGAGGATTGATCTTCTAGAATAGGTGGTACTTTCCAACATGACACAAGTAGGGCTACAAACGAGTCGAGTTGAACCGAGTTTCAATATGTTGTATATGGGCTTGATAAATATTATTAGTGTTTAAGCTTGAACGAGCTTTGAAAAATCTTGTTCGATCTTGGCTCGTTAAGAATTCGGTTTGTTCGAGCTTTATTCACGAACAAGCTTGTTTTTATTTCGAGGTTGAGCTCGATCTTGAACGAGTTTAAATCGAGCTTGTTAAAATAAACGAGCCTTAAGTTACCTTTAAAACAAAAAAATTATATATGCATCCATTTGATTTTGTTGACATTTTTTATATTTTTCTACACTAAAAATGATATAAGATATAATAAAAAATTTATGGGCAAATTTGTATACGTAATGAAAAGTTTCATTAAAAGATATAGAAAGAAACTAAAGTGATTATAAAATATCATATATTTTGTCGAGGTTGAGCGAGTTTTGTCGAGTTGTACTTGAACATAATTACGTTTATAAAAGAATTTAAATGAGTTGTTCACGAATATTAACGAGTTGCACATGAAGTTGTTCGAGCTTGACTCGTTTACTTAACGAGCTTAAATTTTTTGTTCAAGCTTGTTTATTAACTTATATATATATATATATATATATATATATATATATATATATATATATATATATATATATATATATATATATATATATATATATATATCAAACGAGGTTCGACTGAACTTTTTTCGAGCTTATTCGTGAATAACGTTCACGAATATATCGGCTCATTCGCACCTACTAAACCCAAGTACGAATTTCCGTGCTTATGGAGACGGAGCCTACATAGAAAAATCCACCTAGAATGAATGTGAATGAACGCTGCAGAGGACATTCTTTGACTTACCATGCAGCATTTTTTATTTATTGATCCTGCTATACTGTGTAACTGTGTAAGGCTAGATTTATTCTCCGTGCTCTTTGTATTACTATTATGTGTTTGAAATTGTCGGAAATTCTTGTGAGAAAACAAAATAAAAGAGTGAAAAATGAATAATGATCGGCTGATCGCACCAGAATTATCCTACATTAGTAAAATATCAATTCACTTCCTTGTTTATATATTAGCGTACGATTAAATATATTTTTTGTTTGAGAAATGAGGTCAATCTTAGTGTACAAATGCGCGCCAATTAAGCTTGGGATCTTAGAGAAATGCGATGCACGTGGGTGGGTTATACATATCATTTTTGGTACCAACCGTTTTGCTTAGATAATTGTTACGAGAATTTTGGAGGGCAACCACTTATGTTCTATTGCTTTGGGAGATAACATGTAATCATTTTTTAGGACAGGGTATTCCACGATGCAACATTGCTAGCTAATTCTATTCATCGCGTTGGATACGGCTCGTAATTTTATGATTAACAATTTAACGAGTACTTTGAAACCCGCATGTTTATTTTATTTTATTCCTCTTGATTTTTAGGAGGAGATTTGACTGGTATGAATTACTACCTCTTCGTTTTTTCAATGATTGTCTTGTTTAAAATCTTACAACTATTAGAATTAAAAGAATCTATTTCATATTAATTTATTTGCAATATGTATGAAAAATATAGTCATGTATGTTATTGTTTGATTCATCCCAATGAATATTTTAAGCAAAATTTACCACAGAGTAATATGAAATTAAATATATTAATGTTCAAATACATGTATTGACAAATGTGCACAATCAAAATTGAAAGATCAATAGTAATAAAAAACGCACCACAAGTCCACGACTCTATCACGTACTAACCACATCCTCCTACCCCGGTGACCAACATTAGCATTAATTCATCAGTCTACTCGGGTTGAGTCACTGGCCGTTATTTTATTACCCGGTTTTGTAAGTACCCGATAATCAACATCCCAACTACGGAGTAGATATTAATGATCTATTAGTTTTTTGTTTTTTTGTTTGACGGGTAGATTGATCTTCTTTTGTTGCCATAAGTAGTTACCCTCCACAAATTAAGAGTGATCGGAGAAAGAAAAAAGTGAAAAATGAATTCAATTAATTAATACAATAAATACCAACTAACCCAACCAACAAACTTTTTCATCAACTCCTATCAAACACTTCCAACTCTTTAATTTCAATCACATAAACTGATAAACACACACACACACACACTATAGTTGTAGTGTATATATATACACACACATACCCTCTCTTCAATTAATTCCCAACTTCACTTACTAACCATACTTGCATTACCACTAATTTCACATTATTATACAATTCAACAATGTCCATTACCATACACCATGGTCACCTCTATTCTTTTTTCTTCTATTTCTTGTTATTACAACCACAACAATTCTTCGTAGCTGCCGGTACCATACCGGCGGTGATAGTGTTCGGAGACTCGTCTGTTGACACCGGGAACAATAATGGGATACAAACTTTGCTTAAGAGCAACTTTGAGCCTTATGGTCGTGACTTTGATGGTGGCCGCCCCACGGGTCGATTCTCTAACGGGCGGGTGCCCGTCGATTTCTTCTCCGAATACTTCGGGCTTAAGAAAACCGTTCCTGCGTATTTGGATCCTAGTTTTAGTATGGAAGATTTTGTTACTGGAGTCAATTTTGCTTCTGCTGGTACTGGCTATGATAATACCACTTCTCAAGTGCTTGTAAGTATTACTACTTCACTTATTTAGCTTCTTTAAAGAAATGAGGATAACTTTCAACTTTGATACATGCAACTTAATTATGGAGTCACGAGTTCTTATTTACAATGGGTGTACAATAAATATTGTACACCAGAGTAAAAGTTAACTCAAAATGCTTAAAAGTTAAGCATATACTACGTATATGTTAAAGTTATCTTTTTTTTCAGTGATAAATTTTTTCATTTTAGTAAAACTTATTTCTTCAAAATCACTAATAATGTATAAAATTAAGTATTTAACCTTTTAAAATATTTATCTATCAAATTTTTTGTACTAATATAAAAGTTAATCAAAACTAGGTTAAAGTTACAAAAAAAAGGTTAATGTTATCTTGGTGTACAATACATTTATTGTACACCTTGTGCGCACAAGACCTTTTATTATGGAGTAGTAATTTAATTTAAAAACTAGGATATTTTAGTATTTTTACGTGGATAACTTTTAAGCATTTTGAGTTAGCTTTTAATCTGGTGTACAATATTTATTGTACACCCATTATAAATAAGAATTTGTGCTGGCAAAAACTTTGATCAAATGATTATTGGAACATGAAAAAGAAACAAAAAAAAAAAAGCCTAGTCGTAAATAATGAAAAATATCATTATTTCTTTCCCCCCTCCTACTTATGCTAGCAATTTATTATCATTATTTAAATTATTAATAGTCATAAATGTTGTAATTATACGCCCTTTTTTCGTGGGCAGTAAGGCTATTTTGTATGTGGCGGTTATTACAATTCGTGGACGTCTATGCACAATGGTGGAAAATGATAAATCCAAGGAAGAATTTCACTTCTTCCAAGGAAATCACCTTTAAAAAAATGTGGATTTCCTTGGAAGAAGCAAAATTTTCACAATGGTTTACAATGATCATGATGCACCTAAAGAACATATGTATACACGGAAAAAAAAACATATGATATATTATTTCACTTTTTATTAATATAAATAATAAATATATATATTCACATTTTTTTCACGTAAAGTAATGTTCTTTTAGTTATGCACTTGTGTTTTTAAAATCACCATGTTCATTGTGCACCATAGTTCATCATCTGATTTTATTTTTTTGACAAAAAAATAGAGTGGGTATTTATTGTAAATTAATTTTCACCAAAGTAATTAAGTTTACAGGGAAAAATATCAGGAAGCTAAATTATACCTAGTTTCACCTTTTCACTAGGTGTATTATCAAATTACAATCCCATTTAACATGAAAAATATCTAACACGGAGTATAAATGAAAATTCATGGGAAGTAAGGATATGAGTATTTTATATAAAAAAACAGAAATTTACGAGTTTCTTATTTACAGAGTATATATGAAATTTTATTTTAAGAAAAAGAGTATATATGAAAGTAATGATAATTGAATTAGCAATGACTACAGGCCTACAGGCTACAGCTATGCACGTCGAATATATGAGTAGTTGAAGTATCTGTTTTAGACACACTTTAAATTCAAAGCCGAAAGCTACCTACTTTTATGAGGAGGTGTTTGGTACGCACGCTGGTATGGGGTTGGAATCAGGAATGATATCAAGGTGGTACGAGTTTGAAACTTGATTCTTAATATTATGTGTTTGGTTAGATTCGGAGATGAGTTTTTCCTATTTAATTTTATGCCTGAAGTAAACGTATGAGCCATACACACCTCTTCCCTAGGTTTCTAAACCTCGTATTTTAGGGGTTTGAGGTATGTGTTTAAACCTCTTAAAAATTTCAACCAAATATATGGTATGGGTTTAGACCATCCTAAACTCATATATATATACCTCATACCTAATACGTAGGATAAAAATATAAATATTATTAATGTTAATTAAAATTTCTATACAAGTTCTTATAAAAGATTACTATGTAGTACAAATTACAGAGTAGTAAACTGTGATCATATGCCACGTCATTCACCTATTTTTTAAAAACATAACATATACTTTGTAGTTTTTAGCATGATGGATATGATAGTTAAGTAAATATTAGACGGTAGTATACGAGACTGTCAAGTGTTTGCGCTCCAAACAAAGGCAGATTTCTCTTTGTTAAAAAAAAGAAAAAACAAAGGCAGATTTGTCTGTTTTCAAGTGTTGGAGATGGACTGGACAAGTTTGGAAGGTTCCAAGAAACAAGTTTGAAGTTATTGGCATTTAAGTTCACCTACATTATTTTGGGCTGCGCTATACTGAAGTTCCTGTTTCCAACGTGTCACTAACAACTTTACAATTTACAATTTACATTGTCTCCTCTGTCATTGAATTTTTTGCCTTTTGTTGCAACTTCACAAGTAATTTATTGGGTGTGCATTTCTCCTACCACTTTGACTTTATTTTTACAATATATCTTGTACTCGGCTCCTACATTATTTTTGGTGTCTTATAGTTGGATTTAATTGCTTTCTCAAAGTAATAAAAAAGAATTAAATAAAACAAAATGATATGATATATGCATTCCTTAATATTAGAAGTACGTAAAGTTAAACATATAGTAAACGTACATATATATTATTACACCGAATGCTTATGAGCTAGCTTGTTTGAATGGTTAACAGAACGTAATACCATTATGGAAGGAAGTCGATTATTACAAGGAGTATCAAGTGAAATTACGAGAGTTTGTTGGGGCAGAAAAGGCAAATGAAATAATTAGTAAAGGGGTATACTTAGTGAGCATGGGAACGAACGACTTCCTAGAAAACTACTACTTATTACCTACAACTAGGGCGTGTTACACGATCCAAGAGTTCGAAGACAAACTCATTGGTATCGCGAAGCAGTTTGTGGAGGAGATTTATAGTCTTGGTGCTCGGAAGATTTCGCTGGCCGGCGTTCCTCCTATGGGTTGCTTGCCACTAGAGAGGACCATAAATTTCATGGCAACTCTTGAATGCAACGAAGACTACAACAATGTTGCCCGTGAATTTAATGCTAAAATGCATGACTTGGTCAAACTACTCAACAAGCAATTGCCTGGTATCCATGTCGTTTTTTCCAACCCCTATAATTCTCTTCTCCAAATTATCAAAAGGCCTTCATTATTTGGTACGTTTTCTTAAATATTACTACAATTCTACATACATATACATGCATGAATATACTATGTATGTATATAATTATATATGCATGCGTACATACATATAGATATTTTGATAACTTTATATGACATTTTCCTACTTTTGGATGCCTATAAATGATCATTAAGGCTTAGATTAAAATCATTGTCCAAGTAGGTACAATTTAGTTGGATGCTAATATATAATAATTTTATATATGCCATTAAACCCATATATCATATATGGAAACAAGAAAATTATAAATGAGTTTATTGGGCCATCTTCTTTTATGGGTGACAATAAAGTCCAAGTAGGTGGAATGGAATGAAGCTTTGTTTTCTTCGTATGGTACGATCTAATTTGTCTAGTTTCTGGCGTGAAATAGTTTGAATTTTTCTGGTTTGAATATCTTATGTTAGTGCTAATTGCTTTCTTTGATCCGGTGAGGTCTGAATGTTCATTATCATGATGAATTTGAGACGTACGATACTTTAATAGTTGCAGTAGTAGTTGATTTTATATGGGGTACGTAAGTATGTAGTTGATTGACAAAATGAGATGAATTGACAGGGATGGACGTAACATATAGGGCATGTTGTGGGACTGGATTGGTGGAGATGGGTTATCTTTGTGTTCTTGATAATCCATGGGCTTGCCTTGACGCTAACAAATATGTTTTCTGGGATTCTTTTCATCCAACTGAGAAAACCAACCAGATTATGGCTCAACATCTCTTCAAAACTGTCTTACACAGATTTCTTTGAAGTAATTTATACCACAATGTATTTGAGCAACGACATATATTGGAACTTATAAAGTTTTCATTTCTTTATAAATAATAGTTTTTATTATTAGATTTTCAAAATGTAACTTCTCATTGTACATCGATTATATTGAATATTTTATACAATGTATTTAGCACACTATTTTTTCTATATACTAGAAGATCAGATGTTTAAAAGCCATGTAATACCTTGCTCAATTGGTTACCAATAAAAGTTTGGAGTATATCTTTGTATGTGTTGGTTCCTGATGATGACCTCAATATATGTCTCATGGTACGCAGTATTTTTAAACACGCTCATAACTCGGATTTTTTTAGGTGGTAAAAAATTATTTATCCTTTTATGTTTACCATATTTTGACGAATTTCATCCAAATTTGAAATTTCTGTCAACATAGGCCTTAGGTTACCTAACTTTTTTAATTGAAAACCTAATTAAAGAGAAAAATTAAAATAAATTGGTTAAGTGGGGCCCCACATGGACAGAAAATTGGATGGAATCCGTTAAAAGTGGTGAATAAAAAGGTTTCATAAATTCAAGATGCATGGTAAATATGAAATTATAATTTATAAGGTGGTAAATAAGAAAATCTGAAATTTAAAAGGCGGTAAATATGAAGAAAAAAAAAATTATAGTTAATTATCCTAATTGACAACTTTACACACTCAATACGAGACGAAAGTACTGATCCTCCAGGGGTCCTAAGGTTGAATATTTGTAGAATTCATGAAGTCTACACTTCTTTTCTGACTTAACCATTGCTTTGATGAAGAAAAGCTTCAGAGCTGGAATGAGGTGGGCCTTGTCAACAGAGGCACGGTGGGTTGATGGTACCGTAGAGACTTGTTAGAAATAAATATTGGGATGAAGAACTAGGACCGTGATTATCACTCACTACCAAAAACAAACTCATATGGTGATGGAGCAAATCCGTCTCTAAATTGGTCAAATTCGTCACTATATGTGCTCAAGGACGGATTGCATCCGTTATTAAAAACCTTGTCACTAATTCAAGTTAGGGACTGATTCCATAAAATCCATCTCTAAAATTTAGGGACGGATGTTTGAATCCGTCTCTAAAATTTAGGAACGGATTTTTTAATCCGTCTGCTACCTGTTGTTAAATGTTTGGTTCAACTCTATCTCATTATCGGTGCGAAATTTCGCTTAGGTCAACCCGGTCCAGCTTTGCAGGGGGAAGGGATAAGGGGAATCGAACTTGTGACCTCAAAGCCACAAGGAGAAACCCCAACCAACTACACCAAGTACAACTTGTATACTTCTATGTGTGGCATTGATAATAATTTAAAGAAATATTAGAAAAGAATCTAGAAAATCCGTCTCTAAACTAGGGATGGATTTAAAAGTCTGTCTCTAAACTAGGGACGAATTTAAAATTCCGTCTCTAATCTAGATAAATTTCTAAAACACATTAGGTACGGATTTTAAAATTCCGTCTCTAATTTAGATCTAACTTTCTACGAAGTGTCTAGGAGATATTTCTCCTGGACTTTAGGTTTCTAAATTTGAAAATTGCTAAAATCTGTCCCTTATTTATTGACGAATTTTAAAATCCGTCCCTAACTTAGAGACGCATTTTCAAAATCTGTCCCTAACTCAGAGACGGATTTACAATATCCGTCTCTAAGTAAATTTAGAGACGAGTGATGAGTATTCCGTCTCTAAATTAGAAACAGGTATAAATCCGTCGCTATACCAGTTTTTTTTATAGTGACTGTCCTTAAAGTAATATTAGCCCCCACTATTTCTTGCTATGGGTTATCGGCTAAGACACTTCCAAGATTTCCCTAAACTGAGATTGATTGTAGCAAAGCAGTAATCTTCATATGAACGTAAAAGCATTTTTTGAGATTGAGAGGGAGAGAAGAAGATAAAGATTAATGAGAACAGTTAGGAATATAAATAGCCAGAGAAATTGACTCGAAACAACGTAACCATTCAAAATAAAGAGATGAGATTAAGAGGAAGTTAATTAACCTCTAATTACGTGATGAACCAAAAAACGTAATTAAATATTAACTAAAACTCTTAGTTAAATCTCATGCTCGTGCTAAGTGCTAATCTTGACTTATTAATATATAGTAATATTAATAGCCCACCACAAGCACTACCAAGCCCAAAGCACACACTATCCCAACTAGTAGACCCACTTCTATTCAAACATAAAAGGTGGTCTACTAATTTAAACAACTCCTTCCATCTCCATTCTATCAATGTGGGATAATTCACAACAACAACTCGCCATATATAAAGACTAGTCTAACAAGACTAAGAGAGCAGCTCATGAAGAATGGCAAACTCTGCTGCACACGCAGAGGCATTGACATGTTTATATGGAATGGATTGGGCTTTGGCAAGTTCTATCGACTCAATCTCAATATTTACGGACTCTTCATTCTTGATTAAGAACTGCAACATAAAGGAATGTCTGACATTAGCCAGCAATGGACATTGACTAATCAACCAAAAGGGAAATGTTCCAAAGTATGTGTTATCTACAAGGTGGCTCGTGATCAAGTTCAACGAACAAATAACCTAGCAAAAGCGGCAACGCTTCTGGAAATTCGTCTAACAACACTATACTTTAGAACTACTTATCTTCCTTCTCGATAGGAGAGATATAGAAAGTTTTGTGTTGAGGCGGATGGGTCACTTTATTTGGGTCGTCGAAATCATTGAGGCGGGTAAGTCAAAGTTCGCCTCGACTGGATACCTCTAATAAGGCGGGCTGGGCCTATGTTCGCTTCTACAAAGCTATTGGAGCGAACATGGGGTCAGCCCGCCTCGACAGCTCAGGCAAATGGGGCGTATAATTTTTTGCCCCCCTCAACAGGGACTAATGAGGCGTATAATATTTTTTCCCCCTCAACAGGGGGGCTTCAATAAGTGTTTTTTCTACTAGTGTTCAGTGGGAAACATTGAGTATGCATGGATTAGTTTTCTTTTGTACCTCTGCTTTGCCTTATCTCTGGCCATTGCCGGAAAACCTAACTATAAGGTTCTAGCGGCGGTGAGGGAAGAAGAAGGAAAGAGAAAAACAACAAAATTCACAAAGAAATTACCTTCCCTGGAAGCGGAATTCGCCGACGAGCCAAATGACACAAGTTCCCGAAGAGAACTCCCAACCAAGAAATGAAGATCTAAAGAAATTCAAACGAACAAATTTGCCTGAGTTTGAGAGAATTCTAAAAACAAACGGTGTGGAATAAAGTTTGAAAAGTATAGTTAAGCTGGGTATTTATAGGAAAATAAGCCCAAAATCGCTACACTCCCCTTCAAACCTACACCACGCGATCTGAAGAAGATAAAGAGACTGCGGCACGTACTTGTCATAAATGCAAGAATTTAAAACACCTTTTGAATTAAATAGCGGGACTTTTGGACTTCAAGAAACCGCCCAGACGCATATGAATACTCGTTCATTCAACCTCAAATGAAACGGGTCTGGGGGGCATGTTGTTTGGTGCCCAATTGGCTCCCAATTGGGTCTACTGCCCAAAACCTCAATGGCTAAACATAACATAAAGCTCCCACCAGCAATGGCTCAAAGCCCTACCCAAATGGCCCAAGGCCCATTTGGCAATAAATGCCCTATACAACATTTACTACACAAACACTATATATATGCCACCAAAGCGGATATATCAAGGTACGTCCAATCTACTTGTCTTAACACTTACATTCCTCTAGAGAACTCTCTCTAGAATCCGAACAAGTGCTTACTTAGGTATCGGAGGGGTTTTTCTCGTAAACACCCCCGAGGCTAGTAACTTTGTCATTGTGCAGGTATATTCGGACTCTACACAATCACCCAAGCAAGATCTTCCACCAACGAAAGGGCCTCCAATCCAAAGCCCATTATTTCAACACTGGAGTATGTGGTGATTTGTTTAACAACCGAGTGAGTAATAAGCTAATGTGAGTCATATTTGCTCCAAATACTTCATGTGTTAGTTGAGTAGTTATATAGCCAATATATAGGAGTATGTGGTGATTTGTTTAACCACGAATTCAGCAACACGAGCCCAAGGCCCAAGCATAACATACACTGATACACGCACGTCGCACCTAGTTACCTCGCTTTGACACGTGAATACGATGAGCTTCCCCCATATGTATGCATTATGCATTATGCATTATGCATTATGCATTATGCATTATGCTAGACCAGAAAACAATGTTCATGTTCTAGAAACTCTAACCCTTTTTTCTTGTTTGAAACTCGTTATTCCAACATTTTGTTTTGCTAGCTAGTGACAAAGCATGTTCGTTGTATTGTACTTCTGCCGTTCTCTTTTATAAACTATTTTGACAACCGTAAAAAAAAAAAAAAAAAAAAGTTAAATACAAACTCAAAAACAAAGTTTAGCACAAACGGAGCACCTACACAAACAACCAACCTACAAACAAGTTACAACAATAGATTTCTCGTACTATCAGAACCGATCACAACAACTTTAATATAAAGGAGATATCTCAAAAGAAGGCGTACTGCTAAGCTTCACAACATTGAAAATCATGTTGTTTCATTGCATCCAAATGCCTCGAACAAATTCATAGAAGAAACTACCATACAACTTGTTTCTAATGGAGCCAGGAATTCAACGTTAGGGTGGGAGGGGCAAGAAATAAAATGGAACTAAAAATAAGGTGGAACGAGGTAAAAAATAAAACTAAAAAGAAATGGTATGATATACGGATTCGAACGCTAGATCAAGGAGCATTTAGTGATATATTTTATTATTTATTACAATATATTAGGTTTTTTTTAATTGTTGGGGGGGCGGCCGACCCCAAACAACCCCCCCCCCCCCCCCCCGCCCTATTGTCTTGCTTTATGCACGTTCTATTAGCAATGGCAACTTCCTCATTCCACTAACAAGCTTGCCTACTATAATTCAGCACCTAGAACACTAAACTCCAGACATCGTTGCATAAGAACAATGACAAAATAAATGTTTTACAGATTCAACACTTTGTTCACAAAGACAACAAATAACACTGAATATTCTAGGCACTCAACCTGTCAGTTGTTGCAAGTCTATTTGACATTGAACTTATTGAACCCGAATTAAACTAGACTAAACTTATTGGACCTGAACTAGGCTGAACCGATTTTAGCTTAATTTAAGTTAACTGAAATACATAAATCACACGGAGTAATAATTATAATATTTTAAAAATAGTAAATAATACTCCCTCCGTCCCAAATTAATTGTTACACTTTCCTTTTTCATCTGTTTAGGAATGACCCAAAAATTATTATATTGTCTCTCTCTTCCCACTAATTTTTTTTGTCTTTACACCCTCTCTCATTCAATTAAAAAAATACTTCACTAACTCTTATTACATCTACATTTTCAATAAAATAACAATTGATAATCAAACAACTACTTATCACCTAAAACTTTGTGCAAAAGTAAGTGTAACGATTAATTTGGGACGGAGGAAATAATAACTTTAATATTATTAGAGCTAATATTCAATAATAGAAAAATATAAAAAATAATTAAAGTAGCTTAAAACAAATATTAAACATGCTAGGTGGTAGATTGAATAACCGGATATGATTAATTGGATATTTATTATCGTATAGTATTTAATGAGAGTTAGATACGAAATATCATATATCCCCGATATATGTATGCACCATCGAAAATTTTCAGACCCCTTTCATATGGACATTATATTCATCGACCACTGAGAATTACTGTTGAAATATAATGATATTTGAGAAGTTAGAGAAATGGTAGAAAGTGATACTCAGTATATAATATATGCCCAAAGTCACACAAATGTATATAAAGTCAATAATTGTTTGCAATTTCACACTTCATATATAATTTTATACGAATGCACACGCTTGGATTACCAATGATACAACATAATGCAAATGGTCATGAATTGAAAGAGAAGATTCACAAATCAATGGTGTGGTTTTTTATTAGAAAAATAGATCTCTATGGTTGATTTGTAATAGGTTATAGCTAGGTTCATAGTTCACATTATAGGAGAGTTCTTACCAAAACTTGATCCTATATAGAATCGGGATTTCGTGAGAATGACTCTCTATAATGAATTTTTTTTTTTATTGACATATTCAATGAGAAATTTTGATACTAGCTCTCCGTTCTATATAATACTCGTTGTTATGGGTCGTTTTATACGACGTGAGGTCAACGTTTGAACGGATCAACGTGAATAAGATCGTATCGGTTAACTCCTACATTTAGGGAGTCGTTGTGGCTGAATCAAGGAATACTTGGAGGGCAAGGTCAAATTAGTTAGAGATTATTAAGCAAACAGTTGAGGATATCAAGGAGCTAACAACATTATTCCCTCAACAAGGCTAGACCCAGAGCTATATAAATACGTCCTACCTACAACAAGAATGGCGACCGAATACCTACGGTGAAACCTAAATACTCCCCATATCTAACCACTACCTTCTTCCATTTATCCCACTAATATCCATTATCCCCACTACTATTGTTTAACCACTACTTAGCTACACTCCATGATGCATCTTTTCACCTGAGCATACCCACGTACATTTTGCTATAAATACTCCATTTCCTTAGCTATAAGGAGGAAAAAAGGGCATTATACTCAAAAACTACTATTGTTTATTCTTAGCCAAGAGACACTAAACCAAATATTTTTCCTAATAGTAAACCTACTGCCGTAACACAAAACCGATCCTCGACAAGCCTTCCCGACCCAAGCACATCGTCCGCTTATGTACTTTCTTCACGCATCTGACATCCCATTATCTTTTACTTATGTCTTATTATTAGCATCATTTACATATACGCAAACATACCAATGTACTTGTACTTAACATGGCTTTTTACGCCAGCAACATAGTGGATTGGTGGACTCATTGCCACCCGCGGTTTTTATCCCTTTCGGGTTTTCCGCGTCACCATCTCTTGTCTTGTCTCTCTTTGTTTTCTGTCACTTATTTCCTGTCATTTGCATACTTTATTTTATCTAGTCGTCTATGTCCCAACCAAAGGTCGTCCATACGAAATTTGGCATAAACAGTTTGGCGCCGTCTGTGGGGAGATGGCTAGATTTATCTCCAAACACATATCCACAAATATCCTTCCCAAACACAAAATCTGACCCCTTGAGTTCACCAGAAAAGTTGTCGCTATGCTATGTGTCGTTGTCATACTGTGTCGCCACCACGAGATGAAGCTATGTCAGGGCACATGTCGTCGACAGGCCAGGTGTCGTCGACGGGTCAGGTGTCGTCGACGAGTCAGGTATCGTGGACGGGTCAGGTGTCGTCGACGGATCAGGTGTCGTCGACGGGTCAGGTGTGTCGACGGGTCAGGTGTGTCGACGGGTCAGGTGTCGTCGACGGGTCAGGTGTGTCGACGGGTCAGGTGTCGTCGATGGATCAGGTGTCGTCGACGGGTCAGGTGTCGTCGACGGGTCAGGTGTCGTCGACGGGTCAGGTGTCATGGCCAGGTCAGGTGTCGTCGGCAGGTCAGGTGTCGTCGGCAGGCTCGTCGGTCGCTGGAATATGGAATGACGTCAGGGTACATGTCGTCGCTAGATCAGGTGTCAACATCATCAGGTGTCATCGCTAGAAGTGACGCGTCGGAGTGGTCGAATTCAACCTAGATGATGCATATCGTGACAACAACGACACCAACGCTTGACGTTATCGAAAATAGGTACTAATATTTATAATATTCAAGTCTAATCGTTTGGCCTCGTTTTCGAAAACGTGACAGGTTTCGGTCTAGACGTCACGGACCATCATGCAGATGTCACCACAAACAAGATACAACATGAGTTGGCTCGTACCTTGACAAGTTCTCGAGACGATTGATCACTTAACGTCGCGAAAAGTATGGTATAAAACTCAACCCCAGTGATTTTAACTTAAACTAATATTGTTTCTAGTCCTTGTTGTCACTAAAACAGATACGAACACATGACGTCATCCACCAATGACATGACGCCAACATAGTTTCGTCCGACGTCACCTCCACATCAGTCGACGACGTCTCCACAAACGAAGGCGACAAATGGAGATTCAACAACAAAATGTCGGCAATACTAGATTTTGTAGCTAACTGCAGTCCAAATATCAAATAGGAGAATTTGTAGTTGTCCTGAAGTCGCCACAGGGGAGCATATAGTATACTCTATCTCATTTGATTTTCATATAGTATACTTTACTTGATTTTCTTTTTATATAGTATACTTTGCTTGTTTTAATTTCCAAAAGCACTTTGAAATATATGCTATACGTTGTTATCCCACTTTTTGTACTAACGTCGTCACCACTTGTCGTTTGATCATGTCGTGTCGCCAAGTATTGTCTTGTCTAAGGGTATTGACGTGTCGCTTGGCTAGGTCATGAGTACATCAGACGACCGACGTTAGAAAGCAGGTGACAAGGTATCGTCTTATCTACAGATACTGACGTGTCGCTTGGCAAGGTCGTGAGTAAAGCAGGCGACCAAACGTTAGAAGGCCACAAGATGTTAGCAAGGAACGTGACATCGGCGGCTCGATATCAAATGACTATTCACACAACCGGACCCAAAAAACGTAACACCTCAAAGTGACTTCCCACATCAACATTGCCAAGCCTACAACACAATCACCTCTCAAAAAATTAACCTTTCGCCATCACACTTTCCATGTCATCATATTTTCACCCCTACCAACGTCAAACCACTTGACATCATAAACTCAACGTTGTGTCCTCTCCCCACGTCCTCATCACCAAGTTCTTCATCAGCACATCATAACGCGTTGTTACGACAACATGTCAAGACAGCAGGACGCGATCAGCCACACAAGAAGATAAGACATCATTTGTCGTAAAGTATGACACATAGAAATAAATATCTAACATTTTTTAATTTCTTTGGTGATAGTGTTACACGAGGTCACGACACGACATGAGGTCACGACGACACAACATGACGCCACGACAGCAAGTCACGACAGCAGGACGCGACCATTCCGGTTACCCCCATGACGACAAGAAGTTTCTTGGCGTTAAACATGGTACGTAGAATTAATTATCTAACATCTTTATTTTAACAATATATTTCTTCGTAAGTTCGCCAACAGATCGTTGATACATGAATTTCATTGGGGGCTAAAGGTACGAACATACTTTCGAAGTAAGTTATCTTTTATTTATAATATATACGTATTGTCGCTGCCATGTACATCGCAGATCGCGAGGGTCATCAACACAATCGAATGGTATGAGTGACGCAATTCATTTATGTCAATAGTGACGTCAAAATTTTATAAACTAACACCTCATACCATATTGAAATTTTCTCACATATCATCCATGATAACTATTTTTCATTCACTGACGACATGCCGCGACTATACGCGTTAGAATGTATATTAATGACAATAGAGTACCTTGATCATGATGATATGCCCCGACGCCACGAGATGGCAATGACCGATGACACGACGCCACCAGACTAGCTACCGAGAAAGCTAAGGTAATCGGAATGTCGAATAATCATCGTCAATGACCATGATGACACATGAGTAACTTCTAAACTATTTTTCACACACTTTCTCATTTCAATTCATTCATTGTTGTTCTCTTGTATTAATATGTCTCGTATTCAACGTTCATCAAGTTAACTAATAAATTATTGCATCACCATGAATTTCTCGATTTCTCTAATGATTAAACCACTTTATCAAATCGTTTTGAGGTAGTTTGACTTGATAGGACGTTTAGAGGTTGCATCATGCTGGCACGCATGTACGGCGTCAAATATAAACAAACGTCATCATATCTGTGGCCGACTTCAGCCATAATATCTTCCTAAAGCCGCCACAGGGGGGGCAAGATAGTACATACTCCTGTTTAGTTTAATGTACTTGTTACAACTCTGAAATTTAACTAACGATGTGATACAATTTATTTTCATGGTGATCTTGTCATGAGATTTTGGTAACCGGTACGACGCTAAGACATATGTACAAACATTGGGGGCTCAACCACTATCACATGTCGAAATAGGCGGATAAAGAAAAGTCATTGGGTTTACCAAAGACGACAAGTGATAGGACGTCAACCGAATAACAAGAAAGGTAATTTATAAAGAGTTCACATAATTTACGACATATTGTAATGTAAGTTTGTCAAATGGTTTTACCAAAGACGTTAAGAAAAAGTCCACTTAAGACAGTATAAGGAATTCACATTAACCATATGATCTTTCTTGTGCCACATTGCGAGGATCAACCAATAAGTCAACCAACGTTAGAATGGACAGTGTCAAGACCAGCGATGCGTCAATCTCATTCAACGTGACGGGACGACACCAGGTGTGACGACGATGGTACAAGCGATGACAATGATCTCAGGAACGAAAACAAGATCGGCGACGGGAGGTGTCACGACATCAGGACAATGCTGTTGATTGTGGAATCGTCATCAAGGGACAGTCAGCGACACGACGTAATTTCGTTACACGAGCCCATATTAAGTAATATCTAACACTTACTTCGTGCGTTAATTAAGTTATTACATTTTTCACTACACTGCGATTAAAGTTCAATTTCAGTTTTTGATATCTGTCGCATTGAATATATCTTTCCAAACGCAATTATATTATATTTATGTCTCATCTTATTTATTTGAAAATCACCGCTAACATCGCATCACACGAACGTCCACCTCTACCTTTTCTATTCTCTACAGATCACTTGTTGACGATATCACCAACGACAACAACAACGAACGATATCATCAGAAGACGACATCAACGAACGACGCTATCAACTACAAGCGACGACGTCTCCAAGGTCATGACCCTTAAACTTATTGGATCCCAACAACGACATGTCACTTCTAAGCGCGACCACTTTAGACGACGCGGGTACTATTTATGTGCACATAACTTCGTTCTCTGAATACCTCACAGGTGACATCTATTCCACTGCGAACAACAGAGACATCGTCAACAACATTTTAAGCTAACAACGTGTATGCACCCTCGACGCTTGTCCAAACGCCTAACCAATCGCCAAATACAAAGCAGAAAAACACACGTCTTTCCCCTCAACACTGACGACAAACAAAGCCAACCCAGAATGCTCATGTCTCACTTAAACTGTTGTTCTGAAAATCCATAGGCTAAAGTCTCCTTCCATAGGCTGCGCCATCCAAACATCCTACCCCTTGTCCTCGTGTTATAGGAAACCTCACAACCCTTCGACTCTTCTTGACAATTGTCATATGGTTGCTTCAAACCATTCATTTCATTCACCTATAACTTCAACTTAGTCGCCACAAATTTCAACTATTGTCTTCTCTAAATCTCTCCCCGTCATTGACCATTAACATTTTTGACACCTCGCCCACCTTCTTGTCAGTCGTCTTCTACCTATCCTAACATGACATTGCAAACCGTCTAAAACGATTCAACCATATGCACACTCGACACGAATTCCTTCTATAAATTCTTCGCACGACTACGAACAAACGAAGAGGCTTATATCTCCTACACATGATAGATGTCACACAACAACGACAATAGAAGCACGCATGTAAACATCAGACGACAGACTAAGATGCAACAGTTGGCCATGACGCCTGTAAACATCAGACGACAGACTAAGATGCAAAAGTTGGCCATGACGCCTGTAAACATCAGACGACAGACTAAGATACAACAGGTGGCCACGACGCCTGTAAACGTCGAACGACGGACTAAGGCACAACAGATGGGCGTGACGCCCGCAATTATCAAACGTCAGACGAAGATACAAAAGTTAGCCATGACACCGGATACCTAACTAACGTTATGTCTTAAACATGTTTTCACACGGGTTTTTAAGAATTACATTTTGTTGTCTTACGCTCGTTAAGAGAAAGGATTCTTTCACAAGATGTCATGTTTACATCTAATTAAGCTGAGGACACCAACGCCGACATGAAGACGCCAATATACGCATGACGACATCAAGTGTCAGAAATCATGGATGACACCAAGTTGCGACGTCGTTGATCAAGATTAAGTATGGAAGACGACGGACAGGACGAAGACAATGATAGATTAGCATCGACAACAAATGAACGCGGTGACTGACTTTGAAGATTATTTTTCTAACTTTCGGCTCGCTACAATTAGAAAAATGGGGGCTATTGTTATGGGTCGTTTTATACGACGTGAGGTCAACGTTTGAACGGATCAACGTGAATAAGATCGTATCGGTTAACTCCTACATTTAGGGAGTCGTTGTGGCTGAATCAAGGAATACTTGGAGGGCAAGGTCAAATTAGTTAGAGATTATTAAGCAAACAGTTGAGGATATCAAGGAGCTAACAACATTATTCCCTCAACAAGGCTAGACCCAGAGCTATATAAATACGTCCTACCTACAACAAGAATGGCGACCGAATACCTACGGTGAAACCTAAATACTCCCCATATCTAACCACTACCTTCTTCCATTTATCCCACTAATATCCATTATCCCCACTACTATTGTTTAACCACTACTTAGCTACACTCCATGATGCATCTTTTCACCTGAGCATACCCACGTACATTTTGCTATAAATACTCCATTTCCTTAGCTATAAGGAGGAAAAAAGGGCATTATACTCAAAAACTACTATTGTTTATTCTTAGCCAAGAGACACTAAACCAAATATTTTTCCTAATAGTAAACCTACTGCCGTAACACAAAACCGATCCTCGACAAGCCTTCCCGACCCAAGCACATCGTCCGCTTATGTACTTTCTTCACGCATCTGACATCCCATTATCTTTTACTTATGTCTTATTATTAGCATCATTTACATATACGCAAACATACCAATGTACTTGTACTTAACATGGCTTTTTACGCCAGCAACATAGTGGATTGGTGGACTCATTGCCACCCGCGGTTTTTATCCCTTTCGGGTTTTCCGCGTCACCATCTCTTGTCTTGTCTCTCTTTGTTTTCTGTCACTTATTTCCTGTCATTTGCATACTTTATTTTATCTAGTCGTCTATGTCCCAACCAAAGGTCGTCCATACGAAATTTGGCATAAACACTCGTATATAAATAAGTTTGTGAATTTTGATTTGTCACCCAAGTTCATAAAAATGAATAATGTGAGAGTTAATCGAAGTGAATATAGGGGGAGGGGGGTGTTTTATTGAAGAGGAAGTTGAAGCTAGGATATCGTAATACATAATTAATTTATTACATATACATTAATATTGTACTTTTTCTTTTGATAAAAGGTAAGCTTGTATATAACATTATATTGTACTTATTTACACGAGCTTTTCTTGACGTAATAATATGTGCAACCTAAAACAACCAAAATATATTCTACCTACCCATCTATAATCTGGGAAGCTTTGACTATCTATCTTGTCTCTTCACCCATAAATATATACTAAGTTGCCTACTTAGTTATGATCCTCTAAAATAGTGAAAAAGTACTAATTAGTGATTATTTTTTGTACACTTAATTGATTTTGGTCAACAAAGGTGCCATGGAAACCATAAGGAACTCTAGAAGGCATGCATACACATGCAATTTGCTTCATATCCTTTGCCCTCAAAATTACCAATTCCGACCTCTCCACATTTTCATCCCTCAAAAAGCTCATTATCCAACCTTCATCTTCACAATCATCTCCTACATCATAATTATCACCATAATTAGTACAAGTAGTTGGTTTCTTAGCGGGTACAAAGCACGGTTCCCCACCATATCTCTCATGACCATACATAAACTTAGTCATTTCTCCTGTCACTACATCAACTTTAGCGATTCCACCACATTTAGGCCACGGCTCCGCTATTGCCATATATACATACCTTGTCTTTTGCCCCAACATATACTTATTTACTTGCCCTATTTCTAGATTCACACCCGACACTATCACTCGCCGGGTTGATTTACCCGTTTCAAGGTCTAGACGAATCTCACAAAGTTCAATCTGGGTCGGGTCATCATTGTCGTTGAAGATTGAGTCGGGTGGGCTCATGCACGACCCAATTATAACTACGTGTTTCCCCTCATTCTCTTCCCATGCATTCATAAAGTGAAAACAAAAGCTATCAGGAACCTCGATCCATTGGATACTAGACCCATTAGTATCATCCTTCGGTAGGATCCCAAACCGGGCCCTCTTATTCGGATCAAACATAAGAGGTGACCCGCCTCGAACCATTTCGGATAGTTTGAATACCACTTGATTATCTGGGATGACTACAAAATTTTGAGTCATGGCAAAGTCATGAATCATCGTAGGTTGAGGGAGTGGCACGGATACCTCACGTGTCTTCAGACCCCACTTATCGAATCTGAAGTACTTGAGGTACGGTTTACGTAGAACGTCGTAGCTAAGTGTGTGAAGATCACCTGTGTTAGGGTCCACCTTAGGGTGCGCAATCAACGGGCAGTTTACCTGCCCGTCGAAATCAAACCGTCCTATCGTCTCCAAATCAACACCACCACCTTCATCATCACCACCGTTGATATTGACGTGGTATGGCAAGTCATCCTCCGACATAGCAAGTAATCTCCCATTAAAATACACTAGCCCAGCATTAGCCACTCCTATGCCACGTGTCGGATCAACTAAACCGATAGCCGCACGTGCATAGAATAAGCCAAGCCGAATCAATCCGGTCCGACCGTGCAACTCACCAACCGGTTTAGGGAACAAGTTTCTCCCGGCCGCGTATTCATGGACCAACCGGTTAGTTTGCGTGTACCGGCAGCTATACGTAGGTTGATTACCTGGTCGAAGATTAACGGCGTGAATCATCCCATCACCGTCGAACAGGTGGTGAGCACCAGAAGGTGGGAGCATTGGATTAGCTCCATTCCTTAAATAGACTCCATGTAAACCGGATGGAATTTCCCCAATGACTTCTAAACCAGCATGAACGGGGGATTCCTGAACCGGAGCATAATTTCCTGATAATTGAATATCCGGGTCCACCGTTTTTGGTAGAGGGTGTCTTTTTTCTTGGTCTAGGATAAGTGATTTCTCTATTTTATCCAAGGCCGATGCAGCAAGTCTTTGAAATGGGTTGAGGGTAGGTTGGTAATTTGGAATTAGGGGCAACGTCGGTTGTGGTTGGGTTAGGTGTTTAGGAAGTGGGTCTAATTTTGTAGGAGGAGGAGAAATAATTCTAGTTTTATACTTGGAAGGATTTATTAGGAGCTTGCAGGTGATTTTTGATGGAAATGAGTTACTATAATTAGTATGAAAGGGAAGTGCTGATTTATTTTTAGTAAGGTTTTCTATTGTAGTAGTATTACTACTACTAGGGAAGTGGGTGATAACTTGCATGGCTATTTGGAAAGAGAGAGATACAGAAATGAATTGAAGCGTACGTGTTTATATTGATGTTAGGGATTAATGTGTGTATAAATAGGGAAATATTTTATGGTGCATGGGTATTTGATTTTATTGGAATTTAGTGTCTAAGCTGATGCTAGATGACTTAGCAACTAAGTTGACTCATCACTTTTACTTCTTCTTGGGAGACAACACTAATTTGAATGTCAAGTACCTCAAAAATATAATCATCAAATTAAATATTCCCTCCATCCTAATTTGATTAATCATCGTATCCCTTTTCATTACGTCCGTTTCAATTTTATTAATTACTCCCTCTGTTCCTAAATGTTCTTCAATTCCCGTTTCTATTTTGGGTGTTCCTAAATGTTCTTCTCAGTCTGAATCTATACTATTTTTTGCTATATTTTTTTTCCCAAAATACCCTTATATTCTGTTCTATTTACCAAAATACCTAAAGATTCTACTCATATTCTAACCTAAAATTCCAAACCCCCAATATTAATTCATTAATCCTTTCCCATAAACTACCCTCTCATCTCATTTTTAACCCATACTTATCATCCCCTCTTTCCCCATAAATATCACCCCTTTACCTTATTTCTTTATTATTTTCTCTTTCCTTTATTTATTCCAATATCTTACACACAATCATTACTCTTACACCCAATCATTACACATTTACACACAAACCAAGATTCCAATTTTCTTAATTCTCTCCCCGGTTCCAACCGGAAATAACTTAAAGGAACGGAGGGAGTACATCTCTTTTCCCACTTAAGCTATGGTCCCACATCCTCTCACATTCAATTAGAAGTTTAATCCACTATTTCTCATCTTGTCTATTTTTTTTATTAATATATGGAGTAACGGATAAGCATGTAACAACTTACGGAGTATCACATAAATTACTCTGTGAAAATCTTAGTATATACGACGTTAAATTGAGATGAAGGAAGTTAATTGATGGGTCTTATCTTAGGATTTATAGGAGGGGTAATAGGGTTCGAACTTGAAACCTTATGATAAATGTTTTATATGGTTGTATCTTTCTTTGAATGTGACTTCGTTTGAGCGGGTACATGCATATTTCATTTGTAGGGCTGAAAATATGGGTAAAATGATGCAACAAAAAAACATTTTTTTTAAGAGAATAGAAAAATTATCATTAATAAATCATCATACGACTTCTACAACAATAACTATCCATAAACAATAACATATACTCCTTGATATGGTAGTGTTCCAACCATAATCGAATTTCAATGACACAACATCTATAATGCCTGTTGTTAGCAATTGAAATATGATCTTCATCTTAACGTTCTTGATCTTCAACCAATAATAATCTTCACTCGTACACATAGATCTACAAAATAACCTATAAGAAAAAAAAATCTCGAAAGAAAAGAAAAACCTTGTCGATCTATCAAGGGAGAAAAGTTCATCGCACAAGGAAGAAGTGTTATTATAACCTAAAGACAAAAATATTAAAGGAATAAATCAACAAGACAATAAAGATTGAGGCTTTTCACCGATAAATCAACGAAAGCCCCTTCAAAATTCGCTAATAGAGGCTAGGGTTATAAAAAATAACATTTTTTTTAAATAACCGATAATAAATGACGGAAATAAGAATGAATCTAAGTATAAGTTATAAGAAAATAGCAGCATAATTAATGTCCATGCATGGTAATGCAATCACATCCAAACTTTCATTTTTTCGTTGTAAATTTTTGTTTTCACCCAAATACACTCCCTCAAATAGTAATACTCCCTCCGTATTTTTTTAAGAGATACACTTGATCGGGCATGGGTATTAAGAAGAATAATTGAATGAAATAAAATAATAAATCAAGTGGGGTTGGATAGAAATATTAATAATTAAACATGTGGGGACCATGTTATTTTGGTGGGTAGAGGGTGGGGTGGGTTTATGAAATTATTTGTTTAATAGGATGGTGGGTGATAGGGTATATTAGATGCACTATTTAATTAGATGGTGGGGTTGATGAGTTACTAAAAATGGCAAGTGTATCTCTTAAATAAATACGGCCGGAAAAGACAAGTGTATCCCTTAAATAAATACGGAGGGAGTATATAGATTGTAATGAAACTGTATAAGTAAAAACAGACAATCTATACCTAGTCTATAAAAAAGAAAACCATATACCATTAGATGATACGGGTCACCCATCTTTCATAGATTATTAGATGACACGTGTCACCCCATCTGTCATCCATAATTTTCTTTTTCCAATTTTTCATTTTGTTATACGAAGCATTTTATAACTTTAACAACCCTTCCCCTTCATCTTCCTCATTCAACGTCAATTCACCATTTAGTTCATATATTCATTCAATCTCTTCCACTTTATCTCTCTCTTTAACACTCAATATTAATTCACCATCTAATTTATATATTTTTCAATTTTAAATTTAGCTCATATATAAATCATATATTCCACTAAATAAAATGACAAACCCTCAATAAAATTTAACACTTCAAAAGACGGCTTAATATATAACCACTAATATAATTACCTGTTCAAAGAACGAGCTCAAAAACTAATTTGGATAAATTGGCATCACTACTATCATAAAATTGAAAATCAATCGAATTCCTTATAAATTCAATCTCATTAACACCAATCATTTGTTACATACTACAAAACGAACTTAAATATCATACGAAATTGTCACATGCACAAAACTATGATTTATTTTAGGATATTTTGATATTAATCAATTGCCACCTAAACTATGATTTATTTTAGGATATTTTGATATTAATCAATTGCAACCTTTTAAGTTTCAAGTTTTAAATTTACTACCTTGTAAAATATAATTTTATATTTACCATATTTTGACGAATTTTATCCAAATTTGCGTCAACATAGTCGTAGAGGGGATCATTTGCGTGTTTGGAAGGTTGCGGGCCGGACCTAAATTTACTTTTTATTGTCCAACGGGCCTAGAATGGAAAAAATAAGCCCTTTTTTGCGGGCTTGACTTCTTGTCTGTACCCGAATATTAAACTGTCCAGGCTTGCCCACGAGCTAACGGTCCTAAAAATCATTAAAAAAAATTTACTAAATAATTAATCAATTTATGTTTATGGTTTAAGTTTTTTTTTTGCTTAAATTATCTCTAAATTTTCGAGTTTCATCCTATAAAACAAAGTGAAAAAATAAAATTGTGGGATATTCTTGTAAGAGTATGAGAAATAATCAAATTATTTGTCTTAAATAGATAAGTTAATAATGAAAAAGTCAATAATTCAATGTTTTAATATTACTTACAAAATTATAAAAAATTACAATTATAACTGACTAATTAAAAAAAATTATAAAATAAATTTAATTTATTTAATAAACGGGTCGAGCAGGCTTGTCCGCGACAAATATTATCTCGTCCATGTCTGCCTGTTAACATTAACGGGTCGGGTTTAGCCCGTCCAAAATTTTCCTTTTTTCCAAAATCGTTGTCCAACCGCGCTATTTAAACGGGTCTGATGGACCAGGCTTAATGGTCGTCCCGCCCATGATCAACTCTCATAGGCCCTAGTTACCTAACTTTTTGTATTGGAAACCTAATGAAAAAGGAGGAAAATTAAAATAAATTGGTAAAGTCGGGCTCAGATGGACGACAAATTGAATGAAATCCGTTAAAAGTGGTTAATACAGATATTTCATAAATTTAAGATGGTAAATATGAAATTATATTTTATAAGGTGGTAAATACGAAAATCTGAAATTTAAAAGGTGGTAAATATGAAAAAATCATTAATTTTATATGAAATTATGTGAGTTAATGAGAAGCAAGGGCAAATGGTAGTTTATACACATGAAAATCGTGGGAGAAAGAGAAGGAAATTTTTTTTTTTGGTTCTACTACGAGGAGTTCCCACCGCCTTCGGCGAGGTAATCTCCCGTGGGAGTTTGCATGGGTACCTCGATGGGCAGCATCCCTCCCAGTTGAGATTTTTTCCATTCCCAAGGCTCGAACCCGAGACCTTGGTTAAGGAGCAAGAGGCCCTTAACCACTCATGCCAACCTCAATTGGTAGAAAGAGAAGGAAATTGTAAATATTGCCGTTGGAATGAGGCCCACATAATGTTTCCGTCCATCTTGCCGTTAACGTACATGTGGTAAAAAACACGTTTTTAAAATTTTTAGATGGTAAAATACTATTTCTATATATTTAGGTGATAAAACACAACTTATCAATTTTTTTAGATGGTAAAAGTCAATTTTTTCTTTTTATTTTAACATTTCTTCTTATAAGATTCAAAATCAAAATAAAGGATATGAAACTGTCTTTACTTTTTTCTTTTTACAAGAATAATTTGTGAGACGAAGTTGGGCTAGCTCATATATACGAGTACCTTAATTATATCTAACATTATATAGGATGTGTCATATTCAACTTATCTGACTTGAACTTATCTCAACTTATTGAAATTGATTATCAAACCTGATTGGAACTTATTATGACTAATAATAATACTAATAAAATAATAATAAAAATAATAAAATAATAATAAAAATAATAAAATAATAATAAAAATTATAATAAATAATAGTAATAATAATAATAAATAATAATAATAATAAATATAATAAATAATAACAATAAGAAGAACAATGGTTGAAACAAGGTCCAAGTGTCCGGGTTGAAACGCGTTCTTGTTAAAACGAGTTTGGGTTAAAATGGAATCGGGTTTTTAATGCTCGAGTACATGCATATCGAATGGGGTAGAGTCATGTCGGATAATAATAATAATAATAATAATAATAATAATAATAATAATAATAATAATAATAATAATAGTAAGAATCACAATAATAATAATAATAATAATAATAATAATAATATAATAATAATAGTAATAATAATAAGAATTAAATTATAATAATAATAGTAATAATTATAAATTATTATTATTATTAATATTACTAATATTGAAACTTATTTAACTTAGGAAAATTTGTAATTATAAATCTAACATTTGCCCGGTTTTCTTTAATTAAGCATACCTATGCAATATTTCTAAATAATTCAACCTTTATTACCCAACTATTATTATTAAGCCCAGCAAGTTAATAACCTGTTGTAACCGGTATTCACCCTTACGTGGCAATATAACCCTTACAATTTTATTCCCCCTCCTTTTTTTTAATTGTTATTCTAATGTTCGTTCCTCTCTCCTCTGCGAATTAATTGCTTCATCTCTGCAATTTTCGTTCCTCCACTACTACAAAAAAGGGCATAGAGTACTGTTGAAATACACTTTATAAAACGCCTCAGAGGCGTTCTCCAACTCAGCGCACTATAAAGTTTATAATACGGGTAAAAGAAGCGTTTTATATACCTAGTTATAAAGTACAGTGATAAGAGATAAGCGTCCTCTATTCTCTTCCTAAAATTAGAAAATGAAGGAGGAATATAGAACGGTTAACGTACATAACCGTCTCCTATACTCTATAATAAAGCGCCCCTTATATACATAAACGTCCTCTATTCTTCCTATTGAATATTGAGATACATAACATCTTCCGTACATAGGCGTACTATATACTTCATGCTTAATATTAAGATAGCAAGCTGTTTCGGGTTAGGGTTCGGAAGTGCCCAGTCTTCCCACTTTCACGTGTTCTAATACCAATTGTTATTAAGTAATAGATTATGTAAATAAACTAAATATGTAAAGCATATATTATGCATATCATCTAATTATGGGTAGTATAGAATCAGTAGACTTAGCATATCATCAGCCCATGATTTACGCCATGATCAACGTCATAATTAGGCTAGAATATTGCTGAAGATTTACACTTGTATTTTGCATATATATTCCTATTCTATGAATAAAGAAGAATATGGAGTTATCACTTCTATCATTAACATTTAATTTAACACTTTGAAATTACAATTATAACACTTTGAAATTAAAATCATCAAAATATTACAAACTTACAAAAATTAACATAAATGATTATAAGTTAGATTGTTAGAGTATACAATTTCAAAGAACAATTTAATTATAAAATAAGAACCCTTATGGCACACACTAAACGACCAACATCCGAAATCACCATCTTCGCTACGACCCGGAAACAACTTAAACCTGAAATCATTAGCAAGAAAAAAAAGGTTAGACCAAAAGAGTGATTTGTGATAAACAAGTACGAAGTACTTTGTACATTTATTTAATTGAATCACAAAAAGGAATATTAACAAATTATTCAGTTCTTAGATGATCGGACATGCCTGAATCAAAATAAAAACTAGCTGTTTCTGAAATATGCTAGCACAATTGATCATAAATATCACAAATTTTAAACAATGAACTCAAAGAAAATAAAGTAGTGCACCATTAAAATCAAGTCAAACACCATTAACAGTCCATTTATAACTCTGAAAACAAATTAAACATCATAAAAACCCATTTGAAACAAACAAGAACCCAAATTAAAAAGCAACGAAAAATCAAATCAGAGAAAGAGGGCATACTTTCAGATATCTTGAAGTTTGTTTGTTCCTAATTATACGAGGATTAATCCCCATAAGAAAACCATTAACTTGCATTTGCAACCCATTATGTAAGATCTGATTCCTAACCCATTAACATCCTTCGTTGTTGTCGAAACCCTTTCAACAGATTTTCGCCTAATGTCCGAATTTCAAACACACGAGATGAAGAAAATGCGAACAAAATTCTGAAAAACAAAAACAAAATAAGATCAATATTAGTGCTTAATTAATTTTACAGAAAAAAACATTTGAGATTCAAAAATGTACATCGAGAAGTAGAAAATTTTGAGAAAATTCTGGAATGAACATCAAACTACTTCAATAACAAAAAATTAGAAGCATGAAAATAGTGGAACTAAAAAAAATCAGATCAAGTTGCAATTCAGAAGTATTTGGTTGTACTTGCATGTGATTAACAATTGATGATGATCTTAAATGACGATCTGAGGTTCATGAGGGAGACTTTGAAAGCTAGATCTGAAGAAACGGAAAGAAAAAAAACAGGTGCGAAGGAAGACAGAGATGACAGTGCAAGGATGAAGAAAGTAATTGAAGAAAACTGTGGAGGCAAAATGAGGTGTGTTGGACTGTTGGGGGCCTAGGGGGCTAGGGTTTTGATAAAAATAAAGGGAAGCACTTTGGAATTAAAGTTGTCCATAATCCTTTTTAAAAAAATAAGATGGCCACAAAAATTTTAAGCGCGAGAACTAAAACGTTTAAAATAGTCCTATAGTCCTATAATATTAGCGGAAATTTATGAAATAGGGAATAGAGTACGGTTTGGGTGGATAACGTCCTATATTCAAAATATTTAATTTAAAAAAAGGAATAGAGAACAGTGGGCAGTCAAATGCGTTTCCTTGATTTTAATTCAGGAAACGGTTTTCTCACTTAACCGCTTTCTATTCTATAGAGGACGGTCGTGTCGTCGAGGCGTTTAATATCTTGTGTTTCCTTTTCCCAATTTTGTAGTAGTGCTCTCTCCTCTGTTCATCATTTCTCTTCTACCTCTTCTCCACCATTGTTGATCCCTCATACCTCTCCATTCGAAGTTCGTCAAAAATAATCAGCAATTGATATGACTGGGTTAAACCAATCAACTGTTGAATCCGGGTTAAGGGTTAAGAGGAGAGAGGGGTTAAGGGTTTTTTTAAAAAAAAATTAGAAAATCCTGTTTAGGTGGCACGTGATGCGACGTGTCCAAAATTTTAGGAGGGAAATTGACAGGCTAAAGTCGTATCACCTAATCAAAAATAACCTAAGGTCCACTAGCTAGGTAGCAAGGGAAGTCAGGATCGAATCCACAGGGAAACAGGCGTTCTTTCTACTATCAATTAATTAATCTAGACTATTGTGAACAAAAGTTGGTTGATGGTTTGTATGCTAAGACTACGAACGATAATTAAACAAGAATGAATCAATATATTAAGGAATCTAGGGTATAGGTTCGCCAACAAATAATAATCCAGGACATTGAACAATCACGATAATCAACAAAGTAATTAATTAGACTAGCATGCTCTCTCAAGTCGATACTAATCATAGACTTAGAATTAACGGGCTCTCGCTACGTATTAACTCTAATTCCGCCTATTGACACAAGCCTAAACATCAAATTGCATCTCTCGAATCTTAATTTGATATTGCATAACTACCACAATTAAACCTGCGCAAATCTAATTGTATAGTGAAATAAACCAATCAATAGGAATCAATTACAATGCCAACAATCATAATCATTCAATCATCCCTTCATATTATTCATGGATCCCCAACCCTAGAAATTAAACTACTCAAGCATGTTGACAATAAACAAAGCAATAATCATAATTGAAATCATTATTAAAGCAAGACAATGAATTGAAATAAGAAATAATACCTATTTGAAGAACAAAGGGAAGTGAAAGCTTGAATTTTTATTGAGAATTAAACTAAGTGTTTTTGCATAAACTAGAGAGAAAACTAGGCTAAGGAAAAATAATACTAAGGTTCAATACTAGAAAATAAGATGTCTCTAAAAATATAAGGGGCTAGTATTTATAGTTTGCCCAAAATACAAGCCAAAAACCGGAAAGAAAACTCGCGCATAAGTGCAGGAGGTTGGCGTCGCTTCGCCCGATCGGGCGATCCACTCGATAGTCGGCCCGATCGGGCGGTTTGTGAACTCTCCACATAGGCTCCAGGATGACCGCCCAATCGGGCTCGCGTTGATGAATCCAAATTGCTTCAATTCCGCCCGATGGTTGCATTTCGCCCTCAGCTTCCAGGGCGATTTGCAATCTTCAATGTAGCTCACCCATATCACCGAGTCTAACTCTCGGGGCTCAACCATAAGCATCCAAGGCTCCCGAAAGTTGACGATGGAGGTCCCGAACTTCCTCGGGCTCATATAGTGGCCTAGATCAACATGAAACGGGTCTAAAAAGACCGATTTCTCATAATCAAACCTAAAACTCAAGGCACACTCAATAACACACATTAGTACTAGAAACGGCTCCTAAGAGCACGTTTGACACATAAAAGTACTAAGGGACGGGGGTAAAAATACTATATAAAACATGCATATCAAACCTCCCCAAGCTAGATCCTTGCTTGTCCCTAAGCAAGGAAATTATCGATGAACACAAAACCAACTTCACCCCCAACATAATTCAAAATGAAAGACATAATTCGAGGTAAAATCTAACAAGCATGCATCAATGTCAACCAATCAAATTCATTCAATCGCCAATCCACCTTAACAATCGTCACGCAAAGCGAACCACAAGTGTACAATGGAATTCAAGACTAGTGCTCACACACTCGTCACTCATTTATGTGGCGGATAAAAAATGTACCCGTTCGCTCCCCTCCCAACATATATGTGTACAATGCCCTCCCAAACTCACAACACTCGTGTGTCTAGAAAAACATGCACTCAACCTAGTAGTCGTCTCGGAATGTGTCATGTCATAACTGTTAGGTTATGATACATATGATATTACATAAATCATGCGGAAACAACCATTAACCCAGGAATACATATTATTTACACATAATCATATAGCATAATTTAGATGCATACTCTTTGTTGCGTGCCCTCCCTAGCTGCGCCCGAACCGAACAAGAACAAGTCTTTAGGACTCCAAGTGTCGTCCCTCCGTAGATAGTCCACAGCACGTCCGGATCCGCCTTAAGATTGACCAACTAGAATCGCCCTTAAGGTACTAGAAATTTCGGCACTTTTGAGCAAGATGTGTGGGTGAATTTTTCTCTCAAAAACTCACTTTGAATACTTTTAAACTCGTTATAAATTGTGAACCCAGGCCACATATTTATAGGGGTATGGAAAGGGAATTGGAATCCTATTCAGATACAAATTAATTAAAACCTAGAATCCTACAAGAACTCTAATTTAATTAATTTATCAAATAGAATTAGGAATTTAATCATTAACCGAACTCTGCACGTTTTAGGAATCGTGCACGAACACAAACACTTACGCACACACACACGGCAGCCACGATGGGCCGCCCATGCGTGCGTGCGAGCAGCAGCCCACGCAGCGAGGCCTGCGCGAGCCACAAGCCCACGCAAGCACCCGCGCGCGCTGCGCGCGCTGTGCGCGCTGCCACGGCCTGCTGGGCCTGGCCTTGCGCTGGGCCTGGCGTGGCCTTGGCTGTTTGTGTGGCGCGCTTGGCTTGCTGGGCGATGGCCTGGCTTCGTGCTGGGCCCTCGTCCGGCAGGCCTCGTCCGATGCTTATTCGTACGATGCGCTTCCGATTAAATTTCCGATTCCGGAATTCATTTCCGATACGAACAATATTTAACATTTCCGATTCCGGAATTAATTTCCGTTTCGAACAAATATTTAATATTTCCGTTTCCGGAATTATTTTCCGATTCCGATAATATTTCCGATTCTGACAATATTTCCGTTTCCGGCAATATTTCCGATTCTGGCAATATTTCTATTTCCGATAATATTTTCCGATACGTACCATGTTTCCGTTTCCGGCAACATCTACGACTTGGATAATATTTATATTTCCGATACGATCCATATTTCCGTTTCCGGCAATATCATCGTTTCCGGAGTATTCATTTCTTGCTTGTGACGATCTCAGCTCCCACTGAAACCAAGATCCGTCGATTCCGAATATCCATAGATGGAGTATTTAATGCCATTAAATACTTGATCCGTTTACGTACTATTTGTGTGACCCTACGGGTTCAGTCAAGAGTAAGCTGTGGATTAATATCATTAATTCCACTTGAACTGAAGCGGCCTCTAGCTAGGCATTCAGCTCACTTGATCTCACTGAATTATTAACTTGTTAATTAATACTGAACCGCATTTATTAGACTTAACATAGAATGCATACTTGGACCAAGGGCATTATTTCCTTCAGTCTCCCACTTGTCCTTAGGGACAAGTGTGCATTTCTTAATTCCTTTGTCGCTCGATGCTTGCTCTTGAACATAAGGTAAGAGTTGTCATCCTTATTATGTCCAGAGGTGTTCCTCGGTTTCAGAGTTCAACTGATCAAATAGACAGATAATCATAGCCTATGATTCATCTGAGCACGGCCATGCATTTCACAGTTTCTAGCTCTCCGAGTGGCCTTGTACAACTTTTAAGCATCTCATCCCCATTTATGGGAGGACAATCCCAATCTTGCGATCTTGAGATTAGACTTCGTTTGATAGGTGATTACCTGAGCGTTGCCTTTATAGCCTCCTTTTACGGTGCGACGGTTGGTCAACGTCAAAGTAACCAGTTCTCAAACAAGTAATCTCAAATCACTCAGGTATTGAGGATTTAGTGTCTAATAATTTAATGAAATTTACTTATGACAGATCTTCATCTCTTACAGTAAAGTTTCATAGGTCTTGTCCGATACTAGTCTTCCCAAAGTAAGTATCTATGCAAATGATTATGACATTGCCATGTCCACATAGTTCAAGAAACAGAACTACTAGTCATCTTGCATTCTAATCGTCTAACGTTTTCTATGCGTCCAATTTTATAGAAAACTCCGATTAGGGACCATTTTCAACCTTTGACATTCAAGTTCACTTGATAGACATTTCTTAGTCACAGGACTGGTCCTGACAGTCTATCTTGAATATATCGTCAAATTGAAGGGACTCATCATTTAATAAACCACAAATTAAATGGAAAAATGAATTCTTTTCATTTATTGTGAATGATTAACCAATAATGTTTTACAAAGATTTAAACTCTAAAACTTTAAAACATTAAACAGAGACATCAAAGCCATTCTCCAATATGCTTGATTCCCATAGCTGCAGTGTGCGAGTTGTGCTTCGCCTGCGGCAGAGGTTTAGTTAATGGATCTGATATGTTGTCATCAGTTCCAATTTTGCTTATCTCGACTTCTTTTCTTTCAACGAACTCTCGTAGAAGGTGAAATCTACGAAGTACATGCTTGACTCTCTGGTGGTGTCTAGGCTCTTTTGCCTGTGCAATAGCTCCGTTATTGTCACAATACAGGGCTATTGGTCCTTTAATGGAGGGGACTACACCAAGTTCACCTATGAACTTCCTTAGCCATATAGCTTCCTTTGCTGCTTCATGTGCAGCAATGTACTCCGCTTCAGTTGTAGAATCCGCAATGGTGCTTTGCTTAGCACTTTTCCAGCTTACTGCTCCTCCGTTGAGGCAGAAGACAAACCCAGACTGTGATCTGAAATCATCTTTGTCGGTTTGGAAACTTGCGTCCGTATAGCCTTTAACAATTAATTCATCATCTCCACCATAGACCAGGAAGTCATCTTTGTGCCTTTTCAGGTACTTCAGAATGTTCTTGGCAGCAGTCCAATGCGCCTCTCCTGGGTCTGACTGGTATCTGCTCGTAGTACTGAGTGCGTACGCAACATCCGGGCGTGTACATATCATAGCATACATTATTGAACCAATCAATGATGCATATGGAATCCCATTCATTCGTCTACGCTCATCAAGTGTTTTTGGGCACTGAGTCTTGCTTAGAGTCATTCCATGAGACATGGGTAGGTAGCCTCGCTTGGAGTCCGCCATCTTGAACCTATCAAGCACCTTATTGATATAAGTGCTTTGACTAAGTCCAGTCATCTTTTTAGATCTATCTCTGTAAATCTTGATGCCCAATATGTACTGTGCTTCTCCTAGATCCTTCATCGAAAAACATTTCCCAAGCCAAATCTTGACAGAGTTCAACATAGGAATGTCATTTGCGATAAGCAATATGTCGTCGACATATAATACTAGGAAAGCAATTTTGCTCCCACTGACCTTCTTGTATACACAAGATTCGTCTGCGTTCTTGATGAAACCAAAGTCACTGACTGCTTCATCAAAACGTATATTCCAGCTCCTGGATGCCTGCTTTAATCCGTAGATTGACTTCTTTAGCTTGCATACCTTTTTAGCATTCTTTGGATCCTCAAATCCTTCAGGCTGTGTCATAAACACAGTTTCTGTTAAAACGTCGTTTAAGAAAGCAGTTTTGACATCCATCTGCCATATTTCGTAATCGTAATATGCAGCGATTGCTAACATTATCCGAATAGACTTTAGCATTTCAACTGGTGAAAAGGTTTCATCGTAGTCCACGCCGTGGACTTGCCTGTAACCTTTTGCAACCAATCTAGCTTTGAAAACTTCAAGTTTCCCATCCTTGTCCTTTTTCAGTTTGAAAACCCATTTGCTTCCAATGGCTTGGTAGCAATCTGGCAAATCGACCAAATCCCATACTTGGTTTTCAGACATGGAGTCTAATTCAGATTGCATGGCTTCTTGCCATTGCTTGGAGCTAGGGCTCGTCATAGCTTGTTTGTAAGTCGCAGGTTCATCACTTTCAAGTAATAGAACGTCATAGCTCTCGTTCGTCAAAATACCTAAGTACCTTTCCGGTTGAGATCTATATCTTTGCGATCTACGCGGGGTAACATTTCTAGATTGACCATGATTCTCACCAGATTCTTCTAAAGATCTCTGAGTTTCATCCTGAATGTCATCTTGAGCATTCTCTAGAGTTTGTTGTTCGACTCGAATTTCTTCGAGGTCTATTTTTCTCCCACTTGTCATTTTGGAAATGTGATCTTTCTCCAAAAAGACACCATCTCGAGCCACAAACACCTTGTTCTCAGATGTATTGTAGAAGTAATACCCCTTTGTTTCCTTTGGATAGCCCACAAGGATACATTTGTCAGATTTTGGATGAAGTTTGTCTGAAATTAATCGTTTGACGTATACTTCACATCCCCAGATCTTAAGAAAAGACACATTTGGAGGCTTTCCAAACCATAATTCGTATGGAGTCTTTTCGACAGCTTTAGACGGAGCTCTATTTATAGTGAGTGCAGCTGTGTTTAGTGCATGTCCCCAAAATTCTAATGGAAGTTCGGCCTGACCCATCATTGACCTGACCATGTCTAGCAAGGTTCTGTTCCTCCGTTCCGACACACCATTCCATTGTGGTGTTCCAGGAGGAGTCAACTCTGATAGAATTCCACATTCTTTCAGATGGTCATCAAATTCATAGCTCAGATATTCACCGCCTCTATCAGACCGCAGTGCCTTAATCTTCTTGCCTAATTGATTCTCTACTTCACTCTGAAATTCCTTGAATTTGTCAAAGGATTCAGACTTATGCTTCATTAGGTAGACATAACCATACCTACTGAAGTCATCAGTGAAAGTGATAAAGTAGCTGAAACCACCTCTAGCATTTGTACTCATTGGTCCACATACATCTGTATGGATTAAACCCAATAGTTCATTTGCTCTTTCTCCAACTTTAGAGAAAGGTTGCTTTGTCATTTTGCCAAGTAAACATGATTCGCATTTACCATAATCCTCTAAGTCAAATGGTTCTAGAATTCCTTCCTTTTGAAGTCTTTCTAAGCGTTTCAAGTTTATATGGCCTAATCGACAATGCCACAGATAGGTGAGATCTGAATCATCCTTTTTGGCCTTTTTGGTATTTATGTTATATACTTGTTTGTCGTGATCTAATAAATAAAGTCCATTGACTAATCTAGCAGATCCATAAAACATCTCTTTAAAATAAAACGAACAACTATTGTCTTTTATTAAAAAGGAAAATCCCTTAGCATCTAAGCAAGAAACTGAAATGATGTTTTTAGTAAGACTTGGAACATGGAAACATTCTTCCAGTTCCAAAACTAGCCCGGAGGGCAACGACAAATAGTAAGTTCCTACAGCTAATGCAGCAATCCGTGCTCCATTTCCCACTCGTAGGTCGACTTCACCCTTGCTTAACTTTCTACTTCTTCTTAGTCCCTGTGGATTGGAACATAAGTGTGAGCCACAACCTGTATCTAATACCCAAGAAGTTGAATTAGCAAGTATACAGTCTATAACGAAAATACCTGAAGATGGAACGACTGTTCCGTTCTTCTGATCTTCCTTTAGCTTTGGACATTCTCTTTTGTAATGGCCTATTCCATCACAATAAAGACAGCTTGATGTGGACTTATCCTGCTTTGATTTAGCATTGCCCTTGGACTTTCCACCTTTCTTGAACGGTCTCTTTCTAGCCTTGACTAAATCTTTGGCTTCACAGTCCAGTATTATTTCAGCCTTTCTGACAAGGTGAACAAATTCTGCAACTGTTTCTTCTCTTGGTTCACTTAGGTATAGTTGCTTGAAGCGACCAAACCCACTGTGTAGTGAATTGAGCAAGACAGAGACTGCCATCCTTTCGCTTATTGGTGTTCCTAGTAGACTTAGGCGATCAAAATATGAACACATAAGATCCACATGGAACCTCAGTGGGATGCCTACCCTCTGTTTAGTGCGAAGGAGCTGAACATGTGTTTCTTGGACCTCCATCCTATAACACCTGTTGGGAGAACTAACCTTTAGACCAGACATTGATTCAATCAACTCATGGACGTTCAGGTCCCTGTCCTCCGTACTTCCACGACATATATCCCTCAGATTCTTGATGAGCGTAAAAGGTTCATAGGCTACAAACCTTTTTGCCCAATCATCAGGGATATTGTTCAGCATGAGACTCATAACCTTTTTGAGATCCGCATCCCAGGCGTAAAATCTCTCAGGGGTCATGTCTCTGGCATAGTAGCTTGGCATGGGATGTGACAGTACATACTCAAGTCCATTGAGTTTGACTATTTCAACTAGCTTAGCTTCCCATTCAAGAAAATTTGTCAGGTTCAGCTTGACCATAAGCTCAGAACCCATGATGATGTTTTGATTGTTGTTTGCCATATTAAAAACAACAATTGAAAAGAATAAACAAATAAATAACCATTCACAGTTTCTCTTAATAAACTTAAATTCTAGCATACATGCATAATTCAATGTTTATTAAGCATTTTATTCAAGTTATGTGTTCCGGCAGGTGTGAATAAAATGATTCCAAGATCCTAAAATCATTGAAGAACTAAGCACAGTTTGTCGACTTAATCCTAGAACATCTTAGGTAAGCAAAAGCCTTTTGCTAATAGTCTAGAAACTATTCTTGGTTGATAGGTACGTCTAAGAACTTATTAGGTAAACCTATCGATTTTGCCACGACATAAAAGGACTCCTTACTTATATCGTTGAGTTTCACCAAAACTAACATGTACTCACAATTATTTGTGTACCTTGCCCCTTTAGGACCAATAAGTAACACCTCGCTGAGCGAAAACTATTACTAGATTGATGTAAAGGATATCCAAGCAAGTGTATATTTTGGCATGGCACCTTTTAACTCAATTTTTAAGTTTGGAACTTAAGGCTCTTACTATGTTGGTTAGATTTTAAGTGAACTAAAATCCTTAATCATGCAACATAATCAAGCTTTTGATCTCATGCATTTTAAGACATATTTAAAAGCAATAAATAACTTAAAACATGCATAAGATATTTGTGATCTAGTATGGCCCGACTTGAAGCTTTGACTTCAAAGTCCGTCTTGAAAATCTCCGTGGGAGGCACCATTTTCTTCAAATAGGATAAGCTATAACTAATTACAACTATTTGATGGTTCGCAGACCATATTTGAATTGAAAAATAACTTTGGTACTTTAGACCAATTACATTCAAATTAATGGTACGCAGACCATATTTTCTATCCTATTTGGGCCATACTAGTCACTTCATAACCTGCAAAACAGTACATATACAATATATACCATTCACCCATTCATTATCATGAATGGCCCACATAGCTGGTTAGTAAAACACATTATGCATCACGTAAACATTTGCAGCAATTAATCAAGGGCACCAATAATCTACCAATTATTCAGTCCTTATTAATTCTAATCAAGTTGTTTTAACCTTAAGGATTTGTAGACCTAATCAAGAGTTTATGACTAAAAAGCGCTCCCACTTAAACCAATAAATTCATATGCTTTACTAATTTTAAACATAAAAATGTATTTCTAGTCTAACCGGAAACATACAAATTTAATTAAAATTTAAAGCTCATATAAATTTATAATTGAATCCAAAAAGTTTAATTTATTTTCAGTCGTTTATTTAAATTAATTCATGATTTTAATTTTAGTAAAATAATTAGAATAAATAAAATTTATTGTAATTACAATATTCAAAATTAAAATCCAAGAAATTAATTTAAACTATTAATTTTAAAATTAATTAAAATTACGAGAACTGAAATTTTCAAATTAAACATTCAAAACGATCTAATCGCAACGCAAACACCCTACGCATTGCACGCCCATGGGCCGCACGCACACAGCCATCGCTGGCCATGTGCGCGCAGCCCATGCGCTCGTTGCATAGCTGCTGCATCTCCATCGCAAGCCATCGCACGCTGTGGTGCTTGCTGCGCGCGCGCCAGCTCTCGTCGCACGCGAGCCATTGCTCGCAATGCGCGCTCGCCAGCGCTCGTTGCGCGCGCTACACCGCTCGCTGTGCGCGCGACATCGCTCGCTGGGCGCGCGACATCGCTCGCTGTGCGCGCGAGCAACGCTGGGCGCAGCGCTCGTGGCACACGAGCTTGCGCTCGCTGCGCGCGAGGCTGCGCGCTCTTGCGCGAGGCAGTGCTCGTCGTGGCGCAGCTCGCTTGCTGCCCACACGCGACTGCCCTGGCTCGCCCATCGCCCATGCCCATTCGTCCATTGCTCGTGGCCCACGACACAAGGCAGGGCTGCTGCCTTGTGCTCGTGCACTACGCCCTTGCTCATTGCATTCGTGCCGCACGGGCGACGAGCTCCCTTGCTCGTCGTCGCATGCCCGCATTATACAACACCCCTTAAGGGTAACACGAAGCGTCCATTGCTTTGTGCGTGCAAGTTATATGAACGAATCGCATAAAAATTTAAAATTTATATTTAAAATTAATGACAAATTAATAAATAATATTAATTTCATAATTTTAGGGCGAAAAATCGAAAATTTATTATTCAATTGATTTCCGATTGTTCTGGATTCAAGTCTAGGTCATAAAAATTTAAAATTTATCATAAATTTACAATTTTTATGGTGGTTTTTAATCATAGGTTTCTAATTAAATTATAATTAATTATGAAAATCAAATTAATTCTAAATTACTCTAATTTTCAACAAATTAATCATAATTACAAATTAGATTGCATAATTAACAAGACTAGGCATTCAAACTTGTTAAACATATACAGTAGGTCAATCAAAAATTCAAGATTTATCAACAAGAATCGCAAATATTTAATTTAACATCTTAAATTTACGAAATTTTGCATTCGAAAAACTAAAACCTTCGAAAAGTCATAGTTAGGCTTCGAATTTGAGAATTCTGGGTTCGGCAGAAAAATTCTATTTTTGTCAAAATTTTAGAATGCCTTTTACATGCGGAATTGACACAAAAATCACTCGATTTGGATGAGTAACGAAGAAACTGCCGAAAAACTGCGTACGTATAATTAAATAAACGCAATTTGCAATTAATTAACAATTACGAAAATTAATCACCCCTTTTAATTCTTGAAAATTTGTAATATTTAACCATGTTCATGCAATTTAGATTATGAAAATAATAAGGGGCTCGTGATACCACTGTTAGGTTATGATACATATGATATTACATAAATCATGCGGAAACAACCATTAACCCAGGAATACATATTATTTACACATAATCATATAGCATAATTTAGATGCATACTCTTTGTTGCGTGCCCTCCCTAGCTGCGCCCGAACCGAACAAGAACAAGTCTTTAGGACTCCAAGTGTCGTCCCTCCGTAGATAGTCCACAGCACGTCCGGATCCGCCTTAAGATTGACCAACTAGAATCGCCCTTAAGGTACTAGAAATTTCGGCACTTTTGAGCAAGATGTGTGGGTGAATTTTTCTCTCAAAAACTCACTTTGAATACTTTTAAACTCGTTATAAATTGTGAACCCAGGCCACATATTTATAGGGGTATGGAAAGGGAATTGGAATCCTATTCAGATACAAATTAATTAAAACCTAGAATCCTACAAGAACTCTAATTTAATTAATTTATCAAATAGAATTAGGAATTTAATCATTAACCGAACTCTGCACGTTTTAGGAATCGTGCACGAACACAAACACTTACGCACACACACACGGCAGCCACGATGGGCCGCCCATGCGTGCGTGCGAGCAGCAGCCCACGCAGCGAGGCCTGCGCGAGCCACAAGCCCACGCAAGCACCCGCGCGCGCTGCGCGCGCTGTGCGCGCTGCCACGGCCTGCTGGGCCTGGCCTTGCGCTGGGCCTGGCGTGGCCTTGGCTGTTTGTGTGGCGCGCTTGGCTTGCTGGGCGATGGCCTGGCTTCGTGTTGGGCCCTCGTCCGGCAGGCCTCGTCCGATGCTTATTCGTACGATGCGCTTCCGATTAAATTTCCGATTCCGGAATTCATTTCCGATACGAACAATATTTAACATTTCCGATTCCGGAATTAATTTCCGTTTCGAACAAATATTTAATATTTCCGTTTCCGGAATTATTTTCCGATTCCGATAATATTTCCGATTCTGACAATATTTCCGTTTCCGGCAATATTTCCGATTCTGGCAATATTTCTATTTCCGATAATATTTTCCGATACGTACCATGTTTCCGTTTCCGGCAACATCTACGACTTGGATAATATTTATATTTCCGATACGATCCATATTTCCGTTTCCGGCAATATCATCGTTTCCGGAGTATTCATTTCTTGCTTGTGACGATCTCAGCTCCCACTGAAACCAAGATCCGTCGATTCCGAATATCCATAGATGGAGTATTTAATGCCATTAAATACTTGATCCGTTTACGTACTATTTGTGTGACCCTACGGGTTCAGTCAAGAGTAAGCTGTGGATTAATATCATTAATTCCACTTGAACTGAAGCGGCCTCTAGCTAGGCATTCAGCTCACTTGATCTCACTGAATTATTAACTTGTTAATTAATACTGAACCGCATTTATTAGACTTAACATAGAATGCATACTTGGACCAAGGGCATTATTTCCTTCAATAACTTGCATTGATAAACAACTACTTTCACATTAATACAACTCTATGCACAAAGGTCGGAAGGTCTTTCAAGCTTGTAATGATAGGCTTAGGTAAGGGTGTGGTAAATTTGGGTAAAATGTGAGCTTAAAGCCTTGGCTTTGGAGAGCAATAATCCTAGCAAATCCATGATCAATCACAAATAATGACCATAACTCTCCCACTCAACACATGACAAAACAACAAAAAGCCAACACCATACTTTCTTGCCTTTTTTCACAATTGTAACTAATCACTCATAAGGATATGAATTTGCAAAACTTGATTGAAACAATACTTTGAACTTTTTTATGAGAGTAATAAATTTTTCTCTTTCTTTTCCTTTTCAATCTCTCTTTTTTTCTTTCTTTTTAGAAACCTTCACATTTGTTTTGTTCTTTCATCTCTTTTCATTTTCAACTCATTTTCAACAACAAGCATGATAAGACGAACTCCTTTTTCAATACCCACTTTGTGCTCAAAATGTATCACATTACAACTCCCTTACCTCACTACTATTAGCTCCCCCAAGCTAGGCTTGGGACTAGTAACCAATGGGGTTTTACAGGCTTGTAATGTGGCTAGTCACCGAATAAAGGGGCACAAGCAACAACATGGGTAGAAAAGGAGGGAACAAATGTATCTAGATTCATCTGAAGGCTACCTAAACAGAAAAATGCCTTCGTCCTCCACAATGTGCATGTATATGAGTCATAAAACACCACTAATAGTTGTAAATCAATACTCAAAATCAATGGCACACCAGGAAGCTATCACACATCCTAACCAAGTCAACTAGTCAAGCACCAAGTCCACAAATAGTTAGTCAGAGTTGACTCATGTTAAGGCATCAAAGCAATCGAATATCAAATCATGGCTAACACATCTACATTGCCCATCATAAAATACCAAGAATCAAAAACAATTTTCGTTCAAGGGGCACAGGGAAGCATGAAATTGTATTCATCGGAACGTATTTTTGTATTTTTTTTTCTCAAAGAAGTAAACTACTCTAGAAAACAGTAAACACACCAAAATAAACACACCAAAAATAAGTAAAAGCAAAAATAATAAGAAAACATACCTAATATGTACAAGTGAGTGAAACACCCCCCCAAGCTAAATCAAACAATGTCCTCATTGGCTCAAGGGGTATCATGAGGAAAGTGAGCAACCCGTGGCTTATTTGTCGCTGATTCGCAAATCGCCCGATCGGGCAGCAGATCGCCCGATCGGGCGAATTTCGAACCTTTTCGTTGAATCTGTGCGCGCCCGATCGGGCGCATCTCGCCCGATCCGGATCGGGTGGAATGCAACGCCTTGTTTTGTTGACTTTTCTCAGCCCAGAATCCCTCCTTGACCATTCCATGGCGTCATCATCAACCGCCCGATCGGGCGGAATTTCGCCCGACCGGGCAATCCACTCGCCTTTTGTGTCGATCGGGCCTCCGTCGCCCGGTTGGGCGATTTGCCAAACTTTTCTTTGAATCGACACGCGCCCGATCGGGCGCTCCTCGCCCGATCCGGGTCGGGCGAAATGCAGGCTGCTCCATTTTGCTTTGATTCAACTTTTTTCGAACTTTGAGCCTTAGACCTGCATAACATTAAACACCAAAACCGTAAAATTCCCTCATCTCGCCTCTCCAATACCAAAGGCTACACTGAATCACACACTTGATCAAAAGGTATACTAAAACACACAAAATGAAATCAAAAATTATACTACGGAAAGCAATAAATGGATAATGAAATACTCATCCCCTATTAGATTGATGCAATGTCCCCATTACACAATCTCCGTTTATGCGCAGACAATCGACAGGAAAGGGATGAGAGCCACGACAGCTCATCGAATGGGGGCACCAAAGATGGTGCCATCTGGTGTCACATCGATTGCCTTGGATGAGCTATGTGGTGCGGGAAGTGACAGACCACGACCCCGATCATGAATACGGTGCCCACCGTTTACAGAACTTTCGGCCTTTTGGGTCGCAGCATCATCAACCCGTGCCTTCTTTCGAACCCATGTTAAGGGGTTCACACTCCGGTCACCTCCACCTGCAAAACAATTTGAAATACGCACTTTCTCCGAAGAGTTGTCAGAGTTAGTATGAGTCAATTCATTATTGAAATAATCATTAGAAACATTGACTCCACAACATGACTCTTCTACCATCGGGCTTCTAGCAACCTTGGTTAAATTGAAAGTGACTTTGTCATCCCCCACATTTAGAGTCAACTTGCCATTCTTGACATCTATAATTGCCTCCGTAGTGTGTAGGAAAGGTCGGCCTAAAATAATAGGAATTTGCCTATCCTCTTCCATGTCTAAAACAACAAAATCAACAGGAATAAAAAATTTACCTACTCTAACGGGCACATCTTCTAGAACACCTAGGGGGTACTTCACAGATCGATCGGCCATTTGCAGAGTTATGTTGGTAACTTTTAAATCACCCATGTTCAATTTAGTACAGACAGACAAGGGCATGACACTAACACTGGCACCTAAATCACATAAGGCTTTGTCAATAAAAAGGTTGCCAATATTACACGGGATAGAGAAACTCCCGGGGTCCTTCAACTTGGGTGGAGACTTATTTTGTAGTAAGGCACTGCACTCTTCAGTAAATGCAACAGTCTCCACCTCACTAAATTATCTCTTCCTAGTCAAGATGTCTTTCATGTATTTAGCATATGCAGGTACTTGAGTAATTAATTCAGTGAAAGGGGCCGTTTCCTGCAGATTCTTTACTACTTCTAAGAACTTACCAAACTGCTTGTCTAGCTTGTTCTTTAGCTGACGATGAGGGAAGGGAAGTTTGATAGGTGGAACTTGTATCTCAACTTTCTTCTCAACCCTTGTGTCAGTTTCCTTCTCTTTGACCACCTTCTCACTTTCTCTTGGCACAACACCACTGACAGATACTTCAACCCCTTCCTCTATAGTCATAGGTGGCCCATCATACTCATATCCACTCCGCAAAGTGACAGCATTTACAGACTCTCTGGTCACAGGCTGTGAAGGGAGTTGACCCTTGGGTCTCTCTGCGAGAGTAGTAGCCATTTGTGCCAACTATTTATCCATGATCTTGTTATGAGCAGTGAGGGCATCGATTTTGGCATCCTTTTCGCTCAGAGACCTCTGCAATTCTAACATCATATTCCGCATCTCAACAAGCATGGGATCAGGCTATGTGGGTTGAGGCTGTGGAGGAAAGCCAGGTGGCCCACTAGGCTGCGGGTTGTAGTTACTCCGTGGTTGGTAGGGTTGCTATGGTGGTGGTTGGTAAGGTTGTTGTGGTGGTGGAGGGTGTTGAATCTGGTGGAGGTTCTGAAGATTAGTACTCCTATATGATAATAGGGGGTTATTTTTATACCCGGTTTTTTCATGAAATACCCCCGAGGTTTGCAAAAACGCACCAAATACCCTCGCGTGTTTCGATTCACATAATATACCCCTATTTTTTTCCAAGTTTGCACCAAATACCCCTAAACCGACCTTCCGTTAGTCCTCCGTTAAGTCGTGTTTATAATTCACAGAATACCCCTATTTATAAACCTATTGCACAATATACATCTATTTGGAAACTAAGTTGCACCAAATACTCAAACTGGTTTTAAACTGCAGAATTTGATTTCCACAAATTGTTCACCTAATTAATCAAATTAATCAACCTAAAAGTTAAACATAAAACAAAAATAGAAGTAATAATCAAAGAAAATTGAAATGATCAAACAACAAATCCAATAAGAAATTGATTGAATTGAATTATATTGTTGGTGTACATATCGATCAGTGCATTAGTCAAGTTTAAAACTCCACCACCAAATCAGTGCGATTTTTTGGTGTAGTATTTACAGGCCAGGCGCTTAGAATGAATGATTTACTTCATTCGTATTAACCTTTTAAACTTATAGGAGCTACCTGTCGTCAATCCTAATCTTCTAGCTCTTTCCCAAAACTCCACCAAATCAGTTGCAATGCTACCGGTCAAATTCCATGTCAAGTTCCCAATTTTACCACTTCAATATTTATGAAACAAATGGGTCCCAAGTACTATACCAGCAAGTCAGCAACATCTAAGTACACTCTACAGTCTACACCAACAAAATAATGGCAACAACCAATTTTTCAAATGACAGATTAGTTAATTCCTCTGAATCTCTGGTTGTTTGTCACCAAATTTTTTATCAGGACTTGGTGCCATGTATCCCAGTTACGCTTATGAAGGAACAGATTGAAGTGTGAAGAGGACCGAACCATGAACCTGTGGGGAATGGAACTTTTCTTTCAGCGCGGGAGTCCGTTGAGAATTCCATAAAAAATTTGGTTTGGGATTCTTGAGGACACGAGCTTGTGTACGGAGTTGCTACAAGTTCAAGGGAGATCTGGGAGCAGTTTAGTATTTGCTTAATGTCACAGAAACTCAAGTGGTGGATCGAGCTGGGCTAAAATACCCGACCCAGCCAACACAAGAGCAACCACCCGCGCCAGCAAACCTATCCGTGGATGCGAAAGACCACCCAGATTCCACCACCCCCGTCGCATCCATCAGCAACCACCACCCTACTGTCGCAGCCATCAACAACCCCCTCCCAGCCAACACACCGCCGCGAAACTTCCGCGCCACCGGAGAATCGACAACCTTCCCAATGCGGCCACCGGAAAACGACCACCCTCCGCGAAGCCAAGTCGACCACCATCAGCATCTGATTTAAGTGATCCTCCGGATCACTGCCGGCGACCAGAGATCGGCCTACGCCAGCGAGGAGAGAGAAATAAAAAAATATGAGATCGGACGGATCTACCCAGAATTACTGGGTTTCGAGTAGGTTGAAGCTTGAAGAACAGGGGAGAGGAGAGAGAAATAGAAGAATATGAGATTTTTTTTTTTGAGTTTCTGCCAAAGGGAAGGTAAGTAAATGGGGGTCATAACACAATTAAGGGCAAAATAGTAAAACTCCACTAACGGTAGACTAACGCCGTTAACTGTTAGGTGCATCTCATGAACAGTACGGATAAATAGGGGTATATTATGTGAATCGAAACACGCGAGGGTATTTGGTGCGTTTTTGTAAAGCTCGGGGGTATTTCATGAAAAAACCGTTTTATACCCCTCATTGTATGAGTTGGAGTACGGATTGTTCTGCTTGTAGGCCTGTGCATTGCATTGTTCAATAGAGCTCCTACATTCCGGTGCATAATGACCTTGCATCCCACAACTATTACAGACATTGGCCAACTGAGCACTCATTGCGGCGACACTAGCTTGGGGTGGCTTGGGAAGATGCGTTTTGCATATTATCCAGCTTGTGATGTAGGGCAGTTAGCTGAGCAGTAAGCTGTTCAATAGAGTTCATCTCATGCTTAACACCACGATCGGCAAAACCTCTAGGATTCCCATATTGGGCACTATGGATGGCTATCTCCTCAATCACCTTTAAAGCTCTAGGCACCTCCAGTTGCATAAATCTCCCACTGGCATCTGAATCCAAAAGACACCTAGACTCATTACCCAGACCATTATAGAACTGCTGAACCAGGAACCAGTCCTCCAGACCATGGTGTGGGCACTCTCTTTACAAGTCCTTGAATCTTTCCCAAACCTCGAACAAACTCTCATCTGCTTGTTGAGAGATACCTAATATCTGACCCCTCAGACGGGTTGTCTTCTCAGGTGGGAAATATTTAACATAGAACGCAAGGGCCAAGGAATTCCAATCGGTGATTTTCATAGCTGCGCGGTTGAGACTGTTAATCCATAGCTTTGCCTTCCCACTCAATGAAAATGGAAAGAGTATCTCCATAGTCTGCTCCGGTGTTAAATTCTTCTGCTTAATGGTGGCACAATACTGAATGAAAGACTGAATATGGAGATTAGGATCTTCACCCTTTTCCCCACCGAATTGGTGTCTCTCGATCATGTTTATCAGCTGGGGTTCGATCTTGAAATTCTCGACCGCAATGGAAGGCATGATTGCCTTGGGAAGCATAGACAGACTCGGTTTAGAATAGTCTGTAAGCCTTGGCACAAGTGGGGGTGGCGGTGGTGGTGCTTGGTCACCCGTCTCTGAATCTGTATGGAATAGATTGCTAATCATATAGTCGGATTCAGAGTCAGAATAGTCTCTCAACTGTTCAACGAATCTACGCCGTCTACGAAAGGTCCGTTCAGGTTCAGGATCGAACAAAGTCAGATCGCTGGTATGGACAGTCCTGGGCATAAACAAGCAAAAACTAGAAAACAGTCGTGAGATCTGATCTCTAGGAACGGGAGTCCCTTGAGAAGTAACAAACAATAATCTAGAAAAACAATTAATAACAGAAAATAAAACCGTTTCCCCGGCAACGGCGCCAAATTTTGACAGGCTAAAGTCGTATCACCTAATCAAAAATAACCTAAGGTCCACTAGCTAGGTAGCAAGGGAAGTCAGGATCGAATCCACAGGGAAACAGGCGTTCTTTCTACTATCAATTAATTAATCTAGACTATTGTGAACAAAAGTTGGTTGATGGTTTGTAAGCTAAGACTACGAACGATAATTAAACAAGAATGAATCAATATATTAAGGAATCTAGGGTATAGGTTCGCCAACAAATAATAATCCAGGACATTGAGCAATCACGATAATCAACAAAGTAATTAATTAGACTAGCATGCTCTCTCAAGTCGATACTAATCATAGACTTAGAACTAACGGGCTCTCGCTACGTATTAACTCTAATTCCACCTATTGACACAAGCCTAAACATCAAATTGCATCTCTCGCATCTTAATTTGATATTGCATAACTACCACAATTAAACCTGCGCAAATCTAATTGTATAGTGAAATAAACCAATCAATAGGAATCAATTACAATGCCAACAATCATAATCATTCAATCATCCCTTCATATTATTCATGGATCCCCAACCCTAGAAATTAAACTACTCAAGCATGTTGACAATAAACAAAGCAATAATCATAATTGAAAGCATTATTAAAGCAAGACAATGAATTGAAATAAGAAATAATACCTATTTGAAGAACAAAGGGAAGTGAAAGCTTGAATTTTTATTGAGAATTAAACTAAGTGTTTTTGCATAAACTAGAGAGAAAACTAGGCTAAGGAAAAATAATACTAAGGTTCAATACTAGAAAATAAGATGTCTCTAAAAATATAAGGGGCTAGTATTTATAGTTTGCCCAAAATACAAGCCAAAAACCGGAAAGAAAACTCGCGCATAAGTGCAGGAGGTTGGCGTCGCCCGATCGGGCGTCGCTTCGCCCGATCGGGCGATCCACTCGATAGTCGGCCCGATCGGGCCAAAATCCGCCCGATCGGGCGGTTTGTGAACTCTCCACATAGGCTCCAGGATGACCGCCCGATCCGGATCGGGCGAGCTGCGCCCGATCGGGCGCGCGTTGATGAATCCAAATTGCTTCAATTCCGCCCGATGGTTGCATTTCGCCCTCAGCTTCCAGGGCGATTTGCAATCTTCAATGTAGCTCGCCCATATCACTGAGTCTAACTCTCGGGGCTCAACCATAAGCATCCAAGGCTCCCGAAAGTCGACGATGGAGGTCCCGAACTTCCTCGGGCTCATATAGTGGCCTAGATCAACATGAAACGGGTCTAAAAAGACCAATTTCTCATAATCAAACCTGAAACTCAAGGCACACTCAATAACACACATTAGTACTAGAAACGGCTCCTAAGAGCACGTTTGACACATAAAAGTACTAAGGGACGGGGGTAAAAATACTATATAAAACATGCATATCAGAAATCAACTTTAGGTTGTCAACGTTTTAAATGTTGACTTTGTAACAGGTAACCGGTCCCCCAGGCTTAATAATAGTAGTTGGGTCATAAAGGTTGGATTATTCAAAAATATTGCATAGGCTGGCTTAATTAAAGAAAACCGGGCAAAGGTTGGATTAATATTTACAAATTTTCCTTTTAACTTATTAGATCTTATTGTAACTTATCTGAACTTATTGGACCTGGAAAAAAGGTGAACAAAACGCCCCCACAATCGATCATTGAAGACGGGAACAAAAAGGGGTTAATTAAAACTTGAAAGCAATAATTAGAATAAGATAAAGGAAGCTAAGAGCAACATCAGCGGTGAGACTGAAATCCTTGCTTGCAAATACTCCGTATGAGTTGGAGCTACAAGCTCAACCATTGTGGAAAAGGACATGGTGTAACTTTGCAAACCTTGTAACTTTACGGAGTTACAGGCTTGGTAATATTTAATACTTCAAGTGGGACTAGTAGGGGTGCTTATGAGCTCCCCGAACTCGCGAGCTACTCGAACCCGACTCGGTCAAAGCTCGGTCAAAACTCGACTCGAATCAGCTCGACTCGAGCTCGAGATCGACTCGGAAATTTAACGAGTCGAGTCGAGCAACTTGATACTCGACTCGAAAAGCTCGAAAAGCTCGAGAAGCTCGAATTATATATACATAATAAAAAGTGTTATAAAAATATAAATGTTTTATTTTATCATTTTTATTCATCATTTTATGTTTTTTAATTCTTTAATAAAAATATTTTTTTTCTTCCTAAATGGATGAATAAGTTATTAAGGACAAAAAAAATAATCTAATTCGTCCATATGGATTACACTATTTGGCAGTCAAAATGTCTTCTACCGTTACTCCAACGTTGGTACATAAATAAGGGAGGAAAGAAGGAAATAAGTATATTCATTTTGTCCCACATGGGTAAATAAGTGAGGGAGGAAAGAAGAAAATGTTATATTAACTTTGTCCCACATTGGTAAATAAGTGAGGGAGGAAAGGGGAAAAGGGTTATAAGTATTACTCTTTGAGTATGAAAGTGTACAAATCACTTCCATTGGCTTTCATTTGGGCTAATGGATATATTGATTTGGGGTATAAACTTACTTTTTATAAGATTTAAATTTGATTTAAGTTGAATTTAAGCTCAATTTTGGGTTTTCAAGTCGATTACGATTCAAGTTTTAGCTCGAGTGCTTGTGTTTTCGAGCCGACTTCAAGTTGAGTTCAAGCCGAGTTCGAGCTTGAGTTTAGTTTTTGAGCTCGGCTTTGAGTTTTCGAGCTGATTTCGAGTCGATTTCGAGTCGAGTTCGAGCTCGGGTTTAGTTTTCGAGTTCGAGTCGAGTTTGAAAATTTTAAGCTCGCGAGTTTTCGAGTCGAGTCGAGTTTGACTATGAGTTTTCGAGTTCGAGTCGAGCTTAGCCAAACTCGAGCTCGACTCGGCTCATTAGCATCCCTAAGTGGGAGTGTGGGACCAACTACTCTTTTTGTGAGAGCAAAAAATTGAAATGATTCATATGTGATCATGATACAATAGGTTGTGGTTTTTCAGAGGGAGAAGTTGTAGCTTAGAAAAGTAATGGTGGTGTTTGGTTGTTAGAGGATTGACAAAAAAATTAGAGGATTTGGCCAATTTAGAGTTTTGACCAATTCAATCCTCTAATCTAGTTGTTTGGAAGTAAGAAGATTGAAATAGAGGATTGGGATGAGTACTCTAATTTTAAAAAAGTTGCTCCAATGAACTTTTTCAATTAGAGGATTGTATTAGGTAAGATAAAAAGACAATTTAGTACTCAAGTTGCAAAAATTACACCCATATCAATCACGCCCATACATTTATCATTGGATTCACCGATTCGCAATAGGTTAATCAAATAATTACAATGAAGGTAATAACCCTTGCACCAACATAGAAGATGAAGCTAAACAATGATAGAAAAATACAAAATGTCAAAAATATTTGAGATCGACTCGAACTTTAAACATCTTGATCGTCCACTGAACCTTCTATTACCGTTTAAGAAGTCCTTATATTTGTTAAACTTATCTTATTTGAGTTTAACAACCTTGTTAGAGGAATTATGAATGATTTGTAATGCTCAACTTATTTTGACTTAGGGAAATTTGTTAAAAAGGACCTTTTATAACCCAAATTTTGTGAGAAAGGACCTTATATAATTTTTTTTGCAAAATTACACCTTAATGTAATTTTTTTTGCGAGAAAGGACCTTACATAATTTTATTTTGTGAAATCACACCTTAATGTAATTTTTTTTTTGCGAAAGACAACCAAAAGTAAATTTTCGGCATTGACTGAGCTTTTTTGGCCATTGACTTGCACATGAGAAGCACGTGTGACTTTATATTGCTAATCACACCCAATTTTCCTCCAAAATTCAAGCTTTAAAAGCTAAAGTTGGAAAAAAAAAATCGAAATAAAATCAAGTTTGAAAATTCAAGACTCGGGAAAATCAATGTCTTTAGCCAACGTAAGCCACACGTGCTGCTCACGTGCAAGTCAATGGCCGGAAAAGCTCAGTCAATGCCGAAAACTTCCCTTAGGTCCTTTCTCGCAAAAGAAAATTACTTTAAGGTGTGTTCTCACAAAAAAAATTATATAAGGTCCTTTCTCGCAAAATTTGAGTTATAAAACGTCCTTTTTGGCAAATTTGCCTTTGACTTATTATAGCCAAAAATTAATGTGAAGATAAATTCAAATAAGTTCAGATATATTAGACAAAATGCTTTTAGTGTGACTTTAGAGAAATTAAATAAGTGATTTTAGAAGAAAAAAAATCATGCACAAAATTATAACACGGTTCTTACCTTTTCTTTATTCACTTTAATACTTTGCTTACCTTTTATTTTTATATTATTTAACTAGACATTTATTTCTTAAATAGATGATGTATAATAATAATAATGAAAAAAATGAGTTTCTTAGAAGAGTGTCCTGTAAACTTTTTTTTTTTTCTCTTAATTATTCCTATTTTCCAAATTAGACATTTAATTATTTATTTTCGTAAAAGTTATTAGTGGGATTAACAAATTTTCAATTTTATATAAATGTTGTTTAATTATTTTCATGTTAGTACATTTTATTCCGATAAAAATCTAACATACAAATCCATATATTTAGCAATTACTAATTCTCTATAATTAAATAAGTTAATGTCCTTATTGGTAATTTTACATAATCAAACAATTATTATATATCAGCTATTTACCAAACACTTTTACATAACCAGCTAATACAATCAGCTAGTCAAACAAGCTAATACCAATAGCTAATCAAAACTGCTAATATAATCCGGTACAACTAACAGCTAACCGCTATTTGTCAAATAGGGCCAATAACTTTAAAATCTAATGTGGCAAAAGCTGTAGTTTGACCATTGCTCATGCTCTAAAGTGAATAACGAAAGACAATAGCACGATATGATGAAGCAAGTCAATCCCTGAAAGATTGGAATTACACATTATTCTGTACTTAACAGCAAAATATCAGTTACCAGCAGTTTTGCACACAAAACAGTGGGCAAATTCAGCAATTATATTGCCACCACACAATATGAACGAGTGTCGTAAGTCTCGCAACACTTTCACGGCCTTCACCTTAGATTTTGTTGTTAAACAGCTAGCAATAGTATGACATACACACTTATGGACACGTATATAGCATATATGATGAATATTGAATAAATTAAGGAAAATCTAAGGTGATTTGATTATAATCTTCATTGGGCCAATTACAATCCCACTTTAATTAATGGCAGACATATTGTTCGGGCCCCTGTGTGGGACCCACATTCGAACAAGAAAATTAACAATACATCTCTAGGATGTGAAATTATCAAAATACCTTTGACGATAATCCCGACAAATACATTTATTTACCATCGATGTCACTCATTGTGTTAGAATCCAATCTTTCTTTACTTGTATTTTGCTTATCTAGTGCTTTTTAGAATCTTTCTATTAGTTTCTAGGCTCTAGAAAGAATTAGTATGTTTCTGTCAAATTCAGTGTTCACTGATAGTTTGTAGCTAATTCAAAATAAATCTCTATGGGGGTATGAATGAATGAATTCCTATTTCTCACCAATTGTTTTCATCGCTTTATTACTAGTATTTTGTTGTAGGCCTTTTATAGATATTGTGCTACCACTTGCTCTAAAGCATCCCAAATCTCACAAAGTCCCACAAACAAATAAGTTCTCGTCGCCGGTCCCGCTTGTGCCTGCTGTACGCACACAAGCTCCCCGGTCGACCCTCGTCTCTCGCTCTTGTAGCCAATAGGCAAGAGCGCCATTTCAGAATCAGACGCTTGCTCGTGCCCCTACGAGTCACAAGACACCTATTCCGCACAAGGCAGCTTGCATCCTTGCCGCCAATAGGCAAGAGTGCGCCGCACGGATCCGGTGTCAAAACATTCGGACCGTGACACTCTGCATCCCTGTCGGGTATTCAATTCTTATGAGTTCTGACACATACACTCTATCCCTCTCTCTCCTTTCTCTCTCTATCTTGCAACACACAACTGACTTGAGCTTCGGAGATGTTTTCTCAGGAACACCCCCAAGATAGCTCACTTTGTTGATTTTGTAGGTCACGAGTCACCCAATGATAGGACGTCATTCGCCAACTCGGACAAGCTCCCCACTTATTTTACACTTGAAATTTCTACGCAAAAACAAATATTTTACCACTTGCACATAAATCTAGCACCGTTTCATCCTAAAAGCAATTATCTTTAACTACGCACTTTGAAAAGTCTTCAAACTTTCATGTTTATAATAAAATCGAGATATATCTAATAAGATTAGACCTATTCTTGTAAATATATTATGATCAAATTATAAAGTATCAAGTCGCATTATATTTTTCGGACAAAAAACCTTTTAGTTAGGAACATCAAATGCGCAGTATGAACTTAGAATGAGAGTAGTCTTAACCCGAAAAACCCCAGCCGTCCTCCCTCCTTTTTTTCTTTCTAGGGTTTACAAACTTTAAAGGATTTTTAGGCCGGAAGTAGTCAAAATTCTTCGGAAATTTGGCTATTTCCGGTCCTTTTGGTTTAATTATTCATGTGTTTGGCTTTAGATTCAATAAAACTACATCGTTTGAGTGTAGTAAGTTTCCCTATGGTGGGATTAGTGAGTGTAGTAAGTTCCCCTATGGTGGGATTACTTGAGCATTTGGGTTTTAGTATTAGTATAGTTTTGTTGGAGTATCGTCGTGAATTCGGTTCGTTGATAAAGAATTATACGAGATTGAACCAGTTATCAAAATTTCAAATTGACTTAGATGAATCGGATGGAACCCGTCATCGCGGCTACAACAAATCTTTATACCGTCTCTCCGAAAAGGTTGTATGTTCCAGCGATATGTGCGAGAGATGTCCCACAATGCAAGATCTTTCAAACGCTGGTAGTTTTGATGAAGGAATACCTCTTTTTTATTCAATTTATTATGTATTTGTTAAATTCGATTTCTGTTGTAGATGTCATATGACTTTTTATTAATGATTGATTTTACATTAAAAAAAAACTTAGAATCCTACAAATATTATTCCATGCATTTGAGTTTGAACCCTCAAAGGTAGTAAGGGAAACCCTGGACGGCTCGACACCTCCAGCAATCAAGTGACTAAGCATATAAGTGTATGTGGCGATTTGTTTACCACGACACCAACACACACAAAACATTTCTGCTATATGTTTCATTTGCCTTAATCTTATTGCTAGTTACAGAGTACTTACTTTTGTTAGAACTAGTTGTTGGATCGTGCGCTAGCGCGTACGATCCCCAAGGTATACAAAATTATTTTTGTAAATGTTACTTAAAAGCTAGGAACTTACAATTTATGGTAAATGCTAGAAATGATATGTTAAAGTAAGATGTTGGATTTACATGTAACAGGAAATATAAACCATATGCGTTTTAATTGATAGTTCGAAGGTACAATATATAGGAAATTATACCCAAATAAAACAATACATTTTGTATAGCAATGGAAGGGTGAAACCGTAAATACTCTATTAATAAGAATAAGACAAAATAAAACAAAGAAAGAAATGAAAGACATGCACGTAAATGCACTATTGGGTGAATAATAATCAAAGTATGAAGCTTTATAAGTGTTAGGATTATATCACATCAGAAAAGGTGAAAAATTACTCATATAAAACATTAAGTTTAACCAGACTAGAAATTAGAAAATTCATATCAGACAACGAAAAAACTAAAACCTTAAACTATATCATGTCAACCAAGTTAGAAAGATTCAAAACAGATCAGATAAAATATGAATAATTAGATCACATAAAACCAGATCAGAATATACTAGAAGTTAAAAAACTCATATTAGATCCGAACAAGTGAAGTGAATGTAGTCTTAGCAATGGAGTCATAGTTGCTCCAAATATTTCATTGTGTTAGTTCACTTAGTTGAGTAGTTTATATAGCCAATATATACTACGGACTAACGGAGTATATAGGAATACGTGGTGATTTGTTTAACACGAATTCAGCAACACAAAACCAAGCATAACATACGCACTTAATTAAGTTTGTTACCCCTCGCTTTGCCACGTGAATACGATGAGCTCCCATGGCCATATGTATGCAGTGTGCACTATGCTAGACTCAGAAAACAATGTTCATGTTCTACAAACTTAGCCCTTTTTTCTTGTTTGAAACTCGTACCAACATTTTGTTTTGCTAGTGACAAAGCATGTTCGTTGTATTGTTCTTCTGCCGTTCTCTTTTAAGTGACACGTAACCTATTTCGAATTTTGACTATCTTTTAATTTCTCATTTATACTAAATTAAGATAAAAATGTAATTATTGAGATCCTGTTAGATTATTATTAATGTTTATTTTCAAATAAATCAATTTTTTATGTTTCCTCCGCATTTTTTTTAACCATCCCTCCAATAACATAACTCGTGATGATGATGTTATTAAAAGAAATATAAGTCATAGTCATTTTTTACTCCTATTAATTTTTTGTCAAATAAATTAAAGGGAATTATAATATTATATTACCAAAAGGATAGCAAAAAAGCTACGGAGTATAAGAAGTTAAATAAAAACTCAAAAACAAAGCTCAGCACAAACAACCAACCTACAAACAAATTACGGCAGTAGATTTCTCATTATGAGATCTCGTCACAATAACTCTAAAGGATAGAGCTGAGATATCTCGAAATGGGGCAGTTTTCTAAGAGCAATGATAAGGGAAGACTCTAATTTAAGGGGCTCTTAAACTATTTCTTATGACATCTAAGCACCAACTCCAAATAAGAGACACCTCTTAAAAATTGTGGAAATGGACTAACTCTTAATACTAGCTCTTATGCTCTCTTACCCTTTTTTATTATTATTATTATTATATTTTTATACAAAAACAATGATGTGGCACTAGCTCTTATTTGTAAGAGCTATCTCTTCTTTTAGAAATTTCTCACCTAAAAGCTAGCTCTTAATTTTTTCTCTCTCCTTAAGAGCTAGCTTCACAACATTGAAAATCGTGTTGTTCCTTTGCATCCAAATGCCTCGAACAACTTCATAGAAGCAACTACGTACCATACAACTTGTTTCTATTGTCTTGCTTTATACACATTTTATTAGCAATGGCAACTTCCTCATTCCACTAACAAGCTTGCCTAGCTACTATAATTCAGCACCTGGAATACTAAACTCCAGACTTCTGCTGAATAAGAACACTGACAAAATAAATGTTGCACATATTCAACACTTTTTTCACAAAGACAACAAATAGTATTGTACTGAATATTCCAGGCACTCAACCTATCACTTATTGCAAGCCTATTTGACACTGAACTGAACTGAACTTATTGAACATGAACTAAACCTAAACTTATTAGACCTAAACTGAACTGAACTGAACTGGACTGAACTTATTAGGACTGGACTTATTGAACCTAAACTAAACTAACCCAAACTTAGTTGTTAATTAATGAAAATATAGTTATACTAATAATGATGATAATAATGATAATGACAATATCAAGAATTAAAAAACTACGTAGTATATTAGTATTAATTGGAAAAGTTGTAATAACAAATTAAGAAAACAATAAATTATATTAATTTGAAAATATTAATAACATAAATAAAGTTGAAGTATAAGAGCAACTCCAAGAGTGCGTCGAGGCGGATATCGGGCATGCAACAACAAACACATATCAACTAAAAGACAAATAGCTAAAAGACAAAAAAGGAAGTACCATTCATGTAAAAAAAGTACCATTCTAATACCATTCTGTAAAAAAAAGTACCATTTGTGTTTAGAAAAGTACCATTTAATTTTTTTTTTGTCCTTTTTCCTATTTTGTCTTATGTTCTGATATGTATTTGGACACACATATCAGATATGTGTTTTTACTTCCTCCAACTCCAATGGTGGGCTACAAGGTGATGTAGCTAAGTTTGTCACATCATATTTCTAGCTACAATTATTTTAAGCTACAAACTTTCACATTGGTGGGATACAATAATCCCTTGTAGCTCCCTATAATATTTAATTCATATTTTTCCCCTTTTATTTTTTGAGCTACCTGCCCAAAATAGCTACAATATTTTAGTAGCTGCTGATGTCATTATTGCAACAATGGTGGTCTACTTGCTCATATATTCTTTTTTTCATGAGCAGGTTCATTTTCCAACCATTGGAGTTGCTCTAACCTGTTCTTTGGAAATGAATTGAATTATTAAGCTGGAATTATTAGACATGAACTAAACTGAATGAACTTATTGGACTTGAACTGAACTGAACTTCTTGGACGAACCTGAACTTAATTGAACTATTGGACTTGAACTTAACTGAAATTATGATGATTTTTTCCCCAAAAGATCGGCATTAGTGTATTTGATTTTGAATGGAAGACTATTGTGAGTAGAGTTTTATTATATTATTAGATTTATTCTTTAATTAATTACGAAGTATTAAAATTATATATTAGTGAATAATTAATTTAAATATGCATGTGATACCTAATTATTTATCTACGTGGCATACACATTTTTTAATTATAAAATAAATTTGAAATTCTTTTTCTCATTGGCTAAAAGTTAAAGATTTTCTACATGACGCTCTAATAACTGAGCAAACATGACATCTTTAATTATATACTTGCATCGTTTCTCATTTGGATACTATTTATTAACCAACTTTGACAGTCTTCCTTTCACCATCATGTAAGAAAAAAACATAGTAAAATGAGATGTTGTTAAATTCGTACCATTGTGAGGATTTCAAATATCAATTTTTTAATTTTTTAAAACTTATATGCAATTAGTGATATTAATGTCCAAAGAAGCGTGTTGGAATACGTGAAAAAAGAATTGTTGCATGTATTGTGAAACAGAGGTAAATTAAATTAGATTAGTGATTTTGAAGGGATGATTTTTATGAAAACGAATAATTTTATCACTGAAAAATAAATAACTTTTAGAACGACGTAACTTTCAAACATTTTGACATAACATTTTTACTTATGTGCAAAATATTTAGGGGTGTACTAAATGCGAGTAGTATTTTACCTAAATACAAAATAACTAAATATTACTTAAATACAGAGTATTATTTTTCCTAAATGCCCTTGTTCTAATCTATTCTAACTCTAAAAAGTCTTTAACTTTCACTTTACCCTACAAATCTACGGACAAAAATAGTGAACTACACAACAATGATTATTTTACCGTACGTAATATTTACAACTCGAATTTTTCTTTTGTGTAATGTTTTTGCCGTACTCGTATTGTGAAAAAAAAAAACCAGTCCAACATGATTTTCGGTGGAGGAAACCGAATACCCACACCACCTCCAAAAAATTTACCCGAGACGATTTTCCTTCATTCGGTAATGCTATCCAGCAACCTTACTATACCTCCGATTTACTTTTCGTCAGCCTGACTACACCTCTAGAAGAACAATCCAGCACCTGGATTCTACCTCCGAATCAAAGACCCGACCTTTGTACTCTACCTCCGGATCAAAAACCAAAATCATTATTCTTATACATAATTTGAAAGATTGATCAACAATTAAACAACAAAAATAAAACAATCATATCAAACTACAAAATCTTAACTTAGCAAGGAGGGATTGCCTGACTGCAAGAATGAGAAGGAATTCATGAGATGAAGAATGTATGTCAATTCTAAATCCGATCCGGTGAACCCGATGGGTTTGTCCGACCGTTTAGAATCCGAACCGTATAGAACCCGCGAGTTAAATTTCGAAATTCGATCCGATCCGATTATATTCAACCCGAATCCGACCCAACCCGTTAGTATTGATCCGATTAAGATCCGAATCCGTTAACAGACCGATCCGTGACAATCCGAATCCATTTAATCCGATCCGAAGCGATCCGAAACCCGTTTATGATCCGATCCGTTTCAATCCGAATCCGTTCCAACTCGAGGAATATCCGTTTAATCCGATCCATTTTTAATCCGTGACCCGTTTAATCCGACCTGTTTCAACCCGTGACCCGTTTAATCCGATCCGTTTTTAATCCGTGACCTGTTTAATCCGACCCGGTTCAACACGTGACCCGTTTAATCCGATCCGTTTTTAATCCTGAAAATATTCTGAAAATTTGATATTCTGAAAATATATATCGAGACCAATATAACAAGATCTTACATGATAATATTTTGATGTATATAAATTATAATAGTGAGAATCTACGGTCAAAGTTTTCATACTTTTGACACATATTCTAAGACGTAAAGAACTTTCAGGAATGGAGGTAGTATTAAACCAAGTTATAAAATATACTCAATAACTTATATTACTGATCTTAAATTCTTATTACTTTTAAAAGTTAGTTATCGTTTTCGTCCCCTAATTAAGTCATCGATGTTATAATATGTAATTTGGAACCGAACTAACCCAAATTCCAACCCGCTACCAAATAACCCGATCCGATAATTATCCGAACCAATATAAAACTGAATCTAATGTAACCAGGCTAAATTTGTTTCAATCCGACCCGTTTTAGTTTGTTACTGATGAATCCGATCCGATATGAATCCGCCCGACATGAACCCGAACCCGAACCCGTTATAGTCCGACTAAACCCGTTAACAATCCGTCATATTCCAATCCGATCCGACCCGACCCAAACCGACTACAATCCGACCCGTTTACAACCCGATCCGATATGAATCCGTGAATAAAAAATCCGATCCGATCCGGTCCGTTAAGTTTTCAATCCGATCCGATCCGACCCGTTAGCCAAATTAATCCGTTCCAATCCGATCTGTTTCAACCCGAATCCAATGAGTTCGACCCAAACCCGATCCGTTGATCCGATTTGACACCCCTATTTTAGTACAATATCTATTGTACACAGCATTTTAAAAAACAAAAGGTCTTGCGCGCACAAGGTGTACAATAAATTTATTGTACACCAAGATAACTTTTATCCATTTTTTTATAATTTTAACCTAGTTTTGATTAACTTTTATATTAGTAAAAAAGAGTTGATAGATAAATATTTTAAAGGGTTAAATGATTAATTTTATACATCATTATTGATTTTGAAGAAATAAGTTTTACTAAAATGAAAAAAATTACGGTTTTTTCATGAAATGCCCCCGAGGTTTGCAAAAACGCACCAAATACCCTCGCGTCTTTTGAATCACATAATATACCCCTATTTTTTCCCAAGTTTGCACCAAATACCCCTAAACCGACCTTCCGTTAGTCCTCCGTTAAGTCGTGTTTATAATTCACAGAATACCCCTATTTATAAATTTATTGCACAATATACACCTATTTTGAAACTAAGTTGCACCAAATACGCAAAATGCTTTTAAACTGCAGAATTTAATTTCCACAAAGCGTTCACCTAATTAATCAAATTAATCAACCAAAAAGTTAAACCTAAAACATGAAATAGAAGTAATAATCAAAGAAAATTGAAATGCTCAAACAACAAATCCAATAAGAAATTGATTGAATTGAACTTGATGCAACTGTTCGAGGAACTTGATAGGCAACTGGTTGATTCATTGTGGAACACTTGTTACAACAAGCCTTCTTTGCTTAGGGAGAAATGTCTTCTTGTACTTGCCAAGATTTACCTCCACCTGATGTTGCCAGCAAACACTTTGAACCTCCTCTTCGAGCTTGGGCTGCGAAACGTGAACCTAAGAAACCTTCTGAGCGAAAAGAAATGCATAAACAAATGCATACTAGTCATACACATTCTTGCAGCAGGTGCGGCACTGCAACACACAAAAAAGTACCATTAGCACCAACCTCAAGCATCTACTGAAAGCCTCACAGCAGGTTCTATCTTGTACAAAATTTTCACGAAGGTATTATTCTGATATAAACAAATATTCTCTTGCAACATAAGAGAAATCAAGCTCAAAGAATCATCAAAATTAGTCTCAATAATTCGGTAGTTCCATATTGGTTCAATTTTATTGAACTTAACAATATCCACCCACTATTCTTTAAACTTTGCATACAGATCAGTTATAAAGTCAGTCCGATCAACATATTTTCTCATACACATGTAATTAACAACCCAACTTTTAGCCTTATCAAACATGTGTTGTGAAGCCAAGTAGCTAACTCTACTATTTCATCTTCAGGAATATAGCAAAGGTTCAAGAGTGCTCATATACATCCATGAACCTACAGCTATTACCTGTTCATTTGGGGGAGAAAAAGTAGCCTTGGGTGTAGCTAGAGCAGTGTATAATGGAAATTGCACTCCCCCAGTCATCTACTGAGCTACAGAATCACAGGTCACCGTAAGAAGTGCAATTTTTCATGAACAAAACTAATTCAACCCTTGTTCACAGAAATGAGAATACCGAAACTCCAAATTTGGAACCATAGTTGAAAACCCAAAAACAATTCTCTCACTCTCCTCAAATAACGTTCCTTAAATACATTAATTCAATGAAAATTGATGAATTTTCAACCAACTAAACAATGAGACGAACTTGAAGCAATTTACTCTAATAGTCTATCACTTCCACCGACAACAACAACAACCAGAAAATTGACAGCAACAACAACAATGGCAAGAAAAAACAACAACAATCAACACTGAAATCAATAAATAGCAGCAAATGGATTATGTTTTGATTCGAAAAAAACAATAAATTTACTCTAATAGTCCATCAATTCCCAACAACAACAACCAGAAAATTGAAAACAATAACAACAAAAACCAACAACAATGACGGCAACAACATTCAACACAAATCAATAAATGCAATTCCAATCTAGTCAAGGAGAGAAGGAGAGAGTGGAACCTCACGACGGGCAAATTCGACAGCGGCGAATAAGGACGTCGGAAAGGGGAAGGAGAGGATCGACTTTCGTCGGCGGTCAGAGAGCAGGAGTCGGACGCCGCCGGCGACCAGAGAGCAGGAGGAAGAACATCGGAGAGGAGAGAGAAAGAGAAAGAGAAAGAAGTTGAGATTTTTTTTTTTTTTTTGGAATTTATGTCGAAAAATACGTATTAAGGGTAAAATAGTAAAACACGACTAACGGCAGACTAACGCCGTTAACTCAAAGGTGCATCTCATGAACAGTACGCAAAAATAAGGGTATATTATGTGATTCAAAAGACGCGAGGGTATTTGGTGCGTTTTTGCAAACCTCGGGGGCATTTCATGAAAAAACCGAAAAAATTATCAAAAAAAATAGATAACTTTTACCTATAGGAAAATTTGGTAATATTAATCCAACCTTTGGCCGATTTTCTTTTATTAATCCCACCTACGACATATTTTTTAATAATCTCACCTTTACTACCCAATAACTTTTATTGGGCTTAAGTGATCGAAAATCGGTGAAAAAGTCAACGAGATGGTGATGAATTGATGATAATGACTGAATATATCGAGAGAGGGTACTTCCACGTAGAGACATATTACCGTCTACAACAAGTTTATTACCTGTTAGGCCCAATAAAAGTCGTTGGGTAGTAAAGGTGGGATTATTAAAAAATATGTCGTAGGTGGACTTAATAAAAGAAAATCGGCCAAAGGTTGGATTAATATTACCAAATGACTTAATAAGTTAACTTTTAAGCATTTTGAGTTAACTTTACTCCTATAAATAAGAATTTGTGTTTAAAAAACAATTATACTTCGTTTTTTTTTTTGAAAAATTGAACCGATCATTGAACCCTGCCATTATATCTCTCCTCACCGCCGTGAACAGACTTTACCGGCGGCAATGGACGCGGTGTTGAAGTCAATCGACGTACGAGACCTTCTCTCAGCAGCAGACTTAGACGATCCGTCATCACCGCTTTCGGCACCAGACCTCCGCCTTCTGATCCACCGTCTCGACGCCCATTCTCAGCACATCAAATCCACAGTCCAATCCTACCTTCTCTCTCATCACTCTCACTTTGCCGATCTCCTCTCTCTCTCCTCCTCCACCTTCTCCGACTCTCTTTCTCTCTCCTCCAACCTCCACTCTCTTCTCTCTCTCTTCTCCCACGGCAATGATCATCGTCAGATTCTGTCGCTTTTGAAGGAGATTCAATCCACGGTTGCTGATTTAGATGCGACGAAGAACCAAGCATCAATTATGAGGGTGATTGTGAAGTTGAGTGAGAATTTGGGGAATGTGAAGGAATTGATGAGGATTGGAGATGTTTTTGCGGCCGCGAAATGTGTTAAGAATTTGAAGACGGCGTTGAGGGTTGGAGATGTTGACGAGGAGAGAGAAAATGAGGAAGTTGTGGTTTATGGTTTGCTCAGGAACCAATGGTTGCTCTGCTTTGAGGAGGTATATTTTTGTTGGTCAGGGTTTCAATTTTCAATTTCATTTTGTTTTTTATTTATCGTTTGGGGTTTTTATTGGTGTTTTTTTAATGATGATTGGTCTTTTTATAGACGAATTGCATTTGGGTTTGTAGATTCAAGATTTGCTTGTCAAGTTTATGAACAATGCGGTGAGTTATGACACTGATTTTGGCGGAATTCGGGTTGTTTATCGCTCCGGCGTTGGTGAGGCTCATGGCGTCGAGCTTCGTACTGTTATGGAAGCCATGGATGTAAGTTTCTGTTTGTTCAATGCAGTGAGATGTTTTTGCCTGTAAAGGCTGTAATGTGCTGTTTAAATCTTTATTCTTGACTAACTGAGTGTATGAATGTATGATGATATTCATTAGCAAACTCGCTACCTTTAGTGTTTGATTTGAGTATTCCATGGCTGACTTGAGGATTCATTTAGCTGCCATTTCCTAGAGTTTATAGTTTTCAATTGTCATTTCCCAGGCGCTAGGAATACTTGATTATGGGCTTGCAAGGACCGCCGACTTATTCATCAAGCATGCCATTGCTCCTGCATTGAATTTTAACTCCCCCGTTTCGTTTCTGGAAGAATCTAGTGGTAGCTTGGTCGAGGGCAGTGACAAAATCTTGAAGATAGTCTCAAGTTCAGAGTCGAAGGTAACATCAATGATATAACTACTAGCATAATAAATTTGGTCCCTTTTCACTCCGCAAATTGTATGTATATTGAGTGCCAAAGCGGACAAGCAAGATATAAGAAATCAGGAAGAGCATTAAAGAATTTGGTGATTGGTAAATTTTAATTAGTTAGTAACACACTAAAACAATAGACTATGTTATTCAAGGGAAAGAATGCAGCATGCTATAACCTGTTAGATTGACCCCCTTTTTTTGATGTAGACAGACGACATTGATAGCGATGCTCTATTCTCAAGAATGACGATAGTTGTTAAGTTTATCCACCAGTATATATGTCTTGAAAATGATCCTTGGATGCGTTGTTTCGGAAGGTTGACGTGGCCAAGAATGTCTGATCTTATTATTTCTAACTTCCTCTCAAAGGTAAACACTTCAGCTTTGTCATCCATGTTTCACTCATGCTCAACTTCACTGCATGCATCATGTAAATACTTTTTTCCATGTATGTTGATCGCTGGTTGGTGTGGGCCGTGGGGGGGGGGGGGATGATGTTCACCTGATACCCTATCTCTAGGTTTGATTGCTAGAGCTTCAGCGGGAACTCATAGTCTCATACTTTTCGCTGGTCTTTTGTTTTTATTTCTTTCAGTTTAGCCTGACCTCTCTTTGCAGTGTTGACTCTTTTGTATTCTGTATTCCCAGGTTGTCCCTGATGATGCTTCAAAGTTAGTTGATTTTCAGAAGATCATGAACTCTTCTTCTGAATTTGAGACTGTTTTAAAGGAGGTTATGTTCATTTCTGACTCTGATAAGAATGATGAAAGATTAAGCAACTTTGCTGATAACGTGGAGGTGCACTTTGCTGTGAGGAAAAAGAGAGAAATGCTGGCAAATGCTAGACAGTTGATTCTACAATGTGACTTTACTGTTCCAGAAGTAAGTCTCATTCAACCCGTCTTATATCTTTGTGCTCATCTGCTGGAATTACGTACTAACAATTAGCTCTCAGGAGTTTAGCAGCAAAGGACCGAAGTTCAGAAATAACAGATACAATGACTGTGCTGTCAATTTGCTTTTTTCGTCAGAGAGGTGTATAGTGTCCCTTGCTGCTTGTCAGTTGATGAAGTTGGTGCATCAAACACTTAAAGTAAGATAGTTATTTATGGCTATTATTCTGACTTGGTTCACTTGTTTATATTAGTCATTATTTATAATCACACTAAGCTTTCATTTTGGGCAAATTATGATGGAATTGTACCTAACAGTGGTTTTTTTGATGTAAAAGTATCACAATTAGTATGTTTTCTGAATGTGATACATGGATCATTCTGATTAGCTGATAAACCCCATGAAATTTTAAACTTGACATGTTTAAGAGTTACTTCACATGAACATTTTGCTTCACCATTTTATCACAGTTATACCTACTATCCCAGATCACTGACTCTGGGCTGGATTAATATCTTGTTGATTGCATGTTATAAGACGGCATATACGACTTGTTGATAATTCGTGTTTGTAGGATGTTTGTTTGTCATCCCCAAGAGTGGCGTTGGAATTCTATCATGCTGCAAGGGATGTTCTGTTGCTGTATGAAGCTACCATTCCAATTAAGGTATTCATGTTGTGGACTTTTTAAATCATTGATGTGAGAACTTCAGCATCATCAATGACCATTACATGCCTAGAAGTCTTTCCGAGCTGTGACATCATGTATAGGCGCAAATGTGCAACATGTCTGAAATATTTGGATACAGTACTATTTCCCTTATATACCTGGCACCTTTTTAACATTAGCAAAGACGTGCATGGTATTCAGAATTTGCACTTCGCTTTTTAATAACTTTTTGAGAGAGTTAAGAGTTGGTGGCTTCTAAAATTTAATTTTTGCTATGCGTAATTTAGTTGCTGTTGAAACTAGGATTTATCGTCAGGGAATTTTTATGGTTGTTAATGTTTTACTTGCCCACCATCTCCTGTGGCTAGAAGACACTTTTCCCCTAAAACAGATACCTGTAGGTTTAATCTTATTTCCGTCCACCATAAATTAGGCTTGCGAATTTTGGTATGGGCATCAAGTGTAACCTTTGTCTTGAATAGTCCTCCATTGAGTTTCAAACTTTTATCATTACAGATTATATTATATGCTTGTACTACTTATGTCGCTCTTACACTGTTTCACAATGATTTTGAACCCCCAAAGTTTATTTTTTTTAACAGTTTTTATACTTTGCCATGGTAAACAGAATGGGAATGTTTTAGTTTCTTAATGGTTGTTTGTGTAATTGTGTGTGTGTGTGGGGGGGGTGGGGGGTTTGAGGTGGTGATGGAGGCATCCCAAAGTATGATTGTTACTTATCTTTTTTTCTTAACTTCTGAAGTTAGAGCGACAACGAGACATCATCAACCAGGCTGCTGTTCTTATGCACAATGATTGTCTTTATCTCTCCCAGGAAATTCTGGGCCTGGCATTTGAGGTAGGAAGAAATGTTTGCTGTTGTAGTAAGTCCTGAATTATCGCTCCCGGCAACCTTTTATAGCATAAAGCCAAACTAGAGTAAAAAATTTCTGTTTGTTTTAGTCAAGCACAGTGAACTGAAGACTGGACTATCTAAAAGGCTTGTTTTTCTAATGCAATCTTATCCTTGTTTTCAGTACCGACCAGACTTTCCTAGCTTCTTAAAAGAGCATGCTGTATTTGTTGATATAGCTCCTAGGTTGCAGCTGTTGGCAGAAGACATTCTCCAGCAGCACATTCAAGTTACTATTTCAAACTTGAAGGAAGTATGGGTTGCTTTCATATTGATACAAGTTGTTTTGATTTATTTCGTATCTGCTGTCTGAACTTTAACCACCACATAAGTTAATGTTTATTTTTTACCATGTCATGATTTTCAGGCTGTAGATGGTGCTGATGGATTTCAGAATACTCACCAAATGCCGCAATACGAGTCTGTGAAGTTCAGTTTAGAACGGGTAATAAACCATATATTTGGTGGCAAGACTATTCTTCTTTGTATTGACAAACACTATCTTCTACTTACATTGCCTTTGTGATGATCTCAAATTATTTGTATTTATCAGGTTATTTTCATCATTGAGAAAGTTCGCATTCTGTGGGAGCCTGTCTTACTACCTTCAACTTACAAAAGGTGTATGTGTATGGCTCTGGAATCAGTCTTCTCAAGAATTTCGCAAGACATACTCCTCTTAGATGATATAGCTGCTGAAGAGTCTCTTCAAGTGCGTAAAACCTTTTTTTTTTTTGAAATGTAAGCAAAAATAAATTAATTGATGATTTTATCCTTGTATTTTCAGCTTCAAAGACTGATTCAATCGTTGCTGGAGAGTCTGGCACCATTGCTTGAGGCCCTCACCACTATTAAAAATGATAAGAATTCTGATCAGAGCTATTCACGTCCACTCGAAGCTGACATCCCATCCTTGGGAAAAATCCTAAAACTGGCTGGTATAGTACCCTCTCTCTCTCTCTCTCTCTCTCCACCTCAAGTCATGATAACCCCATTGTAGAGATGGGCAAAACCATCCAATCTCAAGGGTTTTGATTGCAAGTAGTCTAAACGCCCCAATTTATGTCGGGGATGTAATGAAAAAACACATGAGATTTGATCTATTTTGTCCCATCTTTAAAAAAAAGTCACAAGGTTTATGCAACTGTCGTTGTTTGATATTGTTTTTATGGTATTTATTAGAACTTCTGGACATGCCATTGAAGTCCATCACTGAAGCTTGGGAAATCGGAGACTTGTATGGTTGTGGATTTATTTTAACAGAGGTATAATGCTAGTTTCTGTGCAAGGAAAACTGTGTTTTTGGAGTGGTTTATAGTTTTTACAAAATGCTGAACTGCTGATTGTTGCAGGTTGTAGATTTTATCAAAGCCCTATTTACGGACTCGCCCTTGCGGAAAGATTGCTTGACCAGAATATACAGAATCAACTTCTAGAAGGATGTTGTTGTATTATGAAACATGAATTTAGTACACCTAAACAGTCTCCTCAATACTAGAACTGCGGAGTACACCACTTTATTTCTAGGGCATATTTGTTGTAAATACATATCCCTGTAATATGTATTTTCTGAAGAAAATTTTGTCACAGAATGAAATGTTTAGTGCTTGCAGAAAGTAATGAAGTTGCCATGACAACAAATAAATGAAGAAATTATTTTAGTAGCTACAAAATTAGCAGAGTAAAAACAGAAGTGCATGAGGAGAAAAAGAACAAAAAAAAAAAAAAAAATGAATCAATAGTTGAAGTTTAGTTGATATTTTATTGGGCAACTTTTGTCTAAGAACGCCTCACTAAGAAAAGACTGTGTGCCATGTCGATGTCATCATTTTTTTAAAAAAATTAAAATTTTCTTTTTTCTCTAAAAAAAGTTAAAAATTTGTTTTGTTAGTACCAACTAAATTAGTGTAAATCATGACTAAAATTCAGAAAACCATAACTAAAAAAACTCATAATAAAAACTCAGAAGTACGTAAATAAAACATAAAAATCTTAACTAAAACTCAAAAAATCTTAACTTAACTCAGAAAGTCTTAATTAAAACTCGGAAAATATTAACTAAAACTCAAAAAATCTTAATTAAAACTCATAAAATCGTAACTGAAACTCAATCATTTTTAACTAAAACTCGGTAAATCTTCGCTAGAACTCAGAAACACCTAACTAAAAACTCATAAAATATTAACTAAATCTCATAAAATATTAACTAAAACTCAGATTTTTTTTTTTTTAGTATTAACCAAACTATTGTGAACACTAGATTTAAGCTCGTGCGATGCACGATTTTGTTGTTAATATTGTGTTAGATAAATATGCGTAGGTGAAACATATAAAAATAAAAATTTCATTAACCACACAAAAGAAATTAAAACAAATTTGACACAATCCCACCCCATGAACATTACACTCACTTTTCTACTACGGTGTATATTGTATTATTGAATCTATTTTACATGGCTTAACATTGCACTTACTTTTCTCGTCCCACAAACATAAATAAATAACTCATTTGCATTACTACTAATAATGACCAAATCATTTAAAGGTTTAATTGAACGAATAAATATTACATATCATTTGACATGTTTAATTTTCTTTCAATCCCAAGATAAGTATGCGTATGTTATCGGTTTGGGTGCCCAATTGACTCCCAATTGAGCCTGCAGCCCAAAAGTCCAAAAGGCTACAACAACAACATACAAGCCACTTACCGTTCAAAGGCTAATCAGCCAATCACATGGCCCAAGGCCCATCAAGTAATAAATGACCTATGAGGCATTTACTACACAAACACTATAAATAAGCCGTCAAGGCTCATATGGGCACCAAGGCCCAAGGCCATTAGGTCGTTGTTGCATGTGCTGTCAGCCTATACTCGTGCACGTTGCGGGCTTGCGTGTAGCCTGTTGCACTAGCGCGCATATATGTGGTCTTGTGGCCCATGCCACACACAACTCATGGCTCCGAGACCCATGGTTGTGCGCTAGAGTGTGCGATCTTAGGTCGATCTAAACTTTTCAATTACTTAATATCCTTGAGTATAGTACCCTATTTCCTATATCCAAAGTAGGATACCTACTCCGACAATCTTGATGCTGATTACCTATAATGGTTTCAGATAGTGCTATGGTAAAATTATAAAAAGAAAAAGAGAAAGAAAGAGAAAACAACGTATGTAAATTATATGCAATTCGTAACTTTTAACTTTTATGATGAAAGAATTAGCTAACATCACTCATTCAAATTATTTGGTTTAAAATCTCAGTATAAACTTATAAAATCGTGCAATTGCATGAGTTTTATACTATTTAAACTCCTATAAGAGATAGAAAAGCAACAAACGGAGTTTTAGTTGCATTCCAACTAAAAAATATTGAAAACAGAGTTTTAATTTGGAATGACTCAAAATAAGGATGAAAAGCGTAAAACAGAGTTCTAGTTCGGAAATAAAACCGGATTAAAATGGATAAAACGCGTGGAAAATAAAACGTGCGCAAGAAAATTCTTGCGCAGAGGGCCCAATGCAATAATTTGTTCGCGCCAAAATCAACGCGCAAGAAATATTTCGCGCCCTTATTTCAGTCTAACTCAAATACAAATTCCGAAGCAGATCTGACGCATAGGACTGTGCGTGAGAAATTTCTCACGCTTAGGTGTCGTGGACGAGAATTTATTCGCGCACATAACCTTTTTAACAGTTCTCAAACTGCGAATATCCCTATCTTTCACGGCACTCTTTTCCTATTAATAAGACCTCAAACCAGCCGAGTAAATGGCACAAAATCAATTCTCATACTACACACAATTTAAGCGTAAGTCTAAGCCTTCCGTACGTCCCTATAATCGTCTCGTATATTCCGTAGTTCCTCTGTATTAACTCTTGTTAAGCGGAACTCTGCCCGTATAAGCACTTAAACTAAGCCTGAATCCTGCCTAAGAGTCTAGTCAAGTCAAGGAAAGTACGTTGCGTAAAAGGAAAACGAGTAAAGACAAGTGGTTAGTTTTCTGAAAACCGCAATATAGCCAAAACTATATTGTAACGTGCCATAATCTATTTTATTGCTTTAGTCACCATTATAAATCTGTCAACATTGATTTGATTATTTATAACACCTAAAAAGATATTCTTTGGACAATCTAGATTCTTGTTAGGTACCTTAAATCAATCTAAATCATATTTCGACATTGTTTAGTTAATTATTTGTGCATTAAAAGCAATTCAGATTAGTAATGTAGTATAATGCATGTCCCGTCATCGTTACATTGAACTAGTAAGGACCGACCGCTTCATGGGCTAATGTTGGGCACTTCCCGTATTAGTAAATGTCACCAGAACCCTCAATCTCTACTCCGCTAGATGTATGTTGAGCGATCTCCACATCAAGGATCACAAGGGAACCTGCGACCGTTACGTTGTGGTCAAATACGTGAGCTTGGCTTAAAAGTTGCTACTTCTGTATCACAATAACCGGGTTTTGTCATTTTTCTTCATTGTCATTGAAAACTGATTGGCGACTCCAAAGTCTAGTAAAAAGAGGCTAACGCCCACAGTTAGTTTCATTTTACTTAATATTGTTTGCCACACATCCGTGAGGGAGAACGAAAGAGACCCTAAACCCGTCTTTTTCTGACCCCCCCAGTCTTTAGACATTACACAAGTTTAAAATGCATAAGTTTATACAATAGCACAAGCTCAAAGCCTCAAAGTGAATAAATCTTTACTATCCAATGGTGGCGGAAATTTGATGGTGGCCTAAGTTGGTTGTGGCCAAAAATATGTTAGGAAAGTTGGAGGTGGAAGAAGGTAATTAAAAGGCAAATAGTACAAGAGAAACTCAGAAAAGTAAACATATGAGGGGTATATGAGTAAACCGATTGGATGGTTTTGTGTAACACGAGACGGTGTTTAGTAAGCCAAAAAGACCAAATTGGTTTGGACAGGTTCCGAATGATGAGGTAGTCCAAGCGGATATCTGATATGTGTGGTAACACACATATTACCCACAACAAAACAAACTAGGGAAAATTGCAAGAGGAAAAGACAAAACACAAAAATCAGAACCAAAAAATAAGAGAGAGAAAGAGGAAAAAAGTAAAGAGAGAATGAGAAAAAAATATAGAGCGAGAAGGAGACGACAGTAGAGAGAGAAAGTGACAAAGTGGAGAGAGAAAGTATCATTTTTTTTTTAAAAGTATCATTTCTTAAACAAAAACAAATACCATTCCTTTTAAAACAAGTACCTTAATACCGTTTCTTTAAAAAAGAAATAGTACAATTTCTTTAAAAAACAATGGTGGTGTTTGGTTGTTAGAGGATTGGCAAAAAATTAGAGGATTTGGCCAATTTAGAGGTTTGACCAATTCAAACCTCTAATCTAGGTGTTTGGAAGTAAGAGGATTGAAATAGAGGATTGGGATGAATCCTCTAGTTTCAAAAAAGTTGCTCCAATGAGGTTTTTCAATTAGAGGATTAGCTAAGATAAAAAGACAATTTAGTCATCAAGTTGCAAAAATTACACCCATATCAATCATGCCCATACATTTATCATTAGATTCATCGATTCGCAATAGCTTAATCAAATAATTACAATGAAGGTAACAACCCTTGCAACAACATTAACAATAGTAGAACAATACAAAATGTCAAAAATATTTGAGATCGACTCGAACTTTTAAACATCTTGATCGTCCAATGAACCTTCTATTACCGCTTAATAAGTCCTTATATTTATTAAACTTATCTTATTTGAGTTTAACAACCTTGTTAGATGAATCATGAATGATTTGTAATGCTCAACTTATTTTGACTTATTATAGCCAAAAAATTAATGTGAAGATAAATTCAAATAAGTTCAGATATATTAGACAAAATGCTTTTAGTGTGACTTTAGAGAAATTAAATAAGTGATTTTAGAATGAAAAAAAAAAACATGCACAAAATTATAACACGGTGCTTACCTTTTCATTATTCACTTTAATACTTAAATTTGTTACTTTGCTTACCTTTTATTTTATATTATTTAACTAGATATTTATTTCTTAAATAGATGATGTATAATATAGTAATGAAAAAAAAAATTGAGTTTCTTACAAGAGTGTAATGTAAACTTTTTTTTTCCTCTTAGTTATTTCTATTTTGCAAATTAGACATTTAATGATTTATTTTCATAAAAGTTGTTAGTGGGATTAACAAATTTTCAATTTTATATAAATGTTTAATTATTTCATGTTAATATATTTTACATAACCAACTAATACAATCAGCTAGTCAACCCAGCTAATAACAACAGTTAGTCAAAACTGCTAATACAATTCGCTACAACTAACAACTAACCGCTATTTACCAAACACCACCATTATCTTTGTGGAGCGCTAAAAGCCGCCCCATATTACTCAAAGCCGCCCCATTCATTTACCCATATACCCTCCTATATTTACCCTCCATTTTCAACAATTACCATCCTCATTTACCTTTTACTTTCCCACCCCAATCTTGACCGGCCACCACCACCGGATATCACCGTCGCCGGAAACCACCGCCGGCTGCCACCGCCGGCAACCACCGTCGGCTGCCACTGCCGGAAACCACTGCCGGAAAACTACTCCGGCCACTGCCTGCCAACACCGCCATCATCAATGGCCGATTCATCGCAAGAGATATTTTTTTTTTTTTTGTTCGGAATTTTTTTTAGGAACTTATGAATTTCTAGCTTGCACCATGGTACAGGCTTATGAATTTCTAGCTTGCACCATGGTACAGGCTTATGAATTTTAAGCTTGTACCATGGTGCAAGCTAGAAATTCATAAACCTGTACCATGGTGCAAGCTAGAAATTCATAAGTCTATATTATTTACGTTTTTGATTTGTTGTTGCATTTGATTTAATGTTATCGGAAAAAATAAATAGAGACTTATGAATTTTGAGCTCCAACCATGGTGAAGGCTTATGAATTTCTAGCTTGCACCATGGTACAAGCTTAAAATTCATAAGCCTATACCATGGTGCAAGCTAGAAATTCATAAGCCTGTACCATGGTGCAAGCTAGAAATTCATAAGCCTGTACCATGGTGCAAGCTAGAAATTCATAAGTTCCTAAAAAAAATTCTGAACAAAAAAATAATAATTTACCTCTTGCGATGAATCGGCCATTGATGATGGCGGTGTTGGCAGGCAGTGGCCGGAGTAGTTTTCCAGCGGTGGCAGCCGGTGGTGGTTGCCGGCGGTGGCAGCCGACAGTAGTTTTCGGCGACGGTGATATCCGGAGGTGGTGGTCAAGATTGGGGTGGGAAAGTAAAAGGTAAATGAGGATGTTAATTGTTGAAAAGGGAGGGTAAATATAGGAGGGTATATGGGTAAATGAATGGGGCGGCTTTGAGTAATATGGGGCGGTAAATAGTAAGCCCCTTATCTTTTGCTCTGATATGTGTGTTGCCATATATATCACATTGATACGAATTTAACAAGATCTCACTTAACTATGTTTGTTTTTACTTAATGTGAAAGAATAATTGTCAAAGTTAATTAATAAATAGTGTCCAAAAAAGAAACGCCGCATCTATTACGGAACGGAGGAAGCATGTACTTGTTCCTCTCCGAATGATACCAATGAAAAAACAGATTTACAAAAAGACCAGTCACCAGTCCAACGTGTAAGACTCTTATTGGGTATCACACGTGGCTGTGGGTCCATCCGAAGGGTTTTTCATCTTCATCATCATACCGTCACGTTTCGCGAACTTCTTCTCTGGATCATCTTCCACTCTCTGAAAACAAAAACTCAAATCACATCACATTCTTTGAGAGAAAACGAAATGCAGAGATTAGCAATAATCTTGCTAACCATTACATGCTTATTGTGCGCGCATTCCAATGCATTGTACAGCGCTCAATCACCTGTTCTTCAGCTCACTCCCTCCAATTTCAAGTCTAAGGTTTGTTCTTTTTTTTTTCTTCTTCCAATTTTTGATAAAGATCTGATTTAGGAAATCATTCGATTTTCTGATTTGTTCGTCGCTTTTTTTGATTGATTATAATTCTGTATAGTTCCATTTTTATGTTTTGATCTGATAAATTAGTTTATCTTTCTGTATTTCGGGTTTCTGACGATGGGCGTATTTAGATTTATGCGTTGTTTGAATACATTTTCTGAGTAGTACTTCCCAGCTCAATGCATTTATCTAGGTTTTGATTGAAACTATGCATTTCTTTTCTGGGTTTTAAATGGTATGAATGAAATCGGCTTGAAATTGGACTAGTTAGAGGAAGAATTCTGATGTGATGGGTATAAACGGCAGGTTTTGAATTCAAATGGGGTCGTTTTGGTGGAATTTTATGCGCCATGGTGTGGTCATTGTCAATCTTTAACACCAATATGGGAGAAGGCGGCAGCGGTCTTGAAAGGCGTGGCTACTGTTGCAGCACTTGATGCTGATGCCCACAAATCCCTGGCTCAGGTTGGTCTTTAGATAATTATCTCAAGTTTTATTGCCATTTGTGGTTGTTTCTGCGGCTGATAAGTAATTCACAGTGTCTAAGGGTTCAATTGTTGAAATGCTGATATAAATTTGTTGTTCCTTACTATTTTGAAAATTTGTGGTTATTAGTAAGCATTCCTGATGTGAAGAAGAAGAAAAGGTGAAAGATCAAACATTGTTGTACTTTCGCTAGAAAAGTTGCTGATGATTCAGTTGTGTATTTACTCGGAGTTTTCCATTTTATTCCTGATAATTATCTAAACTTCTAATATAATTGTTTTTTATAATAATGAAGGAATATGACATCAAAGGATTCCCATCAATAAAGGTATTTGTACCTGGGAAGGGTCCTGTTGATTACATGGGAGCAAGGGATGTCAAACCTATTGCAGAATTTGCTCTCCAGCAGGTTAGTAATTTTCCTTAGTAGTTCGTGCTCTGTGTACATCCAGTTGCATGGCTCTTTAATTGTGTATTAGGTGCTAATGGAAGTCAGATAAGCACTCAAACCAAAACCCTTTGTAATTTAATGTTGGAAACCTTATACTTATCTGTTTCCTTTGTACTTAATGTTGTGTGAGATTTGTCACTGAATCATCCACTACTAGTTTAGGTATTGAATGACCTTTTTATGTAAACCCTAGAATCTTGATTGGGTAAACATTGACTGATGTACTTTTTACATCAAAAATTCTTTTACAACAAAAATTGGAGTCCGGATCCTCTAGAGTTTTAATAAAACTCTACAAGGTAGAGTTGTATCTAAACCATACATTTTAAAATCAATGGTTCGTATTAGTTGGAAGGGGAAATCACGGGGTGGATATTGATGAGAAAAAATAGGGGGATTTTGGAAAGATAATATATGAGCCATTGATTTTTCATTCAATGGTTGATATTGCTCAAACTCTACCTTGTAGAGTTATTTAGAACTCTAGAGGATCCAAACCTTTGAGATTTTTAATTTGTTTGACCAAGTCTGTTGTATTCCAACGGAAAATGCTCAAGGCATTGAAGGGTGAATATTACCAAAAGAAGTCCTTATGTTGATATGATGGTGTATTGCCTTTAGACTTGCAAGTTGCAACTTTTTGCAATAAAGGACTTTTTTCAATGGCTTTTCAAGTTAGCAGTTAAGTACTCGTATTTAATTCTTTATCTCCTTTGTTTCAAGTAAATGAATCGATTTTCATAGTCATACTTGATCTTAATAAGTGCATAGGCGTGGCCCGTGGCATAATCTTAAAATTCTGAAGGCTGGAAAAGTATATCATCTTTTTCTGAAGCCCACTTGAAGATCAACCCTGCCTCTTGTTTTAAGCTGAGGTTTCTCATTGATAGACTCCTTTAGCATATCCAAGTTTACAGTTGTTCAATCTCCTCCTTTTGGCTAATTGCAGTTTTCCAGTTCTTTTATGACATGAAGCAAATATTGAGCTGTCAAATCTTCTTCTTTTAGCAAGAAATGGAACGTGTTTATTCCCCCTTCCCCATATGATGATTGGACTTACTTTTGGAGATGAGATCTTTTATCTACTTCAAATTACCAAGAACAGATAAGGTCTTTTGTGCTAAGATAAGCTCGAGCTAATAGGTTCCATTCAAATGAGTCAGCAAATAAGGTAGTAGGAGAGACTTATAGATACTTTCAAGTCCTTGCTTACCAATATCTCATATGGTATAGATTGATCTCCTTGCTTTAGTAGTAAAATTATGTACCCAAGTAGCATGGCAAACAATATATAGTGCCCATGTAGCTATGAATAGGCTTTAATCGCTTTCTAATCCATCGAGATAAATAAGACAAAATGGGTGGTGCATTTTTTGAACTTTGCTTATCTCTTTGATGTCTTCAAATATGGATATGCTCTTCTTGGGTTTATGCCAAAAAGCATGCTTCCATTATATAAATATTAGCTCAGTTTTCCATTACAATAATTAATCAATTGGTGAACGTATATAACTTAATTTCAAGAAGTCAACCAAGTCGGTTCTTGTCAAGCTATATAGATGGTGAGGGGGTGGGGGGGGGGGGGGGGGAGAACAAAGAAGATTAGGAGCAGGATGTATGTTGTCACATCCGAAAGCTGAAGGTAAATAGAAAATAAGTTGGATGGGAAAAGTATGGTAACATAGAAGATCTTCTTCGAACTACTTGTAAATACTATTTTCTCTCTCATCAAGAGGCACAATTAGCGAATCTATTGATCAAGGATTATATGTGTGTATCTGTTGCTATAACTGTGAAAGAATCTGATCCTACTTTACATTGTATTTCTTCTATACCTGGGATATTTCTCATGTATCTCACCATCTACTATGTTTGTTTCTAAGTTCCATTTATGCTTAACACCAGATGACTTCAACCTGAAAGACGTCAAAGTCATAGACAACATCATCAGGTTAATGATAAATCTTATCAAAAGGTTGACACCAATAACTTGGAAATGCAAGCATGAAATCAGGGGCGGATCCAGGAATTTATATATGGGGGTCCAAAAATTAATGATTTTATTGCCTTTTAGGTGGTTAAAGTTGAAAGGTAAATAGTCGAAATATTATAAACGGCATAATAAAATATGTGAAGAATTTAGGAACTTTAATTTTAGGTTTTCATAACAATAGTCCAAATTACAACAATAACTTGGCGCGATTTCAATTTAAAATGTAAAAAATGAGTTTTTCATACTTTGAAGGAGATTTACTTTATTACAATAATTGTCACTGAACAAATAGCACACGAAGGCACTGATCAAAATAAAAAATAAAAAAAAATAAAAAAAAGGAACATCATTCTCAACGCTTGTGGCCTTGTGGGACATTATAGATCTATATACGAATTAATTAATTAGACCTCTAAAAAGTTCAAAGTAACATGCAACTATAAGTCTATAAAAGTGGAGTATAAAAATACATTATTAGAAGTATATCTTATGGAAATTATAAAATCCTTTTGAAGAAAACATAACACTACTATTTTTTGTGTTTTTGTAAAGAAAATCATTAATCGTTATAGAAACAACAAAATAAATAATAAAAGATGGTAAGAAAAGATGACTTACAAAGGGGAAAGGAAAAAATCAAAAAAAGCATGAAGAATTTAGAGAATTAACAAATGACAAGTAAAAGAATAAAAAAAGAATCATATATAATGTCCTCTTAGGAGGATTTGAACCCAAATAACTTGTGTAGAGCATTAATCAAGCAACCATTATGCCAAAGGTACCTCCTTATAATTATTGTAAGTTAAATACATATATGCTATTGCTAACCTTTTCAAGTGCAATTAATTACCTCAATATTAGTTTAACAATTTTTTTTGGAAAAAATGGGGGTGCCTTTGGACCCCTCTGGGGCCTAATAGGTCCGCTCCTGCATGAAATACGATACCCACAACCAACATGTAAGAATTGGATGTAAAGTTGAAATCTAAATATAAATAAGCATGTAGAAGGAACTACTTACCAACCAAATATTGTGGTCTATGAATCAGATTAGTGACTAAAATAGAGAGATTAAAAACAGAAAAGAGATGTTAAGGGAGGAAGAAGAATGATTATGGAAGAATAGTAAATACGGAGTATATGATTGTATTAATGCTAGTCAAGGTGACTAATCAACAATTACAGGCTTGTAGCCTCGCCAATCTTTCAAGAGGAATGACACTCTCCCAGCTACAGACTTGTACCTACTTTCCACAATATTCAACATATTTCTCTCTCTCATATGCTCTATACGTAGTGATTTTCCTCAAACAAACTACTCGTTTCATTCTTCAAGCTACTAACAAGTCAACTATAATTCATTAATTCTACTACCTAAAGTGCCCTTCCCCTAGATATTGATGCTTAGCATGTTGTGTATGAGTTTCAGCTAGAAACTTTGAGTGTTAATGTAAGTTAAGTATTTGTCTCCCTGGTCCTTTGGTGATTCGTCTGTCGAACGTCTCTACACTATCTATTTCTCGTGGTGTGCCAATATCTAGGAATGAAAAGCTTGTATTATTAAAGTGGCATCCAACTCACCGCACCGCTAGGCATCCAATTATTCGGTGGAAACTGTCTTTCCTCCTTTCTTGTGTTGATTGATATAAGAAGTTTGTACCAATATATTTGTGTTCTTACCCCTATCCAGTTCAGTAATGCTGTTGGTCACATAGTCAAGCCTTATACTTTGCATCTTGGTTAACAAGCTGTTCTCATATCTGCTACTATTAGCAAAGTGTGTGCTTTGATGTTTCTTTTATCTTTGCCTGTCTTTGGGCAGCAGAGTCTGATTTCTTTTTGCAAAGAGAACATGCAAATATTTAATGTGTGAGTTTTCTGCAGGTTAAGGCACTTTTGAAGGATCGTTTAAATGGAAAAACAGGAGGATCAAGTGAGAAGAAGTCTGAGCCCAGTGCATCAGTTGAGCTGAACTCGCGTAACTTTGACGAACTGGTACTGAAAAGCAAAGAACTTTGGGTTGTAGAATTCTTCGCACCTTGGTACGTTTTCGTAGTACTTCCTTTTTTGAATTGTTAATTTGTCTTTGTTTTCTGATACTCAAGGTGTGTATACTCTAATGTATCAACGTCATTGGGAAAAATTATCGCAATGAACTGATTCATGTACGATATAATTTTGGGCTTACTAAATACTCTGCGAAAATGTTTTGCAAGTGCAAACTATCATAAAAAAGTGTGTAGGATATAAGTGGCAGTTGGACTTGATAGTTGCCATTTTCTTGAGGATGAAATTCTTTTAAAAAATGTTGTTATTTCTGATTAAAATCATTGCTGCTGTTAAATACTTTAGGGCGACGATTTTTGCAAAGGCAACAAAAGATATATCCAAGGCAATGCCCACTATCCGCTGCCTTTATCTTTCTAATGCTAAATAATTATGTCAATTAACAAAAATCAACCAAATCTCCCACAATTCTTGTTGCCAAAACATATGAAACCATAACATATTCCTATCATCTACTGTACTTAATTTCATTAAATTGTATTCCATTTTCTATATTTCTACAGGTGGAACATAAAATAACCAGGTCATAGATAATATCATCGGTCATTTCATTGAAGCTCTTTATAATCCTCTGTTTCCATTTCTTTTTTGTCGCATGTCGCACGATATTTCCATGCCATTGACAGCTTCACCTTGTTGATTACATGAATTGATTTCGTTACTCTTTGTTTTCATATCTTTACTTGTAATGTGGTAAATAGTTAAGGGGCATGTAAGTTTGAAATATTTAATCTACTGGATTAACTGCTTCAAAAGAATTCGTATGAGCATTTTGAAAAGTAATGAATACTCTTTTAGTGTACCTCTAGTCTCTAACCATGGACTCTAATTAAAGTTATGAAGCATCTATAGCAATAGAGTATGTAGTACTGGAGAAAGAGATCAGTACCTAAATGAGTTTATTGGAGTCAAAGATTAATTTGAACATATTATGGTTTTCTTATTTTTGGCAACACGGTATCGGGGGAGATTTGGTGGAATCCTGGTAATTGGCATATTTGGTAGTAGAGAAGTCACGGGCAGCGGGTAGTGGGCATTGCCTTGGATATATCATCTTTTGCCTTGCAACAAACAGCATGAATATTCTATATTTTTGGGTTTGCGTTTGACCAATGCAGTTTTCTTTCAGGTGTGGTCACTGCAAAAAACTTGCCCCAGAATGGAAGAAAGCAGCTAGTAACCTGAAGGGTAAAGTTAAGCTGGGTCATGTCAACTGTGATGAAGATAAGGTAAAGTTCCTTGCAAATACTGGTTTTTTCCGTGTTTAAATTATTATTTTTTTGGGTGCGAAATTGTGTTTAATTTTTGGATAAAACAAAGGATGTTATGAAGTTTTATCTATCATTTCTTCAGAAGAGTTACACACACACAAACACACACCGAGTAAATTGATTTCTTTTCATGAATGAATATCTCATGCAAAATCGAAAGTTTTCTTACAGAGACGGGGTGGCTTTTTTCCTTGCTGTCAAACACACAATAAATGATATCTGGATTTATGTTTTATACTTATATTATAGGTATTTGATTATTCAGTTCTTCTTCAGTGGCACGTGATTTATTATTTATGTATTAAGATATTGATGTAATGAGAAACTAACATGAAATATGTTAAACTTCCCTCATCTGTATGACAACAATATGTTTTTAGTTCCTGAACTTAACTTCAAATTTTCCAGGAAGGGTGCTGTTGAAATTTCCGTTTCGTTGTTGACAGTATAATAACACAACTAGTTGTTGGCCCGGGGTATGCCACGGATGGTCATTTTGGATAATAATATTTGTATAATGACGTAATTAGTGATATTTTAGAATTTTAGACAAATTGGAGATATAATAGTTTCATGAGAAATAAAAATCAAGTTAGTTAATCGATTGGTGTGTATATATTTTACCAATTGTTTAGATTCACTCTAGTCCTTGTTTTGTAGTTTGAAAACAAAATCTCTCATTTTAAATGCAAGATATTAAAGTTTGGGTTGATATATTAACATAAAAATTATGTAGCTTAGATGGTAATCCTTTCACATTATTAATGAGAGTTTATGGGCTCAAAAATCTTGTTGGAGAGTTTTTTTTGTTTTTTAAGGTGAAGGGTAATTGGAATTCAGTATAGATTGTTAAATACACACTGCCACATATTCGCTTATGTGGTGGCATGTCTTCCCTTGGAGTTTTAATAATAAATATAAATATTAGAGATAGGTGGCTAAATTCTAAAATAGTTGGTTTTTCAGTCTTTGATGAGCAGATTCAAAGTGCAAGGATTCCCAACCATCTTAGTGTTTGGTACTGATAAAGACAGCCCGTTCCCATTCGAAGGTGCAAGAAGTGCTTCTGCAATCGAGTCATTTGCTCTCGAACAGTTGGAAACAAATGCTGCTCCTCCTGAGGTTATTGAGCTGATTAGCTCGGTAAGCTTATTTATTATGTATCTAGTGGCATGTGAACCCTTGCCAGTTTTCAAGAAAGTATATCATACAAACAATACTTACTGAGTTGATTCTTTTTGAGTAGGACGTCATGGAAGAGAAGTGTGGTTCTGCTGCAATATGCTTTGTTTCTTTCCTACCAGATATCTTGGATTCCAAGGCTGAAGGAAGGAACAAGTACCTTGAGATGTTGCTGTCAGTAGCTGAGAAATTCAAAAGAAGTCCTTACAGGTGATATATTCTAAAAATTGCTATTTGTAGAAGCTTAGGACGTAGATATACCTTTACCTGTTTTCTATTCCTAGACATCCCGGTGCAACTGTTACATTATACCCCCTGTCAAATGAGTGAGGAAGGGAGGACACAATTCCTGTAAACTGTAAAGTGAAATGAGCTAATAATAGAATTATTTCGTTGCAGCTTTGTCTGGGTGGCTGCAGGTAAACAGACAGATCTGGAGAAGAATGTGGGTGTTGGTGGGTATGGTTATCCTGCTATGGTGGCCCTAAACGCCAAGAAAGGTGCCTATGCTCCACTTAAGACCGCATTTGAGCTTGACCATATAGTGTAAGCCGCCTATCTGTAATCCTGTACTTTTATTGTATTTTATGTACCCAAAGTTAATTATTCAATCCGTCTTTTGTAAAGCTTTCTTATGAACCATGAATTATGGGTAATGCAGGGAATTCGTGAAGGAAGCAGGGCGCGGTGGGAAGGGTAATCTCCCAATGAGTAGTACTCCTAAGATAGACAAGGTTGAACCTTGGGATGGAAAAGATGGTCAAGTGATTGAAGAGGATGAGTTTTCTCTTGACGAACTCATGAAAGATGACCTGTAAACTGTTCCAATTTAGAGATTAGGATAACCAGCCGGGTTTAACAGAGATTTCTTTTTTTATTTCTCCCTTAAAATTAGTATTTTGGCAAACCACATTAGCATTTTATTGAATGGAGAACGTCATGTACTGTCAAAGGGATGTCAAATTAGCTCCTGAGTTTATTTAAGGCCTCATTTGATGAGTTGAAAAAGAATATACCTGTATACTGCCATCTTTTGCTGGTTTTTTAGTAATCTAAATTTTGAAGAAGAGGAAAAAATAATACTCTATTAAGAATAATAATCTATTGCAAGAAATCTCGAGTGTCATATGTCCCTCTTTGAAAACATTTTTTCATTTTATTTTCCTTATATTTTCATGCCCCTTCCTTCTCCAATTTAATGTGTTTTCACCACCAAAAAAACAAGGTTGATAAACGCAACCTTTACTTACTTTAACGCACCTCTGAAGAAAAAAAAAGATCCTTGTAGTGTTTTGTTTGCTCCCTAAACTGAAATCTGAAACTAACCATATTTCCAACTTCCAACCTTCAAATTATTTATATGAAATAAATAATTATGTTTTGTTCAATGTATACGAAATACTTAGTTAAGTTATGTTCAATCTGTATGAAATAGTTAATTATATTCTGTTCAATGATTTTACTTGTTACAACACTTTTTACTTTCATTTTTTTCATTGTTTAAAAAACTCTAACCCTCACTTTTATTATTTTCTCTCAACCTTTTTTGATATTATTTTGGTTCAATTTTAGTGCATATTTTGTGAGCGAGTAATAAACAAATAGGAAAAAGATGATGTGAAAATTATATTTTAATCAAAGTAGAGAGGGAGTTTATTGTATTTGTAGTTTCTATATAATATTAAATAATTAGAAGGTGGGGTAGAAAAATTATTAAAAATGAGACTTCTAATAAAATACAATCGTAAATAGTAAGTGTGACTCCTAAAAGAAATTGAAAGAAGTACTCCGTAATAATATTCGATTTTGTAGAACAAAACAAAGTAGAATGAATTTTCCTTGAAAATGAAAACTCAAAGTAAAAAGGAGAAGATTTCATTGTCTTATACTTAAGTATAAACATAATAGCGATAAATTCACATGATGTAAGTATTTATGATATTCACAAGAGGGACTTGGAAGACATTTTTGGAAAAGTTTGCACTGTACAATTGGGTTTTAGGCTCAAACTTTCAATTATCTTTTATATATAGTATTTGATTTTTATAATGTAGTTTTGTTGAATTCAGAAAAGTGAGTTTTAGGCGTATGGCTGTCTGGAGAGGTTGCCGAGGTCGGAACACGGGAGGTTTATGACCATATGTTGGGCTATTTGGGATGCTAGAAACAGGTGGATGTTTGAGGGCGAAGTGTGCGACCCGACCAAGACAATGCAGTATGTTAACAAACTTCTAATGGAGTTACTGGATGATGGGGAAGGGGAAAGCCTCGCTGCGGCGGTCCAGAAGCAGAGGTGGATGCCCCCTCCCTCAGGCTTAGTAAAACTGAATACGGATGCGGGTTGCTTTGAGGGGCTGGGCTCGTCAGCTGGAATGGTGGTGCGAAGGGCGGATGGTGAAGTGGTGCTGGGAGCGGTGTGGATGGTGAAGGATAGGTGGGAACCTTGTTGACCCTAAAGTTTTGATGATGACAAAGCAAACTCCTGACAATTGGTTAAGTTATGTTGCACAATAGGTTCGGAGATCCTTAGAGGGATAATGCTAAGTTAAGAAGATCCTGAGTTGGATAAACTAAGCAACGTGGAATATAAGCAAGTAATTGATCCATGTCAGACACTACATTGAAGATATAATCATTAAGCAAGTTTACAAAGGCGAGATCCTTAGGCGAGTTCCTAAGGCGAGATCCTCATATATTATGTTGATCCTCGATGTTCCAGAGAAGGAACAAATTGGGAAGTCTTCGAGTGAAGCTTCTAAAGGTGCAACATGAAGACTACAACATATGAGTTTATGTTTAGGATTTATGTAAGTATTTAATATTGTTTATACGTAATTTGGAACAAAAGGAACCTAAGTATTTTGGTACGTTTTAAATTGAAATATATTAACTGTAATTATAAAAGAGTTTTAAGTTGGAAAATCTTTGTTAATAAATAAAATGAATTTAATTAATAAATGTAAACATAGGATTTTGTTTTCATTCTCCTTGTTTCTCAAGCAAAAGATTTTCCATGATCCTTAAAACTCTCCCACGTATTTCTGTTTAAACGTGCAAGTAGTGTTTTGATTTAGTCTCCCTGTTTCTCTCCAACTATGCCCATGTTACTGAGCAGTAACATTTAGTGGGTAGTTGATGAGAACATGGGTATCCAACCTTAGGTAAAACTCCTCTATAAAAGGAGAAGAGTTTTGGCTTTTCAAAACACAACTGATTTCTACAAAATATATCTTAAAGAGCTTAAACGTTTTAAAAGAATCAGTTGGCAAAATAGAGTGTTCCTTGAGTTCCTTATTGCTATAAGCTTTATTACGTACTAGAGTTTATCTATTATATTGTATCTTGGATATAAGGATTGAGTGATCCTTGAGTGACTTAGAGTTAAGTCAAAGAGAGAAAGAGTGACTAAGAGTTTAGTCAAAGAGAAAAAGATCGACTTAGAGTTAAGTCAAAGAGAAAAGGAGCGACTTAGAGTTAAGTCAGAGAGAGAAAGAGTAGCACAGTAATCGAAGGGGATTGCTGTGGGGAACTCGTGTTCGAGAGGAACTCGAGTTAAAGAGTGTATTTGTAATAGAGTTATTGCATTAATACAAAAGAGTTGTGAGGTTCTTCTTGATTAGGATCAAGAAGGTTCCTCAGTTTTATATCTTTCTTCGCTCATTATTCTCAGTCTCTTTATTGTTTAAATTCCGCAAGAAACTTACTCAAGTTCCCAAGAAACAATTCATCCCCCCTCTTGTCAAGTGTTCCTACTGAACTAACAGTTGGTATCAGAGCAGGATCTCACAAAAATACAGGAAACCCTGTTGAGAAAAAGTTCCTGGAAAGTATGAACGCTTACAAGAAACTCGAGGAAGGTTACTCCACTCAAAGACCTCCAATGTTCAACGGAAAATTCTACACCTACTGGAAGAACAGGATGAAGATCTATATCAAGGCAGAGAATTATCAAGTCTGGCGAGTCATAGAAGCTGGCGATTTCGAGGTAACAACGACCAATGCTCAAAATGAGGTTGTTCCTAAACCTATGTCGGAATTTGCTAAGGAAGATTTTGAGAAATTTGAAATCAATGCAATGGCTGTGAAAATCTTACATTGCGGCCTTGGACCTCACGAACATAACAGAGTTATGGGGTGCAAGAGCGCAAAGCAAATTTGGGATCTCCTTCAAATAACTCATGAAGGAACTAATGAGGTCAAACGTTCAAAAATTGATTTATTAATGTCTAAGTATGAACGTTTCGAAATGCAACCAAGAGAAACAATACATGAAATGTTTACTCGTTTCACTAACATTACTAATGAGCTAGTTTCTCTTGGAAGAATTATTCCCTCTGATGAACAGGTTAGGAAGATGGAGAACCAAGGTCACGACACTGTCTGAAACAAAGGACTTCACCAAATTCAACATTGAACAATTGGCGGGATCCTTGATGACTCACGAATTACATCTAGGAGCAGCTGTTCCTGAGAACCGAGGCCTTGCTCTCAAGGCTGAGGAACAGGAGGACTCAGAACCTGATGAAGATGAGGTTGCTACGTTGGTCAGAAGAATGAAAATATTTTACAGGAACTCTAAACCTGGAAATCTAAGAGGAAGGAACTCAATGAGAAAACCAAGCGGTTCCAAGACTGACCAAGGATGTTTCAAGTGCGGTGATTCTGACCATCAAATCAAAGACTGTCCTCAGTGGGAAAATGAAAAAGGGAAAGGCAAGGGAAAGGATCAATACAAGGAAAGATTCAACAAATCCACCTTTGCCAAGCCCAACTTCAAGAAGGCAATGATCGGAGCTTGGGAAGAAGCCACTGACTCGGAAGAAGATGAGGATCACAGCAAACCTTTGTCTTATGGCAAAGATCGATGAATCAACCCAAGATCCATCAAGTGAAGTAAGTTCCTCACTCTTCAATCTCTGTCTGTAAATAAATTAGTGGAATTATTGATAGAAACTCTAGACAATTTTAAAAATCTTAGCGTAATAAAGGCTCAAAGTGACAAGGCAATGGAACTTAGCAAAGAAGACATAACCTACCTCAATAATGTTAAATCTGATGTACATGGTAGGTTCTTTCAGTTGCCTGACAGGAACACCTCTCTTAAAGACTCTTTTGAAAGAGTTAAAATTGTATATATTACTTTTGATGAAGCTGACAATCTTGATGAAGTTCAGGAACATGAAGATTTCAAATTTGGTTTAATTCATTTTACAGATAATGATGAGGAAATCTCTCCTAGAAGACATCAAAATGAAATAGCAGATCCACAAACACAAGAAACTGCTACTAACCAAGAAGTTCCTGTAAGAAGAAATCCAAGAGCTCCTGATCCTGAGGAACCAGAAAATGCAGATCTTGAGGAACCAGAAAATGATGATCCCGAGGAACCAGAAAATGCTGATCCTGAGGAACCGGAAAATAATCAAGAAACTTCTGATGCAGAGGAACAAGGATCTCAGGAAACAGAAGGAACTGAGGAGACCTTAGATGTTCCAGTGGCACAATTTCAACCTAAACCCTGGAAACATCAAAGTTCTCTCCCAATGGATCTGATTATCAGTGACATTAGGAAAGGAACTCAAACGAGGTTTCAACTAAGGAACTTCTGTGCTTTTCATGCGTTCCTCTCCACAATCGAGCCAAGGAACCACACTGAAGCTTTGGAAGATGCTGATTGGATCACTGCCATGCAAGATGAGTTAAATGAGTGCCAAAGGAACAAGGTATGGCATCTGGAACCCAAACCAAAGAATCAGAGGGTCATAGGATTGAAGTGGGTGTTCAGGAACAAGCTCGATGAACATACAACGATCATCAGGAACAAGGCAAGGTTAGTAGTCAAAGGCTACAATCAACAGGAAGGTATTGATTTCGAAGAAACTTTTGCTCATGTTACTAGATTAGAAGTTATTCGTACATTAATTGCTTTTGCAGCCTTTATGGGATTTAAGTTGTATCAGATGGACGTCAAATGTGCTTTCTTAAAAGATTTTCTTGAAGAAGACGTCTATGTGGAACAAACCCCTGGTTTTGAGAATCCCGAATCTCCGAACAACATCTATAAGCTTGACAAAGCTCTCTTTGGGTTAAAGCAAGCTCCTAGATCGTGGTACAAGAGATTATCCAAGTTTCTTTTACAAAATGATTTTAAACGAAGAAAAATTGATAAAATTCTATTTTTAAAATCAAAAGGATCTGACTCACTAGTTGTACAAATTTACATTGATTATTTACTGTTCGGTACAACTAATGAAAGTTTTTGCAAGGATCTTGCAAAGTAAGTAAGCAGAGAGAAGCACGGGAAAATGAGATTGGATCTCAGGATTATCAAGCTGAGATAAGTAAACAGGAAAGTTCCTCACAAGGTATTACTTTTATAGATTTATGCATAACTACTATATACCATTATAAATACACGTGCGTAAAGTATAACTGGAGTTTACCATCGTTAAGGAACAACCAAAAATTTAGAATTAAAATATGTATTTAATTAGTCAGTAATATGAGATACGTGATTCAAATAGTTTCACTAAAATAGGAGGATCATGGATATAATTTTTTGTTACATTTCTTTTTCCTTTTATTTACTTTATTTTTCCACAAATTATTTTTTATTTTTTCCTTTATAAATATATCCATAATTTTTTTTATTCCATTAAATTTTATTTTTTTCCAAAATTAAAAGCTAATGAATCACAAACTTATGGATCTCTCATACCCATGCCCACCACAAATTCAAATCTCACCATTTCAAACACAACAAACCCTAAAACTCAAAATTCCCCAAATTCAAACCCTAACAATGAAAATCCCCAAATTGAAACCAACCCCACCACCATCGGCGGCCCATCAAGCCCAGCCATGACCGCCGGTCTCTTCGAGCCGGACTCGCCCAGCCAATCGACCGGACCTGACCCGGCCAATTGACCAAGCCCAGCTGCGACTTTAAACGGACCGTCGCGTCGGCTTCCCTGGTTCGGCCACCCTTCGCTGGTGGAGGTGGTTAACCTAGATCCAGTCGTGCACCGGTGAACAAAAATCCTAGCCCCAGCCGCACCAGTAAACCAACACCCCTAGCCCCGACCCGTAGCCACCCGAAACTCCCCCTTCCTCTCTGTCTAGTTCGAACCACCCGAAAAGAGGGCGCTCCACCGACCCGCGAAATACAGCGGAGGTCGGGTGGTGGGGGTGCTTTCAAAAACCCGAATGAAAGAAAAGAAGCAGCACGTTCTCAGGAGGAATAAGAATGGGTTATGATGTATATATTAAGGGGACGTTGTTATACAAAAAAAAAAGGAAAAGTGAAAGTGAAAGTGAAAGGGTAACAAAAGTGGTTCCTAAGGTGAACAGTTCTCTGTTGTTTGTTGATATATCTTATGATGATGAGAATAATGTTGAGAAAGTGGGAGACTTAATGGAAGTAGTAGAAATTGAGACAGGGTGTGGATCGATATGCAGTTGAGAAAAGACCAACCTAAACTTGCTACATACCCAAACCATATTCCCTGATCCTAGCTATTTGTGTTACATTATGCTTTTGATATTTTTTTGGAACTTTTTATTTTATTTTTTATATTCTTTTTGGTATGTAACCCTCTGTTGGGAAACATGCGATTTTTATTCTTTTATTTCCGTGGAACTCCTAAAAGATCGTATCTCTAAAAACTTGGCTTGTTAATTATTATGTTTTATATTCGAATTTAGTATGTTGGAACTTAACTTTGAGGCTAACTTAGTTTGCCAACCGTTGATCGGAGGGCGCTATAATCGGTATATATTAGTACTGTATTATTCTACTTTTTGTTAATGCCAACAGGGGGAAATGAATGCAAACTTAACTTAAATTGATTTATTAATGTCTTGAATATTGTTGACCCTAAAGTTTTGATGATGACAAATCAAACTCCTGACAATTGGTCAATAGGTTCGGAGATCCTTAGAGGGATAATGCTAAGTTAAGGAGATCCTGAGTTGGATAAACTAAGCAACGTGGAATATAAGCAAGTAATTGATCCATGTCAGACACTACATTGAAGATATAATCATTAAGCAAGTTTACAAAGGCGAGATCCTTAGGCGTGTTCCTAAGGCGAGATCCTCATATATTATGTGGATCCTCGATGTTCCAGAGAAGGAACAAATTGGGAAGTCTTCGAGTGAAACTTCTAAAGGTGAAACATGAAGACTACAACATATGAGTTTATGTTTAGGATTTATGTAAGTATTTAATATTGTTTATACGTAATTTGGAACAAAAGGAACCTAAGTATTTTGGTACGTTTTAAATTGAAATATATTAACTGTAATTATAAAAGAGTTTTAAGTTGGAAAATCTTTGTTAATAAATAAAATGAATTTAATTAATAAATGTAAACATAGGATTTTGTTTTCATTCTCCTTGTTTCTCAAGCAAAAGATTTTCCATGATCCTTAAAACTCTCCCACGTATTTCTGTTTAAACGTGCAAGTAGTGTTTTGATTTAGTCTCCCTGTTTCTCTCCAACTATGCCCATGTTACTGAGCAGTAACATTTAGTGGGTAGTTGATGAGAACATGGGTATCCAACCTTAGGTAAAACTCCTCTATAAAAGGAGAAGAGTTTTGGCTTTTCAAAACACAACTGATATCTACAAAATATATCTTAAAGAGCTTAAACGTTTTAAAAGAATCAGTTGGCAAAATAGAGTGTTCCTTGAGTTCCTTATTGCTATAAGCTTTATTACGTACTAGAGTTTATCTATTATATTGTATCTTGGGTATAAGGATTGAGTGATCCTTGAGTGACTTAGAGTTAAGTCAAAGAGAGAAAGAGCGACTAAGAGTTTAGTCAAAGAGAAAAAGATCGACTTAGAGTTAAGTCAAAGAGAAAAGGAGCGACTTAGAGTTAAGTCAGAGAGAGAAAGAGTAGCACAGTAATCGAAGGGGATTGCTGTGGGGAACTCGTGTTCGAGAGGAACTCGAGTTAAAGAGTGTATTTGTAATAGAGTTATTGCATTAATACAAAAGAGTTGTGAGGTTCTTCTTGATTAGGATCAAGAAGGTTCCTCAGTTTTATATCTTTCTTCGCTCATTATTCTCAGTCTCTTTATTGTTTAAATTCCGCAAGAAACTTACTCAAGTTCCCAAGAAACAATTCACCCCCCTTTCTTGTCAAGTGTTCCTACTGAACTAACAAACCTGAGATCGCGGAGGCGAAGGCCATGTTCTTCGGACTACAGGTAGCTCTGGAATACGGGGTAAGAAGGGTGGTGGTGGAGAGTGATTGTTTGACCTGATTAACGCAGTTCGATCGCGAGAGAAGGGAGGGAGTCAGTTCCATCTTGTTCTTGATGATATTTTTCATGTTAGTAGTATGTTTGAGGCTGTGGATTGGGAGGAAGTCTTTGTCAAAAGTGACTTGTGTCCAATATGGACACAAGTGAGTACCAATACAGAATTTGGAGTACCAATACAGAATATGTTAGTACCAATACAAATTATGTGAATACCAATAATAACACATATGACTTATATTGGTGGTATTTCTAAGCAATTTTGCATTTTGGTACTGACATATTATGTGTTGGTACTCAAGATGATTGTATTTGGATCACTTGTGTCCACATGGACACAAGTCACTTGAGGTTTAGAAACCCTCGTGGATTGGAGCTTTACTAGAAGGGGTGGGAACAAAGTGGCACATGAGATTGCTCACTGCTTGCCATGGAGTTTGGGTAGAAAAGTTTGGGTAGACAAGCTTCCTGATTGTTTAGATACTTTGATTGCAGCTGATTTGATTAATGAAAACTAAGCAGGCCTGTTGGTCTTTCCTTCAAAAAAGAAAAGTGTGTTTGCCTCTTCTCCCAGTGTCACCATGTTGTGGGGGTTTCCTCCAAACAAGGGGCATATCCAATGTATTGGGCCTCACTTGGATTTGCAAAATTTTGTTAAATTGAACCCTTTTATGGAAAGTGTGAGTACCTTTGTCAATTGTACATTATTAAAGCAAAGTTTTTGCTACACCCATGTACAACCAGTACCTTCATGTACCAGTGAATGAACTTACGACAGTACCTTCATGTCTTCTACCTCTTCCGCAATAAATTTTACTGGGATGTGTTAGTTTTTGAAGTAGAAAAGTAAAAAAATAATAAAATAAAATAAAAGGCAAGAACTAACTTAACAAATGAACCTAATAAAATAACATAGAAGGCAAGAACTAATTTAACAAATGAACCAAAAAAATTTCCAAGGTAAGTTAGTTTTTGAAGTAGAAAAGTAAAAAAAAAAAACTTTATTCTATAAGGGTCATGATGTTATTTTAGTAAATAAACTTTTGGTGTCCCTTTATAGAAAAGACTAACATGCCCCTACTAACTATAAATTATATTAACAATAAGTATTAAATACAATAAAAGGAAAAAAGAAAATCAGTTAAAACCACAATAAATAACGTCATAAAGGGAAAAAGTCAGAAATAAATAAGAAAAAGTACAAAAAAATAACTTAATCACAGTAAAGATTACGTTGGCCAACCACATATTAGTATATTACGCCACTAATGAAACAACAAGTAACAACTGGCAAAAAGTCAAAATTAAAAAAGGAACTTTTTACCAAATACTTAATTGTTGTTAACTTAACCCACCAAAATCAGGGCCAGAAATTAAAAAAATATTTTTTTACCAAATACTTAAATACAGCAAACTAACCCACCGTAATGACACAAAAATAATAAAAAAGTCAAAAAGTCAATCAATTACCCTTTAATTTTGTCTTCCATAATGCATGTTTGTTAATGTTAAATTGCTAATAACTTGGGAAAAGATGACAAAATCCCTTATTTCTCTCCATTTTAATTCATAACCCCTTAATTCCCTCCATTTTAATTAAAAAAAAAAAACTATGTTGGAGTCCAAATAATTCACTCAACGACATTCCGCTATCAAAAACTAATTTCCGAAATCATTTTTTTCCAATTTCTCTGAGAAAAAAGTCAATCAATTTCCGAAATCCTTTTTCCAATTTCTCTAAGAAACACACTATTTATATGTTAATTTTCTTTACTTTAGTACTACAATTTAGATATTTCGTCATATAATACGTGTATTACATTGTTTAACTATGTAAATGCTTTTAACTAGAGATTATATCTATTTTTCTTCATATGAACTTTTTAAACAATTTTTCTAACATATTTTTATTGTGATTAGTGGTCATAGCACAATTTTTAATTTTTATATAATCTCACACGCATAGCATGCATATAAGACCAGTATAAGAAAAGGGAAGGAACTAACTTAAAAATGAACCAAAAAAATGTAGAGTAGTGACTAGTGAGCCAAAGTGTTTTGTGATGTTTCAGGAAAAGAAAGGAGTTTAACGAGCTAAGAAGCCCAGTGGCCCCAATTACATCAGCCCACCACAACCCAATTTCAAGAACTCCGTAAAACCCTCGTCGCCAAAATCAACAATTAGAATTAGGGTTTTAGCAGAGCTCTAACAAGAACACCAGGCTCATTTCACAAAACTCCATTAGAGGAGAGAGAAAGAAAGCTCAGAATCTGCAGATGGGTAAGAAGAGAAAGCACGTTGAAACCCTAGCTGCTGAAGCAGCAGCAGCAGAAGCGAAGAAAAACGACGTCGCACCAGAGAGGCCGAAGAGGACATTGGTTGGGTGGAAGGACAAACCTCAGGAAGATGACGAGGAGAGAGAAAATGGAGGCGAGGCTCATCCTCGTGTTTTCCGTAACAAAGAGAAGGTCCTCATTACTTGTTCCCGTCGAATAAATTTCAGGTGTTTACTCTAATTTTCATTTTTGTTGTAAAATTTGTTCGATTATTGGAGGAAATTGTTGTTAAGTTCTTTTTGACTGTTGAATTGTTAGGTATCGACATTTGATGTTGAATGTGGCGTCGCTTTTGCCGCACTCAAAGCGAGATAACAAGGTCGAATCGAAGGAGAGCAAAGGGGCAACTTTGAATGAGCTTGTTGAGCTTAAGAACTGCTCCTCCTGCTTGTTTTTTGAGGTACTATTAGTTTTCTAATTGTTTATGTTCTGTACGTTAGCATACTGCATGAGTTGCTACAATTATTTGGGTTATGCTAATCGTTTGATTGTAATTCGTGCAAAACCATCAATGATTCATGTTGTTGTATCTTGTATGTATCAGAACATGTAATAGGAACAGTGTGTAATTATCTCAGATTATTTGAAACGGATTTGATGCAACAATTCTAGTCCCGTCCTTGTTTTCTAAGATGGTACGGATGGAAACCAATTCCTCTCGGATGGAAGGTTTAGCTTATGTAGTGCATTATCATATTGGAAGAGCTTGCCTTATTTTTTAGTCTTCTCGTTGCATCTAGTCGACATGTTTGAAATCTTCTTTGGAAAAGCTTCCCCTCTCCCCAGCAGGAAGTATGTTCGAGCATGTTCTCCTGGGCACCATTTGAGTACAATTCAGTTTTGTTTTATAACTCACGATAATCCCATGTTATGAAAGACTCTTGGCATGACCCATTTATGAATTAACTCTGCTTATGATCCACTTCAATGATTACACTTGATATGAAAGTTTGAGATTCTTATTATGAAAGGTCTCGTGTGTTTTGACTTAGCCTCAGAGAGCATTCTTCATAATATGTTTGTTTTTGGATTAACAAAGAGCATTCTTCAGGTGCAAACGTTCAATTTTCCATGTATCATGTAACTTATGTCTGAAGTCATCTGTTTTTTGGTCTTGAATTCACCTTTTTATGTATTAACGAAATGTCCTGGGATGCACCTTGTTTCTCTGTTAACCTTTAAAAACTCATGCAAAAGGCAGAAAATTGTAATAGCATACATATTTTGATATTTACATGTAATGAACCACCCCTTGCTAAAATGTTGTTTTGATGCTAATTTGGCTATGCTACCATGAACATCATGTCAATTTGCTATAGAGAGTTATTCAAGAAATGTTTTTTTTCCTCTGATTGTTTGTTTTCTGCTACCTCTGCCAGTGCAGGAAACATAAAGATCTATACTTGTGGATGGCCAAGAGCCCAAATGGTCCATCAGTTAAATTTTTGGTCAATGCAGGTAACTCTTACCGGCAGATTTTGCAGTTAGCTTTTATGCTTGGTGTTATTTTGTACAAATATTGCAGTCTGTTGTCATCCTAATTCTGCAGTTATTTTGTACAAATATTGCAGTCTGTTGTCAGTCCCAAGTTGCATGTTGGTTCTCTCTGTTGTTTCCATTGTTTTGTTAATAGAAACATGTGTGCTTACGCTTGGTATTATCCTTATGTGTTTGTATCATTTCCCTTTTTCAGTGCACACGATGGAGGAATTAAAGCTCACTGGGAACCATTTGAAAGGCTCACGACCTCTGTTGACATTCTCAGCAAATTTTGACAAGGAACCGCATTGGAAGCTTTTGAAGGAGCTGATGCTGCAGGTACCTTGATTTGTTCATGTTGTTCATGGTGTCTAGCAAATGTCTCTGGAATTGATGATTAAATATTTCATAATAATTCTGCATTTGTGTGTCATTAGTTGATTTGGTTCCAATGTTCCATTACCTAATTATTTTTACGTCCTTGCTTTAACGAGGAGAAGCTTAGCTCTGATATTCTTCTCAGTAGGTATTTGATGTTAAGTTTAATTTGTACTCCGTAACAAATAAATATTCTTGTAGAGTTGCGACACCATTTGTAAAGGTGGGTATATGGCCTTGTTTAGCATTCTCTAACTATGGAGGGGAAAGGCGTCAAACTGTTCCTTATCGAGATTTTCCATGATATACTTTCTACTTCCTCCATTTCAAAATAGTTGCAACACTTTGATTTTGCACTATTCACATAATCAACTTTGTTTATTTTTTGTAATCTGTACATTAGCAAAAACATATTCATGTGGGATCTTGTTAGATCCGTCTGAATGTATATTTTGTAATTTTTACATATCGGTAATTAAAGATATTAATCGTTCAATTTATGCATTGGCAAACGTGAAAAGCAAAGTGTTACAACTATAAAGAAACAGGGGAAATATTTGTGTACCTGTTTTGGCTGGTCTGTCTAGGCATGTTTGTATCATTTTATATATGTGATTTTGTTCTATCTGTAGGTAGAGGGAGTTGCATGTAGTTTAATTTCTGTATTGCATTATTTTTGTCTGCTTATCTTATCAATTATAATCATTATATTACCGCTGATTTTTTTTTTGGAATTTCTGTGATTGTTAATGATAATTTGCATGCTTATAAGTGCATACCCTTAGTTTCCTTTGCTTATAATTGTATTGTACTCCCTTAATTTCTTCCCTTTTTCAGATATTCCAAATTCCTAAAGAACACAGGAAATCAAAGCCTTTTCATGATCATGTCTTTGCCTTTTCAATTCTCGATGACCATATTTGGTTTAGAAACTACCAGGTTGGTATTACACATTTCTCTACGTTAACTATTATACATCTTGGTTAAGCTCTACACAGATTATCATTCGTTCATTACATGGACCAGCAGTTGAGTCTTGTGACATTAATTGCGAATTATAGCTGCTGCACCTGTGCGAGTGAAATGATAGGATTCTGTTTCATACCTCTTTTGCATTGCCGAATGCTGATCATAGCTTGAGGGATGACCATTTTTTGTGCTTTATTTTTCCCTTTTCAACGGCTATTTCACATTAAGACTTTTTACAACCTTTCAAGTCATTAGAAGCTCCACTGTTTGTGACTTATTAAAATTAGTTCTGCAGGAGTACATTAAAACTTCTTACAACCTTTCAAGTCATTAAAAGTTCCATTGGTTGCGATTTGTTAAAATTAGTTTTGCAGGAGTACATTACGACCTCTTACAACCTTTCAAGTCATTAAAAGCTCCATTGGTTTCTATTTGTTAATATTAGTTTTGCAGGAGTACATTACGACTTCTTACAACATTTCAAGTCATTAAACGCTCCATTGGTTGCGATTTGTTAATATTAGTTTTGCAGGAGTAATATAGGCAGTGTTTGGCCAAGCTTTTAAAAGTGTTTCTCAACTTGAAAAATAGAAGCTTGGCCAAACAAGGGGATTTAAAGAAACAGAAACTCTTTTCCTAGAAGCCCAAAAGACCCCAAAATAGCTTCTAGAGTGGGTAGTAATTGGAGCTTCTAGGAAGTGTTTCTAGGGGAGCTGAAATGCTCATTTAATGAATTTTTTTGTCAGCCCACAATACCCCTCAGATTACAGAAAATACCCGAATGTCCGATCTAAAAAATTAATATCTCCTCTCTCTTTCTTATTTTCTCTCTTTTTCTCTAGTCCTCTTTCTTTTATGAAATTTATCTCACTCCACCCAATCAACCCATTAACAATTTAATCCCAGAAAAATTGTAGATATGAGAAGTAAGAAATGAAATTACCCAAATAATTTTTTGGGGTTTTAGCAAGAATAATAGATTTGGGGATTTTTCAGAAAATCAAAATAAGTTTTGTGCATAGCTGAGATCTGCTTGGACGACGAATAGGATGGAGGTGGGAACAAAAATACTAGAAAGCATGAGTTGCTGTTAATGTTGATGAAGGTAGTAAGAAGGATCTCATAAAGCTTGGCTCGCCAATTGGCTATTCATTTTTTTTAAGTTCTGTGTTGTAGCACCTGGATGTTTTTGTGGTCAACATTAATATTTTATTTAACTTTTTTAAGGGGATATATTATTTAATTAATAATAATAATTTTTTGTAGAATTAATACTACTTATGTAGTAATAATGTTACATTGTTACTTCTTACTAGTTTGATTACAAATATTCAATAAATTACTACATTTTTTATTTTTAAAGAATAAATCACAAGTCAAAAGCTTTGAAGATGGGCCAAACAAGAACTTGTTTCTGTTTCTTAGAACTACTTAGTTTTATGGTGAAACAATTCTGTTTCTCAAAAGTGTTTCTGTAGAACTACTTTTGGGAAACAGAAGAGCTTGGCCAAACGGACACTTGGTGTATCATGTTGATGAAAACTTGGTTTGTCTCTGAAAGAAAAAATCTGATAACTTTGAAATGCTGGTTTTCTTTTTGGTCCCTACATTTGGTGACATCATTTGTGAGAAGGGGGTATAACAATAGTCAAACAATAATGTAAATGCTGCAATTGCTTTAGTCAGACAATCTGATTATCTGAATAAAGCATGACATGTCAAGACAATCTAACATTTCTGACATGGGATATTTATCCAGAGTATGTGTCGAATCCGTAATGAGAAAGATACAACCCTCCAACACTGTTCTCTGTTTTTCCTGGCTGATCGTCCTTCATTTACAGCGCATTGGTTAATACACTTCACAGATCTAAAGTTAGTTAGATTAGAAAACTCCAGATGTTTTAGCTGAAATCTAATGCGTGAAACAAGCTGTCTAGTCATTAGAGGGGCCTTTTGTCCAGAGGTGAAGCATGAATTTCTCCGACTATTCTTTGTCACTAGTTTGCTGAGAATCTTCTCTGGCTAGAAGCAAAGTATTTAACTTTTGTTTCACATTTGGGGAACATTTTTGCTAAATTGACCTTTGTTCTTTAAGTTTACTTTTCTTCCAAATAGAAACAATCTTAGTTAACAAATTCTTTCCATCAAGTTCTACTGAAAATTTCACTTTTGATTGGGTTCCTGCATCATTGATTTTTTCTATCTAGAGATCAGATGCTCGAAGTCCACCTGTATCCGACTCTTATTCTGAGTTAAGTAATGTAGAGCTGTGATGTGTGTTCCCCTTTGTACTTTGCTAGTGTTTTTTCATTTTATAGCATAAGCGTGTGTGATTGGCCTTTTATATTGCCCTTGGAAGCAATAATTTGCTTTTAGTGTGTTTTAAGAAGAGAACCTCAAAGTAAGAAGTGAATGGAAATTGATTGAGAAATGTAAAGACAATGTCCCTATAATTCGAGACTTCTAGGAATCATTTATAAATGGCAGCTCTTCCCTTGCCACGAGCTTTCAGGATTATGGAGTGTTCTACTTGTAGTTTTCACATGGTCGCTCATAATTGGCGAGTCTTGTTATACACTCAGGAAGTGCAACAGATATAGGCTATTTCTCATTTGGGGTTATGCTATTCTATAAGTAGTTTGCAGCTTCTTGCATTAAAATTGAGGTTTGTAGGTGATATCTGTTGTATGAATGGTAGAATTAGCTAGTCCGGGATTAAACTATCTGGTGTCTGAAGTGTATCTTAGCATCTGATTTCAACCTTATTATCACTTGAATAACTTTTATTGGTTTGCTGGGTGTGCTTTCAATGTCACTTTATGCCCTGTTCCAGTGTGGATTTTTCCCTCTCATCAAATTGCTTCGCTTTCTCTACAGATAACTGTTCCTCATAATGAACCAACAAAAATGGACAGAGGCGGCTTGGACAAGATGACCCTTACAGAGGTTGGAACTTTTAAACTACTTTGTAAATGGATACTCTTTTAGTCTTTTGTTTTGATGTAAAATTGATCTGGTTTTTTCAATTGGTAGGTTGGTCCAAGGTTCTGTTTAAATCCCATCAAAATATTTGGTGGAAGCTTTGGAGGTCCAACTTTGTATGAGAATCCCTTTTATATTTCACCAAATCAGGTAAAAAGATTTAACCCCAGTTGTTGCTTTGATTTCATTTATTTGTAGTATTTTTTAACCATACTTGCAAATTGTAAAAGAAGCAACTATTATTATGAAAAAAATCAAGCACATAAATGAATTATTGGATGCCTCCCATTTATATTATTTTCCGTGAGATTTGATGATGATATAATGTTTCATGTGCTTGTAGATACGATCTTTGCAGAAGAAAAAGAAGGCTGGCAGATATGTTCAGAAAGTTAAAGCAAAGACTAGGAGGAAAATGCATGAGATGGCGAACCCAATGGAGCGTGATGAGCTGGCAGATATGTGGAAAGAGTAGTGATAATCTACTGCAGATAAGTTTTGCTGTGGTCTTAGATAAACAAAGATCATCATATACAATAGCAAATGACAATTCTTCCCTTGTCATCTGTTTTTACTGGAATACTGGAGCATTTTGACATAGTTGGAAGTTCATTACCTTATCCTATTGTACTTCCATTAGAAGGGTGAAGCCGGGAGAGTTTTTCCAGTTACAGTAATGGGGAAAGAATGCAGAGACATGCAGTCGAGTTAGGTTCTGCAAATTATGTATGGATTTTACTTTTTTTTGTAACAAGATTTCGACTTTTGTGTAGCAAAGTGTGATGCCATAATTTTTAAATGTTCAGAATTTGTTATTTCTCACCGTGCCAAAAATCACAATACAGCCCATGGTATCTGGACCTCTCTCGCTCTTTTTTGTGTAGACCTCTCTCGCCAAGGAGTTTGCAATATCTTTTACTTTTGTATACTAGCAAGTGCCAAGTGATGCATAGTTTTGATGTTCCTTCATTAAGAGTTTGTTATTGCTCTCTACCAAATTCATAACATCCCAATTCCCATCATATTACTTCTCTATTCTTATTTACAAGTGGAGTATAGTAAATATTGATCAACGAAGTAAAAGTTTACTTAAAATGCTTTAAAAGTCGACTTTATATATGTAAGAGTTTTCTAATTTTTAGTAAGGATAATTTGCCAAATACAACCTAATAAGGTTCTCTATTTGCCAATTACAACCTCAAATTTCTAATTTTGCCAATTACAACCTTAAACTTGTACATTTATTTTAAATTACAACCCGAAATCATTTTCCAGCAAAAATCACCGAAAGATGATGTCATAACCTTATTGAAAAAAATTACAAAGCACATCATATGTATATTTAAAATTATTTTTTCGATAATTTTAATTTTTTTGTTTAATTCTTATTTATCGATTTAATTTTTTTTATAGAAAATATGTAATTTTTTTTAATAACATTATGACCTTATCTTCCCGTGATTTTTGCCGGAAAATAATTTCGGGTTGTAATTTAAAATGGATGTATAAGTTTAAGGTTGTAATTGGCAAAAATAGAAATTTGAGGTTGTAATTGGCAAATAGTGAACTTTATTAGGTTGTATTTGGCAAATTTCCCTTTTAGTAATAATTTTTTTTGTTTTAATTAAAATCATTCTTTCAAAAGCATTAATATTGTATAAAATTATTCATTTAATCTTTTAAAATGTTTATCTATCAACGTTTATTCTATGATATAAAAATTAATCAAAACATATTAAAAGTTACAGAAAAATAGGTAAACGTTACAAAAAAAAAAAAAAAAAATCTGGGTAAAAGTAATTTTGGTGTACAATAAATTTATTGTACATGTGCGCAAGATCTTTTGAATCCTTCCTCTGTTCTTTTTTAAATAACGCAATTATTTAGGCATATTTGTCAATGCACAATTTCAAACATTAATATATTCTATTATGGATAAGAAAAAATTATAAAAAAATAATATTTAAAAAATATTAATTGAGACGAATCTAATAAGATCTCACACGACTGTTTTTTTCTTATGTATAAATCATAAAAGGAAATCAAATGAGCTTGTGTGAATAATGTCAAAAACTCAATTGTGTCTTGTAAATGAGAACGGAGGAAGTTTTAGGAGTTACTCTCTCCGTCCCTTTTTATTTGCCCATTTTTGTCTTTAGAATGTCCCTTTGAGATTGCTCTATACCTTAATTGGCCAATAAATAATAACTCTTTATTTCATCAATTTTTATTTCCACAAGACAATATTTTTTTTTACATGGGGATACTTATCCTTTCTTTAATACAAGTGCTTCCAGATGAATAACTGCTACTGATGAATAGTATAAATCACATAATATACATGTAAATAAACAGACTTTCAAGACATTCATTTAAACTCAAATGTTACCGATTTAATACGAAAAATTCATGTTATTTGCACTATTCACAAATTACTGTTATTGATTTTTAATTTCCCTATATTAACTTAGCAAGTCTTCCACAAAAATATAAGGTACTTATGAAATGGTGATGGTGTACTGTTCACCTGAATAAGATTGAATTGCTAAAAATGATGAAACTATGTACTTAATGGAAACCAATTTAACCTAAATTACAGCAAATTCAGTACAAATTAAGTGAAGATGTTAGAAGCCACTCAAAAGTTACATTAAAGAACACTCCACGCCTAAAAAATTAGGTTAAACGAGCCGACTGATCCTTTCATTAACCTTTATTTTTACCATCGTAGGTGGGTGAATTTTATGTTGTCAAAGACCATAATACCCAATACTAATTTTAAGTCAAAACAGACACCGACTATCCATGAAAAGTCGCTACTGATACACTACAATAATCAATAGCTAAAAACATTTATAAGCCAATTGCCAAAAGGTATGAACTCAACATCTTGATGAGGTAAGAGGAAGAAACACAAAACAAACAACTTATAAGTTATAACCTTAAGTTAGAACAAAGTCAACATATAACTCTAAGAAAAAATCACACTCACCTAACTCGTAGAGAACAAAAAGTTAACACACATACATAAATATGGTTGTTTTTTTCTTAAGAATTCAATTCCCCTAATTTTCATGTAGATTTTCCTCACCCTTTGAATTCGCCACCCCAAAGCGAGAATAATCAACTGTTGAAGTATGTCATTAATCTCCTAAAGATTAACACGCATCCCACTTAAAGTCTTTCTATTATTGGGGTGATTTTAAGCGCGATCTATTTCTTTTGGTAAATTTATAAATGAATTTTTTTCCAATAACTAAATAGGTGTTTATTAACTTTTCTGATTACTACATAGGTTGTTAAAAGTTGTTAAAACTACCTACCTTTTTTAACTATTGTTGTCAACTACTACCTTAGCCCATATTTTGATCAATTTGTAATTAATAACATTATAATTGACCGTTATTTATAATTTAATTATTTTAATAATTACTAAAAATTAAAATCTAAAATAAAAATACCAAAAATTGATTACATTAGTGAAGTGTTACGGAGTAACATTTTTTTCCCTAATAAGGAAGTTAGTTGAGGAGGATTACCAATTTTAGGGGAAGATTGTTCAGTTTCTGACAAACCAGAAGAGTCTTCTCTACTTTGGAGCTTGTGTGGAACTAAGCATCCACGTGTCACCCTTTGGAGTGTTCAAAAGGATGACAACTACGTGGGCCCCTCTTCCTCTCCAATCACATAGAAGATTCTTAAGAATCTACCATTTTATTTTGATTTCTCTCCCCTCAAATTTCATTTCTGGGTAGGAAGTAAAGAACAATACTTTTTTCACAATTTTCCAAAAAAAAAAAACTAGAAAAAAAAAATGAGAGCATTGAATTATGGGTTTGAGCTAGTTGATCTTCAAAGTTCGTGGAAATCCATACAGCAAACTAAAAAATCAACCTTTTCTTACCTTAACAATGCCCATTTGCTCTCTCCTGTCTCTACGGCATTTCGTCGGACAGGTGGTGGGCGTAAAGGCGTTGCTCCGTCTAGAGCCGCCTTACCTTATAGGAGGTCTCCGGAGATCCGCCGTCCGGCAGATAGGTTCTTTCCCGGAAATGGGTTGTCCCCAAATTCACTCAATTTAACCCCAACAACTTCTAATTTTACGAGTAACAGAGCGGAAGAGTCAGCTTCTGAGCTGGAGTTGCTTCTTGAGTTGGTCCCGATTAGGATTAGAAACTCCTTGGCTTGCCATGAGGAAGTTGGGGATTTGATTGAAGTTGTTCTTGATTTTGGAAGGAAGCCTTTAGCGCGGTTTCCTTCTGGTGATTGGGTCATTTCTCAGGATCCTGTCAAGAATGAAGATTTGCAGCATGCTGTTTCTAAGGTAGTTTGATTGAATTGTATGCATATTTGTTAGTGGGCCAATTTCATTTACGTGATTGTGTTTTTTTACTTTAATAAAATATGATACTGTTGTTTTCTTTGTAAAATGGGATTATGATATTGGTTAACATGAAGGGAGTGTTTGTTGATAATTGATGAAGGAGAAAGTTATGATCCTCTCATTGATCATTACATGAGGTGCTACTCGTGCTACCTTTTTGAACATATAAAGCGTTCAAAAAAGGTATTAAATGGAAAAAATGATCTACACCAAGGATATTACAATGTGTACTAACCAATAATGCAGGGTTATGTTCTTCATCTGATGCCACTAGTTCATATCATGTCTTTGTTTGTTTGCAATTAGATTTGGAAGTTTATAGTTTATCAGGGTGTTTTGGTGTGGCGGAAAATAGTGGAAACTATTTTTTTATGAGTTAGCTGCTGCATTGTTCAGGTGGGTGACTTTTCAGATGACAATCGATCAGGAATTGATCGTTCACTGCATCGTATAAGTGCCATCCGGAATCGTAAGATGCAAATAATTGGGCTTACTTGTCGGGTGGGTAGAGCGATTTGTGGGAGTGCAGAGATCATCCATGATTTGATTGAGGGGGGAGGATCAATTTTGGTTATAGGGCCTCCTGGAGTTGGCAAAACCACGTTGATCAGGTAGATCCTTTTAAACAATTATAATGGTTTTGTGGCTCGTTATCAGAATCACCCAGTGTTCAATACTAGTTTTTGCGACATGAAAGCTCAGGGATTTGAATATTGTGGTCTTGCCTACTGCCTCTTGAAACTTACTTTTCTTTTTCTTGTGTGTTAACATTATTCCTTTCCACTATAGTCATGTGGATGTAGTTTATGTGCCTAAATAAAGTAATGAAATGGGAAATGTATAATGATATTTATTTACATATTGCAATTGATTACATTAAGTTGTCGTCTTGTTGACTAGATTACTGTTTTACAAAACTTCCTATGAAATTGCACTGTTGTTGTTCATATTACTTGGAAAATCTAATATAGTTTTCTCCCAGAGAGATTGCAAGAATGTTGGCGGATGAGCACAGAAAACGGGTGATTATTGTGGACACATCGAATGAGATTGGAGGTGATGGCGATGTTCCACATTCAGGTATTGGCCGTGCAAGGAGGATGCAAGTGCCCAACGTAAATATGCAGCATAACGTGGGTGATAGATACATTGCTTCATAGTTGATACGTGGTCGAGAGTTCATCAGTTTTTATCTTTAAATCTTATTGAATTGGTACAGGTGATGATCGAAGCTGTCGAAAATCACATGCCTGAGACAATTATAATTGATGAAATTGGAACTGAGCTTGAAGCTTTGGCTGCCAGTACCATTGCTCAAAGGGGAGTTCAACTTGTTGGGACTGCGCATGGCATGACAATAGAAAATATAATAAAAAATCCTTCTCTCCAGCTGCTGGTTGGTGGTATAGAGGTGCATTACTAACTTTCTTAAGCCAATTGCTGTGCATTTAATGGTCATAAAATTTGAATGAGCTATAATTGATGTTTTGTTGTCTTTACTTTCTGTTATTTACTGGTAGAGTGTTACCTTGGGTGATGAAGAAGCAAGGCGAAGAAAAGTGCAGAAGACCGTTCTTGAGAGAAAAGGCCCCCCAACATTTACATGTGCTGTTGAAATGATTTCTAAAACTGAATGCCGTGTCCATCACAGATTAGATGCAACAGTTGACGCTATACTTGCAGGTATTTTATGGACTATACTTTAATTAAACTAGTTTAACATCAACGTTGATGCTTGAGTTGCTTATCTATGTTATTGATGGTAACAGGTAAATCCCCTCTATTTGAAATCCGTCAGATGGATCCTGAGGTGAAAAGCTCAGATAATTTGACAAAGATCCCTCAAAAGCAGCAGCAGCAAGAAGAATCAGAGTTCATTAAGCTTGCTAAGAAAAGTACTGAATCACAGTCTGAGAATGAAGACATGGATGTACCTCATCTTTCCAAGAGGAGAAGCATCAAAAGTCGAAGAAAAAACAGCTTGCCTATCTATGTGTACACTTACAAGGTAACATAAATTACGCCGATTTCTTTTGCATTATAGATACTTTTGTGTAAATACGCCGAATTGCTTTGCACTATGATTGTTTTTCAGCCTTCTTACATTAGTCTGTGTTGTTTAGATATTGGAAACTGATTTAGTGCAAGTAGCAGAGGTGATGGGGCTTGAGGGTGTTATAGATGTTACAGATGATATTGGAACAGCAGATGCAATCCTAGCCTCTGGTTCAGAGATGAAGCAGAATCCATGGATCCGCAGTGTTGCCAAATTTCACCAAGTTCCTATCTTTGTTATCAAGGTAGTTTTCTCTAAAGATATTAAAATCTGAACTACAGCAGTTATCTCAAAAACTCCTCATTATTGTTTCACATTCAGGCAAATACCATGGCACAAATGGTAAAGGCCATCAGGATGATTCTTGGGATGGAATCTTTTGGGTCAGTGTCAAAGCTTCCTTCAAAAGATATGCTTGACATTGAAATTGAAGACGACGCACCTGAAGGGAAACCCTCTTTAGAAGAGCTTGATGCTTTGGAGGTACTACAACTCCTTTCAAATTCAATTTTCAATGTTTCTTGTTGTGGATGAATGTGGAATTCAATTTGATCGTACAACTATTTTTGTCGAGGATGTAATCATTAAGGCTCCGTTTGGTAGGGTGTAATTTTCCCATTTTCAATCATTTTACGTTTTTGGTTTATCAAGGGATGATAAACAATTTTTCATAATTCCTCAAAGGTGCAAAAAACTTTTTCCATTTGAAAGGGATGAAACCATTTTTCCACCTTTCCTCCTTACCTCCCTCTCCTTTTTTCCCCTCAATCTTCATCATCTTCTCCCATTTTCTTTAAGGAACCAAACAAAGGAAAACTAGTTTTGAATTGTGTTTTCTTTGGAAAATGTTTTCCATGGAAAATCATTTTGCACTGAAAACGTTATACACCAAACCGAACGGAGCCTAAGTCTTCAGATAATAATTTTGGGTAGCTTATCAAGTTACAAGTAAGGAGTAATTCTGGGTAAATGATGAAAGCTATACCCCTTCGTCTTTGACCTGACTACTACTCAATTGATCTCTGTTCAGAAATGCTCTTGCTGAACTTTGAATCTTTAGTACTCGCATCAATCTAGGTAGTTTGATTTTTAACCTTTGTGATTTCAGGAAGATTCAAGTTGTAGTTAGGTCTGGTTATCTTAGTTCAATCGTTTTCAAAACTGTGTAGTATGCCTATTTGACCATGACATCTATTACTTATAGGCTTAATACTGAATCAACATTCTTGGGTTTGTGATCTTTATGTAGGAAGTTCGACTTGCGATTGAGTATATTGTGATTCCGGGTGGTGAGGCTGTAGAACTTCTACCTAGACGTTCAGATATAATTGCTCGGCAACTTAAGCTTGTGGAAAGTTATCATCTAGCTGCAGAGAACTCAGGTACTGAACTTAACCCCAGACTACAAATTCTTCCGTCTAAATCAAAAAAGATGACTTCATCTAAACACTCCAAACATGGTTCATCAAATGATGAAATGAGCTCTGTATCACTTACTCGCGGCAAAGAAGGCACCACAGTCTCCCGATTGCCCCTCCTGCCTGAATAGTAGCAAATATTTACAATACCTGTATGTATGTATGTATGATATGCATCCTGTACACTGATGTAAATATGCTTTCACTCTTATATTCTCACTAATCAGCCATTTTTCATAATGGTTTTATATCAATGAAATTGTAATTATCATATCGATTAAATCTCATGAATGGGAATGCCGTCTTCTCCAGAAGAACCCGTTGCACCACTAACAGTGCCTTGGGAGGTTTGGGTTCTTCACATGATCCATTTTTTAGGAAATAACTCGATGTATGCCACCAAATTCATACTAATATGGCCCTGTTTTGTTCACCTTATTTCCACTTATTTCAGAAAAAATAAGTTCAGTTAAGTTCAGATAAGATAAGTTCAGGAAAAATAAGGGTTGACCAAGAACAACATATAAGTGAAATAAGTTTTGACAAGTTTTAATAAGTTCAGTTAAGTTCAGATAAGTTCAGATAAGATAAGTTCAGAAAAAACAAGTGAAAATCAGGTGAATAGAACGGAGAATCTCAAAAAAACCACAAAATGTATAGAAAGATGGAATACAACCACCACAATATCCATGAATTCCCTAGCTAAGATTGATCTACTTTCCTGAAGAAATCCATGAGACGATCATAAACGAATTCCTTAGCATTCATAGCCAGTACATAATCAGCATGCGCGTAGTCTTCTATGAAATGAAGGAAAAACTTGTCCCTATCATGATTTTTAAGGTTATCAAGCAGGAACTTGACATCGTCAACATCAGCAAGCTCATCCCTTCCTCCATGAGCAATGAACAACGGGAGGTTGTTTGGAATATTTGTCAGGTCATATTCCGGGGGCTTAGCTTGTCCGTACTGTTCCTTGTTCTTGTTTGGGTCTAGATAATCATACCTTGCTATTGTTCCGTCTCTTGCCACTGTTAATCCATAAACAACAATTACTATTATCACCTAAAAGCATTAAAGTTTATAAGGAGGCACATACTTTGGGAATAATGGATCATGTTTTTAGTAGCGGTTGACTGAGGTTCGTGCTGCAAAAATGTAGAAACCGTTGATGTACTCAAGCAACAGTTTACACCTACATCATTCGCAATTTATGTTAGTCCGTATAATTGATAAAAATTCACCACCAGCTTTGAAAATCAGTTAGCTTAATTTAATACCAGTAAAAGACGTCAAAAAATCAGTGCAGTCAATTCCCTGCTTCCTGCATATTTCTTTAAGAAGCGTCATTACAGCCTCTCTGTTCAATGACAAACAGAAAAGAAAACAAATCTCATTCTGGTTAAACCAGATACCCAAAACATGCACATCATAATCAGGTGTGTTGTGTTACTTGACAATAACAGAAGGAATATATCATTATTTCTAGTTTCTACCTGCTGGCTAATACCTAAACAATACGGTGTAATTCAGAATTGCCAAAAATAGGGAATTGAGAAAATCCAAAGCTTTTCTGAAGCCCAGTACAACAGAGAATTTAGAGAGTGGTTTCTCACCCACGCGGTACAAATTCATGTAGTCCAGACCAGTACATAAACTGTTGACAAGGGAAAATTTACACATTAAGTATTCGGTAATATGACTCAGAGAAAGAGAAAAAGGAAAGGATATGATGTCTTTACTTCAGTTACAAAGTTTTCAGCAGCATTTTTAGCAAGCGGGGAGGTCATTCGACTAAGATAAGCAATTGGACAGAGCAAGCCGGCTGATTTCACCATGTTCAACAACTTCTGCTGGGAAAATGCAGTCAGGGCTATTAATGTTCCCTGCATTTATAAACTGATTTAGTACTTGCTAATTATCATGAGAGTAACAAGGAAACTGGGAATAAGGAATTGTGAATGAGCAGTAATAATATTCAGCACTTTTTACCTGTGAATGTCCAACATAATGCAGCTTCTGTTCACCAGATTGATTGTACACATATTGGACTATTTCTGGAAGATCATATTCCATCAGCTCATCCCATGACCAATCCCAATATGCCTAGAAAATTATTGATGCATCAAACTAGACAATTTGATATAATCTCACATGTCTATATATATTCCTAATAGATCACCCTATTCAGTAACAAAATTTGACAATGAAAGAGTGCAGGTTTTTGGCAATGGAAAAGAGAGATTACCGAGTCATTAAAGCTTAGTGTCATATGGCCGAGGCTATATTTGGTGCCACGGGAGTTGGCAACCCAAACATCAAAACCACTGTCTGCTAAAATGAATGCCAAGGATTGATCTGGAGGATTAAGCAGCCATGTGACTCCATCCTACATCCCAAACAAAAACAAAAAGATGGTGAAGAAAATAGTAATCCCTCCATCCCACAAAATATAGTGCCTGTTTTCCATTTTGGGTGTCCCAAAATGTTGTGCCTGTTTTCCATTTTGGGTGTCCCAAAATGTTGTGCCTGTTTTCCATTTTGTTTATACCTAGAAAATAGCGTGGTCCTATCATTAATGTTTCTATCATGAAAATGTTGTCCCATAATTTATTAGTTTTTGTCTTTTTGTTTAAAAAATACGGAGTAAAATAAATTGTGTACTTTTCTACTAAAACAATAACATTAATAGTTCATCATGTTATTTTTCAAGTTTCTTAATTCCCGTGAAAAAAGGTCAAACGGGCACTATATTATGGGACGGAGGGAGTATACGTTACGTGACTATAGATTTCAGAGAAACAGTGTATAATACTAACCATTAAAACACCATGCTGCAAAAGCACTGGTGGCTTGCTGTCTTCAAGTGTATAGTTTGTCAAGCCTGTTGGAATTCGTTGCAAGCTGAGAATATAACCATCTTTTGTTGTCACCTGAATCTCTCCAACAACAGCATTTTAGTTAACCAACTAAGATTAAAGAGATACAGACAAAAAAAAACGGTTTAATTTAAGAAGAAGAGTGTGCAGATTAACTGTGTGCTCCTCGCAGACATAGCCGCGTGACTCCACCAACAATTTACAGATGCCTTCATCAGAAGTTAATTGACCACGAGTCTGTGTGGAAATCAGCCTTGTTTTAACTCCAATTATTTCATGAAAGAAGAAGAATACTAGCACAACTGAGCTCAGAATTCCAGTCATTTTCATAAACATAAAGAATGCTTCCTATTCAGTTCACTACTGAAACAGACTCTTGTATTTCTGGTAAGAAAGCTATAAACTATAGCAAGAGAATCCAGCATGTGATACATAAAACAATATGGAACTTTTGTCTATAAGTGAAATGGTGGACCAAGTTTCTTAACCAAAACAAATATGGCACATAGTATTACAAAAGTTTGGATGATTGATTTCTTGTTCTATGAACCATGTAAAATGGGAAACAGACTTCTGAACATTTATTCACCTGAAACCTAAATATTAGCCGCACATAAAATCGAAAATGGTCAAAGTGAACAATGGATCTCATGGTGTTACATTCACCATTATACTCTTTTGTTGGAGATATTCCTTGAGAGGAGTAAAAACACAACTAAGGCCAATAAAAGCTGTGCGAAAATGAGAAGACGAAGAGGATACAAATTACAAAGAGCAAAAGATACATTCAAATAGTAGGTACAATTTTTTATATATGCATTATTCCTTGATTCAATGAAAAATTTGTATAGGCCTATGTGTAAGACCTATACATACAATTCTTAGCATGAATTTCGTACTTCTATACTAGGGGCTGCTGCTGCTCTATCTTTTGATTCTTTTTGTAATGCTTCCGAACTTTTAACTGAATCTTTAGACGATTTGTTTCTCAGTAATGGTATTCTAATGGACTGGAGATTTGGCCTTTTTAAGAAATGCAATCTCCATCTTCTGGGTTTGACCTGTCCTAGTAACTTCATCTGCTCCCTCCTGAATTTTCTGTTTGTGTACCATTTTCCACCTCGCCATCCCAAGGCATACCTGCATCAGCAAAAGAGTCATAAGAAACTTGCCCGAATGTCAAGCAAAGCAACACATAAATTATTAGCCTTATGATTAAAGGTAGAGAAAAGTTTGTGAAGGTGTCTAGAGGCTACCTTATAAATTATACTCCTTATTTTCCAGTTTTATTAGAAGTACGAGTGGAGATAAGAATAGTAATAAAATGTCATCAATACTAAGTATTCGCTATTGACAGAAGAATACACATAGGATCAACTATGACTTATCGAACATACGAGGCCAATCGAAAGGATATGCCATTTTTCATGAAATACGCAGATGAAAGTGTTTTATATAATGATACGAGAGAACAAACCAAAATTTATAAATTTGGAATTTATGAGTTTTAAGTTGATCTCAAACAAATTGGGCTGCATGAATAAAATAATAACTTCATAGGAGATAGGTCGATAGGGATGCCTTCAGATACAGTTACGCGTTCAGTACTAAGGAGAATATCATAAACCAAAAAAGATATAGCAGGTAAACTCAGGATAATTGATACAGAACTTATTAAGGAGAAATGAATTTGCCAGAATCTCTCTGTGAGAAGAAGATTTTTGTATTGATATTATGGTAGTTGGGCTTTAGAGTTCTAGACCAGTGTTCTCTAACAATTGTTTTTGTGGAATCTTTCCTTCAAAATGCTAGCTCAGATTCATATTCTTTAGTTTCATTGTTTCGATTTGGTATTAATTCCATTACTCCGTATAATTCTTAAAAGTATTTATTTATATCTTTTATCATAACAAACATACAAACAAAAAGATTTGTCTCAAAAGTTGCATTGTTGAAATGAACAGGCATCAAGAGAGAGTTTAGTTGTGCCAGTCAAACTCAAAAGGAAACCAACCCGCAATTCTATTTGATTTCCCTTCACACCCAAATTATTTTAACAAAGATCAAAGCAAAAGGTGGCAAAGGTAAAAACTGTTGCATTTGAAAAGCAAACTTAAACGTTTGAAGTACCCCAAATTGAAGGTAAGATGCAAATGACAAGGCTTAGGTGATTCAAACAGCGAAAGAGATAATTATCCAAATGTTTTATTGAGGAGATGAGAGGATAGTTAAACAGATTACAAGAAAGAAAAGTTAGACAGTAAAAGTTGGAGGAAGTTATTCAAAAAAGACCTGGCTTATTAAGAAATTATGGGTTACATGATTTAAAGTTGTGGCGCCCTCAAATTCGTGTGGTTCATTCATATTTTAAAAATTAAATAAATAAATAATTTCCATGCAGTTCATTCCATATAGGTGCTCTTCTTAGTCTAGGCATTTCTGTAGGGACTAGGGAGTTTTCCCCCTATGCTGCGCCTACCAACCTTTTTTATCATCTTGTATCCATATACTCTAGGCGCTATTAATTCAGGCTTCTCAGTTTCTAATTTCTAGTAGAGTGTGAGTGTCCTGTACCTATTCCTCCCTCTCCTTAGCCCTCCCTTTTCATTTATTACTAGAATGACTAATGAGTGATATTGGGTAGTAGCATGACTACTGAATATTATGCTAAATTGGTTAGCTTAATTGCTTGCTTCTACTTTCCCTAAATTTTGAATTTTTTCCTTTTTGTAAATGACTTCAGCAAAAGGGGTTATTGGTGCTTTCTGAAAATACTCTCTTGACCTCTGTCCAACTAACAAGTATCTTAGGGTAATAGAGCATAGGTGTGCCAAACTTGGTATGATACAGTTCAGACTTACAGTACAAAAAAATAATTGAGTCCCACGAGATGATAAAGAGATATTGAGTTTCTGTAGAGGAATAAATGAATGCAGAAATCAGGCTAGTAGATATGCAGCACACGCAAAAAATCGTGAATAGAAAAGAAAGAATATGATTTCATAAAAGTGGCTAGAATATGCATATTGTGAAAAGGTTGGTTACCCCTGATTGATAAGTCTCATTGGGAGATAACAACATTCCCTCTTTTTATCTTCGATAAGCCAATAAACACAGGGTCAACAAGGGTTTACACTTGCATGCCGATATTGCACACCCTCCCGGACAAGCCCTCATTCTTCAACACACAATACTAACCCATGTATGTAAAAGCTGATCAGTACGAAGTATATGTTAAACAGGAAAGCTGGAAGTTTTCCTCAAATTAAGAAACAGGCTTCAAGTACTCAAAATGGAGGTTAATGTCACTTTGGATCAACTTAAATTATGAGTTATGACCTTATCATACGAGCTACGTCACATAAAAAAAAAAAAAAAAGAGTCCAGTCTGTTCAACAATGAGAAAATACCCATGATGTGAAAGCAAGAGGTGGTTCAAGGAGACGTATGGATGTTGCTTCGATTTTCCCAACAGTGTTTCTATTTTCTCTCAAAGGCCCAGATAAAATCTCTCTGTTGCCAAGATGATTAACAAATCCCAGCACACCCCTGGTTGGGATGGGTAGGCGCCACAAAGGGCTATCTCAATGAATTCTAATTTCATTCATGGGAAGGTTTCACTCCTGAAAGAAGCATTAGCTCATATTATAAGCTTTTATGTTCTAAGTCATAACTGAATCTTCCATGAGCCCTTGTATAGCCTACCAATCTTTAAGCCCTCACTCCTTTCATATTCGTGTTACCAACTATCTTAGTATAAATTACTTTGGGGTGGGGGGGGGTAACTAGTGTCTGCATATGCATATATATATTTGTATAAGTAACAGAACAAAAGAAAACATGAAAACAAGGAGATAAAAGGTGCAGTAAATTTTCAATTTATCCCAAAGCAATAAAGTAAAAGAAAAAAACTACTGAACACCACCTAAGAAGTAAGAAGACATAAGAGAATGTACCCAATAACAAGAGTCGTCCCTGCAGTGGCAGCACAAGCTGCAGTGCTATAACTTCCTGAACCTACAATCTTCTGAATTTCCTCTCTTTCAATTTGGTAGTTGCTTTTCATCTGCCACAAGGATATCGAATAATTCAAGCCCATTATACGGACAAGAAATGTAACATGAATAGGATATATCATACATAAAGCTCAAGTAGACGCATAAACAGGAAACCATATTTTATCCTATACTTCAGATGCCTATGGAAAAGAAGCCACGGACCACAGAAATAAACCATATCTGTGCAATCCCAACTAGCCAAAACAATCAAATTCAGCCTCATGTGACTAGCCAAAACAGGGTCTGCCTTATTAAACAAGAAATCTGGAACTAATATACCATTTGGCCACTTTCTGGAAGAAAGGGTCAAGATGATGCATACAGCATACTAGAGACTTTCAACAACAATGAATATTTCAAAACATTTAAGCTTCTTCTAAGTACAAGATATGAATATTTTGACAATATATATTAATGCGTCATCCTGTTGCATCTTTCACAAACTTTTTAGGTGCATGAAGTTGTTACTGTTTTAACTTTTAACATAGGCACTTGGGCAGTAATAGACAAACAAAAACAAATGTGTGCGTGTGTATCAACTACATATAAAATTACATACCGCTTGTTCAATTGAATCAAGTCTTCTGTCAACTCTTGTGTCATGAAGGTGACGAAAAGTGTATCCTGCATTATCCAGCAGAATTCAAGGTGAAAACACCGTACTTCTCTGAGTCTAAAAAATAACTACTGTATCCTTTTCATGGTAAGTAAAATAATGTACTCCCTTCGTTCTTGAATGTTAGTCCTCTTTCATATTGGTTTTTTTATTAGTCCCTTTTGGAATCTGTCCTTATTTGTCCAACATTTATTCTCATTATACCCTCATAAATATTTAAATAGCTCACTTGTTTACTCCCAAATAAATCTTTATTCCCATTAAACCCCTCCATCATTTCTGTCTCCTACCCACATGAGTTAGAATCATGTGACAAGTGTACTTATATTAGATTGTCTAATATTCCAAAAGAGACTAACATTCAAGGAGGAAATAGTATTAAAAGTCAATCAGAAAGTACACTAAAAGAGGGTAAGAAATCTTCTTATACAATATACACCAACAACATTCCAAGATGACAATAAGACCCCAAAGGTCCTTGCTCCTCCAACCTCTTTCATCTTATACAAACACAGGAATTTCTCAACACTGTCAAAGATACCAAATCAAAGCCGAAAGAGCACATGATCTCCAGGCTAATATGACTTTTGAGCAAGCACTCCATAACACATATTGACATTATCAATACTATGCACTTACGCAGTATACCCTAACCGTCCCTAACCCCAATCACCACAGTAGCTGTTACAATCATTATATCACTACAGGACAGAAACTCGAGTAAGGCCACCTTTTCTGGATCATAAAATCAGTATCAATATTTTCCAGCAATAAGGCTCAAGCACAAATTAGAATTCCCACACAAGGAAAATGCCAACTACCTGAAACCTACTCGAAGCTACATTTTCCAGCAATAAGGCTCAAGCACAAATTAGAATTCCCACACAAGGAAAATGCCAACTACCTGAAACCTACTCGAAGCTACATTGTTCGAATCGTTATAAATAACAGCTACTATCAAGTTATTGTGGAGCTTAGGCTCTGTTTGGTTGGGTGTAAAACATTCTAAGTGTAAAATGATTTTCATAAAAATTAATTTACAACGGAAAACACAATTCCACAATTAGTTTTCCTTTGTTTGGTTCCATGTAAGAAAAATGATGAAATGAAAGGGGAAGTAAGCAGGTAGTTTTGAAGGGAAATCGGTTTTCCATCAATGGGAATTTTACTCATAGGAAAATGGTTTTACACTCCTTTGCAAGCCAAACAATGTAAAATTGAAAATAGAGCGAAAAATGTTTTCCATGAAAATGTTTGACGCCCTGCCCAAACAGAGCTTTAAGTGTTTCAAAGAATACATTATTCTATTCCCAATTCCTCAAGATGTCATAACCACCAATTTTGTGCAATCAACCAAACAACTTAACAAACTGGCATTAAGCCAACCAACATTAATTTAAAACAAAAATCAAAGAAAATTGCCAATTGCAAAAAAAAAAAAAAGCACCTAAATAGGTAGAAACAACTCACCAAGCCAAGCAGTACCAACTGATGCTATAGAAGTACCAACTGTAAACACCACCCTGTGCCTCTCAAATGTATCCTAAAACCAATCAAACCAAATCAATTTTGCATATTAACAAAATACCCAATTGAAAATGAATAGTACTCAATAATTCCTTTTACCTTGGTTGAATAATAGGTGTCTTCAACAGCGCACCATGAATTTGAAGCTCGTTTTTTCAACTCCGGCATGCCCACCGACCTCCAAACTGAGGATTTAAGTGTTCGAAGTCGCTGCAAATTCTGCATTTATCTATTCAGATCAGCAGCAACGACCACACTCAGATTTTCAAGAGAGAACGGAGGGATGAAAGACCAGAAATTTTCTATTCATCTCTTTCGTTTCTTATTCCGCAAACAACGACAGAAACAGGAGAGAGAACAAACAGCGCGTGTCTGTGAGACCAGTCACACTCACACATCAACTTGATGGTGTGACGAGCGCGAAACCAATAGTGTGCCTCCCCTAAAACTATATATAAAAAAAGTAACAAATCTAAATTTAGAAGTAACATATCTAAACTAAAAAAGTACCTCCTCTAAAATTATATTAAAAAAAAAGTAACATGTCTAAACTATAGAAATAACATACCTAAACTAAAAAACACCTCCCCTAAAACTATTCCGTATAAAAAAAAAAAGTAACATGTCTAAACAATAGAAGTAACATACCTAAACTAAAAAAGTACCTCATCTAAAATTATAAAAAAAAAGTAACAAATCTAAACTATAGAAGTAACATACCTAAACTAAAAAAAATACCTCCTCTAAAATTATTAAAAAAAAAAGTAACATGTCTAAACTATAGAAGTAACATACCTAAACTAAGAAGGTATCTCCCCTAAAACTACTCCGTATAAAAAAAAATAACATGTATAAACTATAGAAGTAACATACCTAAACTAGAAAAAGTATTTCCTCTAAAATTATAAAAAAAAAGTAACATGTCTAAACTATAGAAGTAAGTAAGTAACATACCTAAACTAAAAAAAGTACTTCCTCTAAAATTATATAAAAAAAATAACATGTCTAAATTATAGAAGTAACATACCTAAACTAAGAAGGTATCTCCCCTAAAAGGCTAAAACTACTCCGTATAAAAAAAAGTAACATGTATAAACTATAGAAGTAACATACTTAAACTAAAAAAAGTACCTCCTCTAAAATTATATAAAAAAAAAGTAACATGTCTAAACTATAGAAGTAACATACCTAAATTCGCAAGTGTGAACTGGTCTCACCATCAGTTGATGGTGAGGACAGTCTCATATAAGAATTTGAGTTGGACGAATTAGAGCTGACAAAAGTTGACCAAAACCCATCAACCCAACCCAACCCAATTATAAAGGTTGAGTCAAGCTTTTCAACCATTTAATTAAATGGGTTGGGTCAGTTTGGAATTTCAACCCAAAATTAACCCGCTACCTATATAATTAATTGAGCCCGTATACAAATTTAATGACACCGTCTCCCAAGTTAGCGGAAAAAAGTTTGTGAAATTGCGATTAGATTATTTTGTGGAATTAAAATTGGAATAATTTGTGAAGTAACTACGTTTGTAGTTGGGAAGAGAAAATGCTTATGAAAAAAAGGAGTACAATTAGATATATCATTTCATAATGATGATGATGACGTCGTCTAATCTATGAAAATTGATTGAAAAAGATGAGAATTAAATCAGATGACTGGAAGAGAGGAAAAAGAATATTAGGCAAACAGAATAGAGAACAGTGAAGGGTCGAGCGGAACAGATGAGATGGAGGAGAGCTAGAAAGAGAAGAGAAAAAGAAAAAGAAAATATATTAGACGGAAGAAAATGAAGGGGAACAAAAAAAGAAAAGTAAGAAGAAGGAAAATATGTTGGGATGGGATTTGAACCTTAGAACTTTGGAAACTCAAGATAAAGCTTCTAAAGGGACCTTTCAAATTTTCTTACCTTGTAAATGGTGAATTTCAACCTTTTACTACTCAAATCACTATTCATAAACATAATGTTGGTAAGTTGGTGCATTTTTAAAGGTTAGAGATTATAAATACGGATTTTTCATGAAATACTCTTGAGTTTTTACGAAATTCATCAAATGCCCCTCACAAATGACTTAATACTTAGAGTACCCTTACACTTAACGGACGTTAAGTCTCCGTTAACATGACTTTACTATTTTGCCCTTACTCCATCCCACATTTCAATTTTCATTCTCTATCTTCTCCTTTTACGTAACAAACTCCCAAACTCTCTCACTTTCTCTCTCATCAACAACTATGGCACCAGGTTGAGAAGAAGCTCGCCCAAAAGAAGCCCGCGGAGGAGAATGTCGTCGCCGCCGAGAAAGATCCGGCTGAGAAGAAGCCAAAGACCGAAGAAGAAGAAGAAGAAGAAGAAGAAGGGAAGAGAAGAATGCCGCCGCCGTCGAGAAAGATCCGGCTGAGAAGAAGCCAAAGGCCGACAAGAAGAAGAAGAAGGGAGGAGAAGAGGTCACCGCCGAGAAAGCTTGCCGAGAAGAATCCCGCCGTAGGAGACTAGAAGAGCGTCGATACTTACAAGATCTACATCTTCAAGGTTCTCAAGCATAGATTGGAAATTTCAATTGGGTATTTTCCCAACATAGATTGAAATTTTCAATTGGGTATTTTGGAAACCAATTTATTGGTTTAATCTGTTAAACGTTGTTGTCTTGTGAGGTAAATTAATCAAAAAATCGCATGTTTCATTGAATTAACTCTGTTTTTGTTATTGGGTTTGCTTTAATATTATTGAACTTTCAATTGGGTTACAATTTAATTTGTTAGGATTTGATCGAACATTATGAATTGATTAATGTCCAAATGTAGTTAGAACTTTTACTCCCAGTTATCTCCTTATTGAAGCTTTGTGAAAGCATTACAAAATCCAACAATTGCTTTGTTTGAGTTTTTTTGGGATATGATTTTGATTTTCTTTCCCAGCAAAACGTGATAAAATGGACAACAATGGATTAAAGAAAAAAAAGACAAAGGTGTTCGTTGTTTAGTGCACTAAACCTCATTAGAACATTCATATTTATAGTATTCGCTGTTTGTCTCTGCCATTTTCACCATGACCTGTTTGAGGATGTCACTTTCTTTGTGGGTAACTGGTGAATCCATTCTCAGGACAACGTTGTGTTTTAGGTGAGCCACAAGGTCGTGTTGCTAATTCTCAGTAATAAGACTCTGGCTATCCTCATTGATGCTCATTTTGATGAACTCTGACAAAGTTGTAGTCCTATAACAAGAGCATGAGAAAGCTGCATCAGCAACACTCAGTAAAAAAAAAGAGTCGTGTTCCTGGTTTTGTAGGCTGTGACATGCTTGCAGCCTAACCTCAAGATCCTACGATATTTTACTAGTAAATCTCCAAATTATTGATGTTTCATCTGATCGTAAAGCCAAAATCTAGAGTTGAGCATCAAAATGGGTTATTTAAAGTTATGGGTATTTAATGAATTAAGTTTAAGAAAAGGGGTATTTAGTGAAATAGTATTAAAATAGGGGTATTTGGTGAATTTGAAACTAGGCTAACGGAGGACTAACGGCGCGTCATTAGTAAGGGTACTCTGGGTATTAAGTCATTTGTGAGGGGCATTTGGTGAATTTCTGAAAGTCGAGGGGCATTTGGTGAATTTCGTAAAAATTCGGGGGTATTTCATGAAAAATCCGTTATAAATATGAAAAACTTTTACTTACGCCTAACAACCGCAAGTACCTATACTTTTCTCTCAATATCAATCTTCTCTACCTCTTTTTCTTGACAAAAAAGAAAGAGGTTATCAATCAGTTAATGCTTTGTTCGCAAGAATAATGGGGACGATGTTCGGTGGCCACTCTTCCATCCATATCGATACTTCCTCGAAGTTGAGGGAAGCTTTGGTGATGGAATGAGCCACCTTATTACATGATCTTCTAGAGAAATTAAAAGTGTAAATATTAAATAATTTCACCAAAGCTAAAAGATCATTAACAATTACTTGAAAATCTTCTCCACCTCATCTTAAAGATTATCAATCTAGATTTGTTCTCTTTGAACATGTTCTCTACATATACAAATAAAGCATTGGATCTATCGTCATTTCTTAACATAACAATGAGGAAGATGAGAAAAAAAAATTATCTCTTTTAATATGGTCCTTCTTATTTTGAGTGCCTCCTCTTCTTAGACATAGATGACCAATTTTACCCACCCGACTTTCTTTCATTTATTAAAAATTATTATTACTAAATTATTTCACCAATTATTCAATATCTTAACACTTCTAAAGCTACAAATTTCATCTACTATTCCGACAATAATTGACTTTCGATTTTACCTATATTTTACTCCTCCATTTTTCTGTCTTTTCCTTAGACAGTGCGCAGACGTTTAAACCCTATGCTGTAGACACCTACTTTTGTCCCTGTTCCCGCAAGGGAAAGGTTCGATGATGAAAGCATAAAAACTCCACTTGACAACGTATCTCCTATAAAATAAACGAATCTCGATTCCCCATTTCATTTCACCCGAAACCTGCTATTTATGGAAACCTGCTAAAAATAGTAACTGCCGTAAAAGGTAGCTTCTAAAAGTGGCAAATCATAAAAGATAGAAACCTGTCAGAATTAGGTGTTGCATTCCAACATAAATCCTAAATGAGATAGAAAACTGTGAGAATCCTATTCCTAATAGGATTCGGAAATAAGAGTTACGTATTAATTAAAATCCTAACGAGCCTAGAGTTCGTAACGGGCCCAGACGCATTCCGTCACAAAATTGATACGCGCTAAAAGACTCGAATTAATCTCGAACTCTACGGATATTAGGAATCCGAATCTGACTAAACAAAACTGCCCAGACCCTATTTTCAACGCCTGGCTCTGGGCGCCGAAATCTTCGGCGCCCAGGCCTGGGCGCTGAAAATACCTGGGTACGTCTCTTTTCCTAATTCTTTGTGGATTAGAACTCTGCAATTCTATCTTTCCACGAACTCTTCCCTATAAATAGACCCCTAGTTTCGACGTGAAACAACACACAACAACACATAATATATTCTGAGTATTGACTCTAAACCCCTTAGCCTAAGCCTCTCGCTGCGAAACTGTTCACGCGTTCTGTCGCAATCGATCCATAAATCGAACAGAACGTATCCTGTCCTATAATTGAAATTCGTTAAATAAAAAGGAGAAATAGCAAAGTCAAAGTGGTTAGTTTTCTGAGAATCGTGACGCACCTCTCAAGGGTGCGTCGTAATGTGTCCCTTTTCGATGATTTAACTTCTTTCCTCGCCCTTTTTATGAACTGTTAAACTAACCTAATATGATTGTTCTATCACGCCTAACAAATATAATATTTTTGGGAAATCGGATTATCATGCTAGGTCCCTTAATGCTATTTAAATCAGATAATCACGATCGAATTAGTATTATATGTTGCATATTGCTAAAATCAATTCAGATTAGTTTAATAGTTAACGCATGTCCCTTCAATTATTTATGCTGAGCTAGTAAGGATATCCTGCCTCTAGCGTTATCGACGAGCGAATTACTCCTCTCGGTAGTTACAGTCCCCCGAACCCTCAATCTCTACCTTGCGGGTGTATATTGAGAGATCCCCACACCAGGGATCACAAGGGAACCTACGGCAGTCGTGGTCAAACATAATTGCACTCCCTTTATGTCACGATAACCGGGTTTTGTCAGTTTTTCTCATTATCGTTAAAAACTGAATGGCGACTCCTATATTACTAGTCAATTGGGTGTATACTCACAGGAAATCCAATTACACTTGATTGAATAAAAAGAATCGTCACACCCACGAGGGACAAGGTCACGCATTAGCCTCGCGCTTTTTCGACCCCCTCACAGTGGCGACTCCACTGGGGATAGTGAAGGAAATACTCGTGCTTGTAGGTAATCAAAATAGCCGAAGGGTGAAACGATCCTACCCCGCGTTTATTTCCCCATCAAGTTGGGACAACCTGAAAATCAGCATATTAATGTGAACGGGCAGAACCGCATAACGAATCTCGGCTCCCTCGGGAGTTGGGACTAAGGATACCTTTTTTCTCCAATAGGGGGGTGCATACGCTGCGCATGTTTCCCACTCGGTACTTGTGCAGGTAGTACACCTATCCCGAACCTAATCGCTCGCCCATTAGGTCCCTCTCGCCTGCATGCCCCCTTGACTTGCACTTGCGGGTTGGCCTCTTGAGCGAAATTCGTCTGTTGAAGACACTACCTCGACCGGGGCATGTGTTGGATCTACGATAGAAGCGGTACCAAGCCAGGCGCAAATAAACTACCCATAGAAGCCTATCATAAACTACGTGGCATATTTAATTTTCAAATCCATGTTTGTAATGTAGTTATGTGAATCAAAATATGTGATTGTGTGTGACAAACTATCCTAGAAAACCAACGACCTTAAAAATTTCCCAAACATTCATAGACTAATTTGCCAAAGAGTTATACCAAAATACGTGTTCCGCAAGCCCGAACGATCGCCACAAAAACAAGCGACGCTCGGGATGGCCTGTAACGAATCCCACAAACGCTGCACAACGCGTAAAGGACGTTATTAGGCAAGCACGCAAAATTAAGTCGCATAAAACAAAAGAATATACGCGAACAGAAAACGAGTACCAGTCAGGGACGCATTTTCAGCGCCCCTGGCTGGGCGCCAATATTTCTCACGCCCACTGCTGGGCGCTGAAGTTGCTGCCTGGCCTTTTGGTCAGGCACAGCAGCCTCGGTGCCCACGCATGAAGAAAATACGTAGCAAAAAAAAAAAAAAAACTTTTCGTAAAAATAATTGCTACGAGGGCGTATGAAAAAGCACTCGATTCTAAAAGCGACTTGTAAAAAATAAATAACTCTTTGTGTCGTTGTTAGGCCTCCTACGACGACGATTTTCGGCACCAAAGCCGAGCATGCTAATTAAACCTTGAATGTCACATGGGCGAAGTATTCAAAAAATAAATGTTCAAAAAAATAAATGTTCAAATAAATCCGAGTCTAGACTAGGCTATGCCAAAATACAATCCAAATCCTAAGTCTTAGTTGTCTTATCCATAGAATCGGTCCTAATGCTTGGTGTCGTTCTGCAAGTTAAAAGGTTAAACCATATTGAGTCTCCCTTCCTAACATTTAAATCAATAAGCACCCATATGTAATTGTCATCCCTTGCTAAGAATCCACGGCCTCAATACTCTCTCACCAATAAAAAGAATATACTATAGTATTTGCAAAATGGAAACAGTCACATTCTGGAAATCATCCCCCATAGTCGCACAACCCCAAAGTGAACCTAAGGTGTCAATACCATTGGCAAGAAAAATTAATGGCCTCAAGGCTTATAATCACATTGGGTCACGACTATCATAGTCCTCTCGAGTCACTCACTCCTTGAAATACTGTTAAGTACGGACTAAAAGATTTTCCATGAATGCAACATGACCAACCATGAAAATACCCAAATCGGCATACCAATAGGGCTACCATTGGGGTAAAGCAATACACACTAAGAGAGAAGCCGCACTAATGATTCTAGTCTTGCAAAAATAAAAATTCGATCTCCCCAATTAACTACCTTGCCAACATTAAACAAAATGGCGCATGACAAATGAACACCAAAGGGTTAAAATCTAAAGTGTCAACCAACGAAAGTTATGGTCCAATTAGCCTAAGTCTGAGAGTTTCTTGGTCAAGTATTATAGGCTTACGCCGCGTCATTATTTTGAGTCTAGGCCACCTCCTTGTATTCTTACACGGGTTATAATCAGAAAATTAATAAAAGTTCGAGTCTAAATCACGACTTCCAATTAAATCCCAGAAACTGGAGTCTGAAAAGAATAAAAAATATTTTCGATGTAATTCTTTCGTTAAATTTCAATAAGGTAAAAACAACATTTTGAATCTACGCTATTTGCACCTTTTAAGAAACGACTAAATACGCTTGCAAAGTAAGACAATTTAAAAGGTCCACCCTAGGCCTACTAAAGCTAAAAGTCCACCCTAGGCCCACTAAAATTAAAGGTCCACTATAGGCCTACCAAACGAGGCTCACTCAGTGTCGCCTCGTGACTCAAAGACCACAACCATCTACCTTTTAGCCCAAATTAAAAATTGAAGAATTTATGTTGGGGAGGAATCCCAAGAAAAAAGAAAGAAAAAATAGAAAGAGAAAAGGGAGAGCGAAAAGAGCAAGCCAGGAAATACTTATCCCGTAGTGCAACGTTTACCTAAGTAAACGAAGGAAAAGAATTGAGTCAACCAATCCAAATCATAAAATGCTACGATGTCTACCCTTTCCAATCCTTATGCTCTTAGACGCGTTCGCTCTGGGGTCCCTGTTCAGCTCATTTTAACCTATCCATGTTCTCATTGCCATGACCCAAGAAACCATTACCTCGACTCTTGTTCTTGAACTCGTTGTCAACCGCAAACCACGCACGGCCATTGACACGTGCGTCATGCCCATCATTTCCAAAGTCCAAACCTGTTCTTACACCATCATTAGCATAATGACTATATAACTTGTGTGGACACATCCTGTTGATATACCCTTGAGCCGTCCCCATGCTACTCATTGACCTTGGTTGATTTAAACTCATGACACTAGCTTGAGGCTGCAAATTGTGAGTCCTAACAGATATAATCCTCATGCTTGACCAATACCTATACAAATTATCCTATCTCATTCAACCCATTTTTCAAACCGTCTTGAGTCACGAGTAAAAAAAAAGAAGACAAATGAAGAGTACATTCTACGCTTAACGTAAAAATAAAAAATGTGAATAATAAAAAAGAAACTTTGCAAAACGCCTCTAAAGTTAGTCTAAAAAGAAAAGAAGCATTTAGCGCACCAAAACCAATATCCGCCCAGAAACCATTTTCAGCGCCCGGAGCTGGGCGCCGAAATCTTTAGCGCCCATGCCTGGGCGCCGAATCTCTCTGCTTGCTAAAAAATTTGTCCAGAAGTGCTCGTCATTTTATCCGCACATGCACGGAAAAATAACGAACACTTGGAGGGGTACAACACGTATTCAGGTATACGTACCAAAAAAAAAAAACACATGAAAAGAAAATACATGTACTCAAAAAAAATATAAAATAAATTTTTGGCTTACGGCAAGGCAGCAGATTAAAATAATAATAAACTTCACTTATTCTACCATTTCAAATAATATGTTTCCACCTCAGAACGTACTTGTTTAAAATCGGCATTCTAAAAAACCATTTTCTAGGCTAAGAACTACGCAAGACCTGATTCCAAATTAAATCTATTTAAGGCGGATACGTAGGCAATCCATGATTCGGTCCAACCAATTTGCAAAAATATTAAAGCCTATAGAATAACAAGAATAAAAATAGAAGTCCCTTATTGAAATTTAATTACTTGCAACCCAAGTCGAAAGAAAAATTTAAGTCAAAGGAAGAATCCAAGTCACCAAGATGCCAAAATTAATGAGCACACATCGAAAAATAATAAAGGCACGTACCCTTTCCAGAAGGAGCACTCACACTCCTAGGCACTTAGCCAAGACTCAAAAAGATCGCTTTGCCTCAATTGAATGGGGGCTAGCGCAAGCGTCCATGACCTCTAAAGTACTCGACTTGACCCTCCCTAAAGCAAACTAACTCACTTAAAGACTTTCTTTCACCACTAGACATAGTCGCTCACTTAAAGACCTTATTTCACCACTAGACACAGTCATGATCGCCAACAAGTAGTAAGGGTAGTAAGCTTGCAATAAAGAGGATTGTTCTACGACATTGCCCCATCGTTCCTTCGAACTCAGGGCACCCGTTCATGGTAATTCAAATGCTTGCGAATCCCCTTTGAAAAAAATCAGACATTGTCAATAGGACTTGGCACTTAACCAAGGCTCACCCTACTCAGACATATGAAACAGGCATCTAAAATCGAAATCTGAAAGCATCCTTAATGGGAAGACATAATAGCAATTGGGGACTAAAAATTGAAATGAAAGAGCTAGGGAAAGAACTAAATATACCTTGACCTTTTGTGTGCAGACATACACCAAGTAAATCTAAGTCAATTTGACAACGGTTTATATTCCCGCAATTCTGGAAAAGATGGCCCTAAAAGCCTAAAGCATATGCCAAACGGGCACAAGTAATATCTTGACGCCAGCACCCTGGCTTCCAGCAAATCCTTAGACAGCATTCCAAAAATCGTAACAGTATTTTGATTCACTCATGTAATCCTGTATGAACCCTTCTATAAGTCAACCTACTTAGGACACCTCGGATTGTACACAGTAGGACTCGGATTTTAAATAATTTTCAAATGATTTTCAAAGGCTTCCTCGAACATAATAAAGTGTCGTTGGTTTAAGCTAAGTATGCGTTTATCTCAATGTTGCAAACGAGTCAAAAGATTTCTAAATACGATTATGGGTAAAGAAAGGCACCTAGCTTTTGGTCAAGGCACACTTCAACATGTGACTACCTTGACCATGGCAATGTCGCACAATACGACATTTACAAGAGAAGTAGCAAAATCACTACTCGAACATACCTCGCACTAAACGAGTCTGGTTCAAACTATTCATGATCCATGTCACCATGAAACCATGAAACCATAAAAACGTATGCCAAGCATTATAGCACCAAGCCAATCCCGTAACTACAATTGGAGGCTTGAGAAAAACACTCTAAAAATGCTCGAAATGATGGTTTTATCGCAAATTCTCGATGCTAATGCTATACATACATCATAGGGGCACAATCCTAAGCTTTAATCGTGTAAAATGAACCTTAGAATGGCTACAACCCCTCCCAAATTCTAAGCACTACTTAGAATATATAAAGTCACCCCACTAACAAGGGTAACTGAAAATCGCGAGTCACTCCGATCAAACCACTGCACATAACGCTCGCCCTATAAAGCGCCCGTTACACAGTCTACATCGTTCCAAAGCAAAAGCGAAAGAAAAAAATACTGTCAAAATTCTGCCCAGAAATCATTTTCAACGCCCAGGGCTGGGCGCCGATATCTTTAACGCCCCAGCCTGGGCGCTGAATCTTTCTGCTAGCCAAGTTTTACCCAGATATAAAAATAAGAAAGAAACACCTATGAATCCTCGCATCGAACGAAGTAATAAGCCGTGCAAACCCACGCAGAAGGTGCTACACTTATTCGAGCACCTGAACAAGGCATGATGAAATACTCCAAATAATGATATCCCAACACTTGGAGGAATGTTCTAAGACACGCCGTTAGGCCACACAAGCCTGCGTTGCACCATAATCCCACAGTACAAGTCTAAAAAAGGGTAAGGCACATTCCACTAATGCAAGCACGACCAAGAGTAAGAGGCAAAGACTACTTATCGCCCAAATGCAAGCCACACGACTTCTACATTAAGGATTAAAGGTAGCAAAACATTACCTACCACGGAAGGGATAGCTCGCACCTACACGAGCGAAACTCCAAGGCATCTTTCTCGAAAGAACCTACAAAATCGTACGCCAAAAGGAAGCATCCCAACATGCATACTTGGGGGCTCCAAGCTACGAAACAACCATAACAAATAAAAAATCTCGAAGAAAATGTTTGAACAATCGAAAGGGCACGATGTTTGAGCCCACTTCATGAATGGACCTGACCCCTATCAAGCTTCTAAGCAAACTATTCAAAATCAGTCATTGCTCAAAAAAATGATTCAAGCAAACTGACTAATGGACCGCACACAACGGCCATTCTATGGACGCTCGTTCGCACATACATATCATCATTCTGAGTATCGAACATTCACGAACGCGTTCAAAAGGAAAAATATACAACAACAAGAGTGGTCAAAGTCTTACGCCTCAAGGTATGTTCCTCGGGCCATATAGACTCGCCCAACTATTGCAATAACTGTACGCCTTAAGAGCAACAGTTCCTTAAAATAAATCGCCCCAAAGCGACAAGCACCATAGTCCACCAATCGGCTACGGCTTCTCAAGAAAATCATCACGTTCTAAAAAAAAAAAAAAAAAAAAAGAAGAGAGAAACATAGAACTTCCAAGTGAAATAAGCGAATGAACAAGAGGCCAACTATGTCATCAAAAGACCAGCCCAAACAACACTTTCAACTCCCCACCTGGGCGTGAATTATTTCAACGCCCAGGCCTGGGCGCCGAAAATGAACCCAGGCTCAAAAAAAAGGCCCTAACTTCTATTGGGCCCTGCCGCATCCATTCGACTCGAAAATTGCCGGTTTCTTTACTGGAAGTCGCACCTCACGGCTTTGTTAAGAGTAGCACGCCACTACAAAGATCGCTCGCACTTACAAGCACAATCCCAAACACGATCAAGGACATTACAGAATGCGTATCCCCAGGGAACCTCTTTGACAAGAAATGACCGTCAAGCACGAGTGCTTGAGGGCTCGAAAGAAAACATTGAGTATACAAAGTTAAAAACAATATTCCCAGACTACGCTGTACGAAGTCCCGTGTTTGGATAAACTCAAAATATAAAACCGGATTACGACCTCAAGACAAAGGTCACCGTTGATACTTATACATAGTCCCCTAATCAAGGACCCAAGTAGTGGCAAAATTGAGCCGCAAAGACTACCTCAAAACCATGAAAGGTGATGACCACGAGACTATGGTCCATCTAAACACATTGTCAACCCACATTCAGGTTGCAAATAAATCCGAGCATCCCTCGGAAGAATTCGCTCTTATAAGAATGAATAAAAAGAAATTCTCAAAAGAAATCACAAGAAAAAAATGAAATAGGAACTTGCCCACCTCAATTGGGCAAGATCGCGGCACACGAATCCCAAATCGAAAAGACGAATTCAGGTTCGCTCACCTCCAGCGAGCGGGGCGTCCACCCTTAGCGGACAAGGGCTCGCCCACCTTCAGCGGGCGGGGTCTGCGTCACTAGCCGCGCAGGTCCTCAGTTTTCGAAAAATAAAGTCTTCAAATTTAAAATAGGCTCGCCATCTTCAGCCGGCGGGGTCTATGGCGCAAACCACGTAGGTCCTTATTTTCAAAAAAAAAGAAAATAAAATTTCAAAACAGATTCGTCCACTTCTATCGGACGGGGCGTCCACCCTCAGCGGACAGGTTCGCCATCTTCAGCCGGCGGGGTCTACGTCACAAACCGCGTAGGTCCTTATTTTCAAAAACATCAAAACAGATTCGTCCACTTCTATCGGACGGGGGGTCCACCCTCAGCGGACATGCTCGCCCACCTTCAGCGGGCGGGGTTGATGAGTCATATTTGTATAGGGTATTTTAGGCGCATTTAGGTTGCATTATTAGGCATTTATATCATTTTAGTTGCATTTAGGATCACATTTGCATAAGTTATCGTTGTCGTACTCTATTACGCCCCGTTTGTGTTTTCTTAATGTTTCAGGTGATTTTACGGTCATTTGGATGCTTTCGGAGTGTTATGAGTTGATTTGGATGATGAACGGATGGAATGTTGACTCGAGGATCATTGCATATCTCTAGGGATAATTTTGAGTCAATAACGAAGCTAAACGCTATTTTTCTAAGCATCAAAACGGACAAGCGTTCACTCTTTTGATGATATCTCAAGTTCTACATGTCGGAATGAGGCGATTTTTATTGGCCTAGAAAGTAGACTTCAAGAGCTTTCCAACGACAGGTCACACGTCCTTATAGGCATTGTAGAACAAGAGTTATGACATAAACAAGATGGCTCGACTATCCGATTCGCCCGAAGCCCAAAACGATGGCCCAATCTTCCCCTTGGGCGCGAAAACCAGCGACCCACCAGCGGGCCCGCTGGTTTCTCCGCCCAGCTACTTCCATGCGGGTTCGTTGCGTCGTTTCTCGTGATTGTTCAATTAAATGATAACTTATGTAATTATTATTATATTCCTATTTTGTTTAGAATTTAAGAAAGACTAAAATACCTCAAGGGAATGAATGTATTCCCTTATGCTTTTATTTTCTTTTACGTTTTTACAATTCCTTAGAACGCTTTTCACGTTATTTTCTATTCTCTCGTTTTCCATTGTTGAACCCTAGTTTTTCCATAATTCAATTCATAAATCTAAGGTACTTTTCATAATTTCTTTTGCTTTAATTCTTTCTTATTATTTTCGTTTCTTAGATTAATTCGTCCTTTGATTATGAATCTCGTTTTTATTATTTATTTCATGCTTGTTAATTCAATTATGAGCGAGTAGTTTTATTCTAGGGCTAAGTAAGGGAAGCCATGTTTATACCATGATTGTTATGCATTAAAGTTTGTTAATTTCTAGATTATGCTTGAGTAATTCCAATTGATTTGTTTTAATTATTGATTCATGTTATTGGCCATTTTCATGGATTGAATATCTAGCTAATAGGAATTAGAATCGAAAGATCGTATTTTTAGAGGCTTAGTACAATTGGCAATTCTGATTATGTTAGCGACCGTACTGCATATGTTGGATTGAAAGTGTTAAGACCCGACTGTAGGATTAACATGTACTTTAATTACTCGGCCTAGTTTATTCGTTGTCGAATTGAATTGTGTTATTGGATTGGTATAAGCATGGTGAACCGAACAGACGCCCTAGACCTTTAATTCATTGATAAATTACGCATTTTTATTATTGTTTTAGCTTTAGTAGTTAATACTCAAACTCAACTTTCGTTATTGAAATAGTTCGTATAATTGGGCAAAAACTAATAGAACTTGTCTCCCTATGGGATCGACCCGTATTTGCTAAGTATCTGCTAACAACAGACACCGTGCACTTGCGGTATCACTTTTTAATCTATCAAGTTTTTGGCGCCGTTGCCGGGGAGACGGCTAGATTCTATTAGTTTTAGTTTGATTATTTGAACTGTTTCCATCGTCTCATTGGAACTTTTAGTTCCAATTGAGGCAAATTTCACTGCGTTTTCTTGTCTGTTGTTTATGCCCAGGTCTGCTAGAACGGGTACCTTAGTTCCACCCGATCCCGATCTTGGTAAGACTCTTCGACAACTCAAAAAGAAACAACAAAACAAGAAGCAGTCAGGGGTTCAAGACTCACAAACTCCACCGAGTCACACGATGTCTAAATCCTTGAAATCATATGGGGTTCCTTCCTCGAGCAGTGTTCCGACTGGGCTCACAATGCCAACTATTGAGGCAATCAACTTTGAGATCAAGCCCGCTCTAATCTCTATGGTCTCACAAAATCAATATGGTGGCCATCCATCTGAGGAACCCACCAACCATCTGCAGAGGTTCAACCAACTATGTGGCACTATCAAGCATCAAGGGGTCACTCAAGACCAATTGAAAGTAATGTTGTTTGGTTTTAGCCTTCGTGACAAGGCACAAATATGGTTGAACGATGTCAAGGAGACAGAGTGGAGTGCTATTTCACAAGCCTTTCTCGAAGAATTCTTTCCACCCACAAAGACTGCTGAAATAAGGCATAAGCTAACTACATTCACTCAAGAACCTGGTGAATCACTTCGAGAAGCCTGGGATAGATTCAAGGCTTTGCAGCGGTCGTGTCCGCATCACAATATTGAAAAATGGTTCTTGGTTCAGATTTTCTACCATGGTTTGCAAGATGAAACAAAGAACACGGTTGATTCTGCTGCTGGGGGTGTTTTTCTTGACAAAGAAGTGGATGCAGGTTATGATTTTCTTGCCAACTTAGCTGCCAACCATTACAGCACCACCAGATCCACATCTAAGAAGGGAAAATTGGATCTCGATGCTTATGCTCTATTGTCCTCACAAGTGACAGCCTTGAACCTGAAGATCGATTCTTTGAAGGCTCCTCAGTCTAGTACACCCCCAATGAGTATCAATGCTATGTCCAGTGTAGCTCCGGTAACAACTTCTTACTGCGAAGTATGTGGAATCCAAGGTCACTTTGGTCATGAGTGCTCTTATAGTCTGCAGGATACCACGCGAATGGAGCAAGTGAATGCTTTTCAACAGAGGCAACCCGATGACCCATATTCCAACTCGTACAATCCAGGTTGGAGGAATCATCCAAATTTCTCATATCGAAGCAACAATGCTCAAAATCCTCAACCCCAGCAACAATGGTCACAACCACAGTTCCATCCACCTCAGGCACATGTTGCTAGGCCTCCATTTCCACAAGGAGCCTCACATAATGCTCCCCCGGGGTTTAATAGACCCCCGCACCAAGGCTATCAGCAACAACCTCCGCAGAGCAATGCCACTCCAGAGCCTAACATGAGTGATTTGTATAAGCTCATAGCGAATATGCAGAAGACCTCAGAGATTGCTCAAAAGAACCACGATGAAAGCATAAAGGAGTTGAAGAATCAAAATAGAATGTTGGAGAACCAAGTTGCTCAACTCGCTGATACTTTTTCAAAAAGGCAACCGGGAAAACTTCCAGGGCAGTCTACTTCATCTCAAGATCACACTAGAGAGAGTGCTTGTGCCATAGTTCTTCGGAGTAGTACTACATATGATGCCCCCTTGGTACCTACTGATTTTATAGATATTGAAAAGGGGAGAGATGAGGCTAGAAGGACTAAGGAAAGAGTCAAGGAGAAGGCTATTGATGATTCTCGCCCTTTTGTTCCTCGATTGCCATTTCCACATCGACAATATAACTCAAAGGGTGATCATCAGTCTGGTGAAGAGGCACATGTTGAAATTAAGACTGTGGATGTAGGGGTTGAAACCCCGGGTGTTGAGGATGAAATAGAGGAGAATAAGAGCGGCAAGGAGAAGGTTACTGATTCTCCCCCTTTTGCACCTACACTACCATTTCCTCACCGAATGCAGAAAGCAAAGGTTGATCAACAGTTCGGTAAGTTCTTGGCTATGGTCAAAAATCTCGAGGTAACGATTCCTTTCATTGATTTAATATCTCAGATTCCTATGTATGCAAAATATTTAAAGGAATTAATCACTAAGAAAAGGGATCTTGGTGGTGTAGAGAGAGTGGCTCTAACTGAGGAGTGTAGTGCTATGTTACAAAACAAGTCTCCTCCTAAACTAAAGGACCCCGGTAGTTTCTCCATCCCTTGTCATATAGGTGCTTTATTCATTGATAAGGCTCTATGTGATTTAGGTGCTAGTGTGTCCGTCATTCCCCTCTCTATTTATAAAAAGTTGAACATGGGAGAATTGAAATGTACCACCATTACTCTGCAAATGGCCGACCATTCTATTAAATACCCCTTAGGTGTTTTAGAAGACGTCCCCGTGCGAGTAGGTAAATTCTATATTCCTGTAGACTTTGTTGTACTTGACATAGAAGAGGACAACCAGATTCCAATAATCTTAGGCAGGCCATTCCTTCATACCGCGGGGGCAGTTATCGATGTTAAGAAAGGAAGGCTAACCTTGACTGTAGGGGATGATAAGGTGAGCTTTAACTTGTGTCATGAGATGAAAAGTCCAATGCAAGAAGTGTCTTATTCTTTGATTGCCTCTAATGCTAAGTTGCCTCATTCTTATTCTAGAAATTTTTCAAATAATGCACTTGGTTTGAAAGGGTTTGCAGGTGATGATGATCCTGGTGATGCAGTTGATGCTAGTCCAACAGTTGGAGCAAGATGTTCGGTGCTCGATGGCACCAAGTTCAAAGCGAACGACCAACGTTTAAAGTTATACCCTGAAAAAAAAAAAAAAAAAGTTCATTGGAAAATTGGAGAAGGCCCGTCTCTCCGATCTACCTATCGCGCTTGATTTTTGAGGTTTGGAGTCAAGCTAATGACTTAAAACGAGCGCTTATCGGGAGGCAACCCGACCTCTAACTCTCTATCGTTTCAATTTTTTTTTTTTTTTTTTCTCATTTTATTCCTATTTTAATTTATTTATTTTCTATTTAAATTTCTTATTTTTCATTTGGTTAATTCATTGAAAAAAAAAATAGAACAACAAAAGCACAAAAATATTTTATTTTCGAGTTCACTTGAATTCAATTTTTTTTTGTTATTTTTAGATTAGTTTTTCGTTAATCGTTTTTATTTATTTATTTTTATTTATTTTTTTGTGTGTTTAATTTTCACTAACGATTCTAACTTTGAGTTTAGTGGTGCTTGAATTATTATTTTTTCAGAATTATAGGTGCAAGATCAAGTCCATTCCGAAAATCCGATGCATCGACAAGCTTTGTAAGCCACAATTATGCAGCGAGCAAGCGATTCACGCCCAGCGAAGGAGTTCATTATCCGCGCATAATCCAGCGCCAAGCCAGCTACGTCGCTGGCCGTTCTCCCCTCGCAACTGAACATTCTGCCTTGTGCGCTGGCCATCCAGCGGCCTCGCTGGAATTCCCGCCCCACCTGATTCAAAATAAGCAAGAAAATACTAAGTCATCCACCTACGTAACTCCATCACCTTCGCAACTCCATCACCTTCGCCATCCACCAGCCCCCTCCCTCGCCCGTGGCACCCTCTCTCCTCGCACCTCAACCACAACCGCCGCCGCCTGCATCACCCCCTCCTACACCGGCGGTCGGCGAAACCTCACCCGCGACACCATCTCCCTCTTGCCAGTAACCCACCCCACGCAATCTCCCTCGCCAGCAACCAGTTCGCCATCACCACCACTCCTTCGCACTTCCTTCCCTATCGCACACTGGCCTCCTACCACCATCGCCTCACCGGCGTCCCGCCGGCGCAGAACCACAAACCGCCCACCTTCGCTTCCCCACCAGTCGTCCATCCATCTCCTGTCGTTTTCGCCCAAACACCATCACCCACGACACCATCCCCTTCCGCGCCACCAGCCCTCCACCTTCTCTCACCCTACGGCGTCCACCACAAACAACTGCCGCCAGCCACTTGCAGCATGGTGGTCGGCGCACCAGCCTTCCAACACTGCCATCTTCCCTCCTTTTTCTCCTCTCCAATCTCCCATATTCACCATTGTTCTATTCATAATTTAAAACCCTAACTTTTGAAATCAATTTGGGGGTTTTTGATTATTTGTAGGCATTGGCAAATTGTGTAGTATTGTGGCTTGTTTGTGGAATTCACGTGCTTTCGTAACCAAATTCTAGTCTTTGTGGTGCACAAAAGATATTAAAATTTCAATTTTTCTAAAGTTTATTCACTTGAATCATTTTTTGAAAAGGAAATTGGAATTTTGATGTCAATATTGGTTGTTGAATCTGAATGGTTGTCGTTGTTGGTGATATGAATTATTTGTTGAGATTGGTTAACGCTTGTCGGTTGTCAAGTTTGAATTATTAGCATTGGGCGAACATTGTCATTGCTTGAACTATTCTTTGGGATTGATCGTTGAATCTTGAAGTATGCACCGTCTTGGTTGATTGGAGTATTTTAAATCGTGGTTGTTGCATCATGAAAGCAACTAAACCAACTAGCTCTCACCCAAATCCACCACATCTATGGAGATTGGCTCTTTGCGGTCGTCAATTTGAAGCTTCTGGCCACACCGCTTCTACTGTCGACAGTTCTACCGAGTCATCCTCGGCCGACGAGGCTCATCACGAGTGAGCACTTTCCATCTCTCTCCCTTGCTTGAGTTATATTGTTGCTTTTTTCACAGTGAGGGCACTGTGTTTTGTTTAACTTGGGGGAGGGATATCTATCTTTATTGCTTTCTAGTATAGTTTTATTGATTTTTTAGGTGTTGTACGCTTTGTACCATCCATTAGGGGTGGGAGTTTACGTGCAACGAAAAAAAATGTACTGCTTTCCTAGTGTTATTGTTCAATTTAGTTGCATTTTTTGCATTCATATGTCTTTATACCCTGCATTGTGCAATTGACTTTCAAACTATGTTCGGGCTTTATTTGACTCTCTTGAGCTTCTTTTGAACTTAGTTATGATTCTGAAATTCAGTCGGTCATGCTATACATTGATAACTGCTTGGCATTGTGTGAACCAATTGAATGGTATGCGGTAAGATGTTGGTCTCGTGTCAAGAATAGCTAGCCAATTATCTTGTAGGTCACCTTACTATGTGTTTGTGTGATTGATGTGACTTGTTATCGTATGATTTTGGCTTGAGATTCATTAGTAGTTTAGTTGCAACTCACGCATGCCGCGTATGACAGAGGCCATTCTCTTAGGAAGCCTTCAGACGAATTTAGAAACATCAGTTCCTGCCTTTCATACCCATGTTGTAGCCTTGTCTGTTTATTGTTTTAACTCCACAAAATTGAGCCCTATTAGCCCCGTTGGTTACTTGTCCCGAATCTAGCTTGGGGGAGCTTCGGTGTTCGTAATGGTTTCATTGATGTTGATTGATTGGCACACTAAGCCAATAGTTCGTGGTTCGAGGCTATGTTTGGATTTGTGGTTCGGAAATGGTGTATATTATTGTTGGCACCCAAGCTTGTAACAGTTAGCATTAGATTTATTATGTACTTTCGATTTCATTATCTAGTTTCATTTTCATACCAAAATAAATAAATAAAAAAAAAGAAAAAAAAAGAAAAAAAAAAGAAAAAAAAAGAAGAAAAAAAAAAAGAAAAAAAAAAGAGAGAAAAATCAAAAAAAATATGTTTCGTTTTTGTATGTAGTCTGAAAGCTGGGAAAGGGGAATGAAGAAAGATCATTGACATTATATTATGTTTTTCCCTTGGTTATAACTTGGTTGATTGTTCGGGTTTCATGGTTCGATGGAGTTGGATTTGCGGCATTATCACGCCGACGCATGTAGTTCACCTTTGCTCCCCAAGTTGGACCTTACTCTCACTTTTTCCCAAATTATACCCTACCCTTTGTTTTTACCTATCCCCATTACAAGCTTATTATAAAGACCTCTTGATCGGCATGTTTGTTTTGTGATTGAATGAAAATCGTTTCTTGCTATTGTCATCTTACCCCATGTTGCATCATATATTTATATTCTACAAGGTATGCGGCGACGACTAGCTTGATTGAGAATAGTTTGTGGCTAAGCTTGGTTGTTTCGATTGTGGATCACGATGCTTTGTGGTTCTATTTGTATCTGAGCTAGATTTCCGTCTCAATAACTCTGTTTGATTGTTTGCTCGAGAGTTAGGTTGGTCTTACCATGGTTTTATGAAAGTCAAGTGCGTCTTGCTTCTCTATCTTTGGTTTAGTGTTGCTTGGGGACAAGCAACAGTCTAGCTTGGGGGAATTTGATGAGTCATATTTGTATAGGGTATTTTAGGCGCATTTAGGTTGCATTATTAGGCATTTATATCATTTTAGTTGCATTTAGGATCACATTTGCATAAGTTATCGTTGTCGTACTCTATTACGCCCCGTTTGTGTTTTCTTAATGTTTCAGGTGATTTTACGGTCATTTGGATGCTTTCGGAGTGTTATGAGTTGATTTGGATGATGAACGGATGGAATGTTGACTCGAGGATCATTGCATATCTCTAGGGATAATTTTGAGTCAATAACGAAGCTAAACGCTATTTTTCTAAGCATCAAAACGGACAAGCGTTCACTCTTTTGATGATATCTCAAGTTCTACATGTCGGAATGAGGCGATTTTTATTGGCCTAGAAAGTAGACTTCAAGAGCTTTCCAACGACAGGTCACACGTCCTTATAGGCATTGTAGAACAAGAGTTATGACATAAACAAGATGGCTCGACTATCCGATTCGCCCGAAGCCCAAAACGATGGCCCAATCTTCCCCTTGGGCGCGAAAACCAGCGACCCACCAGCGGGCCCGCTGGTTTCTCCGCCCAGCTACTTCCATGCGGGTTCGTTGCGTCGTTTCTCGTGATTGTTCAATTAAATGATAACTTATGTAATTATTATTATATTCCTATTTTGTTTAGAATTTAAGAAAGACTAAAATACCTCAAGGGAATGAATGTATTCCCTTATGCTTTTATTTTCTTTTACGTTTTTACAATTCCTTAGAACGCTTTTCACGTTATTTTCTATTCTCTCGTTTTCCATTGTTGAACCCTAGTTTTTCCATAATTCAATTCATAAATCTAAGGTACTTTTCATAATTTCTTTTGCTTTAATTCTTTCTTATTATTTTCGTTTCTTAGATTAATTCGTCCTTTGATTATGAATCTCGTTTTTATTATTTATTTCATGCTTGTTAATTCAATTATGAGCGAGTAGTTTTATTCTAGGGCTAAGTAAGGGAAGCCATGTTTATACCATGATTGTTATGCATTAAAGTTTGTTAATTTCTAGATTATGCTTGAGTAATTCCAATTGATTTGTTTTAATTATTGATTCATGTTATTGGCCATTTTCATGGATTGAATATCTAGCTAATAGGAATTAGAATCGAAAGATCGTATTTTTAGAGGCTTAGTACAATTGGCAATTCTGATTATGTTAGCGACCGTACTGCATATGTTGGATTGAAAGTGTTAAGACCCGACTGTAGGATTAACATGTACTTTAATTACTCGGCCTAGTTTATTCGTTGTCGAATTGAATTGTGTTATTGGATTGGTATAAGCATGGTGAACCGAACAGACGCCCTAGACCTTTAATTCATTGATAAATTACGCATTTTTATTATTGTTTTAGCTTTAGTAGTTAATACTCAAACTCAACTTTCGTTATTGAAATAGTTCGTATAATTGGGCAAAAACTAATAGAACTTGTCTCCCTGTGGGATCGACCCGTATTTGCTAAGTATCTGCTAACAACAGACACCGTGCACTTGCGGTATCACTTTTTAATCTATCAGGGGTCTGCGTCACTAACAGCGCATGTCCTTAGTCGCTGCAGCGATAACTTTTATTGGTTTTCCCTTTTTCCAAAAATTAAAGGATTGGTTTTCCCTTTTTCCAAAAATTAAAGGATTGGTTTTCCCTTTTTCCAAAAATTAAAGGATTGGTTTTTCGTTTTTCCAAAAAAGAACGATGTGTTGGATTTTCCTTCGTTTTACATCCTATAAAAACAAGGGGGTTTTCTCGTTTAGCTAGCCCTGAAAATGAGAATCTTTAAAAACGTTTTACCTCGTGATTGGGCTTGGCCAGGCCCAATTACACTTTACAGCTTTAATTTCGAAAACATTTGTAGCTACTCCCAATGACAAAGTGAGGGAGTTTCTACGCACCTTTAGATCCTTCCAATGACAAAGTGAGGAAGTTTCTATACTATCAGTTGACAAATCCCAATGACACGTGAGGGATATGTCGACACTTCAAGTGATGACCCTTAAGTCAAATGTTATCACTCGGGGGCTCGTGAGACCCTCGCAAAACAGGTCACATACACCATGGCTTGTGTGACGCACTCCGTCTAATACTTTGACCATCGTCTTACTCCAAGACTCAGTCAAAGTGGGGGCTAACTGTAGACACCTACTTTTGTCCCCGTTCCCGCAAGGGAAAGGTTCGATGATGAAAGCATAAAAACTCCACTTGACAACGCATCTCCTATAAAATAAACGAATCTCGATTCCCCATTTCATTTCACCCGAAACCTGCTATTTATGGAAACCTGCTAAAACTAGTAACTGCCGTAAAAGGTAGCTTCTAAAAGTGGCAAATCATAAAAGATAGAAACCTGTCAGAATTAGGTGTTGCATTCCAACATAAATCCTAAATGAGATAGAAAACTGCGAGAATCCTATTCCTAATAGGATTCGGAAATAAGAGTTACGTATTAATTAAAATCCTAACGAGCCTAGAGTTCGTAACGGGCCCAGACGCATTCCGTCACAAAATTGATACGCGCTAAAAGACTCGAATTAATCTCGAACTCTACGGATATTAGGAATCCGAATATGACTAAACAAAACTGCCCAGAACCTATTTTCAACGCCTGGCTCTGGGCGCCGAAATCTTCGGCGCCCAGGCCTGGGCGCTGAAAATACCTGGGTACGTCTCTTTTCCTAATTCTTTGTGGATTAGAACTCTGCAATTCTATCTTTCCACGAACTCTTCCCTATAAATAGACCCCTAGTTTCGACGTGAAACAACACACAACAACACATAATATATTCTGAGTATTGACTCTAAACCCCTTAGCCTAAGCCTCTCGCTGCGAAACTGTTCACGCGTTCTGTCGCAATCGATCCATAAATCGAACAGAACGTATCCTGTCCCATAATTGAAATTCGTTAAATAAAAAGGAGAAATAGCAAAGTCGAAGTGGTTAGTTTTCTGAGAACCGTGACGCACCTCTCAAGGGTGAGTCGTAATGTGTCCCTTTTCGATGATTTAACTGCTTTCCTCGCCCTTTTTATGAACTGTTAAACTAACCTAATATGATTGTTCTATCACGCCTAACAAATATAATATTTTTGGGAAATCGGATTATCATGCTAGGTCCCTTAATGCTATTTAAATCAGATAATCACGATCGAATTAGTATTATATGTTGCATATTGCTAAAATCAATTCAGATTAGTTTAATAGTTAACGCATGTCCCTTCAATTATTTATGCTGAGCTAGTAAGGATATCTTGCCTCTGGAGTTATCGACGAGCGAATTACTCCTCTCGGTAGTTACAGTCCCCCGAACCCTCAATCTCTACCTTGCGGGTGTATATTGAGAGATCCCCACACCAGGGATCACAAGGGAACCTACGGCCGCCGTGGTCAAACATAATTGCACTCCCTTTATGTCACGATAACCGGGTTTTGTCAGTTTTTCTCATTGTCGTTAAAAACTGAATGGCGACTCCTATATTACTAGTCAATTGGGTGTATACTCACAGGAAATCCAATTACACTTGATTGAATAAAAAGAATCGTCACACCCACGAGGGACAAGGTCACACATTAGCCTCGCGCTTTTTCGACCCCCTCACATATGCACTTTTCCCCCCTCGTTCTCTTTGCTTTGTTTGAGATCCTCCATTTCTCCTTCCCCTTCCATTTTTAACCACGCATCAAGAACACCCATATGGTTTATCCTCGAAAATAACATGCTACCCGTATATCCTTTCAACTGATGTGTGATAGAGTCAAGAGGTATAATCTGAGCACTCTTTCATCTGTCTTACAAATCTTATATTATGCACCTTTAATGTCTTGAGTTGCATTCTTATTTTTTATTTATTTTTTTTAAGACTGGGGTTTTCTTAAGTGGAAAAGGGAGGAGAATATTCTAGCCGCTTTAGCTTCAACCCCTAAAACTCCAATTTCACCAATTAATCTTTACTTAATAAAAGTATGTTGTTCATGAAATCTTTGGCTCTTATTGTCGCAATATCTAACTATTTATTGCAAAATTGCAGCCCTGGCACTAGCAGAATACTGTTCTTACTCGTTTTTCTTATTCGGTGAATACTGTTAATATCCTTAATTGTTTTATGATGCTACTAGACTTGATTTTTATTCCCATGTTTAACTGATTGTGCCAATTGATTTGTTAATTGATTGATTGTTTTTAATGTTGTAGGAGCATGTCCAGATCATTTTAGGGTGTGCGAGTTAGTGATTGTTGATGTTATAAGGGAACAAGCAATATCACCTTATCTTGTAGGGTGATCAAGGTGCCAAGGGGTACTGCCCTTAGTGAAGAATGACATTTTTACGTACAGATATCGCTCATGAATAAGTAATTTCGTAACGAACTACCAATTTAGACCCAATTAGTGTGTAATAAATACGAAATGAAATGCTTAAAATTAACAGCAAACAAAGTTCACAAACATCTTTGATTGATAAGTAAGAAAATTGGAAAAACATTAAATCATGAGGAATGTTACCTCCATGGTTGAATGATTGGAAAAACACACGGGCGGTCTGGCGCTAGTAACCTTGAGTTCTTCAATACATGAAGACTGCCACAAAATTTTGCTACGCTACTGCTAAGCTACTAAGCCTAGGGAAAATTAACTAAGCGCTAAGGCTAAAAATATAAGCAAAGCTAAGAATTTAAGAAATGTTCTTGTTGTGTGTTGATGATGTCTCTAATTTGTCGTTTTGTGCCCTATTTATGCTCCTGGTGTGGTGCAATTAAGAAGCGGTTGAAGGGAAGTGGGAGTTACTTCCCACAACTGCTTGAATGGGAGAGAAAAACTGGCTGCTCTGGTAGGTTGTGGCCACATCATCACTTCTTCCCCTTGACCTGGTCTGCACGTCCAATTCCTTCGGAACCGGCGCTGGGTTTAACTCATCTGGACCTACACTCTTGGTGGGCTTCGTTCATTGGGTTGACTTGCTTTCCCTTGGATTGACTTCACTTCTCCTTTATGTGCTTTCGACCATTGGGCTTGACCTTCTAATTGGATCCCATATAGTTTTGGGTCCATTTAATTAGCTATATACTTTTAAAATGTGTATAACAAATGCCCCCCTAATTAGATAAGGAAAATTCTGTAATTATCCAAATTACCTCGATTGCAAAGACAACTTGGTTGAGATAACTATTCTCCTGACATGGGTGGTGTGACTCCCATATCTGACTTTAGAGAATAGTAATTGTTTGGGCTCCCAATTGATATTCAATTGGGCCACTAAGTCCAAAGCCCAATGGCTCTAAACAACAGCATCAAACCTACCATAATGGCTATTCAGCCATCCATTAAGGCCCAAGGCCCAATAGCAATAAATGACCTATGGGCATTTATTATGCAAACACTATAAATAGGCCGCCAAGGCTCACACCTCAAGGTACGTCCAATTTATCGCCTTAAGACTACTCTTCTAGAGAACTTCTCTCTAGAATCCGAGCATCGTTCTTACTTAGGCATCGGGGGGGCTTTCCTCGGAAACACCCCCGAGGCTAGTGACTTTACTCTTGTGCAGGTGAATTCGGACTCGACTCATTCAAGCAAGCAAGATCTTCAACACATACGAAAGGGCCTTCATACGAAGCCCATTGTTTCCACCTTTACAACACCGGAACTATTTGGCGCCGTCTGTGGGGAAGAACACTTCAAAGCCTTTGAAAGACATTAACCACCTCTTTCTGCAAAATGGTTAATGATGCTGTCAACAACAATGATGACGATATGATAGTGCGGTCAGATTCAGAATCTGACGAAGAAGGGCACCCTCAATCAGTGGCGAGGTCACAGCCAAGCAGAGCTACGACCGCCACAAACGCAGGACCTCCGATTCCAACTAGGGAAGAACTCACTGCGGCCATGACCATCATGCAAAACTTCCTCTTCAACGAGAAACAGCAAGGATTGGCAAAAGACCGCAGAGAGGAGAGGAGGACTAGGCGACGGCTGAACGAGCCTCCCAGTGTAGAGGTGTCCAGACCCGAACGAGAGCTCCCTCCCTTGACAGGAACACACCTGACGTCGAGATGGATGGAAAGCACGTGGGACACCCAAAAAAGAGCACAACAACAGCCAGATTGGTTTGCAAGACCAACGCCTACTCCAACAGCTCTCCGAAGCGAATCGACTACTCGTAACACTCGGATCCGAAGCTCGGTGCTCAGCAGGTTGAGGCCCTCGGTCCATTCAAGGTTAAGACCTTCGATCCATTCGAGACTCTGGGTAGGCGAATCAAGTAGATCTGGCGAACGACCCGAGGTCAGTAGCCGAGAAAGAAGAAGAGACAGGAGGCATGATCGAACCCCTAGCCCCCATCGTACGCCCGAGCGTTCTAATCACAGAACCTCGGCAAACGAAGGCATCAGGGCTAGACTCGGGAAAAGAATCATGACTCCCACGTCATCCCCTTTCTCGGACGAGCTGATCATGGAAGAAATCCCTAAGGTGAGGCTACCAGCACACCTGACATATAGCGGAACCACAGATCTGAGGGATCACATTATCTCCTATGAGCAACAAATGTTCTTGAGCCCCTACTCCGAGGCATGTTGGTGCAAATATTTCCCAACCACGCTAACCGGAGTGGCTGGAGAGTGGTTTAGATCGCTGCCGAAGGGATCGATCAAAAGCTGGAAGAAGTTGAAAAAGAGATTCTGCACGCAGTTCGTGAGCAGTAATCGCCCTGAACGAACCAACACAGAATTAACCTCAATCCAACAAGAAAGAGACGAAAGTCTAAGAGAATTCATGGCCAGATTCATGAAGGAATCAACAAACATACCAAACTTGCAGCCAGACGTGGCCATTTTCGCTTTGAAGCACGCGCTCCAGGAAGGGAAATTCCGTGACAAACTTTCAATGAAAAACCCCTCCAAAATAGCCGACGTACTCCAAATGGGTGATGCATTCATCAGAACCGAAGAGTTCAACAAAGCTGCTGCAAGGTTGAAAGGATCGTCGGATCCGAGAGATACAAAAAATGTCCAGAGCAAGCCCGAGGGCAGCTCAAGAAAAGGGAAGGAGAAGGTAGGAGTTAGAGATATGAGCCCGAAGAAAGACGGGAGAAGGGGTGAACTTTAACCCAAATATGCTAACTACACTCCACTAGCTCTGCCCCGAAAGGAAATCTTTAGCCTCAACAGAAATGATGAGAAGTGGAAGCTACCAGGGAAGCTCAAGTCCAACCCAGCTCGGAGAAACAAGAACAAGTGGTGCGAGTTTCACGATGACTTCGTCACCACACTGAAGAATGCAACTCACTGAAAGACAACATTGAGGACCTCGTTCGCCGAGGTTACCTGAAGCAATACTTGTTAGACCGAAGGGAGGAAAAAGAAAAGGCCGCAAGCGGCAAACAACACGAGCAATCCCAGAAAAGGGTTTACGAAGCAACAGGGCACAAGAAGAATGACATCCTAGTGGTGTTCGGGGGACAGAGGTCTAGCCAGGCCAGCAAGAAACACCTAAGAGCTCTCTCCCATCGAGTCAACTTCAGCGCAGTGGGAGATAACCAACCACACCCCCCAAACATGACCTTCACTGCCGATGATTGCTTCGGGGTCCAGTACAAACATGACGATCCTTTGGTCATTTCCATGGACCTCAATAACCACAGCGTACACCGAGTGTTGGTCGACGGAGGAAGTGCCGTCAACATCATCTTCAGAAATTGCTTCGAGCAACTGATCCTCGAGGAGTCAGAGGAAGCATTGACGAAAGTCAGCTACCCCCTGATCGGATTCAATGGATCCGCAGCTATCCCTCGCGGAAAGATCACCCTACCAGTCACAGTGGGCGAAGGTCAAACAGCAAAAACCCTTCGAGACGAATTCTTAGTGATGGATTGCGACTCAGTATACAACGTAATCATGGGAAGAACCATGATTCACAAGATGCAAGCAGTCTCATCCACGTACCATCAGCTGATGATATACGTCTCGGACGCAGGATTCACCGAATGAATTAGAGGAGATCAAGAGGTTGCAAGAAGAACCTGCCACACCGCCATCCGAAAGCCTAAATTAGGAGACGGTTCCGAGGCTGAGGGAGAAAAGAAAGATGCTCTAGGAGAGGAGAACGAGGCAAAGAGGAGAAAAGCAGGCACGAGCAGCTTATCTCCCGCGGAGGTTGATGCCTGCCCCGAAACCCTATCTCCCGAGCCAGATCAAGAAATGGAGGATATCTTCCTCGAAGAGGATTCAGACAGGAGCGTCCGAATAGGCAAGGGCCTAAGCTCGGGGCTCCGAATCGATTTGATCCAACTGCTCAGGGATCACAAAGACATTTTTGCATGGTCAGCAGCAGATATGCCAGGGATAAATCCGAAGTTGATTTGCCACAAGCTGGACATCAACGTTGAAGCTCGGCCAATCAAACAGAAGAAGAGAAATTACTCCTCGGAGAAAAACAAAGCCATCGCCGAAGAGGTGAAAAAGTTGCAGGAAGCTGGATCCATCGAGCCATGCATGTACCCAAAATGGTTGGCCAACGTGGTGATGGTCAAGAAAGCAAACGACTCTTGGCGAATGTGCGTGGATTTCACAGATCTGAACCGAGCCTGCCCCAAAGACTGTTATCCCCTGCCAAGGATAGACCCAATTGGTCGACTCTACCAGCGGCCATGCACTGCTCAGCTTCATGGATGCCTTCTCAGGTTACCATCAAGTGTTCATGCACCCCGACGACAAGGCGAAGACAGCATTCATCATGAGTGCAGGAGTGTTCAACTACAAAATGATGCCCTTCGGCTTGAAAAATGCCGGCGCTACCTACCAGAGGCTAGTTGATCACGTCTTCGCCGACCAGAAAGGGAGGAACGTCGAGGTCTATGTGGATGACTCCATTGTAAAAAGCATCAAGGAGGAAGACCATGTCAAGGACTTGGCCGAGACCTTCGGAAATCTGAGAAAATACAGCATGAAGCTGAACCCGAAAAAATGTGTCTTCGGGGTGAAGTCAGGGAAGTTCCTCGGATTCATGGTGAGCGAAAGAGGAATCGATGCGAACCCAGACAAAGTCCAAGCAGCATTGGATCTACCCGAGCCGAGGACCAAGAGAGACGTGCAGAGGCTAACCGGCAGGTTAGCTGCACTAACAAGGTTCATATCAAAAGCCTCGGACAAGGGAGCCCCTTTCTTCAAAGCGCTAAAACCAAAGAGCCTCCCCGGGGGAGAAGCAGAACCAATCAAGAAAAAGGAGGTCCCGAGGAAAGTGGACCCCGAGCTGATATGGGAGCAAGAGCAAAAAGAGGCTTTTCAACAGCTCAGAGCCCACCTAGCCCAACTGCCGACACTGGCCAGACCAAAGGAAGGGGAAACCCTATATCTATATGTCGCAGTCAACCCTGGAACCGTCAGTGCAGTGCTTCTTCGGGAAAAAGAGAAGAAGCAACAACCAATCTACTTCACCAGCTGAACACTCACAGGGGCCGAAACTCGGTACCCGCTCATCGAGAAAGTTGCATATGCGGTGGTGGTAGCTGCACGAAAACTGAGGCCATACTTCGACTCCCATCAGATCACAGTACTGACCGACCAACCACTCGAGAAAGTACTCGAAAAAATAGAGAGGTCAGGAAGATTGGCTGCCTGGGCCTTCGAGCTATCAGAGTTCGGCATCAAATATCAGCCGAGGACATCTATCAAGGCACAGGCACTGGCAGACTTCTTGGCCGATTGCTCATACCAAGAAATGCTGGATGATACGAAAAGCACTTGGGAGGTCTTCACTGACGGATCTTCCACAGTAAACGGCTCAGGAGCAGGAGTTGTATTAATCCCTCCAACAGGGAAAAGCATAGAGTATGCATTGAAGTTCGGATTCAAAGCAACTAACAACGAGGCCGAATATGAGGCCGCGATCGCAGGGATAGAGCTTTGCTTATCCCTGGAGGCCGAGCATGTTTGTCTCAAAACTGATTCCCAGCTTGTAGCCAACCAGATCCGAGGGGAGTATGAGGCCAAGTGGCCCAGCATGACAGCTTACTTAGCGAAAATTAAATCCTTAACGTCAAAGTTAAGATCCTTTGAAGTCTTCCTCATTCCCCGAGGACAAAACACGCAAGCTGACGCACTGTCAAAACTCGCAAGCTCAACACTCATCGACCTAAACAGGTCGGTACACGTGGAGGTTCACCAAGAGAGAAGCATTGACTTGCCACCCCCCACAGTATGCAGTTTACGTACCGAACCTAGCTGGATGGACGCAGTAATTGCATACAAAGAAAGGGGAGAACTTCCCGAAGATAAGCTACAGGCGAGAAAGCTGAAGAGATTCAACAAGTGGTTCATCATCGACGCCGAAGGAGAGCTCATGAGGAAATCATTCTCCGCTCCACTGCTAAAATGTGTGGGTCCAACCGACGCTGACTATATCCTAAGGGAAATCCACCTCGGAATATGCGGAAACCACATCGGAGGCAGGACATTGGCACACAAAGCCCTTCGGGCCGGATACTGGTGGCCCACTATGGTTTCCGAAGCAAAGCAGATGACAAGGAAATGCGAGAAATGCCAAAAGTTTGCACCAGCTATCCATCAACCAGCTCAAACTCTACAATCAACACTATATCCCTTACCATTCGCACAGTGGGGGTTAGGCATCATTGGTCCCTTCCCCTCAGCTACGAACCAGAAGAAGTGGTTGATTGTAGGAGTCGACTATTTTAGCAAATGGATCGAAGCCGAAGTTGTCTCCTCCATCACCGAACCTCAGGTCCGCAAGTTCATATGGCAGAACATCATCACAAGGTTCGGCATACCAAGACTAATGGTCTTCGACCACGGGAAATAGTTCGACAACACCCCGCTGCAAAAATGGTGCAAACAATTCGGCATACACCTAGCTTACTCGGCAGTTTGCCACCCACAAAGCAACGGGCAAGCTGAAGCTGCAAACAAACTCATCCTCAACGCACTCAATAAAAGAGTCGAGGATGACAAAAACAAGTGGTTAGAAGAGCTACCCGGAACGTTATGGTCCCTTCGGACCACCGAGAAAGAAGCTACTGGGCAAACACTGTTCCACCTAGTATACGGATCCGAGGCTGTCATCCCTGTGGAAATCGGAACAGAAAGCTTGAGGATCCAGGCATACAACAGATATGATGGACTCCAAGGAGAAAGCAACGATCAACTTCTGTCTGAAGCTCTCGACCTACTAGATGAAGCTCGGAACGATGCAAGGACACTCAACGCAGCTTATTTGCAGAAGGTCAACAAGCATTACAATCGAAGAGTCAACGCCAAACCCCTAAAAGTCGGCGATCTAGTACTCAGAAACGCCGCCTCGGTTCAGAAAGGACGGATCCATGGCAAACTCTCAGCCACCTGGGAAGGACCATACATCATCCATTATGAAAAAAGGCCAGGCACTTTTTTGCTGAAACAGTTAGATGGAACAATCTTGAAGAACCATTGGAATACCGATGTTCTCAAGAAATATTTTGTATGACCTCTCTGTAAGCCAAGTAAGTTGTTTAATGAGAAGAGGAAAGCCTTTTGTGGCACCATGCGTTTCATTAAACCTATCTCTATATTTTAAAATTCATTGTCCTTTTATATGCATGCTGCCTCGGATCTGATCAATCCGAGACTAAAAACAGGTTGACTTTGCCCATTCCTTGATAAAATGCAAGAAATGACCAAATCACGCACTTCGGGGAATCGTCCAGAATCCTCGGATTCGCGATACCTCGATAAAACTTGTTCGCAACAAACAGTCGCTCAAATCAAGTTATAAAACTTCGGCTCAGATCCACTGATCGCCAAAGTCATAACTAAGAGGCAGACTAGCGATCTCTTGCCCAGGTTTCCGAACCACAAGAGATCGGAAGAACAATTCGGACCTCTTAGCAGATCGACGGATCTGAAGAGTCTGAAAATTAAAGAGTCTCTTAGCAGATCTACGGATTTGAAGAACTCGCAAAATTAAAGAGTCTCTTAGCAGATCTACGGATTTGAAGAACTCGTAAAATTAAGGAGTCTCTTAGCAGATCTACGGATTTGAAGAACTCGTAAAATTAAAGAGTCTCTTAGCAGATCTACAGATTTGAAGAACTCACAGAAATCAAAGGATTTCTCAACAAGTCCACAAAGAAAAGAAAAGCTCGAGAATTACAGATTCAAAGGCAGACTTAAAACTTCGGAAAGTGCAAAAAGTTGAAAAGAAGCAGCTGTAACACCCCGACAATTCTCTCTTTTCTAAAATAATCTTTTAATATAAAACGTAGAGAATTATCAAGGCATTATCGCCCGTGTGAAAACGTAACGGCTTATTCAGAATTTTGCAGCGGAAAACATAAAACTAACTTTAGGTTTATAAATAATCGATTACAGGTTTAATCCCCAAAAATCAACCAACGAAAATAAGGAAATATAAATAGTACGACAAGTTTAAAGTCCCAATTAACAAACCCAAGTCAACTTAGCAAATCAAAACTAAATACAAGCTCTCTATTCCCGATCCCAATGATGCAACATCTTCAAACCTGCAGATGGACAATGCTTATTGATCCTTAGAGACTGCTCACCAAAGATTGGGTCATCACAGGATCAATAAGGCATAGCCATGATCAACATGCACAAGCAAAAGCACGTAATCAGCAAAGCTGAGTACTACATACTAAAACAATAATAATCCTAACATGATACTGTTGAACGAACACACCTAACATGGTACTAATAAAACACGAGTAAGGGTAGACAAAACATGTTAATTTGACGACCACACTTTACTAGGCTAGGCTACACTGGACTAGACTTTTACGACAATAACATTATTTTAATTGAAATAGTCAATGGACCGAGTTGCTACTAGAAACTTCTTCTTCTTCACTAAGGAAGACGAGGTACGGGCGCGACTCCGTAAACCCCAATGACCTGCGATATCGAGGGACTTTTAAATAAAAATAGAACCGGTGATCAATCCGGCCCCAGAAAAAGTCATAGGCTACCCATGACCCCAACTCCTGATTGTCCGTCACTTTAGACGTGCACAGTCTAAAGCTATTGCTACTCATTTTCACTTTACATGACTTAACTTTTAATACTTGGTTATGACTCATCAAACATAAATATTATATTCAACAAGTAAACACAACTTCTTTTATCTTTGAATTAAACAAGTGATCACAACGTTCAACCAAGAGCCAATTCCAACTATTTTAATCCTTCCTTTATCCATATTTAAAAACCTTTATTAGGTATAAGGTTCAACTACCAAACAAGGTCCTCGGCCCTTATAAAGTAGTGAAAATCTAAAGAGAAACAACGATCAATAAAGATCTAAACCAATATTAAATAATATGAAGTTCCACAAAACCAACATGCTTGCATCCATATTCCATGCTAACATGATTCAATTCTTATAAATAAAGTTCTATGCTCAACGCATTAATTCAACGACATTGAACATGAAATTCCAACATAAACAAGTTCATACATATATTCATCATATTCTCAATACAACACACATCCAAGCACACAGGTATGTACGTACCTTGTGTAAACAAACTGATAGGCCACTTTAACGAATTCAAAAATCGCCTACAAAGAATTCTCCGCCTAAAAACAACCAATAAAATTCCCCAATAAATATCCAACAATTTACAGCAATACTAAAGTATTCTAAATACATCCTAAACATATTTTGAACATTCCCCAACATCGAAACTTAATTCATTAACTTCCTAGAATAGTGATTACTACACTAATGATCACCAATTATCATAAACTCCAATAAAGCATCCCTTTTCAAAATTCCAGCAATATAAAATAGTTTAAAACTTTGCCAAACCATAATTAATATGCTTAAAATCATAAAAACAATAACCTTAATAACTCATAAACATCATACCATGATTTTAAAACTATTAAAACCTTAAAAATTCATGCTTTAATAATTAGAAATCATTACTTCAATGTAATCGCATAATCTGAAAATTGAATTTATTATTTAAACATATTATATAATCTGAAAATATAATTTAATCATAATAAATTATAATTTAAATTCAATAAACATGAATTAAATCACTAAACTAATTTAAAACCTTAACTCACATATTAATCAACCAAAACTGAAATTAATTAATTTACAATATCAATATCAAATCTGAAAATTATAATTTAACTATAAAGATTGATAATATAATTCAAGAAACATAAATTAAAATCAATAAACTTAAATCAAAACATTTCAATAACTTAGGGTTTAAGAAAGTTAACCAAATAGGGAGGAGAGAGAGGGGGCGGCCGACGGTGAGAGGCGCGGCTGGAGGTGGCAGAGCTTGCTCGGCGGCCGCGAGTGGTGGTGCAGGCACGGCAGGCTTGGTGGTCGCGGTGGCTGTGCAAGAAAACAAGGCCTTGAGGTGGAGAGAAAAACGAAAGGGAGAAAGAAGAAGAAACAGAGGGGAGATGAGGGAGTTACCGGCGGCGGGGTTGCAGCGACGGAGGCGGTTGTTGCGGCGGCTACGGTGGCTGAAGTGAGGAGGGCTGCAAGGAGGACGAGAGGGAGGAGGCTCACGAATTGCTGTGCGTGAAAGCTTAAACAAGAAGGGGAACGAAGAAGGAGATCGAAGGGTTACCGGCGGCGCGGCGGAGGGGAAAGCTTCCGGCGGTGGTGGCGGCTGAGAGTAAGGGACGCAGTGACGGAAGAGTGAGGGATGAGGGTTTGAGAGATCCTGGTTTACGTGAATAGTGAAGGAGAAGGGATGGGTTTGTTTTGGTTTTTGTTTTCACGTGAATTAGGAAAAGAGAAAGGGAGTATGTAGTTTGGGTTTTATTACTTTGGGCTTCACCAATTGGGCTAGAGTTAGGAGTTTAATTTTAGGATTCGAATCCAAAACCGAAATATGATCGTTTTCTAAATTCAATCGATTTTCGTAATTCAAATTCTTTTTTTAACTTAAAATTCTAAAATTATTCTTTATTGCACAAACCGTTAAAATATTTAGAATATACTTAAATAAAATTAAATATACATTAAATATATAATAAAGTTCTAAAATCGTTAAATATTTAGAACATACTTAAAATAAAATAAATATACGTTAGTTATATATTTATTACTTAAAATTCATAAATTCTATTTAAATATAAATAATGTACGTTAAAATATATTAATAAAATTTATAAATTTACGGGGGATTACAATCTACCCCTCTTAAAAGAAGTTTCGTCCCGAAACTTGACACGAAATTTCCCACATTTTCCCCAAAAACTTTTAACTTATTCTTACTAGAGAAGTACTTGTGCCACCTATGTGCACTCTTTTGCCAACTCAAAGCTGTTTGTGTTACTCATGAACACCTTTTCTTATGCGGAGAGTCTATTTGTCTTGCCTAAACTTGTAAAATTTGCTAAAATAAGCATACAAATGCATAAAAATGCCATAAAATAGGTAAAAAGCGCGAATTTCTATCGCAATCTACCCCCTTAAAGAAAACGAGTTACGCCCTCGTAACTCACCTCAGGGAATAGCTAACAAAAATTCTCTTTCGACGAATTCTATCCTCAAAATTCCTATTTCACTAAAACTACTCACTTTAGACTTTTCACAACAGATGACGAAACAAAAGAACAAGTCACCACGAATTAAATAATGCTTGACTTGCGCGGAGTTAATAGAAAAGTACCAGAATCCATATCGGCAGATCGTTCATCCTCATTCTGATTCATCATGTACAACTTTCCTGGAGCCTTATTCGGGTTGTTGTTATCGTTTGCAGGCTTATTATAGTTCTCTTGATTGTTTTGTGCCCCTCCAGGCTTTGAATTTTGACCTCCAGACTGGTTAAACCTCACTTGGTTTCCACCTCCATTACTATTTTGTTCCTTTCTGTGCTTAGTGAAGCACTCATACTCCCTATGTCCCCTTTTCTGACAATAGTTGCAGGTCACTAATTCTCCTTTGCAGTTCTTACCAGGGTGATTGTTACTACACATCTTGCAATGATGCACTCTCTTAGATTGGTTCGAGTTGTTGTGGTGCCCCTGATTGTTTCCTCCTTGGAAATTTCCATTTCCATTCCCATTTCCGTTTCTATTCCTTTTTAAGTTTTCTTGGTTACCCTCAGCATTAAAATCTTTTCTCTTTTCCCCAATTATTACAGTTTTCTTGTCCCTTCTAAACTGCAGACCATAAATATGAGCGGCTCTCCCATACACTATGTCTAAGGATGTAAAAGTTTCCCCACCTAATCCCAGTTGAATTTCATCAGTCAGCCCTTGCTCGAACCTTTGAGCCTTTAGCTCCTCAGTAGCTACCACCTCAGGTGCAAACCTCGATAAAGCTATAAACTTGCTATAGTATTCAGCAATAGTCATATTCCCCATCCTAAGGTTGATGAACTCCTGCGCTTTCTGCTTTCTCATAAAAGGAGGATAAAACTTCCCCCTCAAGGCAACTATGAATGAATTCCAATTGAATCCCTCAACAACACTTAGTCTATTTCCATTTTCCTTCCACCAAAGGTCGGCCTCATCTTTCAGATAAAGGACAGCTTGACTTACTCTCATACTCCCAGGGCAACTCACAGCCTCAAATAGTTTCTCAAACTCCCTAATCCAGTTTTCCAGGAAGGTTGGGTCTGCTTGCCCATTGAAATACGGTGGCTTAACCTTAGAAAGTCTTTCAAACATTTCCCCTGCAGAATCGGGGCGCTCAGTTCTCTCCTGGGTTAGCTTTTCCGCCAAGAGGCGAATCGCAGCAGCTAGATCATTGTTGTTGGCCATTCTAGAACGCGACCTGCAATTAGTATATTCTACTTTAGGTTTGAAACGTCACTTATACGTTATCCCATACAATTTAATACTTGAATTGACCATAAAGATCGCCTCAACCAACAATGTTCACATTAATACACATCATTTACGAAGGCACGACAATCGTTTACGAAGGTGCAGCGATCGTCTACAAGATGCAATAATCATTGGAAAATAATCATCCTCAATAATTCGCGAAAGACATTTACGCACTACCCATAAGGCATAACATTTTGAATCATATTGGTCATGAGGGTCTAGATTGGCCCTCACTTCCTTTATGTACTCAAATCATTTAATATTTTTGTGGCAATTGAATTGATCCACAATTCACACTGAGTATGCAACCAATAGGAAGATTAATCCACGACGTACTACCTAGAGGTTGGGGTATTATGGAATCCTTAAAATAGAATAAAGAACAATTCCTTGAAAACTTTAACTTTTATTGCTAACTCCATAGAGGTTTATTACATCCTTGAAAATAATAAAGAATATTTCAAACTTCAATAAACTTAAGCCTTAAACAGTTGTACTTTGCTACTTATTCTTTAAAACATAAAAGTGCTAATTAACTATTTATGACTTCAAAATATTTGTGGCCTCTTGCCTATTCATTGCTCCTGAAACTTGCAGAGTGAAATTTAGATCTCAAGATCATCGAACTCTTCTTCAGGGTCTTCATCTTCTTCCATATCTTCATCTTGATTAGGCTCCTTTGCCGCCTGTTCACTTTCGAGCTCTGCATCTGAATCACTAGAAATTTCAATGGTTGACTCATGAGCCGCTGGGTTAGGATTCTCTGCCTCAACACCTACATTCTCATTCTCCACAGCTACATCATTTTCCTCTAGGTCATTATTTACACTAATTCCCATAGGTTCTTCTGTAACTGAATCCCCAACATGACTCCCTACGATTTTACCGTCTCTAAACCCACTTTCTGCCGCTTCAATAACGGTGGTCAGAATTTCTGAATCATATTTCCATCTACCATCCCAAGTTCCATACTTAGCCAAGTTTGGAGTTCCATTATCAGAATGCATGTCTTTAAACTTTTCCTTGAGTTCTAGGTATGGAAATTTGTTAGGTAAGCAATTAATGATAGTGGCTGCTATGATATCCTTTCTCATTAAGATAGGTTGCCCTTGAACCTTAGCATAATATTCACATCCAAACACAATTTTCTTCACATAAATATCTGGGGTTTCTATATCAAGTTTCTCGAAGGATCCTATATTGGTATACTTGGAAAGAAACATTTTATCCCTGAAATACACAATTCAAGGTCTCACTAACGATTTTCCAGCCAAAACATAAACAAGGTTCAGTAATCGATAAGTTTGGTGGAATCAAACAATTCTTTATGCACTTGTAAATGTAACACTTAAACAATTAGCACATGCACATACATAACAATCAATTTCTTATCATTTACTAGCTACTAATGCACATATAATTCTATCTTATATGCCCTTCTTATACTACCCATCTCTCATAAACTAAAGCATTAGAATCATTTATATAACGAAATAAAAGAACGAAAATATAATAAAATTATAACGTAGAGTAACAACGTAAATAAAAATATAACATAAATAAAATGAAATAAGTTAAGAAAATGCGTAGCGAATAAATTCGAGAATAAAGTTATTAATTCGAAAAGATTTATATTTCCTAATTAACGAATTCTAACTCTTGAAACAACTTTAAAAAAAAATTGAACTCCTTTTTAAAAAAAAAAAATGTATTCATATTATTTTTATTTGTTTGTTTGAATAATAAATAATAGAAAAAAAATAAAAATGTCCAAAGTATCACTTTAACTTGGAAAAATAATTTGATTTCGAACGTAAATAAGGAATATCGTATACTTCCAAACAAGGTAAAATGAAATCGGCCCCCCAAAAAAAAGTACCAATTTTTGAACACTATAATACGTAGAATCTCGATTTTTAAGAAATTTATTTTAAATAACTAGATAGTTAGGCGCCTAAAAATTTATTAAAGTAAAACCTTAGCTTCTAGATACCACTTTGTAACACCCCGACAATTCTCTCTTTTCTAAAATAATCTTTTAATATAAAACGTAGAGAATTATCAAGGCATTATCGCCCGTGTGAAAACGTAACGGCTTATTCAGAATTTTGCAGCGGAAAACATAAAACTAACTTTAGGTTTATAAATAATCGATTACAGGTTTAATCCCCAAAAATCAACCAACGAAAATAAGGAAATATAAATAGTACGACAAGTTTAAAGTCCCAATTAACAAACCCAAGTCAACTTAGCAAATCAAAACTAAATACAAGCTCTCTATTCCCGATCCCAATGATGCAACATCTTCAAACCTGCAGATGGACAATGCTTATTGATCCTTAGAGACTGCTCACCAAAGATTGGGTCATCACAGGATCAATAAGGCATAGCCATGATCAACATGCACAAGCAAAAGCACGTAATCAGCAAAGCTGAGTACTACATACTAAAACAATAATAATCCTAACATGATACTGTTGAACGAACACACCTAACATGGTACTAATAAAACACGAGTAAGGGTAGACAAAACATGTTAATTTGACGACCACACTTTACTAGGCTAGGCTACACTGGACTAGACTTTTACGACAATAACATTATTTTAATTGAAATAGTCAATGGACCGAGTTGCTACTAGAAACTTCTTCTTCTTCACTAAGGAAGACGAGGTACGGGCGCGACTCCGTAAACCCCAATGACCTGCGATATCGAGGGACTTTTAAATAAAAATAGAACCGGTGATCAATCCGGCCCCAGAAAAAGTCATAGGCTACCCATGACCCCAACTCCTGATTGTCCGTCACTTTAGACGTGCACAGTCTAAAGCTATTGCTACTCATTTTCACTTTACATGACTTAACTTTTAATACTTGGTTATGACTCATCAAACATAAATATTATATTCAACAAGTAAACACAACTTCTTTTATCTTTGAATTAAACAAGTGATCACAACGTTCAACCAAGAGCCAATTCCAACTATTTTAATCCTTCCTTTATCCATATTTAAAAACCTTTATTAGGTATAAGGTTCAACTACCAAACAAGGTCCTCGGCCCTTATAAAGTAGTGAAAATCTAAAGAGGAACAACGATCAATAAAGATCTAAACCAATATTAAATAATATGAAGTTCCACAAAACCAACATGCTTGCATCCATATTCCATGCTAACATGATTCAATTCTTATAAATAAAGTTCTATGCTCAACGCATTAATTCAACGACATTGAACATGAAATTCCAAAATAAACAAGTTCATACATATATTCATCATATTCTCAATACAACACACATCCAAGCACACAGGTATGTACGTACCTTGTGTAAACAAACTGATAGGCCACTTTAACGAATTCAAAAATCGCCTACAAAGAATTCTCCGCCTAAAAACAACCAATAAAATTCCCCAATCAATATCCAACAATTTACAGCAATACTAAAGTATTCTAAATACATCCTAAACATATTTTGAACATTCCCCAACATCGAAACTTAATTCATTAACTTCCTAGAATAGTGATTACTACACTAATGATCACCAATTATCATAAACTCCAATAAAGCATCCCTTTTCAAAATTCCAGCAATATAAAATAGTTTAAAACTTTGCCAAACCATAATTAATATGCTTAAAATCATAAAAACAATAACCTTAATAACTCATAAACATCATACCATGATTTTAAAACTATTAAAACCTTAAAAATTCATGCTTTAATAATTAGAAATCATTACTTCAATGTAATCGCATAATCTGAAAATTGAATTTATTATTTAAACATATTATATAATCTGAAAATATAATTTAATCATAATAAATTATAATTTAAATTCAATAAACATGAATTAAATCACTAAACTAATTTAAAACCTTAACTCACATATTAATCAACCAAAACTGAAATTAATTAATTTACAATATCAATATCAAATCTGAAAATTATAATTTAACTATAAAGATTGATAATATAATTCAAGAAACATAAATTAAAATCAATAAACTTAAATCAAAACATTTCAATAACTTAGGGTTTAAGAAAGTTAACCAAATAGGGAGGAGAGAGAGGGGGCGGCCGACGGTGAGAGGCGCGGCTGGAGGTGGCAGAGCTTGCTCGGCGGCCGCGAGTGGTGGTGCAGGCACGGCAGGCTTGGTGGTCGCGGTGGCTGTGCAAGAAAACAAGGCCTTGAGGTGGAGAGAAAAACGAAAGGGAGAAAGAAGAAGAAACAGAGGGGAGATGAGGGAGTTACCGGCGGCGGGGTTGCAGCGACGGAGGCGGTTGTTGCGGCGGCTACGGTGGCTGAAGTGAGGAGGGCTGCAAGGAGGACGAGAGGGAGGAGGCTCACGAATTGCTGTGCGTGAAAGCTTAAACAAGAAGGGGAACGAAGAAGGAGATCGAAGGGTTACCGGCGGCGCGGCGGAGGGGAAAGCTTCCGGCGGTGGTGGCGGCTGAGAGTAAGGGACGCAGTGACGGAAGAGTGAGAGAGGAGGGTTTGAGAGATCCTGGTTTACGTGAATAGTGAAGGAGAAGGGATGGGTTTGTTTTGGTTTTTGTTTTCACGTGAATTAGGAAAAGAGAAAGGGAGTATGTAGTTTGGGTTTTATTACTTTGGGCTTCACCAATTGGGCTAGAGTTAGGAGTTTAATTTTAGGATTCGAATCCAAAACCGAAATATGATCGTTTTCTAAATTCAATCGATTTTCGTAATTCAAATTCTTTTTTTAACTTAAAATTCTAAAATTATTCTTTATTGCACAAACCGTTAAAATATTTAGAATATACTTAAATAAAATTAAATATACATTAAATATATAATAAAGTTCTAAAATCGTTAAATATTTAGAACATACTTAAAATAAAATAAATATACGTTAGTTATATATTTATTACTTAAAATTCATAAATTCTATTTAAATATAAATAATGCACGTTAAAATATATTAATAAAATTTATAAATTTACGGGGGATTACAGCAGCCAAGTAACGAACATTCATTTTTTATTCAATATTCGGGGGAAGTACAAATACATCAAACAACTCGGGACACACCCGAGGACCCTCAAAAATTGAAAACAAAATGAAACAGTTAAAATCGGCAGCCATCAACAGACAATACCGGCCTACCGAAGTACTAAAAAGAAAAAAGAAACAAGTACGACGCAGCGCCGAGGCAAAAGGGGGAAAGGCAAAGCACACATTCGGAAGTCCTCAACTGGAACCGACCGACTCTGAAGAAGACGACTGCCCGAATCCCTAACTCTTGGGAGTCTCAGGAACAGCCCCTAGGGGAGCATCCTTCGAAGAACCCCCAGCAGTAGTGTCACCTTCGGAAATCGCCTTCTGGGCCCAAGCCTCTGCAAGAGCAGCTTGGCGTTCAGCTTCAGCTTCGTCTCGATCAGCCTGGCATTCCACCAAGTGATCATGGGCCCGCATCCAGAGAGGAACTTTCTCATTCCAAGGGAAATGAGGCATGTGCTTCGCAAACATGCGCCAAGCACCCAGGATACCATTCCAATACTGCTCTCTACACTGATCAGCAGTATAGAGGTCAGCTCGGTCTTGCTCCAGCTTCCGAATGGTCTCATCCTTCTCTCGGATCTTCAGCTGAAGAACAGGCACCTTGTCAGCTTGATTCTGAATCATCTCCCGATTCTTGACAAACTGCTGAAGCCTCGCCTCCGCATCCTTGCTCTCCTTATCAACCGCCTCAAATTTAGACGTCATCTCCTTGAGAAGTCTGTCTTTTTCTTCAAGTTCGCTCGCAAACTTGGCGACCATATCCTTCTTCTCCTTGTCGAAGGAAGTTATTTTTTCAGCATCCTCTTCGACTCGGAAGGTGAGCTTACCAACTTCGGTCCCGATCTGCTCAGCAATAGCTCTAGCCTCGCGACTGTACTTAAGATACAGTTGCTTGACTTCCACAAGCTCGGAGAAGAGCTGCCCAGCCTTCTGGTCCAAGATAGGAATATCACGAGCATAAGCCTCCTGATATTTCTTCAGTTGTCTCTCCTCAACCGAGCTGCACTCGGAAGCGAACGAGGACCAGAAGACAGCCTGGGAGCGAAGAAAAGATAAGCAAAAGTAGGAAAAGCATAAAACAGAGAGACAAATAAAAAAGAAACCCAACACTTACCTCATTCAGGTAGTACTGGGCCATCATAGCCGGATTCCTCTCTTCAGCTCCAGGAACCCTCCACTACGGGTTGGCCCGAAGTAGGTTCTCCCGAGCAGCTTCGGGACCCACTAAAGAACCCCCGTGAGCCAGGGGATTCTCCCCCAAAACCGGAGCCCTGGCAAACCGAGCCATCGCCTCCCTTACTTCCTCGGGGATTCGTTTCAGCGGAACATCCGAGCAAGGGTCAGCATGGATCAGCCTATCCAGGGCCGAGGTCGAAGTAGAACCCAAAGTTGAGTGGCGCCTCTTCCTCGTCAGACCCTGTTCGGGCTGCTCTTCCTCAGCAGAAGGGACATCCTTCTCAGCCTCGGGAATCTCAACATCAGGGCCCGTAAGATCCACCATCTCCTTATCTGGACTTCTCTCTCTTTCGAGAGGAACGTCAGCAGATTCCTCTTTCTCCTCGGCCACGATAGGGACATCCGAGCCAGGAACAGAGTCGGTCTCGATCTCCTCCACCACCTTGGTGATATCCTGGATCTCGACCCCTAAAGCAGTAGACGGCTTCAGCGGAGAGGGGATGGTATCTTCCTCAGCCAACGGTTGATCCACGGGCGGCGGTTCCGCAACCACCACACTCTTTAACTTCTGCCCTGGGAAGGGCATGAAGTGAAGAAGGTTCTTAGGAGGAGGCATGTCTTCCAAATCCGTTTCCTACAAAACAAGCATTCAAAGATCAGCTTCGGAAAAGAAAAAGACAGGCTACAAGAAAGCTCCTAGGTCAGAGCAAATACCTTTTTCGAGGACTGAGAAACCTTCGCCTTCTTCGGATGCGAAGAAGACTTCAGAAGAGTGCTACCCTTCCTTTTCCTTTGATCCTAAGAAAAGGAGACCAAGGATCAATAAATTCAGAGGAAGACAAAAAAGGAAATAAAGAAAAAAGGCGAAGTACCCGGTTCCTAGATAAAGAGATATCTATCCGAGTCGGGGATGAAACCGAAGGAACGGCGCGCGGCACAGCGTCAGTCCCAGGACCCTAAAAAGATGGTCCAGGACCAAGACGTTAGCCGACGGCCAACCAAAGAAGAAGTAAAGACAAATAAAAAAAATGAGCCGATAGAAACACTCACTGGATCCGAAGTTGTCCTTAAAAGAGGAAGCACGACCTTCACTGGAACAGCTTCGGAAGAGGAGGCAGAATCCCACGGATCGGCTCGAACTTCGGATATCCGAGCAACACCCGAAGGAGACAACACGTAATCCTTCAGACGAGGATTACGAGGATTCTCTTTCCCGAACTTGTAATCAGAAGCCGAGTCGTGAATAGTTCGCAGATCCAAAGAAATGCCCAAAATCTCAGGATCAAGAAAGCTAAAGCCGTACTCTGCAAAAACAAATTACAAAACGAATCAATAAAACGAAGGAAAAAGAGGAGGACAAACTCACTGAAACACGGTCCCAGCCGAAAGACACCTACCCCTATCAAAAATCCTGCTGAGACCGGCGACAGCAAGAATGTCCTCCCGCAAGATGTAGTTAAGGTTCGGGAGCCAGCTAGATGGCAGTTTATAGTTATCCACGTAGTGCTGATGGCTCCGATCCGGAGCAGCCACCCCCACCATATCAGGATCAGGCCTCACGAACCACTTTGGAGGGCGATAGAAATTGGGGTGCTTCGGATCCGTCGGCACGCGAACAAGCAACCACTCCGTCTTCCATTTATGGTCGAATCTGAGGTAAGGGTATGCCGTAATATAGTTCGGCTCCCCTCTCCTTCGGGACTTTTTGTTGATGATGGTCCACCAACCATACCCATCACCCTTGGAAGCATGATGGAAAGACAGATCGTGGAGATCCCTAAAAACGGAGACAGAACAGGGAAAGTTAACGAAGTCGCACACCCATCTAAATCCGATGATGTGCCTGAAGGAAATAATGCCCTTGGTCCAAGTATGCATTCTATGTTAAGTCTAATAAGTGCGGTTCAGTATTAATTAACAAGTTAATAATTCAGTGAGATCAAGTGAGCTGAATGCCTAGCTAGAGGCCGCTTCAGTTCAAGTGGAATTAATGATATTAATCCACAGCTTACTCTTGACTGAACCCGTAGGGTCACACAAATAGTACGTAAACGGATCAAGTATTTAATGGCATTAAATACTCCATCTATGGATATTCGAAATCGACGGATCTTGGTTTCAGTGGGAGCTGAGATCGTCACAGGCAAGAAATGAATACTCCGGAAACGATGATATTGCCGGAAACGGAAATATGGATCGTATCGGAAATATAAATATTATCCAAGTCGTAGATGTTGCCGGAAACGGAAACATGGTACGTATCGGAAAATATTATCGGAAATGGAAATATTGCCGGAATCGGAAATATTGCCGGAAACGGAAATATTGTCAGAATCGGAAATATTATCGGAATCGGAAAATAATTCAGGAAACGGAAATATTAAATATTCGTTCGAAACGGAAATTAATTCCGGAATCGGAAATATTAAATATTGTTCGTATCGAAAATGAATTCCGGAATCGGGAAATTAATCGGAAGCGTATCGTACGAATTAGCATCGGACGAGGCCTGCCAAACGAAGGCCCAGCACGAAGCCGGGCCATCGCCCAGCAAGCCAGCGCGCCACAACGCACCAGCCAAGGCTGCGCCAGGCCCACCGCAAGGCAGGCCCAGCGCGCGCCAAGGCTGCGGCAGCGTGTGGGCCTCGTGGCAATGGGCTGCGAGCTCGCGGGCTGCGCGCGCGCGCATGGCGCCCCTCGTGGGCTGCTGTGCGTGCGTGTGTGTGTTTGTGTGCTATACGAATCCTAAAGCTATCAGGTTTCGACATATGATTAAATTCCTAAACCTAAAAGGATGAATTAATTAAATAAGAATTCTATTAGGATTCTAGTTTAATTAATTCGTATCCTAATAGGATTCCAGTTCCTTTTCCATACCTCTATAAATAGGTGCCTAGGGTCATAATTTATAGACACAATAAAAGTATTCAAGTATTCAAAGTGATTTTTGAGAGCAAAAATTCAGTCACATAATTGCCTACAATAGCCAAAAATTCTAAGTACCTTAAGGGCGATCCTAGTTGGTCAAACTTAAGGCGGATCCGGACGTGCTGTGGACTATCTACGGAGGGACGACACTTGGAGTCCTAAAGACTTGTTCTTGTTCGGTTCGGGCGCAGCTAGGGAGGGCACGCAACAAAGTTTATGCATCTAAACTATGCTAAATGATTATGTGAAAATAATATGCTTTCCTGGCTTTATGGTTTTTCTGCATGATTTATGTATTGTCATATGTATCATAACCTAACAGTGGTATCACGAGCCTCTTATTATTTTCATAATCTAAATTGCATAAACATGGTTAAATATTACAAATTTGCAAGAATTTAAAGGGGTGATTAATTTTCGTAATTGTTAATTAATTGCAAATTGCGTTTATTTAATTATACGTACGCAGTTTTTCGGCAGTTTCTTCGTTACTCATCCAAATCGAGTGATTTTTGTGTCAATTCCGCATGTAAAAGGCATTCTAAAATTTTGACAAAAATATTTTTTTTCGGCCGAACCCAGAATTCTCAAATTCGAAGCCTAACTATGACTTTTCGGAGGTTTTAGTTTTTCGAATGCAAAATTTCGTAAATTTAAGATGTTAAATTAAATATTTGCGATTCTTGTTGATAAATCTTGAATTTTTGATTGACCTACTGTATATGTTTAACAAGTTTGAATGCCTAGCCTTGTTAATTATGCAATCTAATTTGTAATTATGATTAATTTGTTGAAAATTAGAATAATTTAGAATTAATTTGATTTTCATAATTAGTTACTTCGTATAATTTAATTAGATACCTATGATTAAAAACCACCATAAAAATTGTAAATTTATGTTAAATTTTAAATTTTTATGACCTAGACTTGAATCCATGTTAATCGGAAATCAATTAAATAATAAATTTTCGATTTTTCGCCCTAAAATTATGAAATTAATATTATTTATTAATTTGTCATTAATTTTGAAAATAAAATTTTAATTTTTATGCGATTCTCTCATATAACTTGCACGCACAAAGCAATGGACGCTACGTGTTACCCTTAAGGGGTGTTGTATAGTGCGGGCATGCGACGACGAGCAAGGGAGCTCGTCGCCAATGCGGTACGAATGCAGCGAGCAAGGGCATGGTGCACGAGCACAAGGCAGCAACCCTGCCTTGTGTCGTGGGCTGTGTGCAATGGGCGCATGCGCAAGGGCAAGAGCAAGGCACGAGCAGTCGCGTGTGGGCAGCAAGCGAGCTGCGCCACAACGCGCACTGCCTCGCGCAAGCGTGCGGAGCCTCGCGCGCAGCAAGCGCAAGTGTGCGTGCGACGAGCGCTGCGCCCAGCGATGGCGTGCAGCGTGCTTGTTGCGACGTGCTACGAGCGTTGCGCCCAACGATGGCGAGCAGCTTGCTTGTTGCGACGTGCGACGAGCGCTGCGCCCAGCGATGGGCTGCGGCAGCATGCTTGTTGCGTTGAGCGTTGGCGCGCGCAGCGAGCACTGGCTCGCGTGTTCGATTGATGCCTTGCGATGGTGAGGTGCAGCGATGGGACGCAGCGCATGGGCTGCGCGCACATGGCCAGCGATGGTTGTGTGCGTGTGGCCCATGGGCGTGTGTTGCGTGGGATTGTTGCGTTGCGATTAGATCGTTTTGAAATTTTAATTTGAAATTTTCAGTTTACGTAATTTTAATTAATTTTAAAATTAATAATTTAAATTATTTTCTTGGATTTTAATTTTGAATATTGTAATTATAATAAATTTTATTTTATTCTAATTATTTTACTAAAATTAAAATCATGAATTAATTTAAATACGACTGAAATTAAATTAAACTTTTTATATTCAATTATAAATTTATATGAGCTTTAAATTTTAATTAAATTTGTATGTTTCCGGTTAGACTAGAAATACATTTTTATGTTTAAAATTAGTAAAGCATATGAATTTATTGGTTTAAGTGGGAGCCCTTTTAGTCATAAACTCTTGATTAGGTCTACAAATCCTTAAGGTTAAAACAACTTGATTAGAATTAATAAGGACTGAATAATTGGTAGATTATTGGTGCCCTTGATTAATTGCTGCAAATATTTACGTGATGCATAATGTGTTTTACTAACCAGCTATGTGGGCCATTCATGTTAATGAATGGGTGAATGGTATATATTGTATATGTACTGTTTTGCAGGTTATGAAGTGACTAGTATGGCCCAAATAGGATAGAAAATATGGTCTGCGTACCATTAATTTGAATGTAATTGGTCTAAAGTACCAAAGTTGTTTTTCAATTCAAATATGGTCTGCGTACCATCAAATAGTTGTAATTAGTTTTAATTATAGCTTATCCTATTTGAAGAAAATGGTGCCTCCCACGGAGATTTTCAAGACGGACTTTGAAGTTAAAGCTTCAAGATGAAGTCGGGCCATACTAGATCACATTTATCTTATGCATGCTTTAAGTTATTTATTGCTTTAAATATGTCTTAATTATGCATGAGATCGCGACTTGATTATGTTGCATGATTAAGGATTTTAGTTCACTTAAAATCTAACCAACATAGTAAGAGCCTTAAGTTCCAAACTTAAAAGTTGAGTTATAAGGTGCCATGCCAAAATATACACTTGCTTGGATATCCTTTACATCAATCTAGTAATAGTTTTCGCTCAGCGAGGTGTTACTTATTGGTCCTAAAGGGGCAAGGTACACAAATAATTGTGAGTACATGTTAGTTTTGGTGAAACTCAACGATATAAGTAAGGAGTCCTTTTATGTCGTGGCAAAATCGATAGGTTTACCTAATAAGTTCTTAGACGTACCTATCAACCAAGAATAGTTTCTAGACTATTAGCAAAAGGCTTTTGCTTACCTAAGATGTTTTAGGATTAAGTAGACAAACTGTGCTTAGTTCTTCAATGATTTTAGGGTCTTGGAATCATTTTATTCACACCTGCCGGAACACATAATTCGAATAAAATGCTAATGACTTGTTTAAATTGCATGATTGCTTTCATTTTCAAGTTTATTCGAATAAAATAAAATGCTTTCATTTTATTCATGATAAATGTTTAGACTTTGCATGCTTCAATGTATGTTTTAATTATTGTTTATAATTAAATATCTTGCACTGCAATAAATCCTTTTAGAAAGGTAACAGTAAATTTCCTTGATTGGTAATGAATCCAAGAACGATTCATGGAAATGAGAGAAAATGAGCAATTTAAATGTACGTTTCTTTTAATGACTTTTATGGTTGTTTTCGAATATCAAAATCGAATGGCAAACCAATTGGTGCTTGTGAATTCAAAATACAATGTAGTTGAGATCATAAAGCATTGAGTTTAAACGCTCATCCTTACCAATGGTTAACAACCTAATATCTTTGTCCATTTATTTCTCGAATGAGTCTAGTCCCTAGACATTCGAATAGATTGATGCTTAGAGAACTTTAGAAGCTTCTGGTAAGATCATCTAGTTGAAACAGAATATTCAACATAAATAAAATGGTAAGAACTCTGTTGGAATGACATCGGACATGTCTAACAAAGTATAAAAGTCAACACTATAGAATTCAATTCTTAAGACTATAAGAAAAGGTACAAGAAATAGGAAAACAAAGAACAAATGAAAGGAATTTACGATTCCGTTTCTACCTATAAGTTTATGTTTAAAGAGAAGTGACCTAGCAATCAAACTTCCTTGGTATCATATACCGCTTGAGGTTCTTACTTCGGTAATAACTCAAACAATGGAAGCTAGGCTACACTAATGACCTACAAGTGGGAAATGAAGCATGACAATGCTACATTAGTTGTAGGGTCATCTAGTTTGTTTTAAGTCCTTTCAAAGGCTGGAACTTAATGGATATTTTGTTCCATAATCAGCATACCTAAATTTCTGTTTCAAACACAGAAAGACTCACATTCAGAAGAACAAAAACAATGTTTGTTTGTTCATTTGAATGAAATTGTCATTTACGGGTTGAGTCAATATGCTTGATTAAAACAAACAACTCTTTAAAAATAAAAAATTTACTAGGTTCAAATCAACCCCTTGATTTGAGTTCCACTAATCTTTGGCATTGTTGCTTAGACCATATCAACAAGTTAACATTCAAAAGCTCTATTTTGATGGACTTTTGAAAGTTCATTGATTTCTAAATCAATTTAAGACAACTAGTCTTACTTGTTGAAAGTAACAAAAGATATGAACTGTTGTTAGAACGCCTACACAATAGAGTTCAAAGCTAAAGAAAGATTTTATGACTTTATTATTTCACATAGATTTGAGTGAATATAGGTTTATTTACTCAAATGTGATATAAGTTGAATCTGTTTGGCTAGTTCAAAGATTCAGAAGTATAAAATCCACTTGGCAAGAAATCATAAAGATCTAGGTTAGATCATGTTGATGATTACTTGAGACCAAATATGATCATCAATGATTGTGTGTTGTAATTTCACAATCTAGCTCCATAAGATATGGCATATCTAAGTTGGAATGATCGAAGTCGATTAGTACTTGATTCGATCAATGATGGATCATAAAGACTTTTCCTTTAATTTCTAAAACAAAATGCTCAACTACCACCAAACTAAACCAAATTCGTCAAAGCTATTGAAAAGTAATTTCAGAATAACTTTTCATAAAATATATCTAGAGAGTTGCAAAACTCAGTGGGAGCTTAGTGTTTGTCATTCGACAAACTAAGGCCCAAGTATAGATATATGTTTCATTGTGATTTATTCAAATGAGACACAAGGGTATTGTTTCTACCACGAATTTTTGAGAACATAATGTTTGTTTGCTCGAAATAATGTCCTTTTGGAGATTCGTTTCCAAAATGACAAGTGGGAGAAAATAGACCTCGAAAGTCTTCGAGTCGAACAACAAACATAAACGGACATTCCGGAGGCTTTTCGAAGTTCTTTAGAAAATCCGAACACGTATTCTTTAAGGACTTTAGAAGTGGCTTTTAAAGAATAGACATCTCTTAGAAGACTTTACAAGTACTTCAAGGAGAACAGAATATTCAACGGACTTTTAAGTGGCTATTGATATTCTGTTGTTTGATGTTCTATACCCTTGTAGGCATAGAGTTCAAGTCACTGAAACTATGAGATTCTTCTATTAGATAGTGAAGAAACATGGAGTTCAGGTCACTGAAACTATGCAATTCTTCTATTAGATAGTGAAGAAACCTACAACTTGCAGTCAAACTATTATCATGTAGATTAATGAGTTTGTGACTTATAAGAAAGCTATGACGAAACCCAGATTCCCTAAAATGGTTAGAGGCCATATATAGACTCAAATGTTTTAAATGGTTAGAGGCCATAAAAACATACTCAATGTTTTGATGACAAAATTGAAATTTTGTTGATTTGCAAGAATAGTTTCACACCTATTGGTTGCAATTTTGTTTTAAGGAAAATAACCATCAAATATAAAATTGTGTTCACACACAAAGCTAGATTAGTTGCTAAAGGTTACAAGCAAATTCACGATGTGGATTGTGTTGAAACCGCATGCAAGATCGTAATGCTTAAGTCTATAATTCAAGCAATGATTGCATATTGGTACATATGGCAGTTGGATGACAAAACATCTTCCTCAGTCAAATGTTGGAAGAAAACTATGTACATAGCATGTCATAGGATTTGTGGATCCAAATAATGCTTGAAATGAATGCTAGCTTATGAAATCTAAGTACAGATTTAAGTAAGCAATTGGGAATTGGAAATGTATTTTAGTGAAACTAATAAGTATTTTAGTTTCATAAAACGTACATAATTCTTATAGATATATAAGAAGTTTAGTGGGAGTACGTAAAACTTAATTGGTCCTATGTGTATCATACACATATCTCTCTATTGTGAAATAACATTCAAATGCTAATGACTTAGATTTGAAATTATTCATCAATAATGGACCATGGCGAAACTTAGTACATACTGGGTATTAAGATCTATTTACAAAGATCTTATAATATTGTTTTGGATTAAGTAATGGCATTTACTAAATCAAACACGAAAGACTCCATTGGAGATATTCGACCCATATGAATAAATCTGAGTAAAGAATGTTTGAACTATGTATAAGCATTTACTAAGTTAAACATCAAAGGATCTAAGTAAGATTCTTAACCTATATTATATGTCAAAGAATTTAGCTGGATTTAGTATCTACTGAAACTAGATGAGCTAAACTTACATGAATAGAATTCAGTTGGGAATTATTCTGCAAAAGAATTTATCATGTATGATATAATATGAGGATCGTCAAAAACGTATCGTATGACTTTAGGCATGACGAACATATACCAATCTCTATTGATCTAAGTGAAGATCAACTATATTGAGATCAAGAACACTTATGGTACTTGAAAAGGTACATAGGAATAGTTCTTGATTCAAGGAAATAAAGATATGCTAAATATTGATGCTACACGCATAAACACTGGCAAAGGATCAAGCAAGACCCTTTGGAGTTAACCATTGACAAGGACGAGCTAAAGAGCATCGTGTTTTGAAATGGCAACATGGATCGGAGACCATGAGTTGTTGCGTGGGAAATTAAATATTAATTTCTATGTTCTAAGATACAGCTGGAAAGTCTTCCACATATCTGTGAACTGCTTGGATAAGTAATTCCAAACAAAGCATCACTAGCAACCTATAAAGTTGAAGTAGAAGTAATTATTGCCTAAGAAGCAATGAAACAGGGTTGTTTAAGTTAAAGAGTTCTTCACTGAACTTGGGTGGATCACATGTCTGCTAACTTGATGGTTCTTCATTGCAAAATGCGTAGAACCACTATCGAAGTAAGAAAGACTAGATCACATAATAAACAAACTCAAAAAATCTTATCATCATATCTCGAATATTATTCGATGAAAAGGATATTAAGATTGGCAAAGCATGATAACTAAACCTATGCAACAAGTGAGAAGCAACACTCACATTGTAGCACTGGAAATCAAGCATAGCTTTGAATTCCATAAACTGTTTTAAAGATGGGTTTTGAGGCCCATGGTTCTTAAACAATGGGGTTGAACATTTATCATATATGAAATATATTTTCATATTCCATTTAATCTTGGTTTAGTATTAAATGATGAGTCCCTTCAATTTGACAATATATTCAAGATAGACTGTCAGGACCAGTCCTGTGACTAAGAAATGTCTATCAAGTGAACTTGAATGTCAAAAGTTGAAAATGGTCCCTAGTCGGAGTTTTCTATAAAATTGGACGCATAGAAAACGTTAGACGACTAGAATGCAAGATGACTAGTAGTTCTGTTTCTTGAACTATGTGGACATGGCAATGTCATAATCATTTGCATAGATACTTACTTTGGGAAGACTAGTATCGGACAAGACCTATGAAACTTTACTGTAAGAGATGAAAATCTGTCATAAGTAAATTTCATTAAAATTATTAGACACTAAATCCTCAATACCTGAGTGATTTGAGATTACTTGTTTGAGAACTGGTTGCTTTGACGTTGACCAACCGTCGCACCGTAAAAGGAGGCTATAAAGGCAACGCTCAGGTAATCACCTATCAAACGAAGTCTAATCTCAAGATCGCAAGATTGGGATTGTCCTCCCATAAATCGGGATGAGATGCTTAAAAGTTGTACAAGGCCACTCGGAGAGCTAGAAACTGTGAAATGCATGGCCGTGCTCGGATGAATCATAGGCTATGATTATCTGTCTATTTGATCAGTTGAACTCTGAAACCGAGGAACACCTCTGGACATAATAAGGATGACAACTCTTACCTTATGTTCAAGAGCAAGCATCGAGCGACAAAGGAATTAGGAAATGCACACTTGTCCCTAAGGACAAGTGGGAGACTGAAGGAAATAATGCCCTTGGTCCAAGTATGCATTCTATGTTAAGTCTAATAAGTGCGGTTCAGTATTAATTAACAAGTTAATAATTCAGTGAGATCAAGTGAGCTGAATGCCTAGCTAGAGGCCGCTTCAGTTCAAGTGGAATTAATGATATTAATCCACAGCTTACTCTTGACTGAACCCGTAGGGTCACACAAATAGTACGTAAACGGATCAAGTATTTAATGGCATTAAATACTCCATCTATGGATATTCGAAATCGACGGATCTTGGTTTCAGTGGGAGCTGAGATCGTCACAGGCAAGAAATGAATACTCCGGAAACGATGATATTGCCGGAAACGGAAATATGGATCGTATCGGAAATATAAATATTATCCAAGTCGTAGATGTTGCCGGAAACGGAAACATGGTACGTATCGGAAAATATTATCGGAAATGGAAATATTGCCGGAATCGGAAATATTGCCGGAAACGGAAATATTGTCAGAATCGGAAATATTATCGGAATCGGAAAATAATTCAGGAAACGGAAATATTAAATATTCGTTCGAAACGGAAATTAATTCCGGAATCGGAAATATTAAATATTGTTCGTATCGAAAATGAATTCCGGAATCGGGAAATTAATCGGAAGCGTATCGTACGAATTAGCATCGGACGAGGCCTGCCGAACGAAGGCCCAGCACGAAGCCGGGCCATCGCCCAGCAAGCCAGCGCGCCACAACGCACCAGCCAAGGTTGCGCCAGGCCCACCGCAAGGCAGGCCCAGCGCGCGCCAAGGCTGCGGCAGCGTGTGGGCCTCGTGGCAATGGGCTGCGAGCTCGCGGGCTGCGCGCGCGCGCATGGCGCCCCTCGTGGGCTGCTGTGCGTGCGTGTGTGTGTTTGTGTGCTATACGAATTCTAAAGCTATCAGGTTTCGACATATGATTAAATTCCTAAACCTAAAAGGATGAATTAATTAAATAAGAATTCTATTAGGATTCTAGTTTAATTAATTCGTATCCTAATAGGATTCCAGTTCCTTTTCCATACCTCTATAAATAGGTGCCTAGGGTCATAATTTATAGACACAATAAAAGTATTCAAGTATTCAAAGTGATTTTTGAGAGCAAAAATTCAGTCACATAATTGCCTACAATAGCCGAAAATTCTATGTACCTTAAGGGCGATCCTAGTTGGTCAAACTTAAGGCGGATCCGGACGTGCTGTGGACTATCTACGGAGGGACGACACTTGGAGTCCTAAAGACTTGTTCTTGTTCGGTTCAGGCGCAGCTAGGGAGGGCACGCAACAAAGTGTATGCATCTAAACTATGCTAAATGATTATGTGAAAATAATATGCTTTCCTGGCTTTATGGTTTTTCCGCATGATTTATGTATTGTCATATGTATCATAACCTAACAGTGCCTCATAGACTTGGGTGTAAGTTGGGCCAAACTGATGTTGTACGACACCAGGAGCTCGGAAATGAACGGATCCAAGGGAAAGCGGAGGCCATTCTCCAAGTGATGAGTGTACACAGAGATGAACCCCTTCGGCGGATGAGTCACCCGAGGACGCTCCTGATCGGGAAGTTCACACCAGTACCCCAAGGCATGCTGGGTTCCGTATAGCTCCTCGGCCTTCCGATGATAGTTCCCCAGCTTCGCCTCCACTAACTAGTCACCACTGACTGATTTCTCCAACGGACCATCAATCTTGGTGGTCTCATGCAAAATCGGAGCATACTTACCCTTCGGATCAGCTTCAGTCCAATGAACTGGAAACTCAGGGTAAGGACGGCGGACACCCGAAGAACCAGCCTTCTTACCAGAAGCAGCGCGTTCAGACACACCAGACCCTCCAACAGCGCCATCTTTGGAGGCGTCCCAACCAGTCGAGCGTTTCTCCACCGGCTTCTCCGAAGGCCAGCCCCTCGAAGTTTTCTGTACCCTTCCCGAAGGCACATCCTCCCTCTCACTAGAAGAGCCAACGACGAACTTACTCTTGCCCTTATTCTTCGCCATGGTTGCAAATTCTCGGTCTAGGGTTTAGATTGAGGAGTAGAGGAAAGAACGAAAAAGTAAGGAAAATTCAGAAACAAGTTACCTTTTTCCGAAGCGGAATTCGCCGACAAAGCGAACGACACAAGTTCCCGAAGTTAAAAGCTGACTGGATTCCGTAGATCTGAAGAAACTCGAAAACTGCGATCGCCGGAAAAAGAGAGGAAGTTTGTGTAAAAGAGAGTGAAAGTAAAGGTTTGAAGGAAGCTTTGCGCCCAGTATTTATAGGGAAAAAAGGCGCACCAACTTCTTTTCAACCCACGATCTCCACGACACAATACAAGTCCCAACACTTGTCATCAATGCAAATCATCCCTTTTCAAAAAAGAGAGGGAACTTTTGGACTTCTGACAGCTGGAAACCCACCCATTTAATTCTAAATGGACCGGGTCTGGGGGGCATGTTGTTTGGGCTCCCAATTGATATTCAATTGGGCCACTAAGTCCAAAGCCCAATGGCTCTAAACAACAGCATCAAACCTACCACAATGGCTATTCAGCCATCCATTAAGGCCCAAGGCCCAATAGCAATAAATGACCTATGGGCATTTATTATGCAAACACTATAAATAGGCCGCCAAGGCTCACACCTCAAGGTACGTCCAATTTATCGCCTTAAGACTACTCTTCTAGAGAACTTCTCTCTAGAATCCGAGCATCGTTCTTACTTAGGCATCGGAGGGGCTTTCCTCGGAAACACCCCCGAGGCTAGTGACTTTACTCTTGTGCAGGTGAATTCGGACTCGACTCATTCAAGCAAGCAAGATCTTCAACACATACGAAAGGGCCTTCATTCGAAGCCCATTGTTTCCACCTTTACAACACCGGAACAGTAATCTTAAGACTCCCAATCTTGGTTTAGTTGGTTTAGACCTGATCAAAAGGCGGACAGGGCCGGATCTGTCCGAGGGCATAAAAATTTGCCCATTATGTCGGTTCGGGCAAAACTTCGGGCCAATTTTTTTGTGCCCCAAACACGCAATTTTGGGCCAAAATAGCGGGTTTTTTGGGCCCTTTTCGGACCCGGCCAAAATTATAACTAAAATGGTTGTTTTACGTTATCCAAAGCCCGCATTTTTAAAAAAGTTCGGGCCGACCGAGCCCGAAAATCGGGCCGAAATATTCTGCCAAAAAACCGGTAATTTTGGAGTTGGGCCAGCGGATCGGGCCTATATTGGATGCGACATGCGCATTTGTAATAGACCACATCGATCCCATCGTTTTCTTTACAAACATAAGAAACATCGTATATTGGATGTCTTTCTACAATTGTGTTCCTGAGAAGAGTATGCATTGCTCTAGAAGGGAAATGACTTTTTGCTATTTCCTACCTCAAGCCTTACATACTCCAATGAGTTCTTTCTTGGAGCGCTTATCTAAGCGGGATAAAATATGGGTGCTCAAGATGTCAAGATTTTGGCCCAACTTTGCAGCCGGCGGATGTCACGTGACCCAGGATTATTTATTTAAAAAAAAAAAAAAATTTACGTTTTTTATTACCTCATTAATACTAAGTAGGGTATAAATAATTCTTTGTACATTAACTACCACAAACACGTTGGTGCTCTAGTGGTAATTGAGGATGTAGGATAGCTATATCCAGCGGGAGTTCCCAGAGGTATATAGTTCGACTCTAGGTTGGCGTTTTTTTATCAAATTTTTTCTATTCTCTATTTGCAGTTTCTCTATAAATAACTAAAATCACAATAAATTTATAATGTATTCCATAGTTAACATTTTGATTTTTTTTCTCTTATTTATTGATAATTGAATCAATTTTTTTTATTGTTCCATTGTTGAGTGTATCTTATATTTGTATAATTAGCTTGGGAAATGTTATCGATTCTTAGTTGGCATCATTTTATTATTTTATCTTGTTTTCTTTTTTTTTTATTCTCTATTTGTAGTTTCTTTAAATATCTAAAATCACTATAAATTTATAATGTACTCCATAGTTAACATTTTGATTTTTTCTTCTTCTTATTTGTTGATAATTGAATCAATTTTTTTTATTGTTCCATTGTTAAGTGTATCTTATATTTGTATAATTAGCTTGGGAAATGTTTGAGAACCTAAGTTTCTGATTTTTTTTAATAAATATTTGGTTAATTTTGAAGAACAATTGTAATAATATTTACTTGTACTATGGATACTTACTTTAGGGATGAAACTTTTATAAATTATAAATTTTTTATTCATGCGTTATTTAATAATTGATATATGACAACTTTTGTGTAAGACCGTCTTAACTGAAAGACCGATAAATTTTTTATTCATGCGTTAGTTAATAATTGATATATGACAACTTTTGTGTAAGACCGTCTTAACTGAAAGACCGCTTTGTTTGCTTAACTAATTAGTTCTAATGCTTAACTAATTAGTTCTAGTGCTTAACTAATTGATTTTAGTGCTTAACTAATTGGTTTCGGTGCTTAATTAATTGATTCCATTGCTTAACTTATATAACACCACAACGGTCTTTCGTGTAAGACCGCCTTATATAAAAGTTTGTAATTGGTAAGACGTTTGTACGCGATGGTGACCCAGCATCCGTAAAATCCTGGATCCGCCACTAAATTGCAGCCTTGGAGAGCATGTCGTGATCGTCCGTCAGTTAAACCACCGGTTTTTCCACAAAAAATTTACAAAAGGTTGTTGATATGGCTAGTTGATAGTCTAGCACAAACTTTCCTTCATATCCCTTTGGGATATCCATGGACATATGGTGGTTTATGCATACACCGAGAACTTTAGCATTTCCTCTGATCTCTGTGAATCTTTGATCAATGAGAGGATCGAGGATGAATACGATCCGGTAGGCACCGGATCATCAAAATTTGGCCCTTCAAAGGCTGGGCAATGGATCATAATAAATGCATGCCCCATTTGGATGTATGAGATTACGCATTTCATTTTACAACTTTTACTACTTGCTTGGTTCAATTTGGTAATTTCCTAGGATTACTCGATCACGACAACGAGACCTCCAATCATAAGAAGTCAGTTGTTCCTAAGGTCATACCTCTAGCCACCTCGACCACCCAACAAGATAAGGTGCTAGTGCTCGTTTGATGTTAGTATCAACAACGAATATCAATATACAAATTCGACAATTAATTTCTGTAATACGCAAGAAGTACTCCGTAAAAGTTTAAAAGTGTGCACCCTGTAATAAGTCCAGTATGATTTATCATAGTTGTTGCAAGTCAATGGACGTGGTTTTAGTCATCTCAAGAAGAAAATAAGAGACAAAGCATTAGACTAATCATGTTCTTTCTTTTTTGAGGGAAGAGTTTAACACAAGGACTACTAAGGTTGTAGAATGTTGCATTATGTATCTCAAAGAAATGAGACACCACACAGCAGAGGGAGGGAAGTTACAGAGAAAATGGCTGTTCTTTTCTAACTTCTGTAACTTATCACGTATAGTGACATAATCATTAGTTCGCGCAAGTTCAAAGGAAAAAGTTTAGCCACAACAGCTGATCCAAAAATTTCCTAGTAACTTGAAACCTGACGGAGAAAATATTTCCTAACCCATTTGTACAAGATAGCCGAATATTAACCTGCAAAATTTACACGACCATAGCAGCACTTCACTCAGATCAGAGTCTCAGGGCACCTGTGCACGAGCATATATACACAACAGATATACACATGTTGTCTGCCTCTTAAATTAAAGGAAAAGTATGACCAGTTAGCAAAAAAACATGGTTTTCCTGACGTTCTTATGCAAACTGGGCAGCTCCGGGACAGGGATACTTCCTGTGGTCGTGAAGCCGTTGTTCTCACCACAGTTCTCGGGAAGCTCCTCGTGTTTGACAAACTGTCCTACTTGTCTGGCAGCATGATGGGCATAAGAGATAGGTGCAACTGCACAAAAGAATGACCAAAATAAAGCATTAGCCTATTTCGCAAAACATCTCATGATTTCATGTCTGCAGACAGATACTGATGCACACACAAATAAACATTAACTCACCTACAGAGGTAGCATGAGTGCTCCTTTGATACCTGAATGAGGACAAAACTTCAATTTAGAAGAAGCAAACTGAGGTGGAAAGTTTATCACTAAATCAAACAGTATTAGTTAACTCACACATAGGATAAAGCGTGAATGAAATTTTGAAGCTCGTCTGGTGAGAAGCCGATCTCATCAAGCAATACATGATAGTGCACGGGCCGCAGTGTACCCTTTACGGAAACAACAGAAGAAACAACATTCAGTTTAACATATTAAGGAAAGAAAAAACAAAGTGGCACACTCAGAGACCTACTAAGTACTAACAGTCCAACACACGCATTTTGCCAGTTTCAAGCGAGAGAAAAGTACTTTCCATGTTTGCTCACATGTTTGCAACATTAAGTCCCAAATAACTTTTTGAATATGCAGTAAATAACTTGGAAACCCTACCAAAATCCAGGACTAAATCTATAGCATTCCCTCCTAAAATGAGTTTCCACTTCAAAATACCCAAGTAAACAAGTAACCGTTATGATCATCTCATCATTTAACAGAGCTAAATTTCTCTCATAATTGTGAAAAAATGGGAGGGTCCTGAGTAAGATGCTAAGAGAACTTGCCTATTGTCTCTTACTCTCCTATATCCACTACACACAGAAACGCGTGTCCCCAACACCCACCTGCCACCCCACCCCCCCACCCGGCCACCCCCAATCTTCAGTATGTTTATTTGATGGGAATGGCACCCGTTGAACAACACCAGAGGAAAAGGAAAGATAATAACTTACAATCATCCCCCCATGAGCACACATGTAGAAATCATAGTTCCTTGGATGCACAACTTCAGTGTCCACAACTGTCCCTGTAGAGGGAGAAGAGTAATAGAAGAGTGTGATGATAGTAGCACAGTATAACAAATCAGTTACAATTGCACAAGGCACAATCAAAGAACAAAAATGTCAAAACACATCAGACCAGGTGGAACATTGCCATCAGCCCCCACTTTGAATAGTCTAGTGTGGTGTCTCTTTTGTGCAACAATTACTGTGAATTTCGGAATGTCTTCCTCTCCAAGACCCAGGTAAGCCTGAAGTAATTAAAAACACAACAAAGACATTAGAAATACAACATACGGAGGTACAAGTATTCAACAAAAATAATTGTTACAATTGACTTCCTGCTTCTTAAACATGAAATCAAATTTTATCTTTCTGAATCTTTGCAGATCGTCTGGAGGGAAGGTAGAACTCAATGTTAGTCTCTTTTTTTGTCCTTGAAAAAAAAAATACTCTATCTGTGTAATGGAGTTAACAATCTCAGGAATACCAGTAAATGAGAATTAAACGTAAAGAGTTCTGCTTTTTAAGAAAACAATTTCCAGCAATAGGGCACCACTACTAAGGGGCCATTCTGCTATACCCCAACATAACCCACAGCTAGGCCAGACTTATGCAAGAAGAAAGAAGAGGATGCCCACGCAACAGAACAAAGGGGAAGCAGAAGCAGAACCAAACACCACAGCAGAGTGAGGGAACGCACCAAGTAGTGGAAGCAGCCCTGCAAGTAAATTAAGTCAGTTTGTCTCAAGGAAGCTGCAATTTTGTCTTATCTACTTTTCCTTTATTGTTTTTGTTTTCTTGCTAGCAGCTCTGTTATTAAAAGGAGGGAGAAGAGAACTTTAGAAATCATCTTGTGAATTATTCAGTAGAAAGGTGGGAGAGTAGAGAACCTCTCAAATGTTCTCAGAGTTGTAATTTGTAAACTTACACTCTATCTATCAATCAAAGTCACAATCTTTCTCCTACATTTGTGCCTTGTTTTGCTGTGATTTGTGAGACAGGTGCAGCAGCAATCTTGAGTGTATTGCGGTTGGTATCAGAGCAGATAAGAACCAGGGAAAGAGAGAAAGAATTCCAGAATGGTGTCTTCCCACACACAGAGGCTAGATGGATTGGAGGGGAGAATGGAAAACCTCGAAGGGACAATTCAACAGGTCCTGGCAGAGGGCATGGCAGCCTTCCAGAAAACCTTGGCAGAGAAATTCATGGAGAAAAGCGAGGAGGATACAAGGAAGAACCAGGAGACTATGGAGGCAGCGGCAGTTCGACTTGGAGGATTGATCGATTGCGAGAAGACCAAGGTATGCAAATAGCTTTGATGAAAAAGGACCAAGAGAGATGGAGGAGTTCATGATAGGGTTCAAGGAAACACCAACTTTCCAGCAAGACTTTGTGGACATTGATGAAGAAATGGATTCAGCATCAAAAAAAAGGAGAACAGGAAAATGAAGCTGGCCAGATTTTTGAGGAAGGAAAAGGTGGTGGTGGAGGGAATTGGAAGTACCGGAAAATAGAGATGTCTTTGTTCAAGGGGGGTGACCCAGATGGGTGGATATTGCGTAGTGAGAAATACTTCATGGTTTGTCATCTCACAGAGGAGGAGAAGGTAGATGCAGCGGTCGTGGCTATGGGAGGGAGACGCGCTAAAGTGGTATCAATGGGAAAACGAAAGAACTCCAGTCCACTGATGGCCAGACTTGAAGACCAGATATTGCATCAATTCAAGCCGTTGAACGTGGGTTCTCTCCATGAACAGTGGTTGTAATCGACTATCGAAGGCGATTCAAAGATGGCAGCTCCTTTAAGTGACATACCTGCTAATGGGGCAGTATATTAATGGGATGAAGGAGGAAGTGAAAGCAGAGTACGGCTACTCAATCCCTTTAACACTGGAACAGACCATGGAAGTGGCGACACGGGTCCAAGAAAGGAATAAGGTATATGGAGTCAGTTCAGGCTGGGAGGAATTGGCCAGACTCGACCCTGTTCATTCTCGATATACAGTCACGAGTCTATGGGTTCATAGCCATCTGATTCGGGTATGGACTCAACATAATAAACAAAGTCAGGAGGAGGTATGGGCCACTTTTCCCTTACTAATCAGCCCAATTCCCAAACACCCAACAAGGCTGGACCCATATCCAACACAGGATCCCAAGCTTCAGTGAACTTCAATCGTTTGGGGGATTTCGCCGTTGAATCGAGAAGGAGCTCCAAGAGAAAAAGTCAAAAGGTATATGCTTCAAATGTGACGACAGATGGGAAATCGGCCGTCATTGTCGGCAAAGAGAGCTGAGTGCGCTCTTAATTGATGAAGAAGCAGAATGGGAGAGCGAGACCCAAGAGGAAGAACACCGGTCAGAGGTGACCGAAAAATTCGCAAATGAGGTAGCCTTGAATTCAGTTGTTGGTTTATCTAATCCAAAACTACAAAGTTATTAGGGATAATAGGTGGCCAGGAGGTGGTGGTGATGATTGACCCCGAGCCACGCATAATTTCATTTCTTTGAAGACGGTGGCCGAATTGGATTCCGGTATCTGGGTCAGGGGGATTTGGGGCCTCTCTTGGCAACGGCGAAAGTGAAATCAATACAGGCAGCGGAGTTTGTGAAGGAGTGGTTCTTTCAATCAGCGACGAGGTTGTAACCAGAGAGGATTCCCTTGAACTTGGGAAATTCTGATGTGATATTGGGGATTGAGTGGCACGAGAAACTAGGGACGGTGAAAAATAACTGAAAGTCTCAAACCATGAGCTATCAATTGGACGGTCGGACCGTCAAACCTGAAGGGTGACCCATCGTTGGCAAGAACCGAATATCTCTGAAGGCCATGATGCGTACCTTGCGCAAGGAAGGGGGTGGGGTGTTGGTAGAGTTGAGCAGCCTATTGCAGCTTATTCTAGAAGAGTTGCAGGGGTAAATCAATCACTATAAGTCAGTATTTGAGATGTGAGTATTTGAGATGTGAGATGCCACCGGTGAGGAGTAGGGAGTAATCCGGTCGGGGTAAGACCCTACCGTTACCCTTAATTTCAGAAGGATGAGATTGAAAAACTCTATCAAGGAGATGTTTCTGGCCGGAATCATCAAGCCTTCAACTAGCCCCTTTTCTAGACCGGTGCTACTACTTAAGAAGAAAGATGGATTGTAGGGATTTTATGTGGATTACCGGGCACTTAATAGAGAGATTATACCCGATAAATACCCCATTCCGATCATCGATGAGCTACTTGACGAGTTACATGGGGCTGCAACTAAACTCGACTTTGAAATCAGGTTATCATCAAATTCGGGTGAGGACCGAGGATACTCCAAAACCCACATTCCGAACCCATGAAGGACGCCATGAAATTATGGTCATGCCCTTCGGGTTGACGAATGCGCCTGCAACTTTTTAAGCACTAATGAATGAGGTATTCCAACCGTTTCTTCGTAAATTTATGTTGGTATATTCTGACGATATTTTTTTAAGCACTAATGAATGAGGTATTCCAACCGTTTCTTCGTAAATTTATGTTGGTATTTTTTGACGATATTTTGGTACACAGTAACAATATGGCAAGAACATTTGCGTGGAGGAATGTATTGTTTGCCAACATAAAAAAAATGCGAGTTTGGTCTTATCAATAGCCTATTTGGGTCATGTAGTATCTGGAGAAGGCGGAGAAGGCGAAGAAGGCGTGTCAGTTGATATGGAGAAGAGAAGATACAGGATATGGTAGAGTAGGTCAGACCAGTGTGTAATAAAGCGCGTTAAAGCTCTGAAGCGCAAAGCTATTGGGCAAAGCGCTTAATTAGGTATGAGCGAAGCCCTTGTGATTACGCGCGCTTCGAGCGTATGAAGCGTATGAAGCGTTTGGCGGTTCATTGAAATTCTTTTATTTTTTTATTACTTTACGTTGAAAGCTTTTTTTATATGTCATTATTGTGTTTTGGTCTACTCCCTATTAATTCTTAACAATAGAAAGTAGGCCAAGAGTCCAAAAGAAAAGGAAAAAGAAGAAAAAAAGAAGACATTAGTCATAGCAGTCGGGCCCTAGCTTCTGGATAAACACTATGTTATATGCTTTATTTTTGTTAAAACAAAGAGTAATAATTTTTTGGAAGCATGATGTTTATATATATTTGTGGTTATTTTGTAAAAAAAAATTAATTCTTAAAAAGTGCGCTTCACTTCGATGAAGCGCGCGCCTTGCGGTTAAGCTCTAGGACTCATATAGCTTTAGTGCGGTTTGCGCTTTTTTATACAATGGGTAAGACGGAAGAATTTGACAGAGTTACGAGGTTTCCTAAGTTTAACCGAATATTATCGAAAATTTGTGTTTAATTATGCACAGGTTACCCAACTTTTGACACAGCAGTTAAAGAAATACACTTTTGGATGGATGGAAAAAGCCAAAGAAATTGAAGCAAGCAATGTGTGCCGCTCCCATTTTAGCAATGACGAATTCAACAAGATATTTGTAGTGGAGACAGACGCCACAGGCTTCGGGGGTTAAGGGTCCTGCTAATGCATGAAGGGAGACCGATCGCCTTCTATAGTCGAATTTTGGGCCCAAAGGGCGCAATCCAAATCAGTATACGAGAAAGAACTTATGATTGTATGTCTTTCTATCCTAAAATGGAAACACTATCTTTTGGGGAGGCATTTCATAGGTCAAGTCTGATCAGTAGAGCCTTCGTTTCATAACTTAACAATCTGAAATTTGGGACGATTATCAAAAATGGTGAGTAAATTGATGGGTTTCGACTTTAAGGTGCAATACAAACCGGGTACCTCCAACCGGTGTCTTATGGTATGGTGAGGTAGAACTCGAGGGACTATTGTCTTTGAGGGGAGTGAGATGGGAGCAATTAGATAAGGAAGTGGATGGTGATGTTGCAATACAGGATATCAAGAAGGCACTACTGGCCGGAGAAAAGAGAAGCGGGTTTGAGTTGATTGAAGGCCGAGTGCTTTACAAAGGCGGAGTATTAATCCTAAAAACGTCCACCATAATTCCCACCTTGCTACGAGAATACCACGATACTGCTAGTAGTGGGTATGGAGGGGATGTGAAGAAGTATCTCTTGTTGGCCCAAGAGTGGTTCTGACCCGAGGTGAGGAAGAAAGTGTTCGGACATGTTAAGAATTGTGAAGTTTGTCAAAGAAACAAATGTTTTGTATGGATTTTGTAGAGGTACTTCCTTTTTCACGGGGTGGTGGACTCAATACTAGTGGTCGTGGACCGGCTGTCGAAATATGCACACTTTGTGGGTTGAAACACTCCATTTACAGTAGTAATCGGGCTGGATCGTTCACCAAGGAAGTTTTACGTTTACATGGGTTCCCAACTTCCCATCCTCGATTGTTTCGGATCGTGATCGGGTTTTTCGGAGTATTTTCTGGAAGGAATTGTTCCGTTTGCAAGGCATCACCCTCAAGCGAATCACGACATATCACCCTCAAACTGATGGTCAAACTGAGGTAGTGAACAAAAGGATGGAATCCTATTTGAGGTGTTTTACATCGACTCAACCACGAGCATGGGCCAAATGGCTGGCGCGGGCCAAATACTCATATAATTCAACTCCTCATGCTCAACTAAAATGAGCCCCTTCAATGTCGTTTATGACATGGACCCCCACCTATAAATAAGTACAATCGCGGAGACACAACAGTGGGCAGTGTGGAGGAGAGTTTGCATGAAAAGGATGAGTTGCATTTTAATCTAATGAAAGCACAACACATCAGGAGGGGACATAGAAGGGATGTGGAGCTGAAAGAAGGTGAGATGGTCTATCTAAAACTCCAACCTTATCGTCAGAAATCCTTGGCCAAACAACCGTTTGAGAAACTAGCAGCAAGGTTTTATGGTCCTTTTCAGATCATCCAAAAGGTGGGCAAGGTAGCGTATAAGCTTCAGCTACCTCGGGAATGTAAGTTGCATCCGGCATGGAATAAAAACTCGGTCGAGTTAACTCGGATCGCCCGAGTTAACTCGGATCCTCGGATTTTCAAGTTGCCGGTCCGATATTAGCCGATTTATCACGTTGTTTCCAAATAAGGCGATATTTCGCCCGATACGACCGTTCCGTACTAAAATCGCCGAAGTTACCTTAGCTTTCCGGGGAGATCTCCATGAAAGTCAACATAAAGAGAAAATTGAGATCGAAAATAAATAAATAAATGGAAGCAATAAGGTTGAAATTGTAATTTATTGGTTGCAAGATGAGATTCGCATGCATTAATGGAGGCAACGAGGAGGAGATCAGGAGAGAGGGAGAGAAGATGAAGAATAGCAGCGCCATTACAACAACAACAACAACAAAGCCTTGGTCCCAAAATGATTTGGGGTCGGCTAACATGAATCGTCGTAGAATATCGTCATTGTCACCAATCAAACAAAAAAGGAGCAAGAAGTAATAAGAAAAACAAGGAAGAGAAAGTGGAATTAATGAAAGTAAGAAAGGGAAAAAATGTATATATATTATAGAAGAAATATTGTAAGAGATAATAAAAAATAAGTAAAGTTTAAAATAAATGAATAAGTAAAATAAGTATATTTCAAAATAGCATGTAAATTAAAAAAAATAAAAAGAATTCTAAAAAAAAATTTAAAAAAAAGTTAAAAGAAAAATTTAAAAAAAAATAGAAAGAAACAAAAACATGAAAGCTGTATAAATCAACCAAAGAATAGCAGCGCCATTGTTAAGTGGAAATTGCAGTAAGGGGAGGCGAGGAGGATAGAGGGAGAAAGATGATGAATACACAGATTAAACCTAAGTTGTTGATGCTACCAAAGCACTCAAGTGATTCACCTTTTTTTTTAATTAAAAATACAACTATAAGTACCTTACCCCACAATTAATTAATAGAATTGAATAGTGGAATCTTTTTCAAAGTTTTCTTCCATAATCACGTGAGGTGCCAAAGTTGTTTGGAAAATACATTCACCTTTTCTTTATATTAAACTTTAATTCATGAAAATAAATTCAGCTTACAACTCCAGTACTTCGTATATATTTTTATTGGGCAACCAAAGAGAATAACTTGTTTAGACACCCAAAAAATCATGAATTTTAAGTAAAAATCTTATTTAATATAATTTTTTTTATTTATCTCTATTAATTACCTAAAAAATCATAAAATCAAATTCCTTCTGCGACAACCGCAACGCTGTCCGCGACCAACGCATCAGTTCCTTTACCGAGATACCGCGGCGTTCCCGCGACCGCGACCGAGTTTTCAATCTATGGCATCCGTTATTTCACATCCCCCAATTCAAGAAAGCTTTCGGGTCTAACATGTGGACATTCCCACCCAACTTACCTCTGATCTGTAGCTAGGAGAACCAGAAGAGCTACGTTGAGTGCAAAAAGTCCTTAAGCATGGAGAGGCAGTGACAGGAGTTCTTGTGAAGTAGAAGGGCTTGACTGAATTTGAGGCCACATGGGTGGATGCTAACATGATCAATTTGCGCTTCCCTGACTTCACCTTGAGGACAAGGTGAGTTGTTTAGGAGGGAGTATTGTTATACCCTAACATAACCCACTCCTATTCCAGACTTATGCAAGAACAAAGAAGAGGATGCCCATGCAACAGGACAAAGGGCAGAAGCAGCAGAGTGAGGGAACGTACCAAGTAGTGGAAGCATCCCTACAAGTACATTGAGTTAGTTTGTTTCGAGGAAGCTGCAATTTTGTCTTATCTACTTTTCCTTTATTGTTTATGTTTTCTTGCTAGCAGTTCTGTGATTAAAAGGAGGGAGAGGAGAACTTAGAAATCATCTTGGGAATTATTCAGTAGAAAGGTGGGAGAGTAGAGAATGTTCTCAGAGTTATAATTTGTAAACTTACACTCTATCGATCAATCAAAGTCACAATCTTTCTCCTACATGTGTGTTGTGTTTTGCTGTGATTTGTGAGATAGGAGCAGGAGGTGCAACAATCTTGATTGTATTGCACATTCAGTTCATTTATTTTATGTTTGGTTGAAGTGAAGAATGTACTTCTATTCTCTTATATAAGTATTACGTTTGGTTTCTAATTAAAGAAACAATCCATACCTTGAATTTTTTTTCTTGGTTCTCAACACATGCCTTCTTCAGAAGAACAAAAAAAAACCTCCTCCCATCACCATCGCCGCCTACCATCATTACCTGTACCACTACCACTATTTTCTCCAATTAGGCTATTGTCATCAATGCCTTCTTTAACCAATGATTCCAATAACTAGTTCACCACCCCTCTCTCCTTTACACATTTCACAATGTTACCATCAAGCACCACCATCCTATGTCTCACCACCACCACCACAATAAAAGCATGGGTTATATCATACTCCATGACAGTTCTATCAGTTCGGCCATGCCAAGGTATAATCAAGACCGATCTCGTCATCACTGTGATGTGTGGCTATGAAGGTCACTGGTTTTCATCCTTCTCCTCTCCAGTAAAATTTGTTGTGGTTGTAGCCACCAACCTATCTTGTCTTTCTTTTCCCCGTCGGATTCATTGGAGTCATTTGCATTAGAATTGGCAGTGGTTGTAGGTGGCATCAATGGACATTGATGGATCGGCTATTGCCTCAGACGGCAGTTTTGGGTTGTTGATACAGTGATTCTATGTTAACTCGCCTAGGAGGGGGCCGAGGGGCGGGTATGGGTATGGATCCGAGTGTCCAGTGCGGCAATCCTAAAAAATCTGGACACTGGGAGTCTTTCTGAGATTGGAGGCGAGATTGGAGGCTACCGGGACACAGCAATTTTGGGTTATTAAAATACATAATTTTAATTTAAACTGTTTTTAATTTTAAATTAATGCAAATAGTATGAAAAATAATAATTTGTAATTTGTTGCAAGTTACTTGTTCTATTTGTTAGGTACTATAATAAACAGAAACCAAAACTTACAAAAAAGAGACTAGACATAAGCCCAAGTAATTAAAAAGAACAACTACTCTGGCCTAAACCCAAACCCCAATTTTGTTTTAAATGACCATGTTAAGCCCTAACCCTAAAAGCATAGTAACAGTTTCTCAACCGCACTAAAGAGAGAGGCGAGAGAAAAAGAGCTACAAAGAAAAAAAAAGTTGGAGAAAGATCGACAAGCCAGAATATCAACCATCTCCTTCTCTCCCATTCAACCAATGCCATTGATAACTCCTGAGGCGCGATCTCTCTTTCTCCCCCTTTCCTCCCTCCCTACCTCAGTTTTTAGTTATCTCTTCCTCAAGCAGCCGTGTCTGAGTGGAAAATGGAGTAAAGACCCGGATTTTACAAATGTGTCGGGTCGTACCAGCACGGGTATATGGGTAATTTTGTCGAGTCCGGGTAACAGAGCAGTGATTGACCGTTAGGTCGATGAAAGAAGGTGAATTTAGGTTGATCATTGATGGGATGGCACCGTGGCAATTTTGGATTGGCGGACAGGAAGGAGTGTTGATTCTCCATGGAAGAATAGTTGGGGAGGGCCGCTAGATGTGGTATTAAAGGCTGAAATAATTTAGAAGTACCTACTATGAAACTCTAGATCCTTATAGTCATGAAAAAAGGTTCCGAACAAACATAGGCCAAAACTTGCAACCATTTACTCTTTGAATGTGTTCTCTTAAAACGTATGGGAAACTTTTACATGAGCTGGTAGCAGAAAATGTTCAATGGACAACAGGGATTTTGAAAGGTCTCAGACTAACAGAGCTCGAGTGTAACTATGATGTAATAAAGAGAGAAAAGCACATAAATAAACAATTGTTAGATGTTCTTTAACAAAACTTAGGAGTGCGATTTTCCCGTACATAAAAATTCAGGGTCAGAGAGAGCTAATGATTAGTTCACATGATTATCTCGTGAAATTGAAAAGTGTGAAACAACAAAGTAACTCATGAGTTCTACTATAACATATAAAAACAAACAGCGCTGCAATTATAAAGTCAAGGAACCTGTTTTATCTGCTCCAGCTCAACATCGAGGACCTGGCTGAACTGTGAATTACTTACTCCGTCCCTGCAGAAGGCATGGAAGTAAATAGAAAAGAACTACATACTTAATAAACTTAAACGCCATCAGAATATGAAAAAAAAAAAAAAAAAAAAAAAAAAAAAGGAACAGTTAATGGTCCTCAATTTAACTAATAGGAACTCCAAGTGAAACAACAGATAGAAAAGGACCATGGTGAACAAGCTTTTGCAGAGAAGTGCAGGAATTAGATAAGCATCTTACAAAATTTTCATGGTACTAAGAACGTTTTCCCCAAATAATTCAATTTTAGCAGACTTTGCAGATGGAAGAGATGTATTATGTTGTCTGTATTTATTTGGTCAAAAGCAGATAACAAATAAGTATCTCCTGAGGAAACATATTCAACACCAGATCCTTCTCCAAGGGTAACTGAAGCAGCAATAAAAGAACAAAAGGAATTTACATCAACATTACCACTACCTGAAAACAATGATCTGTTTGGGTTTTTGGCCGTCACTTGTTTTATAGAAGTCCTTTAGCAGCTTCCTGTAACACAATGGGTAAAATCTTCAGCAATGCAACATAAACATCATCTGAAACTGATACTTGACTATGATTCTTCGGATAATACCCTTAAGAACCAAAAATCCTCATGAAACACTGCCTGTTAAAAACAAAACTAAACTGTAACAATTTTACCTCATGATACCAGTATCCTTTCCATTTTCTTGTGGTTTGAACAACGAATCTATTATCTCAGTTCTTGGAGACTGAGCCCTTACAACTGCTCTGTACCTTGATATTAGGGGCCAAGACATGGAACCAACAACCTACCATTGGCCAAAAAGTGGGTAAAGAGGTTCAAAATTACTATCATGGTTTGAATGATTTCATGAGTGGTACAAATAATTTTCCGACAAGAAACACTGAAGCAGATATGGCCACAGGGAAAGAGTAACACGAAAGATCAATTTTTTTGATTCAGGCCAATAGATTACATACCGCGGCGATTGAAGGATCTGAACCACCAGGCGAACCATGAGAGACATCCATCCCCAAAATCATAGTTGGAATATCTTTTACGTGGGGAACATAACTAGGCTCCTCTATTGCCAATAAAGAATTTATACCACCCAGCTACAAAATAACATGGAGCACAAATGAGATTTATACATGCAAAAAAAAGTTGGCCCACACTTCATGTCAGACTCACCTTAGAATTAATTTTTAGAAGTACATTTGTGAGGTACCGTTCAGTTATTTTCACAGGGCAAACACATTGTGTTACAAGCCCAAAGGTACTCAAACTTCTCATTTTCCAAGGTCCTACATAGAACAGAGAGTGTAAAGGAATTAAATTACTAACCAGGTCATGCATGAAGAAGTGTTTTAAATGATAATTCCAGAGGAATAAGCTAAAGAAAATCCGACATACCATATAAATTAGAAGTTTTACGTTCTGGCAATACACACAAAATGAATTCTGGTTGATCTGGGAGCTTATCTTGTAATTTCTCAAACATTGCATCAACTCTTGCCAAAGGACTGGCTTTCCTCATCTGCTGATTCTCTTCAACTAACGCATATGGTCGCTCAATATCCTTACATGTTTTTATAATCAGGAAAGACAGCAAAATACCAAATTTTCAAAACCAGAAATTTGATAACATTTCGATATTAACCTACCATGCCTTTGCTCCGTCCACAGTTAATGAGTTCACGAGAAAGATAGCTTGTATCACAATTAGAAGAAAAGTTGACGATAGCCCAGCACTTAATATTAACAGGCATCATGAATTGCTGAAAAAGGCCAACTCACCACATTAGCTATCAACCTTCCTCAACTAGAAATACTCTAACCTAGCATTAAGAAAGATAACACAAACACGCATAAATTATCGAGGCTCTACTTTATTCTTAAAGGTCCATCGGCCATCTTCAGGCATGCAATCTTGACTTCTGCCAAACTTTAGCTGCACAATAAACAGAAACCTGGTGATTTTTTTTTTGTCTCCGGTGACATTTAGAGATTTTAAGGAGTTTATGAGCCCTTCAGCAAAGAAACATGCACTAACTACCTTTGGTGGTTCAAGGACACGGCCAGCAATCTGCATAAACTGCTTCTCAACAGAAATGCCACAAGCTACCAGCAACGGGTCACTTTCATACTGGTTGTTCTTCACAGCCTGCCAATCCAAGTGAAAATCAGTTACAAACAAGAAAATATTGGATGTTACCTCGGTCACGCTAGAAGAAACTTACATCAGTCAGAGCTTTCATTCGATCATGGGGCTTTAGCTTGGTTCTTTCTAATAAAGTTATTTTCTGGGTTGGAGACAGTTGTTTTCTATAGCGTTGAAGTGAGATCAGTGAGCAGATCTGGAGTGTTTAAAAGAAAGAGAAAGCAGAATAAAATAATTAGCTGATCGGTTTTGTATTTCCATTCAGACTTTAGAACATTACTATAGGTAAGTGTAAGGGTAAAGGAAAAACACCAGTTACTATTTGACACACCTCAATTGGTAGATAAATGGGTTTATTTGGCTTGCCAACATCAAGGCAAGGCATGTATTTCGAGTAAGTTAACACCACACCACGATGCTTCAGGAAGTATTCAAACACAGTAGTCTCCCAAAATTGCTCTTCGTTGGAATCTTTATCCTCTTCCATTTTGAGCGGAAAACTTACAAAAAGATAAAGAAATTCTAGAAGTCAAAATACAGGTAAAATACATTGGATATGTTTTACTATCAAATATGTGTATACCTTTGCTGGTAACATGGCTTATCACTCAACCCAATAATCTTGTATACCCTGTTAGTATGGCTTGTCTTGATTCTCAAGTTCTTCAACATTCTTTTCGCCTGCAAAGACCCATAGTATCAAAATGCTACAACCACAAAATTAACAGTGACGTGTTTCATCAAAGAATGACACGCCATGTTACCTTAACCCAGTCAATATAGCGAGGCTCCAACACATTTTGGTTAGCCAGCAGAAAATCAAGCACAGGTCCTGGTTTCAGAATTAAGGTCATAGCAACATCTGCATAGAAGGTTATGACAAGGTATGTTACAATCGCAGATGCATAATTGCTGAAATATAAGAGTTCAAGTGACAATAGACAAAATTTTCAGTACCCAAATTGAGTGACAATCCTGCGCTTGTCATGTGAAAACTAGAATCTAATCCACGCAAACCAATTAAACCTTTATCAACCTCAAAGCAGTTTCTGGAGTCATCCTGGAAGAATGATTGTCTAACAGAAAGGAATCCCCTGCATACAGTACCAAAGTCTTTTTTAAAATGAACTGAAGCTAACTGAACAATGCCAAAACGAATACACACAGTCTCAGTCTCAGTCTCAGTCACACACACATGTAGATAGATAGATAGATAGATAGATAGATAGATAGATAGATAGATAGATAGATAGATAGAGAGAGAGAGAGAGAGAGAGAGAGAGAGAGAGTACTTCTTGATAGCCTGCTGCCTCAAAATGGTATTGAGTACCCTTAATGCATCCCGGGTATCACATGTGTTATGTCCTTCAGATGTGAGAGCAACTGGTTGCACAGGAATTTCGTGACAATAGTTGAACTCTACTTTAAAAAGCTTTGGTGCCAAAGAATGTTTAGATTTCTTTGTAGGTTCACTAGAGTTATCAGCACTGCAATTAAGAATTTATTAATATAAGGGTCATTTCACCAAACCATACTTTAAAGTGAGAGAAAGGAAACAAGATTTACCTCAGTCCAATTGACTCTTCAAGTATTAGAGTAAAGTCAGAAATTTTCTGTGACAAAGGACCAACGGTATACACATTCTCGTTTCCATCAAATGCAAAAAGTTTTACTTTCAATTCATGCGAGTGTTTCTTGAAGAGCTCATCAATGATCTTTACCCGAAACGACTTGCTTTCAATTGGTCTACAGTCTTCAGAAGTTATCTTAGCCTGCAAAGACAACTTAAGACTATAAATTTTCCACAATAATAGAAGTTTGTGATGGCACAAAAGACTGCCAGAGTCCTAGCAGCATACCGTATACTGATAAAATGTCACATCTGGAGACTCAAAAGAAACCTTCAAATGGTTCACAAGCACAGATATGCACCGGCCAGTGCTTCCAAAACCCGGTCTGCACATAATGTCGGACTCTGGAGGGTCCACCCCATCAAGGCTTGCGATGGGAGGAAGAGCTGAAGGAGATGAAGGTTGCAACTGATCTGGCTCCAAAATTTGTCCCTGTGTCATACTAGAACCAATTGCCACCTATTTCAGCACCAAACACCGCTAGTAAAACGGACGGAAAAGATAAAGCTGGCGAAAATCTAGTATAATGATATCATTCAAAAAAAAAAGTTAATTTCAGAGGCTGCAAGATTATTTTTTTAAGTTTTCACTTGAAAGCTTTTAAGAACAGCAAGTAAATATCCTCAAATTTATGCCGGTTAAACTGTCATGAAATATTTATGACGACTTCAGAGGGTAAGAAGCTTTTTACAATGTAGTGTTCACCGTTCAAGAAAAGGCATGATTACAATTTTCAGCAGTAATGTATTGTTCTTTATAGTTAAAACAGATAAAAAGGAACACACTTATGAAGTTCTGCTTATTTCTTTCTGATTATTCAAATACCCCTTTTTGTTAGCACAGAAGTGCATATTTAACCAGACATTTTAAAAAAACAAAACACACAGATATCTTTTATTTTTCTTTGCTATTACAAGAATATCACGACAAAAGATTTAAGATTAAAATCTCAACTGCACATTCCAGCCATATGAAGGTTTTGTTTTTACCCCTGCAATGTGCTTTGGTAGTTATATTGGAATTTATCTAAAATTATTGACGCATAAAGACCGCAATAAAGAGACCTTCCAATGTAGTTAGCTGAGCAGCAACGCAAACATTATGATAAATTTCAAATAAGAGACCACCAACTACAGAACTGCTTCTGCGGCTAGTTGACATATGACACTCTGAAGAGAAAAACATACTCCATATGTAGCTATGGTGGCTTCTTAATTTATTGTAATCCACCTAAAGTCTAAAATTTAAAATAATATCTTAAAACAAATAGTACAACATAAGATATTCTTGATATTACAACTAAATCCTGGGAGGAAGTCTTTGTCACAAGTGAGTACCAATACAGAATCTGGAGTAGCAATACAAATTACTCCCTCCGTCCCGGAATACTTGACCTGTTTTCCTTATCGGGCCATCCCTTAATACTTGACCTGTTTCTAAAAATGGAAATATTCTAACAATATTATATTATTTCTCACTCCACCCCTATTAACCCACCTACCCCTACTCTATACAAAAAATAATTAAAAATTCAACCCCCACTCTCCCCCAACCCCACCTCTTAACCCACCTCCCACTAACTACATTAAAATAATACCCCACTATCAACTACTACCTATTAAATTAAATAAGTCAATTCAAGTTCCTTAAACTCTGTGCCGGTCAAAGCGGGTCGAGTATTCCGGGACGGATGGAGTATGTGAATATCAATAACACAATAGTACTAGTGTTGGTGGTACTTCTAAGCAATTTTGCATTTTGGTACTGACATATTATGTGTTGGTACTCAAGATGGTTGTATTTGGATCACTTGTGTCCATATGGACACAAGCCATTTGAGGTTTAGGAACCCTCAAATCCTGGACGCAAAAGTTAAGCTCCTCTAAAACAAAGATGGAAGTTTTAAAAACAAACCATTTCCAACATGTCTAGTATGGTGCAGTAAGCACCTTGTTCGTTCTACTACCGGCATTGCAATTTGAGAAATGCATTTTATGTTCCTAAAAAAGAAATTGAAGGGGAAGAAAAAGCAGTGATCTTGCGCGGTGGAGTGACTCCAGAATTCCTCAAATTGGAGGGAGGAGGAATATAAGGTACCTTAAAATTGCATGCAGATTAAAACAAGTAAATTTAACAAAAACAACACCAAAATAAAGGCCAACAACTACATTTAACCTTTTGAAACCATCATATCAAGAAAAATCCATCATCCCCACATGAGAATAAACACTGATTGGATCTTCAAATGCATGTAAAATCAACAGAAATTTCAAAGAAAAATCGATACAAAATAGAAAAACGGAGAAAGTAGATGAGGAGAAGAAGCTATACACTGTGAATTTTGCAATAATTAGTAAAATAAGTTGAACATGCAAGATGATTGAACAGCAAGAAATTATTATACCTGGAGAAGGCAGAAGAATAGCGAAGACGATGGGTTTTTCTAGGGTTTAGAGCGAAATGGAAATGGAAATAGTTTTTGGGGGAAAGTTCAAAATTGAAGACAGAAATGGAATGGAAATGAAAATAGAGCGAAGGCTTTGTCGCTCACTCCTCAGTCCTCACTCCCCCAGTCCTCCTCACTCCTATTGTGCTGAGTACTCTGTAGTACAGAGTCCTAGTCTATTACTGCTCTTTGTTTTATTTTTATTTTTTGTTTTTTGTTTAACAGTAATTACCAACAGGCAAAATATACTACGGAGTATATAACACACATTACTGTTACTGGCTATTTCGTGGGACACACAAAAGACTTGACTAATACAAGACTCAGCACGACTACCACAAGACTCGACACCATTAATACAAGACTCTACACAGTTAGCTTGATACAAAGGGGCTCGATACTATTGTATAAAGGACGCATGTAGAGACTCCTTCCATGGACGTTGCATACACCAGGAGGTGAAGCAACAATCTTTCTCTTCTTTTCAACTTTGTGTTAAAATATTAATCTATAAAAATCTATATCTAGAATGTACTATATAAGAATCTAGTAGTAAAGTGAAATCTAGCTATGAAATGAGGTAGAAAATTCTAGAGAATAGAGATGATCTATATTGTACAACTATAAATAGAGCTGTGTTGTATAGTGATGGGTGGCATGAAATGAGAAATGAAATACAAACATTAATTTTATCTCATGATCACCCTTGCTCTCCATATTAAAACATAAGCACTAAATACCCCACCAAGTCTTCCGTACCCAAATTTCTACATTTGGTATCCGAACCAAAACTCCTAAAGCCTTCACTACTTTAGCCAAAACATATTCAACCCCAATACAAAACAAATTACAATGGCTAACAAACCAACATTTCCAGTCTAAAAACCAACAATTTCGATTCCAGCTTTTGGGAGAAAATTATGATTTTTGAAAAAAAAAATGAAGACATTTCCTATAATCTCATGGGTTGTGGAGTTAGCCGATAATGGACATACAGAATATGAAGATGAAATTATCCAAACCTAAGCACAAAATAAGCAACTCGATGGTGAAAGGAGGAAGGATGCTAAGGTATTATACCAAGGAGACGTGGGAGATCCTAGACCAAAAATCTCAAGGAGATAGCAAGGTGAAAAGTATTAAAAAAATGAAAGAAGGTGAATTTATTAAAGATTATTTTTCAAAAGTTATTGAAATTGTAAATCAAATGAAATCCTGACATAATATATTATTGGAGGAAAGATGAATCAATATTATTTTGTCCTTTACCATTTGATTTTATTTTTATTATTATTATAACTTTTTCATTAATTTGATGAATGGACTTCTAATGTTGGGCGGATGTTAATTAAAATAATAAATAATGATAAATAGACTAACATTAGATGTTCATTTATCAAAATTGTATTCAATTTAAACTTTGACTAACTCAATTATACTAAGGTCTTTTCAGGTTATCCATTTTCCTGTTCTCGGGTCACTCTTTTATGACAAAAAATAGCACTTGATCATTCGGATTTGGTTAACTTTGTTAGATCGATCTACATACAAGTATACAATTATAATCCTTAACTTTGTATTGTAATATGCAAATTTAGTTCATTTGAATATTTATTTCACGCACTTTGAATTTATACTTTTTCTTAAATATATTTTAATTTACACGTTTTCCTAATATTACAAGTTTACAAGTGTAAACACAAATTTCAGAGTCTGCAAAAATAACAGAACTAAAATATGTGAACAAAATATATTTTTATTAATTTTGAAGTTTCTGGATACAATCTCTAATATTTTCTCCTTTGATTCGGTCTCCACTTTGAATTTGACTTGGTTCACGAACTGATTTGATTTGTACTTGAATGAGGGCCTTCGGGCTTGATCTCGTTCAAGAATGTTGATGTAGAAACAGAACGGCACGTCAGTTTTGTATGCTTGTTGTTCTTCTTCCACCGGGAATATTTGATGTTGATTTGGTGTTGCTCACGAACTGGTTTGATCTTCTTGGATAAGGGCCTCCGGGCTTGATCTCATCTAAGGTTGATCTTCTAGAATGGAACGACACGTCGATTTGAATGCTTGATGTTCTTTTTCTAGGGAGAGAGTTGTAACTTGATGGCATGGAGAGATTTGAGAGTTTTAGGTTTTGCCGTCTGTTTCTCCTCCTCCCTTCAAATAAAGTTAAGTGCTCTATTTATAGAGTTTGTGGTCTTTTAGGGTTTTCAATGTACATTGGGCTTAATTAGTTGGACTTAACAATCACAACCCATTAAATAGTTTTAACCCATTTTGTTGGGTTTTAACCATTAAAATAAATGAGTTCAATAAAAGTAACTAAAATGGGCTAAATTAATTAAATTTAATTGACCGTCAATTACATACCGAGTCAATATTTTGACTTTTTGACTCTAAAAATATCCAACGTGGCACATTGACAAATTTTCCGTGCCTACAAATTGCCCCCTCGAGACTAAGTCACGTACACGATTGTGAGTGTTTGCTCGTGATTGAGTCTCGAACCTTTACTTTTTAACACAAACTTGGCCCATGCCACTCGACCCGATAACCACCTTCTTGTAGTTGGGCTTGATAGTTTGTATGTTTGGATGGGCTGAGCCTTCTTTTTCATTTGATTTAATATTGGCTCATTTCAAATGAACGTGGGAATTAAGAATATCAGTAGCCTTTTTTGTTGTTTTTATACTCTTTGACTCTTTCAATCTTTTGATGATAAGAGTACGTAGTTGTTGGCAATAAACCGAAGACTCCCAAACTTCAATAAATTGCTCCACACTTATGAAGATAAGTTTGACAACAATTTCATCTCTGTTTGTTTAGAGTTGTTCCTGGCGTAAACTTCTTTGGAAATCTATCCCCTTTCTATCTTGTAGCTATAAATACAACATCCCGACGATAATTTTCTACCATCATTCGAGGTAAAGCCGCGCCGAATAGAAGCTATCTATCTATCTATCATCCTTAAGTCGAGCTATGACAAATGTTACTAACCCATCATACAAAGAAGGAACTATGATAGTTCAGTAGGAACACTTGACAAGAGGGGGGTGAATTGTTTTTTGGGAACTTGAGTAAGTTTCTTGCGGAATTTAAACAATAAAGAGACTGAGAACAATGAGCGAAGAAAGATATGAAACGGAGGAACCTTCTTGACCCTAATCAAGAAGAACCTCACTACTCTTTTGTATTAATGCAATAACTCTATTACAAATACACTCTTTAACTCGAGTTCCTCTCGAACACGAGTTCCCCACATCAATCCCCTTCGATTACTGTGCTACTCTTTCTCTCTCTGACTTAACTCTAAGTCGCTCCTTTTCTCTTTGACTTAACTCTAAGTCACTGTTTCTCTCTTTGACTAAACTCTTAGTCGCTCTTTCTCTCTTTGACTTAACTCTAAGTCACTCAAGGATCACTCAATCCTTAAACCCAAAATACAATATGATAGATAGATTCTAGTACGTAATAAAGCTTATAATAATAAGGAACTCAAGGAACACTCTATTTTGCCAACTGATTCTTTTAAAACGTTTAAGTTCTTTAAGATAGATTTTGTAGAAATCAGTTGTGTTTTGAAAAGCTAAAACTCTTCTCCTTTTATAGGAGAGTTTTACCTAGGGTTGGGTACCCATGTTCTACTCAACTACCCACTAACAGTTACTGCTCAGTAACATGGACATAGTTGGAGAGAAACAGGGGAGACCAAATCAAAACACTAAATGCACGTTTAAACAGAAATACGTGGGAGAGTTTTAAGGATCATGGAAAATCTTTTGCTTGAGAAACAAGGAGAATGAAAACAGAATCCTATGTTTACATTTATTAATTAAATTCATTTTATTTATTAACAAAGATTTTCCAACTTAAAACTCTTTTATAATTACAGTTAATATATTTCAATTTAAAACGTACCAAAATACTTAGGTTCCTTTCGTTCCAAATTACGTATAAACAATATTAAATACTTACATAAATCCTAAACATAAACTCATATGTTGTAGTCTTCATGTTGCACCTTTAGAAGCTTCACTCGAAGACTTCCCAATTTGTTCCTTCTCTGGAACATCGAGGATCCACATAATATATGAGGATCTCGCCTTAGGAACTCGCCTAAGGATCTCGCCTTTGTAAACTTGCTTAATGATTATTCCTTCAATGTAGTGTCTGACATGGATCAGTTACTTGCTTATATTCCACATTGCTTAGTTTATCCAACTCAGGATCTCCTTAACTTAGCATTATTCCTCTAAGGATCTCGGAACCTATTATGCAACATAACTTAACCAACTGTCAGGAGTTTGCTTTGTCATCATCAAAACTTTAGGGTCAACAATATTCCCCCTTTTTGGTGATGACAACAAAAGCAAACTTTCACTAAATGTAACAATAATCAATTAGCATAAATATAAAGCAATAAATTAAAGGAAAATTTGACACAAATAATCCCACCTTTCACTCATCTTCTCAAAATAATCCCAACTTTGGATTATTTTATAATAATCCAAACTTTAGGGGTTATCTCCTTAATAATCCAAACTATCAATTTGCCTATGTACAATAGACCCAATATGGATTAGTAATGACAAGAAAAAAAACTTCGGATTATTTTGAGAAGATAACCCCTAAAGTTTGGATTATTCTTAAATAATCCAAAGTTGGGATTATTTTTAGAAGATGTGTGAAAGTTGGGATTATTTATGTCAATTTTTCCTAAATTAAATAAATTATTTTTATAAAAATTAATCTAAACTTCCTAAATGAAATTAAGGAAAATTGAAATTAATTTTAATAAACGAAAATAAAATTAAAAACGAGAAATAAAATTTTATAAACTTACATCGAGAAGAGAGTAGTGAGACGGACTCAAGTGATCAATTTAAGCTAAGTTTGCATTCATTTCCCCCTGTTGGCATTAACAAAAAGTAGAAAAATACAGTACTAATATATACCGATTATAGCGCCCTCCGATCAACGGTTGGCAAACTAAGTTAGCCTCAAAGTTAAGTTCCAACGTACTAAATTCGAATATAAAACATAATAATTAACAAGTCAAGATTTTAGAGATACGATTTTTTAGGAGTTCCACAGAAATAAAAGAATAAAAATCGTATGTTTCCCAACAGAGGGTTACATACCAAAAAGAATATAAAAAATAAAATAAAAAGTTCCAAAAAAAAAATCAAAAGCGTAATGTAACACAAATGGATAGGATCAGGAAAGATGGCTTGGGTATGTAGCAAGTTTAGGTTGTTCCTTTTTCAACTGCATATAGATCCATATCCTTTCTCAATTTCTACTGCTTCCTTTAATTCTTCCACTTTCTCATCAATATCCTCATTATCAAAAGATGTATCAACAAACAACATAGGACTGTTCACCTTAGGAACCACTTTTTAACCCTTTCATACTAACAACGTCCCCTTAATATATACATCATAACCCATTCAACGAGTTCTAGTATTTCAACAAATTCCTCAATATTTTTCACACCAAGTCTATAAACTACAGACCCCTTCACCAATTTGCATCCTCAACCGAAGGAACACGGTTTGGTGTAAATTCCCCCTGAGAACAAACATCCCCATTCCCCGACCGGTTTGAGGACCCCCCACGACCACCGCTGCCTTTTGGCGGGTCGGTGAGGCACCTCGGCGTTTGGATCGTTGCTGGAGGAGGGGTTGACATTGGAGGGTGGTTTAGGGACGATGGTCGGCGCGGCTAGGTGGGTGTCGGACACAGCCGGGTTTGGGTCATCAGCCGCCACCAGCGAAGGGACGTGGGTCACCGACGCTGGTGGCTCGCGTTTCTTTGAGGGATGGGTCAGTTTCGCTGGCAACGCGATAGTGGGCTCCGCGGCTGGGCTCGATCGGTTGGCCGGGTCGAGTCCGGTCGCTGGGCTGAGTGAGACTTGGCCGGTGGTCATGGCTAGCCGAGTCAGGCCGCCGGTAGTGGTGGTTGGTGTTTTAATTTTGGGGATTTTTGATATTTAGGGTTTGAATTTGGGGGTTTTTGATTTTTATGGTTTCTTTTGTTTGAATTGGTGAAATTTGAATTTGGTGGTGGAATTGGGTATGAGAGATCCATAGGGGTGATCCATTAGCTTTTAATTTTGGAAAAAATAAAATTTGATGGAAAATAAAAAATGTATGGATATATTCATAAAGAAAAAAATAAAAATAATTTGTGGAAAAATAAAATAAATAAAAGATGAAAATTTATAGCAGAAAAAATATATCCATGATCCCCTTATTTTAGTGGAACTGTTTTAATTACGTATCTCATATTGCTTGACTAATTAAATACATATTTTAATTTTAAATTTTTAGTTGTTCCTTAACAATGGTAAACTTCAGTTATGCTTTACGCACATGTATTTATAATGGTATATAGTAGTTATGCATAAATCTATAAAAGTAATACCTTGTGAGGAACTTTCCTGCTTACTTATCTCAGCTTGATCATCCCGAGGTCCAATCTCATTTTCCCGTGCTTCTTTCTGCTTGTTTACTTTGCATGTTCCTTGCACAAATTTTCATTAGTTGTACCAAACAGTATATTATCAACGTAAAATTGTACAACTAGTGAGTCAGTTCCTTTTGATTTTAAGAATAAAGTTTTGTCATATCTGCTTCGTTTAAAATCATTTTTCAGAAGGATTTTAGATAATATTTCGCACCACGATCTTGTAACTTGCTTTAACCCATGGAGAGCTTTGTCAGGCTTATAGATGTGATTTGAAAATTCATGATTTTTATAATGGGGAGGTTGTTCCACACAGACGTCCTTTTTAAAAAATTCATTTATGGAGACACGTTTGACGTCCATGTGGTACAACTTAATTTCTGTAAAGGCTGCAAAAACAATTAAAGTTTTTATAGTTTCTAATCTAACAACAGGAACAAAAGTTTCTTCGAAATTAGTACCTTCCTGTTGATTGTAGCCTTTAACAACTAACCTTGCTCTGTTCCTGACCATTGTTCCACATTTATCAAGCTTGATCCTGTACATCCATTTGAGTTCTATCCCCTTCTGGTTATTTGGCTTGATTATGGAGAGGAACGCATGGAAAGTACAGAAGTTCCTAAGTTCAGATCTTGTCACAATTCCTCTTTCAATGTCGCTGGCGATCAGATCCATTGGAGAGGAACTCTGATGTTTCCATGGCTTAGGTTGAGATTGAGCCACAAGAATATTCAAACTTTCCTCAGTTACTTCTGTTTCTTGAGTTCCTTGAGATCCTCGAGTTCCTTGTTCCTGTTGAATAATAGGGTGATCCTCAGGAACAGGAACTTCTGGATCATGAACTCTAAGATCTTGTTCCTCTTGAGTAGGAACTCCCTGATTCACTTTGATTTCTTGAACTCCTGATTCAACTGTCTCTTTATGTTGTCTAGCTGGAGAAGTTTCCTCATTGTTATCTGTGAAGTGAATCAAACCATTTTCGAAATCCTTCTGTTCCTGAACTTCATTAGTTTCATCAAGCATAATATGTACATTTTCAACTCTTTTAAAAGAGTCTTTAAGAGAGGTGTTCCTGTCAGGCAACTGAAAGAACCTACCATGTACATCAGATTTAACATTATCGAGGTAGGTTGTGTGTTCTTTGCTAAGTTCCATTGCCTTGTCACTTTGAGCCTTTATTACGATAAGCTTTTTAAAAATGTCTAGAGTTTCTATCAATAATTCCACTAATTTATTTACAGACAGAGATTGAAGAGTTGAGGAACTTACTTCACTTGATGGATCTTGTGTTGATTCATCGATCTTTGCCATAAGACAAAGGTTTGCTGTTTCTTCTGGTTGATCCTCATCTTCTTCCGAGTCAGTGGCTTCTTCCCAAGCTTCGATCATTGCCTTCTTGAAGTTGGGCTTGCAAAGGTGGATTTGTTGAATCTTTCCTTATATTGATCATTTCCCTTGCCTTTCCCCTTTTCATTTTCCCACTGAGGGCAGTCTTTGATTTGATGGTCAGAATCACCGCACTTGAAACATCCTTGGTCAGACTTGGAACCGCTTGGTTTTCTCATTGAGTTCCTTCCTCTTAGATTTCCAGGTTTAGAGTTCCTGTAAAACCTTTTCATTCGTCTGACCAACTTAGCAACCTCATCTTCATCAGGTTCTGAGTCCTCCTGTTCCTCAGCCTTGAGAGCAAGGCCTCGGTTCTCAGGAACAACTGCTCCTAGATGTAATTCATGAGTCATCAAGGATCCCGCCAATTGTTCAATGTTGAATTTGGTGAAGTCCTTTGTTTCAAACAATGCAGTGACCTTGGTTCTCCATCTATCATCCTGTGGCATGCTCCTTAGGATCTTCCTAACCTGTTCATCAGAGGGAATAATTCTTCCAAGAGAAACTAGCTCATTAGTAATGTTAGTGAAACGAGTAAACATTTCCTGGATTGTTTCTCTTGGTTGCATTTCAAAACGTTCATACTTAGACATTAATAAATCAATTTTAGAACGTTTGACCTCATTAGTTCCTTCATGAGTTATTTGAAGGAGATCCCAGATTTGCTTTGCGCTCTTGCACCCCATAACTCTGTTATGTTCGTGAGGTCCAAGGCCGCAATGCAAGATTTTCACAGCCATTGCATTGATTTCAAATTTCTCAAAATCTTCCTTAGTAAATTTAGACATGGGTTTAGGAACTACCTCATTTTGAGCATTGGTCATTGTTACCTTGAAATCACCGACTTCTATGACTCGCCAGACTTGATAGTTCTCTGCCTTGATATAGATCTCCATCCTGTTCTTCCAGTAGGTGTAGAATTTCCCGTTGAACATTGGAGGTCTTTGAGTGGAATAACCTTCCTCGAGTTTCTCGTAAGTGTTCATACTTTCCAGGAACTTTTTCTCAACAGGGTTTCCTGTATTTTTGTGAGATCCTGCTCTGATACCAACTGATAATTCAGTAGGAACACTTGACAAGGGGGGGGGTGAATTGTTTCTTGGGAACTTGAGTAAGTTTCTTGCGGAATTTAAACAATAAAGAGACTGAGAACAATGAGCGAAGAAAGATATGAAACGGAGGAACCTTCTTGACCCTAATCAAGAAGAACCTCACTACTCTTTTGTATTAATGCAATAACTCTATTACAAATACACTCTTTAACTCGAGTTCCTCTCGAACACGAGTTCCCCACATCAATCCCCTTCGATTACTGTGCTACTCTTTCTCTCTCTGACTTAACTCTAAGTCGCTCCTTTTCTCTTTGACTTAACTCTAAGTCACTGTTTCTCTCTTTGACTAAACTCTTAGTCGCTCTTTCTCTCTTTGACTTAACTCTAAGTCACTCAAGGATCACTCAATCCTTAAACCCAAAATACAATATGATAGATAGATTCTAGTACGTAATAAAGCTTATAATAATAAGGAACTCAAGGAACACTCTATTTTGCCAACTGATTCTTTTAAAACGTTTAAGTTCTTTAAGATAGATTTTGTAGAAATCAGTTGTGTTTTGAAAAGCTAAAACTCTTCTCCTTTTATAGGAGAGTTTTACCTAGGGTTGGGTACCCATGTTCTCCTCAACTACCCACTAACAGTTACTGCTCAGTAACATGGACATAGTTGGAGAGAAACAGGGGAGACCAAATCAAAACACTAAATGCACGTTTAAACAGAAATACGTGGGAGAGTTTTAAGGATCATGGAAAATCTTTTGCTTGAGAAACAAGGAGAATGAAAACAGAATCCTATGTTTACATTTATTAATTAAATTCATTTTATTTATTAACAAAGATTTTCCAACTTAAAACTCTTTTATAATTACAGTTAATATATTTCAATTTAAAACGTACCAAAATACTTAGGTTTCTTTCGTTCCAAATTACGTATAAACAATATTAAATACTTACATAAATCCTAAACATAAACTCATATGTTGTAGTCTTCATGTTGCACCTTTAGAAGCTTCACTCGAAGACTTCCCAATTTGTTCCTTCTCTGGAACATCGAGGATCCACATAATATATGAGGATCTCGCCTTAGGAACTCGCCTAAGGATCTCGCCTTTGTAAACTTGCTTAATGATTATTTCTTCAATGTAGTGTCTGACATGGATCAGTTACTTGCTTATATTCCACATTGCTTAGTTTATCCAACTCACGATCTCCTTAACTTAGCATTATTCCTCTAAGGATCTCGGAACCTATTATGCAACATAACTTAACCAACTGTCAGGAGTTTGCTTTGTCATCATCAAAACTTCAGGGTCAACAAACTACCACTTTTCAAATGAAGCTCATTCAACCGATATTAACAACGGAGACCATGTGTTCCTGACTTCATAAAGGTGCAGATGTGATCTCGTGGTTGTCGTGATGCCATGAAGGAAAACAACAATGTTTGAAGAGCTTGACCGTTATATTCTTTTTTTTCTTTTTTTTCTTTTTTTTCTATTTTCTTGCAGGTTAATGGCGCAATATAAAGGAGAAGCAGCCATGACAAACAAGAAGACCTCTCGACGTTGCAACTCCACCTAGTTGAGATCACCATCAACAATACAAATGAAGAAAGCTGACTTTGTCTACGTCAACGGAACCATGACAGAGAAGGATCGACCTTGACGTTGCTATAGGTCGTATCCGTCTCCTTCAGTCTTTGTCGACGATGTCCGAGAAGGAGGTGTCCATCAGCCCGTGAGTCCGATAAAAGCTGCCCGTGAGTCTGAGCCGCTTGACCATACGGACCTGTTCTTGAGTTCAATTAGTCTGAGGCACTACCTGTGAGTCCGGTGGGAGCTTTCCTTGGTGTATTAATTGTGGTGTCCGAGTAAAGCATCGCTACTGCAACCTTCAAGAAGACTAGACTGCCATGGCGACCTTCTTAATTGTACGTACCTCGTTGATTTGAGTTTCCACCGCATGCTTCTGCTTGTTTGCCGATGATGATGATCATGATGATGGTGGGTATAAATTTTTTATCTTTTTCCCCTAATTCATTCACGCGAATAGGCTGCACTTCTTTTTCTCTTTTTTTTCCTTTCTTTTTTTTTCTTTAATTTTTTTTTAACAAATTAACATGATAATGAATTAATGAATGGTGATGCATATTGCCTACGAGAAAGAAAACTTGCTTTACAAGTGACTTTTGAATTTTTCCTTTTTTTTTTGAACAATAATGGCATATTGATAAAGATGATAGATGAGCCATAAAAATCTTTTGTCTTTTTCCTTCCTCATTCATGGGATAACCGATTGTTATATTTGATGCAGAGTGCGGTAGGAGGCGAATGAAACTTTCACCTTGGAGGCATTTTTCTTAATAAGTTAACGCCATGGAGGAAGACCATTACATTTTGAAGAGCCCAAGAAGATGTGAATATCTTTATCATTGAAGATGGTGCCGAAACCTTCCACAAAACCATAAACTTTTCGTAGATGAGGTGTCGAGAAGGTGATTTAATACAAGAGAACTTGACCCGGTGCCGTAGTTGAAGGAGCCACACACCAAACCGTGCACTTGACGCCATGAAGGAGTTCTAGATTTGTCCATAACCGTCACCGTCCCGTAGAGAAACGCCAGGTGATCCCGAATTAATGCAGCACTTGAAGGGGTCTTCGTGAAGGAATTTCCAGTCTCTAGACCTTAACACCATCAGCCATGGAGCAGAAGAAGTTGTGCCATCTTCTAGACACCAACGGAGGAGACAAGCTATCTCGGTGCATCGTGGTCTTGACTAACACTTATTTTGAGTTTGTTATGTTTCTCTTGTAGGTTTGTACTGTGACTGTGATCTTCCTCGTAGATGATCGAACAAGTCTTCTGTGCGCCGACAACCCACCCTGGGTACAATTTGGTGCCCGAACAGTGACTCCAACAAATTGTCAAAACTTGGTGTCATGCTAGACACGATGCGGCGAAGCTACAATGAAGCCAATGTGTGACCAATTTTTGTAGCACTCCTAGACAAGCACTTGAAGGTCCCGACATTGAGTCATGGTAACGTTCAATTCGTGCATAGTGCTTCCACAGGATCGCCAAGGTTTGAATACCTTATTCCATGATGTTGGAGACGAAGAGTTATGTCCTTTACATGTTGTCCATGAGAAGTACCAACCATCTAGCCATGGGGAAGATGAAGAGTACGTTGTACCTTGACATTTGATTTGGTGCTTGTAGAGAAATTTTGATAGCACATGGAGCTTCAAACCTTTCTCCAATCTCCGTTTGAACAATTTGGGGAATCCTTGGTACTTGACGGCTTTCTCCAGCTCGACAAGAAAATTTGGCGAAGTTTTGGTGCTTGGGAGCTTTCTCCAACCTTCGAGTTATATTTTACAAATGTTTGGTGCTTGGAAGCTTTCTCCAGACCGATAAGAAATTTTGGCAAAGTTTTGGTGCTTGGAAGCTTTCTCCATCCTTCGAGTTATATTTTACAAATTTCTGGTGCTTGGAAGCTTTCTCCAGATCTCTGGTCTGAGGTGTTTGGTGCTTTTGAGCTTTCCCCAATTCAAACCCAGTGCTTGATATCTTAAGTTGATAATCTCCGGTGCTTTGAAGCTTTCTCCAGATTTCAAAGACCTTCGATGATATGTTGCTGCTTTAGAGCTTTCTTCAGACTTCATGTGTAACATTTGGTGGATTCCTCGTGCTTGGTGGTTTTCTCCAAGAAATTTGACGACTTCTTTCTCTTTTTGTAAAATTCTGGTGCTTGGAAGCTTTCTCCAGATCTCAATGTAGTTGAACCCCTGGTGCTTGACAACTTTCTCTAGATTCCTGGTTCGAGGTGTTTGGTGCTTCTGAGCTTTCTCCAAACTTTGAATAAATGACGGCAAACTTTCATGGTCATCATTTTACAAAAATAATTTTTTGAAGACAAAGTAACAAAAAATTTTTTTTATTATTTTTTTTTACTCATGCCCCCAATGTCGTACTTTATTTTTCAAAACATTTGGTGTTTTTCAAAACATATGTACTCCTTTAATATTTTTTTAAGGAATACAATTTCAAAATCCAAATTATACTCCAAAAATGATTTTTCAATTTTTTTTTTGAGGTGGATGCCCTTGAACTTTCACTATCCAAGATGCCTACGTACCAAATAAAGTGACATATTTTTCTTTTTCACTTTTGGGATCAAGCCATACGTAGTTCCGTTTTTTTTTTTTTTTTTGGTTTTTGTTTATGCAGTTTAGGCTCGTGCTTAGGAGCTTTGAGGACGATCTTTTTCACCTTTGCCCCCAGGATCATTGTTGAAACTTCTTGCAGACTTGTGTCCCCAAATCGTCGAAGTCTCAACAAATGCCCCAACTAATCAGACTTTTCTTCATGATTGGCTAACGAATTCTCCATTTCATGAGCTTGAGTTGCCAAATCCTGGAATGTTTTAGGCTTGATTCCTTGCAAAATGTAGACCAAGTCCCAATGCATGCCTTGGATGCACATGTCAATTGCAGAAGTTTCGTGCAAATGATCCTTGCATTGAAGACTTAATGTCCGCCAGCGATCGATGTAATCCACGACCGGTTCATCCTCCAACTGGTTTGTTTGTGTCAACTCCGTCATGCTGACAATACGGCAAAGGCTTATGAAGCGATTAAGGAACAATTCCTCCATCTGGTCCCAACTATCAATCGATCCAGATTCTAGTTCGTCTGCGTACCAATCGAAGGCGATTTCTTTTAGAGATCGAACAAACTGCTTCATCAACAAGTCTCCTTCGGTGCCTGCATTGTTACACGTTTCAATAAAATGTGCAACATGTTGCTTAGGATTTCCCTTTCCATCAAATTGCATGAACTTTGGAGGTCGATAAGCGTTAGGCATCTCCAGGGCATCAATCCTTTTTGTGTAAGGTTTGATGTAATGGCCACTTTCGTCAGGATTTCCGTAAAATTGGTGTTTGATAGTTTTGACTATCATATCTTGAATTTGACAGAAGCAGAACGAATCACCATGGGGCTTTCTTCTCCTTCTTGGCTTGGACTTCACAGTAGATTTAGATCCATTGCTTTCACCTTCACTTTCAGTTTCACCATTTTTGTATGATTCGCCAATGGGACGTTTTTCAAGATTCTTAGTCAAATTGGCAATTTTTTCTTCTTGGAGTTTGATTTGGGCTCCTTTTTCTTCGTTGTCCTTGACAAGTTTCAAGGAGTTTATTCATGTTCGTCAATTCTTCCTCAATGGTGTATGCTTCAATCGCCATGACATTTACAATGACGACGTCTATTCCTCCATTGATGGGCTCCTGTGACGGACCCAGGATCGCTCCATTGATTGGCTCATGTGAGACTGCTCCATTGATTGGCTCCTTTGACAGGTCTTGGACCGCATCGTTGCTTGCCTCCTTTGACGGACCTTGGATTGATGTTGGAGGGACGGACTTGTTGCTTTTGCAGTCACTTTTTTTTATTGCGGAATGGCTCGAATATTTGATTGTCGGATATGGATTTCCTCTCCGACACCATGGTTGAATTCACTTGCTTCATCATTCTTCTATTTACGCCTTGAAGGTTCTTCAGTATTTTGATTTGTGGATAAAGAGATGAGAGGTAGAAATCGTCCCACCGAGCGTGCCAAATTTGTAAACACAAATTTCAGAGTCTGCAAAAATAACAAAACTAAAATATGTGAACAAAATATATTTCTATTAATTTTGAAGTTTCTGGATACAATCTCTAATATTTTCTCCTCTGATTCGATCTCCACTTTGAATTTGACTTGGTTCACGAACTAATTTGATTTGTACTTGAATGAGGGCCTTCGGGCTTGATCTCGTTCAAGAATGTTGATGTAGAAACAGAACGGCACGTCAGTTTTGTATGCTTATTGTTCTTCTTCCACCGGGAATATTTGATGTTGATTTGGTGTTGCTCACGAACTGGTTTGATCTTCTTGGATAAGGGCCTCCGGGCTTGATCTCGTCCAAGGTTGATCTTCTAGAATGGAACGGCACGTCGATTTGAATGCTTGATGTTCTTTTTCTAGGGAGAGAGTTGTAACTTGATGGCATGGAGAGATTTGAGAGTTTTAGGTTTTGCCGTCTGTTTCTCCTCCTCCCTTCAAATAAAGTTAAGTGCTCTATTTATAGAGTTTGTGGTCTTTTAGGGTTTTCAATGTACATTGGGCTTAATTAGTTGGACTTAACAATCACAACCCATTAAATAGTTTTAACCCATTTTGTTGGGTTTTAACCATTAAAATAAATGAGTTCAATAAAAGTAACTAAAATGGGCTAAATTACTTTGGTTACCAAAATTAATTAAATTTAATTGACCGTCAATTACATACCGAGTCAATATTTTGACTTTTTGACTCTAAAAATATCCAACGTGGCACATTGACAAATTTTCCGTGCCTACAACAAGTTTTTTTATAGTGTTAATATTGAAATAATAAATTATTTTAGTAATCATCGTGCATTACATTAGTCTTAAACTAGTTAGACCAACAAGAGAGTGACACGTGTCAAGTTAACCTGCTATAGCGGGTTGGTTACCTATTAGGACCATTAAAAGAGTTATTGGAAAAAAACTTATATGTGGATTAATAAAAGAAAACCGGTCAAATGAGGATTATTATAACCAAATTTACCCTTAAACATATCTGCAACAGTGGATATGGCTGTGGTGGCGGTGAATGTGTAGTGGCAAAGATGGTGGGGTGAAGGGGTGGGAGAATGGGTTTAGAGAGAGTGGATTAAAGGGTGGAGTAGGTAGGTAGGAGGGACAATGGTGTAATTTTCCTTTAGAAAAGATGGACGACATAAACCAAAAATGGGCGACGAATAGTAACACCCACCCATATTAAAATGCCCTTGTTATTTTTTTATATTTTTTATTTTTTTGTGAAGAAAATAAGATGGTTTCCTAAAAGACACTATCTAGAGAAACAACCATGTGTTCCCAGATTTGTGGCAGAATCAATACATTTTGTTTCTATGAGTCACTCATAAAAAAACATATATTTATTCTTGAGTTTGTTTGATGCAAACACCAACTCCCACCGGGTTTGACAACCCAGATATATAAGATGAAAAGATATACTGAAACGAAGTTCAATCCTTATGATATCTTTTCTCTAGCTTTGAGAAATTTAGTTTAGTGTGATAGTCGTTTGAGAGTATCATTTAGAAACTATATAGGAAAACAATCGTGATTATCATTAATCGAATAAATTTCGATTTTTCCAACTAGACATACCGTATGCTTGTGGACTTTGATTGTAATAATGCCATATAAACAATATTGATAATCATTCTTGGCTCATGCAAACGTAATCTTGATCCAGTCTAGATGTTCCAAATATCTTGCCAAGTTGATTTTATGTACTTTTATGTATCACATTGAAACATTCATGTATTTCACTTTGAGTAAATATAGCCATATTTTCTCAAGTTCTTGTGAAATAGACAAGTTATAAAATCCATCTTTGGCCCATGAACGCAATTGTCTAGAAACTTCTAACAATAATCCATTTCTATGTCATGTTCAACAAGTAAGACCCATGTGTCTTAAATTAATCAACTTTCAAAAAAATCCATGCCATGGAACTTTAGAATGTTTTCTTGTTGATATGGTCGTATGACATTGCCAAAGACATGTGGAACAAAAATCAAGATATTTGATTTGAACATTATGAAGTTTGAATGTCAAGAGATTTTCTTATTTATTAATCAATCATATGACTCGACCCTTAAATGACAATCTCATTCAAATAAACACTCAACGGTTGTTTTGTTTACTTGAATGTGAGTCTTTCTGTGTCCAAACATAAAAGTATTTCTGATTATTAATGGAACAAAATGTCATTAAGTTCCAGCCTTTTGAAGGACTTTAAAATAAACAGATGACCCTACAGCTAATGTAGCACAACTTTGCTTCATTTCCCACTTGTAGGTCAATAACCAGACTTAGCTTCCAAAATTTGAGTTCTTGACAAAAGTTAGAACCTCAAGCGGTAATCCAATACCAAAGGAGTTTATTTGCTAAGCCGTTTCTCTTTAACACATACTTTTAGGTAGCAATAGAACCTTGAATTCATTTCTTTTTCTCGTTTTCTATCCTTTCTAGCACCTTTTCTTATAGCCCCAGAAGATTTAACTCTTTCCTTGATCTTCCTACTTTGTTATGCTTACAAAGTCTCTTTCCTTTTATTCATTTTGAATGGCCACATCCAATGAGTTTAGTTCATCATTGAATCAAAAGGAAATTGGTTGTTAACCCATTGGTAATACATGACCCTTTAACTCAATACTTCATTATTCCAAAACTACCCATTATTTTAAATATGTGAGGTCCAATTGGTCTACCATTCATGTTGTAGTTGAAAACAACAATGAAGATCACTATAAAAAAATGTAGCATCCAAGATACGCTTTCATTCTTATTTGTTTTGAGAATTGCTCTCAAAACATGTTACCAATTGATCGAGGAATTATTGCAGTTCTATTATCTGAACCGCAATCAAATTGAAGATTTACAATTATATGCATTATTATTCATATTTTACAAAATGAAATAGCAAAGAATAAACATTTATCTTACTTTAATAACTTGAAATAAAAGCATACATGCAATCATTAAAGCTATTAAAATATTTCATTCATGCAATAAATACATAGTCCAAAATGAATGAAACGAATCCAAAACCCTAAAAGTCTCTAAGTCTTAAGCATGCTTTGGCCTGTTTTAATCCTTTGAAAATTTTAGGTAAGCAAAACCAATTGCTAGTAATTCCAAACTACTCTTGGTTAACAATTAAGTTAATGTCATAACTTACTCCTTTGCCATAACTTACTCCTTTGCCACAACATGTACAAATGTTGCTTGAGTTACAACCATAATCAACGTGCTCCTTTGGAATGCCTTACTAGTTGCTATCTAGGAATACTAAAATAGCACCTTGCTTTGGCGGAAATCTACTTAGGTTTGAAGATTTTTGTAAGTGCTTGATTTGGAAAGCAATTTTAAACTCAATATTCTTTGGACCTAGATGTTCTTGTGTTGGTTTGATTATTTAGTGAACTAAATGCTTAATCAAAACATAAAACAACAATCTCATGCATAATACACATACACCAATATATAAAAGCATAAGATAAATTTGGTGAACTAGCATGGCCCCGACCATTACTTGGTCTTGAAGCATCCAATCTTCAATCTTCACCTTGTTAGCTTGGCATCGTCTTGAAAACCATTCAAAATTCTAACATATTATTTTAAATAAGCTACCTAGAAGTACTTGAATTAATAATCTAATCATAACAACAAAACTTCATGGTACGCAGATCATATTTAAAAAACTTTACATTCAAAGACAAAACGGTTTGCATACCGTATTTAACTATCCTAGTTGGGCCATACTAGTCACCTGCATAACCTGCAATACATAATAATATACTATGCATTCACTCATTTGTATCCTAAAACGAATAGCCCATGTAAGCTTACACGTTCATGTAAACGCGCTCTAAAAGATTAATCAATTCCAAGTTATTAATCCTTAATTATATTCTAATAAAATATTTAATTTAATTAAAATGATTGCCCTACGAAAAATTAATAAAAATAATTAAATTCAATAATATCAATAAAAGACTCACACTTAAACCAATACCGTATGAACTTTTAATTTTAAATATTTAAACTCACGACAAGCCCCAAGTTAAACAAAATAAAATATTGAAGAAGACCAACCCCTACGTGCAAAAATAATCCCAAAGCCCAAAAGTTGGGCCTTGAATTAAATCCGAAGCAGAAATTACACAAAACAATGCAACATGGGCTTGGGTTGCGCGCAACCCATCGTTGCCTAGTGTAATGGACTCGTCACACAAGACGTAGGCCACAAGGCCCACGCCCCATACAACACAACAGCAGCACACAAGCAAGTAAGCGCTCCCATGTGCATGAGCGGTGCTCGTGGCTGCCTCACAGCTTCTTGCGCTTGGCCAGCGCACGCTGGCACATCAGTGTCGTGTCGTTGCGCCTAGCGTGCTGCGTGCACGAGGGTCGTCCGAAGGCTTCGCCCAACCATCGCACACTGACGCACACAAGCGGGCGGCACGCCAAGCCCATTCGCATGCCAACGCTGGCTCGCTGCCCTTGCCCTTGTCTCGCTGCATGCGCGCGCCACATCCATGGCACGAGGCAATGTTGTGCGCACCACACGCACATGGACAATAGTTATCGCCCTTGTGCGAGTGGCTTGCTCGTCAAATGAACATCAAAACCCAATTCAATGTTACGAAACACAATTTGCACGATTTAAATTTTTCATGATTTTAACAATTCAAATCGTTTTTAATTACGTAAAATAATTAAAGTGGGTGATTTATTAAAATTTCAAACAATCCAATTTATGAAATTTATAAAGGCTAACAATTATTCAAATTTAATGAAAGATTATTATAAAAAGAAATTTCAATACATTAGACAAACCAATCCAAACATTTTAATTTTTTAAACATTTAAATTTCAGATTTTTATCAAATTTGGTTTAGGTGAACGATTAAAATTAACGAATCTAATCAAATTTTAATCCTTGAATTTTTGAATGAGCTATTTAAACATGAAATCATATTCACATACTCGCCTCAACAAATTTCCAGATCTAACCAACTAATAAAATTAAATTCCGGTCATAAAAATCATTAATTTAGGTTTATCAAAATTAGGATTTGTAATTAATATTTATAAACGAATTAAATTTTAATACTTCATAATAATCATAAACAACTAGTAGGACAAATTTTTATTAATTATAAGTCGATTAGTGATATGCATGTTTTATATAGTATTTTTACCCCCGTCCCTTAGTACTTTTATGTGTCAAACGTGCTCTTAGGAGCCGTTTCTAGTACTAATGTGTGTTATTGAGTGTGCCTTGAGTTTCAGGTTTGATTATGAGAAATTGGTCGTTTTAGACCCGTTTCATTGTTGATCTAGGCCACTATATGAGTCCGAGAAGTTCGGGACCTCCATCGTCGACTTTCGGGAGCCTTGGATGCTTATGGTTGAGCCCCGGGAGTTAGACTCAGTGATATGGGAGAGCTACATTGAAGATTGCAAATCGCCCTGGAAGCTGAGGGCGAAATGCAACCATCGGGCGGAATTATAAGCAATCTGGATTCATCAACGCGCGCCCGATCGGGCGCAGCTCGCCCGATCCCGGATCGGGCGGTCAATCTGGAGGCTATATGGAGAGTTCACAATCCGCCCGATCGGGCGGATTTTGGCCCGATCGGGCCGACTATCGAGTGGATCGCCCGATCGGGCGAAGCGACGCCCGATCGGGCGACGCCAACCCCCAGCACTTATGCGCGAGTTTTCTTTCCGTTTTTTAGGCTTTATTTTGGGCAAACTATATAAGCAAGCCTTAATTGTTTTTAGAGAACACTTTATTTTCTAGCATTAAACCTTAGTATTATTTTCCTTAGCCTAATTTTCTCTCTAGTTTATGCAAAAACACTTTAGTTTAATTCTCAATAAAAATTCAAGCTTTCAATTCCCTTGTTCTTCAAATAGGTATTAATTCTTATTTCAATTCATTGTCTTGCTTTAATAATGCTTTCAATTATGATTATTGCTTTGTTTATTGTCAACATGCTTGAGTAGTTTAATTTCTAGGGTTGGGGATCCATGAATAATATGAAGGGATGACTGAATGATTATGAGTGTTGGCATTGTAATTGATTCCTGTTGATTGGTTTATTTCACTATACAATTAGATTTGCGCAGGTTTAATTGTGGTAGTTATGCAATATCAAATTAAGATTCGAGAGATGCAATTTGATGTTTAGGCTTGTGTCAATAGGTAGAATTAGAGTTAATACGTAGCGAGAGCCCGTTAATTCTAAGTCTATGATTAGTATCGACTTGAGAGAGCATGCTAATCTAATTAATTACTTTGTTGATTATCGTGATTGTTCAATGTCCTGGATTATTATTTATTGGCAAACCTATACCCTAGATTCCTTAATATATTGATTCATTCTTGTTTAATATTCGTTCGTAGTCTTAGTATACAAACCATCAACCAACTTTGTTCACAATAGTCTAGATTAATTAATTGATAGTAGAAAGAACGCCTGTTTCCCTGTGGATTCGATCCTGACTTCCCTTGCTACCTAGCTAGTGGACCTTAGGTTATTTTTGATTAGGTAATACGACTTTAGCCTGTCAATTAGCTATTATAATTGATATTTAAAGCCGTAAAATTTCACGTTTTAATTATTTAAACACGAAAAATTCCCAAAAAATCATAATTCGGGGCAGAATTTTGCAAATCTGATCTCATAAGTTTAACTTATAACGTCGATTCCAATCGAATTAGGCTCAGAAAAATAGAAAATCCGATACTTTTCGAAAACAACAGTTTTTTCACGATTCATCCAATAATCTGGAAAAAATTCAAAAAGAAAAAAAACAATCAGAAAATTCGACCAGATTCAAAACATGAAAAAATTGCTAAAAAATACTTTAAATTCATGGATCTCATGATACCACTGATGGGATTTACAGTCAATCTAATTAACATATAAGCTAAGTTAATCCCAAATCCAGGATCCAGGTAAAAGTATAGATTAAGAAATACATACGTTAGATGTGTGTACTCCCACTTGCCTCACGAACACGAACAATAACTCATATGTAGTTTCTCTACAATAGTCAACCGACATGTTCAGATCCGCCTTGATTCCGTTAGCTTAGAACTTCCACAATGTATTTTGGCTTTTATGGGAAATCTCACTCTTGAAGGCAAAATAAGAATTAGGGTTCTTAGATATGCTCTAGGGTTTGATGTGATGATTGTGTAGTTGGAAAAACACACTTAGGGTTAATCAAATAAACCCTTGGGGATTAAGTAATCAAACGACCAAAAGCACAAGGCTTTTGCCGGCCAGCTAGTTTGCACACGAATCCCATACACATGCAGCCAACCGCACGCGTGCTTGCAGGCCATGGGCCTTGCATTGCTATGCTGTTGCTGCTATTGTGTAGCATGCGCGCCCAACTATGGGCCGCTGCTTCATTGTGCATCCCTGCAGCCCCATGGGCCTTGCGCGCTTGGCTCGTGGGTCGTAGCGTTGCTCGATCCCTTTTCGTGTTGCGTCTAATGCCTTGCGGCTATTATTTATCGTATAGTATTTGACGATCCAATGTCGTACAATACGACCTCGCCTATGATTATACGCAATACGATATACGATTATGATCCAACGTCTTATCGTATATTTACGTTTTTCGAACTAAATTCCCGATTAGCCATTAAATGTATTTCCGATTCATTTAATCCGACGATATGTTTTATGTCATTGGTGTGACCTTGTAGGTCCAGTCAAGAGTAAGCTGTGAGCCTAATAAGGATTAGAACTCACTGATCGGAAGCAATGCTTCAGCTAGCTATTCCGATCACTTGATCTCACTGAATTAATTATTCCGTAATTAATCTGAACCTTAGTATTGGACCAATGCACCTTGGGTGAATGGCACATTTCCTTCATTTTTGGTCGTCATCAGTTTGACTGATTTTTGTTACGAGAATCTTCTCTGTAACGGTTAGGAGACTTAATCAACCCTTAGTGGTTTTGATCAAAGAATTTGTTCCGTTTTAACTGCTCCATTAGTCATGTATTTATTTTCTAGCCGTTTTATGGCTGTTGCAGTTTCCAAAAACCCTCATTATATATTTCTCATTCCGTTGTTCTTAAAACATACAACACACATAGAAATCTCAGTCACTGCAAAACTCATATTCTTTCAACTCTCTTCTTTTTCTGGGCAAGTATTCTGGTCTCCAATCGAGGCTCATGAGTGCACACACTCTAGAGGACAACCGCAAGCATTCTACTGCACCGGGGTAGCGCAGAATTGTCTTTTAGAGCAGTGGTTAAGCCACGGCGCGAGAATCGGTCAGATCGTAATTCGTAACATCCAAATAAGTTGATCTAATTGTTTATTCGCTAACCATTAAAATGCTCTTGTTAAGTGGACTTGGAAGTTTGACGTTAGGCAGATCACTTTGGTATTAGGATTTAGGAATTAGGACTAGGTAGTTAGGTGTGGCAGAAGAACCCCTCAAAAAAAAAAAAGGTGTGGCAGAAGAAGACCAACAAGGCAACAAGTGAAAAATGTAACAGAAGAAGGGAAAGCAAGGACATCAATTGTAGATACCAAAGAAGGAAACGTGGGCCAATTTAGTTCTCTTAAAACCCCCATATTTGTTGTCTATGCACTTTCTTTCAATTCTCCTCATTTCCATTCCGCACACCGTCGACAACATTAGACCACTCGCCTTCCAACCGCTTCACAACCACACGCACCAGAGACTCAAGATCATCTCCTTCAGGAGAAAGAAACTGCGAAATACATTCAAATGGAGGAGAGAGAAACCTCCACTGGGGCTTTGGTACCGGCGGTAAAGCCTTTATCGGTGGTTCCTCCTCCACCGGCACCGGAATCTGCCGTCTCCGGTGACGAATTGGTGGTTTCGCCGACGGAAGCGGACAAAGATTTGATGTGTCCGATTTGTATGCAGATGATAAAGGATGCTTTTCTTACCGCTTGTGGACATAGTTTTTGTTACATGTGTATCATCACTCATCTTCGTAATAAGAGTGATTGTCCTTGTTGCGGTCGTCATCTTACAAACAATCAGCTTTATCCTAATTTCCTCCTCGACAAGGTGAGTTTTGCTTTCCAGTTTTGGATAATAACTTTTAGGATCCTTTTTGGAAAATATTGGTGAATTTTGATGAGTATGAAGTGCAAATGATGACGATAATCATAATAGTAGTGGTGAATTGTTATTTGTTTGTTTTGAGAATTTGCAGCTTATTGTTGTATACGGTTTATTGCGCATTTGTAGCTATTAAAGAAGGCTTCGGTTCGTCAAGTGTCGAAATATGCATCTCCTGTTGAACAATTTCGCCGTGCATTATTGCAGGTCAGTTATTATTATGCTTATTCTCTTTGTTCTGTCTTCAATGCTTGGCTTGTACTGGAATTTTAGGACCGCTTAAACTCTTTTTCTTGTCGATGATATATGATTTGCGGATTACTAAATACTTCAAGTACAAACTCCTGCACAAGGTTCTAATGACCGTACATTTGAGTAGTTAATTCTTTGCAATTCGCCACCTTGTGCGTGCAATGATGTTTAGATAAGAGTGATTCGATGCTAGCTAAGAAAAAAATGTTGTAGGAGGTTGTTTGCACAAGAGCCATAGGTGATAGGGCTATAGTCGTGGCAGTATTAGAAAAAGTGGTAGGTGTATGAATTAATGAATGATAGAGAAAAATGGACAAAGTGCAGAAAACAATTGACGATTCAACCCAATGAGAAATTATTAGGACAATAAGGTTTATTTGCTTCTTTGAATTGTTCTTAATGCTCACTGGCTTCTTTGAAGTACTTGATAGCTGGATTATCTGGTCCTTGCACTTTTTTAATTGCTTGATGTTTAGCAGGGAAAAATTTACGTCAGTGCAATGCAACTACAGTTTAGGACTTTGCTATCATCTACTCTGTATATAGTGTATATGTCATATGTGAGTAATGTGTATGTTTGTTTTTGGTATTTAATGGAACAAACTCAATAAAGATCACATATTGGATTGTAGCAATTAGCATGAATATTTTGGGAAATATGTCTACTGTCATATCATAGGACGGGCTAATCTTCTGACACTGTCCTGTTCATGATACTCTTTCAGCAATTATATGTTTGAAGTTCTGCAATCTTAAATGTGGTCATGATTCGTAGTCAGGGTTGTGAAGTGTCAGTCAAGGAGGTGGATACCCTCATGTCACTTCTTGCAGAGAAGAAGAAAAAGATGGAGCAAGAAGAAGCTGAGAGAAACATGCAGATTTTGCTGGATTTCTTGCATTGCTTGAGAAAGCAGAAAGTGGATGAGCTCAATGAGGTGTGTGACTTTCTTTCCAAGTTTTAACCTTATCTGTTGGCAGATTAGTCATCTGATAGTAAGCTTTGGCAGAATGGTGATATTCAATTATTCATGATGTATCTATATTTATGGAATGTCATATAATAGATGTTATTCGCTTCCAGATTCAAAATGACCTGCAGTACGTCAAAGAGGACATCACTGCTGTTGAGAGGCATAGAATGGAGTTATATAGAGCAAGGGATAGGTACTCAGTAAAATTGCGAATGCTCGGTGATGATTCAACCCCGAAATTGTGGCCGTCAACAGCTGATAGGAGTACTGGTGGTGTTTCCTCTGGTTCACGTAGCTCACTAGGAGGGTTGGCTATGGGAAATTTCCAGAACAAGAAGATGGATTGTAAGGCTCAAGGCTCCCACGGGAATCAGAGAAAGGATGCTTTAAGTGGTTTGGACTCACAGTACATTAGCCAGTCAGGTTTGGCTGTGATGAGAAAAAAAAGGATCCATGTGCAGGTTGGTAGTCATTCATGGTTATTTTCTTATATGAATTGTAAGATGAGATTTTTAGAATAGGAAATGGAGCTTTTCTGCTCTTCTTGTTGAGTACTTCCAGTTAACAGGAAAGGTTTCTTATTGCCTTGGGTGTGAGCAATTTTATGTATGTTAGATTCTATTACATGATAGAGTTGAAATCCAGCATAGAATGGCTGTTCAACAATTTTGTTGTGCAATGTGTGACATCATTTCCATGCAAGAGCTTGCCCACACGTGCACTCATGTGCAAGCACAGACATTACGCTTCCCTCTCTGTGAACTTCAAATTGGCTTGATTCTTGTTGTATGCTTTATCTTCTTAAACAAAGTGTTACCATGAAATGACTTTTACAAATCTTCTTTTACATGGTCGCAGTTTAATGACCTGCAAGAATGTTACCTGCAAAAGCGACGCCAGTTAACTGACCAGCCAATCAGACAGGATGAGAGGGATCCAAATTTTGTGCAGAGAGAAGGCTATAGCGCAGGTCTTGCTGAGTTCCAATCTGTACTATCTACTTTCACTCGTTACAGGTTCAATTTTTCTCTTATTTTTTTAGTGTCTGCTTTCTAGGATACTTAACCTGATTTTGTTGTACTCTTGTGTCTTTTGACATAAAGTTTTTACTTGTAATGGGTTTATGTGAAACAGTCGATTGAGAGTTATAGCTGAACTCAGACATGGGGACCCTTTTCATTCTGCCAATATCGTATCAAGGTGAGCTTTTGACCTTCTTTTACTTCTTTATGTGACTTTATTGTTTCATTTAAAATCCACTGCGAGGGTAGATGTTGAGAAGAAGATATATTTGTGCTAGTAAAACTGTTTTTAGCTAAATTGTATCGTCTTCTTTGTCTTTTTTCTTTTGGGGCCCATAGGAAGGCTTGGTAAGAAGAAAATAAATCATTACCCTTCCTTAATGCATGCTTATGTAGGGGTACCAGTTGGTATTACATGATTCAACGGCGCAACCCTACTTAGCATGGGTGTTGTTCAATGTAATTCTTAAATGTGTTACTGGTTGGCTGGCCAACATTGTTATGTTTTCGATTAGCAGTCACGGTCCTATATTGCACATTTTTGGTTTAACTAACATGTTTGTTTGTCCCAACTGGTACTTACCATTTTCAACTATTTTGTGTGATTTTAGGCTACATGGTCCTATATTGCACATTTTTGGTTGATCTAACATGTGCACTTGTCCCAAGTCTGGCACTTATCATTTCAACTATTTTATGGGTTTTTGGGTTAAATAGGACTGGTACTGGCCATATCTATTACCTGGGTATCTGACACGGATCTTTGATGTGAGAAGAAGTTTCCACTTTCCATGTAGCGTAGTTTTCATTTTCTCCTAGTTCAATCTAACATTGGAGTTGGCAAGAGCCTTGAGGCTTCTCCTTTCAAACAAACTCTTCTGAAAACGAGAAGAAATGGAGAGATAAAGCGCTTAGGTGGCTGTTGCATACTTGCATGTGTCCCTTTAAATTATTTGGCTTGTGACAGAAGCATTGACTGATATTTCCACAAAAAAATGTTTCTTCTTATTACAGCATTGAATTTGACCGCGATGATGAGTTATTTGCTACAGCTGGAGTTTCCCGAAGAATTAAAGTCTTTGACTTCTCCTCGGTGAGCTGATTCTAAATTTTATGGCTTCTCTTCGAATATGCCTAGAAATGAGAGAACCTATATTTACTGAAGAGGGTAATCTTAGAGATGTTGTCTAGACGTTGGGGGTGATCTATGCAATCTTCACATGTTAGAGATACCGTCTAATCTTATTTAAGTTTCTAGCTGTAAACCTTACCATCACTAATTTGTTGAAGCCTGCAAGTTGTGCAAGAGTGTGTTTGTGTGGTGGTGGTGGGGGGATAATAGATGTTTTACGGGAATGGTAATTTTATGTCTGTTGTCGGTCATCATAGGCAGGTTATGTCTCAACACTCGTGGTCGTGGATCACAACCTTAGTTGAAGAAACCTCTCACTCTCATGACTGCAATATTCTCCTAGTTGACAGAGCTCCAGATTTTGTCCTTTAATATAAAGCAGCTTATCATAAACAGGAAAAATTTAGTCTGGTTTACTTTGTGGAGTATGTGTTCTGTTGAATCTTCGTAATGGTTTCTAACCTTGAGCGAGGAGGAGTGACCGCAGAGAGGTGAAAAGAAGGAGCTATATTGTTGAGTCCTCATCTTGTGTATTGCTGTGTACTAATACGTTGTTTTTGTTTTAATCAATTATGATATGCACTTCAGTTACAGGAAGTGCATATTTGATCAACTTAATGACGTGAACTAGGAGATAGAACACTGGTGCTGATTCCATCTTCTCTTAGATGGCAGGGGTTCAAATGTCTTTTCTTTTTGGAGGTGGGTGATGTCGTTATGGATAGGTTATATTTAGGTTCTGCAAGAAGATATTGCAGTAATTTACATACCAATTTTTTTAAAAGATTATTAACTAATTCCTCCTTTCCAGCACCAGAACTCTACGACTCCACGTATGGCCGGGCAAAACCTTGATAAATGGATCAGATGTGTTTTTTCTTTGTTTTGTATAAACTTGGATGATCTCTTAGTTCTAGGATTTGTTTCTAGTCGCTTCTTTTGTATATGTACCATTGATGCAGATGTCCACTCTTCTGGCTTATATGGATCTGAACATTTGCTACACAATGCTGTTCCTGTTAGTATTTAAGTATGACTGACTGGTTACATTGTTTTCTCCTTTGTCTTCCAGGTTGTGAATGAACCTGCAGAATCACACTGTCCTGTTGTTGAGATGTCAACTTTGTCCAAACTTAGTTGTTTGAGCTGGAACAAGTTTACCAAGAACCAAATAGCTAGTAGTGATTATGAGGGAATAGTTACTGTATGGGATGTGACGACACGCCAGGTAACAAATTGATAGTCGGCTTTACATTTTTTTAACACTTGTTTGTCCTACTATTCTTTTACATTTCTCTCTGTGTCACCATATTGCGGTGCAGAGTGTGATGGAGTATGAAGAACATGAAAAACGGGCATGGAGTGTTGATTTTTCGTGCACAGAACCTTCAATGCTTGTGTCTGGCAGTGATGACTGTAAGGTATTTGAGTATGTTATTAAGAAGCTTTTAATATTTAATTTGTATTGCATCTGAAATCATAAAAGAGATTTCTGTACAACAAGGCTGCATGATTGATTTCCCTTGGTAACAGTTGATGTTCTGTTGCATGATTGATTTCCCTTGTTAAGAGTTGATGTTTTGTTGTGTGAATGGGTGCTGAGGGTGATCTAGCAGTATGAGATTGAAGTTATTGTCTTAGCTGATTAGAAAATTAGAAGTGGCATTGTCTTGAATAAGAAATAGTTTAGTACTTTAGTGGAACTGGATCAATAAGGCAGTTGTTGAGCTTTGGTTAAGATGTCAAAATATCACCTTTCTTTCCATTGATAGCATGCTGGATTCTGGATAGGTTTTAGTTTTTTGTTTCTTGATAACGATATTCTTGGAACCCCCTCGCAAATTGTAAAAACAATAAGGCATAGTTCGGATACAACCAGTTAATAGAATGATATAGCTTTCCTTTTTGTTGATGGCAGCTCTTTGTTCAAGTGGTAATTGTTATTGGAAACCATTATCAGAGAAGTTAAGCTCCTGAACCTTTGATATTGTTGAAAACTCTAGGCCTGCTAAGTGACTGTTTCACTGACTTTTCAACTAAAGTATGGTGTTCAACAGCTTTTACCCTCTCAACTGTCAAATAATATAGTCTCAAATACTTCATGTTTTTGAAAACAAATATGTATGTCCTATTCCATTGCCTTGCTCTTTGGTGTTGTTAACTTCTCTTGTCTCCGGGGTAAAGACCCTAATTTTACCAGTTATGAACTGGTAAATGACGTGGACAGCTTTTGATTTAAACATATCAATCTGAAATAGCTGACTGCGATCGTCTAGAACGCTGTCAGGTATTGTTATAGGGTTACTCATCCTTTCTCCCATGAGGTCCTGTTAGAATATTTAGGGGTCAGATAATGTGGAAATAGAAGTCAACCGTAAATGTTTAATTGCGCATAAGAATTAATGGACTTTAGCAAGTGGATACTATGAGAGACTGCCTGGTCAGTGTTCCTGCGAAGGATGGTGGTGACTGATATTGTTTGGGACGCCATCAGTTATTTACACAAGAGACTGTAGAGTGAAACAATAGCACCTGCAATCCTGCATTTGAACAAAAAACATAATCTTGTCTCTATCTATCATTGAGAGTACTCATCATTTACAATTTTCTTATAACTGTACAAATTTCTCCTAGTAAAAGGGGCAGGCTTTTTCTGGAGAGCTCCTGATCTTAGAGCTTAGAGAGGAAATAAAGTCCATAGAAAAAAGCTAAGTGTATATATTCATGTTCTTTGTCGTAATTTCATCTTCTTATAATTGTTCATAATCTCCGTCTAATCGTCTATAGTCTATAACCCACCCCCCCCCCCCCAAAAAAAAAAAAAAAAAAAATCCATGTTTACTTACAAGGAGATATCCAAGAATGCAAAAAGCACCTTTAATGAAGCTGGAAGTAGGAGAAAATGTGAGCAAAACTAAAAATATTAAGTTAATATCATATGCTGAAGTTAAAAATCTGGATACCCTGCTCATACCTCTCTCTGTCTCTCAAGTTATAATCATCAAGATATTATATTAGTTGCAAACCAATACATTATACTATCTCTTTTGCTTGAGAAGGTTCAGATTTTATTTTTTCTTTGTTTATGGACTCTGTTTGACAGGTAAAAGTGTGGTGTACAAAACAAGAAGCTAGTGTGCTTAACATTGACATGAAGGCAAATATATGTTGTGTCAAGTACAATCCAGGATCTAGCTATCATATTGCGGTAAGCATTTCGCAAGCATTCTTAAATCGCTTTTCCTAAAACTTACTAGAACATTGTAAATTGCAAATGATGTTTTCCATTTCCTCTCTTTCCGTATTGATAAATTATGTGTTACCTTGCTTCTTGGGTGCATCTAGTTATTCTTGAGTGTCTTGCACACAATAATTAGTGAAGATGCAAGTTGATGTTGCTGACATGAATGACTAGTATTTCCTTCCTATATCCTGCATCAGCATCATCTCTACATTTTCTGAGCGCACTTCTAGTTGATATAAGTCGGTTTTCTTTCTTGTAAAAGATCTCTTGCTTGAAAACATCGATAGTGTGAAATGGTGGATATCATCCCCTAATACCTATTGGAACGATGTTCCTGAATCCTTTGATTGTTTATATTATTTCTGTTATGCAGGTTGGTTCTGCTGACCATCATATTCACTACTATGATCTGAGGAATGTAAGTCAGCCACTTCATGTGTTTGGTGGGCACAAGAAAGCGGTCTCATATGTCAAATTTTTATCAACAAACGAGCTTGCTTCGGCATCAACCGACAGCACATTGAGGCTGTGGGACGTGAAAGAGAGCTTACCAGTGAGTTTCTATAGTTTCAAGTTTGTTACGGTTAATTGGTAACAAGTAGCCAGAGAACAATGAAGACAAATGGAAAAGAAAATCCAGGATTTTGATTGATATCACGTTTCTTTGACCTTGATTCTAAAATATAGTTTTATTGCAGCATTAAATTGGGTAGTTATTTAGATAAAGAATAGAACACACCTGGGACAAATATTAAATTTCAATAACATAAACTGCTACTCGTACTGAAGAAGTTGAATGAATAACTATTGTGCTGTAAGTTGCAACTGACAGTTTTTTTGGGATGATTAAGGGAGAATAGTTCTTTTGGCCTAAGGGTGGGAGAAAAGTTGTTAAAAATAGTGATTAGCTGTAAGGTTTTAACTCACTTTCCTGAATACTTCATGTTATCAGGTGCCCCCTCGTGGGAAAACTAACTAGGAACAATATAGTAGCATTTTTTTTTGTTGGGTAGAGGGAGCAAGGGCGAAGAAAGGGCTTTGTATGAGAGAAACAACAGTTAAATCTTGGAAAGCTTTCCATCACTTTGAGGTGCTTCAATGCTCTACATTCTAGTTGAGCTTCCTGTGTGTACTAGGATTGGTTTTTGCGACAAATTAACCATAATGTACTTAAAGAGGGGTGTGCCATGGCCTTTGATGAAAGGCACAGCAATTTTATATTGGGAAGATCTCCTATTCCTAAAAGGTCTTTTGGTGCTCTACTTGGGTCAAGCTATTCATGCATGATTAGGATTCATTTCGTGTCAAATTTACTTAAATGTTTTGTACTAGGGTTGTTGTCAGTGATTGATACTATGTTTGCATTGTGCATAAGTGTACTACTATGGCTTTCCCCTCCTTCTTCACGCAACTTTTTGTTCATGAAAATCATTGATCGTCTTATAAAATACCATGCTGACGAATTTTGCAGGTTAGAACATTTAGAGGTCATACTAACGAGAAGAACTTCGTAGGCTTGTCAGTAAATAGTGAATACATAGCCTGTGGGAGTGAAACTAACGAAGTGTTTGTCTATCACAAGGTCAGTATTCAAATATTTAATCTGCCATCCTTCCTATGAACTCTTGAGCTCTCTGACATGAGCTAATTGAATTCTGTGATTTACTATTATAGGAAATTTCTAGACCTGTAACATGTCATAAATTTGGGTTGCCGGATGTTGAGGATGCCGATGAAGATGCTGGAGCCTATTTCATAAGTGCTGTATGCTGGAAAAGTGATAGTCCTACATTGTTAACAGCCAACAGTCAAGGAACAATCAAGGTGCTAGTGCTTGCTGCTTAAAGTTCACCTAGTTAATTATCACAGGATTTCAAAAAGTGACCAATGCCTGAATTTATTCATAGATTTTGTTTTGCCCGTTTCCATTCTCCATTATTGGGTCTTGCAACCATTCTCTTGTATATACGTCATATCCGTCATGTAATGAGGTCTCCATATCTGTTGCATTTTGTAAATTTGTCCGTCTCCTGTCAGAGTGATGTAGACTTTGTGGCTCGGAGTATGCAACTCTCCGGCCACTTGCGGGATGGATCTATTTCCAATTGTTATGACTTTTTATGTACGAAGCATTAAAGTTTTCATAGCATATTAATAGGAAATAAGTTGTACTTTTTTTTTATTAACAATGCTTACAAACTTTTCAAAGTCTGTCACACGAGGTAGTGTTGAAATCAGTTCTCATAGTGTACGAAATGAAATCAGTTTCCCATATTTACTCAGCTGCTTGATTTTGTTGAGCAAGAGTGTTATCGTAGCACAAATCAAACATTAGTTATATAGAATTTGGCTCATTCAGCTTCATTTGCCGTCTTGTAACCTTAGGAAGCGGCAAATGTATAGTTAAGTGTACAAATGGCATGACCAACAAATACAAACTCTTATGCTTATATACTTGTATGGACGCGTATGTTTCCTCGTGTCTCCTATTTGATTGCTCTATTTTTCTTTTAGGGACGTCCTTTTAAGTTTGTTCAATGCCTTAAGTTGTAACTTTTCCCACTTATATTCTCTCCATCTTTCTTCGCAGGACCCCTTTTTTTTATCTGCATAATTTACCCTAAAATCTTAATAAAGTGCAATATGCTCTATAAGTCTACAGGGCAATAAAAAAAGGGATTGAGGGATTTGAGGGAGTATAACAAGTATAAGAAGTCTGTTATACCAGTTTATAAAATGACATTGGTACATCGAGTTGGTTTTTCTTTAATATTATAGATTTGTCTTTTTTCATTTTATTTATTTCATAATGGATGTTCATTCGAGATTTCGACGGTTAACTGAATGACATGTTACAAGCTTATTTGACAGATAATTATTTGCATCTCATGTTCGAAAACAGTAAACTGGGGCAATTTCTACTTCGTATTATTCAACCGAGTTTATTCTTTGGTCATGTGTTTGAATCTTGTGAGCTACTCCGTATGTGCTTAAAAATAGCTTTATTTACAAGGTGTAACTTGTTTGTATAGTGAAAGTATAATTCTGGTAAGCAAAAAGGTACAGTACTTACAATTTTGATAGGGAGTATTTGACTAGTTGCAATGACAAAAGGTCACACGACTCACACACCATTAAGTCACTAGCCGTAGGAATTTGTGTCTGTATGTATCGTACTAACGTGGAGTTTTTACATGCACAAAAAGAAATAGAGTATGAGTCCTTTTGTTCTCTCTCTGATTTCTAGAGAGAGAATAGGGTTGCATCCCTGTCCTTCAAAAGTTGTACAAAACAGGAAAATATATTTTCCATTATATATCAATATATCATCGTGCATGCAACTGCGAACTATTTCCATTTATAGCAAAACGGACCACGGCATTGAAAGTTTGGCATACCTCAAGGATCGTGGGAGTTACTTTGGGACCTTAGCTTGTTATCTCTTTTGATTATCTTTTATTTTATGTTTTGGTGGTTTTGTTTTTGTTCTATTTCGTCGGACATTCTTTACTAAGATAAGTTTGAATAAATTTTAACCACTCAATATAACATAATATAATATAATTAAGATCGATAAGGCGATAACATGCATATTCTTATCATGTTTCGGAACATATATAGATGATTTTTTGACTTTCTGGCCCGAGTAATGTATAATATAATACATAGTAGATGCTTAAACTTTAATTATAGGATCTTAAATTTCACGTTACTAGCTAACCATCATTGCCACTTATTTTGTTACTCATAGCATGGATATGAAGAGTTTCAAAGTCAAGTCATTTTTTCAAGCACTCATTCTAAATTATTGATAAAACTTACAATACATGCATAAAAAGTTACCATAGGGATTTAGATATTCCCTTTATCATTTTCGTTAGATATTGGGTTGTGAAACATAAAATAAAAAAACGTACCGTATACCTTAGCTTAATTAATTAGAACAATTATTAGGGAAAATGCAAACCCTAGTTTGTAGTATTTATCTCACAACAAAGAAATTACATAAATACTTCCTAAATCTTAACAAATTTGAAGAACCAAAAACAAAGATACCCTACATAGAAAAAGATAATGATAAATAGAGAGTACAATACTTATAGCTCAAGAGGGATAGACGGGGGAGGGGAACATCTATGGACAAAGAGTGAGAGCCTTAGACTTTTAGCCTATGAAAGAGCGTTGAGAACAGGTAGAGTGTGACCCCCACGTTCCCGGACTTGCAAGGTCAAGAAAAGTCAAGTGATGTTCGTGGGGTTAGAAGCGGAGGAGATGTGATGTAAGAAGAATAAGCTCAAGAGAGATATCGCCGAGGCCATTTTCATGGCAAGTTTGTTATTATAATTAGCAGTTGATGTGTGACAATCACAAGAGAGTGAAAGTAATTACAAGATTTGATGACAAGTTTGGCTCCAAGGGAGGTGCCTGGACCTGATGAACAAGGAGGCATGTTAAGAAAAAGGGAGGATTTGTAAGAAGAAGAAAAAAAGGATGAAAATGAAACGAAAGGGGAAGAGAGAGAAAATAAAGTGTGAGGAATTCCTGATATGAGAGGGGCAGTATTTAAAGGCAGAACAGAAGAGTATAATTGGGTGTCTGTATTCATTAGGAGGGGTCGATTGAGGGGAGGTGTACGTTGATAAGTCATATTCCATTGCAGGGGGACATTGTGGATGAATGAATACATGATGAGACTTGAGACTTGAGAGTCTAATTTGATTTCTTGGTTTTTGAGACAAATATTACCCCCTCAGGTTTTCTTTTATATATCCATTGACGGTAGACTATTATTTCGTGAGTACGTGATGATTGAGTTGAAGAAAAAAGTGGAAAAAGTAAAAGATATGTAATAGATTAATGATTAATGATTAATAATGGATAATGTAGAAGAGAGATGATGAAAACCTATAATTATTATAGGAAAAATGGGTAAAAAAATGGTAAAATAGTTACAAATGATTGCCAAAAATAGAAAAAATAAACACTTCTTTTTGGAAAGTATGTGGATACATAAAAAAAAACGGAGGGAGTATCATGGATTGCATTCGAGGCAAAATGAGACTAGTAATTAAAATTATAGGTTATGTTCTATTCGACTTGATTTAAAATTTTGAATACTTACTACTCCCTTCGTATTTTATTAGGAGTCACAAAGTTAAAATACCATAGGAGAATGCATAAGGGTACAATAATCTATCTTAAAAGGTTTATGTTAAACTTTGTGTGGAATATAATAGCAAGTTCTACTTGTCCCCTGATAGACTTTAATTTAGCTTTTCTTGACTCTAGAATCAGGTAACAAATTAAATCAATCATGATTTTCAATTCAAAAACAAATTAGTTAGACAAATTCAATTATCTTTATGATTATTGCAATCATAATTTATGACTAAGTTAACTCCGGGGATAACATTAATTAACTCATAATTCACATCAATCATCTATCAAGAAGTTAACCAAAAGTAATTAACATTTGTCTACTATGTAAAGTACCTGACTAGCTAACCTCCTTCCTCATCCTAACCACTCAAACCACAATGTATATTTCTCTCTCCGTTTATTTGATCTCTTATGTATATCCATGTTATACATTTACTTTATAGAGTATTGTGTATTATTGTTAATTGTAATTGAATGGCTACTAATTATATAAATATAATATTAGTTATCTTACAATTATGCATCATACATATGGTGGATCTCAATCTATTTTTTTGGTTTTTTAAGTTTTCAACCTATGCCTTTTATTAATATAGACCTTTTAAACCATTTTCTTAAATTCTTGATTAGTCATTTGTAACGATGTCTTAAAATGGGTATTAAAAAATTGGTTAAGATGTTTTCTAAAAAAAAAAAAAAAGTAGTCGTTTTACGATAATAAAATATTAATTTTTTAATGTTGCTTTCATGAATTCTAAAAATTCAAATACTAGTTCTTAATTAAATGAACCATTGTCATCCATTTGTTACATTTTTCAACCACGTGGTAACAAAAGTTTTTCCTCCTCAATTATCCCCGGTTTAATAATACTGACAGTCCCGACTACGGTCACTTCAATTTGAAAGGTCCCAACTTTTGATTATTCTAGAGAGGTTTCAACATTGAGGTGTGTTTTTCCAGAATGGTCTTTTAGCTTAATTTAACTGTTAATTAAGTTGATCATACTGTTTCATTAGCCCAATGTGCAATAAATATTTTATGGCGGATCTAAATGTACCTCAAAATGCTAAAAAGTTAACCCGGTGTAAGTAAAAATGTTATTTAATTTTAGTGATATAAATTATCCCTTAAAGTTACTCATAATGTTTGAGTAATTATCCATTAAAAATTACTTCATAATATAAAAAGTAAATGAAAAATGTTTAAGTTACTAAAAGCTGAATAAAAGTTACTCCGGTGTATAGTAAATTTATTGTACACCGATTACATGCAAAACCTTGTGTACACTGAAATCGGTCTAAATGTTTGACCACTTTCTCATTTCCAAATTTAAAATCACTGGCTTTTCTTTCTTCCTTGTAAAACCCGATCCACGCGATGTCCAATTCCAAAACAGGGTTCTTTGACCGATATGAATATCATCCATATAAAGAAAAAATAACATCTCTTGAAAAAGTTTGGTTATTAATTAACTGAAATTAACTGTTTATAAACTCAAAGCTTTAAAACAGTAGTACAGAATTTTGCATGCATTTCAGAAAATATTGGGAGACGAATAATGGATCGGAGAAGAGTCAAGTAGAAGTTCAGAACAAAAAAGGATGTGGTCCAAAACTTACATTCGTAATTAGGGTTGATCGATATATACATCGTTAGAAAAGGATGCCCATACCCTAACATTTATTGATTGGACCCTACTTTTCTATTTCAATTTTTCCCTTTTCATGAAATTTAATAGCTTGATTTACCATCGGAATTTCTTTGAATTACTACCTCCACTTAACAATGTTATTAATGTTATTAACATGTACACTATTCAGTTTTAAAAATAATATTTACGGGTGTTAGCAATAGCCAGAGAGTCGTATGACTTGTGTGAGTAATTACGAACAGAGGAAAACGAAGTGAGAAACTATAATCACTAACATTTTATCTAAACCAACACTATAATCACTAATTAGCCCATAACTTAACTATAATCACTAATTAACAAACAGAACAACGAACTTTGATTGCCATCTCTAAAGCATTCCCTTTGATTCAATAACTATCCTATAATGCTATTATTATGGAGTGTTAAACGAACTTTGTCCGATTCCGAAGATTGATATATTACTACTTATATTAGCTACTGAATTCATCATCAAAATACCCTTGAGTGCACGGTGCATCCGGATGCACTTAATAATTTTCATGGAGAAATAGTAACTTCTTGAATTGAAGTTGTAAATCTTATCTGGCAGAGAAGATATATTTGTGGTCCAAAAGTAACAATTTGTAGTAGTACTCAGTAATTAAATTTTGTTAAGTGGTCCTTGAGAATATTTAAGTGACCTTAGTCCACTTGCTATAAATACAATTTTTATTTAATTTTGTAGGGCTAATATAAACTGTTTCCTAGAAACAAAATCCAAATCTTTATAAATTTTCCATTTTGTCTCTGTTACAAAATTCAGAACATTATCATAACATAACGCTGAAATTTCTGAATCCAAAAAACATTACAGTAGAAAAATGAAATATATCATGCAACAGTGTTAAGCATTTATTATAGTAATCAGAGGTGCTTTAAATTCTTTACCACTGATTTTTTTTCCCTTTTAGTTTTCACCTATGTATAGTAGCTATGTTTCTTGGATTCAGGTATCCAAGCCGGATAATCACAGTTGAATATATGTCTAAGCGTCCGACTCGACTATTTTGTACAAAAATAAATATTATAATAATGATTTTGGTCTAGAATAAAATACCGGAGCGTATATGTGTCCAAACCTATGTTAAACAGTTAAAGTGTTGAGGATAAATCCGTCACGCTCAAGGATAGATGTAAGTAAAAAAGTTAGATTACTCTAAATCGAAACCAGAGCCTGTAGGAACTTGCGGCAATGGTTAAAAAATTTGGTATTCTGTTGTTTCAAAATTAACATTGTAATGTCTTACGAGTAATTTTGACAGGGTACCTGTTATATCCCAAGTCATGGGTACATAGTTGAGATGAAATGAGGAGTTCAAATGGATGAAGCCATCTCTCTTTACTCATGGGTACATAGTTGAGATGAAATGAGGACCCAAACCCGACCCGATGACCTGTTTTGACAGCTCTAGTCTGTATACCAATTAATAACAGTCAAATATGAAAAAGAAGGAACATAAACAAAGCCCAAGGCATTAAGCATGAAGAGGGTACTCTTCAATCTTCATCAATGTCACATATTTAATGAGTTATTATTATGCCTTTTGTCACACTGTAAAAATAATTAATAATAAGAATTAAATAAAAGAGTAAAATTGAAATTTGCAGGAAATTGATGCAAAAGACAAAAGGTTCAGAACCTTAATTCTCTTACATGTCTTTATATACTCAGTATGAGAAATGCAATGATGAAATTGTTGCAGAAGAAGAAGAAGCAGCAGTAGGATAAAACTGACTTTTTAATTTGTGGTCGATCTTTGATGTGTAGGTCAATTTAATGACTTCCCTAGCTACTATGGGTTGGTAGTTTGGTACACTTGTTTGGTTTGTCAATTGTCATATCATATGCTCAAACATATTCCAAACTTAGAATTGTCAAAACTAGAAAAGTTACTCCTTTCTGTTATGACTTGTTGTTCATTGGTTTATTTTTTACTATAGAGGTTTGAAACTCAAATCGGTGTAACCCCACTGTTAAATACGGACCTGGGTCGCACCCGTCATCAAGAGAGAGCCCACTTAACAAGTCCAAAGGAGGTTCCACCTTAAAACCATATGGCAATAAGGGGAGTAGCCCTTGACCTTATTAAGTGTTTAACTCTCTTCTCTTTTATCAATGTGGGACTCTCACACGTGATGTTTCATGGGTCAGATTAAAACTTCCCCTCACGTGTGAGTTCCCTTTTCAATATGGGTCACATGTGATATTTCATAGGTCAGAGTGTCCTTTATCACTCCCCCTCACATGGATCCCGTTCAGTTGGCCCAGAATACAGTACAGTAAGGTCCCAGCTGTGGGTCTGGCTCTGATACCATGTTAAATATGGGCTTGGGCCGCACCCGTCATTAAGAGAGAGCGCCCACTTAACAAATCCAAAGGAGGTTCCACCTTAAAACCATATGGCAAAAGGGGGAGTAGCCCCTTGGCCTTATTAAGTGTTTAACTCTCTTCTCTTTTATCAATGTGGGACTCTTACACGTGATGTTTCATGTATCAGATCTTAACACCCACCCATTCTATTGTGACTTTGTGAGTTGTTTTTTTTATCAAGTTGTTTTGACTGTACGAGCATAGCATAGAAACAAGTTGCTTATTTAACTATGGAGATTTGAAACCCATAGTTGTTTTGACTGTGTGAGCATAACATAGAAACAAGTAGTTTTTTTTACTATGGAGATTTGAACTCCATATAACAAGACGAAATATATGGAGTGTGAGTTTAGTGGGGTACACGATAGAGAGACATGGGCGATTATCTTAGATGGGAAAATTGTCCAAGGCTCTGAAACGTTTCGTTATTTAGGATCCATTATTCAAAATGATGGAGAATTGGATGGCGATGTGGCCAATAGAATCAAAGCAGGTTGGTTGAAGTGGAAATGTGCCAAGGGGTTCCTATGTGATTCAGGCATGCCCCAAAGATTGAAGGGAAAATTTTACCGCACGACAATTCGACCGACTTTGTTATACGACACAGAATGCTGGGCAGTGAAACATTGTCACGTGCACAAGATGAATGTGACGGAGATGCGCATGTTACGTTGGATGTGTGGGTTTACAAGAATGGATCGTTTGAGGAATGAGATTATTAGGAAGAAAGTAGGGGTTGCACCAATTGAGTTTAAGATGATGGAAAATCGTTTAAGATGGTTTGGACATGTAAGTAGAAGATCAAGTGATGCCCCGGTTAGGAGGATAGAAGGGTGGCAAAGTGATAGAATTGCAAGAGGTAGGGGAATACCTAAGAAAACTTGGAGGAAGGTGATTGAGCACGATATGAGCTTTCTTGGTATTGAGAAAAATGGCGTTGGATAGGACAGAGTGGAGGGAGAGAATATACATTGATGACTTCATTTGACTTATACAACTTCCATTTTTCTGTTTCTTTCTTTTTAAAAAAAAAAAAAAAATCTTTTAAATTTTTTAATTTTACATGCTATTTTGGAATGTACTTATTTTACTTATTCATTTATTTTAAACTTTACTTATTTTTTTATTATCTCTCATAATTTTTCTTCTATAATATTATATATATATATATATATATATATATATATATATATATATATATATATATATATATATATATATTTTCTCGTATCTTACTTTAGTTAATTCTACTTTCTCTTCCTTGTTTTTTTCTTTTTTTTACTTCCTGCTCCTTTCTGGTTTGATTGGTGACAATGACGATCTCCTACGACGATTCATGTTAGCCGACCCTAAATCATTTTGGGACTAAAGCTTTATTGTTGTTGTTGTTGTATGGAGATTTGTAACCCAAATCTATTTTTTCCATGATCGATTCTATTATCGGATTTTTCATGAAATGACCTCGGGGTTTGCGTTAATGCACCAAATACCCCTAATGTTTCCCGAATGCATTAAATACCCCTGACGTTTTAAAAAAGAACACAAAATGCCCATAAGGCTAACGGACGTTAAGTCTTCGTTAGCGTATGTTTACCCTTTTACCCTCAATCAACCATTTTATCCATTAATTATAACATTAACCCTTAATTTAAGTAATTAAACCCAAAAAATAATCCATTAACCCAAAAAACATCCGTTAACCCAAAATTTTTTATTGGGGAATTCTTCTTCACTTTTGATGTTCTTCTTCTTCACTTGAGTTCACCACCATCATCATCTTCATCTTCTTTCTCATCTCTCACCACAATCATCCTTGGATCTATTTCTCACTTATGGATCGGCTCGAGCGCGACCCTCTTCCCATCTTCGCCGTCGCGCCACCAAACAACAGCCACCAACAACAACTACAATATCAACCACAACATTAACAACAATAATGATCTGATGGACAACGCCGATGAACAAGTTGGAGTCCGATTCGCAAGTTTAGGGAAATTGCGAGGCGAGAACAGCAATTTGAGAGATGGGTTTTCCAAATCAGGGAAATTTTCTTTTAAAAAACCCTGTTTATCATCTTCTTCAAAAACCCAGAAATTCAACGTTCAATTTTTCCATCTTTGCTATAAATTAATTATCATCTCAATTTTTCTTTCGATTTTGTCATCTATGTATTCTTTATTTTTGCTGCAAACTTACTCTTTTGATTGGTTAATGAGATAGAGAAGAGGAAAGGAGGAGGGAGATAATGGGTTGTGCTTCCAGTTAAAAAACGGATTCTAAAGCTAATAGAGTTGCTCGTTGGTGTTCTACTGGCATTGTTGCTCTTCGTGACTGCAAATTAAAGGTCTAATCTTTTAAATTGATTTTAGGAAATGCAATTTGTGTTTGGATTTTTCCAATTTTTCTATTTAGAATGTTTGTTTTTCTGGGAAAATTTTGCTTGATTATGTTTTTGTTACACTTATTTGATTGAGATAAATCTAAATGGTTTTTGTTTCAGTGTAAACACAATTGTATAATGATATATTTGAATTTTATTTCCAAATTGGGAACTTTGATTCATGTTGTTTCTGTTTGTTGGTTTTGGTTACTTGGTTAGTAACATTGGTGGGAGAGATTAGAAGCTGAAATTAGTGAATTATGAGGAAGTTTTCAATTTTTTGTGTCGAATTTGTGGGATGAAGATGAACAATATGAAGAACAAGAAGTTGGGTACGGAATGGAGGAGGAAGAAGAAGAAAAGGAGGAGAGAAAAAAAAAAAAAAGGGGAAAAAAGATATTAAAGGACAAGTTAACGGAATGGACGGAAAATGGTCATTATGGGCATTTAGTGTTATTTTTTAAAACATTAGGGGTATTTGGTGCATTCGGGAAACATTAGGGGTATTTGGTGCATTAACGCACCTCGGGGTCATTTCATGAAAAATCCGTATTTTATATGATAAATAACCCCTAGCCTTTAAAAAGTAATATGAAGTAACTATTTAAATTAAGGTTGATAAACCTAAATATTATGTTGAGTATGCCGAATAATGTCATAATCACCAAAAATATACTACCTTAATTCTTAAATGTTCTTTACGCTTACTATTTGTATGGTAATTAAGGAAGTTTGTTGAATATATGATGGAAGGGTAACAAATGGAAAAATGAGTGGCTATAAATTGCCCAACAATGTGAGTGGATGAAAATTAATAGGAAAATTTGTAATTATTAATCCAACCTTTGCCCGCTTTTCTTTAATTAAGCCTACCTATGCGATATTTCTAAATAATCCAACCTTTATGACCCAACTACTATTATTAAGCCTAACAAGTTACTAACCTGCTATAGGCGGTATTCACCCTTACGTGGCATATAACAATTATAACTTTTTTTTCCCCTTATTTTCTTTAATTGCTATTTTAATTTTCGTTCCTCTCACCTCTGCGATTTTCTGCTTCATCTCTGAACTCCTCTCAATTATTTCTCTTCTACCTCTTCTCCACCATTGTCGATCCCTCATACCTCTCAATTCGAAGTTCATAAAAAATAATCAGCAATTGCTATGGCCTGGGCTAAAGCAATTGCCTGTTGGATTTAAATCTTCTAGCTTCAAATTCAAGGTTTTTTTTTCTTTCTAAATTTTCAACAAGACCACAATAGCCAACATCCCACAACATAAAAAAAAAACTACTTCCTCCGTTCCTAAATAGTTGCACCATTTTGACTTTTGATACTATTCACTTATCTTGCTTTGACCTTAATTTTCTACTAATAAATAAATTTAAAAATTATTATACAAAGTATTATTAGGTTTGTCTTAATATATATTTTAAATATATCAACTTTTTATAATTTTTACTAATACATAATTATAAGTATTGATGGTCAAAGTTATGCGTTGGCAAACGTGAAAGTCAAAACAGTGCAACTATTTAGGAAAGGAGGAAGTATATTATTGCAACAACCCGGGTTTTTACGAATTGACCATCAAGGAAGCCCAAAATTCAAAATTTACCAAAAAAGGAAAAAAAAACGCTAAGGTTCGTAAGTTCACCTTCAATTGTACGATTTTGGAGACGAAATTGGAATGCGCGTGGATGAAGTCATCTATTTCCACAAGAAAGTCGATGATGATGTCATGAACCAGTACAATTGTGGTTGAAGCAGCAATAATGGAGAAGAGAGGAATTGAAACACGGTACAGAGAAGAGAAGGGTTAAGGGTTTTTTGAAAAAAAAATGAAATCGGGCAAAGGTTGGATTAATAATTACAAAATTTCCTTGACTTTGTAGCAGGTAACCGGTCACTCAGACTTAATAATAGTAGTTGGGTCATAAAGGTTGGATTATTTAGAAATATCGCATAGGTAGGCTTAATTAAAGAAAATCGGGCAAAGGTTGGATTAATAATTACAAAATTTCCTTGACTTTGTAGCAGGTAACCGGTCACCCAGGCTTAATAATAGTAGTTGGGTCATAAAGGTTGGATTATTTAGAAATATCGCATAGGTAGGCTTAATTAAAGAAAACCGGGCAAATGTTGGATTAATAATTACAAATTTTCCAAATTAATATTAAAGTATTGTGAGTGGGTAAGTATAGTGGATTCCCATAATAAAATGTTGTATGTTGTAGTGGGCCAAACGAAAGTAAAATTTATATGCTAAAAATGTAATAAAGTAAAGAACTTTCAAGAATGGACTAAAACGGAAAGCATAAAAAAACTTTCAGAAACGAAGGTAGTAATTACAAGTAAAATTGAAACATATAATAGTAACCAAAATAATAAGGACGAAACAACCTTCTTTTAAAATAAATTAAGTAACCCCTAATAAAACAAAAATTAACCCAAAATATATATGCCTACGAGTAACACGGAAACATATCATAGATTCATAGTAACCAAATAACGAGGAAGAAATACCTTCTTTTTAAAATAAATTAAGTAACCCCTACTAATACAAAAAGTAATCCAAAATATAGTTATAAGTAACATCCAAACATATAATATGTAACCAAAATAACGAGGAATAAATAACCTTCTTTTAAAATAAATTAAGTAAACCCTAATTGTATAGGGGGTAAACCCCCGCTTTTCGCTTTTTTCTTTATCAGAGCAACTACAGACTGTAAAAGCCAGCTGTAGTCACTCTGAGGGGGCTAGTTGTACGGGAAGCTCTACCGGCATACCGGTAGGACAACCCATAACAGCTGTAACATAGACATATACTCACAAGAAGCACCAAGGGTGCAGTCGGCATCCAGGGTTTACAATCCCAGCCGGCATTGCTCTGACATCATCTATCTATCAGAGCCGATAGAGAGGATCCGGAACCAACGGGTAATAACCCGGGTCCTCCGTACAAGTAACCCGTCTATATATACGGACCCCCATCAATGCCAAAGGTACGCAATCCCACCCCAATCATTCTTATAAGCATTTATTACAGAGCTATCAGCATAATCTGACTTAGGCATCGGAGGGGTAATTCTCGGATCACCCCCGAGGCTAGTTAACGATTTCACTGTGCAGGATCCAGTCAGCGACCTCAGTCGGAAGTCAGTCATCCCTTTCCTGTTCCAAGTCCGCTACCGGAACACTAATAATATAAAAATTAACCCAAAATATACATATAAGTAGCACTGGAACATAAAATAAGTAACCCAAAATAACGAAGATAAAATAATCTTTTAAAAAAAACATCTAATACAACAAGAAGTAATTACTATTATATGTGTTGTATTATAGTTACTAGTAAACTTTAAAAGAGCTAATTAAAGAATGAAAAAAAAATTAAAAAGCAAGAGACGAAAATACTTCTTGTGTGAACGGGTAACATAAGAGACCCGCTGTTACATTTTAGCTTGTACTAAGTATAAAGTGATCAAAAGTAAATTTTAGATGTCAACCTTCCATCCCAAATTTTTGGCTGCATAGGTATGCATGCAACTCTGCATGCATATGAGCTATAATTGCTCTTTTAGCAACATCAACCTTCCTTTTTAGTGCATTATTCTGTTTTTTTTTTTTTTTTTTTTTGTTTCTAACTTCTTTTAACTTTTTAACTTTTAATTTTTTTTTTAATTTTTTTATCACGCTTGTTTTCCATAAAAAATATATCATTATTTGAGTAAGCGGCAATTCAAGCACACATAAAGAATACACAAATGGACATTTAAAGTAATTTAATACACATTCATGTTCAGAAATTGAACATGTCATTTACTTTCTATCTACTTCCTCTACGTTAGATGTTGCTGCCTCTTTTCTCTTCCGATATATGCTTCTAATTTTTCTGTTTCTTTCCTTTCGGCTTCCACTTTTTTCGCTACAACGGTCTCTTTTCTCTTTGCATATTCTTTTTTTGTTGCTTATGCCTTCAATTCTTCTTCAATTCTTGCAGCCTCTCTTAATATCATATCTTCGATTTCTAAATCATCTTTTATCTTTTGTTGCCGCATTCTTATTAACCTTTTCCTTCCTGCAGGAAATCACAATGTTTTTAGTTGAACATTATTTTGTATAAGTTGAACATAAAGACTTGAGAAACTGAACATCACACAAAACTGTTCTTATTTATGAATATATCATAGTTGTATAAGTTGAATTGAGTTGAACATGATTATTTATAAGTTGAACATGACACTTGAGAAATTGAACATCAAACAAAAGTGTTCTTATTTGTGAACATCATCTTTTATAAATTGAACATCATCTTTTATAACTTGAACATCATCTTTTATAACTTGAACATCATCTTTTATAAGTTGAACATTGTGAATTATAAACTGAACATGACAATATTTAGGCAGCGCCACTTTTGATCTTTTAGTAAAGAATAATGGCCGTCTGTTTAATACTATTGTTGCTTGTCTTTTAGTTGAACATGATTCTGTATAAGTTGAACATAAGACTTGAGAAACTGAACATCACACAAAGTGTTGAAGATATCATAGTTTTATAGGCTAAATTTAGTTGTACATAATTCTTTATAAGTTGAACATGAAACTTGAGAAACTGAACGTCACACAAAATTATTGAACATATATTGGTTTTATAAGTTAAATTTAATTGAACATGATTTTGGATAAAATGAACATTAGACTTGATAAAATGAACATCACACAAAAGTATCGAATCAATTGCATCAAAAATCTCACCACACTCATAGTATTAATTCTCGGCTCGATATAAACTACGCACTAAACTTATGAATCTACTCCATAATTTCAAACTCATTCACAAAAATTAACCTCTAAAAAAAAATCCTAAAACATGTAAACTATAAATTAAAAATAGTAGTAGTTACTAATAACATTGTTACCAAATCTAATCATGCAATTACTTTAATCGTGGCTAGATTTCCAGCAGCATGATCAGTATTCAAAGCATTTTACCTACTCATGTCTAGATCCAGAAAATCATTTCTATACGTTGAATTAGAAAACACTCACAACAAGTCTTATCACGAGTCCGATTATGAGTTTGAACATCAATCATATTCGTATGCTGCGTCTTCTGTATGATCTTGTCAATCACATATGTAAAAAATAGACGTACGCAGACATAATTTGAATCAAAACAGATGCCCTAACCGGAACGGAGGAGATCGAAACTCCGGCGAAAGCATCGTCATCCTAGATTTTAGCAAAACTCAAAGAAATTGCAATTAATTGCAGTTTCGGAGAAGGAAAGAAGAGAGAAAGAGATAGATTACGGATGAGGAGGAGGTCAGCTGCCAGTGGAGGTGGTGATTGGCGCCGCCGGTTATTCGCCATGGCGCAAAATATGGAGAGAGAAAATGGGGTTTGATGAGAGAGAAAAATGATGAGAGGTTGTAGGAGAGAGAAAAATAGGTATATTATATATAATAGGTGTCGTTTTAGCTCATATGCACCTATCTTTAGGTGCATAGGTATGCAGCCATTAATTATTAAACCTTCCATGGATCCGAAGTCCGATACTGACCTTTGGAATTGGGCCCATACGTAACCTCATAGTCATGTAGTTTGTTCCTTTCCTAAACACAGCCCAATTGAATAAGTTCCACTCACCCAATACCAAACTAAGAGCTTCAACTTTCAAGTTTGATTTTACTCCTCCCGTTCCCAAAATTCTTCCTTTTCTCCAATTTTTTTTTTTTTTTTTTTTTTTTTTTTTTTTTTTTTTTTTTTTTTTTTTTTTCTCATTTGAAATATATTCCATGTATAACAAATGATTCTCCAATACTGCCCTCACAAAAGTTCTTGCAGGCACTATATGAACAATAAATTTATTGTATACCGGAGGAACTTTACCCAATTTTTGGTAATTTTTAACGGGCTTTATTCATTGTTTGTAGGTTTTGTGTTGCTTTACCCAAATATTATGTGAATCGGAGTGAAACCGAAGTGGGTGAATCGATACAATATTGATTTAACCTTGTCCATGTATTCATTTTTGGTTCTTAACCATTTTGGAGTCAAATTCTCTTAGGAGTCTTTATGTGGATATGTCCTAATCGATTGTCCATAAATGTTCCCCTATTCGAATTTCACATAAAGGTTCATGAACTTTTCCTTGAAAACTTATTGGCGGCTCCCTAATTTGACTCATTCGTAGACCTATTCGCACAAGTCAGCTCTCAAATTCTCTTAGCCAAATCCGCCCTCAAAAGGTACTACGAAAGCTAGGTTTTGTGGGGTAGAGGCGTGAAAATATCCCCAAGGGAGTAGCTAGCACGTTGAAATCTACAAACCATGTATTATGGCCCAACTTATCTCCTTATAGTAGCCATTAGTTTTACATGAACGCAATGCGTGCGATAATAAATACTCAATCGCAAGAGGGACACCAAAAGGTTAAAGATTGTGGAAGTTCTCTAATAAAATAGAGATTAGTATTTGTTCTTACATTAATAATAGTATCCCTCTATTTAAAGAAGTTATTAGAACCAATCTAACAAGTGTCACGTAAAAACGAGGCCCTAGCCGCCCCTTTTTCTCTCTAGCTCTCCCTCCTCTCTTTAGGGTTTATGGAAATTAGGTCTTCCTAGCCAAATTTGTTAAGAACTTTGGCTATTTTCGTCCCTTTCTATTTAGTTTACTTTTGTTTTTTATTGTTAATTTCGATAAAACTATATATTTGAGTGTAGTAAGTATCCTTATATATGGTGGGTTTAATTCTAATTGAGTTTCGTGAGTATAGTGTAGTACAAGTTGTTTCTTTGATACGATATGCCGGATTGAAAGACAAGTCAGTCAATCTTGGGAGTACAATCAGATGAATGAGACGAGAACCACATCGCGGCTACAACAAATCTACAAACTCCCTCGTTGAAAAATGTTGTAAATCACAATGGTATAAAAGAGGGCATACAGAAATTTCAATATACTATAATAAAGAAGTTTTATTACGTATTTGCCCAATACAAATACTTCATCCGTTCCGAAAATATCGCACCATGATTGACTTTTACTTCTCTAACCATTACTTTGACTCTTAATATCTCAAATCGTGTGCAAGTAAAAATTATAAAAAATTAATATTTAGAAAACATATATCGATACGAATCTAACATGACCCTCCATGGCTAAAATTTCCTTACGTACGAATCACAAAAAATGACCAAAGTCGTAGTGTAAATAGTGTAAAAAACAAATGATACGATATTTCCCAAATGGAGGAAGTATGTTTGTTGATGTCGTCTAATTAATTTGTTGTATAAAAAAAGAAAAAAGCAAGTGTTAAGTTCTTTATTCATTTACTTTGGTTTAGAGATGAAAGATTAGCGGGGGATTATTATTTCAAACTGTATTTGTTCAAAAATCTTTAAGAAAAAGAGCCTAGAGACATACCAGTCCATCTCAAAAGCCTAAAGTCCACCAGATATGGCCAACATGGCGGGTTGGGTTGGTCGTGGGTGAGTGTGGTGGGTCGTCAGTTGGGGATAATTGGATAATTGACACACCACCCGTCTCAGTTAAACTAGGGTGGGTCAAGTCGTGGGTTGTGTCGGAAAAATAGACGCAGTACATGATGGGTCGTGGGTTACGCGGGTCGTGGTCGAGGTGGGTTGCACGGGTCGGGTGGGTCTGATGGATTTGGTGGGTTATGACAAATGTGATTCCGAAGGGTCAGGCGAGTTTGGTGGGTGTACGTGAGTTTTAGAAACTGATTTGGGTCGGGTGGGTTTGGACAATTAATTAAGCGTTAAAAAATTACAAATTTTGTATGAACTTAAATTAATTAATTTTTATGTTATTCACTTACTCACATAAATTGTTTAAATTAGGATGAGTTTCGCGGGTTGGGTTCGTGTGTTGTGTGGGCTGGGTTCGTGTGTGGGTTGAGTGGGACGGGTGTGTCGTGACGGGTTGTGTCGGGTCCGATGGGGTGGGTCGAAATGGGTTGTGTTGAAAAATTCGACCCACAACACATCAAAAAAATATATGGATTGGGTGGGTTATGTCATGGGTCATAAATGTATCCGACCCACATAACCCACTACGGACTGTGTCAGGGTGGACTGGATCAAACCCAACCCACTAGCCATCTCTAAGTCCACTTCATTACACACAATCGTACAATTAGTGTACAACAACCATCAATGGCTTCTATTCATAATTGGTACTCTTATGGCCGGGTTACTAAAATTTATTTTTGATATAATCTTTATTAAACTTCATCGAAAATTATCAACCCTTATTATTCTCCCTAAATAATCTTTATTATATAAGGGAACACCTGAGCGTCGTAAAAGTGATTGTCTATTTTATCCTTTACTAAAATTAAATAAATTAAAATAAACTAAACATAAAACATTTTATATTACAATATAAAAGGAAATTAATTTAAAAGATATTTACTAAAATCAACAAATATTAAAACTAAGAAGAAAAAGCAATAAAAATGGCAATAAGTAATTAACCAAGTATATATTATTATGTGAAATTTTTTAAATTACAAGCATGAATCGCGTGCATAGAAAACTAGTTAAAAATAATGTGAACGACTTATTTTTTCTTCTCCAAAGCTTGTAATTCATCCGATGGGATGCTTTTAGATCAGGGCTTCTTTTGTAAGCACTACCTAGTTTTCTTTCCTAATAAAAAAAAACAACTAGATTGCATCTAGTTTATTTTAGCATTTTACGGGTTATTGTGGAAAATTGTCATATTGGTATCGTTTGTTTAAGTTAGGTTTGAATTATGTGATTTTAAGTCAATGTTCACTTTTAAAAGAAGTATTACTTTGATTCAAAAAATGCCTAGTATATATATCTAAGAAAATTGGTGTTCACTATGAGAATAATAATGGTTAATATGCATGTAAAAATAGTTACTTTATCTGAAAAGACGGTGTTTAATTTATCATAATCACTGTGTGAATAATAAAGGTCACTATGTATGTAGAAGGGTTGCTAGAAAAATTAGTTTCTTACCAGGTCCTTGTTAAGGTGAACCAACTACCGTCTTTTGCGCCAAGGAGACCCCCTTTCCTCGTACATGTTTGTTCTTTGTATTGAAGTTTTTTCTGCTCTTTTACGGAAAGATGAAGTTATTGGTTCTCTTCTTGGTCTTCGGGTCTTTTATTTCGCCCTTTCAATTTATCATATGTTCTTTGCCGATGATTCAATGTTATTCTTCAAGGTTTCTCCTTCACCTTGTGAGGTAGTTTGCTATTTATTATTGAAAATATGTAGGAATTAAGGCCAGCTTATCAATCTTCAAAAGTCCTTCGTTAAGTTCAGTCCAAACACTTCGTCAAACTATCTTCAATATTTAGCCTCATGTTTATCGTTGACTGTCAAGGATTTATTAGGTTCCTATCTGGACGTCCCAGTTGATTTTGGTCATGCTACGATTCCTTCTTTTCAGTTTCTGGTTGATAAGGTTGCGCATCGCATTTTAGAATTTTCTTTGCTCCATTTACCCTTCGCAACAAAGTTGGTCGTATTAACTCTATTATTATTCATCGTTCAATCATGTTTTGACCACGTTTCGAGTTCCACCTTCCATTTGTGATCACCTTTATGGTATATTAGCCCAATTATGGTGGTCTTCTACTTCTTCCATCTGGGGTATGTCTCTTACACAAAGATATGAGCTTCATGTTCCTAAGGGGGTGGGTGGTCTAGGGATTCTTTGTCTCATGCCCTTTAATCAAGATTTGTTAGCCAACCAAGCTTGGTGGATTATGCACCATCCCCAACTCTTTCTTTCTCGGGTGTTTACTATGAAGTATGTTTCTCTTCGTCATTTCCGCTCCATTGTCTCAGATCATCGTATGTCTTGAGTTGGCCGTAGTCTATAGGTTGGTTTCCACTCTATTTGGGATAGATTATATTGAAGGTGGGTTTAGGTACTCGGGTTTGTATTCCCTAGGATTCCTGGGTTTTGCGATGGCCTATGGTTTTCCTGGATTATATGGATGAGTCGGCTTTGCCAACTCATGTTTCCTCTCTTATTGACCTGCGTTCTTATGCATGGAATGCTCGTCTTGTTCATCGGCTTTTCGATCCTCTTACGACATATCATATTATGGCTTTGGATAGGCCTTCAGTTCGTATGGATGACCTCGTTTACTGAAAATACTCTCGAGATGGTAATTTTTCAGTTCGTTTAGCCTATGCAGTACTACTTCAGGGATCGTTGTACCCGCCTTTGTCCCCATATCCTTGGTGGAAATGCTTGTGGGGTCTTCCTCTGCTTCCTCGTTAGAAAATTTTCAAATGGAAACTTTTGCATATTGTTGCTAATATTCTTGTTCGCCGAAGATGAGCAGGCGACACATAAACTATTAGTAAAGTCGCCTCAAAAAAATAGCGATACATAAACTTTTATTGTCGCCTTTTGTAGAAAAGAGACACATAAAACACATCCAAAAATATAAAAAGAACTTATGTGTTGCATGTATTATAAAAGGCGATGAGTAATATATGTGCGTCCCATTTATCATTGTAGGCGACTTTTAGGTCATATTTTACGAGTCCCACCGTACAATAAAACATTGGATGTATAAGTTATGTGTCTCTTACTATTTAATGGGCTACACATATGGTTTACACATCGCTTGTTATATTGCAGGCGATTCCTTAAATTTGACCTGATGTATCAGTTGCAAATATTAAAGAGACTTCTGAAGCTTATGTGTCACCTTAAATTGTGGGGCGACACCTTAGGTAGTTAAGTTTTATTTTTATTTAAAAAAAACATTAGCCAGTTTACATTAGATCTCACTTTTGCCTTTGCTCAACCCTGAGCCCCTCTCTCCTCTCTTCTCATTTCCATTTTATATATCTTCACCATCCTTGATCTCTCAGCTGTGGCGTTACGGAAGAAGGAAACTTCACACACAAAGAACTCCAGTTTATCTTGACGTACGTTGTCCATCTATTATATGGGGGTCGACCCTCTTAGTTCGTTTTGTGGGTTAGATTTGGAAACGGCTGGTCACTTGGTCTATCATTGTTCAATGTATATGTGCTTGTAATTTGCACATCTTTAGGAGCCAATTAGGTTCTATTTTGTGTACATATTATAGTACGTAGTTTAGTAGCATATAGTTCATTTAGAGCTATTCCTACTCTATTGCTTTTCTTAGCTTGTTTATCTACAGAGAGCTTCTCTCTCCCTATTTTTAGGCCAAGCTCCTCTCTCCCTATTTTCAGGGCAAGCTAAGCGACACATGGAGTATGGATGTCTCGCTAATCCAAAAGAGATATTGACTATACCAGTGGGGTTCAAGTGCAAGATTTGCGGCATCCTCGTCATCCCACCTCATCACTATCATTGAAGGATGTCATGAAGAAAGAGAATTATTGGTGGAAAGCTTCCACCAAGTTGTGTCTTTGGACTTGAAGGACACACGATGTTTATGCACGGGAGAAGTGTAGAAGAGAAGTGGAGAAGCTAAGAGAATGGTCCTTGCGTGGATCATGCAACCCTTATATCGCATTGGAAGAAGATCCCCAATTGGATAGTAGTTATGCATGGGGAGTGCACAATTCGACTTGGGTCGTGCAGTTTCTGGTTCACGACCCTCTGCACGGGTCGTGCACATTTGGCATCAGTCGTGCAATATTCCATTCCAACAATTGCACGGGTCGTGTAGAGCTGACAAAGCCCGTGCAATGTCTAACGGCTACCCTACTTTTTGGGCACATGTTCCCCTTAGTATAAATAGAATGTGACCCCTAAGCCCGCATGCGTGGAGTGTGTGTAGTGTATCTTAGGTTTATTTTCTGTCATTTCTCTTAGGAACACACTCTCACCATTTTATTACTTTCTATATTACTCTTTAATTGCTTAATTTGTCTTTTAATTTATGCATATTTAGGAGCGAGATCTCCTCTTTTAATTCAAGTACTTTCTTTTGTGTACTTGCTTAATTTCTTTATAGCTTTTATTTAATTGATTTCTTTTCAATTTATAAGTTTTTAGTTCATGATTTGTGGTTGAGTTTCTTTTCCCATTTAGGTATGTTCTTGGTGTTCATCCCCAAATTCATCTTTTAGGTTGAGTTTCTTTACCCGAAATAGAAAGTCATGTTTTCATGTATGGTTTGTTTAGATCTATTATTTTTAAGTGTTACTATGTGTGAGTTCTCTTAGGCCTAGGGGTTGGGTGACCCCTAGTAAAATTATGGCATGATTTCTCTTTCTCTCTCCTCTTGTATGTAACTTTGGTGTTTATTAGGCTTTTCTAGTTGTTGTGGGATTATGTTCTTGCTTGAGATGGGTGTATGAGCATGCTAGATGGAGTTAGGTTGGTCTTGCTTGTTTGTCCCTTGTTCCAAACCCCAATTAAAAGTTATGATTCATGTGCTATAGTTGTACTCCTAGATAGGCATTGAGCACGGAGTCTTTGACATCAGGACGCTCCTTTATCATAGGAAAGCGCTTGTTCTTCGTGTAAACCCTAGGAGCGTGATTATAGTGGGTGTTGAGCCTTATTTCTATTTACCTAGTTGTCACCTTGACCATCGGAAATCTAGGTAGGAAATCGGAAACACAACGCTAGACTCTTGAACCACACCGTGACCATCGGGTGGGAATGGTCTGTAGTACATGTAGTGTCCAATGCTCCCTAGACTAACTTGTAATTCGCCAATTGTTCATGCTTGAGTAGATTAAAGAGACCTTGACTTGCCATAGCTACTCTAGGCGGAATCCCTCTTCCTTAGTCCTATCCCTTTATATTGATTACCCCGTTTGTGCAATTAGTGACAAGTTGTGCAAACAACCCAACTACTGATTGTTTTTTCAAAGTGAAGTGTGCTAGTAACTACATGTGTCTTGCTAGTATTGAAAATGTTTGATCCCCGAGAGTTCGACCCCTTACTTATCCCTTGTCTACTATACTTTGTGTAGAGTCATAGGATTTAGTCAAGTGTACTAAATTGTATTACTTGTGTGGACGCCCCTTGGTATTAGCGACTACCTTGGGGCCCTTTGGCTTGCTCGAAATAATATTCGGTTCCGTCGGGAATCCTGTTTGGATGATAAGTTCTTAGGGTTTGTTTCTTCTTGGATTTCTCGGTTGTCTCTAGCTCGCAGTTGGTGTCCTTCCTTGTCTCTAAATCGTCCATCTTCATTGCCGACGTCGTGTCGTCTTCCGGTGATCCTTCTTTATCGTTTTCTCCAATTCTTATTTTGGATGGTGCTTGGGTTGCCTGGAATAGGGCATGCACGGGGTAGATTTTTCAGGATTTCCTGTCTCAACGTCGTGGGGGTGTGGGAGTCAAGCTTTTTCCGGTCTTGTCTGCTTTGCATGCAAAAATGTTGGCTTGGTTGTTGGGTCTTCATCATGCATGCCATTCAGAGGCCTTTATCTTAGATCGTTCTTCTCACTGACTCCGCTCAGTTGGTTTCTGTTGTTTCTCGTTGTCTCTCTCCTCCGATTGCAGTTTCTTGGCTCTTTCTGGATATCCTTTCGGTTATTTGGAAGTTCATCTCTTGTTTGAACTCGGAGTTCTCCCGTTCTGAGGTTTCCGCTGCTCACTCTTTGGCTCATAGCGCAAGGAATCGATAGTCTCTTCGTCTTCGATTTGAAGTTTTTTTAGGATTTTTGTTTCTTTGTGTTTCGTACCTTTGTTTGTACTTCCTTAGTATTTTAAAAAGAGATACACTTTGACCGGCACATAGTTTTAGGAGAGTGAATTGAATTTATTAAAATAAGATGAAAGTGGGGTAGTTGATGAATTATTTATTATACTTAAAAGATGATGGGAGTATAATGGAAAGTGGGGACCAAAACATGTCAAAAAATGAAATTGTATCTCTTTTTAAAATACGGTCGTTTAAGGAAAGTATGTCTCTTTTTAAAATACGGAGGGAGAAGTTATTTGTCAAAAAAACAAAACAACTACTACTATAAAATTAAAAGTGGCTTACTAAACCCCGCCCCACTATTATTCACCCGCCCTATTAAATGTCCTAACTAACCCTCTTAATATTTACCCCTTCATATTTTTACATTTCACCTTACTTTTACTCACCATCTTACCTCCAACCTTACAACTCACCTTCAACCTTACAACCCACCTTCAACCTTCCAACATTCCGGCAGCCACCACTTCGGCAGCCACCACTCCGGCCGGACCTTCGGCCAAAATTATGGCGACTCGAAATCCGGCGGCTTCCACCACTCGGGCAATCACTTTTACAGCGACGCAAATATCCGACAAAAAAATGCGTCGAAAATTCTTACATGTACGAGTCATCCGGGGGAACATCCACGTCATCCCAAGAGATTTTTGGTACGTGCTCAAACTGCAAAAGTCTCTACCATGGTGGAAGCTTAAAATGAAGAAGCATGCATATTACTTCGATTTTAATTATTGTTGAATTTGAAATAATTATTCCGGAAAATATTAGTTAGACTTTTCGTTTTGAGCTCGCACCATGGTAGAGACTTCTGTTGTTTGAGCTTCTACCATGGTGGAAGCTTAAAACGAAGAAGTCTACATCTTGGTGGAAGCTTAAAACGTAGAAGTTTCCATGCTAAAAAAAAATGTAATTCTATTTTTTTTTATTTAATTAGTGATATTAAATACGAAATAGTTTTGGTAATTAAGTGTTGAATTGAAATAGTTATTCCGAAAATAAATTAGTTAGACTTTTTCGTTTTAAGTTTGCACCATGGTGGAGACTTCTATTGTTTAAGCTTCTATTATGGTGGAAGCTTAAAACGAAGAAGTCTTTACCATGTGAGAAGCTCAAAACGAAAAAGTCTAACTAATTTTTTTACATAGAATTTTATTTTCTTTTTATTCGATTGAATTTGAAATTGATATTAATTATTTATTTGATTAATTAATTCATACGAAGTATATTTTACACTAATTAAATAAAATATACTATATTATTTTTTTCGCATAAAGACTTCTATGTTTGAAGCTACTACCACGGTAGAGACTTTTTCGTTTTAAGCTTCCACCATGGTAGAAGCTCAAACAACATAAGTCTCCACCATAGTGCGAGCTTAAATCGAAAATGTCTACCTAATATTTTTCGGAATAATCGTTTCAAGTTCAACAATAATTAAAATTGAATTAATATGAGACTTCTTCATTTTGAGCTTCCACCATGGTGGAGACTTCTGCAGTTTGAGCTCGTACCATGGTACGAGCTTAAACTGCAGAAGTCCCAACCATGGTGGAAGCTCAAACTAAAGAAGCCTCTATAATTTTTACCGGAATTTTTTTATCTCTTGGGATGACGTGGATGTTCCTCTGGATGACTTGTACATGTAATAATTTCGACGCATTTTTTCTCCAGAGATTTCCCTCGCCGGAGTGGTGGCTGCCCAGAATTTGGGTCGCCGGAGGTCTGCCAGAGGTATGTCCGGAGGTCTGGCCGGAGTGGTGGCCGTCGGAATGTTGGAAGGTTGAAGGTGGGTGGTAAGGTTGAAGGTAAGTTGGTGAGTAAAAGTAAGGTGAAGGTAAAACATGAGAGCAAGATTATTGGAGAGGATATATATATCCTCTCTTCTACTCTCTCTCATTTTCTCCTTTTGACACATCACATTCTCTTTCTTCCACATCATTTTCCACTATCTCATTCCTCTTCCTTTTCCTATTTCTATTCTTTTTCACACATCAAAGAGGATCCTCTCTTTTTTCCTCTCTCTTAGTTTACATACCCCAAAACATATTATCTTTCTTATTAAAACATTTAATTTAGGAATAATGATAATTTCAAGTGTTTAAAAAATAAATTAGCATAATTAATTATTTTTCCACTACTATTGATAAAATAAATCGATTTGTAACCTTGACAATAATAAACTTGTTAATATAACATTAATAATAATTAAAAATATTACAATATAATGACAGTAATTAACTAACAATGACAAGAACAAACCATAACATTGATAAGAATAAAAACATTACTAACATTAATTAATGCAATACACTGACCGTAATTAAAAAAAAGTGACAGTAAATGAAAAACAATGGCAGTGATAAACCCTAACGGTGACAATAATAATAAAAATTGCAGTTACTAGTTTACTACTAATAATTCAAAGCAAAAATCTACTACTCAACTCATCTATCAGTTTCAGGTACATATGTATGCTTCTAGTTCATCATGAAAAAGATGAGATGTATGAAATATGGTTAAAATTAGGTTCAATTTATAGAGAAAAAATATATATAATCGTTGGTATTTTTTTTTATTTACAAATAAGTTACCGTTTTTTATTTATTATCGTTATAAATTATAACCGTATGCAAAATTGTTTAAAATTACCCAATTTTTAAATGACATGCGGCTTAATATATCCTCTAGCTAACCCAATATATCCTCTCCATATAGAGGATATATTGCGTTCCTCTCCATATAGAGGATCCTCTCTTCTACTCTTACATTAAAGAGGATCCTAATTTAGAGGAGAAAGAGTGTAATAGAGGACATATATCCTCCCCATTGCTAATGCTCTGAAAGGGTAGATATAGAGAAGAATATTGTGACATTTAATAGAGCGGATGAGTATTAATGGGACAGAGTTTACCGCTCCACAATTAAAATTCATAAGAGTTATAGATCAACATTGATCCAAGTACTGTACGGAGCATCATTGTCAATGTGAAAACAATTTAGCAGTGCACATGCTTGTACACGTAGATCTGACTAAGTGCTCACTTGAGAAATGAGAACCACAAATCTAATTTCACGACCATCAATGTCCTTAACCCAACAACAGTTACTCCGTATTTACGAAGTAAGTACAGAGTATATCTGTATAAGTGATGTAACTTGTTTATGTCTGTTATTACTCCGTAATAAATAAACCTGATCAAAATTAGCGTATGAAATAGTGTAATAATACAAATTAATTGATGCATCTATTAAGAAAATAAATAAATAAATAAATTACAGAGTATACATTTTCTATAAATAGAGGTCCACTTATTAATTTGGTATAGGACTAAGTTTAATTGAGTGGGCATTTGATTAGTCAATTTTGAATTTAGGTTATTTTTCAGACGGTATGGGATCCAAAAATACTTGTCTGATTCTTAGCCGAATAAGCAGGATATTAATATGGGGAAACTTGCTTGAAACATAGTCGTGTTTACGGATACTAAGAAGTTTAACTCGATTTGTGAATGCTCGATCTTTGGCATAAACATAGAGAAAGATTGAAAACGTAAAGAAAACAAGATTTTATAATCTTTGATGATTTTAATAGAAGTTAGTTGTTTTGCCAATAAAGTAGACTGACTCGAAATTGCATATAGGAAGAGCTTAAAAAGAAAAAGAAAAAAAACTTATGCTCCTCGATTCCTTGATTGATACAGTAAATGTCAACTAGCTTATACGTACTCCAGCGTAATTAAAGACCAGTGATGGATCCAATAATTTGATACAGGATATCCCACTTTACAAATTTCTTGTTTGTGATGTTGACTCTTCAAGCAGATTGAGTATTCTACTCCATGCAAGTTGAGATTGTAGCTAACATCAATAATTTTCCAGTTGGAACCCTATTTCACTATATAATTAATACAATAATAATTAAACTAGTAATTATTGGAAATTCTAGTTGAGAAAAGCAATGAAAAGAGTGAAAAGTGTATAGTGAAAATTGTCCCACATTGGTAGGAAGCCATCTTTTTACTTTATTTATGAAGTGAGGGGGTTGTTGTACTACTTGTATATGAAAGTGAAAGAGTGGTATGGAAGGACACATGTGCGCCGATTGGCTGGGTCAGGGTGGGCTCCAGGCCTCGGGATCTTGGGCGTGGGGTGGGTTGGTGGGCCTTACCTATCGGTACCCGATTATTTTGGTTAGACCATTGTTATATTAATATTTTTGATTTGATTACGTCATTTGGATTAATTAACCTTAATGGCGTCCGTTACAACCTTAACTGTGATTACTCAATCAAATTTTTCGTTGATTCCAAAAACACACAATACGTGATATTCCAGAAAAATCAAACACATTGTTTCTCTCTCAAAAAATTGCTCTCGGTTTTGGGTATATGTTATAACTCCATTCGAGTTTGTGAGTGCACACAAATTCGGTTTTGTGTATATGTTATAACCGTTGGATTAATTAGCCTTAATGGCATTTATTCGGATTCGTTGATTCCAAAAACACACAATACATAATGTTCCAGAAAATCAAACACATGCATTGTTTCCCTCTCACAAAATGGATCTCGATTTTGGATATATGTTCTTACTCCATTCGCGTTTGTAAGTGCACACAAATTCGGAACTGCCCTAATCTTGGAGGGCGACCGCTTTCTGTTCTTCTGCACTAGGAGGTAGCGTGTAATCGTCTTTTAGGACAATAAGTGTCAACGACATCTCAATCAATTGTTCCATCAATCATATAAGTTTGTTCTAATTATTGTATTATCGCAACAGTAATTAAACCGTAATAATATATTATTATTATTATTGTTAATTTTATTTTAACGTATAAGATCATTTCGTATTAATTTATGACAATTTGTTTATATATAATAATAATAATAATAATAATAATAATAATAATAATTATTATTATTATTACTATTTATTATTTACTACTATATATTATTATTATAAACGTGTAAAATTTTTACATAAATGAACCACTTCACTTGTATAGTTCTATAGCCTCAGCTCAGATCATCCCCAAATGTAAGGTTTGTTAGAAAGTTTGAAAATGAAGCATCTCGGTCGTTGTCGTTTATATACTCCACTTGGTAAGGTTTTATTTTGCATCAGCAACACCAATTGACTACGGAGTACTTAAATTGCTAAATTTGAACATGACTGCGTTAACCTAAAAAAACGTAACATACTAATACACGCTATTGACCATCTTTGCTACAACGTACGTACATTAGAAACAAAATTGTTGAACATCTCTTATTCTCGATTACTACACCTTGAACAAACTTTGTAATTTAAAACAACGACAGATACTGATCATATTAAGTAGTGAACATATAAAAACTTCAAACAAGAGTTACGGACTTACGACTTCAATTGTTTTGAAAGTTTAATATATTTACGTGCAATTTACTACTCCGTATAATATATATGCAGTAAAGAACTTTTCTTGCCAATATTACAATCCAGCTAGTACCATTGAATTGAGGGAGTATGAAATTATGCATGATGTTAATAAGTTGGCCAATTCAATTCCTACCCCAATTCACTAATTGAATCTCGCAGCAAGTAAACTTGGTACCAATAATTGAAGTGATTATAAGACAGCGATCCCTATCCATATCTATATATTATACTAAAAGAGAGGAAATCAATGTGGTGATGACAAATGTCACTCATTGATTGGCCTCTCTTTTAGATATAAAAAAAATTAAAAAATTAAATAATTGATTGTAAATTATTTTGTTACCTTTTTACCCAATAAAGATTTGATTCTATTTTCCTAAAAAAAAGATATCATGAGGAATACTATATAAAATCTGTTTTTATATTTTGGTAACAAATATAACAATATATGCTTATATTTTTATTAAAAAAATTAATCCATTTTACGGATTACGTAGTAGGATATTTACAAAAAATAATTAATGTAATCTACCGATTTGTACTTACAAAATTAGAATACAAATAAATTAGAAAAACAACTAAGTATGAATATAGTATAAAAAAAGGTTACTATAATACTATATAATATTTTAACAACTAAATTTGATAATTATAAGTAATATTTTATTACTTTAAAAAAGAAAGTACGGAGTATTGTAACTTCCTTAAACACGAGAAAAACTTGCGTAACCTTATCTAGCTACTACTCTACTATGTAACTCCTCAATTTTTAAAATTTTGCAACTCTTTTGTTTTTACACTAACTACTAAATTCACACATCTTTGTAATTTTAATGTTATTTGGTGAATTTTAATATAGATGATGAACATAGTCATGTAATCCGTATCATTTCGTTGGATTTGTCTAAATATTTACATAATACTTACATAATACAAATTTAATACCCATATCATAATAAAAATTTAATAAAATGACTAACTGTATGTATATATTGTCAATTTTTATTTAAAACATGTGTCTTATATTGACCGTGGATATGTATAACGAATATTTATCTTTACTTTAATATTCAAAGTAGTATTTATCAAGGTTTTGTAAAAGATGCTTATTGAAAAAAGAAATTGTTCTATATAAAAATGTCTCTCTCTCTAACTCCCTATCTTATACTTTATTCTATATAAAAAATATTCACTATATCCCATCATACCTATTTTCCTATTAGATTATATAATATAATCTTAAAATAACTTATGGCATAAAACTCCGTGAATATACTATTACAACAATTAAATCCGGACGGAGAGAGTATATATTTATAATGTTTTGTTTATTTAATCAATTATTCTAATAAGATACTGCAATTGAAGAAGACTCAGTAGTAGAATTTTAAAAATCAAAACTCTCTTACCAAAAAAAATTGAGTCATGGAGTGGGTTTGAGGCAAGTGTGGATACACGTGTAGGTGATAGATTGGGGATGAGTTTTACTTTTAACCCGTTAGAAGGAGATTGGGAGGGGTGAGTACTTTTCCCATCGTGGGTGACGGGAATAGAGATAAGAATTTTGGACGAGTACGAGTGTGGAGACTCCGACCAACTTCAAAGTCATGACTAGCTGAATAAATAAAATAGTGGAGTAGTTGTTAAGTGCTCGGATAATGATATAAATATGACTATCAAAGTAAAGATGGATGAGAATAACACTATGATTGACACATGTGACCATCAAAGTAAAGGATGGATGAGAATAACACTATGATTGACACATGTGATGAATAAAGATGAAAATAACTTTGTTTATGTACCTTTATTTGACTTTATTTTTATGATAAACAAGATACCGAATGGGGAAATAGAAAAAAAATTTCATCATTATTTTTAATTAAGAGAATATCTATAAGGTTGTGTCCAAAGTATAGTGTAACCAGATAACCAAATTGAGATTTGAGTTTTAAAATTCAAAACTCTCTTACCAAAACATAATGTTGAGTTCAGCCGTTTAGGGCTAGGTTTGACACATGTGATGAGTGGGGATGAAAATAATTTGTTCTATGTACCTTTATTTGTTTTTATTTTTTAATAAGTAAGACCAAATGGGCAATAAAAATTTATCCATCATTAGTTTTAATTAGGAGAATGTCCATAAGCTATATGTGTCCAAATTATAATGTAATCAGACAACAATATTATCAAATACTCTAGAATAGAGTTTTAAAATAAACTCTCCTACCAAAAAATAATGTCGGGTTCAGTCGTCTAGGGGTAGGTTTGACACGTGTGATGAATATGGAGGAAAATAATTTTGTCTAAGTACCCTTATTTGGTTCTTTTTTTAAATAAATAAGACACCGAAATTTATCCATCATTAATTTTAATTAATTAGGAAAATATCTATAAGTTATTTGTGTCTAAAGTATAATGTAACCAGACAACCAAATTGTCTAATACTCTTAGAGTTTTAAAATTCAAAGCTCTCTTATCAAAAAATAATGTCGGGTCAAGCCGTCCAGGGCTTGGTTTGAGGCGGGTGTAGATACACGGACGGGGATGGAGCGGGGTTAATTTTATTTTTTGCTTACGAGGCGGGAATTAGGACTGGGATGAGTATGACACCTATCGTGGTGACGGGCATGTGAATGAGAATTTCAGGTTGTGTTGAGGGACCAACATCACCCCGCTTCGAAGATATCTCTAGCTGAATAAAATATATGGTGGGATAGGTGTTAAATGATCGGGTAATGATTTAGATGATTTATGAATTAAGTGGGTATGACTATCGAAGTAAAGAATGGATGCGAATAAATTTATGTTTGACATGGTTTGTTATGAAAGAGGAAGAACGTAAATCTATCTACGTGCCCTTATTTTATTATTTTGAATTTGTTAAATATATAAGACATGGAATGAGCAGTAACATACCGAGCAATCATTAGTTTAAGAAGAAAATTATCTATAAGCTCTATTTCGATGATAATTGTCTATAGTTATAGTTTAGATATGCAAATTTAATATTCATATCATAAATCGTGCATCGAATGGGGAGAGTTTGAATCGATTGGATTTGAGAACACTCACCTCCTAATTATGTATGTCACTTTTTTATATTTTCATCAATATTATAGCTAAAACAATCAATTTTAATACTTCGTAATAAACTTATGTCAATATATTTAAAAGTTAGTTGAAAGGAAAAGTGGATTATTTATCGAATATGGGGATGTCAGTGGGTTTTTTTGGGAGATCCCCCGTGCATCCTTCCCAAGTGGGGCGGGGTTGAAGAAAGTTTGGTGGGTGACGGGGTTAAAAAATGAATTCGTCACAGGTGACGACGGGGCGATGATGGATTTTAGATTGGACTTGTCTACGTCGTTAATCTTCATCTAATTGATTATATATATATATATATATATATATATATATATATATATATATATATATATATATATATATATATATTAAAAAAAACTCTTATAAAAAAAAGAGTTGAACCTAAGGATGGGTTTGAGGCGGGTGTGGGTATACCGGGGGGGGGGGGGGGGTGATGATTGGGGATGAAATTTATTTTGTACCTCCCGAGACGTGGATTGGGGGTGGTGGCTATCGTTCCTATTGTTGATGGAAAAGATGGGGAAGAGAATTGTTGGTGGATACGTGTCTGCAGAGCCAACCCCGCCTCAAGTCATCTCTAAATGAATAAAGTAAGTGGTGTGTGTAGGTGCTAAGTGATCAGGTAATGAGGTTGATGGGGTGACCGTGCGAGTATTAAGTAGTTATTACTATCCAATTAGTAAAGGGTAAACGAAATAATTTTATGCTTGACACAAGTGGGAATAATTTATTTTTTTATATATCTACCCTTATTTGTTTTAATAAATAAGAAATTGAATGAGCAACAACAAATTTATTCATCCTTAGTTTTAATTTGGTTAGTTTTAATTTGGAAAATATCCATAAGTACTATTTTGATGATATTGTCTACCAGATTTCATACAAATTTATATTTAGATGATTATATCGTGCATCGCACGGGTATTATACTAGTATTATACTAAAAGAGAGGAAATCAATGTGGAGCTGACAAATGTCGCTCTCTGATTCGCCTCTCTTTTAATTAAAAAGTTAATTAAAATTATTGGTCAAAATTACTTTGCTTTAATTAAGGAAAACATGCACAAATAAAATATTATTGATTGTCATTATAAATCTCAAAGATTATGTGGATAATAAGCATCCTAAAAATATTACGAAAAAATATAAATTACCAAAATTTTTTGATTCCGTGGATTATAAACATCCTAATCATATTACGAAAAAATATAAATTACCAAAAATTTTCATCTACACCCGCCCGGTGAACTCATATTGATAAACTACAAAAATGATAACATTAGCTATGTGATTGAAAATGATTATACAAACGGAAATTATTAAGTCACATAGCTAATGTTAATGATTTCCTTTCATATGCTTTTCCTTGATAATAAACATAAAAAATTGACAACTTTAGCTATGTGAACGGAAGAATGCTTATTGTCATCGATTAATTTTTCTACACTAATCTATCTAACTATTTATATATTTCTATACTATAATAAAACAAAGGACGTTAATGTAGTGGTGACAAATGTCACTCTATGATTCGCCACTCTTTTAATATAAATAATTAAACTTAATATAAAAATAATTAAACCTCACATATTTTAATTACTAGATGTGATAAAATTCTCCCAAAAATAGTCCTACGTATGCTTATTCTATGATAACAAAAACTAATATGGAAAAATCTATAAGAATAATAGTAATGCACAGTTCAATTACTTTTGGTATAAATCTACGTACTATAGAATATTCATAATTAATACTAGGGTTTTATGCGTACTACATACTCCCATCTATCTATCTATCTATCTATCTATCTATCTATCTATCTATCTATATATATTCTACTAAAACACATGACACTCATTCTGAGGCTAACATTACTAACATATATACGTACTTATTTAATCCATTATACAATTTTATTGTACATTCTCACGTCTTTATAGAATGCAACTGAATATCTATACATATTTTTAAAATAAGAAATATAAACAAGCATCATAATATTGTTACTAATAATATGTACTCCGTATTGCATAGTAATTTCTTAGAGGGAATAATTTATGTAAGAGTACACAAGATATGAATCTTAAACTTAAATTATTTTTAAATTTGATAAAATGTACTACTATAGAAAAACAATTAAAGTTTAATGCAAGTTTACGATAAATTAATATTAGTTTACCTTCCCTATATAATATAATCAAGGAATGAAAACAATTTTTGTCTATCAAGGAATGAAAGCATTTTAGCATATACTACTCTTCGTTCTTTTGAGCGCTACTATGTTATTCATATTGACCAAAATCGTGGAATACTCAACAACCGATTGACAATATAACAATAAGTTGTTAGTAATAATTTGTTAATGGTTGTTTTAATTTTTATTATTAACCTTTTACGAAGTATACAATGGAAACATATCAATAAAATACGAACACTATATCCAAATAAAGTAACTAATATCTAAGATATTATGACTTTATGAGAAATATTATTCTCAATTGCATGACATATTATCTACAATATCTCCATATAAATATGTTAAATCATAATTAAAATAAAAAAATCGGTGGAACAAATTTAATGAACATTCATCTATCTCCGCCCTGTTTAGACGTGAATAAGTAGTGGTTTGATAAGTGATGAACATTTATACAGATAAAATAATAATCTCCATGGTGACGTGGTGGGTTTGGTTTTGAGTTTTAGCCAATGTAATCTCTTTCTTCATAAATACAATCCACAAAGTACAACCAATTTTATTTTGATCACATAAAAAACAAATGGAATAAAGAAAAATGGAAGTAGGGTGCATTCTTTTCACCTTATTTAAAATGAATTTAAATTTATCTAAACTTATTGGATTTGGAATTGATTAAATCTAATAGACCTAATAAAACTTATTGGATTTGATCATAACTGATTTCAAAAGAGTAAACTTGAAATAGAGCAAGTAACAAAATGAGGTGGGCAGCAAAATGATACAGGTAACACAATAATAAAAAAAGACTTAATATCTGAACATATAACTTTTTTTTTCAAGGGTGAAGAAAACACATATGTAATATAAGTTATAATCATTTGTTCCGAATATTTCCATAATTTTATAGTTAATAAATATTTTGTTAGTAAAATAAGTTCAACATTCTCAAAAGTGAGTAGATATACTGCACATTTTATATACATTCATATTTAAATTTTAAAGTTACTATGTAAGGTAAAAGAAATTTCGGGTAAGATCGATGCATTTGTGGTGGGATAATAACTAGAGATGGCCAACGCGGCGTGTTGGATGGCTCATGAGTGAGTTTGGTGGGTCATGGGGCGGGGATAATTAACACGCAAACCTCCGTAGTTAAATTAGTGTGGGTTGAGTCGCGGGTTGTGTCGGAAAAAATGGACAAAGTACATGATGGGCCGTGGGTTACATGGGTCGTGGTGGGTTGTGCGTGTCGAGTGGGTCCGATGGGTTTGGTGGGTTACGACAGGTTTAGGCCAAATGTGAATCCGATGGTCAGGTGTATTAGGTGGGTCTGGTGGGTTTAGACGAGTTTTAGGAACTGGTGTGGGTTAGGTGGGTTTAGAAGATTTACTAAGCGTTAAAAAGTTACAAATTTTATATGAATTTAAATGAATTAATATATGTTATTCACATACTCACATAAATGTGGTTAATGTATATTTAAACAATAAAATTATATATTTTTTAACATTTTAAACATACAAAATAGTTATTTGCCAAAAAAAAAATTAGTTTAAATTAGAATTGGTTCGGTGGGTTGAGTTCGTGTATTGGGTGGGTTGTGTTCGGGTGTTGGGTTGGATGGGTCGGGTGTGCCGTGGTGGGCTGTGTCGAGTTCGATAGGGTCGATCGAAATGGGTTGTGTTGAAAAAACTCGACCCACGACACATTGTGTCATGGGTCGTAAGTGGGTCCGACCCACGTAACCCACTATGGGCTTTGTCAGGATGGGTTAGGTCAGACCCGGCTCACTGTCCATCTCTAATAAAGACTAATGAGGCATGTAACCAAACGTGTACGGGTAACACGATAAAAAAATGAGATAGTATAGGATGTTAATTGATTTTTATACCTAACATGAAATTATGGGTGACGGGTGTAAATGAGAATGAAAATTCCACTTTTTTTTTATAAACTAATTTAACTTCGCACTTAAAGTTAAAATTTGTAAACCGTGCATCGCACGGGTCCTATACTAGTGAGATTTCTATAATTGACACATCTTATCAACTTAATTATAATTAGAAAGTCCAACGTTACACCAATCCCAAGAAGATAATTGGCAGTTTAACTCGCAATATGATCGAGAATAGTACTAATGTACGGATGAATTAGTTAATTGTGTAATTTATCTATACTCGTAATACTAGGTTATATAATTGAATAAGTTATCTTCTTCCATTTTCTTACTTGTACGTTAACATCTCTTTTCCATTCATACCTTTCATACTCAATTCTGGTAGTTTTGTTTCCTCTTTTAAGAAAAGAGTTACTCACGCATTGAATTTGTTGAAAATAGGGCGAATATTTTAATCATGTTTCCAATTGTGAAGCATCTAACAATGTACTCGAGAATCACATTGCACTTTAGCCTTTAGGGGTAGATTCACATGACTAAATGTCACAGTCTGAGTGTTTTGACACCGGATCGAGCAGTACACTCTTGATTATGGGGCAGTAAAGGCGCAAGCGTTGTGTGAAAAGTGTATCTCAAGGCTTGAGGGGAACGATTAAGTTCTTGATTCAAAATGATTACTTTTTCCTATTGGCGACAAAAGCGAGAGTCGAGGGTCGATGGGCGCTTGTGTGTGCACAACAAACACAAGAATGACCGAAGACGAGAGTGTATCTATTTTTGGGAGACATTATTGATTTGAAAAGTTTAACAACAAACAACAACACATTAACTATAAAGACTTACAACAACGCTAGTAATTAAGGAATACATGCAACTTCTGATGAGGTATTAATTAGTCCATACCCTTTATAGAGGTTTATTTTGAATTAGCTTTAAAATTCTAGTGAATGTTGGAGTGACAGAAACATAATGGTTCTATCTAAAGCCTAAAAAATTACTTCCTCCGTTTCTATATAGTTGCAACATTTCCCTAAAAGGGAAATGTCACAATAGTTGCAACACACCTAAATTGGAAACATTTTTTACCCAAAGTTACAATTTTACACCTAAGATCGACGAAGTAAGTAATATGACTAAAGTGGTTGTGGCCTCACTCAAGTACCACTTTCTTAAATACCATGTAGACGTATGTTGCAACAATAAAGAATCGGGGGAAGTATTAGAAAAGTCCTATAAAGCCTTAGATAAGAAAATACAAGGAATGTATACGTTGGATTCTAACATCCTCCCCCACTTAAGTTGTGGACGACGTTGTTGACTTATAAAATTACAATAGATAAAAGAAAAAGCTCTTATCCTAAATTCTGCATTCCCTTTTGCCCGTTGGTTGACGGTCGTTGTTCGAGTGTTCTTGAATCTTGTAATTATCTCTTGGGTGTTGGGTGAGCTTCTGCTGGAGTTTTGTGAAGTGTTTCTTCTTATATAGGTTGATGCTTCTTATGAATCCACATCTTCATTGCTCCTGGTTTCTTTCTCGATCGGTGCGGATGGACGCGAGCTTTCATCTTGTATATTGTCTATGGTGCGAGGTTGCTTCTGGGATGTTGCCTTTTTCTAGGGCTTCATTACACGCATTGCCAAAGGTATCATATCCCTTCTCTTTTGCATTTGTGGGGGTACCTGTACTTTTGACAACTTTTGACAAGACAAGTATGTCCACCTGCTACAAACATAGAATTCAAATGAGGCATTAATTACAATTGATTCGCTGGTGCGGAGGAACTCCAATACGTGCACAAAGATGAAATCGTCCATGTAGAAGGCACCGAAGTTCATTTTTCCTTCCGAATCTCCCAACATTGTTGCCACCTGTTTTGCAACACCGTGAATCGGCTTTGCTTTAGAGTTGACGGATTTCATGTCACTGCCTTCTACCTTAAGGACCGCTCCACATCGATTTGTCTCTCTTTTAGTATAGTACTCGGTATATAGATTAGTAATAAAGTGATAAATATTTTCTGAGTGTCTATACTATAGTTCTAGTTTCGTTAGTTAAGATTTTGACATTATTCTACATACGAAGTATATGATAAAGATGATTTTAAAAATGTGTTTATTTTAAATATAAGATAGTCAAAGGAGAGAGCGACACTTGTTAGCTTTACATTGATATGCCTCTCTTTTAGTCTAATAGATAGATAGATAGATAGATAGATAAATTGATAGGTAGGTAGATATACAGATGGGGGGAGGGGAACTTGTATGTAATATCTATACTAATATATTAAAAGGCGTTTGTGAAAACGTATATGTGTCGCGTAGATTCCCTCCGTATTACGCCATGTCACCACTAATAAGCATCATAGTATGTTATTGACAACCAAAAAAGCATGCATGTAGCAAGGATCGAACATCAAACCTCATGGATTAAAAGTTTCACTTCCTACCATCTCAACTACCTACAATGTTTGTGATATTTTCACATATAAATGTAAAATCCAATCTTTTAAAATTGGGCACATTTTTAGAAAACGTAAACCCGATTAAAAGTAAAACCTGGAGCAACGCCCGGGTCACACACTAGTTTTAATGTAAAAGTTACAAAAAAAAAAAAATAACTCCTAAAAAATACGGTTAAAATGATATGTGTAACTCCTAAAAAAATACGGAGGGAGTATCACTTATAAGTTATAACTCGAAATTTGTCTTAAAATTAAACTTGATTTTGTTAATGAAAACTCGTGGGGGTTGGCATACAATACTCCAATAGGTGAATAGTGTTTGTATGTGGCGCATAGGTCGCGCAATGGCAATGTCAATAATGTAGCTCTCCGCATATTCCCTGAATGTACTACTTCCTCTCTCTCTTTCTCCTCCTCTGCTTTCTATTTTATTATTTTTCTACCATAAATCACAAAATAATTATTGAACCGAATATTTCCAAAAGTATAATAGTATAGTAAAATAAAATAATTATAATTCAGCATGCAATATTTTTCTAGTTAATGGTCACTAGTGAATTAGTGATGTTACTAGGTCTATAGGGAAATCATCATTTGATTTGATGCCCTAATTGTTCAATCTATTTTTTAAAATAAAATTCCTTGTCTTTTTTAATGTGCTAATCTCCATTTCTCTATGTCTATGACTTTATTCACCTTTTCGTTTATTAATTGTTGAGCTAAGCATGGAAAGGAATTACTAAGACTAGTTTAATTACATAATCCTTTTTGACCATGAAAAAAGAACTAGAAAAATATTAGTAATGTTTGGTATCTTAGTGCTAGATCATTGCATCAAACACAATACAAGGAAATGAATGAAATTATTAATGAGTGAAGTCTACACAAAAGTAAAATAGTAATTTCAATCCACCATCCAATCAAAAGTTGAATAGTTGAAATTATTTGATTTTAAAATTAATTTAACTACAATCGGTTGTATTAGAAGCTTTTTTGCCCATGTGCTCACAAAGTACATGCATACAATACGGAATAACTTTGATTATACGTTATTGATGGTATAACCGATTGTAGATGCATAGAAAATCAACAAAATTTCAGAAGAAGAGAAAAAAAACAAAATAATAAGCTAAAGTAGTGTTGTCAACTGTACTTAAATTTGTGAAGGAATAAAGCTCAATTAGTATATAAGAGTGAGAATTTGGCTTTTATGAGGATCAACGGTCAAATTCGATTTACAAGGATAGTAATAGTGCAACAGATTTTGTTGAGCAATTATGATTTGCATTTTAGTATATACTCGTGGTATAAGGTGAATATAAGGTCCATCTATGCTTCAACCAAACAAGGTTAGGGTCAAAAACATAATCTTCCCAACTAGATATCCATATCAAGATTATATCCTATTCCCTTGTAAAAAAAGTATATAGTCTTTTATGCTTTTCATTCAAAGGGTTTTGCTTATATGAAAAAAGACAATCACGTAGGGTCTTATTAGATTAATTTCAATGTATAGTTTTGGAATATTAATTTTTTTGTAACTTTTACGCCATGCTTACTGTGCACCATGGTCCATAGTCCACGAATTGATTTAACGCAATTTAAAAGGTGGACTATGGTGCACAGTGAGTATGGTGAATACATAGATTGCCTGTTGAATACGTAGTAGTAGTAGTAGGAGATTGGTGATATAGCTCATAATCTAACAATAAATTAATTATTACACGTTTTTTTACAAGAATTTGTATTCTCATATACGTAAAATAAGAGTTATTACCATGGAAGATGCCAAAAACCAAAGATGAAGGTGACGCAAAAATACGCTCCCCAATGAAGATGATCATAATAAAATTAAAAATTTGGAAGTGGATTAGGGTGATGCTTGCCTTCAATGAGTCCGACCCATTAGGTAATTAGATAGCTAGTGATGACAAATGACCACCATGCCTCGTGCAATCTTTCCATTTTCATGCTATCTTCCCACTTGAGAGGGCTAATCTATTGCATGGTTTCTTGTTAATGAATTAATTTTTGTTTCATAAAAAGCTTATTTGATAAAGACACAAAAGAAAATCGTCCAAATTTTATAACCAGCTTGACTCAAAGTTTCTATCACATACATTTAATACATATACATACATATATTTTATTTTCTTTTCCATTTGGAAAAACAGTAAAAAGTACGGAGTGCAATTATAATTGGGTAAACAAATTTACAAATCAAACCAAGTATCATATTAAAGGGGTTTTAAATTCATTTACTTGGTCGTTTAGGTCGGAAGTAGTCTAATTTCTTCGGAAATTAGACTATTTTCGATCCTTCTTGCTTTTCATTCTTTTTTCTTGTTTTGGTTTCTTGTTTGTTGATTTGTTCCCAATTATTACTGGGTTGTTCCCAATTTATTTGGGTTTTTCCTAGATTTTTCTAGGTTCTTGATTCTCATTCATGGATGAGAATTTTTTTAGAGTTTCAATAATTGGGAAGGAGATTTGGATTCATACAGGTTTCGTGTTTATCATCAACTCGTCGATCAGAACAATTCGTGCGCAGATTGCGAAGGACTCTACTGGGAAAGATGTGAAATCATCGAAAATCACTGCTCGCGTCAAGCTAGAAGCGGTGGAGTACGAGATGTGCTTTAGGATGCAGAATAGTAATTGTTTTGATTATAACAGTTATGTATTTTCTTTGAATCTGTGGTATGCATCATTGTAAATGCCGTATGACTTATTATTAATGGATTGTTCTTCCCCGTCAAAAAAAAAAAGGGGTTCATTTTAGACACTTAACCTATATCACTCCGTAAACCAAATCTACCCTTTAGCCATGAAGATTTATGGTGAGTTCTTTTTCACTTAATAGTTACTCTCTCTATTTTTTTTAATGACATAATTGTTTAGGCACGTTTACTAATGTACGATTTCAAACATTAATACTCTCTATTTATTTTAAAAAGAGATACACTTTGACCGGCACATAGTTTCAGGAGAGTGAGTTGAATTTATTAAAATAAGATGAAAGTGGGGTAATTGGTGAATTATTTATCATAGTAAAATGATGATGTGAGTGAGTGTAGGGACAACATTAATTGGTGAATTATCTAATAAGACCCCACACGACTATGTTTTTTCTTAATTATAAATCACAAAAGGAGTTCAAATGAGCTTGTGTGAATAGTGTCAAAAACTCAATTGTGTCATGTAAATAAGAACGAAAGAAGTATAAGTTTATAAACTTTTATATAAGTTGGTCTTACATAAACGACCGTATTGGTGTCATGTAAGTTAAGCAATGAAATCAATTAGTTAAGCAATGAAACCAATTAGTTAAGTAATGAAACCAATTAGTTAAGCACGAGAAATAATTAGTTATAAGCACTTGAACCAATTAGTTAAGCACTTGAACCAATTAGTTAATCTATCAAAGCGGTCTTTTCGATAAAGCGATCTTACACAAAGTCGTCGTGATAAATTTCAGGTGAAATAATTTTTAATCAGATCTAAACAGATTAGATAAACTTCAACTAAATTAATTACAATAACATATGTTCAGCATATTTCAATTCAGATAATACTTCCTCCGATTCTTTATTATTGCAATATACCCCTTTACACGTTATCTAAGAAAGTGGTACTTGATTGGGGCCACAACCACTATAGTCACATTACTTACTTCATCTTAGGTGTAAAATTGTAAATTTGGGTAAAAAATGTTTCCATTTTAGGTATGTTGCAACTATTGTGACATTTTTCATTTTAGGAAAGCGTTGCAACTGTATAGAAACGGAGGAAATATTTCTTATTTGAAGGTTTTATTTTATGTCCTAACTTCTACATTTGATAAATTCGATAGGGCTAAACCGAAAAAAAAAGTTGTGTATAAATGGTACTCCTTCTGTCCCTTAATACTCCCACCGTTTTGACATTTACACTATACACATAATTCACTTTGACCGTATTTTATTTCTTATATATGAAAACAAATGTTAGCATAAAATATATTGTTGGGTTCATCTTAATATATATTTTTAAAATATTAATATTCTTATACGTTTTTTATAATATGTAGTTAAAGATATTGGTGATCAAGGTTGTGCATTGAAAAGCGTGTCCAGTCAAAACGGTGCGAGTATTTAGAGATGAAAGGAGTATTATTGGAGTTGTACCCCTCCCTTCGTCCTCTCTTTTCTCCTTTGCCGTCTCTCTATTTTCAATTCCCCCCCGCCCCCTCTTTATTTTTCTTTCTGTCCCTGTTCCACCATTTTGACTCCCCCCTTTTTCTCTCTCCTACCCTCACACTCCAACTCCAACTCACCTTTTTCTCTCTCCTCCTTTTCCAACCCTTATATAAACTCCTTTCCTTAGACGCCAAACTCATTCACACCGCGCATTTCAAAACGTACCCCCCATTTTCTTCAACTGTCAAAAATCCAACAAAACACAGAATGAAGGTGGAAAGATCATCACCATCCCCCAAGTGTGGCGATTGTGGTAATTGCAGGATGATCTTCGTCGTCGATAATAATAACAACAATAATAATAAGCGTAAGTTGTACACCACTACTTCAAAGTTTCTCCTACCAATTAATCAAGGAAAAGATGATAATGATATTGTTAATGGAATCTTGAATGATGATCATATAAACCAATTTTTGGTTCCACCATTGAATTTCTCCTTTGTCGATAATGGCGTCTTCCGTTCTGGTTTCCCCGAACCTCCCAATTTCCCTTTCCTTCAATCCTTAGGTCTTCGGTCTATCATGTAAGTACTTCTCCCTCTATTTTTTAAATCAAAAGTTTGAGTATAAAAGATGATTGTTATCGCTACATTATATGATAGTTGAAGATTTAATTATGATTAGCGTTGAATAATTGGTTGTAGATATTTGTGCCCGGAAGCATATCCAGAGACGAATTTGGAGTTTATCAAGAAGAATGGAATTAAGTTATACAAGTTCGGGATTGAAGGACACAAGGTAAATTATTCCCAATCTCAATTGGATTACTATTATTATACCAATAATTGATTTGGAATTTAGTGAAATTTAATTAATTAAGTGGATGAATTGTGTGTTTAATTAGGGTAAGTTAAGTATACTTAATTTATGAGGGGAAGTTAAGTATAGTTAGGTGGTTGTGATTGTGTCGAAACAGTAGTGATTATTATTATTATCGACCTGTAAAGTAGAATATACGGAGTATATCAATCTGTTTGTAAAGTGCGGTGCGGTGCTGCGACAACGAGAAAATAAAAGAATGATTTGAAATGGTTTAGAATCTTTAACAACTGAAGATGGAATATGCCTTCAGCCTTCAGCCTTCAGCATTCATCAATCAGGGTGTTTTTGTACTTGTGTATTTTATGTACGCCTTTCACTAACCTAGCTAATCAGTACATGTAGTACTCTGTAAGTCCGTAGGTAGTCTTGTCACATGCGCTACTCACTGTTGATTCAGTGGTGATTGAGGCTGAACTTGATAGGGAAGAACTATGTGTCCACAACAACAATAGGGAGGGGACTGGAACCTATCCACCCAGAACTAGCCCTGAATCCGGATTAACCCTAAGGGTGAACCGGGTGCTAACACCCAAAAAAATATCATACGGAGTAGTATCATGAATAGAATGAGGGTCGAATATTTCTGTCCTATTGCTCTAGAATTGGTCCATCTTACATTCAGCCGCATCAGGTGATAGTTTTTTTTTCCTCATTTAATTTGAATGATTAAATTGATTATTGCTTATTGTCATTTGAACTACTATATTAAATCTTAGTTGTAAGTTGATTTTGGTTAACCAACATAAGTTGGTAGAGTTGGTAGGGAACTCACCTTGTGACTTTGAGGTTACAGGGTCGAGCCTCACTGCGTAGCCGCACTGGTTAACTTGTGTGAGGTGCTGGTTCAGTAGGGTCCCTTCTTCTTACCTATTAAGGTGAAAAGAACAAAACTGTTACTATGAAATGTTAATTATATACTCCGTAGTTCATTCTAATTTGTCGTACGTGTATTTATGTCAAGTTAGCTAATTGACTCATTGAGTGTATAATAATGCGACGTCACATGCCATGTTGATTGCTGAATCCGTCTCTAATTATACTACGTATATTGTTAGCCCCTAGATTAGCTTCTTCGGTTCATCTTATCTTAACACTTTCAACATTTGTTTAAGTACAAAATAACTTTGAACATATGCTACCTAGCTACCATGTTCTTAGTATTGGTAATTGATAATCCATTTATCAACGAGTAAAATATAGAATGGTACAACATTTAACGATAATAATTAAGTATATAGTACAATCTTTTATGGGATAGGTACAATATATTAAAATTTGTCCATTTTTTACCTTGAAGTTGCGTTGCTCCAGTAGGGGAATTCAAACTTAATTGGGATCTTAAAGTTGCCGAGTGAAGCTTTCACCACTAGACCCATCAGTGGCGGAGCCACGGTGCCCTCAGTGGGGTCCTTGACCCCACTTGAATTTTTTTTTTTTTTTTTTTTATAGTTAAAATTTCAATTTTTTTTTAAAAAATAAATAATTTTAGTGAAAGTTTCATCAATTTTTAAATAGTGACCCACTATCTCAAATTTCTGGATCCGCTACTGAGACCCATGTTTTGTTTTGCTAGTGTAGCAACTAAACTAAAATATGAAGTACTTACCTCATCCATGACGAGTAAAACGGGGATGTACACTTTTGTTTTTCTTTCTATACAAGGATGTTTTGATGTTTACTGCATAATCGAATATTTTACTGTGATTATGTGAGTTCTAGGAAAGAACTAGAATCTTAGCAACCAATGGAAAGATAACATTCTTTTGGACTCTTTCTTTGTTAGGTTTTATTTAAGTGACTTCTTAGCTCACATCTAGTCAGCTGTGAATAAGTAATTGTATTACTCCATCCGTCTTAATTTAGTTGTCACATTACTACTTCAAATTACTATATTATTAAATTTTAGAGACTACGAAATGGGTTTGGATTAATCAACAAAGAGGAGGAGAGTTCGGTCCACTTATAAGGCCAACGAATACTCCACGTACACTAAAGTTATCGACAATAGCGAGACTAACTCCTTAAGCTTATAAATTGGTATTTATCTTCTCTCTTTTCAATTTAGGACAACTCACGTATGTTTCATCAAATATTTTATTCTGGACGGATAGAGGATATATTTGTTAAATATCATTGATGGATTGGATGTTTTATTGGTTATAGGAGCCGTTTGTGAACATCCCAGACAAAGCAATACGTGAAGCCCTAAAAGTTGTACTAGGTATGTATAGTATTACATACATCATTGCCTTTGTTTATAAATTATAAATCGATCTTGAGTTGAAATTTTTGGTAAGTTTGGTAAGTTACTAGTTACTACTAGTAGTTATTATCTTGATCGAGTTGGGTTGTAAGTTGTAACTTGTATGTGTTGTAATTACAGATGTAAGGAATCATCCAGTTTTGATACATTGCAAAAGAGGAAAGGTAATACTAGTTGTAGTTAATTGTTTAATATATTCCTGCGGGAAATTAGAAAGTAATATTGGTTGCTTGGTGATGATCAGCACCGAACAGGATGCCTGGTGGGATGTTTAAGAAAATTGGAAAAGTGGTGTTTGTCATCCATTTTCGATGAATATCAAAGATTTGCAGGTGGCAAAGCCAGAGTCTCGGATCAACGATTTATAGAGTTGTTCGACACAGCTAGCTTCAACCATCTTCCAATTTCCTTTACAGCAGCTTCCAAGATTAGGTAACTAATATTCATCCACATTTGAATATTCATCCACATTTCTGCTACCAAATTAAAGGAATATTCGACATTTCGAAGACGGACACCCTCCTCAATCGATCACCCTCCTCAATCGATCACCATCGCCGGCCATGTGGTATTTTCCTAAGTTGCTCTTAGAATTATATATGTACTTGTTAATTGTTTAGCTTAGAGTAATACAAAGCATTACGCTTCTTATTTTCTAGTACTGAAAGGCAGAGAGAGTTGCCGGAATTACAGATTGACAACTCGTCAATCTTTTCCATTTATCCAGTTATTTTTACTAATGCCTAATCATTGGTTATCATGACAATTGAATTGACAAACACAGCCAACCTTTGCATATCCCATACTAACCAACCGTTACCCTTTCTCTAACTATTGGAAAGAAGTCGATCGTTGTACAAAAATGTTGCAGGATTTTAATGTTTCAATTCGATCCATCCGTTAATGTACTTGGAGTTTCCATTGTGATTCTTGTACAAAATTCACGTCCCTTCACTTGTACTCCCTACTCCATAGTCGATTAATTGAAGATTCCTACCCTTACCATTAATGGGGTTAACAAATAACAACCTATTCAATGTTATGATACTACGTATATATCGATATTGATTGAAGCTTACTAAAATTATTTTCCCCTTATAAAAACACTATTTTTCATGATTCCCAATTTCTATTCTGGATGTTGAATGTTCATTGAACTTGATTGTTAATTTTTAGATAACATAACTAGTATAGGACCCGTGCGATGCACGGTTTACAAATCTTAACTTTAAGTGCGAAGTTAAATTTGTTTTAAATTTTTTTTTGTGGATTTTTCATTCTCATTTGCACCCGTCACCCATAATTTCATGTTAGGTATAAAAATCAATTAACATCCTATAATATCTCTTTTTAATTGTGTTACCCATACGCATTTGATTACATGCCTCATTAGTCTTTATTAGAGATGGACAGTGAGTCGGGTCTGACATAGCTCATCCTGACACAGCACATAGTGGGTTACGTGGGTCAGACCCACTTATGACCCATGACACAATGTGTCGTCGGACGAGTTTTTTCGACACAACTCATTTCGACCGACCCCATCGAACTCGACACAACCCACCACGGTACACCCGACCCATCCAACTCAACACCCGAACCAAACCCACCTGATACACGAACTCAACCCACCGAACCATTCCTTAAAAAATCGTCTAAACGCACCTAACTCACACCAGTCCTAAAACTCGTCGAAACCCACGAAACCCACCTAATACACCTGACCCATCGGAGTCACATCTGGCCTAAACCTGTCGTAACCTATCAAACCCATCGGACCCACTCGACACGCACAAATCACCACGACCCATGTAACCCACGACCCATCATGTACTTTGTCCTTTTTTTCCGACACAACACACGACTCGACCCACCCTGGTTTAACTGCGGAGGTTTGTGTGTTATATATCCCTGCCCCACGACCCACCAAACTCACTCATGAGCCATCCAACATGCCACGTTGGCCATCTCTAGTTATTATCCCACTATAAATGCATCTTATCCGAAATTTCTTTTACCTTACATAATAACTTTAAAATTTAAATATGAATCTATGTAAAATGTGCAATATATTTACTCACTTTTGAGAATGTTGTACTTATTTTATTAACAAAATATTTTATTAACTATAAAAATTATGGAAATATTCGGAACAAATGATTATAACTTATATTGCATATGTGTTTTCTTCATCCTTGAAAAAAAAGTTGTATGTTCAGATATTATGTCATTTTTTTTTATTGTGTTACCCGTATCATTTTGTTGCCCACCTCATTTTGTTACTTGCTCTATTTCAAGTTTACTCTTTTGAAATCAGTTATGATCAAATCCAATAAGGTTAATTAGGTCTATTAGATTTAATCAAGTCCAAATCCAATAAGTTTAGATAAATTTAAATTCATTTTAAATAAGGTGAAACTAATGCACCCTATTGCCATTTTTTTTTGTTCCATTTGTTTTTATGTGGTCAAAATAAAATTTTAAAAATTGGTTGTACTTTGTGGATTGTATTTATGAAGAAAGAAACTACATTGGCTAAAACTCAAAACCAAACCCACCACGTCACCATGGAGAATATTATTTTATCTCTATAAATGTTCATCACTTATCAAATCACTACTTATTCACGTCCAAACAGGGCGGAGACAGATGAATGTCCATTAAATATGTTCCACCGTTTTTTATTTTAATTATGATTTAACATATTTATATGGTGATATTGTAGATAATAATGTCGTGCAATTGAGAAAAATATTTCTCGTAAAGTCATAATATCTTAGATATTAGTTACTTTATTTGGATATAGTGTTCGTATTTCATTGATATGTTTCCAATGTATACTTCGTAAAAGGTTAATAATAAAAATTAAAACAACCATTAACAAATTATAACTAACAGCTTATTGTTATTTTGTCAAATTGGTTGTTGAGTATTCCACGATTTTGGTCAATATGAATAACATAGTAGCGCTCAAAAGAACGAAGAGCAGTATATACTAAAATGCTTTCATTCCTTGAAAGACAAAAATTGTTTTTATTCCTATATTATATAGGGAAGGTACACTAATTTTATTAAAATTTAATTGTTTTTCTATAGTAGTACATTTTATCAAATATGAAAATAATTTAAGTTTAAGATTCATATCTTGTGTACTCTTACATAAATTATCCCCTCTAAGAAATTACTATGCAATTCATATTATTAGTAAAAATAATATGATGTTTGTTTACAATTCTTATTTTAAAAATATATATAGATATTCAGTTCCATTCTATAAAGACGTGAGAGTGTACCATAAAATTGTATAATGGATTAAATAAGTATGTATATATGTTAGTAATGTTGTCAATGATATTATTGTGTATAAAGATATTGCATAAAATTGTATTTCATAATAAAATATTCATGATGTATTATTTAAGAAAAATATGCATGATAAGATACAATTTTATTAGGTAGTACTCCATTATAATTAAGATATTAGGTGTCAATTTCCTACGTACGTAAAACATTGAATGTTTTTAAAATTAATTTTTCATATTGATAAGTCATTGTTACCATGAAATATAATGCATTCAGTCTAGTATGACTCTAATTTATCTATTAATTAATTTATGTGTAATATAATTTTCTATATTATAAAATGAGCAAATAAAATAGACAGATATACTTGTCAGCACCATGTAGTTAGATTTTTAGTTTGAGGAAAATAACATACTTATTTATTTATACCTAATTATATGAACTTTAAGAATGGAATCTTGATGATTTACATTTATATGTAAATTTTTAAGATGTTCAATATCAAAATAATATTTACGATTTATAACAACCAACAATATATTTCAGGTGCATATTTTTCCTTAAATACGACAAATAAATTTATATTTATGCACAATATTTGCAATATTGATATTTTGTTATAATCTATTCAGATACGACAAAATATTAGCACAATAGTTTAGATAGTAAGTATTTCATTCAAATTTACTTGAACGTAAACAATTAGTATGCAATACTTTTTGTTGTTTGATTTTATTAAACAAACGCTATTAAAAAGAAATAGTGTCTTAGTTGTTTGGTTCTATTAGACAGGCGCTATGCCGCTATTAATAAACATAACCAACTTATCTTTCAACCTTGTTCGGTTGTTCCTCGCGTTGTTTAATCTATTTAGACACGACAAACTATTTGCACAATAGTTTAGAAAGTTCAAATTTACTTGAACGTAAATAATTAGTATGCAGAACTTTTTGTTGTTTGATTCTATTAAACAAACGCTATTAAAAAGAAATAATGTCTTAGTTGTTTGATTCTATTAAACAGGCGTTATGCCGCTATTAATAAAAATAACCAACTTTTCTTTCAACCTTGTTCGTTTGTTCCTCGTGTTGTTTAATGTTGAACAGTGGAGCTCTTTTATGGATTATTGACATTGTTGGTATTGAATTACTTTTTTGTTTTTGATGTTATAGATCGATTTGCATTGATTTGGGTGGTGGTCTTACAGTGGGAAGAGTTTGGAAATTGTTTCTTTAAATTGTAGAGAATAATTCCATAAACCGTACTTTGAAAACATACTTCGTAATATGATATTGAACTATAAGCTAAAACATATTTCGTAATATGATAATTAACTGAAATATATATTCCGTATATATAACTGATTTGTTTGCCGGAAAATATTTTTAAGATGTATATTATCAACAGAATCTTTAGGGTTTGTAATCAAAATAAATAATACACTTCCTTAAATAAAATATTCTAATTCCCTCAAAAAAAATTTAATTAATTTTTTTTAATTAAAAAGAGAGGCGAATCAATGAGTGACATTTGTCATCACCACATTGATTTCCTCTCTTTTAGTATAATAACTAGTATAACACCCGTGCGATGCACAATTTGAAAATCATAATATAAAATTTGGGTATAGGGATTTTTTTTACACTAATACAATATTGTATTAAGTGAGTATGACTATCAACGGTGGTAGGAACATATTTAAAATTATTCTTAATTGTCACACAACCCTCTTATGTACTAATAAATCTTAACACACATCTTCATTCTACTCATCTTTAACCCACACGAATTAACACCTTAGTATGTATAACTTACCAATAAACTTGATAAAATGTCTGACCCTCCGGACTTGTACCTGAATATCCGAAATAGAAGTCTTCTTACCCGTAAATAAATCCTACTCGAATGCACTCACTTTTGTCATTCTTAAATAACAGTCGGTTACTTAATCCAAGCACCAACTTTGACCTCAGTTAGGTCGTTCATAACCTATACCAGTAAAATATATTCATACTTAGTAAAAATAATAGCATATACCAGTTGTTTCGTATTAATAATTAACTTTATAAAATAATACTCAGTAAATTTTCTATATACTTTTCTATAAATTTATTGATATTAACGATCAAAGTTAAATCTTGAAAAGTGACACTTATTAAGGATTATGTATATATTCTGCTTTTGAGCATTCTGACATATAATCTTTAGCATTACACTTGTTATAAAGTCAAGAAAATACTTAATACTTACAACAAAATGTTCAAGGATTCGGGGCAAGCTAGTGGGTGTGTGGGACCATCACATGTAACCCCAACCTATATCCTCCTTACCATGGTACATAAAAAATCTATCTTGATTCCCCCACCAACTTATTATATATGAAGCACTTTTTTAAAAAAAAAAATAAAAAAAATCGATATCTATGTATTTAATTTCACGTTGAAATTAAGGATTTTTTTTTAATAATAATATGTTCTCTTTTTTAAAAAAATACGAAAAAAAAGAGTTTATAATACATTTTTCTGTATGTTAGTAAAAATACATGACTATGTTCATGGTAAGAACCTTTTCTTCCTGTCCAATAAAAAAAATTAAATCACATTTTCTAGCATACAAAACATTTTCCTGGTCAGGGTTTTTTTATTTATTTTTTAACCACAATTATCTTTATTATGGTCTTCTCATCAACTTATATGACCTTAATTATTGAAATAAGTTCCAGATCCTATAAGTTCAGGTAATTAGTTGAAGAGAAATCCCCCTATATGAGCCAACTCTTGAAATAAAGTAAAAAAAATGATTTTCCCTTTCATACTTATTGAATAATGTCATTCGATTTTCAATTTTAAGATATTAGTAAGCAGGAAAAAACTAAAGAAAAGTTTTTTTGCTTAATAGTCGAATTTTTATAACTCTGAACTTTAGGAATAATAACTTTCAATAATCAATTACAATGTTTCAAATTCAATAATCATACTCTATATTAGGTTAAACTACCTAGCTAGAAAGTTCAATTAGTTAGTCTATGATTCTTGTTTTACATATTTTTTCTCTAAATTCTCGCGTTAAAAAGGTTGTTCTACACTCACTCGTCTTTCCATAACTATGATTTTTTTATTACTCCTATCAATGTGACAACTTTTTATAAAGTAAGAAGTTTGAATATTCAATGAATGAGTTATGTATTGTCGTTTGAAAGTCGAGAATATGATCATGCACATACTGATTTATTTTTTCTGACCAAAATATAACAATTATCAATTATGAGCTAGTTATGTTGTTACATACTCGGGCATTGTTCAATTCGACTTATTGTGACTTATTTCAGGCAAAATAAGTTCAATGTTCATTTAAGTTCAGATAGTTTAGTTTTGTTCAGGTTAGACAAAATAAGTCGAATAGAACTAAGCCTTGTTTGTATATTTTGTAATAAAGTAAAATATATTATTTTGTTTTAATTATTTTTATTAAAAGAGTCGCAAATCATAGAGCGACATTTATATTAAAAAATAACTTTAACAAAGTAATCCATAATTAAGTTTTAATTTCCTCTAAATCTATTACTATATACTAAAAGAGACACCAGGAACGACACGTGTCAATTTCTGGTGCGATATTTCCCGCCGAAAAACACTTTCCCAAAAAAGTGTATTTGTTTTATTTTATTTTTATTCTCTTCCTTTTTTTTATAAACTATTTATGTATGGAAACAAAATTTACTTTATAAATTATGGCAATAATAGATACGACGTAATAATAATTATTCTAAATTGGTAATATTTTAGTCAAATCGATATATTAATAATGGAAAATATATCACTCAATATTTTAGTCAAATTACCATATTAGCATTTTAAATATGCATATTTGATGAATAAATTTAAACGAGTATGTTAAAAATGTTATAACTATGCAGTAGTTTGAGAATTATTCATTTAAATATTTTGTGGAAAAAATTGATAAAAATCCGTGCGTGCACGGGATCTAAGCTAGTATATTGATATGAACGATCAAAGTTAAATCTCGAAAACTGACACTTATTAAGGACTACGTACATAATATGCTTTTGAGAATTTTGACATATTTTCGTAAGTCGTGCATCGCACGGGTATCATACTAGTTTTATAAATAAAATATTCTAATTCCCTCAAAAAAAATTTAATTAATTTTTTTTAATTAAAAAGAGAGGCGAATCAATGAGTGACATTTGTCATCACCACATTGATTTCCTCTCTTTTAGTATAATAATATAGATAGATAGATGAGATTATTGTTCCTTTTTGGATGTATTAGAAACTGAAATGGTTTTTTTATTGGGGAAAAGTGCTGTCTCATGAAATTTTAGTATTGACTTATATATACGCTGAGATCACAAAATTAATATTCCTAGGGATGTCAACGAGCCGAGCCGAGCCGAGTATTTGGATGTTCGAGCTAGGCTTGATAAGAAATTTCCGAGCTCGAGCTCGAGCCGAGCTTTCATTTTCCCTGTTCGAGCTTGGCTCATTTAAGTTTTTCGTTGTTCGAGCTTAGCTCACGAGTAGCTTGTTTAAGTTCAAGCTCGAGCCGCGCCGAGCTATTAACAAACGAGCCTTAAGAAACGAGCTTTTAACAAACAAGCCTTAATAAACAAGCAAGATCGAATTTAAATGATCATATTAATAAATGAAATATTATCTTAAAAAATTATAAAAACATAACCATACCCAAATAAAAAGTTAGCACAGTATAAAAACTAATACTATTTTATAAATTATAATCTCCTAAAAATCAAAATCTAACAAAATAATTGCAACTTATATTTACTTATAAATAAAAATTTGTCATATTTTTTTTTAGAAATTTAATATAAACGAGCTTGAACAAGCTTTTAAACGAGCTTATAAACGAACAAGAACGAGCTTGGAAACGAACACGAACGAGCTTGGAAACGAACATGAACGAGTTGTTCGCGAGCCTAAACGAGCCGAACACTAGGCTGTTCGAGCTAGTATCATTTATTAAACGAGCTTAAATTTTTTGTTCAAGCTCGTTTATTTATTTATTGAACGAGCTTTGACCGAGCTTTGACCGAGCTTGTTCACGAGTTATTCACGAGCGTATCGGCTCATTGACATCCCTAAATATTCCGTCGCAATTTAGAAGGTTGACCATGGTGCACATAGAGCAGGGTGCACCTTAGGAACACTAGTATATAGTTGAAAGAACATCTGGTTATGAGAAAAGAACATGAGTATTTTTTTTTATTTAGGTTTTTAATAAATAATGAAATAATATATTATTTTTATAACAAAAAAGTGAAATATTATATCGCATGTTCTTTTGTCGTAGTGTCATGTTCTTTTGCTTATGTACATATGTTCTTTTGGTGCACCATGCTCTATGTGCACCACGGTCCATAGTCTACGGATTGATATTCCGTACTTCTCCTTTTCTTTTTGGGTTATTTACGTTTTTCTTTTTGGGTGTTTTAAAATGTTCTTTACATTAAATTTTTCTCATTTTCCCAATATCAGAATTTTGATAAGAGTGAAAACATTATAAATAAATTTAATTTTCCTTGTTTAAATTAAAAAAAATAGAGGAATCTCAATTCACATTAATTAGTCGTTAATAAATGTGTAAAAAGTCAAACGAAAAGAACAAAAAGAAACGGAGATAGTAGCAGTTTAAATTTAAGAATTCAGATTCGGTTGGAACTAGTTCGGGTTTAAAACGGTTTTGTTACAGTTTGATTTGGTTGGAATTGAGTTGGGTTCAGGTGTATGTCGGATTTGGATACAATTTTAACCGATTAACTTCGGGTATGGTCACGTTCGGATCGAGAGTATCGGGTTCGGGTCAAGTATGTATAGGTGAGTATCGGGTTCGGGTCAAATGTGGATTAGATGAACCTTGGATTTGGGTCAATTACGCATTGGGTTTGCGGTTCAAGTTTAGATTGAATTAAACTTGTATTCTTGTGTTTTATAAATCGAGTGACTCTCGAGTTCGCGATAAAATCCAAATAACTTTATTATTCTAGGACTTTATTCCAAATAAATTAGACTTCTATTACTTTGTCTCCTATTTATTTAGAATAAATGTTCATATATCGAGTAGGAGTTACTCAATTGGCTATACTATATATATTAAAAGACGTTTTTAAAGAAGTTAGCTATACATGACACATGACGCTCTTCTTATTAGTCATTCACTCTATGTGATTTTCACATGCATGGAAAAAATATGAAATATGGTTTGCATAAGGTTTGAACCCAAACCTTGTGTTTAAACAATAAGGCCTTTACCACTAAGACATGACATGTTTCATGTTATCATTGCGAAAATAAAAATAAATAAATGCAAACGTTATTAATGTATAACCTGAGGCATCGCTCAAGCCCAAAAGCTAGTTAATAGTTCAATTCGGTTAACTTGAGTCATATTAATAATAAGTAAATTGAATAGGATTTGGGCTAAACTGAGTATGTTTTTATCTTGGGTGGCTTTGGTTTATCGGTAACTCGAGTAGGGTTTAAAATCTTCGGTATTAGATAACTCAGGTCAGATTGACAACAATTCAATTGAATTCTGATTCGGGTCGACGTGGGTCAGGTTAAATCGGATATTGGGTTTGATAGGGTTGGGTTGGTTGCGGTTATTATCGGGTAAAGATAGTTTCGGATTTCTATTAGATCGGACGCAAGTTTTGTTCGGTTAAAAGTTAACATATGCAAATTGGGTTACAAGTCTCATCGGGATGCTAGCGGTTCAGGTCTTGAATTCACGGGTTAAATCGAATTTTGGATCAATAATGGATTGATTCGAGTCGGTTTTGAGATCATCATTTCTCGGATGTATTTGGGTTGGATGTCGAAGTTTCGGTCGTGGTCACCTTTTTTTTTACCGCCTCACATTTACACGCAACTAGAACCGGACCAAAACCTTGTGAAGCCCAATAAATAACTCGTTCTGCTAATATGTGAGTCACAAAATTTTCCAAAGGCCCAAGTTAATTGACCCAAAATTTTCCAAAGGCCCAAACCTGTGAAAGCCTTTTGTCACAATATCTGTTTCTCTCTATGCAACAGAATGTTTAATTGTATCAAGTGGTCATAAATCATAATGGCCGGGTTTGAACCTAGGGGTTGTAGACTTGTAGCAATATGAGCAAGGACTCGGGTGAGCTCTGCTTTCCCTTGGTTTAGGGCTTGACCCTTCAAAAATTTACGCACAACAGCGTGAAAGTTCAAACAATGCATCTATTTTGAAACAGAGAAAATATTATTAATTTAGCAAAAATTACAAGACTTAACTCATTTGTCATTTTTTCACCTTCTTTCTTGTTATAGAGTGAAATTTGTGGTTTAGGGCAATATTTTAGGGACGACTTCTTTCTTAATAAAGTGAAAATTGTGGTAGGGTAGTATTTTAGGGACGACTTTCTTTCTTAATAAACTGAAAATTGTTGTTCAGGGTAATTTTTCAGGGACGACTTCTTTCTTAACAAAGTGAAAATTGTAGTTCAGCCTAATCTTTTAGGGACAACTTCTTTCTGAATAAAGTGAAAATTGTGGTTAGGGTAATCTTTTAGGGACGAAGGGATTAGGAGCCTAATAGACTATAAATAGAAGGTGATTTTCGTGATTACCTCGAAATATAAAGGTTTAAATCCTTGTGGAGTTGTAGGTTCCTGAACTGCATGAGTTGGCTTACCTTAAAAAATACTCCGTACTTCTTCATGTTGGCAATTCCCTATTCTGCACTATGGCAAATTGGTGTTCTTTAATTAGGGCCGGGTTTTGTTTTAATCTTAAAAATGGAAATGCAGGGGTATCTAAATTCTAAATGCAGATGTATATTACTATTATATTAAGTTGAGATTTGATTTAAGATTGTAAAACATTTGTCAGATGTCAGACTAAAGATTAATAAATACTGAAAGGTTTAGCTGAACAAGTGATAAGCTTTGTTTTGTTTCTCCAATAAGTAATATATCTTGTAATTGTTCGTCGATTTAAGGGGAACTTTTATGTGATCCCATACTCAGCAAGTAATCGGTAATAACTCAAAATTTATTGTTAACACACTTAAGAAAGAAACTTACATGTTATAACTATAAGTTTACTAGTGCAAAAAATAATTATCTTTTAAGACTTGTTGATGAACAAACATTCTTCACCAAGAACAACTTTAAACAAATAAAAATAAAATCGTTTTATACTATGATATGAAGAATATATGCTGGATCTATATATAATGTTTGTTATTCTAATAAGCAGCAGCAATAGGACCTAAGTCCAACTTGACTCCATTTTGGGCATTCTTCATAGCTTCAAACCTGGGCTCCTTAGGCTGGAATTTAAGGCCTGCATACAGCTTCATGTAGTCATCAAATACAAATTCTGGGTAGATTTGCTTTTGCTGATCCTTCTCCACCAAACAAGGTGCAGGGAAGATCACTGCATCGCTTGCAGGGTTGTAGAACGATGCAATCGACATTCTAGTCCCGCCTGTTTGGGCTACTACTCGATGCAGAACACTCTTGTATTTCCCATTACTGATTACCTACACAATTTTATTTATATTACAAGGTTAATTAATTGATGGTATTATTGACTAATTGCGCGCCTCATCCATATATAAGGTACTGCTTATCTGAATTGAATGGAGCTAAACTGAACTGAACTTAAATAAAATCCAAAAGAACAGAGCCCAAATGTACTACTTCCTCCGTTTCTGAAAGAACAGAGGGAGTAATAAGTTAGTGTTTTACCTCAAGTTGGTCACCAAGGTTGATAACAATAGAGTGGCGCATGGGTGGAACATCGATCCATTGGTCATCTTTAAGGAGTTGTAAGCCGCTAACTTTGTCATCTTGGAATAAGAGGATGATGCCACCTGCATCGGTATGGGCTCGTAGTCCCTTGATCAAGTCAGGTTTAGGGCATGGTGGGTAATTGCTCACCTTGGTACCATAGTTGGGTGCTCTGCCTCCATAGAATACCTTCTTAAGGTAACCTTTCTCTAACCCTAGATTCTCACACAACAAGTCCAAAAGATCTTCTGCTAGTTTTTCTAGTCTCAGACCAAACTCCTTCATTACCCTCCTGTAATAATATCCCCCATATAATTAATTATTTGAACAACGGAATATATTATAGTATGTGTGACTATTAATTTCAGTACGTACCTATATTCGTCATCTAGATCAGGGATAGAGGCAATGTTAGAATCAGGAAGGTGGCGCAAATAGAAGGTGCTTTCCCAATCCATGTCCTTAATCTCAGTAGACACATTCTCTAAGCCTTTGCTTGCTACAAGCTCTTTAAATCTTTGTTCATTACATTTCTTGTAATGCTCCTTTGTGATCCTCTCCACCGTGTCCATCAGATCATGTGAAATTCCATGATTTACCAACTAAATATATACCCACCAAATAAATTCATCATAAATTTATTAGTAAAATGTTTACATCCTAATTTGAAAATGTGAAAAAACCATAATGAATAAAAAAAAAAATCTATGGACTATATATCTACCCGTTAGCTAAGCTAGTGTAACGGATAACAAGGTAGAAGTGACACAAACTCGTACCACTAGATGAATCCATAAAATATCGAATGGAAGTTTTTTTTACCACCTGAACAAAAATAGAAAAGAGAGTACTCCGTAGTAGAATGGAATATTAAAAACATACCTCGAAAAAACCCCAATTTTCACAAGCGTCGTGGATCTTAGCCATGGTAGCTTGTCTCTCCTCACCATTAAGATTTTCCAAATTGATAACCGGGAAGTTCTCCATTTCTTTTTTTTTCCCTCTTATGTAAAGCTTGGTTTTTTCTTTGGAGAATATTCTTTGTTACTTTGATTTTTCACTTATGTTTGTGGTAGTGATAAAATGAGCATTGGTTGGTCCTATTTATAGAAGGTGGAAATGAGGGTTACGAAAAGTATAATAAAAATAATGATATGTGTTTGGTTGAGATTTAGTCATTTATTTGAATAAGTGGGCCCATTGACAAAGGAATGTTGGAGTCCTACCACATGCTTAAATTTATAAAACCGTCTTACCCATACTTCACTAGTGATGGCTAAACAATGGGTCTAGATTCTTGACCGAAAGAGAGGAACCATGAATGCCACTTTCCAAAGCATATGACTTCGGATTTACTTTTTTTTTATTTTTATTATCCCTTTTTTTAGCTTATAAGTATCTAGCTAGGAAGCTACCTAGAGTTGCATGAATTTTTTTTTTTGAAAGATAAGAAGAATATACTTAGGAGCCTCTCCGCACGAGAGTCACTTCTGAGTAGTCATTACAAAGGATGGAAGATAAATGCGGACTAACTTTAGGATCTAAATACATTTTTCCTGCAATGAGGTGACCTACATTTGTTATCCAATCTGCTGCTGAGTTGACTTCTCTGAAGACATGATTAATATCCCAAGTGTCGAAAGAGCCGAGTAGAATCTTGATGTCTTGAATGATGTTATGAATTTTCCACGGAGGAGTGTACTTTCCTTTAATAGAATTGATGACAAGAAGATTATCACCTTCGATCTGAATGTGAGAAATGTTGAGACGTCGAGCTTCTTGGAGACCTTTGTGGAGAGCGATAACTTCAGCCATGAACGCCTGAGTGTGACCAAGGTTAAAGGTACAGGCCGAGACCGGAATGCATGTACTGTTGCGGATGATAATTCCTGCTGCTGAAGAAGTTTTCTTACATGAAGATTTTCCACCAAAGTAATTATTTTGAAGTTTGACTTAATTGTGACTTAGTAATCAAAAGTTTATTTTGACTTCCATTGAGGTTATTTTCATTCTTTTTGTCAACTAGAGGCTTCAAAGTTATTCCATATGTTAACAAATTAAGAGGGAGAAAATATTCGATCTTGTACTCCATCGTCCCTTAATGTATGCCTCGTTACATTTTTTTGGGTTAAACTTAAAAAAATTTGACCATAAATTTCCATCAACATGTAAGTAATAATATAATCATGTGGGATCGTGTTAGGTTCGATTCAATGTATTTTTTTTAAAAATCAACCTTTTAAAATTTGTATGCGTTATATTAACATTTTAGATCTTGGAGACAATAAAAAGTCAAAATGAGCAAACAAGAAGGGAAGAAAGAAGTAATTTATTGTAATCACTATTTAAATTATAACATTGTAATAAGGTCTTGTTCTTCTGAGCGTTATTTGGCTGAACCCCAATTCAATTCAATTCAAACCTGGCTTGGTGTACACAGAAGTATAGGGGATTGGCATTCTGAGATACAAATGATCAACCACTTAACAGAGATCACCAGGTACACAAACTATTTACGGAGTTGTTGTTTTTGTTGCTGTTTATATACTCTAGAAGGACAGAAATGCCAGGAAGTTTCAGCAACAGCAACAGGTGATTTATGAGATTGTGAAGAGCATTCAGGTGGTTGTTTATGCCAGTTACTATAATGTGAAGAAGTTAGCAAGTATGGTGTCTTAGGTGCTATTTTCTGTGGTTTTGGCTGTTTTTTGTTACTTATTTTCAACCAAGTTTTGGTGTTGCTTGCCTGTTGGCTTGGCCCTTGTTTTGTAAGTTTGTATAAACTGCCTATATTTTGGTTAATAATATTTTACTATTTATCAAAAAAAAATTATAAAATAATTTTTATTTATTTATTATCATAATTTTATTATTTATAATTTATTATTTATGAATATTATATTAGTATTACTCCGTATTACTAATTTCTTATTTATTACTAGATTTTAGCCCGTGCGATGCAATAATTCTATTAAATTGTTAAGTTAAAATCAAACTCCTTTATATACCAACTGCTATATTTTATCTATTAGATTAGATTAGTTTTTGATTTTGGAATTTGGATTGAGTTTCATTTTAGATTTATGTTTTAATTATTAGAGTGTTTCATTTTGGATGAAATTGTATATGTCTAATATTAATCATTAATAATAAAAATTATCTACGTGGCACCTAATTATTTATCTACATGACACTCGACTTTTTTTTAATTCAAAAATAATTTCAAAATCTTAATTTTCATTGGCCGAAACCAGAGTTAAGATAAAGAATGGGGACTCATCTTTCACATTTTTCACCGTTTAGGACCTACACCTTTTTTTTTACCCTTTAGGACCTCAAATCAATTTTCCGGTAAGTTAACTCAGACTAACTCACCGTTAACCACAACATGAATATAAAAAAATAAATAGAAAAATAAATAAAGGAACATCCTCCCAAACTAAATAAAATATGACCAGTATACAATATAATCCTTGGTCTATAAAATTAACTCTGATTGCTTCTTGCTCTGAATTTTCATCAAACACCAAAATTAATTAATCGGTGTTCATCAAACACCAACTTGAATCTGGTCAATCTTTCTGTATTTACAATCTCTTGCATCATTAATTCAACAAACCTAAATTTTTTTTCGTAGTTCTTGACGGTCGACAACAGATTCTGGAAATAACCTCACCTTAGAGCATTGGGAGGCCGCTTTACGGGCTGTTCATTATCTGAAGGGCACGCCCGGGGCAAGGGGTTCAATTCTCTTACATGCCAATAGTGAATTATTCTTAGAAGAGTGGCGTGACTCTAATTGGGTTGCATGTCCTATTACTCAACGATCTCTGACAGGTTGGCTTGTTTTCCTTGGCCAATCATCTATTTCTTGGAAGATGAAGAAGCAACACACAATGTCTCATTCTTTCGTCGAGGCGGAGAATTTCTCCATGGCCGTTATTACTTGTGAACATAAGTAGATCAAAGGATTGTTATTTAACTTAAGTGTTCATCATCCTAAGTTGGTCAGGTTATTTTGTGATAGTCAATTTGCAATGCACATGGCTAGAAATTTGGTCTTTTATAAATGCACCAAGCATATTGAAGTTGATTGTTATTTGTACACCAAGTCACCGGGGAAACGCAATTTGATTTACTCTTTACCATGTTGGCATGTTGGTCGGACATGTTTTATCCTAGGATGTTTATGTAGTTTAGGATTGTTTGCTAAACGTCTGATATAATTATTCTAGAGTTTTCATATTAGTAGACTTCCTATTGTACTATATATACTTGCATATAAAAAATATTACGCTCAAAAGTTGAATCCTAAACACAATTAACACATTTAAAGTCATCCACATATATTTCAAAAATTAGAATCACTTATATAAGATTCAAACCCATTACTTCGTAATTCGAACACTGATGACTTATCCAATTGTTTATGTCATGTAATGTTATTTTTTACAAACGAAATATAGTAAGTGGTGATAAGTCAATAACAAATATTTTAATAAAGTAGGTGGTAACTAAAATTGTTTTTGCAAAAAGGTAAAGTATATACTACCAAAAACTTTTGTGTGCCCCCGATTTACGGTATTTTACTGTACATCCAAATATAAAAGTGAACCAGACCAAAGATATAAGTGACCTTATTCGGGGACTAAATTTACCTTACTCAAGGATAAATGTGACCCTAACCATTGAAAAAATGTGACCCTAACAATAAACAATGAAGTGCCCTGATCAAGAGTGATATGCTTGTTACAAGTTATAACTATGACCAATATACAACACCACCAATGAAAATATACACCAATACACAAGTGTAATATAGGTAGTAGGCTTCGTGGAGTTTGACCTCACGTACACCATGTACAATATTATACATTGCTCTACCATTTGAGCTAATAGCTTTGAAAATAAGGTAACTTATAACTACAATAAAGAAAACTTAAAACATCAATAAGGGTAACTAATAACCGAACAGGTGTGGATAACCTTTCCCTTTTAGACCGCCACACAATATATTACCGTAGATCGGCCTTTCTGAAAAGTTTGTGATATACTACAGTTGTCTAAGTAATAATTATATTTAGGGCATTAACCGTATTTAAAAACTAGTTTAAGATTTAAATATTGTGCAATGTTATAATTAATTAGAATCTTGAAAATTTTCAAATGTTCTCACCCAAAATGAGAAAAAGAAAAGAGTTATGTACTAATGTTAAGGTGCCTAATTAACGTGTCAATTAAAGCATGTACTAGAGGACCTACTTTACAATAGTTGGTGTTATGTTGAGAAGTAGACTCGATTCGATCGCAAATTTCTATGCTTTGTCACGAGATTTTACTTATTAACTAATTAAGCTAGCTAATATGATTCGCAATCTAAGTACTTGGACAAATGTACATAAATAAACCGTATAGTTGTTACGAAAGAAGTATATGTAGGTGGCTTACCAAGTAAGGCTTGTTGAGTTGGTGTAGTGATAAATTGGTAGTGGTTTGATCTCGTAATCTCAAGATCATAAGATTAAGGATGTGTTTTATTCATCTGAATTTCAATTATTTTTTCTTAACTTGTCTTAACTGAACTTAAATGGGCTATGAACTTATTATAACTTATCATAACTTATTTTAGTTAAAAATTATACTTGACTAATTACCCTTATTTTTCTGAATTTATCTGAAATTTCATGAAATAAGGTGAATAGAACATGACCCTAAACTTCATTAGAGATTCTTTAGTGATGATAATTTAATTCTCTTATAATCCCTCTCATTCACAATAAGTTTGACCTACAAAATTAGATGAACTTACCTGCGAAAGATACCAGCTAGCTCATGAGGATATTCATCTTACATTCTTAGAAGAAAAAAAAGGTCGATGGTTTATCCGAACAAAATAATTGTTAATGTTGGTATTATTTGAAGCCACTTCTACATACATAATCATTAAAAAGCTTTGTGAAGCAACAAACAACTGCACATGTACACTAGCTAATATTTTGCTTTGGTTTTTCTTGAGTTAATTTAGAGGGGAGAAGAAAACAAAAATGGAGCAATGGACAAATCATTATCAATCCAAATGGATCACATGCTATTAGACCTGTTAAACGGGTCGGGTCGGGTCAGTGTCGGTCAATTTCGGGTTCTATCGGGTCGGTCACTTTCGGGTTCGGGTTGACAAATGCTTGTTCAAGACCCAGAGTTTTCGGGTTCGGGTTGACCCAACGGGTTGAGAGCATTTCTTACGCGCGCCTTTTTTTGTTCCGTATTTTTTTTACTGTTATATGCCTTTTTTACGGGTTCAAATTGACCCAACGGGTTGAATGATTATTATTACTATTAGTTAATCGTATAATGATATTAGTTAATCATATAATGAATTTAGATGTGCCTGAAATTAAAAGCATTTTTATTTTTAACATTGAGAGATCCAATATTATTAATATAGTATCGTCTGCTTATTAAATAGTAATGATATCATATTATCAGATGCATTTTATAGTTACACCAATTGGGCATTTTAACAATAGTAGTAAAATCAAGTGTAAAACATTTTAACAAAGAGAGATCCAATTGAAAGCATTTTTAAAATGTTCAAAATCAAGCTCGACCTGGTATGTTATCTGTGCTTAATTACAACTGCAACACAAGGACTCAACTCGCCTGAGTGACACAACAACAGCTGCTAAAGAAACCCAAGAAACAAAATTAAAGTTAGGGAGTTGAGAAAGGAAGAAATGAAGTGAGCCAACAATCATAACCATTGTACATGGTCCCCTGTAACATCAATTACAATTTTACAACTGATATTCACTTCTTGTATTAGCATATACTTCCCAAGTTCCCAATTCAAGGATATGGAGTACATGGCTTTTCAAAATGTTAAGCTTTAAAACACACAGACCCACATAGTAATATAGTTAAACTAGGGGTATTTGTTAACCGATCTAATGGTTGGAGGTTAAACAATTTAGAACTGCTACCTCCCAATTTCTGGAGAAATACAGCAGCAAGCATGAAGAAGCAACAGCAAGCAACAAGCATGAAATCAGAAGCACCCTTGGCCGATTAACCAGAGAGGATGAGAGCTGGAGAATTGGAGATATGCGGCCAGTAAACCAAAGAGGATGAGAGCTTGAGAGGAAAGAGATGTTTGGGTGTTTGTCGGCTCCTGAGTCCTGACTATACTTTAGTTTTAGGGTTTATTACGATTTTTGGTTGTTTTTTCAACTTTTTTTTTTTAAAATAAAAAAAATTCATTTAACCACTAAACCCGACGGGTCATACCGAACCCGACCCGTTTTGGACCCGAAAATTCCGGGTTGTTCGGGTTCGGATAAAAACGGGTTACAGGTTGAAAAATCTTGTTCAAGACCCGCTTTTTCGGGTCGGGTTCGGGTCGGTTTTCGGATCGGGTCGATTTTTGACAGGTCTACATGCTATGTATTCTAAATTTCTAACCCATCATAACACTTTCCATTATTGGTGTTTCATGGATGGGCAAAAATAGTAAAACTTAGGTGGATAGGTATTAGGTTAGTAGGTGGGTTTCGAATATTTTTTATCAGATTAGTTAATTATTTAACAATTTAACTTTATCATTTTTGTACCTTTTACAAAATTTGCACCTTTATTAACGTTTTGGATTTTTTTTTTTTAAAATAAACCGTTTAATGTAATACTATCATCCAACACTATGAAATGTGGATTTTTTTTTTTTTTTTTTTTTTTTGATGGGATATGAAATGTGGAATTTGGGAAGCTTTTATAAGTAAGCCATATTTCTCTTCTATAATAAAAAGCCCCCACAAATTTTTGTTTTTGCGTAACTTTTTTGGACCATTTTGTCCTTTTTTATTTTATTTCGAGTATTATTATTATTATTTTTTTATTTTTTTTATTTTTATCATTATTATTTTGAATCAAATGCTAACAAAGTCAAACATTTTACAAATAATAATATTATTGTTATTATTATTATTATATGTTAAATATTTTAGTTCCCTAACGTCAATTGTCTTTTTATGTATATGCATCTTACGTATTTTTTAGGAGTCACAATACTACTTTCGACAATATTTTTTTAGGAGTCACAATTCCTTAATACTTGTGTCGGTCAAAATGTGACTCCTAAAAAAATACGGAGGGAGTACTACGTACGAAGTATGCCAAATGCTCCACTAGATCTTTATCCCTATTTGGCTCCGATTGCTTTGACGTAAAACACTTTTTTGGGAAATGGTTGTCCCGTTTTCCTTTCTTTGTCTTGTTAGGGATGGAAAATAATTTTTCCAAAGACAGAAAACTACCCTATATGAAACACAACTTTCTTTTAGAAAAGTAAGAATGCTAAATTTTCTTCTCTAACCCCTTATACTTTTTTTCTCTCCCCCTATCTGTATTTCATTTTCACTTTTTTTTTCTAAAAAAAAAATTTCTTGTAAGGAAACTATCGTCCCTTGATGTTTTCCTTTGAAAAATTTTCCATGAAAATATCATTTTCATTTAAATATTTGTTCGGTGAAACAAAAGGAGCCTTAGTATAAGAGGTATTAAGTTAAATATAGCTAGAAATTTCACATAATTACAAGCTATTTTCTTAATTTTTGTGTACATATAAACTTTTACAAAATGCAAATAAGTACGATTACGCTTCAAAAAACAACCACGTGCAACGCACGTACATTTGACTAGTAATTTTTAAAACAATCTTTAAATCATATAAAACCTACTTATGTGCCTAGAGTATTTGTCTAGGTATATTCTCTCTCCTATACATCTACTAACCTAATTTCCCTCTTAATTCTTGATATGTGAAGTTACCCTAAGAGAGAAAATCGAAATACAAGAGTTTTTCGATCAAAGAATATAATGGAGATATACAGGCTTGTTATATACATGTTAAGTTAGCAAGGGAGCTACATCTGGCTTTTATTGGGAAATCTAATGAAAATTTGAGTTTTCTTTATCCTCCAGAACAGTTGCCCGGGTACACTTTCTCATAATCTATATTCCACATTCCCACTTTCCTATAATCTATATTCCATTTTTTCCACTTTCCCGTACACTACATTCCACTTTCACGTACACTATATCGCACTTTTCTTAAAATCCGTGTTTTTAGTCAAACATGACACTAAATTTGGGACGGAGGGAGTATTACATAAAACAAAAGTTGATTGATGAACATTTTAAAGTGTTAAATGATTATTTTTATACGTCATTAGTGATTTGAAGAATTTTTTTAATTAAATGAATTTTTTTTATCACTAAAAGTAGATAACTTTTACATAATCACTCTTTCCCTTAATACTCGCCCCGGTTTGACCGCTACAAAGTTTTAGCCAATTTAATTGACTTATTAATTTATTAGGTGGTAGTTTATAGTGTGGTATTTTTTTAATATAGTTAGTGGGAAATGTGTCAAATAAAAGGGTAGAGGGATGAGTTGAATTTTTTTAATGTTTTTTTTAAGGAAGTAAGAATATATGTGGGTCCATAGTAAGTGAGAGAAATGATACAATATTAATAAAAGTATGTTATTTATAGAAACGGGGCGAGTATTAAGGGACGGTTTTATAAGAAAATATGAGCGAGTATTAAGGGACATAAGGAGTATATAAGGGTGAGTAACTTTTAACTATTTTGTGTTAACTTTTACTCTGATTTACAATATTTACTGTACACCACTTGTAAATAAGAATTTGTGTCTACTAATTTGTCATTTATTATATTTTGTTATGAAAAGATGACAAATAATTTGATTTGGATTAGTGGTAAGCTATTTGGTTTACAAATTAAAATTCACGGGTTAGAGACTTGTACAACATATATTTTCGTCATTTTCAAATAAATGTGTATGACATGGAACATTGGAGTGTGATTAGTGTGAGTGCCCGTGGTACCTAGACTTGCTTATCAACGCTTTTTAATATACTAACTAGTATTTGGGCCAGTGCGATACCCCGGGTTAATACATGAATAACAATTTCAAGTAAATTCAACATTTTAAGTTGTCATTTATTATATTTAGTTATAAAAAATAATATATAATTTGATTTGGGTTAGTGGTAAGTTATTTGATTTGCCCATTAGAGATCAAGGGTTCAAGACTTATACAACACATTATTTATCATTTTTAAATAAATGTGTATGACATGAAATGTTGGAGTGAGGTTAGTATGAGTCACGTGGCACATAGACTTACTTATCAACGCTTTTTAATGTATTAGTATAAATAATAGATTTGTACCAATACAACTTGCCAAAGTCCAAAATGTACGCTCTCTGGTATGTATTTAGTCAACCTCCTCAAAACTATTCGTCTATTCCCTCTATATTTTATTAAATTGTTCACTTTTCTTAAGAGGTCATATTTTATTAAATGATGCATTTTCCAAGTTTTGTATGCTTTTACATTTTAGTAATATTTCTCTCCTCTCATGGTCCTCACTCTCATCTATTTTATTAATTCTTCCTAATCTTTTGCATCATTGAATAATTAAATAACCCATTATTTTTATTCTCCATTTACCGCACTTGCATCTTAATTTAATAATATCGAATCACCTTCCTTAAACGCATTGTAGGTTAAAATGCACCATTTAATGAAAAACGGAGGGAATATTTATATGTGGATTAATTTTTTGATAGGTTTGGATGTAAGTACCTAAAACGAATAAAAATGAACTTATAAACGATGGCTATTACTATTATGAGCATATAACTCTTAATACTTCCTATGTTCTTTTTTAAATGACACAACTATTTAGGCACGTTTGTCAATGCATGATTTCAAACGTTAATACCTCTAATTATGGATAAGAAAAAATTATAAAAAGTTGATATTTAAAAAATATTTATTGAGATAAATCGAATAAGACCCCACACGATTATATTTTTTCTTAAGTATAAATCACAAAATAAAGTCAAATGAGCTTGTGTGAATAGTGTCATAAACTCAATTGTGTTAGGTAAATAAGAACGGAGGAAGTATTTTACAACAATAAGCTACTCTATGTTATACCATGCTCATTATACGTCTAGACGTTTGCTTCAGCTAAAATAGGTACTCCCTCTGTCTCTTTTTGTTTTTTACATTTTCCTTTTTGGGTATTTCAAAATGTTCTTTACGTTTCCTTTTATATTACCACATAAATAACTTAGTATTGTATCAAAATTTGTGTCCAATTATTATTTTAACCAATCAAATTCATTGGGTCATTTAATCTCTCACACTTTTCCATTGGGACATTAAAATTTTCTCATTTCCCAATATCAGAATTTTGATAAAAGTGAAAACATTATAAATAAAAGCAATTTATCTCGTTTAAATAAAAAAATTGAGGAATTTCAATGCAAATTAGTTATTCGTTAAAACGCGTGAAAAATACCAAACGTAAAAAACAAAAAGAGACGGAGAGAGTAGAATTTATTGTATATTGAGTATCTTCTTTGAATTCAGTGGACAAATCTAAAACAAATTTGTGAATTTTCTTTTTGGAAAGAGTTGAAAGAAGAAAGAAGTTAGTCAAAGTCGTCGATAGAAGTTCTTGAGGTGGGCCTTAGGCTTACTGCATTAGTAGCTTTTCGACAAAGACTTCAACGCCTACTACAGACTCAATTGGATTTGGATGTTTTAAAATAGGGCCGTTCCTACTAAAGTTGGAATACTACGTCCTTAGTTACATCACAACAATACAAAATAAATAACTTTAATTAAATAATATTTGTTTATTTTATTTAGTTTGGTGAGAGAGATGAGCAAAGTCCTAAAATTAAATTTAATAAAAAACAAAATAGAAAATGGAAAAAATAAAGTTAACAAGAAAATTAGATAACTATAGCCGGCACCTCCTATATATCACCACTGCCCTTCATTTAAGTCCTCTAATAAAATAGCATGACGATGATAAAATAGTAATCCGTATTAGTAATACTAGTCCATAGTAAGTAGTTTATTGGTCCGAAGTAGAAGACAATAAGAAACAAACATATTGGTAGCCGAAGACAGAAACGAGGCTGCTTCAAGAATGAATTCTTCATTCGTCTTCCAAATAAGATGATGTAGATTTATAATAACGACGGTCAAACTCTTAAGCAACTTGGTTAATAATATGCCAAATTATGAAAGTAACCATTCAAGTTACAACTATTATAGAAGTATCCTTATATCTGCTACTGTCATTTAGCAATTTTGTTCAAAGTCTTTACTAGGCGGCCCTCTCCTTAATTCTATTGACTCTTAGTAGCCACTTACTTCAAATAACTGCGATTAGGACACGTGTTCTCGCTTCCTAGATTGCGAGCCAAATATCTATGGCCAGCAATGCAATGTAGCAAAACGTGTCAAAAGACCAACTCCACCAAAAAGCTTAAGCTTATGGTTAAAGTCTCAAAATTAGTTTTATACTCTATCACGCCCTCTCACATTAAAGCACTTTAGGCCTGAAGTGTGGATGCGACATAGGACTCCTCATACTCAGCGCAAAATATTCCATTTTGAAAGAAGAGTGGATGAGATTTGAACCATGCTGGCTCTGATACCATATCAAATGACCAACTCAACCAAAAACCTTAAGCTTATGGTTGAAGCCTTAAGATTAGTTTTATACTCTTACAAAATGATCAATATACATTGTACATTAGTTGTTAGATAGATTATAGGGTAAAAAAACCTACTAGTTGTTTACTAATTCTACCATGTCTCTAAAGGCGTAGTGCATGCACTATTAGTAAGCTACATAAACTGTTCTTGTCTTTCATATCCTTAACTCCCTATTGTGTGTGTGCATAGGGGCGTAATTTCATCAACACCACCATGACTACAAAAGAACCATTCATCATCCGCCAAGGAAAAGGTGTTAAAGACCTTCAAAGTTAACCTTCAATTGTTTTATTTCCTTCAATTCTATATCTAATATCCGATATGATTTGTACAAATGTCTCATATTCGGGGGTAAGGTTTCATCCAATTCTCAACAAGATGTAAACAATATCAAATCTTGTTCCGACCCAGAAAAAAACTCGCTATAATTTTCAGCACTAGGCATTTCTACAAGAATTACAATCGTTAAGGTTTAGAGTTCCTGCAGTGGAAGGAGCTCCTGTCATCACTTTCATGTACATCACAAACTGCTTTCGAGAAATTTAAACATTGTCAATTTTGAGGAAAGGAGCCTTCTTGCTCTTGCTGGTCATTCAATGGTGAGTTGACTACAGGAATGTCCAGGCTCCTTCCTTGTATATCAGGAGCAACTTCTCTTACATCCGCTATTCTTGATTCTGTAGCTTGAATATCGTTCCATTGACCATCACCAATCGGATGATCATTACCCTGCTCTGCATCAGATAAACCAACAGCACTATCCTCAGTCACTGGAACTGTTTTTGAGACACTAAGACATGCTTTATCATCAGATGAGTCCACATGCTTAGTCAGTGGACGCGTGTCTTCCATGTCAGAACTAGTTTCTGCCTTCTCAAATACTTGTTTTGTGTCAATTTGCTGCCTGTCATGTAAAGAAAAATGAAACCCCATCAGATGCTACACGTGACTATAAATTGAAAACAAAAACAATACAAGTATACAACTTAACAAGGTTTGTTTATTGACCTCTGAAGCTGCATCTGTAATGCATTCACATAATTCAAAAGCTCTTGCTTCTCATGCAAAGCTGCTGATTCCTTCTCTGCAGCTTCCTTTATTCTGGTTTCAGAATCTGTCTGCGTCATCCTCACCTTCTCCTCCGCTCTCACAACAGCTGCTTCCAATATCACATTACGATCTCTAGCCTTCCCAAGCTCGCTTCTCCATAAATGTGCCTCCTGAATAGCTGAGTCTCGCTGCTTAATCAGTTGCTCTATTTCTTTACTTAGAGCCACCACCTTCTCTTCAGTTTCTCTTGACTGCACCATTCAAGCAGAGTATTCCTTGATCAAACATAATATAGTGATGGACTGTGATTAAAAAAAAAAAAGAGCATGCATGCGGGTGAATTTAGGCCATTGAGGATGCAAAAAAGTAATAACCACACAGAAAGTAATGCTGTAAATGTTTGTTTGGCTTCATCTAGCTCTATCTCCATGAAACTAGATATCTTCAACGGAACACACAAGCAATAATACCTTAACCATAGTAGACTCCAACTGTTTCTTGTAACCCTCTTTGATCTGCTCCTTTTCAGCATAAGCAATTCTCCTTTGGTCATCCATTTTATGAGCTGCAGATGCAGCAGCCTCTGCAGCTTGAGCAGTATCAGATAACTTTTCTGTTAATTCCTTTATTGCAGAATCCCTTCCACGGAGCTCACGAGCCAAGTTCTGCAACTCTTCATCTTTCACCCGTAAAGTTTCCTGAAAAACAATAGGAAATAATCAAATAAAGTCATAACAGGAACTTCAACAAATTTCTTTGTATACGCTTTTGAGCATATATCCTTCATTTTCAAACTTCATAACTCCAAGACACACAATTAGCCGACGACGAAGAATAAGGCAACATTTCAATAAATTGCGAGCCCTGCACCTATTTAGGGTTGATAATTACTGTAAGACCATCATTATATACAACGTGCAGCTTCTACTATGTGCAGTGGGAGTTATAGACTTTTAGGACCATACCTTCAAGATTGCTGTATTGTCCATTTGGCCTTCAGGGGATTTGCTCAACATGGATCCCAGAGCATTTCTTAAGGAAACCTTCATTGCTGCCTCAATTTCTTTTGAGGCCTCCAGTGCAGTTGAATTTGCAGCAGCAACAACAGTAGCAACTGTGCCAAGTTGAGCAGAACCACTTCCACTTAACGAATTTACAGCCTCTTTATGAGCCTTAAGGACTAACTGGGCCGCACTTTTGTCATGTAAAATGGTTTATGTCAGACAAAACCATACAACAAAAAGCCTACATTATGCATCATAAATATGGTCTGCAAAAATTCAATCTTTCGCAGAGAAGACAAGCAATCCAAAACAAACATCACGCAATCAACCAACATAAATCAACATCGAGCACAATTTATTAAGGTCTTCAACCTCACATAAAGAAAGCGATTACACGATGAATACCCAACTAGACTATGAAGTACTGAACAGTTAAAACGTTTATTCCTTATACCAGTCACATGAAAGAAAATGACTAGAAAATGCATCGAATGTGAAGGAAGCACACCATGACAACTAAAAGCAGACAGGTAAGCAGAGCCTTATACAATTACACTTAACCTAAATAGAGTGCACCTAGTCAATAAAAATAGGTTCCTTGAAGGTCAAATTGTTGTGAAAGTATTTGTAACCCAAAAACAGAAAAGGGCTAAAACAAATCGGTCTCTGTTCCATTTTGGATGAGACGGTTTTCATTTTGGAATGTCCCAAATTTATATGATTAAGGTAAAAGACAATTTCTTATTAAGAAAAAACGCAAAAGATAATAATTACCAATGTTGGCCATTTTAGAAAGTGCAAGCCACTAATTTTACACATATTATCACAGTATACTTGTATGCAGTAGGGAATGACTGTAAAGTTGAGTATATCAACATCTAAACTGTAAAAAGCCTACAGATTTCTCCCAACTACGAATAGACGGTCAAAACAGCACTGAAGGTTGCTATTAAGAGGGAGGCCACGAAACAGCGTAGACCTCCACTTTTAGCAGAAACTCAGAAAGTAAGCAAATAAAATACTATAGCTACTGAGGCTAGTCTATCTCACACAGTGTTCGTGGTCAGCTGTGTTATAAAACAATGTTTTTCACTGAGAGATATAGGTTTGCAGTTCGTAGCACACTGGAACCAGACGTAACAGATGTAAGATTGTGGAAAAATTGCAGGTGGCAAATGCTGAAGCACAGACTGAAGAATAGAAGAATGAACCGATTATTAGTGGTAGGTGATGAACCCACTGAGAGATATAGGTTTGCAGTTCGTAGCACACTGGAACCAGACGTAACAGATGTAAGATTGTGGAAAAATTGCAGGTGGCAAATGCTGAAGCACAGACTGAAGAATAGAAGAATGAACCGATTATTAGTGGTAGGTGATGAACCCACAATGACTTTTGAAAACAAATTCATTGCTTTAGTGGGGGTCTCTGCGCCTGATTTGTCTTATTATGATGATAGGCATGTTGTTGGCTCGTCCCTCACTTCAAATCATACACCAATATGGATGAATTTGCACGCGCAGGTCCCCTGATTATCAAGATACAACTTTTGATTTTAAAGGGGAGATAATGAATGTACTCCCACTATAGAAAAGGTTCCCAAGTTTCCAATGAATTGATGGGGGAAAAGAGTCTTTGAGGAAGTTGCTAGCACTTGAGCGGACATCACTACTTTCCGACAAGTGTATGACAAAGCAATAATAGTTTCTAATGGAACATTACTAGTGGAAATTGATGCCACTAAAGATCCTGTTCGTATAATTTGCGTTGAGGATCCTTTTAGGCAGACTATCGAACAGGTGGTTGAATACAACAAGAGGCCACCTTATTGCAATAGTTATTTATAATACGAAATGATTGTTCAATGTTGGCAAATCAAGCCGGTTCCACAAGAAGGCTGAGAATTAAGAAAGTTCCGAGGTAGTTCAGAAACAAAAGGTTGGGAACAATAACCTGACAGCAACGTGAAAAATTCAAAAATTAAATGCCCCAGCTTCCTAGAGGAAATCAGATCACCAGATGCATACTTCACAGAGATGCTTTGCTGAAGAAGCACAGGAGAGTTGGACGACTATATCCAGAGTATTTAAGGACAAGGTATGAAGGTAAGCAATCAAGAAATATTACTTCTGAATCTATGGCTGCCTGTAACCCCAACCCCGTTGATTGGTGGTTTTGACAAACTTATTGGTTGGTGAGAATATATTGGAACAGTTTTGGTAATACTCCTAGACTCCTAGAAGGCCTTCTGATCCGAATTTACTTGATGAGAAAAGTAGCCTGAAATATGAGAAATCTTCTATGCTTGGGAAAATAAGCAAGAAGATGAAGATAGAATCTTCTCAAAGTTTGATAGAGCAATAAGTTGCATGAATGATATAAAATAGGCAGTATGAGATGGATCTTACAATTTTATTGTTCCCGGATCATTCCCTTATGTATTGATTGGACTCCTAACTTTCAGTGAAGCCCTTAATGGCTAAAGTGAAACCCTTAATGGCTAAACCTTTTAGTTTCCTTAATGTCTGGGTAGACCAGTAGAGTAGAGCATCCTAGTTTTTTCTCATATTATCGCAGGAAGGTAGAGAGAAGAAGTTACAGCCACTTACAGGTTGTGATATAGGTTCGAGTTAAAAGTGCAGGGGCAGCTTCGGAGCAGGACAAATAAGCTTTTGACTCAGAAACTGGTCGAGGAATTACAGCAGAAGTTAAAAGTTCAGAACCAGCCCATTGGAGGAGGCATTGTGAAATAAAATCAAAGGACTTGCGGTTGAAGGCTTGAAGCTAAGTGAATCAAACACTAGCCATTTTTATGCACCGATAAAGGCAAGAGTTACTCATAACATCACCAAAATTTAGAGTTATACGAAGTAAATAACATGATAACAACATCATGTCCTTGTATAATTTAAAATAGAAAAAGGGTGAAGGGTGGTCATGGACTAATACGGTAAAGGTCATAGGCCTCATAGATATATAGGGTATAACTCGTACAAGTGCATTCACAGGCCTTCTGTTTTTATTTTCTAGGTGAAGCAGTGTCAGTGCCTACCCTTTCAAGGAGCTTGAACAAAATTTCCTCTGGCATCTGGCTTAATTGTAAATTCGAGCACAACTAGAGTTTACGTTATTGGGTGATGGTGAACGGAAGCCATTTGTTGAGGTATTTGGTTATCTCTGTGGGCAGTTACCAACTTACCATTCAAGTACTTAAGTTTACCTTTTCCTACCAAAGTTGACACTTGACAGTAACAATCACTTGTCCTTATAACTTGAGTTTTTGGTAGACTGCAGTCATACCATCCTTCCACGTAGTCAAATCTTTGAACTCCAAAAAATAAGATCATGCTGTTGAGTTATGCAGAAGACACCTCTTTCTTTGGTAATACTCTTTCAGTTCCATATTTGGTTCCCCCTTTTCTTTTGTGGGGTATAAAAGAGTCACTTTCTCACTCCATCACATCCTATCTCTTTCCAATCCATACTTCCTCAGTTTCTCTTACTAAAATTTCTCTCTATCCATCCACTATGAAATTCTTTTCACTTCTAGCATTTCTCTTACTATGTGTCTTTTAGGAGTGGAAAGTTAAATAATGGGACGGAGGGAATGAATTAATGTTAATTACCCCCAAAAAAGAAAACAAGTGGTTATAAGTTGGCTTTCTCTTCTAGAAACCTCACAAAGGATCCCCCAAACACTAGTCTTCAGGTGGATATGTAGTCAAACACCAATTGAAAGTATTAGACATGAAGTCATTCAGGAAAAAAAGAATTATATTGCAGAACTGAAATAAAAAGTATGGACCACATCAAGAGAAGAGAAAATGAACAAAAAATGCCTCCTAATAGTTAGTTGCTTGGATATAATAAGTCTTCTGACCTCTTAACCTTCTTTATGTTTAGGCAACTCAGGCAAGCATGTGATTAGGCATATACATGCTCGTGAATGTGTCTATCAGCAAGAAAATGGATATGATAGTGTGCATTATCAGTTAAAGAGAGGCGATTGATGAACATGTGGAGAGAAACAACGATCAAGCCTTCTTCATAAACAAATTAAAAGAAAATGCAGCAAAATGGACTTACTGTAAAGTTGACACCCAAGCTCTTGCAGCACCTGGAGTTTCTGCACAAAGGAAATAGTCCTTCTTCTGCGGGGTTCCGATATCTGTATGTTCTGTTAAGTATGATTGTTATTTCTTTCTCATCCACCTCCCCCCAAAAAAAAGATTTTCTCCATTAAAATTGTGGGGATCCGAATTGAAATGTAATCTACCAGTTACATAATCTAATACTGCATACAAATTTAACGTCAGATAAATCATATGGATACAGATGCAACACCCGTCATACTTTGGTAGTCCCCTGAAATATGAAAATCACAAGTCAACATCTCCTCTACACATAGAACAAAGACAATCACTTAGTAAACCATAGAAGATGAACTAGCATATCATACTGGAAATTCACAGGTGACAAGGTAATCGTGCTATTTGCGTCAAATAAAATGGTCCCCTTGACATTTGGCTCATTTCTCTTTAACCTGAAATAAATGGAATAAGTAATGGGGAGCTACACATGGGGAAAGAGGTCAAAGGACCCAAAAACATAAAAATAAAAACTAAAATTTTAGCAACTAAGAATATAAACAATATGGCCCATGATACTACTTACTTGTATTCCATTTTCCCTGTACTAGGATCTAAAATCATCCATCTCTCATTCCATTTCCTCAACTGCAAAATAGAAAGTACATGAATAACAAAGTATTAGCATAAATATTATGCTTTGAACAAACATTTTGAAAGTTCTTTATAAATCATAACTCAAGTGTTAAATTGGTGTCAAATTCAAATAACCTATGTAATTATTATAGCCAATGAATAATTCCATACAGGGAAATGCTAAAACTGGTAATTGAAGGCTCAACACAGAGTGCAGTAACAAATAATCGGCCTTTACAAATTATAAGATGGAAATGTCGATTCTAGGCATAGAAGGTTCACCAAGCCGTTACAGAGCTTTTCATCGGGGCCAGATTCTATATCTAAGGAACCTGTTACTTCGAGACATGAGAAAGCCAGTTTTCTTTTCGACCTATTCGCAATTCTTGTGGGATTACCAAAAAGAGTAACGACATAAGTTAAGTTCCATGAAAACATTAACAAATCACTCAAGGGCAATAAAGCTCAGTCACACCATCAAGTTAACTGCATTCTTCTATACCTAAATGATAAATAAACTGAATTATACACCAGTGACATAGGAGCTATGAAATATATACTCCCTCTCTTTGTTATAGTAACAACAGTTGACTTTCACACTTGTTAATGCACAACTTTATCAATCAATATCTTTTATTGTATATAAGTAAAAATTATACAAAATCGGTATTGTGAAAATATAAATTCACATGATCTAACAAAATCACACATGACTACGTTTTAGCTTATATATAAATCACCAATGATGGTAAAAAGAAAGTTAAATAGTGTAAAATTCAAACTGTTGCAATCATAACGGAGGGAGTATGTTAAGAAATTAGAAGAACACTGGAAAGATTGTCTGGCTGGAGCAGGATGGCTGTATTTTAATGCTGTTGTTGTCTTGTGATCTATTGTGGAATAAAGTAACTTTTTTAGCTTCTTTTTGTGTTAAGGCGGCAGGGAGTTATCCAAAATACTCTATAGGGGAGATACAAATTAATTGGGCTAACTTGTAGATATATTTTCTGTCTCTTCGTGACTCCTTGTCCTCTTGATATTCTTTTACTAGTGCAATTTAATAAAACACTTACATTTTTTCTAATAAATAAAAAAGATGTCTGATGATCTGATCCTTGATCCTAAACAGTGGAGACCAAAGACCAATACTTGAAGGATTACTATTAATTAAATAGAACTGTCTTGTCGGATCATCATGTCATGCAGCTCTAGCTCATGAAATTCATTCTATTACTAGATGATCCTTTTTTTCTTATCAGCCCCTTTATGGGTAAAGGTCAGGAGGTTGATCGGTGGTCTCCTGTTTGATAGGAGTATAGATAAAAAATGCGGTATCGGGATCATTCGCGGAGTCTCGGTAATGGAAATGATGCGTTAGTCGCGGACCGTGTCGCGGTTGTCGCGTAGAAATTTGAAATTTGAAAAAGAAGCCCCATGTCGGCCCCATTCACTATCTATCCTAGTTCCCCTCCCCTAAACTGTACACATGACATAATTAAAATGAATTCCTTTGTCTACCTTCACTTTCCTCTCTTGTTTTAGATTTGAAAATGGAGTTCTCTACTCTATTTCAATGGAATTTATCCATTTCTTTCCTTTTTCCCTTTCTTTTTGTCGACAACATGGGGAATTCGGCTGAAAACCGAGTAGATGTGAGGTTTATAACGTTTAATGCGGAAAAAATTCGTTCGGATCGGTTGCACCGGCCGAGATCTCGGCGTTTTTAAAAACACCTTTACAACTCGGGATATCTCGTATCGCCAGCCTCCAAAACCTTGTTAACTCGGGCGATACGAGTTAACTCGGGCGAGTTTTTACATCATGGATAGGAGCCATATGTTAACTACAAGTACAGGAAAGGGAAGGATTCATTAGATGATTGTTAGTAAAAGACAAAAATGGAGGACACGGACGGAGGAATACTACTTGTATCCAAAATTCTATATAGTAGTAAAATTTGCAAGTGGCAGCAAAGGAGGATCAGAATTGAAATCCTGTAAGGGATATCTAGTCTCAACAGATGAACGTACCCATGGTGACAACAGTAAATCAAAAGGAACAACAAAGGAGAAAACGAGAAAATACTTGAGGTCCCATCCAAGTTTCCATGAATGTTTAAGGTAGGGAAGTCAATTCTCTCTCTAAATGGGTTCTCTTTCTCTACCTAGGAGACTGTCTAATATCCGTCAGTGAGAGGCGAAGTGATTCACCCTTCCTCTTATTTATAGCGGGGACCAAGTGGGGTGAGAGGTTGTTAAGGACTGCAGAGCGAATACTTCCCAAAATATTTCCCTTTTAAGCCCAAAGTTTTTCTGTAGGGCCATCAAATTAAAAATAGGTATAGGTCACTATTCTAGAGTTCATAAAAGGTGCACCTTTAACAACTAGAATAGTCAAATGAACCAATGCTTTAGCTAACTTTAACGAACACTAATCAAGGATGAAGAAACTTTAAGAACGGAAAGTGTGGACCGCTCATGCGATCTTTACTACTCACTGAAAGTTGGCTATAATGCCAATCCCAATAAACAGTGAATTTCCTCGGTAGTGGCAAGCAAAAAAACCGGTAGTGCTGGCCCTTCTCTAACCTAGGATTAGCATTGTTTATTTGTTCCCCTTTATTATTCAAGGCTTATGATCTCGTTCAATAACTTACGAACGATTTAGATAACAAGTCTCTTTAGCCAAAGCATGAGCTCCCTTAAAGACAAAATCTTTTAGTATAAATACCCTAAACTTTGAAACACATAATGTACATGTTCTATCTGTGGTCTTCCAGATACAGACAAACTACTTGATCTCAGTGTCAGAACTCAGCCCCAAAAAACCTTCATGTAGGGGTGCAAATGAGCCTATACGTTTGTGAACTACTCGCAAACAAACTCGCTCAAAGCTCGTCAAAACTCATTTGATAAGCAAATAAATAAGCTTGAACAAAAAATGTAAACTCGTTAAGTAAACGAGAAAAACTCAAACAACTTCATGTGCGGCTCGTTCATGTTCGTGAACAACTCGTTTAAGTTCTTTTGTAAGCGTGATTATGTTCAAGTATAATTTGTTCAAGCTCGAAAAAATGTATAACATTTTAAAACTATTTTGGTTTCTCTCTATATCTTTTAAATGAAATCAAAATTTTCGACCATATATTTTTATAATAGAAAGATTTGAAAAAACTTAATAAATTAAATGGATGCATAAATTTTGTTTTAAGGTAATTGGAGGCTCGTTTATTTTATCAAGCTCGACTTGAGCTCGTTCAAGCTAGAGTTCAGGCTCGAAATGCAAACTAGCTTGTTCATGAACAATGTTCGAACAAACCAAATTCTTAACGAGCCAAACTCGAACAAGAATTTTTCAATACTCGTTCAAGCTCGGGCTTGAACACTAATAATCCTTATCAAGCTCAGCTAAGACTAAATCTCGGCTCGGCTCGATTCGACTCTTTTGCAGCCCTACCTTCACTAAGTTGGACGATCAGCTTATAACCACAAAGGATAAAATCCCGACATTTAACCCAAAAGAGGGGTGGAAAATCACTACGCTACATCTTGGCTCCTTGATAAAAGTGAAAGGAAGCAAATTAGCAAGTGTCAAACAAAACGATTGGATGAACTATAACAGGCATCCTCCTTTTGCCCGGTGAGACCTAGCATGGATAGCATCATGTATAAGGCTATTTCTAGGATATTGCACTACAACCTCTCCCTAGCATGGTTGTACTTCCCTCCTCATTAACATAAGTTCGCACATCAGTGACATCACCGCATATCATGCTCGGACATTATTGATCCAATCATTGTCATCCTTTGACGGGCTACATCATCACCCCCCCCCCCCCCGTGACACTATATGCACCTAACACTACCATTAACTCTCCCTAAATTTACCTTACTTATATTTCTTCTAACCATTTAGTTTGTTCTTCGCCAACTTCTCCCTCGAAAAGAGAAAATCCTCATCCACCCTGCGAACCTCACAGGTGTGCACACTATTCATCCATTAGAAGAGTACATAATAAGCGTTTTAGTGATCCACAAACATTAAATCATGATATTCCATCTTGTTTTACAAAATGTGAACTAGTACAGATTGTGTTATTAGTAGTACGAACTATTATACTTCGTATAATATACACATAATTTAAAAAGATTTTTACAAAGAAATGCTTCACGCACACATGATGTGCACGCCTTTGCTTCCCTTGAGTGCTTCAGCGTTCAGCCTAGACCCTTAGTGTAGTTACCTGAAACTTCTTACAGTCTTCATTTTTATCAACTACATTCAAATACCAAGACAGTAACATTTGTCCCCAATATTAAATAGTAGGAAGTTTAATCATGTGTGAAGTTTAATCGTAGAGTTCTTTGATTAATTAGAAAAAGTGGAAACTTGAACTTACATATGTTCAGCTTCCTACAATATGAAGGTGACAACTCCTGGTTGAAGTACACATTCATCCCAACCCTACCCAACCCAAACCAATTGTCATGGTCACTTTCGTTTCCTCATGCAACTCTTGTATGCATTAAAAATAGCAGATCTACTTTGGCCTTTGGGCTGGCAGAGCCCAGCCTCCTTTGGAATTTTTAAGGGTCATTAGATTTATCTAAAATATACATGAAGACCTTTATTTTTGGCCCAAGATACGCCATTGTCCATTAAGCTTGCTTAGAACTACATACTTTTATATTTTCTATTACAACTTTGAAGTTTTTAGTTCACATTTTGTAAATCTACCTTTCAAAGAAGTCAAGTATGGTGTTTTGAGGAAACAATAAAAACCTGTACATAGACACCTCTACTTCAACTCCATGGGAGGCTAAAAATCTTGATAGGATACTGCTTAAAGTTGTAAAGGTACAAACCTACACTAACAACCAAGTCAATTCAATAATCTCTCTCTACAATGTCCTTCAAATTGTTGCCTAACGCCATCTACGCAAAACTCATCACCTGGGCACCAAACTTACAGGTTATTCCTGGTTGTTTCACTTGCTTGTGAACTCTTAAAATAGCTACTTAGTTAGGTATTGATAGAGTAGACTGCTTCCTAGTTCCTACAGCATCAGGTCAGTAATCAGATACTTGTATTTGTACTCAATTGGTGACGGTCATAAATCTCATAATGTATAACTGATTGTATCAGATACTTCCTAGTTCCTACAACCGCAGCATGTCGAAAAAACTCTATCACCTCTCATCTATTTGGATCACTTAATTTAAGATTTCAACATAAATACTACGTTTTTAGTAATCATAGAGCAGAAATTCCATCACATTGATCAATCACTAGGTTCTCTAATCCCATCACATTGATCAACTAAAATCCATAATTATGAAATTCTGAAAAAACATAATATTTTAAACAAAAGAACAAAGGAGATAGAATTAACGAAAAAAGGAAATTACAGTTTCAGATCGTTTATAAAGAGGGCCTTGTAACAGATTTCGACCCGAATTCGAAGCTAATTGCCGCTTGATCTTCTGAAGGCTGGCTTCTGTATCCTCAGTTATCTGCAAAAATAACAAAAATAATAAAATGAATTCAATTCGATGGCATTTCGGAAAGCTACATCAATTGATTGGTAAAAGAGAAGCTAAATTGATTAAGATCAAAGAGGAAAAGGGAGGAGAGAGAGAGAGACGAACCGCAGGAGCTCCGTTTGTCGCCATTGATGAATTTGATTGAGCTTAAAAGGAGAGAGTGCAAAAATGGGGGGTTTGCTTAGGTTTTGTTTTCCGGTTAAGATGTCGTTGGAGCTTGGAAGTTATGGACTACTCAGGAGTAGAATGGTAGCGTTAGACTTGTACTTTGGTGATACTACCGCAAATATGATGGTGCAGGGGTGTGCAAAGTGCTCTTGGTGCACTGGTGCCCAAACGACATGCAATAAATATAAAACACGGATATCTTGTTGAATTCGGAGAAGAAAAGAACAAACGTTGTTTTTTTGATAAAAAAAGAACAAACGTTGTTCTTTTGTTAAAAAAAAAACAAACGTTGTTCTTTTGTTAAAAAAAAGAACAATGACTGCTCTGTCCCTTTTTTTTCGTTCTTTTGTTTTTCACTCTATTTTTCTGGTATATATACCTTCTTTTTTATAATTTTCAAATCAGAATTTGTGAAGAGGGGAGAGAAAAACTATGGAAATGAGAGAGAAACTGTGAAGAGGAGAGAGAAAGTAATGGAAAATTCTCAGATATTGGTTGATTTTTCTACTTCAATATCAAATTCTATTGATTCTTCTTCTTCAAATTTGAATTCCTCTGCTGATAATCCGATTTGTGAAGGTAATTTTTCAATTTTTTAAAACGAATTACTTATTTATGATGATTTTGATTTCCATGTTCATTATTTTCATCATTTCAATTTATTTTGATTTTTTTGATCATTTCGATTTCTGCATTTCTCAATAACCTTGATTAATGTATTTTGATTCTATATTTTGATAATTTTGATGATTAATGTATCTTGATTATATATTTCTGATGATTTTGATTTCTGTTCTTTTTTCGATTTTATATGCTCTTTTAGTCTTATCTTTTGTTCTTTTATATATTGGTTCTCATATATGTATTAAGAGATTGTAATAATACAGAAAGTAATTATTGAACATGTTGTTCTTTTTTGCTTTAGGTTGTTGTTCTTTGTTCTTTTTTGCTTTAACTTGTTGTCCTTTTGATATTACACACTTCAGATCAAATTGTTCTTTTACCATTTTTGTTGTTCTTTTATTTATTTTTTTTGTTCTTTTTTCACATGGTTAAAATAAGTGTTCTACATGATATGTTCTTTTCTGCTATTTTTAATGTTCTTTTTCTTTACTTTATTATGTTCTTTTATGCTATATTGTTGTTCGTTTTTTTATTGGTAATGTTGTTTTACATGGTTAAAATAAGTGTTCTACATGATATGTTCTTTTCTGTATTTATAATGTTCTTTTTCTTTATTTATAATGTTCTTTTAGGTTCATCCTCTTTTTGTTCTTTTGAGGAATTGCTCTGTTTATTCAGCCTTTCTTCTTGTTCTTTCAGCTGTTTTTGAAGATTTAACATCATTTGTTGCGGGTCAAGTAAAAGCTTCCTTTGCTCTTCAATGTTGTACTTTTGAAAAAAGAACAAACATAAAAGAACATTAAGATTTATATCTAATAAACATAAAAGAACAGAACAACAAAACCCAAAAAAAAAAAAAAAAACAAGTGCACCGTTCTTATCATGAACATGGCTTGTATTTCTTCTCCTTCCCCCTCTTTTTTTTATTTTTTTTATTTTTCATTTTCTATATATATAATATTTCTCCTATTGGATTCATAACTTCTCATTTTAGAAATACATTCTTGAGAGAGAAAGAGGAGTGCTTTTAGTTTCTCCCAACAAAAGAGAGATTTTATGAGAGAGAAAGTTCAAAATAAATTTTCTCCTCCTTCTTTCTCTGAAATGTGATTTTAATTGAATTACGTTTACAAAAACTAGTTTATTAAGCGAAATACTATTTCAATTTCGCTATTTTTTGAATTTTTTTATTCATTCAAAGAGGTTTATGCTGTTGATGAAGGTGCATCGGGTGATTAAGGTAAATTTTCTCGTTCTTAATTCTATGTTCTTTTTAAATTTTAATGTTCTTTTCTTATAACTTTCTATTTCTGTGGCATCAAAACAGTGTGTTCTTTTTTAGAATCAGCAATTGTTCTTTTTACATATTTATAGTGTTGTTTTCAGATATCTTTTGATAAATAAAATAACGGAATTAGAACATAAATTGGTTGAAAAAGAACATTTCCAGAACTTAAAAGAACAAGAAAAAATATAGATCTGGTTTTAATGTTCATCAAAGGTTTGTCGTTTTATTTTTTAATTAGAACATAAATTGGTTGGAAAAGAACATTTCCAGAACTTAAAAGAACAAGAAAAATTATAAATCTGGTTTTAAAGTTCATCAAAGGTTCGTCGTTTTATTTTTTAATTAGAACATACTGTAAATTGGTTGGAAAAGAACATTTCCAGAACTTAAAAGAACAAGAAAAAATATAACTGCTTTTTATATTTGTACCTTTTGTCTGATTTGTCAATATTAGTGTTCTTTTTGTTAGTGTTCTTTTTGTTAATGTTCTTTTTGTTAATGTTCTTTTGTTAATGTTCTTTTTTTTTTGCGGTTTTATTTTTGTTGCGTTTTATTGTTATTTATGTGCGTTTTGGGACAGGTGCACCAAGAGCACCATGCACACCCCTGCACAATCTGAGCGTTGGACTAGTAGTAGATCCGGCAATGTAATATACTAAACTCCCTCTGTCCACATTGATGGTGAGAGCATGAGATTGAGGTTGCATAAGGATCTTACCAAAATAAGTTATTGAGAATTAGTCCGTCTATCAGGTTGATGATATCAATGAATGTTATGAAATTCGAAAAGAATTATGAATGATTGAGGAATACGATGGAGTTGAGAATAGAAATCGACAAAATGACATGTCTGTAAAACCAGGTAGTATGAACTAAGTTTCTGGAAGCTAGATTGATTATGATAAAGGCATGCTTGATGGCTTAGCATGATCCGCCAAATCCGAGGTTTGTAGACTTAAAATACTAAGGATAAGTAGCGAAGTCGTATATTTACAATGTATTTCCTGTCACGTGATTGGACTCGAACCCCTGCAACGAACGTAGCCAACGAAGTTACTTGGCGTAGAAGAAAAGATCGGAGATCGAAATCGAAACGAATCAAATAACGAAAGTCAACGACAAGATTCCTGCAACAAAGAGGCCAATAGAAAATGAAAGCGAAATATCTCTAACGATATGATGTATGAATATAATAACTATGTTTTCTACGAATGATTATGTTATGGTCAACCATGATCGTATGTTAGATTAAATGATTGTTCCAAGTATGATTTCAAAGAATGTCGATTGGTCAAAGGTTCAACTGAGCTCCAGTTTCGAGGACGAAACTCTTTCTAATGGGGTAAGAGTGTAATACCCCGAATTTTTAAAACTCGATTAATTATGCTTAATTATTTTATTTAATTTAAAAACATTTTAAATCCTAATTTCGAACTTATTTTAATTAACTAAGTTTTATTTCGCTTGAATTTCTAATATTATTACACGAATTACTATTTTTAGATTTTTTTTTTTAATTTAACTCCATATTTACGAGCTTAATCTTAATATTTTCGGATCTTAAATAATTTCGAAACGTTCTTATCTTTATTCAAAAACTAAACTTATTTTTCGTTAATGATATTTTTTTTAAGAATTATTTCAAAAATTGGTTTCTATTTTAACAAAAGTTTTAGTTCACGATTTATTTTTCAGATTATAAAATTTAATCTCGTATTTTTGAGAATAATTACGTTTTAAATACTTCGTAACTTATAAAAGATTTTAAAATAACGTTTTCGTTAACGACTTATTAGGAAACTAAATTCAATTACTTGCACTTTATAAATACTTTCGGAAATTAATTTAGTCAAAATTATTATTTTAGTAATTAAATTCTGAAATTTTCCAAAATTACTAAAAGTGCCTTTTCAACACAAAAGTCAGTTTTCTTCTCCTTCTTCCTCACGCCATTTCCATGGGAGTCAAAACTCCACTTGTCATCACCCCAATACAACTCAAGCCTTACTCATCAAACCTACTTGAATATGTGGAAATCTAGAACTAGAATAGCTCATCTTAATCATCAATTTCTTTCATTCAATCTCTTCCACTTGTCAAAGGTATCAAGCTGAGTTGTTGCATCCATGGAGCCCCATAACAACTATAAATAGCTGCTCAATCAGCCCAAAAGAAACACAACTCAGATTTCAATTTCAATTTCAACTTCAATTTCAATTTCAATTTCCAAATTAAAATCACTCACCACCACTGTCTGCCTCGCCGGAAACCACCACCACCGCGACCAACCAACACCTCCCTAACCTCACAACACCGCCACGACCGCCCAAACCACCCAACGCCACCACCCACTCCATTCGCCGCCACGCACAACCTCCCCTGGCTTTCTCCTTCTCGGCTTCTTCTCTCCCCTGTCTTTCTTCTTCCGCGGCCACGCTGCCAGCACCGCCCCTCCAGGCGTGTCTCTTCTGCCTTACCCAGCCTCGCCGGCGTTCCTTCGATAGAAAACCGCCGCCCAGCCGCCGTTCCTTCCTCCTCTCCTTTTCCCTTCGTGTCTCCCCTGCTTCGCGTCCCAGCCCTCCTCTGTTTCTTGTTCGAGATTCCTAGGAAACCAAAAACCCCATTTGGTTTTACTGCTTTTAATTTCTTGAACCCTTGTTTAGCCCAATATCCTAAAGTATTTGTTTGGCCCAATATCCTAAAGTAAGCCCTATTCCTTTATTTAAACACTCATGTTAATATTTCATGAAAATCAATTGTTATTTATTTTAATCATCTAAATTTAAATGATAATTTAAGATTTATATTTTAGCTGAAAATTTGATTTAAATAATATTTCGTTAATTTAGGTGATTAAATAATATTCCATCAATTTATATATATATATATATATATATATATATATATATATATATATATATATATATATATATATATATATATATATATATATATATATATATATATATATATATATATATATATATTTAATTGAAATTTCGTTTAATAATATTATCAATAATTTTATAAAAATTATATTTTTATTAAATTCATTATTTCCAAATTCACTATTTATAAATTTATTATTTATAAAATATTGATTTTAAAGTAGTTACCGTTTTAATACTAATTCAACAATTTAATATTTTGAAAGAATTCAGACTCGGAGCTCAGAAAGAACGAACCAAGGGCAAAGCTTAGCAAATCGTGGAATTGAGGTAACGGTTATTGCTAGTACCCGCAATCCCTTCAAAATGTATTTATGTACGAATGATGTTATGAATGATTGATGTTTTATAATGATGTTTTATGATTTGCGGGATTACAAGTATGTTTTGATTGAATTGATTTACGATAATGCAGCTTTATGCAAAGTATTGATTTAATGACTTATTATTCCTGAAAGTAATGATTTTATGAAATAACGAGATTTAATGGTTTTATTGAACCACCCTGAATGAATGAGATTTTCCTGATTAATGTCCCATTAAAAGAAATGTAAACATGATAAAGAAAAGTGTAAGAACTGGTCAAGTTCCCCTGATATGGAGCCCAGGCTCCCCCTGATAAGAAGCACTAGCTTCCCCTAATATGGAACCAAGGTTCCCCCTGATAAGAAGCACTGGCTTCCCCTGAAATGGAACCAAGGTTCCCCCTGATAAGAAGCACTTGCTTCCCCTGTTATGGAGCACTGGCTCCCTCTGTTATGAAGCACTGGCTTCCCCTGTTCGTAGGAGACGTCCTACCATGTTTCCTGTAAAGTCCTAACGACCAGAATAATACTGTTAAAAGGAAAAAGATTAGTGAAATAATGTTCCTGAAATAATGTTCCTGAAATGATGTTCCAAATGATGCTTTTGAAATGATGATTTATTAAATGTTTTACTATATTCTATCCTCCCTGTTTATTGAATAAAATGAATTGAAATGATGTTACGATGCTAGGGTAATTCGTTACTGAGTCTTCGGCTCACCGTTTTGTTTTCTGTTTTAGGTACTGCTGGGGACCACGGAAACGAGTAGTGGCGAGGATTTCACTATAGCAAAGTTCACCTAAGTAAATGTTAAGTTGTAACAAGTTTAAGTATGACTCTGGATTAAGTTATGTACTTTGATTAAGGAATTAAAAAGGATTATTATGTTAATTTTGGAGTTTAATAGCTTATGAATGATAGTTGCCTTGTAATTCCCAAAAAGGAGTTACGGCAGGTAATGTCCCGACCGAATTAGGTTAATTCCGCTGCTAAGTATGTTTAATAAGTGATTTAGAGGTCGGGGTGTTACAGTTTGGTATTCAGAGCAAAGGTTCTGGACCATAAGTGCTAAACCTTACGGGTTTTGCGCATAGTAGAATTCAATAGGCTTTAAGCAAAGAGTTTTAAGGAATAAGTTAAAAAGAAAATGTTAAAATCATGTTAAGTTAAAATGAAATGAGTGTGAGTGTAGGAACGGGCAGAAAAGGGATTATTTTCCTGTTATCTATGTGCTCCTGATCAAGTATATTATGCAGAATGTCAACTATCGAGGCGACTAACGATATTAACGGTGGAGCGCACCACGAGCACAACGTCCATGTCAACGATGACACTATCTACGAGGATGTCGCCCACGATGATCCCTATGACGATCAACCTATCGAAGATCACAAAGAAAGGATGGAACGATTAGAAACCATTAGCACGATGTTAGCTGAATTAATCAAAGATTCTCATAAACAGAAATCGGCGAATGCGAACGAAAATGCATCAATGTTCAAGAAGTTTTCATCCCTGAACCCACCATCTTACGATGGCAAGCCCGACCCTGTAGAATTCGAGGATTGGATTAATCGCATAGATCAGTTGTTTGAAACCTTGCAATGTCCTAAGGAATGGAGAGTCGATTTCGCTGTGTTTTACTTAACGGGTCAAGCAAGTTTATGGTGGAAAGTTAATAAGGAAAGGAAGAATGAGCCTAGATTTGGTTGGACCGAACTGCAAAAGTTACTAAGAGATAAGTTTTACCCACCATCCCTGAGGAAACAAAAGGAAGACGAGTTTTTGCACTTGCAACAAGGAACAATGAGTGTTATGGAATATGCAAACAAATTCATGGAATTATCAAGATTTGCACCGGAGCTGGTATCGACAGAGCAATCCAGGATGAACCATTTTGAGCGAGGTCTTACCAAGATAGGTTGGCAACTCAAAGGTTTACTTCCTATCAAGATATGGTTGATATTGCAGTTAATGTTGAACGAGTTGTATTACTTCGAGAAGCGCAAAATGTTGGTGATAAAAGGAAGAATGATAATCAAAACCATGGAGGAGCTAAACGGCCAAACCAAGGAAACCATAATTATAGAAGGAACGATAGTAGAGACCAAGGTTATAATGATAGAGCAGCTCGTAATGTATGGTGTGCTAAGTGTGGAAAGAGAAACCATACCGAAAGTGAATGTCGTGCAGGAACGAAGACGTGTTATCGATGTGGAGGAAAAGACCATTTTGTCAGGGACTGCCCTAAACCACCTCCCACAGATACTGGAAGAACAACCTCAACCAATCATGAACGAAACAACAACAATGCTAGGGTTAATCATGATCCACCACGACCACCAATATCTGGAAAAGCTTATATGATGAGAGCTGACAAGGAAGAAGAAGATGACGCCAACGCTGATACTATTTCAATTTAGTTCTCATGTACGTTTGAACCTAAGTTTCCTGTTTTAGATTTGAATCATGTCATAGATCTTTTGTCAAGGACATGTTATGAAATGTTTAAGAATCACTGATGTCCTCAAGGAAGTAAAGTTTATGAAAGAATTAATAAAAGCATGATTTTGTGGATATGAACTGTTTTAAGGAACTTTTATGTTGATTTAAGGTTGATTGTTATAGTACCGAAAGAGCATGAGTTTGTATTTAAGGTTGAATGATAAAGTACAAAAGAGTATGAGTTTATATTTCATAAATGGAAAATCATCACTTAACTCAAGGTTATTAAAGGTTCAAAGCGTTAAGTTACGATTTATGGGTTATTTTCCCGCACCCTTCATAATGATTGTTTTGTGGTTGTAAGTACCTAAGTATATTTTCATATATGTTAAGGAAGCTAAGCTAGAATCTTAAAAAGTTATGCAAAAATATTATGTGATCGAGACCAAACATGATTTATGGTGAGAGCATGAGATTGAGGTTGCATAAGGATCTTACCAAAATAAGTTATTGAGAATTAGTCCGTCTATCAGGTTGATGATATCAATGAATGTTATGAAATTCGAAAAGAATTATGAATGATTGAGGAATACGATGGAGTTGAGAATAGAAATCGACAAAATGACATGTCTGTAAAACGAGGTAGTATGAACTAAGTTTCTGGAAGCTAGATTGATTATGATAAAGGCATGCTTGATGGCTTAGCATGATCCGCCAAATCCGAGGTTTGTAGACTTAAAATACTGAGGATAAGTAGCGAAGTCGTATATTTACAATGTATTTCCTGTCACGTGATTGGACTCGAACCCCTGCAACGAACGTAGCCAACGAAGTTACTTGGCGTAGAAGAAAAGATCGGAGATCGAAATCGAAACGAATCAAATAACGAAAGTCAACGACAAGATTCCTGCAACAAAGAGGCCAATAGAAAATGAAAGCGAAATATCTCTAACGATATGATGTATGAATATAATAACTATGTTTTCTACGAATGATTATGTTATGGTCAACCATGATCGTATGTTAGATTAAATGATTGTTCCAAGTATGATTTCAAAGAATGTCGATTGGTCAAAGGTTCAACTGAGCTCCAGTTTCGAGGACGAAACTCTTTCTAATGGGGTAAGAGTGTAATACCCCGAATTTTTAAAACTCGATTAATTATGCTTAATTATTTTATTTAATTTAAAAACATTTTAAATCCTAATTTCGAACTTATTTTAATTAACTAAGTTTTATTTCGCTTGAATTTCTAATATTATTACACGAATTACTATTTTTAGATTTTTTTTAAAATTTAACTCCATATTTACGAGCTTAATCTTAATATTTTCGGATCTTAAATAATTTCGAAACGTTCTTATCTTTATTCAAAAACTAAACTTATTTTTCGTTAATGATATTTTTTTAAGAATTATTTCAAAAATTGGTTTCTATTTTAACAAAAGTTTTAGTTCACGATTTATTTTTCAGATTATAAAATTTAATCTCGTATTTTTGAGAATAATTACGTTTTAAATACTTCGTAACTTATAAAAGATTTTAAAATAACGTTTTCGTTAACGACTTATTAGGAAACTAAATTCAATTACTTGCACTTTATAAATACTTTCGGAAATTAATTTAGTCAAAATTATTATTTTAGTAATTAAATTCTGAAATTTTCCAAAATTACTAAAAGTGCCTTTTCAACACAAAAGTCAGTTTTCTTCTCCTTCTTCCTCACGCCATTTCCATGGGAGTCAAAACTCCACTTTCTACTTGTCATCACCCCAATACAACTCAAGCCTTACTCATCAAACCTACTTGAATATGTGGAAATCTAGAACTAGAATAGCTCATCTTAATCATCAATTTCTTTCATTCAATCTCTTCCACTTGTCAATGGTATCAAGCTGAGTTGTTGCATCCATGGAGCCCCATAACAACTATAAATAGCTGCTCAATCAGCCCAAAAGAAACACAACTCAGATATCAATTTCAATTTCAATTTCAACTTCAATTTCAATTTCAATTTCCAAATTAAAATCACTCACCACCACTGTCTGCCTCGCCGGAAACCACCACCACCGCGACCAACCAACACCTCCCTAACCTCACAACACCGCCACGACCGCCCAAACCACCCAACGCCACCACCCACTCCATTCGCCGCCACGCACAACCTCCCCTGGCTTTCTCCTTCTCTCCCCTGTCTTTCTTCTTCCGCGGCCACGCTGCCAGCACCGCCCCTCCAGGCGTGTCTCTTCTGCCTTACCCAGCCTCGCCGGCGTTCCTTCGATAGAAAACCGCCGCCCAGCCGCCGTTCCTTCCTCCTCTCCTTTTCCCTTCGTGTCTCCCCTGCTTCGCGTCCCAGCCCTCCTCTGTTTCTTGTTCGAGATTCCTAGGAAACCAAAAACCCCATTTGGTTTTACTGCTTTTAATTTCTTGAACCCTTGTTTAGCCCAATATCCTAAAGTATTTGTTTGGCCCAATATCCTAAAGTAAGCCCTATTCCTTTATTTAAACACTCATGTTAATATTTCATGAAAATCAATTGTTATTTATTTTAATCATCTAAATTTAAATGATAATTTAAGATTTATATTTTAGCTGAAAATTTGATTTAAATAATATTTCGTTAATTTAGGTGATTAAATAATATTCCATCAATTTATATATATATATATATATATATATATATATATATATATATATATATATATATATATATATATATATATATATATATATATATATATATATATATATATATAATTGAAATTTCGTTTAATAATATTATCAATAATTTTATAAAAATTATATTTTTATTAAATTCATTATTTCCAAATTCACTATTTATAAATTTATTATTTATAAAATATTGATTTTAAAGTAGTTACCGTTTTAATACTAATTCAACAATTTAATATTTTGAAAGAATTCAGACTCGGAGCTCAGAAAGAACGAACCAAGGGCAAAGCTTAGCAAATCGTGGAATTGAGGTAACGATTATTGCTAGTACCCGCAATCCCTTCAAAATGTATTTATGTACGAATGATGTTATGAATGATTGATGTTTTATAATGATGTTTTATGATTTGCGGGATTACAAGTATGTTTTGATTGAATTGATTTACGATAATGCAGCTTTATGCAAAGTATTGATTTAATGACTTATTATTCCTGAAAGTAATGATTTTATGAAATAACGAGATTAAATGGTTTTATTGAACCACCCTGAATGAATGAGATTTTCCTGATTAATGTCCCATTAAAAGAAATGTAAACATGATAAAGAAAAGTGCAAGAACTGGTCAAGTTCCCCTGATATGGAGCCCAGACTCCCCCTGATAAGAAGCACTAGCTTCCCCTGATATGGAACCAAGGTTCCCCCTGATAAGAAGCACTGGCTTCCCCTGAAATGGAACCAAGGTTCCCCCTGATAAGAAGCACTGGCTTCCCCTGTTATGGAGCACTGGCTCCCCCTGTTATGAAGCACTGGCTTCCCCTGTTCGTAGGAGACGTCCTACCATGTTTCCTGTAAAGTCCTAACGACCAGAATAATACTGTTAAAAGGAAAAAGATTAGTGAAATAATGTTCCTGAAATAATGTTCCTGAAATGATGTTCCAAATGATGCTTTTGAAATGATGATTTATTAAATGTTTTACTATATTCTATCCTCCCTGTTTATTGAATAAAATGAATTGAAATGATGTTACGATGCTAGGGTAATTCGTTACTGAGTCTTCGGCTCACCGTTTTGTTTTCTGTTTTAGGTACTGCTGGGGACCACGGAAACGAGTAGTGGCGAGGATTTCACTATAGCAAAGTTCACCTAAGTAAATGTTAAGTTGTAACAAGTTTAAGTATGACTCTGGATTAAGTTATGTACTTTGATTAAGGAATTAAAAAGGATTATTATGTTAATTTTGGAGTTTAATAGCTTATGAATGATAGTTGCCTTGTAATTCCCAAAAGGGAGTTACGGCAGGTAATGTCCCGACCGAATTAGGTTAATTCCGCTGCTAAGTATGTTTAATAAGTGATTTAGAGGTCGGGGTGTTACAGTTCCCTCCTGACTTTACTTGCCCTTGCTGCTCTTCGAAAGTCATAGATCGTTCTGGGGATCACGCAGTGTATTGTGGTAATGATGTTGGCCTGAAATTCCGCAATAACTTGGTTCGAGATGTGTTAGGGGATATATGTTCGCAGGCTGGGGTTGTTGTGCAGAAGGAGGTGCCTTTGGGATTTCTGTCTGAGGAAGGGAGAGATCTCCGTCCTGCAGACCTTCTTGTCTACTCTTGGGACAAAGGGAAAAATGTATGCTTAGATGTCACAGGTATCTCTCCATTCACCGGGCCAGGAGTTGATGCTTTTGCTCCTGGGGTTGCTGTCGCTAATGTTGTTGCCAGGAAGAAGAAGAAGTATGAAGCGAAGTGCATAGACAACGGGTATGGTTTTATCGCTTTTGCCTTCTCCACCTTTGGATAACTAGGGTGTGATGCCCTCGAGTTCATGGCTAGGGTCTCACGGGTTGCTCAGAGTAACACGGCTGCTGCTAATATTCGTTCTTTTCTTTTTCATCGTTTGTGTTTTGCTTTGAATAAGGGTGTTGGAGCCCAATTAGTAGCTAGGCTCCCATCCAACTTTGTGTAATCGCTTCTTTATAATTATAATAAAATAATAATAATAAAAGAAAAAAAAAAACCCAAAGGCACCTCCTTCTGCACAACAACCCTATCCTTTTACGTGAAGTTCGTCTTCGTTGTCCGGGCATTTCGCGTTGGGTTGATTTCTGCTACTCTACTCCAGCCAGATTGTATTGTGGGGAGCATACCTTATGGTCGTCTCAGGGTGTGCAGCAGGGTGATCCCCTTGGTCCTTTGCTTTTTGCTTTGGTTTTACAACCCCTGATTTGTAAAATCAGAGATGCTTTTGATTTATGTCTTCAGGCATGGTATTTGGATGACGGCACTATTACTGCTGACACCTTGGTGGTTGGGAAGGTTCTACAATTGATTATGGAGGAAGGGCCTTGTCTCGGATTACATCTTAACGTGGAGAAGACTGAGGTTTTCTGGCCTACAGAGGACCCTCGTAGCAGGCTTGTGGGGGTCTTTCCCATTGACATTGCTCGTCCTTTGCATGGTGTTAAGTTTCTTGGGGGTCCCGCTAGTTCCGACGCAGTTTTTAGTGGTGAGCTTGTGATGCAGAGGGTAACCAAAACCATTGGGCTTATGGATAAGGTTGCTCAGCTTGATGATCCTCAGTGTGAGTTGTTGTTACTTAGGGCATATACTGGAGTTTCTAAGCTCTACTTTGCTTTGCGTACTTGTCCTCCTGGTATCTTTGAGGCGGCTCAGCGCTCTTTCGATGAGGCTCTTCGTTCTTCCTTGGAGCGTATTGTTACTGCTTCGGGGATTGGCTTTGGCGATTGGCAGTGGCGTCTTGCCACCTTACCTTTTTCCTTTGGCGGACTTGGTGTTTATTCCGCAGGTGATGTTCGTCATTATGCTTTTCTTGCTTCTCGTTTGCAGTCTTCGGGTTGGCAGACAAAGCTTCTACGGCATGCTGGTATTGTTGGTCCTGGTCGTGTATTTGAGGATGCGTTGAGTCTATTTAGTAGGACGGTGGAGTATGACATCCTGAGTAACCCTAGTGAGGTCGATGCCCCTAAACTCATGAAGAAACTGACAGATATATACTTCACAAAGGTTACTGCATCTGCGGAATCCACCTTCTCTTATCTTCTCGACAGTTGGCGTTGTGGAAATCTCAGCAGGGAGATCACACCTCTGCTTGGTTTCATGCGGTCCCCATATCAGGTTTGGGACAGACGATGAATGCTAAGGCTTACCGATGTGTGTTGTGTGACCGGTTGGGGGTTCCTTTATTCTCTGTTACGGGGCCATGTTCTGCTTGTTCCAGGGTCTTTGCGGGAGACTTCTTTGGTGATCATGCGGTGTCATGTGCTGGCATCGTGGGTATTAAACATCGGCATAATGTGGTACGGGACCCTTGTTGATGTTTGTTATCGCTCTGGGATTTCGGCGCGGAAAGAGGTTGATATTGGTCTATCTGGAGGGAACGAGGGGGCTCTCCGACCAGCAGACGTGTTGCTCTACTCTTGGGATCGGAGCTGTAATGTGTGTGTGGACTTGACGGGATCATCCCCTTTGACACAGTCTGGGTTGGCTGGACTTGTCCCGGGCCGGGTTGTGGCTGATGCGGCTATTCGGAAGCGGGTCAAGTACAAAGCACGTTGCAGGGCCATTGGTTATGGCTTTCTTCCGTTCTCTTTCTCTCCTTTGGGGGAGCTGGATAAGGATGTTGTAGCGTTGCTGAAGCGGATTCAGAAGTTTTCTAGGACACAGGAGATTGGGGCTCGTGCTGCTGCTCATATTTTCACCAGGATAGGCTTTGCTATAGACAGGGGAGTGGGGGCCCAGATTGTATCTCGGCTTCCCACTAATTATTTGTAAAATATTTGACTTTGTTAGCATTTGATTTATTATAATAATAATAATAATAATAATAATAATAATAATAATAATAATAATAATAATAATGTTGGTCTATCTGGAGGGAACGATGGGGCACTCCGACCAGCAGACGTGTTGCTCTACTCTTGGGATCGGGGCTGTGATGTGTGTGTTGACTTGACGGGATCATCTCCTTTGACACAACGTGGGTTGTCTTGCTTTGCTCCAGGCCGGGTTGTGACAGATGCGGCTGTTCGAAAGCGGGTCAAGTACGAAGCACGTTGCAGGGCCATTGGTTATGGCTTTCTTCCGTTCTCTTTCTCTTCTTTGGGGGAGCTGGATAAGGATGCGGTTGCGTTGCTGAAGCGGATTCAGAAGTATTCTAAGACACAGGACAAATCGGTTATAACCTGGACAAATAGAATCTATTACTATATACTATAATAGACACCAGGAATGACACGTGTCATTTCCTGGTGCGATTTTTTCCCGCCAAAATATATACTTTTTAAAAAAAATTAAAAGATTTTACTTTGCATTTTTTTAGGAAACTAAGATAAAAAATGAAATAAAAATATAATTGAATTACCATTGATAGAATATGCAGTTATTTTGTAAATATTGTGTATTAATTAGATTCCTAATTAATAGCCTCATATCACTCTATTGTACAACAAATAGTTTGTATATATATACTGACAAAGTGACAATACACAATCAATGAAAGTCAGGGAAATTATTTCTCACAACCATAAATATGACTACGTAGTACATGATATATTATTGGAGGAAAGATGAATTAATATTATTTTCTCCTTTACAATTTGATTTTATTTATGTATTGTTATAACTTTTTAATTAATTTATACAATATTGAAGAATTGATTTCTAATGTTAGTCTAATAATAATACACGGTGAGTACAGATGTTAATTAAAATAATAATAAGTGGTAAGTATACAACAATATAATCCTTAACTTTGTACTCCGTATTGTACTAATATGCATATTTAGCTTATTTGGATATTTATTTTATACACTATGAATTCATACTTTTGCATATATTCTTTTACTTTAATTTCACGTTTTCCTAATATCACAAATCTTTTATTTAGATACTATTGAAATAGTAAAATATTTTAGTAATAACCGTGCGTTGCACGGGACCTGACCTAGTATGTTCTATTATGAAGCACATATATTCTTCTGGAAGATGAATAACCAGTACCGGGTAATTCGTGGGGACAGGGACAGTACAGGTACGGCAAAGATACGTCCTCGATACGTATCCAAAAACTGAGTATGGTCAACGAAAATTTTGTGGACATTTTGGATACGTTTTGGGACATTTTGCATAAAAGCAGTTCTCTGAAAGTATAAAAAAAAGAGTAAACTTGCAAAACAATTTGAATCCTCTCATCTTGTAAAATTAATTACATAAGAGAACACCGGAAACACATAGCTTCACTAACTAACAAGCTGTGAAAGTGAAAGGCAGTTGTACAAGAATCAATATTGTAGGTAACTCCATTCTTCATTTGCACCTTCTTCGTAATACTGGTCAAGTTCTCGTTTGTGTAAGCATCAAATTAATGACTTTACAGTTGCCAACTTTTACATCATATACATGATAATGATTAACATACCAAGTATTATACTAATGATAATAATGGATCACTATACACCGTGCATCATACGTTTTGTATAATTATACACTCGGATGATACGTAGAAAGTTACAAGTATTTTTTCATTTTACCATTCATGTCTGAGTGGTAACAACATTGTATGTAACTCATGCAGCAGGTTTCCGTTCAAGTGTCTTCTCATACTCCTCAATTGATTTGAAAAGCTCTGAAAAGTTTCCCTTTCCAAATCCTCCACAGCCTCCCTTTTGGTACAACTTGCCTTCTTCGTTTCTCGTCATGCAACCGATTCTTTGGATGATCTCAATGAACATTGTTGGCCTGATCACATTAACACAGGCTCAAACTTAACGCATTTACGGATTTACTTGCAGATAATCACAAGTTTAAGAAGCACAGCCTTGCTTACAGGGTAAAAGCTAACTACATCTAGCCATTTATTTATTGTCCTCAGGAACATATCTTATTGTGATAGCCACTACAATAGGCTAAAAGTTGGCGATTCAGCCTTTAGGCAACCTGAACTCGTGTCCTAAAACTATCCTCATCATTATCATTATCATTACCCATTGCCTCAAAGAGGCTCCCGCAAGAAGCGGGGTAAGGGGGGGGGGGTTGGACGTGCGCAACCTTACCTCTACAATTGCAGAGAGGTTGTTTTCAATTGACCCAAAAGCGACAACGGGACGACTATCTTCTACTTCATGGAAAGGAAGCGAAGAGGTATTAAGAGCAATTTTGATTTAGTCCTAAAACTATCCTCACTCCGGTTAATATTCTGTAACTTAAAATTTCCTAAAAAGGGTGCCCTGGTTCTAAGTTAACATTCTATTTAGGTAAGTTTTCCCTTGCTCCTTTTTCTCAAAGGTTGGGAACCAAAACTCCCTGATCTCCGATACCCTAAAAGCAATGTTAACTGACAACTGGGACAAAGGGAGTAATTCATTAAAATTCCAAACCATAATGTCAATCTTGTCATGAAAAACAAGAAACATTTCAACTTCCCCAAAACAGTTACACGCAGGCATTCATGTAGAATAACAGGTGCTGCTATGAATCTATGCAAAAATTCACACCAAAGATCCTGCAAAACAATCTACTAGAGCATATATCAGGCATCAGCCAACTTACTTTACGAGGTTTACAGTACAGAAAATCAGGGATGCTTTTCCTAAAGCAAGAGCGCAATAAGGTTCTATCTCCCATCTTAAAAGGTAAGGGTTTGGACTACTAATCAGTCCAACACCCTTCATAAAGACCCACTGGCTTGGAAATAATGCCAAATACTACATGTACTACTTCTTAACAAAGTCATATTTGGATGATAGTAAGATTTTATGAAAATGAAATCCCAAAGGGGTGTTTATTAGGCCTTCCGGGGACAAGCTATAGCAGTATCTGCCATTAATAAGGACACAGGGAAGAAGAAATTCCAAAGGAAGACAGGACAAGTTCAGAAGAAGTAGGACAAGAAACTGTAACTGAGACAGGCAATGGAGAGAGAGAGAACAGGATCAATATGAAGAGTAAAGATCTAGTGCAGCTGTTTGTTATGGACTGAACACTGAACAAGGGGCTACAATAATGTCCTTCATCTTCATGTTGGTGCTCAATCAGCATTTGATTCCTCTGTTTCAGTGAGGCCTGTATTATGCGGAGTAACTAACAACTCCAGTCGCTCTCTTATAAGTCTTATTATATCCAAAATTTAAGACAAAGTCCCAAACTGCACAAATGAATTGGAACTGTTTTTCACCTATACAACACATGATATTATGTCCCCTCTAAACTTTCTATCATGGAATCCAAGTAACAAGCTTTATATTGATAGAGAAATCTTAAAACTTAAAAGCAACAAATTAGACAACATTAACCAATCCTCCCGCCTTAGCCTCACAGGGCACTCTCATACTCAATATAACCAAAGAAGACTGCATATCTTATTCTGCCCATGTTTTTCTGGTAGAAATATGACTTAATATGGCCTAACTATGCGATTTGAGCATCTCAAGTCATTATATTAGCATTTCAAGTCAAATATCCACTGGAAACGTAGGCCAAGTTAGTGGTCAGCAAAGTGAAAGAAAGTGCAAGTTTGGAACAAACACAGTAAAGACCAACTTTTTTAAGTTCCCACTCACGAGCAACATCTTGAAACACTTCTCAAACAACTTGCAAAATCAACACCAAGTAGTACTCATTAATACTAGAGTTTTAGCCACCTAACACTCAATAAACATCTTTGTGAATCACTAATCAATGTTTGGTAATCATAGTTAACAATAGTATTAGTATCATAAGTGAAGCAACAACATATGATCAAGCAATAATCAAAAGCAACTGAGAAGCAAAGAAATGAAGTGAATAGAAATAGTACCTGTCCCCAATATGCTTAGTGAAGATCTGAAGCAGAGTACCCTGATCATCTTTATCCACCAAAATCCCCAACTCTTCACACTCCTTCATCTGATCTTCATTCAACACATCCCCAACTCGATTCCTCATATTCCTGTAATACGTCGGTGGTGGAGATGGCATAAACTCGAACCCCCCTAAGCCACTTCGCTTCCTCATCTCCCTTAGAGTCCAAAATATATCCTCACTCATCAATGCCAAATGCTGTACCCCAGCTCCCTCATTATGCTCCAAATATGTTTGAATTTGACTCTTTCTTTTCGTCCCATACACCGGCTCATTCATCGGTATCAACACCGTCTCCTCATTGTTCGCCAGCACCGCCGAATTCAGCCCGCTCTCACTCGTCCCTACATCATCGGCCGTGAACTCGGCGAACTCGTGAAACCCGGTGAACTTTTTTACATACTCAATTGCTTTCACTAGGTCAGGGACATTCCCCACCGCATGGTCTAGCCTTCGGAGTCCGAAATCAAGACCTTGAAAAGACGATTCCTCCGGAATTTTCTCGAAACCCGGGAGAAACCACTCACTAGGAGCTTTTGTAACGTCGGAATTCCTCTTCTCACTTCCGTAACTGATATAGCGGAGTACCACGTCGCCGTAAAGGCAAACTTCCGATAATACGACACCGTTTCCAAGGCGAATCGGAGCAGAAGAGGGTATTGCGCCGTTGGAAACGCTAATTTGAAAGGCGGCGTCGGCGTCTTCGACTTCAACGGCGATGGCGCGGACACCGATGCCGTGAGAAGTGAGGAAGGAGGTGAAGAGAGAGAAATCGAAGGTGGGGATGGCAGCAGAAGTAGGTGATGAAAGAGAAGGTGAGTAAGGGGAGGTGAAGAGAAAGCAGAGGTCGCCGGACCGGAGAAGGTAAGAAGCGTGGACGGAGTTTCCGGTGGAAAGGTCGGATTTAGCGACGGTGGGCATTCCGAGACCCCAGGAGAAGCGACGGCTGACATTGGTGGCATCGCCGCACCAGAATTCAACGTGATGGAATCGGTTGACGGAGAATCGGTCGGACATGGGGTTAACTCGAACAAAGTTAGAGTGTCCCACCAACTTGAACTCGGAAGTCATGGACTGAGTTTCGGAATGAGTACCCATGTAGGAGAGAGAAAGTGGGGTGGATTTGAAGAAATGAAGAAGTAGAGGTTGCGGTGGTAGTGGCGGTGGAGAGAGGAAATGGTGGGTTGAAAATGGGTGGTGGTGGTGGTGGTGGTGAAGAATGGAAGAGCACACAGAAATTGTGAAATTGGAGGGAGTGCGACTTTATAGAATCAAAATTGTTGACGTAATTATTATTTTTTTAAAAAAAATAGAAATGGTAACATTTGTAGGATTGTTTTGTGGTAAGATATGATAGATCATAGAAGTGTTTATGAGGTGGAAGAACGATCGCTGAAGAGGAAAATTGAGTTTGACACTTGGGCTTCAACATTCAACACTTCAACGTCAACGTCCAATGTAGACCGTAGTGTTAAGGAGAGATCAGAGATGAGATGGTTAACTTTTGTTTTTGCCATTTGGGGATGGATTCACATGCTACCTTCCGTGTTTCACATATTTACGGGAATTAAATAATTTAAAAAATACGTAGTAACATAATTAATTAATATTGTTATACTTGTTAGAAAAGTACACAATTTCTTTAATAAAAAATAAAAAAAACACACAATTTATTTAAAAATTACATTAAAAAAAAGACAAAGTACAATAAACTGTACGAAGGAGAGAGAATAAAAAAATCAACACACTATTTTTCATGGTACAAATATTAATTATGCACCTACATTTTGTAGGTAAAATAAAACAATTGAGATGTTTAAGTTGTTTGGGGAAAAATCAATTGATTGTCAAAGTAAACATATCATTTTGGAACACCCAAAATGGAAAATATACACTATATTATGGGACGGGTACAGGGTACTACTCCCTGTGTCTTTAGTCTAGAATTATGAAAAAATCGACTTGACCCGATAATCCGACATGAACCGATTGTATCCGTAATAGATCAAAACTGAAATGTTGTTAAAACAGGAAACCCGTAACGTACCCGACCATATCCGATCCCAAAAAATCGATAACTGATTTTGACCTGATATTGTATAACCTGAAACCGAAGCCCGGCACAAAGATGGCCGATAAGCGAACTGGCCCAACCCGACATTGTTCTGGACCCCATTTGACAACTGACCTGATGCCTACCCGAAACCGATTAAAACCCCACGCAACCTGTTATTGGCCCGAACTATGAAAACTCGTTATCTGATTTAACCCGGCCTAGTGACAACCCGACTTTTCATTAATCCAAACAAAACGTAACTTAAATTGTAAGTCTATATTACCTTTTTCTACCTAATCCGAAAAAACTAAAAGAAGTATGAAACCTATTATAACGTGTTTTGTTTCTACAATACTTTTAATGTAGTGATGTTGCAAACTTGAAACCTATTAATACCGTTACTTTGGATAATAATCACGAAAAATTACTCTGTACATCTAGTAATCCAATCTTTACAGGATTTTACAAAATTCATTCAACCTTTCACCTTATATATTACATTATACTAAAACAGACACTAAGAGATACGTGTTACCTCCCAGTGCAAAATATTCCCGCAAATATTTTTTATACCCTTTTTAATGTATTGTTTATATACGTGTCATTTGGGCCTAGTCCAACTACTAAGCCATAACGTTGCCTCGGTCAAGGTACAAATAATCTCGATATAACTAATTTGAGTATGTTACATCCATATGCTCTTGGTTAGTCAATGATCTTCCATGGTTGGATAGCCCTTAAAATTAGATTTTCATTCATATATCATAAGCTCAATTCGGACTTGTAATAAGAGAGTTATGAGTAATTTTCTAAAACCAAATCATTTTCTAATATCGTACATGCTTCGATATTTGGGTCATATCTTGAGTTCTACAAATAATAATCCAATGATTTCAATTGGGTTAGAAATATAAAATCCATATATAACTTTCCAACAACCTATCGTAATCCCAAAAATGAGACCAGGTGCAAAAAATGACCTGATCAATCCACCGCATCTGTAGATTCTGTAATATTTTCATGCGCATGTTCAGCACGCATGAACCATGCGCGGACCACCAGGCCCTTGCGCACTGCGTATGGTCCTTGTAGCCCTCATGCCTTGATGGCGGGTCACAATTCAACCCTAATTCTATTGTTTTCCCTATTAATACAATGCATTTAATCTAAATCGACACGACAATTTTATCTTTCATAGTTGGCATAAAACTTACCGTTTTCTCTCTCAATACTTATTTTCACTTTCATACATTTACATCAATAAAAGTTCCGATAATCATCATTCATCAAATCAATCACAATTCCTCCCTAATGTGAGTGTGCACTACAAATTAAGGCTCGTATTTCCTTAGCTAAGACCCCAAACAAACTCGGGAAAAATTCTAAGAAACCTAAACAAATTAATTTAGTCATTTCATTTTGTTATTTTGTTCATTTAATTTGTATTATTATACTTGAAGTCATTTAACATGTGTGTTGATGATATATGTACAAAAGTACGTATTTTGATTATTACTAATATTATTTTTGTGTAGGTTTTGATGGCATGAATTGTGTGCTAATGCTAATGCTAATCAATTAATCTAATATACATATATAAAGGAGGCATATTTGCTGAACTATTAGAGCGCCACCTAGGATTACTAATGGTTTCGGCCAATAAAAAATAAGATTTTTAATTTATTTTTAAATTAAAAAAATCGAGTGCCACTTAGATAATTAATTAGGTGCCACGTAGATATTTAAATTAATTAATACACATATAAATGAGGCATATTTGCTGAACTATTAGAGCGCCACCTAGGATTACTAATGGTTTCGGCCAATAAAAAATAAGTTTTTAATTTTATTTTTGAATTAAAAAAATCGAGTGCCACGTAGATAATTAATTAGGTTCCACGTAGATATTTAAATTAATTAATTAATTATTAATATATACAATTCCATCCAAAATCAAACGTTCTAATAATTAAAAAATAAATCTAATATAAAATTCATCCAAAATCAAATATTAATCTAAAATAAAATTCAAACAAAAATCAAACATTAATCCAATATTAGAGAGCCACGTAGGAAATCTAATGGTTTCAGCCAATGAAAAATAAGACTTCAAAATTATTTTTGAATAAAAAAGTCGAATGCCACGTAGATAAATAATTAGGTGCCACGTAAATATTTTTATTAAATAATTTTTAATATTTCTTATATACAATTTCATCCAAAATCAAACACTATAATAATTAAAAAATAAATCTAAAATGAAATTCAATCCAAAATAAAAAATCAATTTAATCTAATATGTAAAATATAGCAGTTGATATATATAGGTGTTTTGTTTTAACGTAACAATTTAATAGAAACCGTGCATCGCACGGACTAAATTCTAGTTAATATATTATTATTATTATTAATTCGTTTTTTATAGGTTAATTAGCACACGGGCTATGTTGTTGTGGCGTCATGTTTTGTTTAAATGCGTGACGGCAAGAGAGATGTGGGATGACAACAACTTCTTTGAGATTATTGACGCAACCCCTACTGGACAATTTGATACGAAGCTATAGTATTTTTTTTTTTTTTTGACAGCAGCTTAGAGAAAAAAAAAAAAAAACGTTATTAGAAAAGCTAATAAGGGATCGCGCTGTTCCTGTGGCAAGGACGTGAGCCTGATGAATCCTTTCCCTGTCAACCTTGTTGACGGAGCAATAATCCAACTCCCTAGCCCGTGCCGCTATCTCCGCCAATGTCCACTTAACCTGCAGATCAACACACCCACCTCCCCGAAGCATTGCCACCAGACAATACGAATCGGTCAAAATTAACATATACTTAATTCCGCAACGAATAGCCCATGTAATTCCTGCGAGGCAAGCCCGAGCTTCAGCTTGAATTGCAGATTCCGCATAGCCGAAGGTGGCCCCACCGTGAGGAGAACCCGCATTCGACCCGTGATTGTCAAGAACCCATGCCATACCCGATATTTTTGACGCTTTATTCCAAGCACCATCAACCAGAAGGGTTATAGGCGTGACAGTCCCCCCATTATCCGACATGATTACTCTGAAAAACCCCGGGGGGAAGAGATGTTGTTCCGGTGGATGCAAATACCTAAGAGCTCCGGAGCTATTACCAATAGTGATATCATGTTGCTCCAAACCTTTAGTGATTAGCGCCATTACCATTGAAAGATCCACATTCACATCTCTAAAGACTTTGTTATTCCTGGCCACCCATAAGCTCCAAAGGGTGGTGATAAAGTATATAGTCCTAATACTCGAGTGTCCATCCTGGCGTTGAAAAAGCCGGATATAAGAGAGCATCCATTCCGCAAATGGAATGTCGCCGCGCAATTCTGAGTGGATCCCTAAGGTCCCACTCCTCCAAGTTCCTTTAGCTATTTCACAAAAGCGAAATAAGTGTTGAAAGTCTTCTTCCCCGTTTAAGCATAAGTCACAAATAGAGGGGATGTTTAATCCCCTATGATTAAGATTACACTTTGTCGCAAGGCCATTCCTGAGAATTTTCCAAAGGAAAAGCTTCCATTTCGGGGCCACCCGAAGAGACCATAACAACGAGAAGAAACCTTTAACTTCAACCTCATTAAGGGCATTCGAATCTTCCCCAAGAATCATCGCATATGCCGTTTTAACCGTAAATTTACCTCCCTTATGGTACTTCCAGTAAAGGTAATCCTTAGCATGATTATGCGGAAGCTCCATCCCAACAATTTGTTTTGCATCGTCAAACTCGAAGCACCTGTTAATGACAACAAATGACAACAAACCAAATTTCTACAGCAAGGTTGTTTCCTCCTCCCATTGGCCATTGGTCTAATTAAAGTCAATGTCGATGCACACATTCTTGACGGTTCATACGAGGGATTGAGTGTTATGTTCCGCGATGTAGGAGTCAAGATTCTGGTGGCTGCTTTCAAACGTGTGGAGGTAGATTTAGATGTGGGTGTGGCTGAAGCAACAGTTGTACAATATGAACTACATGTGGCTCGTCGGCTGGGATTCAATAACATTTGGCTAGAAAGGGAATGCAATTAATGTACTAACGGCGATAGACAATTTTATCTTTGGTTCGTCTCCAATTTACTTGATATATGACGATATAGGCAAAATGTCGAGGTTTTTTTTAATGAATTTTATATTTTAACATATAAATGGGACGGGGAATACAATAGCTCGTCTTGTTACAAGATGAGATATGAAGGGTAATTCTACATTAATTTATATGGATTTTTTTCAAAGTGTTCTAAGGAACTTGATTTGCAATAAAGCCTAAGGGGGCGTTTGGTTGGAGGTTTTCAGGAAAGGGAAGGGAATAGACTAATATCATTCCCTTTGTTATTGTTTGTTTTACATGTTTTACCATTCCCTTTACCCAATTTCATTTTTGGGTTACCCTAAAAACCTTCTACCCTGATTCCTCATCCCCTCCTGGACTTTTCCATTCCCATTCCACCAACACTTCTCAAAAACGCTTACCACCATTCAACTGACCTTGACCACCTTATAGCACCCAAATGTCACCTGAACCACCACATAGCCACCAGCACCACCCCACACGGACCTCACCATACTCAACCACCACTACCCGAAACCACCCCCAAAACCACCCGAAACCACCCCCAGACCCACCACCCGAAACTAGTAAAACTATCCCCAGACCTGCCACCACCACCCGAAACCACCCCCATACCCACCACCACCACCCCGAAATCCACCCCAACCCTAAAAATTTGAAGAAAAAACAAGAATTAGTTACCTTTTTTTTGTGCAAATCATGTCTTTAAATGGTCAAATTCAGCTATGGAATCTTCAGATATGAGAATTTCATAGTCGAATTAGAACATTTAAACATCAAATTCATCCATAAAATTGTGAGAAAATAAAAGGTAGAGAGAGGGCGATGGAGGAGGAGGCATGGCGGCGGAGGGAGCAAGAGAAGGCGGTTGGGTGGGCGGCGAAGGGAGCAAGAGAGGCATTAAGGGATAAAAACATCCCAAACAACTTTTTAAATCAAAGGGTTTCATTCCCATTCCCCTTCTATCCAATTTTTAATTCCATTCCGTTTACCCCGTGTGAACCAAACGCCCCCTTAAATATAATTTTTTTGCTAAAAAAAAAGAAAAATAAAAAGAAAAAGAAGGGTGATAGAAAGAGTTTCCCTCCTAAAGTTTAAATTTCAAAATCAGAAAGTCGAAACGTCTGCTTCTCTCTCCGTCTGTACGGAAAATCAGCATTTTTTGATTAATTGCTCCATCATTTCTGGCTCTTTCTCTCACCAAATCACAATTCTCAGACACACTTTCCTTCTACTTTCTCTCTCCTCAACACTGGAACACCCGATTGCAAGCTTAACCTAACCTCAATCATCATCATCATCTTCTTCTTCAATACATTTCTCATTCTCCCCACCCCCTCCCCCTCAAAAGTTCACCTATAACAATTAAGAAATCCTAGTTTCACAATCCTATGACATGCCAGTGACATACTGTGACGTTTTCGGCTTTCTTTTGCGATCTGTTCAAGCCATGGCTTGTTTCTTTGATTGCTTTCGGGTTCGCAATAACAATCACCATCGTCGTCATCATCACCATCATCCCCAACTCGCTCCTCAGGATTCCCCGATTTCTGATTCTAGAGTGAGTTTTCTTGATTCTGTAATTTTGATTCAAGATTCTACTTATTCTTCTTTCATTTGCGCCTATTTTCGAAACAAATGGTGGATCATAAGTTCAGATTTTTTTTACTCATTGTTTTTTATTTTTTATTTTTTATACTGTTCTTTAGGGTTTAGGGTTTAGTGGTTTAGTTTTGTGATTTGATTGATTTTATTTTCAATTAGGTTGGTGATCAAGAAGAGGGGCGACAAAAGATTCGTCTCTCAACTCTTTTTACAGCAGAAGGTGGATTATTCATTGATTTTTGGCTTCATTTGATGTGTATGTTTTAATTCTCAACGAAATTTGTAGATTTTAATCGGTTTATCTGAAATTGGTGCAGAGGGGAAAGAAGTTGCTGCGAAAGATGGGGAGAATGAAGCACTTGTGCGTCGGGTGGGGCGACCCGAAGTCGATCAAGAGCTTGTGGAGGAAGTAAGTTTTTAATGCTTATACTATGTGAGGGGTGACAAATTTGATCATTATGCATTTGTCATTGTGGTTTTAATTATGGTTAGAGCAAGAGTTTTGCTGGTAATAGGTGTTATATGTAATTATCCCATAGCAGTTAGAGGGAGCTAATGACTTTTATCTAAAAGGGGAGCTATATATTTGGGATACTTTGAATTGTGAATGTAGGAAAGAGATATAGTTTCAAAATTCAAGGAAACTTTTCTTTATGTTTGGTCTTTTTCTTTTCTTTACTGTAGTTAAGAATGATAAACAGCAAAAGTTAGTCAAATCATAGAATGTTTCCTAACAGTTTTTTGAATGTAATTCTGAATGTGTCGTTTCCTGATCATAATAGCTTTTGGTTTTATTTTTTGATTTGAAATGATTGAGTAACATAACTCTGTGGAGAGCATTGATTCTTAGCACGATTTGTAATCGGTGGTGTAAATATTATAATAAAATGGTTTGAGTGAACCAGGTTAGCATTATAATTTGCATCTTACCTCACATTCCACCAATTATGGTTAAGAAGACAAATGTTGAAGGGTTCTAGCAAGCTCGATATAGGTAGCTTAGGTTTATTGCTTCAATATAGGTAGCTTAGCTTTGTTGCTTGAGTGAACCAGTGGAATTTTATGTCTTTGTCCAAATGGAATGAGTTATACTTCATTACTTCCCGCAGAGTTGGTTGCTGTCTAACTGTTAGTTGGTTTGAGGATCCTTTGCCCCCGAGTACTTGCTCTGGAAATTGTTGGCAGTCTAGTCAACTAGGTTGAGTACCTTTAGCTCTATAATATACTCAGTAAAGGAAATATTTCTATGTAGTAATAAGGACAGTAAGACAATCTTGACAACCATGATTGATGACAAATTAGGCCAGAGATGTCACTCTTTCAATTATGCCCTTTTATGTTCATTGTGTCAAGTCAGGTCTTTCTTTTGGGGTGGTTATCTGTTACTGAAAGATGTTTACTGTTATCTATTTGTTGAATCTAGGCCAAGTTCCTTAAAGCATGTGGCACAATTCCAGAGACTCCAGCTGAAATCCGAAAAAGGGTTACTATTGTGGAAAACTTTGACAATTTAGATATGCAAAGACCACACAGTGTGCTAGAATTTTCACCAGAGACTCCAGTTGAAATTCAACAAGCAGAAACGTTGGCTGAAAAGTTAGAGAGATCTGACTTACAAAGTTCTCATAGTGCTATGGAGTCTTCACCAGAGACACCTGATGATGTCCAAAAAGTGGGAACACTTGCTGAAAATTCAGTGAAATTAGATGCTCGAATACCACAAAGTATGCTAAAATCTTCACCTTATCCGACACCCATAAAAATAAGTGCTGACATGCAAACACCAGGAACTGTATTTGCCACAAATATGAAAAGTCTAACTCAAGGGAATGGTCGTATACGGTCCCAGTATGTCTTTACAGTCCCTATAGAGAATCGTTGTCAGCTAGATGAGTTGAGAGAAGAGAATTCTGTTCTCGATGAATCAGATTCATCAGATCATGGTGGAGAATACACAAAGCAAGGAAACACTACGCCTTCTTATGCAGTGGGTTCAAGTAAAATTTCAGTCAATGAAGAGAAACTGGGAGATTTCAGTTTATCTGCATGGTTGAAGCCTCCATCGTCTAAGAATGATGCCAGCTACAAAAAGCCTAACGTTGGCAGAACACCTGGAGATAGGCCTATTATTGGGTTGGTTGCTACTCACTGGAATGATCTAGAGGAAGCTTCCCATATATCACCCAAGGGATGGGATGGTAATGGGATTCCAAATTCAACAACTAAATACAAAGAGGTCTTTTACCTTCACTCTCAAGTTGCCGTTATAATTCATTCTGCATTTGAAACTTTGCTAATACACTTATGTCTTTTTCAGGATCAGAAGGTTTGTTGGCATGCTACTCCATTTGAGGAAAGGCTTGAAAAGGCGCTATCCGAAGAGACTGTTGTTCCCCAAAGGTAAGCTGTGTGACTTCTCCTGTTACCTTTAGTTTGTTTGCAATGTGGTCAGATATGTTGCTACTCATTAGGCTTAAAATATGTCGAAGCTAGCATTGTCTGGCAATTGGGACATCTGCAGCAGCACTTTGGTTAATTTTGGTAACAATAGCTCCTTATGCAATTTCCATAACCAACTGAAGTGTGCTGTTGGAGAAGTTCTACAATGATTTTTCATCATCTGTCACTCTGTCGGTGCCTCACAGTGCTAAAAGTTAATCAACACTCATATTCCATTGTGATTCAATATTACGACTGCCATTATAATTTATTCTAGTCAAATCTATGATTTCTCACGATACTGTTTATTATTTGCTCTTTTGTTGATTTGTAGGAAGCCGATCACAGGGGCACCAATTTCATTTGAAGAGACAGAAGGCCAGGATACTGCTACATCACAGCTGCAGTCAATGAGCTGTGCAAAGTCCGTGATTTCATTTTGAACACTTTCAACCTAGGATTTCATGAAAGTATGAAAATGATTGTTTTCATTGACAACAATCTAACATTGGCCAGTCCTTTCAGTATATATGAAGATATCTTGTGTATCTTTTGTGAGTGAACGTTTACTACACAGTATACTGAATATGAGTGGTCGCATGGGGGGTAAGGCACATGATTGGATACACTCATGATTTCAAATGCGATTCACAACTTCTCAGCAGAATAAAAAATTTAGTGTAAATAGATGCAAATTATTTGGTACGGAATATCTGTTTAAATGTTTCTAGGGTCATTATGGTGATGATGAGGTGATTTCGTGTGGTTGAGGTTTGGATGTGCATAGCTTGATAATTATAATGTTGCCATGTTAGCCAATATATTCCAACCTTGTGTTTTTTTTTCTCATCCATATTACTTGAATCGATGATAAGATGACAGGAAAACTTCATTCTGGAATGAAGAATCTGTTGTACAAAGCAAAATATTATGTTTAAGCTTTGTACGTGATATCTGGTTGTTTGTCCTGAATTCTAGAGTGTTGCCAATACCATTTTATGAAAGCTCTTGGGGAATAACAGGACTAATTAGTACTGTTATTATCTAGATCTCTAATACAGTATATAGAGTAAAAGATTCAACATAGAAGGCTAAATAGACTCTTCATCAATTTCTTTTTCTTCTAAACACCATAATTTCTGCTAACACCTATAGCTCCTTGTATTGTACACTTGTAGTCTTCCGTCTCAGTGTATTGTAATCGTCAAAATGTATATAGTACACAATGGGGAACTAATCCTACTAGAAATAGGCATTAAAACAAGACTAAACTAACTAAAGTAATGTACATACTAGAATTCTAGACTAACATAAACACTAACTCTAGCATTGGAATTATATCCTAATTATAATTGATGTAGTTTCCGTAACATATAGTGTTCCTCTTGTTTCCGTAGACTCTTCGGTTATGGTTATGTTGCCTTGTTTGGTTGTATTTTTGTTTTGGGAATGTTGGTATTGCCAATTTTCCCCTGAAAACACAGAATTCATCGCTCAGACGAAGCTAACAACCTTGCAACATAAGGGCTCCATTCGAGAGTACGTGAAGGAGTATTCCGCGTGCATGCTCGACATTAAGGACATGACCGAGAAGGATTGGTTGTTCAACTTCGTCAAGGGATTGAAGGAGTGGGCTCAGCGTGAGATCTGACGCTCAAAAGTAGACACATTATCAGGGGCCATTGAGGCGGCAAAAAGGTTGATGGATTACTCGTCCGATAGAGCACCCATTCAGAAGAAGGGGAACAACAACTCTACGGCGAGCACTCCAAAGAATTCAGGGAATTGCTCCCAAGCTAGTTCCAACAGTGTGGGGAACAAGTATCGAAGTGGGGGAGAAGAATCACGGAAGAACGGTGGTTCATCCTCTTCCAGTAAAGGGGGAGCTCATTCGGGATCTTCGTCGTGGAACAAAACCCTCACTTGCATATTGTGTTGTGGACCACACAAATGGTTTGAATGCAAGCATAAGGGAGAAATTGATAGTTCAAGTTGTCCGCCATGACCACTTCGGAGCCGAATCAAGAGGATGATAGAGAAGAGTCGGGGTGCGGTGAAGAGGAACCCTCAAAACTAGGTGTCGTCCACATGATGTATGCCATGGGAAAAGAACCCCAAGGAGAGAAACCCCACAGTACTAACTTGATGTTTGTGGAAGTCCAGGTGAATGAGAAGGGAACTCGAGCTATGGTAGATACAATTGCCACTCACAACTTCGTTACTGAAGGCGGAGCAAAAAGGCTCGGGTTAAAGTTGATGCGCGAAGGGGGAAAAATGAAAATTGTCAACTTGGTAGCGAGGTCCATTCACGACATTACAAAGAATGTTCCCACCAAGTTAGGAGACTGGAGTGGGCATCTCAATTTCACAGTGGCGCCTATGGACGACTTCAATCTGGTGTTGGGCATGGAGTTCCTCCGTGCCAGCAAATCCGTCCCGATGCCGCACCTGAGTTCCTTACTGGTTGTAGGGCAACAACTATGCCTTCTCAAAATATGTGCCTCAGTTAAAGAGACGAAGAAAGAAAAGGGGCCTCTTCTATCAGCTATGCAGTTGAAGAAAGGGCTTAACAGGAATGAGCCTACATTCCTTGAAACTCTGTCGATGAAAGACGGTGAAACACAAGGAGATACCCCTCCGGATCTTATGGACATACTTAGAGAGTTTGCTGATAACCTTCCAGAGGAACTTCCGAAAGTCCTCCCACCGAGGAGGGTCATTGATCACGATATTGAGCTAGTGCCCGGAGCCAAGCCTCCTGCACGAGGTTCGTATCGAATGGCACCCCTAGAGCTTGATGAACTGCAAAGACAGTTAGATGATTTGTTGAAAGGTGGATTTGTCCGCCCTTCTAAGGCTCCCTATGGTGCTCTTCCAGAAGAAACTAGACGGGAGTCTCCGCTTGTGCATCAATTACAGGGCGCTGAACAAGGTGACTGTGAGAAACCACTATCCAATTCCGCTAGTGGCTGACTTGTTCGACTAGTTGGGGGATGCAGTCTACTTTACTAAGTTAGACTTGAGATCGGGGTACCATCAAGTTCGGATCGCTCGAGGCGACGAACCAAAGACAACATGTGTTACGAGGTACGGACCATTCGAATGGCTCGTCATGCCCTTCCTCCTAACTAATGCCCTTGCCATGTTTTGCACACTCATGAATCAAGTCTTCCATGAATACCTCGACAAGTTTATAGTGGTATACTTGGACGACATTGTGATTTATAACAAGACACTTAAAGATCTTTCTCATTGTGAACATCCATCTTATGAAATTTCCAATTTTTGGAATAAACTCGAAAGTTCAAACCCAATACCTAAGCTACAATACAAAAAAGGAGAATCTAAAGCTATTCGTTTAGACGGGGGGATCGAGGTGTCTTCAACCTCAATGCCTGCCATGATTCCCAAGCGACAAAAAAAGTTGTGTGGTTTATGATGGATGTGATACCGTGACAAGATAAATATTTGATGTGTGAAAGTTGTAGTGTATTATTCCGTAACTAGGCATAAGCATTAAAGATTTAAAAAACAAGACTAAACTAACGACATTAACGTACATACTAGAATTCTAGACTAACATAAACACTAACTCTAGCATTGGAATTATATCCTAATTATAATTGATGTAGTTTCCGTAACATATAGTGTTCCTCTTGTTTCCGTAGACTCTTCGGTTATGGTTATGTTTCCTTGTTTGGTTGTATTTTGTGTTTTGGGAATGTTGGTATTGCCTATTACGGTGTATGTTGTGGTATTAGTTGTTGCTTTTAGTTTGGAATTCTCAAGTTCCTGGTTTATATTTTGTTGCTTGTAATTTGGGATAGTCAAGTTTTTGGGCTCCTTGTGGTTTTATGTTGTTGGTTACGGTTTGAATTATTTTTTATGGTTGGATTGTTCAAGCCCGGGGAACGTAAAGGTTATGGAGGTGTTATAATAGGAGTGCGTCGAGGCGGATATCGGGCATGCAACAACAAACACATATCAACTAAAAGACAAACAGCTAAAAGACAAAAAAGGAAGTACCATTCATGTAAAAAAAGTACCATTCTAATACCATTCTGTAAAAAAAAGTACCATTTGTGTTTAGAAAAGTACCATTTAATTTTTTTTTTTGTCCTTTTTCCTATTTTGTCTTATGTTCTGATATGTATTTGGACACACATATCAGATATGTGTTTTTACTTCCTCGTTATAATAGTGTCAGTCAATTTACTCTATGGTATAGCTTCTGCGAGTAGTATTGTTCTTGTAGGTAGTATGCTGGTTCCTAGAATGGGGGAAGATGGTAGCTTGATTAGGAGTTCAGATCCTCTAGAGTTTTAATAAAACTCTATAAGGTAGAGTTGTATCTAAACCATACATTTTAAAATCAATGGCTCATATTCATGAGAAAAAATAGGGGAAATTTTGGAAAGATAATATCTGAACCATTGATTTTTCATTCAATGGTTGATATGCTCAAACTCTACATTGTAGAGTTATTTTAAAACTCTAGAGGATCCAAAACCCTTGATTAGGTGTGGAGGACTGTTTGGTGGATGCGAGTGTTGGTTGTGCTTTTTAGGTTTGTGAGGATCGAAGTAGTTTTTTTTCTCTCTTCACTCTCAAAATCTTTTATCCGAAGACAACTCCCTAAGGGCAAAAATTGGGGTTCATAGCTTGTCACATTGATTCTCTCTTTGTCATAGGGGAGAGGCTCTAATTATCCATTCATGTGGAACCGAGTCATCTTTGGTGGCTCAGTTTGTGTGCGAGCTTGTGCTAACAATGTCGAATCAACCATCTCGTGTTTATGTCATATTTCCGTCTCTTTCTTCATTTTATAAGTTCCACATGGCTAAGGGGTCCCCGAGATGCTAATTGCCCAAGCCACAACACAAGTGGAAACGGAAATAAGAATGTGCAAGATGAGGCCATCATTCAAAGGCCACGAACAAGGTGGCTACCTATGTAGTTTCTTTTTGTATTTGCAAGCGGTACGCGTTTGTATTATGTAGTAGAACTATAAGCAGTTGTGTATGGGTCTTGTTTGGCCCCAAAACATGCTACTGACGTTTAGGTTGTAATTTGTAAACTTGTTGTTTTACACTTTGTATAAGTTTATATTATCCCAACTTTTGATAATTCAAAATTTTACTAAAATAAACTTTGAATTGATTTAATACAACTTTTTTAATATAGTAGATTTAGATTATGCTTAAGTTTTAGTTAATACGAATTACATCGTAATAATTAAATCGTAGGGCATGTTTAGATTGGAGGTAATGTATTAAGAGGTAATAAAAGTCAAACTAAAAATAATAATGTAATAGAAGGTGATGGTGAAGGAATGAAGTGGTGACAAAGAGAATAAGTTAGTATTGGTAAGAAGAAGAAAAAAAAAAGCAAATGGGAAATAGTTACCCTCATTGGGGGTAATGGTTACAAACTATTCCGTTAAGGTGATTATTACCCTCGTTTGGGGTAATAGCTTACCCCTCCTCCTTTCTTCTCACAACATCACCACTTCTCATTATAGTACCACCACATCATGCATCCTCCTTACAAGTTACAACTACCCCAATTCATCTTAATTTTTTATTATTAAGGTGATGACTTTTATTACCCCTTAATTTATTACTCCCATATCAATCATGCCCATAATACAACTTGTTCCTTATCCATCCTCAAATACGAAAGACTTCGTATGTCTTTTTCAAGATGAGCAAAATAATAAAAGTAAAAGCCTTTGTACTCCGTACGTAATTCTAGTTGTACCTAACAAATTGCTAAAACTGTAAAAGTATGGTGATCTAATTCTCTATCGGATAATAGTCATAATACTATAACCAAATTTGTCAAATCCATAAGCAAACACAAGTTCATGTTTATTTTGGGGCGGCTATCTAATTCTCTATCGGATAATTTCCTATGTATTACTGATTGTACTTTAAAATGAGGTATCTCTTTGCCTTGTATGGATATAAATGAGTACTTGTTACAATCGATTGTACGATGAAGAAGCTCAAGATACTGTTGTTATTACCGTACCTTCAGTTTTTTTTTTTATTTGTTTAATTAGATTGTGTCACATTTTCCAACTCGATTTTTTTGTACAACAACAGACAAGTATTCAGTTAAAGGTGAGTTTATCCCAAATCTTAAGTTGAGTCTCAAGTCTAAATCTTGGGATAATGTGTTAAAAAACTACAACAAGTCTTGAAGTAAGTTTGAAAATTCAAGACTCACTCGAGACTCAAGACTTCACTTTTTCTCCAACCAAATAAAATTATATCAGATCGTCATACTTTATCCTATTTAATATTCTTTTTAAGAGTTTAGTTGAGTATGAGGCGAGTATGGGTATAATGTGTAAAAATAGGGAGAGTCTTATGTGAGTCTAAATAATGAAAAACATCATTGAAAAACTGATGTGACAGAGTATGACGATTGAAGGTGAATTTGAGGAATAAACTCACCCTAAATTGATTTCTTAGAGTAGTACGGAGTATGTAATAAAAATCCCCATAGTACTGTATTAATTTGTGGTTGCGTATTGGGAATGGCATTGGAATGAGGAAGGACCAAACACAAGGCCGCCCTTTGCACTTGCTTTGAGAATTGAGATGGCTTCTCCATTATCAAATTCCACGCATCAGGTGTTCCGATACACTTATCCTTGAGCCTATGTGTGCCGGACACAGCACGTGGGACAATGTATTTTTTATTTATTTTTCTTTCTTGTGAGGAGAAGACATTCTATTAAATCAAAATTTTCCATAGATCAATTTCTATTCGGGATTCTCGAATTGTAATTAGTTATGTTAGCAATGAATAATTCTAGGGAAAATTACTTGTAACATCATGATTTATGTTATATTTTAATCATTAAATCAAAACTTACACTATTGTCACTATAGCCTTGAAATTCGAACTACCGAAAAAGTGGCATGCCAAGAATCTTGTTTTTCAACCTTTTTTTTGTTTTGTTTACATCGAGTTAAACTTGTATTAAACGAAAGATCGAGTTAACGAATTACAAAACTTATAGGACCTTATTTAACTTCCTTAAGTCTTATATGTGACCAGCCACACTATTAACTTGATGGTGTAACATGTTCACACTTATAAATAAGTCCAATATGTTTAAAGCCATAAAATAAAGTAACATCAACGTACAAATAAAGTAACATCAGCATAGAAAATAAAGTAACATCAGTATATACAAAGAACCTGTAACCTGAAATTGAAGAAAATGCAATAAAACAAGAAAAGTAACATCGAATACAATGTATAAATAATACCAGCATAGAAAGTCAAGTAACACTCGTCTATACAAGGAACTTCTAACATGAAACTGAAGAAACTGCACTAACTAAAAGTAACATCGACATAAAAAGTCCAGTAACACCAGTCTATATAAGGAACCTCGAACAAGAAATTGTAGTAAAACAAGAAAATAACAACGAATATAACGTATAAGTAACATTATCATAGAAAATAAAGTAACACCAGTCTATATACAAGTAACCTCTAACATGAAATCGGAATAAAACAAGAAAAGTAACAACGAATACAGTGTATAAGTAACACTAGTATACGAAATCAAGTAACACGAGCATAGAAAATCAAGTAACACCAGTTTATACAAGGAACATCTAACATGAAATTCAAGAAACTGCAGTAAAACAAGAAAAGTAACAGCGAATACAATGTATAAGTAACACCAGTATATAAAGTTAAGTAACACGTGCAATAACTTTTTTCATATTAGTTGCGAGCGTCACACCATCAAGTTGATGGTGTAGCTGGTCACACATGAAACGCACTTATTTAACTTATAAGACCTTATTAGACTTTTATTTAAAGTTTATTAGACTATTACTAAACTTTTAACCATAAGAATATTGATAATAGTTGATTGCAAATATTAATAAATGTAAATTAATAAAGTAATTATTCCGTATTATTTAAGTTTTATACCATTTAAGGTATCATAACACCATTATTCTACATTTTGTTAAAATAAAAGTAAAAAGTTTTTCTATAACAGTTACCAAAGGTCTTGCACACCCTAATTGCACGATAAATCTATCGTATATCGGGATAAGTTGTACCCAGCTTTAGTAATTTTTGACATATTTTGATTAACTTTAATGTTATAATTTTTTATTTTAAAATGTTACATTTGTACTTCATTTCCTAAATGTTTTCCATGTTTCCTTTTAAAATGTCACAAAATTATCTTCTAATTTCTTTTCTTTCCCTTTTAATCTCCTCTACGCGATTTGTGTGCTCATAACCTTGTAATTCTATTGATTTAACAATAAAAGACCTTGTAATCCCATAAGTTTGGGTGGATTAATTAGTTGGTACTTTTACTCCTTAAATTGTATTGGCTCACAATCCTTAATTACAACTGTTTTGTTTTCTTGTGAAATAGGAAGCAGATAAACAACAAGTTCCCATGAAATTATAACAATGGCTGTTAATGTTGTAATTAATGTTTCTTTCTCCTTGATAACTGCGCACAATGACAAACGGTTTTAACATTTAGGGACAGAAAGTGTGCATAAATACCTTTTAGCAGGCCCGGCCCTAGGGGGTAGGCAAGGGGTGCGACCGCCTAGGGCCCAAGGCGGAAAGGGGCCCAAAATAATTGTCTATCCAGTAATTTAGCACTAGTAATAAACAACGCATTAAATACACATGTTATTTCTTTGGCTCATTGGTAGAAAGTAGGTTCTAAAGTTTTGATATCTACTAGAGGTCTAGGGTTCGACTCCCCTTACTGACTCTTTTCTTTTCTTTTTAAACTTTGTCAAAATTTTTATTTCTGTGTTTTACATTGAGTTTATGTACGTAGTATATATTTGACTTTTAGTACTCAGTTCTAATTGATATAACTATATGTGAGCAAAAAAATGTTATTTGATGGACTATGGGTTTATAAGTTTTAAAATAGATAAGCATTTTAATGAAGACAAAATTAACTGATATAGTTATATGCTCAAAATGAACCTTTATTTTCAAAAAATATCTATGTACGCATATTAATTATCTTGTAATTAAGTGAGTATTTATTTTATTGAAATATTTCAAGAAATCGACTAGAGCCAGATTTTGAAATTTTAAGATCCTGCAAAGGAGATATAGTAAGTTTTTATTGATTTGAATTTAACAATATAATGGATTTTACAAAAAAAAAAGATATTATTTCAGTTAAAGACGTACTCCGTATTATTTTGAAAGGGGCCCAAATCCCTTATTTCGCCTAGGGCCTTCAAAATGTCAGGACCGGCCCTGCCTTTTAGAAGGGACAATTTTTATTAAAGCGGAAAATTTTATAGAATAAATACCTTTTACATAATGCCAGATAACTTTTAACTTTTTCAATTAAACTTTTATTCCAATATATATAATACGGATTTTTCATGAAATACCCCTCAATTTTCACGAAATTCACCAAATACCACTCGACTTTCAGAAATTCACCAAATGCCCCTCACTTTTGACATAATACCCAAACTACCCTTACATTTAACAGACGTTAAGTCGCCACCTCCTTTAAACCGTTGTAGAAAAACTCAATTTTAGGGGTAAAAGTAGGGTCCATCTGACGGCCACTTCCCAAATTCCTCCCTTGCTACGGTCTTCATAACCTTGTTTGGCGGGGAAATTTCCAAATCTTGGCAGCAAAAAGAAAAACACTTTTTTTCTAGTTTTACAATTAATTAACGTGTCTTTTACTCTTAATTTGTTCAATACTCCTTTTTAAGTCAAAGATTTGACCTAGCAAAATCTTTAATACTCTCTACATTTCTAAAAGATTACATCATTGTAATTTTTTGGATTAAACTTTAATAACTTTGATCATGAATCCTCATTAATATATAAGAAATAATATAGTTATATGAAATCTTGTTAGATTATTTCAGTGTATATTTTCGAAATATTAACTTTTTATAATTTTTACACGTATAAAATTAGAGATATTTGCGTTTTAACTCATGTATTGGAGACCGTAAAAAGTATAACTGGACAATCTTTAAAAAACGGAAGGAGTAACAAGAAAAAGTTACAATTTTCGAGCATTTTCAGTCTTCCAAGTATGATGTGATGTGTGAAACCTTAATTCAGTTTTTAATGGAGGACAAATACAACCCCATGTAATTTAATACGGAGTACTTCTAATATTTGCAATTTTGCCACGAGCAGAGTGTGTAAGTCTATGATAATGGGTCTGTTTGGTAACTGGCTTCTTGCTAGCCTTTTCATTGGATTTTGGCTTTTAAATGTGGTCAAACAGTTACAAAACGTATTTGGTACGTAACTGACTTGTTGGTTGGCTGAAAAGCCAACTTTTCCGCGAAAAATAAAAAGCTAGTGTGTTACTAGATTTTTAGGGTTGACTTTTGGCTTCTCACTATCTAAATTACTTTTCTATCCTTGTTTTCACTAATTAACTAATAATAATTAATTAATTAATTAATAATTAATAATTAATAATTAAATTATTAATACAAGCCAACCTCCATAGTTAGTTAAGCAAGTCAACATTTTATAGCATGGATTATTAAAGATTATTAACAAAATATTCAATACCTTCTTTTTTTTTTCAACATTTCATAGCATGAAAAAGTGATGCAATTTTTTTTCAATATTTTTTGTTGAGATTATTAGAGTAATGGATTTTACAGTTTGATATATCACTTAAGGGTCTTCTTCGTTGTCTTAATGATCCACGTGCATCATGTGACAACAACGGTCGTTTTCTCTCTCAAAATTGTTAATATGTTCATTCTTGCATTCCTCTGTACAAGTTGATCCATTTTTACGTCTTTATAGAACTGGCCGGTTTCGTACAAGTAATAAAATATCTCATAAATAAGTAAATGTATTTAATGAATAAGTTTAACATGTTTTCTTTAAATATGAAAAGATGGCGTTTAGCTTATTAATTTAAATAGATATTTTTAAAACGTCAAAATCGTCAAATTTTCCATTTAAAAGAGCATAAAATGTGTCGTAATAACTTATTTATATCAGTATATTTTATTATGAATTATATAATGTCAATATTTGTATGCAGAATAAAAATATTACGAATCATATTACAAAGTCGGAGCTAGGTGCTGGAGTTTTCGGGTTCTGTTTTGTTTCTTTTCTTTTGTTCTGTTTTGATACTTTGTTGTGTTTGTTATAATTTTCTAGCTTGATGTAGTTTTTCCTTTGCTTTGGGATTTATTACCTCCCTTTTCACAAAAAAATAAATTGAAACGTTGACTTAGACTCAAAAGTATAGTACCCAAGTTAAACAAATGCTATAAAATCGATAGCAATGGTGAATTTGGACTTTGCATTTCATGCCAATTAATTAAGAGTGTTAATCTTTTTTTACTTGAAACATGAATATGGAGTATACAATATATACTAAGAAATATTATTTTAATTATTCCTTTTATCAAATTCCTAGGATCGTAACAAGCCGATTATATCAATCCGATCATATACTTGGCCTCACCAATTTAAAATAGGATACCAATCTGTATAAGATGTTAATTATCGATATTGGTTCTAGATTGTGTCAAGGTAAAATAATAAAAAGAAAAAGAGGACACCTTATTTAAATTACATGCAATCCGTAACTTTTAAAATGAAGGAATTAGATACCATCAACCATTCAAATTATTTGATAAAAGGAATCAATATAAACTTATAAACCGTGTAATTGCACGGGTTCTATACCAGTAACAAGCTAATTGTCAAATTAGCTTACCATTAGAGATGCTTTAAGTAACTAAACTCTATACCTCGTCAAAAAAAAATAAAAAAATAAAAATTAAACTACTCAATACAACGCGTTGATGAAAAAGTATTAATAGTTTAGTTCTGTTTGATGTTCTTCATTTTGACCAGAAATAAGACATTTCAACGCTTTGAACAACCCAACCTTATTCCTCATTGAATTGGAATTACTTGTATATGTTTGGACTAACCAAAGCCCTTTTCCTACTACTATCTTCTGCTTTCCTCTTTCTTTCCTTTGCCCGTCAAAAAGAGTTCAAGCTCAATCTTTTACAGCTCTATAACATTTCTCTCTTTCTCTCTCCTCAAATGTTTAGTTTCTCACTAGCTGAAATCTCATAAATTTGTTCATTTTTTGATTCAAAGTTTTCTTCTTTTGCCCATTTCTAGTTGGGTTTTGCTGATTTTTGTCCCCATAAAACAAATTAAGGCTTATAATATCTGGGTATTTTTTCCTCAAATTCTGTCCCTTTTTCTCCCAGGTTAGCTCATTTTATGGTTTTTATCTTCTGTTTGTGTAAAAGTTTTATGTCATTTTGTTTGTGTTCTTGCTAAGTTCGTTCAGTTCACTGGTTTTTTCTGGGTGAATTTGTGTTTTGTTATTGAGAATTGCTTCTGAATCTTAAACAAATTGTTGCTGGCAGGTGGGTTTTCTCTCTTATCAGAGAAGAACAAATCATCCTTATGGTGTCTAAGGCATTATGTATCGTGATTTTAGTACTAATTTCTTATTTGATGCTAGCAGCAAGCAGCTCTAGTATTCATAATCACAACCCTTTTAATTCAAATGGTTCATATCTCGAATTACCCGAGCACAGCTTCAATACTAATGTCAATACTGTAATGTCTTCGGCTTCAGCTTCAGGCTGCAATAGTCTGTCCACATCTCTGAATCACAGCAATGGAGAATCAGAAAAAAGGGTAGTTGTCAGTGATGAGAATGGTGAGGTGAAGGCAGAGAAAACTGAGAAGCAACCATATTTAGTGAAACTCCCTTTAAGACATAGAACAGTTGGGAAAGAAGGGAGGAGGCAGTCAGTAATTGAGTCTACAATCAGAGACTTGAATCGAATTCATACTTTCCGGCGCAGGATTAATGAGAATAAGAACCAGAAAGCGAATTCAAGGGTACAGAATCATAGGCAATTACTGGAGGAACACCCAGCAGAAGAAGACCCTGATTTAAATGTGTTACAAGGACATCTTGTAGGCAGTTTGAAATCCGGGGTTAGTCTTGGTTCAGGGGAATACTTCATGGATGTGTATGTGGGTACTCCCCCTAAGCATTTCTCTCTGATAGTTGATACTGGAAGTGATCTTAATTGGATACAATGTGTACCGTGCTACGATTGTTTCGAGCAAAATGGGCCTCACTATGATCCAAAGAATTCGAAATCGTTTAAAAATATTGGTTGCCAAGATAGTCGGTGTGACCTTGTGAGCGCACCTGATCCTCCAGTGTCTTGCAAGGGTCAAAACCAAAGTTGTCCATACTTTTACTGGTATGGTGATAGTTCTAACACAACGGGAGATTTTTCCCTCGAAACTTTCACTGTGAACTTGACTTCTCCAAATGGGGAGTCCGAGTTTAAGAAGGTAGATAATGTAATGTTCGGTTGTGGGCATTGGAATCGCGGTCTCTTCCATGGAGCTGCAGGGTTGTTAGGACTTGGAAAAGGGCCACTGTCATTCTCCTCTCAGTTGCAATCTATATATGGGCATTCCTTTTCATACTGTTTGGTAGACAGAAATAGTGATCCTACTGTTAGTAGCAAGCTGATTTTTGGGGAGGACAAGGATCTGTTGAACCACCCAGAATTGAAATTCACTAAGCTAGTAAATGGTAAAGATAATCCAGTTGATACCTTTTACTATGTTGAGATAAAATCAATCTCAGTTGGAGGAGAAATGTTGAAAATACCAAAGGAGATGTGGGATTTTATGAAGGATGGCGGGGGTGGAACTATTATTGATTCAGGAACTACTCTTAGCTACTTTGTAGAACCGGCTTATGAGGTCATTAAAGCCGCGTTCATGAAGAATATCAACAAGTATCCATTGGTGTCAGACTTTCCTATCTTAAGTCCTTGCTACAATGTATCTGGGGTGGAGAATAACAAGCTGGATATGCCCAGTTTCAAAATACAGTTCAATGATGGAGCTGAGTGGAACTTTCCTGTTCAGAATTATTTCATTCGGGTTGATCAGGAGGTGGTGTGTTTGGCGATGCTGGGCACCAAAAGAACTGCCTTTTCTATCATCGGAAACTATCAGCAGCAGAATTTTCACATGTTGTACGACACAAAGCAATCCAGGCTAGGATATGCACCTACAAAATGTGCTGATGTCTGACAGAAGATTGCAGAGGAACATACATAGGAATTTTTTCACACATTTATTCTTTTTCTTAGTGGAGTGTGGAGTATGTTGTTTTTTCAATCTTCTTTTTGTAGATTTGGGTTGTTTCACTTTCATTCATTCAGGTTAGATACACAGCAAATAGTTCCCTTAATTGCAAAGTTCAGCTAATTATACCAGACCTGTTTCATTAAATGTACAAATCCCTTAATGTTTCAGTTGATTCATGTACATCAACTGTTTCCCTTTCACCGATTTCTGTTTTGTTTATAAGGATAAGCTACCAACATAGAACAGAATATGACAGGAACTTAAATTTCATGATTTATCCATTATTCAGTTTTCATGTTATCTACAGCTTCTTTAAAGAAAAAGATACTAGCACACCAAGCCCAATGCTCCATTTGGCCCAACAACTCAACCCATCACATATTTAATATATTATGCACATGGGTCTATTTAAAGACCTTCTAAACTTCATATTTCTTCCATGTGGGAGAATACTCCCACACTCACAAATAGAAGACTATTATCTAACACGCCCAAGGTAGAAGTGATCTCCCAGATCACATGCCCTCAAAATCAGGGCTCAGCAAGGCCCGAACAAAGGTACCCTGCCAAGCATAAACGATAAATAGAAGTACATCGCCGCCACACATCTGAATAGGCCAAATAACTGTTGGATACAAAAGTTGCTTTCTGATTCAGTATCATCCTCCATGTTGAAAAGTGTTGGTTTCACCTCTACGAGCTCTCTGCAATTCTAAAAAGTAGAGATATACAAGTGTATCAGTATTCAAAGGTTTTTAAGGAGAAAGTCCAGCCCAGGAGTGGTGGGCTGTTTCCAAAGCTCCTGTTATGGTTTCCTGTCTTTTCTAAGATATTGATCACAATCAACTATGATATCCACAAAGTAACACATGCATCCACAGAAAAAGAAAAAAAAAAGAAAAAAAAAGAAAAAAAAAGAAAAAAAAAAGGCAAATAGATGATATCACATGCATATCCAAAGAGCAGAGTTAAATTGTTTAAAACGATACAAGAATTATTTCTGCATATTAATCCTTTAGAAAATAGTTTCCTAAAAAATTTGCAGTCTCTTATAGTCTTATGAAGGATCAAGAAATACACTGTTAACTACAAAGACCAACTTAAGAAGCTAGATAACAATCCTTTACCCATACATTGGAGCATGTTATAACGGATGCAAAGAAAGAATAAAGAACGTAATAAAGAACGCAGAGAATTTAACGTGGTTCACTAACAATGTGTTAGCTACGTCCACAGGCAGAGGGGAGAAAATCTTTATTGATCTTGAGGAGTACAGATTACAGAATACTACTAGATTATGACCTAGAGAGTTTATATAGTACTCTCTAGACAGATGCGGAAAAGCCCAGAAAATAGGCCCAAAACAGATAACCCTAGTCCAGAATAACAGATACCGTGTTGGGGCGTTGCAGTAAGGGGCTTGACCGATTCAAGGCGTTATTCTAACAAATCTCCACCTTGACTTGAATCCTCTCACAAAAAACAGATGTACCAGATGCACCATTATAATGCCAGATGTGCCAGAACTCCTCTGCCTCAGATTTTGCCCTCAAAAGGGCAATCAACAACTCCTAACATTTAGCAAGTTCAAACAGTGTTGAAACTTGCTATGTGGAACCGGCTTGGTGGACATATTGTTAGGTTATGATACATATGATATTACATAAATCATGCGGAAACAACCATTAACCCAGGAATACATATTATTTACACATAATCATATAGCATAATTTAGATGCATACTCTTTGTTGCGTGCCCTCCCTAGCTGCGCCCGAACCGAACAAGAACAAGTCTTTAGGACTCCAAGTGTCGTCCCTCCGTAGATAGTCCACAGCACGTCCGGATCCGCCTTAAGATTGACCAACTAGAATCGCCCTTAAGGTACTAGAATTTTCGGCACTTTTGAGCAAGATGTGTGACTGAATTTTTCTCTCAAAAACTCACTTTGAATACTTTTAAAACTCGTCATAAATTGTGAACCCAGGCCACATATTTATAGGGGTATGGAAAGAGAATTGGAATCCTATTAGGATACGAATTAATTAAACTTAGAATCCTACAAGAACTCTAATTAATTAATTTATCAAATAGAATTAGGAATTTAATCATTAACCGAACTCTGCACGTTTTAGGAATCGTGCATGAACACAAACTCACACACACACACACGGCAGCCACGATGGGCCGCCCATGCGCGTGCGTGCGAGCAGCAGCCCACGCAGCGAGGCCCACGCAGCCGCGGCCTTGGCGCGCGCTAGGCCTGCCTTGCGGTAGGCCTGGGCGCTGCCTTGGCTGGGCTTGTGGCGCGCGTTTGGCTTGCTGGGCGATGGCCTGGCTTCGAGGTGGGCCCTCGTCCGGCAGGCCTCGTCCGATGCTTTATTCGTACGATACGCTTCCGATTAAATTTCCGATTCCGGAATTCATTTCCGATACGAACAATATTTAACATTTCCGATTCCGGAATTAATTTCCGTTTCGAACAAATATTTAATATTTCCGTTTCCGGAATTATTTTCCGATTCTGACAATATTTCCGTTTCCGGTAATATTTCCGATTCCGGCAATATTTCCATTTCCGATAATATTTTCCGATAATATTTTCCGATACGTACCATGTTTCCGTTTCCGGCAACATCTACGACTTGGATAATATTTATATTTCCGATACGATCCATATTTCCGTTTCCGGCAATATCATCGTTTCCGGAGTATTCATTTCATGCCTGTGACGATCTCAGCTCCCACTGAAACCAAGATCTGTCGATTCCGAATATCCATAGATGGAGTATTTAATGCCATTAAATACTTGATCCGTTTACGTACTATTTGTGTGACCCTACGGGTTCAGTCAAGAGTAAGCTGTGGATTAATATCATTAATTCCACTTGAACTGAAGCGGCCTCTAGCTAGGCATTCAGCTCACTTGATCTCACTGAATTATTAACTTGTTAATTAATACTGAACCGCATTTATTAGACTTAACATTGAATGCATACTTGGACCAAGGGCATTATTTCCTTCAGTCTCCCACTTGTCCTTAGGGACAAGTGTGCATTTCCTAATTCCTTTGTCGCTCGATGCTTGCTCTTGAACATAAGGTAAGAGTTGTCATCCTTATTATGTCCAGAGGTGTTCCTCGGTTTCAGAGTTCAACTGATCAAATAGACAGATAATCATAGCCTATGATTCATCCGAGCACGGCCATGCATTTCACAGTTTCTAGCTCCCCGAGTGGCCTTGTACAACTTTTAAGCATCTCATCCCGATTTATGGGAGGACAATCCCAATCTTACGATCTTGAGATTAGACTTCGTTTGATAGGTGATTACCTGAGCGTTGCCTTTATAGCCTCCTTTTACGGTGCGATGGTTGGTCAACGTCAAAGCAACTAGTTCTCAAACAAGTAATCTCAAATCACTCAGGTATTGAGGATTTAGTGTCTAATAATTTTAATGAAATTTACTTATGACAGATTTTCATCTCTTACAGTAAAGTTTCATAGGTCTTGTCCGATACTAGTCTTCCCAAAGTAAGTATCTATGCAAATGATTATGACATTGCCATGTCCACATAGTTCAAGAAACAGAACTACTAGTCATCTTGCATTCTAATCGTCTAACGTTTTCTATGCGTCCAATTTTATAGAAAACTCCGACCAGGGACCATTTTCAACCTTTGACATTCAAGTTCACTTGATAGACATTTCTTAGTCACAGGACTGGTCCTGACAGTCTATCTTGAATATATCGTCAAGTTGAAGGGACTCATCATTTAATAAACCACAAATTAAATGGAAAAATGAATTCTTTTCATTTATTGTGAATGATTAACCAATAATGTTTTACAAAGATTTAAACTCTAAAACTTTAAAACATTAAACAGAGACATCAAAGCCATTCTCCAATATGCTTGATTTCCATAGCTGCAGTGTGCGAGTTGTGCTTCGCTTGCGGCAGAGGTTTAGTTAATGGATCTGATATGTTGTCATCAGTTCCAATCTTGCTTATCTCGACTTCTTTTCTTTCAACGAACTCTCGTAGAAGGTGAAATCTACGAAGTACATGCTTGACTCTCTGGTGGTGTCTAGGCTCTTTTGCCTAAGCAATAGCTCCGTTATTGTCACAATACAGGGCTATTGGTCCTTTAATGGAGGGGACTACACCAAGTTCACCTATGAACTTCCTTAGCCATATAGCTTCCTTTGCTGTTTCATGTGCAGCAATGTACTCCGCTTCAGTTGTAGAATCCGCAATGGTGCTTTGCTTAGCACTTTTCCAGCTTACTGCTCCTCCGTTGAGGCAGAAGACAAACCCAGACTGTGATCTGAAATCATCTTTGTCGGTTTGGAAACTTGCGTCCGTATAGCCTTTAACAATTAATTCATCATCTCCACCATAGACCAGGAAGTCATCTTTGTGCCTTTTTAGGTACTTCAGAATGTTCTTGGCAGCAGTCCAATGCGCCTCTCCTGGGTCTGACTGGTATCTGCTTGTAGCACTGAGTGCGTACGCAACATCCGGGCGTGTACATATCATAGCATACATTATTGAACCAATCAATGATGCATATGGAATCCCATTCATTCGTCTACGCTCATCAAGTGTTTTTGGGCACTGAGTCTTGCTTAGAGTCATTCCATGAGACATGGGTAGGTAGCCTCGCTTGGAGTCCGCCATCTTGAACCTATCAAGCACCTTATTGATATAAGTGCTTTGACTAAGTCCAATCATCCTTTTAGATCTATCTCTGTAAATCTTGATGCCCAATATGTACTGTGCTTCTCCTAGATCCTTCATCGAAAAACATTTCCCAAGCCAAATCTTGACAGAGTTCAACATAGGAATGTCATTTCCGATAAGCAATATGTCGTCGACATATAATACTAGGAAAGCAATTTGGCTCCCACTGACCTTCTTGTATACACAAGATTCGTCCGCGTTCTTGATGAAACCAAAGTCCTTGACTGCTTCATCAAAACGTATGTTCCAGCTCCTGGATGCCTGCTTCAATCCGTAGATTGATTTCTTTAGCTTGCATACCTTTTTAGCATTCTTTGGATCCTCAAAACCTTCAGGCTGTGTCATAAACACAGTTTCTGTTAAAACGCCGTTTAAGAAAGCAGTTTTGACATCCATCTGCCATATTTCGTAATCGTAATATGCAGCGATTGCTAACATTATCCGAATAGACTTTAGCATTGCAACTGGTGAAAAAGTTTCATCGTAATCCACACCGTGGACTTGCCTGTAACCTTTTGCAACCAATCTAGCTTTGAAAACTTCAAGTTTCCCATCCTTGTCCTTTTTCAGTTTGAAAACCCATTTGCTTCCAATGGCTTGGTAGCCATCTGGCAAATCGACCAAATCCCATACTTGGTTTTCAGACATGGAGTCTAATTCAGATTGCATGGCTTCTTGCCATTGCTTGGAGCTAGGGCTTGTCATAGCTTGTTTGTAAGTCGCAGGTTCATCACTTTCAAGTAATAGAACGTCATAGCTCTCGTTCGTCAAAATACCTAAGTACCTTTCCGGTTGAGATCTATATCTTTGCGATCTACGCGGGGTAACATTTCTAGATTGACCATGATTCTCACCAGATTCTTCTAAAGATCTCTGAGTTTCATCCTGAATGTCATCTTGAGCATTCTCTAGAGTTTGTTGTTCGACTCGAATTTCTTCGAGGTCTACTTTTCTCCCACTTGTCATTTTGGAAATGTGATCTTTCTCCAAAAAGACACCATCTCGAGCAACAAACACTTTGTTCTCAGATGTATTGTAGAAGTAATACCCCTTTGTTTCCTTTGGATAGCCCACAAGGATACATTTGTCAGATTTTGGATGAAGTTTGTCTGAAATTAATCGTTTGACGTATACTTCACATCCCCAAATCTTAAGAAAAGACACATTTGGAGGCTTTCCAAACCATAATTCGTATGGAGTCTTTTCGACAGCTTTAGACGGAGCTCTATTTATAGTGAGTGCAGCTGTATTTAGTGCATGTCCCCAAAATTCTAATGGAAGTTCGGCCTGACCCATCATTGACCTGACCATGTCTAGCAAGGTTCTGTTCCTCCGTTCCGACACACCATTCCATTGTGGTGTTCCAGGAGGAGTCAATTCTGATAGAATTCCACATTCTTTCAGATGGTCATCAAATTCATAGCTCAGATATTCACCGCCTCTATCAGACCGCAGTGCCTTAATCTTCTTGCCTAATTGATTCTCTACTTCACTCTGAAATTCCTTGAATTTGTCAAAGGATTCAGACTTATGCTTCATTAGGTAGACATAACCATACCTACTGAAGTCATCAGTGAAAGTGATAAAGTAGCTGAAACCACCTCTAGCATTTGTACTCATTGGTCCACATACATCTGTATGGATTAAACCCAATAGTTCATTTGCTCTTTCTCCAACTTTAGAGAAAGGTTGCTTTGTCATTTTGCCAAGTAAACATGATTCGCATTTACCATAATCCTCTAAGTCAAATGGTTCTAGAATTCCTTCCTTTTGAAGTCTTTCTAAGCGTTTCAAGTTTATATGGCCTAATCGACAATGCCACAGATAGGTGAGATCTGAATCATCCTTTTTGGCATTTTTGGTATTTATGTTATATACTTGTTTGTCGTGATCTAATAAATAAAGTCCATTGACTAATCTAGCAGATCCATAAAACATCTCTTTAAAATAAAACGAACAACTATTGTCTTTTATTAAAAAGGAAAATCCCTTAGCATCTAAGCAAGAAACTGAAATGATGTTTTTAGTAAGACTTGGAACATGGAAACATTCTTCCAGTTCCAAAACTAGCCCGGAGGGCAACGACAAATAGTAAGTTCCTACAGCTAATGCAGCAATCCGTGCTCCATTTCCCACTCGTAGGTCGACTTCACCCTTGCTTAACTTTCTACTTCTTCTTAGTCCCTGTGGATTGGAACATAAGTGTGAGCCACAACCTGTATCTAATACCCAAGAAGTTGAATTAGCAAGTATACAGTCTATAACGAAAATACCTGAAGATGGAACGACTGTTCCGTTCTTCTGATCTTCCTTTAGCTTCAAGCAATCTCTCTTCCAATGCCCCTTCTTCTTGCAGTAGAAGCATTCGGATTCAGAAGTGGGTTGACTGACCTTCCTCTTTACAGATTTGGCGCCAGTTTGCTTAGTTGGGCTGGCCTTGTTGCCACCTTTCTTAGCATTCCTCTTCTTTCCAGATTTCTTGAACTTGCCCCCACGCACCATAAGCACATCCTGCTTATCACTTTTGAGCGTCTTTTCAGCGGTCTTCAGCATACCGTGAAGCTCAGTGAGCGTTTTGTCCAGACTATTCATACTGTAGTTCAGTTTGAACTGATCATACCCGCTATGAAGAGAATGGAGGATGGTGTCTATAGCCATTTCCTGAGAAAATTGCTGATCCAGCCGACTCATATTCTCAATGAGTCCAATCATTTTGAGAACATGTGGACTTACGGGCTCGCCTTTCTTAAGCTTGGTCTCAAGAATTTGCCTATGAGTCTCGAATCTTTCGACTCGAGCCAGATCTTGGAACATGTTCTTCAACTCACTGATGATTGTGAAAGCATCTGAGTTGATGAACGTTTTCTGCAGATCCGCACTCATGGTGGCGAGCATTAGACATTTCACATCCTTGTTGGCATCAATCCAACGATTGAGGGCTGCCTGAGTGACCCCGTCGCCTGCGGCTTCGGGCATCGCCTCATCTAGGACATACTCCTTTTCTTCCTGCATAAGAACTATTTGCAAGTTCCTTTGCCAGTCAAGGAAGTTTTTCCCGTTCAACTTCTCCTTTTCGAGAATTGATCGAATGTTGAATGAATTGTTGTTTGCCATATTAAAACTACAATTGAAAAGAATAAACAAATAAATAACCATTCACAGTTTCTCTTAATAAACTTAAATTCTAGCATACATGCATAATTCAATGTTTATTAAGCATTTTATTCAAGTTATGTGTTCCGGCAGGTGTGAATAAAATGATTCCAAGATCCTAAAATCATTGAAGAACTAAGCACAGTTTGTCGACTTAATCCTAGAACATCTTAGGTAAGCAAAAGCCTTTTGCTAATAGTCTAGAAACTATTCTTGGTTGATAGGTACGTCTAAGAACTTATTAGGTAAACCTATCGATTTTGCCACGACATAAAAGGACTCCTTACTTATATCGTTGAGTTTCACCAAAACTAACATGTACTCACAATTGTTTGTGTACCTTGTGTAACACCCCCGATTTACTAACTAGAAATAAATAAGAATATAAAAGACTTTATAAAAATTATGCGGAAGCTTACACCTAAATCGGAGGTATCACCGCCACACTTGATCACATTGTCAAGTGCTAAGGCTTACAAAACTCAAACTATTACAACTTGATTACTAAGTGGTCTATTTAAACTAAAAGTATTAAACTGTCATACAAGACTAAACGATAATACTGAGCTCCTTCAACTTGTAATTGCATCCTTCACGATCGATCTGCTCCAGTCAATCTTGACTGCTCACCATAGTGGACAAATTCCAAAAGGGTCGTCGCAGGGCCACCATAAGAAAAAGACATGGCCGCAAACACACATAGCCAATAAACACACACGTCAGCAATAGCTGAGTAATCAACGCTTATTGAATAACCAGACATATAATAATAATAATAATAATAATAATAATAATAATAATAATAATAATAATAATAATAATAATAATAATAATAATAATAATAATAATAATTTAACAAACACATTAGTACAAATTGATAAACAATTCTTATAAAACTAGTACTTATAACCATAGGTAACAAGGGTTTATTGTTAATTTCTTATAAGTCCAACATTAGAGGAATGTGGATCGAGTCCACCACCGAATAGTATATATTGAACTATTGGATGTAACCACCAGAGAGATGTGGATCGCGTCCACCACCCATTAGTATATATTAAACTATTGGATGTAACCACCAGAAAAATGTGAATCTAGTCCACCACCCAATAGTAATGGACTATTGGATGTAACCACCAGAGAAATGTGAATCTAGTCCACCACCCAATAGTAATGGACTATTGGATGTAACCACCAAATAGGTCTTAGTCTTTAAGTGTGCACACCCCCCGATGAGTGTTTTTAACTCAAAGGAGTAGATTAAGCCTAGGGTCGTGCTCATGGCTCCGACCAAATAATAAAGCACAATGTGCTATTTGACCGGTTCATATAACTTTTCAACCTTAACTACTTAGGGAAATACTACTCTAAACCATAATTATTTATCTTCTCAAAATAATACGAGTAACCCTAGAACTTCAAGGATAAGACTCACTAGAGTACAATGTTAATTTCCTTAAAATAAAAACCCTAATAATCAATACAACAGCCACATCATAATACCAAGCATTTACGCAACTTTCTACTGTTATCTATAAAACCCAACAACAAACATAATATCGCAACATACTATAGCATACATCGCACAGTATACAAGCCCACTACTATATACTTAAAATCAATTATATACTCAAACGTCTCCAAATATATACGAGTAATACGAACAGATTGAGTGTATGCGATTACAATTAACATGTACAAATAACTCGAATAGACTAAGTGCGCGTGATTACTAACTACTAATTAATAAAGCCAAGAAACTCTATAACGATCTAAAACTCTAGAATATATAGATTGATCCAATCCAAATTTCCAATATCAATCCGCAAATAAACTAGACCCTTAGATATCTACACACATACAAAATAACAGTGACTAATAAAATAAGAAATCTAAATCAACAATATTTTTCATGAGTTGAGCATTTATCTAATTCACGTTATCACATTATTCACTTATAATTAGACATAAAAATTTATACTATATATAACAAACACCTCCAAAGGCCTATACATGATTATATATAATGATCAATACTTAATTACGAATAATTTAAAGAGACTAAGTGTGCGTGATTACCTTCCGAGGATTGTTTATATTCAAGTATCCGAACAGATTGAAGAATCAGGTAAAAGGCTGATTGCGGTTATTATTTTCAGTAGATAAAATATCATGATTTGGCTGATCAAGTGAGGTCTAATCATTATCATTAGTTTAAAAAAAAAGGATTGAAACTAAATATCAAAATTGGTTTCATGTATGCATGATAAATAAGTGCGCATGAACAATATTGGAAACGAAATCTTGAGTTTGAGCATAAACAGCCATTAAAGCGAAAAGATTAGTTAGGGAATGAATGTGTGACGGCCGGGGAGCTAATTAGGGTTAACGGAATATATATAGTTCTTATTATAAGAGTCCTACTAAATTTAAAATAGCGTTTTAAATTTTCCAAAAATATTAAAAGAGATTAAATAAAATGGAAAAATGATTAGTAAGAATTATAACTTTATTTTGCTATAAATTATATTTTATGAAATCATAAAATATTGGGGTATTACACCTTGCCCCTTTAGGACCAATAAGTAACACCTCGCTGAGCGAAAACTATTACTAGATTGATGTAAAGGATATCCAAGCAAGTGTATATTTTGGCATGGCACCTTTTAACTCAATTTTTAAGTTTGGAACTTAAGGCTCTTACTATGTTGGTTAGATTTTAAGTGAACTAAAATCCTTAATCATGCAACATAATCAAGCTTTTGATCTCATGCATTTTAAGACATATTTAAAAGCAATAAATAACTTAAAACATGCATAAGATTAAATGTGATCTAGTATGGCCCGACTTCATCTTGAAGCTTTGACTTCAAAGTCCGTCTTGAAAATCTCCGTGGGAGGCACCATTTTCTTCAAATAGGATAAGCTATAACTAATTACAACTATTTGATGGTTCGCAGACCATATTTGAATTGAAAAATAACTTTGGTACTTTAGACCAATTACATTCAAATTAATGGTACGCAGACCATATTTTCTATCCTATTTGGGCCATACTAGTCACTTCATAACCTGGAAAACAGTACATATACAATATATATACCATTCACCCATTCATTATCATGAATGGCCCACATAGCTGGTTAGTAAAACACATTATGCATCACGTAAACATTTGCAGCAATTAATCAAGGGCACCAATAATCTACCAATTATTCAGTCCTTATTAATTCTAATCAAGTTGTTTTAACCTTAAGGATTTGTAGACCTAATCAAGAGTTTATGACTAAAGAGCGCTCCCACTTAAACCAATAAATTCATATGCTTTACTAATTTTAAACATAAAAATGTATTTCTAGTCTAACCGGAAACATACAAATTTAATTAAAATTTAAAGCTCATATAAATTTATAATTGAATCCAAAAAGTTTAATTTAATTTCAGTCGCTATTTAAATTAATTCATGATTTTAATTTTAGTAAAATAATTAGAATAAATAAAATTTATTATAATTACAATATTCAAAATTAAAATCCAAGAAAATAATTTAAATTATTAATTTTAAAATTAATTAAAATTACGTGAACTGAAATTTTCAAATTAAACATTCAAAACGATCTAATCGTAACGCAAACACCCTACGCATTGCACGCCCATGGGCCGCACGCACACAGCCATTGCTGGCCATGTGCGCGCAGCCCATGCGCTCGTCGCATAGCTGCTGCATCTCCCATCGCAAGCCATCGCACGCTGTGGTGCTCGCTGCGCGCGCCAGCGCTCATCGCACGCGAGCCATCGCTCGCAGTGCGCGCTCGCCAGCGCTCGCTGCGCGCGCTCCATAGCTCGCTGTGTGCGCGAGCCATTGCTCGCTGTGCGCGCGACATCGCTCGCTGTGCGCGCGAGCAACGCTGGGCGCAGCGCTCGTGGCACGCGAGCTTGCGCTTGCTGCGCGCGAGGCTGCGCGCTCTTGCGCAAGGCAGTGCGCGTTGTGGCGCAGCTCGCTTGCTGCCCACACGCGACTGCCTTGGCTTGCCTTTCGCCCATGCCCATTTGTTCATAGCTCGTGGCCCACGACACAAGGCAGGGCTGCTGCCTTGTGCTCGTGCACCATGCCTTGCTCATTGCATTGGTGCCGCACGGGCGACGAGCTCCCTTGCTCGTCGTCGCATGCCCGCACTATACAACACCCCTTAAGGGTAACACGAAGCGTCCATTGCTTTGTGCGTGCAAGTTATATGAACGAATCGCATAAAAATTTAAAATTTATATTTAAAATTAATGACAAATTAATAAATAATATTAATTTCATAATTTTAGGGCGAAAAATCGAAAATTTATTATTCAATTGATTTCCGATTATCATGGATTCAAGTCTAGGTCATAAAAATTTAAAATTTATCATAAATTTACAATTTTTATAGTGGTTTTTAATCATAGGTTTCTAATTAAATTATAATTAATTATGAAAATCAAATTAATTCTAAATTATTCTAATTTTCAACAAATTAATCATAATTACAAATTAGATTGCATAATTAACAAGGCTAGGCATTCAAACTTGTTAAACATATACAGTAGGTCAATCAAAAATTCAAGATTTATCAACAAGAATCGCAAATATTTAATTTAACATCTTAAATTTACGAAATTTTGCATTCGAAAAACTAAAACCTTCGAAAAGTCATAGTTAGGCTTCGAATTTGAGAATTCTGGGTTCGGCAGAAAAATACTCTTTTTGTCAAAATTTTAGAATGCCTTTTACATGCGAAATTGACACAAAAATCACTCGATTTGGATGAGTAACGAAGAAACTGCCGAAAAACTGCGTACGTATAATTAAATAAACGCAATTTGCAATTAATTAACAATTACGAAAATTAATCACCCCTTTTAATTCTTGCAAATTTGTAATATTTAACCATGTTCATGCAATTTAGATTATGAAAATAATAAGGGGCTCGTGATACCACTGTTAGGCTATGATACATATGATATTACATAAATCATGCGGAAACAACCATTAACCCAGGAATACATATTATTTACACATAATCATATAGCATAATTTAGATGCATACTCTTTGTTGCGTTCCCTCCCTAGCTGCGCCCGAACCGAACAAGAACAAGTCTTTAGGACTCCAAGTGTCGTCCCTCCGTAGATAGTCCACAGCACGTCCGGATCCGCCTTAAGATTGACCAACTAGAATAGCCCTTAAGGTACTAGAATTTTCGGCACTTTTGAGCAAGATGTGTGACTGAATTTTTCTCTCAAAAACTCACTTTGAATACTTTTAAAACTCGTCATAAATTGTGAACCCAGGCCACATATTTATAGGGGTATGGAAAGAGAATTGGAATCCTATTAGGATACGAATTAATTAAACTTAGAATCCTACAAGAACTCTAATTAATTAATTTATCAAATAGAATTAGGAATTTAATCATTAACTGAACTCTGCACGTTTTAGGAATCGTGCATGAACACAAACTCACACACACACACACGGCAGCCACGATGGGCCGCCCATGCGCGTGCGTGCGAGCAGCAGCCCACGCAGCGAGGCCCACGCAGCCGCGGCCTTGGCGCGCGCTGGGCCTGCCTTGCGGTAGGCCTGGGCGCTGCCTTGGCTGGGCTTGTGGCGCGCGTTTGGCTTGCTGGGCGATGGCCTGGCTTCGAGGTGGGCCCTCGTCCGGCAGGCCTCGTCCGATGCTTTATTCGTACGATACGCTTCCGATTAAATTTCCGATTCCGGAATTCATTTCCGATACGAACAATATTTAACATTTCCGATTCCGGAATTAATTTCCGTTTCGAACAAATATTTAATATTTCCGTTTCCGGAATTATTTTCCGATTCCGATAATATTTCCGATTCTGACAATATTTCCGTTTCCGGCAATATTTCCGATTCTGGCAATATTTCCATTTCCGATAATATTTTCCGATACGTACCATGTTTCCGTTTCCGGCAACATCTACGACTTGGATAATATTTATATTTTCGATACGATCCATATTTCCGTTTCCGGCAATATCATCGTTTCCGGTGTATTCATTTCTTGCCGGTGACGATCTCAGCTCCCACTGAAAACAAGATCCGTCGATTCCGAATATTCATAGATGGAGTATTTAATGCCATTAAATACTTGATCCGTTTACGTACTATTTGTGTGACCCTACGGGTTCAGCCAAGAGTAAGCTGTGGATTAATATCATTAATTCCACTTGAACTGAAGCGGCCTCTAGCTAGGCATTCAGCTCACTTGATCTCACTGAATTATTAACTTGTTAATCAATACTGAACCGCATTTATTAGACTTAACATAGAATGCATACTTGGACCAAGGGCATTATTTCCTTCACATATCGGCTGGGTTATCAGCAGTACCCACTTTGTGCACCTTAATTCTCTTCTCACTTCTCAGAAAATGATACCTTACATCGATGTGCTTAGTCCTCTCATGATGGACTTGATCCTTAGCTAAACAAATTGCACTGAGACTGTCACAGTACACTATAGCCTGATCATGATGTAGACCCAAATCACTGACCAACCCTTTCAACCATATTCCCTCTTTTGCTGCTTCTGTCAATGCCGTGTACTCTGCTTCCGTAGTAGACAAAGTCACCGTAGGTTGCAAAGTAGCTTTCCAACTGACAACTGAACAACCAAGAGTGAAAGCATAACCAGTCATAGATCTTCTACTGTCAACATCTCCAGCATAATCAGAGTCTGAAAACCCTGTCACCAAACATTCTGTATCACCTCCATAAATGAGACCAACATCAGATGTACCTTTTAGGTACCGAAAAATCCTCTTCACAGCTTGCCAATGCTCCTTTCCAGGTTCACCCATAAACCTACTAACAACACTAACAGACTGTGCCAGATCAGGTCTAGTGCAGACCATTGCATACATCAAGCTTCCTACTGCACTAGCATAGGGAACTCGATCGAGACATGTACTCCTTCTCCTCAGCAGACTTAGGTGCAAAAGAAACAGACAGATGTGCATTTGCAGCACTAGGAGTATCTATGGGTTTTGCTGTAGACATGCCAAACCTTGACAAAATCTTCTGAATGTATCCCTTCTGTGATAAGAAGAGATTCTTTTTGCTTCTATCCCGATAAATCTCCATCCCCAGAATTTTCCGAGCCGCACCCAAATCTTTCATCTCAAACTCAGCACTAAGGAGATCCTTCAACTTCTGAACATCAGACTTGTTCTCTGCAGCTAACAACATATCATCTACATACAGGACCAGATAAATCAATGAACCATTTGCTGCCTTGCTATAGTAAACACATCAATCATACGGACTCCTGGTGTAGCCAATCTCTATCATATAGCTATCGAATTTCTTATACCACTGCCTCGGAGACTGCTTTAGTCCATACAAGAACTTCTTCAACTTGCAAACATAATCTTCCTTACCAGGAACCTGAAAACCATTTGGATGAGTCATGTGTATCTCCTCTTCCAACTCTCCATGTAGAAAAGCTGTCTTCACATCTAGTTGTTCAAGCTCTAGATCCTGATGTGCAACTATTGCTAGTAGCACCCTGATGGAAGTGTGTCTGACCACTGGCGAAAATATCTCATTGTAGTCTACTCCCTCTCTCTGAGTGAACCCTCTAGCTACTACTCGAGCTTTATACTTGATACCCTCAACTGATGTTTCTCCTTCCTTCTTCTTGTAGACCCATTTACAAGTGACGATCTTTCTGTCTTGAGGTCTCTTGGTTAATTCCCAAGTCTGATTCTTATGAAGTGACTCCATCTCATCTCCCATTGCAGCAAGCCATTGGGTAGACTCAGTACATGTAACTGCTTCTTTGTAGGTGGATGGCTCATCAGGGTTAGGATCCACCTCTTCAGCAACCTGTAGTGCATAGGCCACCATATCTTCAAAACCATATCTCTTGGGAGACATCCCATAATTAGCTCTCTTTGATCGATCAAGAGCCAAACTGTGCTGATTCGCTACTGGTAATGAAGAACCTGATGGTTCTGATTCTGACTGTGGTTGTTGTGGTTCACTCTCATCTAGAATGATTTGCTGCTCCACCTGTTTCTCAACACTACCACTTTCTGACACAACAATAGACTTCACAGTAGGGTTAAACATAGAATTTTCATCAAAGACTACATTTCTACTTAGTATAACCCTCTTTTCAGATGGGGACTAGATTCTATACCCTTTAACCCCATCCCCATAACCCACAAATACTCCCTTTTTAGCTCGTGGCTCTAATTTACCCTCATTTACATGATAATAAACGGTACAACCAAAAGCTCTTAAACTAGAGTAATCAGCAGGCTTACCAGACCACACCTCAATAGGGGTTTTGAGATGTATACCTGTGTGAGGTCCACGATTGATCAGATAACAAGCTGTACTAACCGCTTCTGCCCAAAATCTTCTAGTAATCCAGCATTAGAAAGCATGCACCTAGCTCTCTCCAGAAGTGTCTGATTCATACGTTCTGCTACACCATTTTGCTGTGGTGTATCCCTGACTGTATGATGCCTAGCAATCCCTTCATTCTTGCAGAACTCATCGAACTCAGACCAACAAAATTCCAGACCATTATCAGTTCGCAGCCTTTTGATCTTCTTCCCTGTTTGATTCTCCACTAATGCCTTCCACTGTCTGAAATTCTTAAAAGCTTCACTTTTATTCTTCATAATGAACACCCAAGTCATCCTTGAGAAATCATCAATCATTGACACAAAATATCTGTGACCCCCTAAGGACTCCACCCGGGAAGGACCCCAACAATCAGAATGGATGTAATCAAGTGTGCCTTTTGTTCTGTGTATACCTTTAGGGAACTTGCTACGATGTAGTTTCCCAAAAATACAATGTTCACAGAATTCAAGATCTGTGACCTTGTGACCACAAAGAAGATCCGCTTTTGACAGAATTTGCATCCCTCTTGCACTCATGTGACCAAGCCTCATATGGCATAACCTGTTCATGTTCTCCTTATCAATCTCCGAGGATGCAACAGCAACAGAACCTGATAACGTAGATCCTTGAAGTAAATACAAGGTACCACGTTTTACACCTTTCAGAACCACATTCGAACCCTTGCAGACATGTAGAACTCCACCTTCACCCTGAAAACTGAAACCCTTGTTGTCTAACATACTCAAAGATATCAGATTCTTTGTCATAAGTGGGACATGCCTAACATCATTCAATGTGCAGAATTTACCATCATGTGTCCGAATTTTAATTGAGCCTACTCCAACCGCCTTACAAACAGAACTATTAGCCATAGAAATATTGCCACCGTCTACTTGCTCGTAGGTTGTAAACCACTCCCTGCGCGGACATATATGGTAAGACGCTCCAGAATCAAGGATCCACACATCACTGTGATGCGTGTGCTCATCAGCAACTAGAGCAATATCCTCTTCAGAATTGGTATCAGCTACCGCAGCAGTACCTGGCGATTTATCCTGTTGCCTCTTCTTCTTGAGACAATCAGATTTCCAGTGTCCCTTCTCCTTACAGTAATTACAGACATCATTAGGTTTAGGACCCTTAGAAAATGGTTTCTTGAATTTCTTCTTCCCCGAATTTCCATGCCCATAACTCCCACTAGCTACTAACCCAGCAGCCTGATTATCTGTACATGTACCAGTCGCCTTATGGCGCAACTCTCTAGTATGGAGGGACGATCTAACCTCCTCTAGAGAAATAGTATCTCTACCAACAATAAACGATTGCACGAAATTTTCATACGATAATGGTAAAGAAACTAACAGAATTAAATCAGCATCCTCATCTTCAATTTTAACATCAATATTACGCAATTCTAATAAAATTGTGTTTAATTGATCTAAGTGATCTCGGAGAGGCATACCTTCCTGCATTCGCAGACTGAACAGACGTTGCTTCAGAAGCAACTTATTGGTTAAGGACTTTTTCATATACAGAATCTCGAGCTTAACCCACAGACCTTGCGCGGTTTCCTCCTCCGCGACCTCGGTGATGATATCGTCAGCAAGACACAACAAAATCGTCGAGTGTGCCTTCTCCTCCAGAACGGCCATCTCATCGGTGATTGGGTCTGCCGACTTCCTAGCAAGCGACGCCTACAGCCCTTGTTGTTTCAACAAGGCTCGCATCTTGATTCGCCATAAACTGAAACTATTACTCCCGGTAAATTTCTCGACCTTCACGTTAATACCAGACATCTTTCTCCACGAAATTTCAAACCCTAGAACAGATCTGGCTCTGATACCAGTTTGTTATAACGGATGCAAAGAAAGAATAAAGAACGTAATAAAGAACGCAGAGAATTTAACGTGGTTCACTAACAATGTGTTAGCTACGTCCACAGGCAGAGGGGAGAAAAGCTTTATTGATCTTGAGGAGTACAAATTACAGAATACTACTAGGTTATGACCTAGAGAGTTTATATAGTACTCTCTAGACAGATGCGGAAAATCCCAGAAAATAGGCCCAAAACAGATAACCCTAGTCCACAATAACGGATCCCCGTGCTGGGGCGTTACAGTAAGGGGCTTGACCGATTCAAGGCATATACTAACAAATGATTTGTTAGAAAGTAAGTGTGAGTATTGTCTCCCACATCGAAAGATTAAGTAAAGAGTTTCTAGTTTATAACCTAAGTGGGCTACTCCTCCTATTGCCAACTGGTTTTAGGATGGAACCTCACTTGGGTTATGTTAGGGGATTCTATTTCCTCCTCGATTCCCCAATCCGTTATAACATGTTGCTTCTTGGTAAGTAAATGGAAAGATACCCAACTTTCCATCAAATGTGCATTCATCTTTATCATTGAATCTTGGTCTTGCTACTGCTGTTGTGAACATTACCTTATGTATGAGCTTGCTTGACTTTCCTGGTCTGTATTTGCCCCTTTCATTCTTCCTTCAGTACACCCATTGCTATTTTTTGGTTAAGTAGAACCACTTCTCATCAATGTGCACAAAGTAATACATAGTTTTGTATTTCCTCTTATTTCGTGGATTGTCCCCAACAAGTAAATCTAGAACCCACTTGAACCTTTGTAGCATGTTTGGGTCTTGCAAATCAGGATGTAGAGGGTTTGTGTGTGGTCTAACATCACCTCATTTTATCATTCTCCAGAGGGTTGTTGCTCCAATATGTAGCATCATTGCCAAATCCTTTATGCATGTTTTGCCACCCATGCCAAGACTTGTAATGTTGTCTTGTTCCACTTGGATTCTTTTCCTCCCTGCATTTTGTGCCTTTGTCGTCATGTTGTATCTTCCGAATGCTTCTTTTTGTGCATTTTCTTTCTTCCATATTCTTGTGACTGTTCTTGGATGACAATTGTAGATTCGAGCAACATCTTTAATGGCTCCATGATATGGTTTGCTTTTGTCCCCTTTGCTGTGATTGTTCAACAACCACATAAGGATTTGCAGCCTTGTGTCACAGCTGAGCCTTGGCTTCTGTATGCGTTGATGACCCCGTACCCCATAACTTTGTTGCTGCAAATGGCTGTCAAGATGCTGAGCGAGATCCCCGTGTTGGGGCGTTGCAGTAAGGGGCTTGACCGATTCAAGGCATTATTCTAACAGAGCATATACCAGATAAAGGTAGACCTCTGCCGTTCTTCTCTGTTCATCAGCAACAACAGCTGTATCGTAAATTTGTAATACCTTTGACCAATTGCGTTCAGGAGTCTACTACGTAATGAATGTATACTGTTTGAAGAATGTATTGTACTAAATCTGTAATTGTACCGGAAATTGGGTAAAAAAATGGAAGCTAAGACTCGATTATGTTTAATTTATTCCAGATAAATAAGTTCAGATAAATTCAATTAAGTTCAGATAATATAAGTTTTTTTCTTAACATTTTCACACACAAAATAATTTTTTTTTCAAGATAAGTTCAATTAAATTCAAATAATATAATTTTAAAAAAAATAAGTTTTTTCTAGACATTTTCACACACAAATAATTTTTTTTCACATAAAATAACTTCAGTTAAGTTCAGACAATATAAGTCGAAAAGAACAAAACATTCAACTAATTTTTATGTATTCATTTAGATTTGAGAAAACTTTTTTGTGTGATAAATTTCATTTTATTTCAATCATAACACAAGCTTAAAACCAGTCGAATACAACAAAACAACGACCAAGCTTCATAGCTAGCGAGGGAATCCTTCTAGAAAGGCCCCCCTTACTAGAAAGAACAACAAAAGCAAACTAAAACAACCTATAAGTTACATTGCATAGTTGTTTTACAAGACTCTAATGCAAATTATGTATTGAATTTGCCAAATAGGGCCATCAACATCATTTTGACTCTTCTTGAAAACTCTGTTGTTCCTCTCTTTCCAAATTTGATAGATAGAGATAGCTAAAGTCCATGGGAACCTGTATATCTGATGCGTTGCATTGTTTTTATTGTGGTCTCTGATGGCCCTTTGGAGCTGTTGATGCCACTTCTCTAGTTGCCTGTTACAACCAATCCAAATCAAAACCTTGACCTAGATTGAAATGCTGACAGCACACTCAAAAATAGGGGTGACAATTCGGGTCAATGGGTCAGGCTCGGGTTTGGTTTCGGGTCGATTTCGGGTTATGTCAAAAAATGTCAGAAATGTTGTAAAACTTAACATTAGTACAAAATATGATAAATGGGTCAAATCGGGTCGATTTCAGATCATTCGGTTTCGGTTCAGGTCGGATTCGGGGTTCTCTCACTAACTTTAGGTCGGATTCGAGTCGGCTTATCAGGTCGAGTCAGGGATTGTCAACCCTACTCAAAAAACAGGTGATCCAAAGATTCACCAATATAACCACATAGGCTGCAAATATCTTCATCCCGCACACCAAATTTTGCTGGCAACCAACAAATAAACAAACACTCCGGGGTTGCTGGGGTATTACAGAAGGATTTCCTCCAAGGAACTCTGTTGTTTTCTCCTTTCACTTCTTTATAAATATTTCTCATCAAAATTCACAAATGTATCACTGTATAAATTCTTGTTGTGATTGCAAACCTCAATAAACCACTTGATTGCACTGAAAATCTTCATGATCACCTAGGATCAAAGATGGTTATGGTCCGGGCCGAACTTCGAATTGAGCCCACGGTCCGTGGGCCTAAATGGGTCAGGTCCGAGCCAGGCCCACTCGACTTAGTGTCGTGCCGGACTGAAAAGTTCAAAAGTGGGCCCATGCCCGGCCAAGCCCACAGGCTTCCGTGCCGGGCCGAGTCGGGCTGTCGTGCCTAAGCCTAATTTTACTAAATTTGGCGTGCTTTGTCGTGCCGGATCGAGTCGTGTCGTGTCTTGTCGTGTTTTTTCCCAAAAAAGCGGCCTAGGCCCGACCCACGATTTCATGCTTGTGTCGGGTCGTGCTTTTTTTCGTGCCCATGGCCCACAACCATCTTTGCCCAGGATGCTTCAGGAGGGGCTTCATCTACGCAATGTCGTTGTTCTTGATGTAGTACAACTGGACCCATTTGATCCAAAGAGTATCTTTTTTTTCTAGCAAAATTCCAGAGTAATTTACAAATAACAATATGATTCTAAACAAACATGTTAGTAAGATTCCAACCACTTGTACTTTTAGGTAAACAAAGAGCTTCTCAAGCCACCAACACCCTTTTTGAGGCATCTGACTTACATGTCCATAAAAAGGTTCTACAAGCAGTTTGGAGAAGTTTGATAACCTTTTTAGGAATCAGAAAATTAAATATGAAACCAGTAGGTATGGATGCTAAAAAGAACCACTTTGATCAACTGAACCCTACCAGCATAAGAAAGCAACCTTGAAACCAATTATCAATCTTGTCTAAGATTTTCTTGATAAGTGGTTCACATTAATAACACTCGTCTTCCTAGAGGAAAGAGGGACCCCTAAATATTTGAAAGCGAGAGTGCCTAGAGAAAATTGAAATTCATTCAAAATATTAGTCTGAATATCAACTGAACTCCACCAAAATACATCGAGCTTTTGCTAAGATTTTCCTTAAGGCCATAAGCAATATAAAACTCCTCAAAAACAGTAACTAAGGCTCTAACCGAGTGGTTATCACACCTACAAAATAGAAGCAAATCATCAGCAAAACAAACATGGGTAATGTTTAGCTTCTTGCATCTTGAATGGAATTGAAACTCTTTGAATCCTTCAATACGAAGAGACACCTATTAATATATTCCATACAAACAACAAAAAGATATGGAGACATAGGATCACTTTGAAAGGAATGATAAGATCATCATCGACATTAAAAGTTTACGAAACTGTTTCGAGGCAGCTCATTGTCCACTTTAAAAACTTGAAAGGGAAACCAAGGAATAGGAGAAGATGATTTATAATGGGACACTCCATCGAAACATATACTTGAGATCAATTTTAAGCATACATCTAGGAGAAACATTTTTCCTCCCATAAACCTTAATCAGTTCATGACTCAAAATTATGCTGTAAAAAATAACTCTTTCCTTAATAAACCGCGGATTGAGTATCACTAATAATACAAGGCAGGACATGTTAGCATTCGGTTTGGGTTTTGGATTCTCTAGATTTCTAAAATAACTCTACAGGGTAGAGTTTGAGTATATCAACCATTGAATGAAAAATCAACGGTTCATATGTTATCTTTCCAAAATCCCCCCTATTTTTTTCATCAATATAAGCCTTTGATTTTAAAATGTATGGTTTAGATACAACGTACTCTACCTTGTAGAGTTTTATTAAAACTCTAGAGGATCCGGACTCTTCGGTTTGATATAATCCTGGACTTTATTCTACCTTCCTATGCATTTTTAAACTTAATTATTTTTGTATTACTTTCGCTTAAATTAAATATTACTATCCTGTTTCACAATACATGCAATATTTATTTTTGCACGTATTCCAACAGGCTTCTTTGGACATTAATATCTCTAAATGCGTATGAGTAAAAATTACGTTACTCCATTAAAAGTGGATATTTGAAATCCTCGCATTGATACGAATTCAACAAGATCTCACTTGACTATATTTTTTCTTACATAATGGTAGAAAGAAAGATTGTCAAAATTGATTGATGAATAGTGTCCAATTGAGAAATAATTCATGTATTGTGGAACGGATGTAGTATCTATCACATAATGTATATACTTCATTCGTTCGTTTTTACTCGAACATTAATCACTTTCACGCATGTTAATGCATAACTTTAATCATTAATATCTTTTATTCTCTTTAAGCAAAAATTATAAAAACACATTGAGACAAATCTAACAAGATCCCACATGACTATGTTTTATCTTACATATAAATCATCAACAATAATCAAAGTAGAATATGAGAATAGTGTACGTAAAAAGTCCAAATGTTGGGAGTAAAAACTAAGGGAGGAAGTATTGTTTAAAAATAATAATAATGTATTTCTGATTCCTCTCAACGTCTCAAATTCTTTGGAGGATAACTGTGATTAGGAAATCACATTGCGAGCAAAATAAACAAGTGAAACACACTACTCCATGTTATAAGTATTTATTTTCTTAACTTGGTAATCTATATTACATTATTACACTTGTTCAAGGTGTGGAGTGAGAACAGCTGATTGTGGGACTATGAGCTTCTTCTGGGATCACTGACTGGGATCTGCACAACAGAATGGATTAACTAGACTTGGGGGTGGTTCGAGGATCCCCCTTCGATGCTTAAGTAAGATTACTGAATGTAGTTAAAAGTTAACTAAGCAGTAAGTAAGGTGTGTGTTTAAGTATAATGTACCTTGTAGCATAAATGAGGTGCTCCTTATATCGACAAACTATCTTGTACGGTCAAGTAGCCTCTACCTCGTAGGACAATGACTTGTCTGATGGTGACCTCTTGGTGATCCCATATCACATGGTGATGATATATGCCGGTTGTACATATAAAGTGATGCCGGTAAGACCTAATTGTCTTTGTTATCCGACTTAGCTGCTGGATGATTTTACTTACCGGATTCCTGCCGGTATGATGGTATGCCGGTAGGACACCCCGTACAACACTATTTAGAACTTAAAAGTTTTCTAACAAGATATGACGTTAAAATTTTGTTTATAGAAACTTTGTTATCAATTTATTTTACCTATTATTTGAGGTTATTAGATGTTATACATAATAAATAATTTGACATTTCAATTTATTTCCGCATACATTGCGTAAATATAATTTTTTTAATAAAAAGAACGTACTTCCTCCGTTCATAAATACTCGCAACGTTTTCACTTTCACGCATCCCAATGCACAATTTAGATCGTCAATATCTTAAATTCTCTCCAAGCAAAAATTATAAAATTTAATATTTTGAAAATATGTATTGAGATTTGAGATGAATCTAACAAGATCTCACATGACTATGTTTTATTTGACATATAAATCATCAACAATAGTAAAAATGAAATACGTGAATAGTGTAAAAATATCAAACGTTGCTAGTATTTATGAATAGAGGAAAAACTAAATAAGACACATCCGAGTGAATAATAGTGGTGCTCGTTACGAATTGGAACTTTGCTACGTTTTCACATTTCTAGAAGGTGTTACAATTTTCAAACATGAACACGACAGAGGGGAAAAAAAAAGGTGGGCATTGAGCTAGAGCCACAAACACAAACACAAACCCAAGAAAGTTTGGTGCCAAAATTTGGGAAGAGTGGGTAGGTAGTATTATCAATTGGCTCCAATTTTGCTAACAAATTCATCATCTACGTCGTCATCTACTAGTCTTCCGTCAATTACTTCAATACTCTATTTATTACAGGTCGTTGACAACTCAACCTACTTCACTCTTTTTATCATTTCCTCTTTTTTTTTTTAACAAAAGGATTCCGCTTTCTCAAACAACCAACTTTCTTAGAACTACCCTTAGATTGTTTTTTCTGGTAATATTTTTTAACCCGATTTTAAAAGTTTTATTCTTTAATTTACACTCTTATGTTGTTTGTAATTTTGATTTGATCATCTGCATTTTTGGGTTTCTGGGTATTGTTGGATTCTTCGTGATTTCTGCTACAATGAATGATGTGGGCAATTGATTAAATTTTGTTTGTGCTCCTAATTTTGCTGTTAATCACACTTTGGAATAGCTTAATTGACCATGGTTCATTTCTGTTAATCTTCTGCAGCAAGAAGGTTTACAGTTGAGTAATTATCAAAGATGGCACAAGTTGCAAACTCAAATGAACCAGTAAGTTTTCTTAAACAATCCCGTTTGATTTGCACATTTTTTTTTCATGATGATTGCTTAATTTTGCATAATTCATCAATTTGAAGGTGGAATTTCAAATTTGTTACTTACTTCGTAATAAATATAGAATCATTTTCAAAGCTTGCTGTAAGAATTGTGGGATGGTACATTAAGCTTGCTTTATCATTTTCGTTGTGGGATTGTCTTATTGGTGCATTTAGACTGATTTCAAGAATTGAGTTGAGGGATGGTTAAGCTAAACTGCGATACTATATGTTGTTGTTGTTAGTCAGCTATACGCCAATGGGCTTTTGGTTATTTGGTAGAATTTGTGAACTTGCCAGTTGATCTTGGTGATTAACAAAGTTGGTCAATCAAGTGAGCATTTTCCTAATAAAATCGGAAAAAGCATTGAAATGATTGAATAATATTACAATCTATATATTTGTATTCTCTTCTGTTTTTCTGATTTTTTTTTTTTTATATATTAATGAAAAACGATTATTTACAAACATACGGGGTACCATTTGTGTAACATGCTTGATTGATTATGGATGTCAATTAAGGAGATTGACTGGATAGAGCTCATGGAATTGGACCTCTAGTTCTGGATTTATTTATGATGAAAGATATGGCTACTGGTATTGGAGGATGGATACTTATGCGGTAGGATATTTTTAATTGATTTTCAGGTTGTTATTGGAGAGGAAGCAGGGAATGTGAGATTGATCACACTAAATCGGCCTCGCCATCTCAACGTGATCTCTTCAGAAACGGTGCTTATGAATATCAGTCTTAGGACTATTCAGTTGGTGTATAATTAGGTCTCCTTTTGGGGTTTTTTCTATTGAAATGAAACTGAGATTATTTTCTGATCTGTACAGGTGTCTCTGTTGGCTGGATATTTGGAGAACTGGGAAAAGGATGACAATGTCGAACTTATATTGATCAAGGTTATTGCCTACGCTAGCCCTTTCAAACTTTAACCGTAATCAAGAAAATTAGTGTCATAAAAGCTGAGAATTCCTATTATTCCATCTAGCCATCTCCTCTAGTAGTTTGATGGAACTATTATTGATTTAATACTGCGCATAGTAAGTTATCTTTGAAAGTTGCTATTCTTGAAGCAAGTACAGTTGTAGGCTTGTAGCTCTCTTAATATACGATGAGCGCTAGCTAGTTACTTCAATTATTGACTGTGTGTTAGTGCCATTCTGTCTTGCATAGGGAGAAGGCCGTGCATTTTCAGCTGGAGGGGATTTGCGGGTGTTCTATGAGGGAAAGAAATCAAGTAATAACTTCGATCATATGACCTTTTTGATGTGCATTCCAACCTTGTGTATAATTTGGTATTGAAGTCATTTCTATTGTTTGCTGTTGGCAGAGGATTCTTGCCTCGAAGTGGTTTACAGAATGTATTGGCTGTGCCATCACATCCACACCTACAAGAAAACTCAGGTAGTGCTTAATAGGATATGCCTGAGAATGAGACAGATGCATCTAGAGATATCTTTTTTTGATCTGTTATTAAATTATGGTCAATATCTTATCCAGGTTTCTCTTGTTAATGGTATCGCCATGGGTGGAGGTGCGGCATTGATGGTTCCAATGAAATTTTCTGTAGTGACAGAAAAAACGGTTTGTTTCTTCTACTTGCAAATAGTTCTTTCACGTGCTTATTACCATATTATTCATCTCAGGTAATTATAGCTTGTCTTCATATAGGTTTTTGCTACTCCTGAAGCTGCTATTGGGTTTCACACTGACTGTAGCTTCTCATACATACATTCTCGGTTGCCTGGACACTTGGGTAAGCACGATTATCTGTTAATTCTTTTGTTAATATGCTTCGGAGGTTTGAATGAAGAGGCAAAAGGCGTCTCAACTGTCTCGGGGAAAGTAAAAAAGGAATGAAATTTGGACATTATGTTGGATAAGGGGCTAGAAAACATATGGGGGAGATTCAGGGTTCTTGGAAGTAGGAAGTAATAGAGCATTTATACACACTTGTTTTTTTTGGTGCAAAAAACTATTTTTGATGATTATTGTGGATACGCTTTCATACTCCAGTTACCCTTACGTCAGTATCAGTAGGTGTTCTCAAGTCTTCCACAATCTCTGAATATATAAAGCGTAAATAAACTTTCCTAGGTATATGCACTTTACATGTAGTTCATACAAACACTAACATAAGTGTTAGCATCTTGGTTTCTAATAGTATGACTGTATGAGAATTGAGTTATTTCTATAAAAGCATTCTGGTCATGGCAATCAGTTGCTAAATTTCAATCACATGTTTATAAGGAATGGAACAATAGTTGGTAGGAAGTATATTTCTCTTACCTGTTTAGAGACATGTGCTTGACTTTATCATTGCATGTTCGCAGGCGAGTTCTTAGCTCTAACTGGTGCAAGGTTAAATGGCCAGGAGTTGGTCGCAGCTGGACTGGCTACCCATTATGTGCCTTCAGAGGTACATTTATGCAGCTATGCTATAATTCACATTTCAGAGCATACATTGGGACTTCACGCACCATTCAGATAGAATGCATAGTTTATAACCAATGCTGGGATATTAGGGACATTTCATGCCTATATGAGGATCATACTGCCTGAAATGCTGCTTAATGCAGATTTGCAACTTTTAATTGCCTTCTAATTCCAACTTTATCTACAAAATGTTATAGACTTATAGTCAATATTGTATAATGAGCCTGGTTTTTACACAGACGAGGTGACATATGTCACTCCCATGCCTTGCTTCATTATCCTTTGTTCCCTAGATCTGTTGACAGTTTGACTACACGAGTTTCCTTTTTGAAGTCATCACATTTCTTCACCCCCTCCTTCCTCCCCTCTTTTTTTACCTTATTTGGCTTTTTGATAGTCTGATTTTTGTTTGAAGCTGATTAGTGGAAAGCAAAGATCCTGCATCATAGTTTCACTTAGAAGTTATTATATTATTTCAATTGATTATCGACTATATTTCTCTAAACAGAAATTACCTGAGCTGGAGAAACAATTGATAAGCTTGAATAAGGGTGACAAAGATGCAGTCAAGTCGGTGATTGAAGAGTTCTCTTCTGAGGTTCAGATTGGCGCAGGCAGCGTTTTGAACAAGTAACATATCCAATATCTGTTTTCTTCCGAAAATGCTTACCCAAATACTTATAAACTTTTGGTGATGTTCCAGGAAGTCAATAATTGATGAATGCTTTTCAAAGGATTCAGTAGAAGAGATTATACAATCATTTGTAAGTTTTCATTAAAGTCTATTTTAAGGGTTTTTTTTTCCTTCAAAAAAAAGGTTCCCAAAGCTCGATCATATTCTTAGTGACAAATTATACTATTCAGGAAGCTGCGTCATTAAAAGAAGGAAATGGATGGATTGGCCCAGTTCTTAAAGGGTTGAAACGATCATCTCCTACTGGATTGAAAATCACATTGAGATCGGTACTAATTTTCTCTTTCGTTGTCATGCGAATGTTTTTTGCTAAAATTTTGCTCTTTTCTATTTCTCCCTTTTATTTTTGTTTAAAATTTAAATCATCTCCGCCTGTATCTTTCTTGCAACTTTGCCAAGTGTGTTAAAAAAAGAATTTCCACACCCGAAGAATGTTAGGAAGGTGACTGAACACTTGCCAGTTTGTTTTAGGATGGAACGTTAGTAAACTTGTGTGTTATCCATCTCTTTTGCTGACACCTTATTTCACTGATACATAATCTCTTGAACACTTTTAAGGTACGTGAAGGAAGGAAACAAACTTTGGCCGAATGCCTCAAAAGAGAGTTTAGACTAACAATAAACATTCTAAGAAGCTGTATTTCAGGTGATGTGTATGAGGTAAGTCCTAAATATATACTCCGTAATATCTAACAGTACTTCCATGGAAATTATATATTAAATATATGGTTTAATTCGCAGGGCATCAGAGCTCTCACCATTGACAAGGATAACTCTCCAAAGGTGTTGTTTCCTCCCACAATTCTCTCATAGTTGTGTTTGGTTGTATTAATTGTATGAACCCTGTTCTGCATAAAAACCAATTAAATCAACAAAGAACATGTAAGAATAAGACGAAGACATCAAAGAAAAGGATTTATGGAGTGTATATTTATAGAACACAAACTAATTGAAGATATGTTCCTCTAGGATCTGTAATTATCAGCGCAGGAATTACAGCATACATTTTAGTTTTTACTGGTGCACTTATGTAGAGTGTTCATGTTCATGTTAATTGCAGTGGGACCCACCAAGCCTGGAGAAAGTACAAGATAAGGACTTGGACACAGTGTTCCAGCCATATGAAGCTCATCTAGAACTTCAAATTCCAGAAACCGAAGAATGCAGGTTTGTATTAGCCGATTGTCTCTTTATTTTTTCATTTTCAAGATTAATATCTTTCAGGATTTTTAGTGACTAGTGGTTGTTGTTGAGATGGTGTATAGGTGGGATGGAAAGTATGAGAAGTCAGTTTATGCAACATCAAAGTTCCAGAAGTAAAAATAGAAGGGTTCCTCAGACTTTTTTTTTTTTTTGAGGGAAAGGGTTCCTCAGACTTTAGTGTATGTGTTTTAACTGTTGTCGAATAATATAGATTTGTATCAAGCATTTTCCCAAGCAATGGAAGTATTTATCAAATAAACGTGTTCAATGTGAGCAGAATCTGTTGAGAAATTTCTTGTATGTGAAAATGAGGTGCCCTGCCAGCAGAGAAATAAAATCAACGGATCTAAAATGTGTAAATCGATAAAGGGAATTCAATGGGTGTGTACAGCTAAATTATTACATGAGCAGTCTAGGATTAAATTTCAAGCAGTAATGCATGACTCAGCTTGAAATTTGCATTACCCATTCCGTAAAATGGAAGAGCAGCAGGATCCTAAGCAATCTGAATCGTAATTTTGCCAGAGTTGAGAGTGCCGGGGGAAGGAGGAAACGAATCCAACCCTTAAATCCTGTTTGGTTCGGTGTAAAACATTTTCAGTGAAAGTGATTTTCAATGGAAAAAAAAAAATCAAGGAAAAACACAATTCCAATCTAGTTTTCCTTTGTTTGGTTTCTTACAAGAAATTTAATAGATAAATGAAAATGAGAGAAAACGGGTGAGGATTGATGGGAAGTAGGAAAGATGAAAAAGCGGTTTCCTTTCCTTTTAAATAGAAAATGTTTTTCCACGTTTAAGGGAGTTATGAAAAATTGTTTTCTTTCTCTTGTCAAATCAAACTAACGTAAAATGATTGAAAAGAGGAAAATCGTTTTCTATGAAAACGTTTTACACCTTAACAAACGGAGCCTAAGAGCCTTTAGTGGAAGTAGGACTCATAGTCACAAGGCCAAGTTCTTACCGCTAGAGTAGACCAAAGAGTAGTAGGTTACTGATAGGCAAAACATATGGTGCAAATTGAAGGAGCTATGAGCTAAAGCACTATAGTATTTGTATGTTTTATAGTATCTGTGTTAATTAAGGAAAGAGTTGTACATTGCCAGTTAAAATAGCAATCCCTAGTATAACTACAGGGGGAAGGATCACAAACGCCCCAATGGTGGCAAAGAAAAGGGAATCATTCCTTTTGGACACTTGATTCATGTAGTCTTGTCTTCTGATGTTGCGTTTCTGAGATATGGTCAAGAACTTTGGGCTTACTTTCTTCAAATTCTTCTGACCCAGTGCAATCATGAAATCATCATCTCTGCCTGTTACCAGTTGCGCAAGCTGCTCTCGTATGGTTACTTTCCCAGACTCACTTTCATAACCTGAGAAATTTCATGACAACCCATCATATTAATGTAGAATCTTGTTGCTTAAATGTATATCATTATCAGCTCTCCTTTAACTTATGTTTTAAGAATTAATTCATACCAGAAGCAGCAGATGAAGTCAGTTGCTCCAATAAACCCAGCTGCGACCGTGCAGAAGTGAATTTCCCTTTTTAATCAGGAGAAACAATAAAACTGTTACACTACATCAAGGGACTTGAAACACTAGGACGTCAAAAGCTGTTAATACAAGGGGGAAATCCAAGTTCATGACAGTTATATATAAAATACCCCAAAACAACCCAATAATCTCCCAAAATACCGCCATCATTGTTATAAACTTGTTTGAAAAACCTCGACATCATGGTGTTCTTAACACAGCTGAGCTGAATGACCAGAAGACATCAAAATAATTAACCTGTCTCTTTGACTGTTGGCTCACTCACAATCTCACCTCAAAAGTTCTCTTACTTGAATCCTGAACTACTTACAAATACTAGTGAGAACGGACTATACTTGCAAATACCAAGTATTATTCTGTAATAACTTCTTCCGGGAAAGTGTTTCCTGTCAAAACAAACGGAATCTAAGAGACGAGTGCCCTAAAGTTCGTGCATATGAAATCTTGCTGATCAAGAGCCCGAAGTAGTTATTACAGAACAATACTTGTACTTTCATTGACGGATTGCTTATTATTGTTAACAACAAATGCATTTTAACAATTCAGGGGGAAAAGGGGTCATCAGATTATGCAATACTGTTGGTATACTTGCTCGGGTTGGATTCTATATAATGGTAAAACCTTTGAATCACAAATTCACAATACTCTGTTAGCCAATGTTAACTAACTCACAATTCAAGATTCGGTAAGGGGCACACAATTTGCTGCCTAGTTTTATCAAATTGAGTCAAAAATGTATCACTGTCGTGTACTGATTCGCCTTTTTCAGATCACGGTCTGTGGGGGGATTGGCGACCTAGGTAACGGGTCTCAACAAATTCTTAGAGCACGAGTAATCAACACCTGATAAAAAAAACTGTATACTATAACCAAAACATACACATATCTACCAAAAAGGCAAACTTACCAGCATCATCAAAAGCGGAATCCTCTGTCTCATCTTCAGCTGTAACTCTTCCTTGACTTCCTTCTGATTGAGCTGCTGCTAACCTAAACTGTGTTCCTGATGATGGGCAGAGCTTAGAAAAGTCCCTGCTTATTTGGGAATTTTTTTTAGGGACACAACCAAACAAAGCCTTATGAGCACCGGCAGTTGACAAGTTCAAAGCCATATATTTTTCCCAAAAGTTGGTCCTCCTGTTTCCATATTGCAGAGCTGTCTAAAGTATCAATGCCATCATCTTATTCATTCGATTGGACTCTAGTTTTTGAATAAAATCGGCCTTTTATATGTACCAGTAGTTCATGTATGGTCACCTGCTGAGGATATATATGGAAAAATAATTCCTGCCACATAATTTTATGTGGCTGTTACTGGTTCACATATCACAACTAGTCCCAAGATCAACTTTGAGTTGTTCTTTTGCTTTCAGTTTCTTTTCCCCCTTTTGTTTTTATATTTGGGGTGAAACCAATAAACCCCCATTTTGTAAATGTAGGAATTAAATATTATGGACAGTGGCTAATTTGCGTAAATTCTAAAGAAGCTGAAATTTAGGGGTTTATGGACCTGTATCCCTGTATAAAAAAATAATTAAAAAAAAAAGGACCTGTATCCTGTATGGTACACTATATCAACAAAATTCAAGTATGTGATAGTATGACACTGGATCAAAAGAGAAGAAGGCCAGTTAAAAGAACTCATTTGACTCCTACTGGGCCAAATACTTTGCTGTGGCAAATTATTCCAACCGAGCAAATTTACAGAGCTACAGAAAAGCCAATACAAACTCCAAAATGCAATCCCACAGTTTTACACTAGGATTAGTAAGTCAAAACTCAAAACAGTTTCTACCAATACTATCACAGGATGTTGGAGTCCATCACTTCATTACCAAATAGAGACTTCAACTAAGAGAAACAAAACCTGTCACGTTGAGCTATGGGAATTACAACTTCATCTCAGTGCGAAGTTCTCATAATCCCGTGAGCATAACCAGCAGTCATTATCAGAGAAACAAGTGAGACGACACCAGCAGGAAATACCTTTCCTGACTTCTTGAACCGTGATCCCATCACAACAAGGAGTGCAGCAGACAGGCCAAGCCCCACCGAAGAAGCAAATACAGGTCGTTTAGGAAGCTCGGTGTAAACGAAGTATAACAACAGAGCAGCTAGTCCACCTGACGCTAGAGACTTCTGGCTGCCGCTCTTCAAGTAGCCCATAAGGCCTCCAAGTCCAACTAGGGCAGCATAACCAAGGGTTAGTTTTTGGGACATCGAAAGACCCTTATTCATCTTGCCATCTGCATCATCTGATGCTTCATCACCACCTTTATTTCCACCATTGTCATCACCTCCATCTCCACCCCCACCTCCACCTCCTCCATTTGCATCTCCAACACTACCACCATCACCACCTCCACTAGTAGTATCAGGTGTTATGTTAAACACCTCCGTTGGTGAGTCGATCTCCAGACTTGAAGCACTGGAAACAGGTGCTGCATTTATACCCCTGTGGAGGTGGGAATTATGCTGAGAAAAAGCTGAAGATGTCAAAGGGAGTTGGCAAGTCTTTGATTTGGCTGTTGAAGACAGATGGAGCTTATAACAAGAAGAAACAGAGACTCCCGCATACTTAACAGATAAAATCCCGTTTCTAGGTGAGGTAGCATGTGGTTGAAGCTGAGGCAGCAGCAATGAAGATTGAGAGGCAGCTATTAGCCTTGCCATCTGTCATAAGTCATGAAAATTAAGGTTTCAGGAGAAAAAAGACGACATATACAAGATAGCTCCATTACCACTCTACATAGACTTGAACAGCACAACCTTCACAAGTCCTTCAAAGTAAAACAGGGAAAAGCTCTATCCTTTTGTCTCTATGGAAGGAGGATAAGGGGCATGGTGGAAGGTAAGGTGGAAGAGTTTCAAAATAGTTTTTATACGAAATTGATACCGTCAAAGACATTTTCTTCCAGGCTCTTAATAACACCATTGATTACATGAGAGAAATGCCATATCGAAGTGTAACCTTTAGAATATCAACCGTATTTGATTGAGCCGAATAGAACCTTATGATGCCCCCCGCCTCCCCCCAATTCCAAGATTGCGGAGCTATTTTCTGCATGTGCTTGCAAAAACATGCCACTCCTTAACCCCTGCTCCTACGCCAACTTTTCTAGAGAATTTGCGATAAATGTGACTAGATAAGCATAAATGATAAATCTCACACAACCGCAAAGTACAATTGGAAATACAGTTAGTTTAAACCGCATACGCTAACACCCAGGTTGACCCAACATCGGACACCAAATAGTCGTCTTCCTTAAAAGAAAAAAATCACTTGATGATCACCCGAACAAATCTAAGTAGAATCCAACATTAATGAGTAATATATGTCTATACTACCATCATTAAAGCCTTTCACAAAGGTATTCCATTAAGCTCCATACTCAATTGTCCTGCTCCAATCCAACAATAGTAATTTCAAAACATCATACATTTCCTCAAAACCTAAAAATGACAATTTTGTGTGTAAATGGAGCAATATTTCGACGAGTTTCTACAACATAGGTAAAACCCACTATTCCGAAATCCAATTAACAGCATCCTCGTAATAATTTCAATTTTAATAATCAAACCAATTTAAAGACCTAGAATTCTCGTTCCAGTATTACAAAGCTGAAAATCAAGGAAAACAAACCTAAATCAAAGCTTCAATTTAAATAGATTAAAAGACCCAATATTGTTAAAAGGCAAACAGAAATCCAAAACAATCTAATTAGTGTATAATCGATTAGCTTAGATTAATAGCCCAATTCAAACAATAACAGGTCATAACTCATAACTCATTAAATCGAAATCTGAGGTTTGAGGTTTGATAGATAAAAATGGAGTGGTTGCTGCTTGCTTCATGAGAAGGAAAGCAAAGGGAAGGAAAGAGAAAGAAGCTTACAGTGTGCTAAAATGGACCGGCGTTGTTTGTCGGAAGGAGAGAGAGATAGATGGCCGACCAGCTCGATGAAGGAATGATTTGATGATCCCCCGAAAATCGTCAGATGCCAAATTGTTACGTAATTCACTTTGACAAACGATAGACGAAGTATATAAAAAAAACTCGTGCTCCCCATGAGCGGCCACACTACACGTCTAGTAGTTTCAAGTTTCAACGCGCGGATGGTGCAGGGAAGTGCACGTAAATCTATGTGCACCTGCATCGAAACGCAAAAAATATTAAAACAAAACGTAAAAAATAAAACTAATGCAAAAAACGAAAAAAATAACTTAATAAACTAAACAAAAAGAACATAATAGAGTAATGAAAAAAATATTAACCAAAACCTGAAAAGAACACTAATGTTAAAAAATCAAAGAAAATGTACAAAAATGAAAAGAACATATTCTCTCTCCTGATAAATTATAAAAAGAACAACTATTTTTCAAAAGGAACATCATGTAAAAAATGCAACAGAAAGACAAAAAATACTTCATCTGTTCATAAATACTCGCAACGTTTGATATTTTTACACTATTCACATATTCCACTTTAACGATGGTTGGTAATTTATATGTCAAACAAAACATAGTCATGTGGGATCTTGTTAGATTCGTCTCAATGCGTATTTTCAAAATATCACTTTTTAATAATTTTTGTTTGAAGGAAATTGAAGATATTTACGATCTAAATTGTGCATTGACATGCGTGAAAATGACAAACGTTGCGAGTATTTATGAACAGATGACGTATATATTATCGATAATATTATAAAAATTTAAAAAAAAACGGTAAAGAAGTTAAAAAGAACACAAAATAATTATATATAAAAACAACAACTTTTTATAAAACACAAAGAACAAAATCAAAAGAAAAAAAAAACAAAAAATCAAAAAATCAAAAAAAAAAAAAAAAAAAAAAGGACATGAAAAAAAACACATGAAAAAAAACAACATTTTCTTTTCCTTATCAAATAAAAGAACAGAATGAAAGGAAAGAACAACATATCTATGTTCTTTTATTAGTTGTATTTGTCTTTTCAATCATTTAGTGTTCTAATTAAAAGACGAAAACGACGATATTTGAATGCACTTAAAACTAGATCTGTATTTTTATTTAAAGGTATTTTTGTTCTTATCCCACACATCAGATCTATGTTCTTTTATTAAGTGTTACTTGTTCTATTCAAACGATTTTATGTTCTAATTAAAAAGACGAAACGACAATTTTTTGATGCACTTACAACTAAATCTATATACTTGTTTAAAAGTATTTTTGTTCTTTTGCCACGAATCAGACTATGTTCTTTTTTAAGTGTTACTTGGACATGTCACATAAAAAAGTTGATATCTTACCATTTTAGCCAACCATTAGATATGATCTTTATTGCACATAAATTCATACAACTTTGGACATCCAAATGTATAATATACACCAACTTTTTACATATTGGACACCACATATGAGGCACGTTCAAAATAGTAATTAATCATGAGCATCGCCCCGAGCAAACACTAGTTTTATTTAAACAATGCAAATTGCGTTTTCTAATAATTTTTACACTTTTATCATAAATTTGACATTGAAAAAGTGAGAAATATTAATGTTCCAATGGGAAAGGGTGAGAGATTTAATGGCTCAATTAATTTAATTAGTTTAAATAATCACTTGACACATTTTTTGATAAAATATTAAAGATTTTTCTGTTACAATATAAGAGAAAATATTCTAAATGAGATTAAATTGAGGCACCCTAAATAGAAACGTAAAGAAAAAAAGGGACAGAAAGATTAATTGTTTTAGAAGATCATGAAAATTGACAAGTTAATCTAGGGTGGTAATTTTTAATACGTTCACTTGTTTTTCTTATAAGATTTCACATAAGGTGGTGTTTTGTAATGTAAACAATACTCCGTAGTGTAGAACTATGGATGTCAATTTGGACAAACGGACTGGGTTTGGTTCGGGTTCATCGGGTCGAGTTCACAAATTAACAGGTTAGATTCGTTTGGGTTAATTAAGTGTCGGTTCGGGTCGGGTAATAATCAGGTCGTGTTATAGTTGGGTCACGTCAGATCGAGTTGGGTTGGAACGTATCAGGTTGTAAACAGGTTTAGCCGGATTATAACAGGTTCATATCATATTAGGTCGCACTAATATTGAGTCTGTTTCATCGAAAAGTAGTCCGAAACGGATTTGTTTAACAAGTTTAGTCGAGTTACATCGGGTTCAAGTTCATATCAATTTGAGTTCTTATCATTTCAGTTCCTATCGGTTTCGGTTCATACATTATGGATAAATAAGTAATGGCCTGAAATGGGTACCGAGTCGCAATTCGGGTGAGGTAAATTCGGCTCTGAATTATGATCACAATATTGAGTTATTACTAAAACCACAATTTTCAGTACGTTCATAAATTATAATGTTGAGGCCTTAATTAGGGGGACAAGGGCTATAACTAACTTTTAAAAGATAACTAGTGTGTAACCCGGGTGATGCCCCGGTTGCTACTTTGAATAATTAAAATTTGAATTTTTTTTTCAACTCAATATTTGACTAAGATACATGTAGACCATAAAAGTGAAAAGATTCATTAAGTTCATCAACTATACATGTACATTACCTTCATCATGCAAAGTAATTTTCCTAATGTTTTAATTGTTTAATTCACGATTTTCCTAATATTGTAACTGTTACTTTATCTAATATAGTCCATACGAAATAAGAAGTAACATAAAATTTAGTTGTTTTAGACTTCATGTTAACATGTATTATAAATTAACGTGCATGGATAAACAACAATTAGTGGTTGGTTAAGATGGTAATGAGAGTTATTCTCTAAACTTGAGGTCTTGTGTTCGAACCTTATTGTATTGATTTTTAGTTGTCAATAACATGAGGATGATGTGGCGTAAGCAGGAGAGTTTTATGTGACACATAAACATTTTTCGCAACGCCTTTTAATATATTAGTATAGATAATTTAAGATCAGTAGCAGGATTAAACGGGTTACTGGTTGTAAACGGTTCAGATTAAATGGGTTACAGGTTGTAAATGGGATTAAACGGGTTTTCCTTAGGTTGAAACGGTTCGGATTGTAACGGATTGGGTCATTAACAGGTTTACGACCCATTCAGTTAAGTTTGAAATAGATCAGGTTGCTACGGAACAATTTGTTATTGTATTTCAGATCGTAATCGGGTTAATATTTTTGGATCAGTTCGAGTTCGGGTTAAATGAAATCGGAATAGATCAGGTTTCGAGTTCCTACTCGCGGTTATTAACAGTTCAGGTTCTAAATAATCAAATCAACCCAATAAATTCAATGGTTCTGATTGAGAATTGACACCTATATGCAGAACTAAATGAGCAATGATAAACGAAAAACAAACTTTTATAGAATACGTTGTACGTAGTACTGTATAAATTAACTCAGCTTCAAATTTAGACAAGTACTCCCTCTGCCCCGGAATACTTGACCTGTTTTCCTTATCGGGTCGTCCCTTAATACTTGACCTGTTTCTAAAAATGGAAATATTCTAACAATATTATATTATTTCTCACTCCACCCCTATTAACCCACCTACCACCTACTCCATACAAAAAATAATTAAAAATTCAACCCTACTCTCCCCCAACTCCACCCCTTTACACATTTCCCACTAACTACATTAAAATAATACCCCACTATCAACTACTACCTATTAAATTAAATAAGTCAATTCAAGTCCCTTAAACTCTGTGCCGGTCAAACCGGGTCGAGTATTCCGGGACGGAGGGAGTAACATGCTAAATATTAACCAAATTCTCGGACCAATGGTTAAAATATGTGATATATTGGTTGAAGCTAGGGTGGTTTAATTTCGGATATAGGATCCGATCTCCGGAATTTTCGGATCGGTAAAATATGATCCGAATCCGTCAGAAAGTTTCGGATATCTGAAATTTTCGAATCGGATATCCGAAAAACCAAAATTGATCTGAATTAAAAAAATTAAAAAATATTCACGTTATACATTACTTTTGTTTCTCATATATTCGATCAGAAATATCTGAAACCTTGAAATCGGATCGGATATCCGAAATTTGGATCCGATTTTTAAATTTTCAAAATATTTATTAATCCGATCCAAATTTTCGAATATACAACATTTTTTTAGTATGCCTTATTTGTACTGAAATACTCTTTCTTAGTACGGAGTACTAAAAAAATGTTGTATTGTGTGTGCGACTTGTGCCCAATTTGATCGCAAACCATTTAGAAAACTTTATTGTCTCCTTGATAATGTGTATAGAAATATAGTGAGCATTGCAAAAGAGCAAACAATATACTTCCTTCCATTTCTAATACTCGTAATGTTTTGACTTTTTTCACTATTCACATGTTCTACTTTGACTATTGTTGGTAATTTATATGTAAGATAAAACATAGCCATGTTAGATTCGTCTCCATGTATATCTTAAAAATATTAACTTCATATATTTTTATTAAAGATAACTAAAGATATTAATAATCAAAGTTTTGCATTGACATGCGTGAAAATGACCAACGTTGTGAGTATAAACGAACAGAGGAAGTACGAAGTATAATTTATAAGTATAGATGGTCAAAGTTTTGTGTTTGCAAACATGAAAGTCAAATGGTATAACTATTTTGAAACGACAGAAGTATACCGTATACGTATAAGTTACAGTTGTGACCACTTGTAGTTCTGTACTCCCTCCGTCCCATTTTTATAGTCTTGTATTCTACTTCGAGCGTCCTAAAATCATAGCCATGTTACCAATTTTGGCCATTAAAATTTTCACTTTCTCATGTACTATATTAATTAAAAATGCATTGAAAATACAACAAAATAAAAACATTTACTCCCTCCGTTCTTGAATGTTAGTCTTCTTTCTATATTGAATTATTTTTTTATTTTTTATTTTTTAAGGTAAGATGAAGTGCCCTAACGGGTCAGAACCCTGCACGGGTCAACCTGCCCGGGTTAGCATGTTAGACACTTTGAGAGTGGGGGAATGGTGGTAAGGGGAATCCTACCTCGAAGTGCCCCTAGTGGGGATTGAACTCAACCTTTTGGATGGAAGGTGGAATCGTTTCCACTAAGCCAAGATATTGCTTGGTATACTGGATTGTCTTAGATTTCACAAAAAAAAAGAATAACATTTAAAAATGGAGAAAGTTCTATATTACAATTCTCCACGTACTATATTCACTTTTCAGTGGACTATATTCATCTTCCCATACAAATCAATTATCAATATATACTATATTTCCCTTTTTAAATATATTATATTTAATTATTCTTAAAATCCTTGAAAATAGTCAAACATGACTATTAAAATAGGACGGAGGAAGTAGATCTCAGCATTTTTCAGCAAAACCAACCACCTTGAATAACAAGACAAACATAAAATATTATTTGCGGAGTAACACGCTAGAACAAAGTGGACTCGTATGATAATAGCGTAGAAAATAGAAATGTGAGGAAAAGTAAAATTATGAAAATTTATAGAAAAGTAAATCTGGAGAAATATGTGGAAATCTCTAAATTTTAACATGTTTGGCTAATTATTATGGAAACCTATGAAAAATTGAATATTACACATTTTTCACTTGTTTAATTTTGTTTTCAATAATTTTCCCATCACTTTTGAGGGGAAATTGTGGAAAATAAAACAGGAAAAATATAATTAGTTGATTTCAACACATTTCGTTTTCCTCACTTTTCAATTTAAATTACCAAAGAAGCTAAATGTGAATTCTCATATTTCTACAATTTTTGTACACTTTTTCTCATTAAATTAGAGTTCCCAAACACACTGTTAATATCAGATTGTTTTCGTATACTTGAGATGGTAATGGAAATATAACTTCAAAAATTCATTACAGAATAATAATTCGTAATCTTTAACTGTAGTTCTCAAACCTCTATTGCCATTATCATTCAGTACTTACTCGCCTGCTGATATAAAGAATAGGGTAATCTGTACACGATGCATCTACACTACATTTCAGTTCACCACCTATCTTCTGCCTGCAGATCAGTCCGATCTCCTTCGTCCTGTTTTCTAAAACAATTCATCCATTCACCTTATTCAAGCATTGTCACATAATGTTCTTGAGCTTCACTCCTCAAAACTGGCTACAGAATGACACGAAATGGTAATCACCACACTAACTTAAAAGACTGCAATTCTTACCATGTCAAATTAGCACAAGTACAACTCCACGGTTGCTGGTGTTCCTTATTTGACATCTGCATCCTATACACAGTTTTTAATTTTCCTTCTTCATTCCCCCATAAGCACAATTATCAACCTCCACAGGGGAAAAGCATTTCTGTGGTAAGCCGTAAGCCTTTAGGTTTTTCCATTAGCAATTTAGCATAGCCAAGTGAACATTTTTGTTATCATGTGGGACATGCTAGTACATAACATCCTACAATAAAACGGCCAAGGGACTTTTAGAAGATTTTGGTTTTACTTTGATGTATTGACAGATTCAATACTAGGGTGAAGATGACGTATGAACTCTTGTGCAAGGACATACCCCCTGAAGGCTGAAGCAGTGTGATCGAACAAATATGTCTATTCACAAGGAGGTTACCAAAAATCTCCACAGCTGCATACGCCATCTTTGAAATGGTGAAAACGACTGGTATCCCTAACCGTTATCTCCCTCTTAGTGACAAGAGTGATATACTTGATAACATCATGACAATCACCACAAACCCTCAAATTCTTGGTAACAAAAATGGGTTGGCTTGGGCTCAGACTTATTGTAGCAAATGCAATAGCTAACTTTTCACTATGATAAACAAGGATATGCTCCTTTTCTTCCTCTTCAACATCCTGGAATACAACACCGGGGACAGCCTCATATCCTAACTTTTTTGTCTCTGTCAGCAATTCCTTTAATTTTTTGTATATTTGTTCTGACTGTGGGTGTGAATTGTCCCCACCGGTGAATGCGTGAATAACGCCATTTATCTCTACCCAGCTACATCCTGGCCTTTTCTTGAAGCCCTGATTGCTCTGCGTGATTCTAATAGAAGCCGCATCTTCCCATCTCCCAGCACAACTATATATATTAGACAAAAGCACAAAATTTCCAGAACTTTCGGGACCCAAACTGTGGATCCTCTTTGCTGCTTCTTCAGCCAACTCAACATCCTTGTGGATTTTACATGCAGCAAGCAAGGCACTCCAGACATGAACATTAGGCATGCATGGCATTTTGTCAATGAAACTTCTGGCCTCTCTCAGAAGTCCTGCTCGTCCCAAGAGATCAACCATACATATACAATGATCAACCCTAGGGATAATCTGAAATTCTCTAACCATGGAATCAAACCAGTATTTCCCTTCTGCAACAAGACCTGAGTGAGTACAAGCAATCAAAAGACTGATGAATGTTATACCATCCGGCATCAAACCTGTATTTCTTAGTTCACCGAACAAAGCAAGTGCATCTGATCCAAGGCCATGAATACCATAACCAGCAATCATAGAATTCCATGAGATTATATCACGCTTATGCATTCTATTAAATACTTCCCTTGCAGTTTTAACCTTTCCACACTTTGCATACATATCAATTAGTGCATTACAGATTGAAGTATCAGCCACAAAACCACGGATTACAGAATATCCGTGGGTACATGCCCCGTATTTCAGAGAAGCCAAATGTGAACAAGCTGGTAGCAGGGCAAGCATAGTAGCCTCATCTGGGTCAATTCCTGATAACTGCATTTTCCGGAAGGTATCCAAGGCTTGCAGACTATTACCGTTTTGCACGCACCCAGAAATCATTGCACCATAAGAAACCCTATCTACTGGATTCATTTCCTGAAAAAACATGGCAGCATCATCTAATATACCACACTTTGCGTACATAGAAAGGGATGTATTGCTAACCATCAAATCTGAAAGAAACCCTGATTTCAAAATGCAACCATGGATCCTTCTCCCATTAGTTAGATCAATTAGCTTTGTGCAAGCACGAAGAGCACAACAAAGAGCTACCAGTGGCGGACTTCTACTTGACTCCTCGAGCAACATATGGTCAAACAATATCAGAGCTTCTCTCATTTGATCAGACGCAACATATGCACCAATCATTGCACTCCAAGTTACTTCATTCTTTACACCTAACAAGTCAAAGATGGTCCTAGCGTAAGAAATGCATCCGCATTTTCCATACATATCCACTAGCCCTGTGCCCACCATAACTGCTTTGCTAAAACCCCTCCTCACAGAATACCCATGGATCTCCTTCCCATGACTCAAACCACTAGCTTGAGCAACTGCTGGTAACATAGTCACAATGGTAGAGGAGTTGGGGCTTATTCCTGCTTCCTGCATGTCACCAAACAATCTCATCATATCATCAAAAAACCCATGAGCCGAAAAACCAGCAATCATGGCATTCCAAGCCACAATATCCCTACACTGCATACCATAAAACACATTTTCCGCTCGAGCTAGATCTCCACATTTGGCATACAAATCGAGCAAAGCAGTGGAAACATAGACATCTGAGTCAAGCCCAAGTCGTAGGGCATGACTATGAATCATTTTGCCTGGCTCTATTGCACTCAAACCTGAACACGCCTTAAGAACAAAAGGAAAGGTATACTTGCTAGGGATCACTCCAGAAACAAGCATCTGGGAGTACAAATCAAGGGAAGCTTCAAAGGGTCCATTCCAAGCATAAGCTCGGATCATCAAGTTCCACAAAATAACAGTTGGTTCAGGAATTTCATCGAACACATTGCGTGCAAGACCGAGACGGTCACAAATTAGATAAAACCGGGTGATCTTTTCGAGCACGAAATAATTCCGATTGCCATTGTAGTAGTTGCTATCATTCTTAAGCAGATGCTGGTGAATCATCTTGCCATGTTTAAGGGATTTAGTTTGAATGCAATGTTCGAGCAATTCAGGGTATTTGTCAATTGTTATAGCATGAAGTAAGCGACACCTGCTGGTGAAAACCGGATGGCCGACACGGCTGAACCGTGTGAGGCAGTGCATCATCTCTATATGTTTCTGCTGCGGTTGTGGGCGACGTTGTGCGGAGGTTGACCTTCTTGTTCTCAGTTCATTTTCCCGCCAAGAGAAGCATGAATTTCTTTTCTCAGTATTGTTTTCTGTTTTTTTTTTGTTGCAAGTATTATTGTCTTTTTGCATGGAGCAAGAGAAAAACTATTTTTTTACATAAATATTTTTTTAATAAGGAAAGAAAATTAGGCGGACTAACTAGCTCACTATTTCGGATGAAATATAAAAAAATCTATTTATACAACCTTACACCCAAATTTCTTTTCTCAGAAACAATTTATATAATATTGAAAAAAAATTAAAATGTTTATGCTTCGTATGATTATGACAATGGTTATCAAAATTAATACGTGTCAAGTGTAAACATATTCGTAAATTTTTTTAAAAACCCAACAAAAAAAACCATAGTTACCAAAATTTAGTAACCTTCTTTATTCTTTTTGATTGGGTATTTTTTAAAAAATTGGGTGTGATTAACTTTTAAGAACTTATTAAAATGATTTAAGTATCAATAGTGGTAATTATAATGTCATTTATCGACATAATTGGCCGAAAAACGGATTAAAGTAGCAATTGACATCACATGTTAGAAAAACTAGATAGTAAATGACAACTTTTATTAATCTAGGTAATAACTGACAAAATTTTCTTATTTATCAGTAAGTGATACGGAGTACACGGTACACCTAGTGGAGATTAGAGTATTGTGTTCTAGGTGACACTGGTCTCTACTGTCTAGTGTGATCAATCACCAGAAAGCAATTTTAAGAAGCTATTGCTGCTGATAGAATAATAGAATTTACATTAAACTCTTTGCAAAACCAATAGGTCCAAAGTACTTGTAAAAAACTGAGAAAGAATGTTTAAAATTCTCAATTATTTAGATCAGTAATTGAGTAGCTGCAACAAATCTCTGAGGTTGTTATCTTTGCTTTCCTGGTGCCTGCTGTGATGCCGGGAGTTGATACAAAGATTTGAGTTGTCGACTAATCAGCTTACTGTTGTTGATAACAGTTTGGAGCTCCAGATCATCAGCCCACCACTGCTCCAACCTATGAGCATCGAGAAACTTCTGATTTCCCTTGGATAATACAAACAGCTTTGCAGCCACACTAGCAGCAGCTGTATTCACAGGAACCACATTCTCCTTACTGCTTCCACTTTTGTTTCCGGTTTCACCATTCCCCGTTGGATCAGCATAATAGCAGCATACATAATCACTGTTATTCACGTACAAATGTGGGACCCACTTTTTCAACACCGCATTTGCCACCTTGTTCTGATGATCGTCTGATGATATGCTTTGGATTTCGCTACCTGAAGGAAGCATTGACCTGATTCTCTTCCAACCAAAAACAGCTTTCTCACCAAGATTCTTGAGGCTCATGGCTAGGGAAACCGAAGGAGGGTTGAATAAATGAGCCTCCACGTATATTCCTTCTTTGACTAATGCCTTTCCAATTTGAAGTGCAAAACCAGCACCTAATGAATGCCCCACAATAGAGACATTGCCACTTCCGTACCTGTCTGCAATTGATTTGAGTGCATCAAAAGCCACTTTGAATCTTACTGAACCTTTCAAACTTTCCCAAGCAAGGAAACGAAGGTCATCAGTTAAGTCTCTTCGGATTGTTACACTCTTAAGGAGTGTTCCTCTTAGAGCTAAAACGGCCTTTGGTGCCCCACTTGGCCTCATGAAAATGAAGTCTGCCAAAGCTGCAGACCGGTCCCATTCAAGTATTGCTCCGAATATGGATCCATCTCTCTCATCAATTAAGGTTTGAGTTAGCTTGTACTTGAAAGGCAACCACCATTTTGGAGCTAAAGCATTTTCGGGTGTTCTGTTTTCTTGCCTGTCAAGCTCTAGAAGGTAAGCAGCTTGTATGAAACAGGCCATAACTGTTCTTTTATAATTGCCATCTTTCCTGCGTATGTCCACAGCACTATGAATTGTTAGGGAACCATAACTTTCTCATGACATAAGGTTGCATATGGAGTTACTTGCTCAAGTACAATTGCACAGAATTTCTTCTTCTGTCACTAGAAAATATACCAAGTATAAATGTAAACATTGCATGTGCACAATGCACTGGAACATATATCTTTCCCGTGCACTTTGGGACTTTTTTGGGGGTCTAAGGGCCAATATTCTTTTAGCTGCACTTTACCGCAGTTTTAAAACAAAGAGTTGTACAAAGAAATCCTAATTTACCACTTAACATTTTCAGGTCTCATGTCCGATATGTGTGTTGAAAGTAATGCAAAAGCGACAACTCATTCTACAGACTCAAAATGATTTACTGGCAATAAACCGATGGTATGCAATGAAGATTTTCTGTCATGAGGAAATATCAAAATGTGATATGCATGGGGTAACTGGATAGGTTATGTTACACAAACTCAAAACATTCACAATAAAAAAATCCTTGGGATTCAAAATCAAGGATTCTTCAACAGCAGATTCCTATTAATTCTTAACCAATGTAAAAGATTTATTTCGTACCTAGTGGTGTTCGTGATGCGTTTTTCTCCCTTGTTACTGGAAGGGAATGAAGACCAAATATGAGGAAATAAAGAGATGTTCCAATTCAATATTGTCTAGAAACACAATCCCAAAGGATAGTCTGGAGCCTTGACTAATCGAAATGCATTCCAATAACCTTGATATTTTACTCCAACACGAACTAATGTCGTGTTTGGTCTAAATCCCTTACCATGCCACCAATTATTACCACCTACTAAATGGAACTTAAAGGGCAAAAAGATGGAAGACACGACTTCTAACCAATAGAAAGAAGGTGTATGTCGACTCAGTCCATTAGATTGGTGTATGTCTCTCCAACCAGTTCTCCTTTTTCTCTCTACAAGACACGCTAACTAGCTCCTTCAAACAAACCCCCAACGTTTGGCGACTTCTCCAGAAATCTCCTTCTCAATTTATTTGAAAAGCTTGTTACAGTCACTTTTACAACCCTAAATAAAGCAATATTGTTTTCTCTAGATGAAAATTACCTAGGACAAATCAGTGAGCAAATACTGATTTACCTGAATCCAACATCAATTTATAATTATAAGCAACCCTTTCTATAATAAGTAGGAGTAGTAAAATTCGGCAACACTCGAATTTAAGATGTACATCTACAATAATCTAGGACATTAAATCATACAAGGAAACCATTAGATCATGATATTAGCATATATCACAAGTTTTCCTTTTTAAACCCTCCACTGAACCTGTTTATCCAATTCTAAATTCACCTCTTAAGAGCCTAAAAAAGCTAACCATATCCCATTAACAACTTCTCAGATTACCCATCAATATAATTACACTGAAAATGAATCAAATATTCAGAAATCAAAACCGAGGTGACAGAATTTCATTTGAAATTACCCCATTAAACCCCCTGAATTTCATCACTGAGACCTAAAAATAATTATCTGGGCCGTATCTAAGACCTCGGATCAAATCCTGTCTACCTCACTCCCTTTGCCAATCCACCACAAAAACAAAAATAAAAAGTCAAAAGTCAAAAAATACAAGTAAGATGGAAAGAAAGAGGAAACAAACCAGCTAGAGTTGATGATATCTCTCCAATTAGGCGAAGAAAGATTCCGAGGCCCAGATACATGAAATGCATAAGGATGAGCTTCCACCCCGCCACCACTTTCCACCATTTGCATGGTGGTTGCAACCATCTCTTCCGCTTCAAGTTTTGCTTCAACTTCTGCTGCCATTATTTAAATTCTATCTATCTTATTGTCAAAAGTTTTGATCTTGAAGAATATGCTAAAATTGAAATTATGGACCGTCCCTTTTTTTCTTCTAATTAATTTTATGTCACATCATTTCCAGTTAATGCAGAGGAAGGAAAAAGCCCCACTTTTAGATTCCTTGTTCCCACAATCAAACTAATCACACCCTTCTTCCTTTTTGAAAAATTGGAAGAATTAATTCTGGGTTTAAGGGAAGAAGAAAGGGAGAGAGAAAATCAAATTGACGAAGTAAGTGGAGGAGTGTGGGGAATTATGAGATTAGTCGTTGGATTAAGGGAAGAAAATGTAGGCTGATGAATTAAATTGAAAACGGAAAGAAGGTGCGTTAGATTTCCTTTCCTTTCCCAACGGTCATATTTCGCTCGTGTTGTCTCCTGACGTTGTAACTAAGGTTCGAGTTTAAAGCACTTTTACCATATATATACTCCGTATAAAGGTATGGGTATGAGGATATCTATTGTATAATACGGTCGATAAAACTGATTCGTATTTGATCATTAAAGCGGAAATATGGTATAATACACCAAGTATATTGCAAAATAAAACTGAACTAAGATGTTTTGATTGTCATTCTAACCAAAATCGACCAATAACATAACTTTTAAATTTCTACTAATTCATCAATTAAAATTTTCAATAGGTTTTTGTTAAATACGGGTTTGGGCCGCGCCTGTCATCAAGAGAGAGCGCCCACTTAACAAGTCCAAAGGAGGTTCCACCTTAAAACCATATGGCAATAAGGCCATAAGGGGAGTAGCCCCTTGGCCTTATTAAGTGTTCAACTCTTTTCTCTTTTAGAAATGTGGGACTCTCACACGTGATGTTTCATGGGTCAGATTTTAACAGTTTTTCAAAATGTGAGATCTTGTTTTATTCGTCTCACACTCTCGACGTGTAGTTTTATAAGATCAAAATTTTATAATTTTTTAACATACACATTTTAAGAAATTTACACTTCAATATTGAGTTGAAACATGTGAAAATGTCGAAAGGGACTAATATTTAAGAACGGATGAGTGTTAATTTTTTTTTTTTAACCTTCTGAATTAAAACCTTCGATATCCCCTCATTGTCAAAGCAAAACATTAATTCTTTCCTCAAATCAAAATAAAAAATACACTAAAAGGGATTGAGCTACACATGGGAGAAGAGAGATTGAAATACAAGTCCTTAATTTTAGTGTATCGCTATTCGACGTCCTCGTTCGCTAAAAACGCCCGCGTATTTTACTTGGAAGGACGGTTGTGCCCTTATAAAATTTACTCCACCTCAAGCTTTCACCCTCCCTAAATTCCGGCAGCCTATTTCATTTTCCGGCGATAAAATCAGGCAGCCCGTGACTCACCTCACCATCTCCACCACCACCTTTCATCTTCAAACACCATCACTGTTCCTTTAAACACCATCACCGTCCCTTCAAACACCATCACCGCCGCTTCAACGTCATCACCGTCTCTTCACCTACACCGCACCACCACCATCATCGTCGTCAGTTTTTTTTAATGGATGTTGATGCCGCCCATAATTGGCGACCTAGGGCCATGGTGTGCCACCCAGGAAAGGCGGCCATCACCATGGTTCAACCGCAGATCTAGGGCGGCCAAGCAATGGTCGCGGCCGCCTTTCCTGGGCGACGCACCATGGCCCAAATCCGCTAATTCTGGGCGGCACGAGGTTAAAAATTTAAAAAAAAAAAATCATTACGCTTTATCTTCAACCACCATCACCGTTCCCTTCAAACACCATAACCAAATCACAAAATTTTGGGCATCGATCAATAACTGATAAAATGTATAAATATTATGTAATAATTAGTCAATATCTCCTTAATATACTCTAATGTAATCATAGGAATATTGTAGCATAATCATAATAATTGGCGAAATTAGAAAATTGGCATAATTAGAATAATTGTATTATCAATTAGAATCACGTTGGTCAACAAATCTCCACAAATGTAGGAGTATGACACGCTAATTTTCATAACTAAACTCCATAAATGTAAGTGTATATTGACGCAAATAAGGATATAATTAAGCAATCAATTTAAAACATTGAAACGATTTTTTTTTATAAAGGAACAAGGGTGCCTCCCCCGTCGTCGCTTTTCTCCTCCTCAACTGCTCCCCATGCTGCGGTTTTGCGGACGGACTCAAGTGTGTTGACAGTTGCCGGAGAAAACAGGGAAGGGAAGGTGAGAGGTGAAGTGAGGGAGACAGTTTTTCGGTTAAGGCAGCGGTTTCCGGTTGAAACTGGCCGGAGATAACAGGGAAGGGGAGGGGTGAAGTGAAGGAGGGTAAATTTCTTTGAAAGGGTAAAATCGTATTTTCATTATAAATACGCGGGCGTTTTTAGCGGATGAGGACGTCGAATAAAAACCCCCTAATTTTAAGCTCAAGTCTAATATTTTATTGGTAGCAGTAATGAGTAGCACTAGGGACTCAAGCAAGTATGTTTGTGGCGCGTACAAAATCCAGTTATTTGTTGCTGGCAATTGCAACATTATTGACAATTGAAAGGTGCCAAAAGTCAAAATTCAAGTTGGAGTGTTTTGTTTACTTTGTTTCCTACACGCTTTGGCCCCTAATCCTTTGGCTCTAGAGTTAAGTATGTAGAGTTCAAACTTTTTGTGCAATTTAAGTCATCCTCTTTTTTTGTTTTTATACAGAATTTTAAGTCTCCACTTCGAGAGTGAGTAATACATTTGACATTTAATTTCTTAGGCACAAAATTATATCCATCCTAATGCAAACTTATTAGGACTAACGTGAATGAAGTCATAAACTATTTGATAATTTGTTTCGATTGTGAAGAAATGTGTTATTTGGCATGCTCCTTTCACGAGCAATTATAACTCCTTTTCATTTGTGTGTATTTTTTTTGGCATTCAAAAGTCAAAAGTCAAAAGTCAACCGCCCCAGAATAGTTGGGAAGACGAGCTGACGCTTAAACATACAAAAATCACTAGGGTATATAGGTACTCTGTATACAAACAAATACTCCGTACTAACAAACAGTCTCAAGTCTCAACTCTCATGTACCCGTATATGAACAGCATTGCCTTTGCGTTGAACCAATGAGTCTACAATTTAATCATCACTTGAAGAAAAGCATGTTGTTTCCGACCCCCAAGTTGAGATACAACCAGTTATGCTCTTGCCCTGATTGTCCCAACTGCGGTATTCCTAAACTAAGCAATCAATCAATCCAGTAACACATTCTTGGGATGAAATTATCAAGTCCTGTCAGATTGGGATGAATTTTCTGAAATGGATGACCCAATTCGAAGCATTATGGGATAAACTGGATCAAACTCCTTATCCCCTCTTGACCTTACTACCGTAGCATAATCGTCCAGAGTTGCTTTGATACCCCTCCATATTTGATCCTCACCCTGGGAATCGAGCCACAACGAATACTGAAGTGCTGTCAGTTTATTCCTCTGTAATGGTGACTGCAACTCACTTGGTCCCCGTGAATATAAATGGTGAAGTATAGTGCTAGGACGCAGATCCTGAAGCAGTGGAGATGCCTCGAGTTGAGATGTGTCCAAGAAGATGACAGGTCTGAATGCTCTTAGGGCCCTGTATGGACCACCAAGCTGCTCCACTGGGAATAAATTCTGACCCACCGCTAATTCCAACTCCGCCATATCCCGAGCCATCCGTAGTTTTCCCGACTCGGAAAGGGGCCTTACAAGGGAAGCATGCCTTATGAAGAACATAAGAACCCGTGAAGCCATACCACGGGCGAGCTTTGTAGATATAGATTCAGTACCAGTAGCTGCCGCGGTTTTGGAAGAAGGCAACAACCTAGATAAGAACTCCCTGCGGAAGTGGAGTATGCATTTTTGTAATTCCTCCATGTAAGGCGAAGCATTGTTATCCATTGCGGCATCCATGCCTATGACACCAAAGTTGTGGTCATGAATTTGCAAGATGCATGACTGAAGACGGTCCACCATAGCTTGGAATAATGATTCTACTGAATCACAGGCAACCCCATACACAACACCTAGTGAGGGAGACATAACTTCTGAGGCTTCACGTGGTAATTTTAACAACACAGCTGATATGCGTGTGTGGATTTCTTGAAGATGCTGACACAACATGAAGTTCTTCAGTTGAGATGGAGTTGCAGGACCAGTTATCTGCCTAGCTTCAGGTCCCGTAGATATCTGCAATTCAAGAATCATACATTATATGCATAAGCAGAAAAAGGGAAGGAAACAAATTTACATGTATATATAATAATGGAAAAGCAAAGAATGCAGAACATAGAAGTGTCACACTAACAAGAAGAGGTCATATTTTGTTCCCTGATGTCTACTTATGAAATTTAAATCAAGGGCTGGGTTTTTATAACAAGAACTTAAACTAAGAAAAAAGAATCTTATTGCAATAATTAGGACCTCCCCCTAATGCATATAGACAAGATCAGGTTTGGAGGTAACAATTAACTAATTCTACCTGTGCTTGGCAGATTTTTTAACGAAAAACTAAAAAATAAAACAAAACAGAGTTGGAGTTGCAATGAACCATATTACAGGAATAAAAAACGTTGCATTTTTAGCATAAACAGTAACTGAGATATGGTTATAGCAACTACTAGGACAGGACAAAAAAAAAGGAAAGTTAACTAGTGTATTTAAATGAAAATGTATGCTTATAGCCGTTGTCAAAGAAACCATAGAAGAAGTGTTATAAATAAAGAGTAGTTATGAGTTTCCCATGGTGAAATTACCCAAAAATACCTGATATTCAGCTCTCTCAGCCAAGAGAAGCAGGACTTTGCCAATTTCACGCAGAACCATAAGAGTCAAATGTCCATCAAATTGAACAGCTTCAATCTCTTCCTGTATCCGCGATATGATTTTTGAAATGTGTTCCTTGGAGGGAACACTTCCCCGGTTGGAGACTGGCAAGACATTATTGACAAGGTCTGAAAGACGACTCAAACATAGTCCCAAAAATGCTGTCCGGAAAATTTCAATTGAAGCACGCATCTGCTCTTTTCCTTCTGAGCTGATAGCTGGTAGAACCCCCTTGACATCTGTTTCACGTGATACTCGTTCCAACAGATTCTCAATCATGGAATAAAGTTTCGGGTAGCCCAACATAAATATTTCCTTCACAAAACTTGAGGTGGTGAATGCAGATTTCATCTGACTTGCAAATGATTTCACAAATGCTTCCCAAACTCGGTCTGTCAACATTGGATCACCCTCCTACAAAAGCAACAAGTAGAATTAGAAAAAAGGAAAAACTCACACACGATCTGATCTGCTAACTTAAAATGGCTATGCAAGGGGAAAATGCCTCAACAGAAGACCGCAATTTAATACAGAACTTCTGCCAATTCACAATTCTATAACATTTAAAGAAAAAGCCATCACAAAATTCATTCATGGTAGAGAAGTGGACAAGCAGCTTCATGGTGAAAGCACACAGAGGGTTTTGTCATTTGTTCTACAAGATGCATGCCTACTCAATGCACAACAATTAGGGCAAGATGATTGATGTTCCAAATACAGGGCTGGTTTTCAAAAGAATAAATCAGATTCTGCAAAACAAACTTACAAGCACAATTGCCTGCCTTTTTTGCCCAGTTTTCCCAAAACTACACCTCATACCTAGTATCCCATCTGATATTCATTGAAAAGGTTCACAAATGGGTACAAAGGGAAAAACCACAGAGTCCTCAAGAAAGCAATCAATTCAAATAACAGAATGCCAATCATGCTTTACACACTAAAAAACAAAACTGCTCGGAAAGGTTCAAATTAGCACCAGCACTCCAGAAGGGGTAAGGTGCACCTACTCCATCCCAGAAAGCCCCTAAACTCATACTAACAGCATAACATTACCCTGATTACTCCGCCTGAGAATACTCCAGCTAAACGCGAAGAGTGGAGTCCAGAAATGGCTTCCTTGCTTTATTAAGAAATTATATCTATTTAACGTTAACCCAAGTCACAACAACCATTTTCAACGTCACAAAAAGAACAAGTACAAAGAGTTCCCTTGGCCAATTTTGATACAACATACATGATCATTCGAGATTTGTTCTTTCTGATTATATTGTAACAGGGTTAATCACATAAGACATGAAGGATAGACACGCATATCAGAGAACTTATAATCCTCTGTGCTAGTGGTGACACGTACACCTATGGTATCTCAATTAGAGTATTTTCAGCTTTTGCATATATTCTGTAAATGAAGGTCCAGGATGCAGTTGGTGTATATCTTGATTAAATCTTCTGATTAAAATGAAAAGTCTTGACTATCCTATAAGAGTATCTACTTTGAAGTTCTCTTTGGGTGTTCACAGTTGTGAGACAGGATCATTAGTTACTATAGAAATAAATTTTGATTTTGTGGTTTATTTTTTATAACAACAATTCTGTTTTGAATTAACTTTGTGGGTTGCTAACTGTTCATTTTCAATCTGAAAGATGCAATAGAAAGAACAAAACAACTCTGGGATGAACATGAATAACTTTATACCTCTGCCACAATGCCAAATTTGCTCAGACTTTCATCTATAATGCAAGATTACCTTTTCTTCAAACATAATATAGACTAACAGCCTCCAAAGAAGTGTCATTGCCATATAGATTGTCTAGTATACAAAGTTACAAACTAGGTGAGAGGAAGCAAAAACCCAATGAGTGGAAGATTATGTCAAAATTTTTGATGCAACTTCATCCATAACTTTCTACTTAAACAGACACTAGGAATGACAAATGTCACTTCCTGATGCAAAATTTTCCCGCCAAAAACTCTTTTCCTTAAATGAAAATTATGCTTCATTTTTTTATGTATTTTCTATCTTGTTTTATTAACAATTTATGTATGTCCGTATTTGTTTATAGGTTATGGCAATAGCAGATACCACACAATAATAATTTGCTAAACCATGATTTTTTAGTAATATTTTAGTCAAATTTGTATATTAATTACGGAAAATATATTTATTCAATATTTTAGTCAAACTAGCATGTTAAGCGTATAAAATAGTTAAGACATAGTAGGACGGGAATTGCATATTGGATTATAACATGAATATGTTCAAGATTTATTAATTATGCAATAACTTTAGGAGGAGGAATATTTCAGTCAAAGTTAGAGAATCGTTGCGTGCACGGGACGTCGAGACCTGATCTAGTTATATCAAAAATTGTGACGCAACTTCATCCATATTTACTCAACAAGGAAATGCATAGACATCCAGGATCTTCCTCCGTACTCTACTGACACAGGTGAAATGACAAAGAGCTCTAATTGAATTTTCCTAGTTATGATGCTGTTTACATTTGAATAAAGCAATTGAGGCTGATGTGGGATTAAGTAGCTTATGTGCCTTGTTATTGCTGTATTGGATTTTGAATTGGAGAAAAGATAAACAAAGGAGAAGTCTAAAGCAGTTAGTTATCACAAAATAACCCCAAGAGTTTGACACAAAAGGGTCCTGGAACACATAATGGGTTTTGGATTTGGGCCATGGTGAATTATTGTAGTCAAGACAGGGCAGTGCATGTGTAGATCCATTCGGGTGTGTAGCTGAGCACTTTGACGCGTTTTTGCTACACAATATGCTAGTTTTAGTTGTATTAAGTTTCTAGTAAACATTCCAAAATGATGTTGTTAGAATGTAAGTTTTGGAGTAATATCTTTTGTATTGTAGATCTAGGAAAGGGTCTAGACTCTAGACTATCTGTTTCTGAGAGAAGGGGCAGTACTCTATCACTCTATGCAAAGAGCGCACTGGGTCATTATTCTTTCTAAAGAAAACACGGTGAAAATTTTCACACACTCTTACGAGTCATTTTAGAAATTTTGTGAAAGAAAGTTGAAATTTGTAAATCATGGGTGCTGTCAGCTTGTCACTTGGCAGGGTCATTAAAATTCATTGTAGTGCTAGTGACATTGGTTTTTTTTGTCCGTACTTGTTAATGAGGTTGTTTTCGTAAATTTCACTTGCCATTTTCTCTTTATTTTCCAACACTTAAATTTGTTCATCAAAATTGTTTATTTGTTAGTGCTTCTGCTAGAACTTGCAGAATGGTATCTGATGTCCACTAATGCAGTTACAATGTGAAAACTAATGCCATCCTTCTCTTTTTGACACTAACCAAGAGCTTACCAACCATGTAATGTATGTTCAAACTCCAATTAAAACTAGGAGGAGCTATGATTTATCTAAGCAGAAAGGAAAAGAGATGTTATTAGTTAGCCACATAATCAAAATCTGATTTCAATCCTCACGAGCAACTCTACTACATTATTTACCGCACATTAACTAACTACTTCTACAAGTGACAACAATCAACTAAGCTACGAATTCAATCATATAAACCACAGAATATCCAAACAAAGTTTCTCTTCTAGGCAAACTAATAGATTCTCCCACGATTATAAGTTAAATGATCTGAATACACTAACTTGCTTCCTCAAAGTATATGAGTGTTAGAACATTAGTCAATCAAACAAGGCAAATTCGTGTAGGAACGGATAAAAAGTAAACCTTCTGCAGCAAATGGCAAGCATACAACAAATAATTTCATTCTTAAAGCAATAAATAGGAGCAAAAAACACACCTGAATGACCTCATCCAGCAGCAAAACATGAGTGAAAGGATCCCTCTTCTTAGACAAAACCCTCTGCAAAAGCCAAATAGCGCCAATAATCGAATGCAGCTGATCCATACAACCACTCATCCGCTGCCAGAGCGCGTCTTTAGCTCTGGCGCCACCCCCAATTTGCGGCGTCCCACTCCTCTGAATCCCCCCAGGACCACCAAACCCGCCACCACCGGATGAAGCAGCAGAAATTGCCTTCATATCCAAAGCAGAAGCTATACTCTTAACCCCCAAATTCTTATACTTAACAACCAACCCATCAACAGTCCCCCTCAATTCCCCAAGATTGTAAAACACCTGCAAACCACTTCCCACCTCAGCTTGATTCAACCCCTCTAACCCTCTCTCCAGCATCTTCATCCCTTCGGACCGGAGTTTTGCCCCGGCCTCGGAAACCCACCTCAATTCCTCATCAACTACATCAATTCCGGACAAATCATTATCGTTGGTTAATCCAAGAATCTCATAATGTAACTGGGCCCCCTTCAAAAGGTCCAAGGACTCGGCGGAAGCCTCCATCAGATCACGAAGCTTCTTGATCAATCGGAGAACTTTAATAGTGAACTGCAAATTCAACGAAGTGGTGTGGAGGTTGGATAGCTGAGTGGTCTTGGCTTTGATCTGGGAATGCGGGTCAGAGATCTCAGATCGGACGCGACGGACGGAGGATTGGAGAGAGAAAACGGAGGATCGGACAAGGGAGAGAGCGGAATCAGCGTCGCGTAGGGAGGAGAGCTGTGAGAAGAGGTGGTCATGGTGGGAGAGGACTTCGGAGCGGAGCTGCTTCTCGAGGAGACGGATACCATCTTGAAGGCGTTCAGCGGTGGAGGCAGCGGAGCCGGAGGATAGGGCTTGGGAGGAGAAATGGGTGGAAGAGAAGTCCGGGGAGAGGAAGAGAGAGAAAATTGGGTCGGTTGAGAAGTTGGCGAGGGGGTTGGTGGTAGTGGTACTGGTGGTGGCGGTGGAGTCAAGGGAAGATGGGTTGTGGTCTCTGTCTTTGAAGGTGGAAAGTCTTTGGAGTGGGGATGAAGATGATGGAGGAGAAAGGCAGGATCTGTGGATTGCTGCAGAGGAAGCCATTGTTGTTTTGTTGTTGAGAAATGTGGAGAAGTTACAGGTTAACTGCAGTCATCTGCAAATTTGAATTTCTGGGAAATTATGATCATGGATTCATTTCATTCATTGGGTGAGAGTGAGACCGTGCGACCGTGCGACCGTGAGAGAGTGTGTGAGAAAGAAAACAGCAGTAGTAATACTCCCTCCGTCTCTTTTTATTTGTTACGTTTTCCTTTTTGGGTATTTCAAAATGTTTTTTATATTTACTTTTATATTATCACATAAATAACTTAGTATTCTATCAAAATTTATATCCAATCATTATTTTAACCAATCAAATTTATTGGGTCATTTAATCTCTCACACTTTTCCATTGGGATATTAAATTTTTCTCATTTCTCAATATCAGAATTTTGATAAAAGTAAAAACATTATAAATAAACGTAATTTATCTCGTTTAAATAAAAAAATTGAGGGATTTCAATGCAAATTAATTATTCGTTAAAACGCGTGAAAAATACCAAACGTAAAAAACAAAAAGAGACGCAGGGAATAACTAATAAGTCCCTGATCGAGCTAAATTGAACTGAACTGAATGCTTATGGACTGAACTGAATACTCATAAATTGAACTGAAATGAACTGAATTGAAATAAATAATTAAATATTAATAAATAGTAATCTCTAGTTAATTACAAATTAATAATAAAAAATATTATTAATAACATCATAATTAATAACTAATAACTAAAGAACAATTAGTAATTAATAACTAAATAAATATATAATAAATAATAATAATTTGTAATTAATTACTCCGTACTAAATAATTATAATAAATGATAAATATCAATAATAATAATAATTCAAAATTAATAATAAATACGAAGTAACTAAATAATTAATAATTTGTATTTAATTACTAAAAATAATAATAAATAATAATTAATAAATCATAGTAATTAATAATAATTAATTAATTATATATAATAATAATAATAATAATATAAATACAAATAATAAGTAATATAATAATATAAATAATAATAATAATAATATTATTATTATTATTAAGTCCTTGTTCTTTAGAACTGAACTGAACTGAATGCTCCTAAATTGAAGTGATCGAACTGAACTGCTAAATAAGTCCTGAAACTAAAATTAAGCAAAAAAAAATAGGGCCTAACTAGTAAGAGCTAAGTTGGGTTGGGTTGGAATCAAGTCAATTCATTTTTAACGGGTTGAGATTTTTCCAATTAAATTCGACCTATTTACTTAAATGGGTTGAGATTATAATTAACCCAACTCAATCCGATTATTAACGGGTTGACCTGAATCTGACACGTTTAAATCTCATAGCAAAAATTAATACTCCAATATACGAAATATATTTGACATGAATCAAAACGTCAAATAATTATTCAATGTTGAAGGAAAAAATGAGAAATAAAATCTTTCAAATAAAATTCTACATATCTATGTTACATACTCTGTATTGGCTTAAACTTAAATGGGTTAGACGGATTGTTTTTTGGTTGAAAATTTTAACCAGGCCCAACCTTTTTAATCAAACGGTTTGGGTTGGGTTGACCCATTTAATTAAACCTGTTCAAAACCTTTACCTAACTCTTAGTTATTGGGTTAGGTTCAGGTTGTGTCGGTGGGTTGGATCAGCTTTTGCCAACTCTAAACAGCACCAATGATGGACTCACCCAGGGTCCATTTGTTATCACTGCCCCTTTTTCAATACTATATTACTACTAAAAGTTAGTCATAAGAATAGTGAACCGTTTCCCAATCTAATGTTTGAAATAAAAACAAAAATATTCAATTTAATGCTTCTCAAAAACCTATTCCCATAATCTAGTGTTGATGTAGGATTGGGAATAACAAAGCTATTTTTTTTTTAGCAATACTAAAATCCTACCAATCTATATGAGTACATTATACAAAACAGACATATTAGTGATATGTGTCACTTCCTGATGCAAAATTTTTCCTCAAAAAACTTTTTTCATAAAAAAATACTTCGTATATTTCTTTATTATTTTCTATCATTTTTATATACTGCTTATACATGGAAAATAATACCATTTGTTATAAATTGTGAAAATAATGATATATGCCACTAAATGTTTTGCTAAAAACCTTTTCTTTTAATATTTTAGTCAAATGGTTATATTTATAGTGGAAAATATATTTAATCAATATTTTAGCAAAATAATCAGCATATTAGTATATTGAATATTTTGGTCAAATTAGCGTATCAAACATATAAAACTAGATCCTCAAGTCTTATATGTGACCAGCCACACCATCAACTTGATGGTGTGGTGTGCTCACACTTATAAATAAGCTCAACGTGTAAATTAACGGAATCTAAAAGTAACACCAGCATAGAAAATAAAGCAATATTAGTCTATATAATGAATATCTAACATGAAACTGAAATAAAACAAGAAAAGTAATGACGAATACAATGTATAAGTAACCCCTGCATAAAAAGTCAAGTAATACCAGTCTATACAAGGAACCTCTAAAATAAAATAGAAGAAACTACATTAAAACAAGAAAAGTAACATCGAATACATTATATAAGTAACACCAGCATAAAAAGTCAAGTAACATCAGTCTATACAAGGAACCTCCACTACTACATTTCTAATCAGATGCAACGCCTAAAATTGTTGCAGTAGGCTTAAAAATCCGTTGCATTAGACCTAATGCGACGATAATGACCATTGCATCCGGAGGCGTTGCATCAGGCTTAATGCAATGATCAGTGACCTAATGCAACGAAAAATGAATATCGTTGCATTAGTTGAACATCTAAGCAACAATCCTTATATTGGGTGTCACATTAGTTCTTCAGCTATTGCGACATATATTTTAGCTAATACAATATATAGTTTAGCTAATGCAACAGAAGTTTTAGCTAATGTGACGGATATCTGCGGTGGCTTAATGAAATAATGCAACGCCTTTTCCCTAATTCAACGGCAATTTATTGTCAAAAAAGTTATGTTAGACACCTAATGCAACGACTTCATTTATTCATAATAATGATAAATGAAAATTATTATCATAATTTAAGAAAGGATGACAATAACAAGAGATTTTCATTGACTTAAAGGGTAATATTACAATATTAGTGCCCATGGGACACATGCATTACCAATTAGTTGTTCACTAATTAATTTAGTGTTTTTAATGACAAAAACATAAAATTAAAATCCGTAGCCTCCTAATCTAATATTACTAGAAATCACAAAGTGACCCAAAAACAAACAAGAGCCTCCACCATCTCATTTGCTAGATCTACGTCTCTTCTCCATTTAGCTCACCATGCTCCTGCAAGTTTAAATCACGAACGGGCACAACTTAAAGATGGTATACTAGATAAAATATGATAAATAATATATTAACCTTCGTGTTTACTCAAATAAAAATATTAAAGACTTTATCAACATCTCAATTCAGTAAACGAAAATAATCGCCAGAAACTCACAACAGAAAAATGCATAATCTATGATCTTATTGGCAAAAAATGACACACATATACAGTCAAAAGAGATGATTTGTCATGTTATTACTTCCACAAAAAATGAATAAACTAAAGCAATACCCATAGCTAAAACCTGTAATATAAAAGATCACGTATATATCAAAGTGTGAGAAACATTGAAACAATGCTTGAATCTGATACGATACTAGCTACTCTACATGGGACTTTTTGATTGACAAGGGGTTTCGGTTTCACAAAATAGGTTATCAAAATCCACTCTTAACTGACCACTATAAGGAATATAACCACCCATTTGCTGACATGCATGCACTGATATCAGAATATTAATTATAACCAGAGTACTCCATCTAAGTACCTGACACTCCATGTAGTTCCTAGGGGCTAGGGATTGCCTCAAGGTTGTACATACATCACCAACTCCGAATCAAGAAACAAAACGTTAAGCTCAATTTTCACAGAAAAAGCTTACACATTACCAAGCATATGACTTTCCAAATATGAAGAAAAAAGATAGATCATAACAGAATAATGCCAGTGAGTGACTTGGTGAATCTACGCAATTTGAAAACTATACTTGATCATTTTAGAAAACTGCAATTTTGAATGACTATTGGCTTCAGCATGTAGGCAATCCAAATAGAAGAAGTATTGTGTAACAATAGAGAAAAGGGAAAGTAGACCTAAAGAACAAGATGGCAAGGTCATTCTAAACACAGACAAGAGACCGCATTTCCTTTTTCACTGTCATAAAAAACAAAACTAACTATCCCCAGTTGAAATAGCCAAAAACAGGATCATAATAACTTCATAGACAATGTAAAAGGCAATCTTCAGATTGAACACTAAAAGTAAAGCTTAAATGAGAGTGATAGATAGCTCAGTTGGTTAGAGCTCTCATCCGATTCCAGGTGATATTGAGATAGATTCTCACGCAAATTTTTGGCTATACCCGGGTACAGCCAAAGCTGGCTGTACCCCCATCCAAAACGATGTCGTTTTGTGTTGTTTAAAATGAACATTAATATACTGGTACAAAAATGAACATTTACTATTTCGAAAATGAACATTTATTTATTTATTTGGAATGAACATTTACTATTTTGGAAATGAACATTTATTTATTTATTTGGAAATAAACTACAAAAATGAGCATTTACTATTTCGGAAATGAACATTTATTTATTTATTTGGAATGAACATTTACTATTTTGGATATGAACATTTATGTATTTATTTGGAAATAAACAATATAGGCGCTTGTAAAAACATAAAAGACCAATGAAGTGAACAATTTCATTATGAACATTAACCATATATTTATTGTGAACAAACAAATAAACAAGAAAGAACAAATAATTCAACAAAAAAGAACAAACAATATAAAAAAGAACATAAAATTCCAGAAAAAAGAACAACCAAAACAACAATTATGAATAATTTTATGATGAATTTTAAAGCCAACATGAAAGAACAAACAATAAAACAAGAAAGAACAAATACTGGTACAAAAATGAACATTTACTATTTCGAAAATGAACGTTTATTTATTTATTTGGAATGAACATTTACTATTTTGGAAATGAACATTTATTTATTTATTTGGAAATACACTACAAAAATGAGCATTTACTATTTCGGAAATGAACATTACTATTTCGGAAAAAAATATTTATTTATTTATTTGGAATGAACATTTACTATTTTGGAAATGAACATTTATTTATTTATTTAGAAATAAACAATATAGGCGCTTGTAAAAACATAAAAGACCAATGAAGTGAAAAATTTCATTATGAACATTAACCATATATTTATTGTGAACAAACAAATAATTCAACAAAAAAGAACAAACAATATAAAAAAGAACATAAAATTTCAGAAAAAAGAACAAACAATACAACAATTATGAACAATTTTATGATGAATTTTAAAGCCAACATGAAAGAACAAACATTACAACAAGAAAGAACAAACAATAAAGCAAATAATTATTATGAACAAACAAATAAACAAGAAAGAACAAATAATTCAACAAAAAAGAACAAACAATATAAAAAAGAACATAAAATTCCAGAAAAAAGAACAAACAATACAACAATTATGAACAATTTTATGATGAATTTTAAAGCCAGCATGAAAGAACAAACAATACAACAATAAGTTTGATGAATGAATTTAAAAAACAACAAGAAATAACAAACAGTACAACAAGAAAGAACAAACAATACAAAAAGAAAGAATAAAAGATTAATGAAGAATTTAATTATGAACATTAACCATATGATTATTATAAACAAACAAATAAACAAGAAAGAACAAACAATATAAAAAAGAACATAAAATTCCAGAAGAAATAACAAAAAATACAACAATTATGAAAATTTGATGATAAATTTAAAAAACAACATGAAAGAACAAACAATACAACAAGAAAGACCAATCAGTACAATAAGAATGAACAAATAGTACAATAAAAAAGAACAAACAGTCGACAAGAATGAACAAACAATATGAAAGAACAACATGAAAGAACAAACAATACAACAAGAAAGAACAATCAGTACAATAAGAATGAACAAATAGTACAATAAAAAAGAACAAACAGTCGACAAGAATGAACAAACAATATGAGCGCGTCGTTTTTGGGGGGTATAGCCAGAGCTGGCTGTACCCGGGTACAGCAGTCAGCAATTGAGATTCTCATCCCCGCCATTATGGCTCATTTGCATCAAAAAAAAAGAAAAGAAAAAGTAAAGCTTAAGTAAATGAGGACATAGAAAAACACTAATAATTGAATTGAAGCAATGCCAATAACAGAGAGACAAGATGCTCCGTATTGAGTACGAGAATTTAAGCAATTACGGATTTACGGAGTAGGAGTACAAATCAATTTAGAATTTTGACAGCGTCTAAATAGCGCCATGGAACTTGTTCATTCATCCCTTAGAACAGTCCATTTAAGCAACAGTTCATTCCCACCTCAAAAACTCAACCATCATCAAAACCCACCATTTCCATTTCCATTTCCATTTCCATTTCCACCCTCTAAACCAAATTCATTCAAACCCAGAAAACAAACCTCCTTTCAAGTTTCATTGTCATTAACACAACAAAATTCCGATGATTTATTCAACAATTCTTTGTCAATTCTTCCCAATTCACCATTTTCAAGGATTACAACTGCTGCTTCAACATCAATAACAACCCCCTTAAGTTCCACCGCTCAAAATTCCGGTGAAAATGTTCATTGGATGGTAATAATGGATAAACCTCCAAACGGGTTTCAATCTAAAGCTGATATCATAAACTATTATGTCGCTACTTTGGAGAAATCTCTCGGATGGTGAGTTTTTCCGGTTTTGATATAAGTGGCCCTAAATTATATGTTAACTTCAAATTTATGACAAAATCAAGTGTGGATGGGTCAGTCGGTTTTATATACGAAGTATTATATAATGCTTAATGATTAGGGATTAGTGAATTATTACAGTGAAAAGGATGCACAAAGCTGTATATATGATGCTTCCTGCAACACCCATTTTGGTTTTTGCTGTATTGTTGATGAACAAACTTCTCGGTTAATTGCTGGTAAGACTTTAATTTCTTTGAATTTGTAAGCAATAGTAGTGATTGCCACAAAATCTTGATCTTTAATTAGTGTGATTTTACAATTTTTTGTTGTTTGTGTTGTAATTTGTAAAGGTTTGCCTGGAGTGCTATCTGTTAAGCCTGACTCTGATATAAATTCTGCTAAGAAGGACTACAGTACTAGCAATTTTGAAGATGTTTCTGTGTCAAAATTACCCTATCAGAGAACATTGTTGTTCCCCAAGGGTTCGAAAAACTGGCTTGTACGTGTCAAAAAACCATCTAGTAGATTCTTATCCAAGGCACAGGCTGTTGATTCTTACGTTAACATACTGACCAAAGTGTTGAGGAAGTACGTGTTGGATTCATCATTTATATGCTCCCTTATGTGTTTTTGAATTGGATTGTTTTAGCTGAGTAAGAAATTTAATCAATGACAGTGAGAAGGATGCGCAAATGTGTCTATATCATGTATCATGGGAGTCTAATTTTGGGTTTTGCTGTAAACTCGATGATGAATCGGCACAAGAGCTAGCTAGTATGTATTTGTTTCTGCTCTTTGTGCCATTAATGATTCATCATATGGCATTGGTTTCTTTACTCAAGACCCTTATTTGTGCAGCCATGCCTGGAGTTTTATCTGTACAGCCCGATGAGCATTTTGAATCAGAAAATAAGGATTATGAAGGTTTGTCAAATCTTCTTATTCGATTGCTTGCCAGCTATGTATTGTTTGGTAAAAGGTACTGTATGATCTAAATATCGTTCTCTTTAACTGCTTACCTTTCCTGGAGTAAGAGGTCTCATCTTTATAGAAATCAGACAGTTTCTTCATTTGTACTTTGTTTTGTTATGAGCTGTGAGCAGTGTGTTGAGGCAGTCACTTTCATTTTGAGTTTGTTGTAACATTTTCGTTTGTTCTCTAAGTGGAGAGTATAATGGTTTCATAGTGCTTGAGTGATGGAATACTCCTTATTTATTCAAATTTTATAGGGCTACATACGAGTATGATTCTTAGACTAGCTAGCTGGATGTATCAAGTATATAATGGATGTAAATAGATTCAGCTTGTTAGTTGGAAACTTGGCATATGCTCATTGGCATTCAGGTCTTTCTAAAGGACTACATTAAGGTTGCGGAAAGCATTTCTGCAAAATGGATGCTTTCATTAATTGATTATTATTTATTAGTGGGAGTGGATGGGCATCAAGAAAATGGAAAACTATTTCGTAAGTATCACCTAGTGAGTCATAAGCAGAGAAGGAAGTTTGTTCATAAAATCGAATTATATGTACACTGAAGAGATGCATCCATTTATGGTAGGATGTGAATATGTTGATAATTGTACTTCCCTACTGGTATATCTGATCATTCTTTCCAGTTTGACCTATATGAGGCTATATCTGCGTGGATTAGATGACCTTTCGAGAGAGTTATTATCTGCGTGGATTAGTCTTAAGTCTCCTACTTCATCCTCATATCTGAGAGCAATAAAAATTTGAGATCTTCTCAGTAGGCTCTACTCCATATGCATGCTTGTGTGGGATTATTATCTGAGAGAACATTTTCCTACTGCTAACACTATAACAGTTATCCACATGCAGTAATATTGTTTCTGTAGAGTGATAATTGAGTAGTACATGAAATGATTGTAGCTTTTCTGGAGATCATATCCTTTTTATTTGTTGTTCTGCCTAAAATGGAGATTTGTAGAATTACGTTGGATATAGAAATGAAAGATGCTAAGACTCGGATATGATACTCAAAATATTATTCTCAGTCTACTGTCTTTAAAGATTACAGGGAGCAATTTGTCAATTCAGAATTTCCAAACAGTGGTTAGTTACTTAGTTCATTATGTTAATTTCTAAACCCATCTCGACCCAGGAAAAATATAAAAAGGGGAAAAATATAGAAGTTACAAAGGAAGAGGCTTAAATAAAATAGAAGTGACAAAGGAAGAGGCTTAAAAAAATAGAAGTTGCAAAGGAAGAGTGTCACTAGATTTACTACCATAGGTTGAGTACTTAAAGTTTTTGTGTTACGAAAGGGTTCATCCGAAAGTTCTTTATCGCTGGCTGCTGGGCCTTTCAGCAGGACTGCAGGAACACTTTCTATTAACAAAAACTAGTGAAGTTCTTTTTGGCAATGAAACTGGTGAAGTTACTATCTCGCTGTGCAGCTGCTTTTACACTGGTTGAATCATTGTTTAGTAACTTTAGTTATGCTCTACTTCGGAATCAGTTGCAAATACTTGTTCAAATTATCAAGCTACGCATTTCAAACAATCTTTTATGTGGACTATGGGCTACGGAAAAATAGAGAAAAATATATAATCTTGCTTTTAGTGAAGTAGCTAAAGTCAGATGGTGAATCCGATTAGCTTCAGATCCTTATTTTTAATGCAATTAAATGGAAAGTCACTTAAAGAAGGCAAGATAATGAGCGTTAGCAATTACTTTGTACCTTGTAACAAAGCAAGTCCCATAGGCATAATTACTAATGTTCTTGGTCTCACGGGAGTTAGGAGATGCCTGCATTAAACACTTTCAACTTGGGTAATGTCAACAGCCTGACGTTCAGCCAAGTGGGGGTGATGTTGTAACTCATGGAAGTTTGAGACTTTGGGTTGTCCGGAAAATTCGCGTAAGCAACATCATACTGCGATTGCAACCTATAGATTAACTGATTTAACATTAGGAAATTACTTTTAGGTCTCTGGATGTTGCTAGCAAGTTCATATGTGACTATGTATTTCCTTGTGCTTCTTCCAGTAAAAGATCAGCCTAAATCCTGTCTCGGAACTGTGAGAAGCCCTATTTTGATATTTTGGATCTTAGCAGTAAATGTGAAGGTGCTTTAATTCTGGTATACAGGCAAAGAAGATTGATTAGATTAGTTCTTTTCTAGGGAGGCTCGTTTATGGAAATGTTAAACATGGAATATATATCTATGTACTTTTTATTAGTGTGCTTGTCTGGAAGTTTGAATTAATAAAAGTCTAAGAAGTTAACAATTTGCTAAATATTTGAATTAATGCAACTTCTGTATTAGTAAATTACTGCTACATTTCAAAGAAAAAAAAATTACAAATGATATAAATAATACTTCGTATTGTACAAGTATATATGATGAGGTGCTCTGTTCATCAGTGCGCTCATTATGATTTCCCAGTTGATTAGAAATTTAGAATACAAGAAGTTGAAAGTTTCTTTAGCATATGAAACAATTCAACTTCTCTGTTAGTAAATTTTTACTGCAGTGATTTAAATAATGACTATGCAGTGTCTTTAATCTCATCATCTGTGTAAATCAAAAAGTTGGGGAGTTTATTTTTCTTCAAGCAAATCATTGTTTATAAGAAGTAGTCAAATGTCCTCTTTAGTTGATGACTATAAAGACTTGGCTTGCAGGTGACAGGTTGTCATCCGATGCTTCAGCTTTTACAAAAGAAACAGATATAAGTAAAACCAAGCTTTTCATAACAGGTAGTTCTTTTCCTTGATTTCTTGTGCGTATAAAATTTTATGGTCTGGGGAACTGTGTAGTGATGTTGGCCAGGCTGTTGGACGGGCTATTTCTTAGAGTTATTGGTTTGCTATTGACCCTTGAACTTGATATTCTTATCTTAAAGTCCTTAACCAATGCAGTCAGAAGATGACATTGGTGTTACTTACCACACTATATAATTAAATGAGGATTTTCCGTAACTAGATGCACCTTGAAATTTGCTCAACATGCCAATTAAATTAGATTATTAGAAGAAACATGACAGTCCAGGTCTAACTGTGGTGGAATTCGGAGAAAGTTTATATGCTAGAGTTATTCATTTGCAATTATGAAGGTCATCTGTCAAACTATGGATTGAAAATATATTACTGAACTGTTCTTTGTAGAATTATAGGATTTGCAGTTATGATGCCAAGTTGTTTGGTGGTGTAGCTGTTTTTTTGTCTGTATCTTGAACTTCTGTTCATTTCTATTTGTTTTTTAATAATATCTTTTATTAATTTCCAAAACAAAATTATGATGCCAAGTTGTAGAAATGGAAGTTACGTAAGAAAATAATGAAATTACATGTTCCTTCTTAGGTCCTATAGTAAGTTAAGTGCTGCGTGTTCTTCTTTGAATGGTGCCGGCACCATGGTGACAGAGCTCAACTAGTAACTTTGTCCCATTTGTATTTGTAACTACCTTTTCTTCTCTTGTAATCTTTTATACTTCGTATATCTCCACGGGAGCATTTGTTGTGCCTTCTTCTGGTATCCTGAAATCGTTTAAGCTTTATTTCTCGTATCGTTTAATCATCATGTTAGTCTTAACTTTATTATGAATCATCACTTCAAATGTTGTTGCACATCTAGTGTTTCATTCTCATCTCCATTATCATTAGGCTCTCGAGTCTAGACTTGAGTTTTCTCAAGTAGCTGCTACAATGTGCCGTATACAGTAGTAAACATGACATTTAATCAGTAGAGTTGTATTTTCTTATCGTAGAGAGCTCTTGAGGAGCACCTTTGTTTAAGTTATTCATGATTGATGTGGCCTACAATATCTCTGTCATTTCACTTTCATTTTGCATTTTTACGAAATTACGCGAGATATAGCTCTACCCCAGTCTTGATTTGCAAATAAGAGAAATCTCTATCTATTTAATTAAGGTTACAAATATTAATTTTTTTTTTGGTTCACTTGAAACCCTTCGACCTAAGAGTGTCTCTCCAAATTCTTTTTGTTATATATCTACCTAAACTGTCATCTTTAAAACGCAAACACCAAGGCCCAGAATCTGTTGATGCATAGAAAGATTGTCAAGTTTTAATTTCTTCACATACAGACATAATTTGTGTAGAAATTTCAATTTCAGTAATGACTATGTCTTCACACAGCTGTTTAAAAGAGAACTTTTTGGATCTGTACTCAGTCTTGCAGGAGGTCAAGATGCATGTAGCATTGTAGCTTCATCTTTCATGTAGAGAACCTTTAGAGTCGAGGCCTCTAATTTGGTGTTCATATTCTGCTGTTTGAAACGTTTCTAAAAGTAGTTTTTTTGTGAGACTGAATGTCAGCTTGTGAGGATGGGTTGGAAAGGGGTGTTTCAATGCCTTCAAACTTAACCCATTCTGTAATAGTTCTGACATTGTTAACTTGACTCCTTAATCTTTATACCTGCTTGACTTACCCGAAAAAGTATATTTGCCTGGTTCAATAAATGATGTTTAGAGTTCAGAACTTAACTGTCTGCATTATTATTTCTGTCAAAGTGTTTGGTGTCAGTCAACTTGTCACTGAATATCTACTGAGTAGGATATTTTTCTTGCAGGTCTGTCATTCTACACATCAGAAAAGACGTTACGTGAGGCCTTTGAACCCTTTGGTGAACTCGTAGAAGGTATGTCAATATCGGTCTGTTATTGGATACATTTTTTACAAAGTTTTCTTTTATTATCTTTTTAATCTTGATGGTTGAGCTGCTGTGCTAACTACTAAAAGGGCCTGTAAACATTGTTATAGTCAAGGTTATCATGGATAAGATATCAAAGAGGTCAAAAGGGTATGCGTTTGTTGAGTACTCCAATGAAGATGCTGCTACTACAGCTCTCCTAGAAATGAATGGCAAAGTAAGCTTAAGGGCATCAATGATCATTGATGCATCTAATTTTATACTTGGTATTGAACTTCCAGAATTTTAGCCTCACTTTTTGGTGTTTTTGCTGGTACCTTGCAGATTATAAATGGGTGGATGATAGTTATTGATAGAGCAAAGATGAAGCCACGGCGCACCAGAGCATTTTCATCACAAGACAGAATGTGACGCACAGAATGGCTCGCCAAAATTCACAGACCAACATCTAAAGAGGAATTTGCTCAAGGATTTTAGCGTAAGAAAATACAATTTATCTGTAGATAAAACACACAAGGTTGAGTTAGTATGATCAGTGGCTTGGTGCATCAAAATGTATAAGAATGGCTTATCAAAATGCATTATATATTTCATTGAACCGTCCGTACTAGCGATTTGGATGAAATTCTTCGCCGTGTTCTAGATTATTTCTTCCATGCATAGGGTTAATTAATTATTGTAATAGTTGTCATATGACTATTCTTTAATGATAATTTTCCTATTTCTTTAGAAACGTTATAAGAGTACTATATATAAGAACTAGATCAGGTCCCGTGCACGCACGGATATTTAAAAATTATTATTTGACCTATTTTTTATAAAAAAGTTTAATTGAATTATTTATCCCTTAAACCTATTGCGTAATTAATAATCTCGAATGTACTCATTTTATCATATAATATACAATTTTAACCTACTATGTATTATAAATTTTAAATGTTTAATATGATGATATGACTAAAATATTTGATATATTTAATTTGCTAATTTGACCAAAATATTGAGTAAGAATATTTTCTATTATGGAAATGACCGTTTGACTAAAATATTACCAAAATTTTCTAATAATGGTATATTCCATGATCCTATATTTTTTTCCATATATTAACATTTATACAAAAGGAGAGAAAAAAATAAAAATAAAGTAAATATGCATGTCTTTTTAGGTAAGAGTTTTTGGCGGGAAAATTTTTCACCAGGAAATGACACGTGTCATTCCTGGTATCTCTTTTAGTATATAGTAATAGATTTTTAAAGTCTTACCACCTTTTAAATTTTCAAAATTGAAAGTCCCCACTCAATTTAATGTGCCTTGTCTTTTCGTGCCAAAACTTGTTGTGCTTTCTCCAAAAAAATGCGGCTTGAGTCCAACCCACGTCCCACGTCTGCGTGCTTGTGCCAGGCCGTGCCTTTTCCATGTCGAGCCTTTTTTCGTGTTTGGCTGTGCTATGTCTCAGGCTGACCTGACCCAGTGTCTTCTTTAACCAAATGCTAGGAAAAGGCTTTTATTTGAATTGCAAAGGTTTCCATGCACCCGGGTATAGCCAGAGCTGACTGTACCCCATTCAAAACGATGTCGTTTTAATATACTGGTATGGAAATGAACATTTATTTATTTGGAAATGAACATTTAATATTTCGGAAATGAAATTCATTTATTTATTTGGAAATGAACATTTATCTACTCATTCAAATATGAACATTTATCTAATTGTTTGGAAATCCTCATTTATTCAACCAATTTAGAAATGAACGTTTATCTACTGATTGTGAAATGAGTATTTACTAATTTTAAAATGAACATAGTTATTGCATTACTAAGTTATCACTTTGAACATGTATTTACTTATATTGAGCAATTAAAACATGTCAAATAACATATTTTACCAAAAAAATTGAACATTTTAGGCATTGCCTATGTAAAATTGTACTTGAATTACAAGATATTGGTAGAAATCATCCACTTATTTTTCTATATCTTGAATCTTGCTTTTGATGTAGTCTCGAGTTCTTAACTTTTTAATGTGTGTAAAACTGTGATTTGAACACAATATTTGACTTTCACGGTTTCAATTTCCTCATTGTTGTAGGCTGAAAATGAAAATAGAAAGAACAAAGGTTTAAAAGATGCTCAGTAATAGAACAAGAAAGAACAAAGAATACAAAACGTATGAACAAATAAAACAAAAAGTTGAACATTCTCATTATGAACATTAACCAGATTATTATTATGAACAAACGAATGAACAAGAAATAACAAACAATTCAACAAAAAAGAACAAACAACATAAAAAAAACATAAAATTCCAGAAGAAAAAAAAACAGTACAACAATTATAATCATTTTTATGATGAATTTTTTAAAAAAAACATGAAAGAACAAACATTACAACAAGAAACAACAAATAATACAAAAAGAAAGAATAAACAATACAAACGCTTGTAAAAACATAAAAGATCAATGAATAGCTTAATTTCATTATGCACATTAACCAGATGATTATTATGAACAAACAAATAAACAAGAATGAACAAACAATTCAACAAAAAAGAACAAACAATATAAAAATAACATAAAATTCCAGAAAAAAGAACAAACAATACAACATTTATGAATAATTTTATACAAAAATTTCAATAAGACCGACTGACAGCGTCAGACGTGTCGACGTGGCAGCGCGGGTCGTGACGCGGGTCATGACGCGGGTCATGACGCGGGTCAAATCTGAATCGGGTTGAAAACGGTTATTTTTTCGGGTTTAGTATAAAAGGCTTTCTTTCCCACGTTTTTGCCCATTTTCAAATCACTGTTCATCTTCTAGAGAGAGAAACCGCCGAGTTCTTCCATTTTAGGAGAGAGAAAGCTTCTACTCTTTGATCTTGTCTTCGATTTCTTCAATTTCTGTATTTTTTTGCATTTTCACTTGTTTTTCTTTGTTCGTGTGTAGTTCTTACTAATTTATCCTCTTTTTTTCGTTCGATTTAGGGTTTTGAAGGTGTGATTGTGATATTTTCCGATTTACTCCAAAATTCGGTAAGTTCTTTCTATTTTCATCTACTTTTTGTTCAATTCTGTCATCATTTGATGTTCGTTTTGTTTCTTACTATTTTTGGTTTTGATTTAGGGTTTTGTAATTGTGATTTGTGATAATTTCGGTTGTTCTTCATTTTCGACAATATTTTTGAAGTTTTTTTGTCATTTTTTCTTCTTCTTGTTCAATTTTGTTATCATTTGAAGTTCGTTTTTGTTTCTTACTATTTTTGGTTGTGATTTAGGGTTTTGTAATTGTGATTTGTGATACTTTTGGTTGTTCTTCATTTTCGACAATATTTTTGAAGCTTCTTGTCCTTTTTCCTTCTTTTTGTTCAATTTGTTCATAATTTGAAGTTAGTTTTGGTGTTTTTTTCGGTTTTTTAACTGCGAGATTTAGTTTACTATTCATGATTTTATCAACATGTAGATGTTTTAGTTTAGAATTTCGTGTATTTAGTTAAGATAACAGTATTTTTAGTTTTAATTTTCGTCATATTTTCCATTTTATTCTTGTTCAATTAAAAGTTCGCTGATAAATAGTTAGTTTTTTATTCAATTAGTTAATTATTTTTACCAATTAGTTATTCTTTCAAAGCAATTAGTCATATTCTGACATTCATAAATCAAGTATTAAACGAATTAGTTATTTATTTAATTTCAAACTTTCTCGACCAATTAGTTCACTTTTTTGACCAATTAGTTAATTGCATAATCCAATTAGTTAACTATTTTAACCTGTTAGTGAAACATTCAAAGCAATTAGTTACACAATGAAATTGTTTTGTTTTTATTGTTATTTATACTGCTTATGTTCATTACACATTCTTTTTATTTGCGAATTGCAATATATTGAACTACATTCATTTATAGTTTCAGTTCACATAATGAGGTCAAAAAATGCAAACAAAGCATCTGATTATCACGATGCTGGGAAGTCGAGTCAAGATGTGGAAGGCATTTCAAGGCCGACTGAAAATATTCCAGCTAGTCCAAAGCTGAGTGCAGATGAGAGGAAAATTGGAAGGGGGCCAAAGAAGTCGAAAGTTAAATTAGAATATACGGAAGATGGCGGGGAAGTTGTAGAGTTGGATAGGTATAACTCCTATCTTTGTAACTGTTATTTATCACTGTTTAATTAGTTGGATAGGTATGACTATTTGTTATTTATTTTTAAATTAATTACTTTTGCTTTGAAACAAATTAATTTACCTATATGAAGTAGTTATGTAATTAAAATAATTAGTTAACCTTAAACCACAATTAGTTAAAAATTGATTTTGCAATTATCATAACCTATTTTACATTTAGTTAACTTTTTGCATCATTTAGTTAACTTTTGACTGCAATTAGTTAAATATTTTTCAGTAATTAGTTAACCTTTTTTTTAAAAAGAATCTTTCCACTAATTAGTTAACTTTTTCCACTAATTAGTTAACCTTTTCCATTAATTAGTTAACTTTTGACTGCAATTAGTTAACTCAATAATTAGTTAACTTTTGACTGCAATTAGTTAACTTTTTCCATTAATTAGTTAACCTATTTCATCAATTAGTTAACCTATTGTATGATTAGTGAAGTTTTTTTCAGTTAGTTAACCTATTTCATTAAATAGTTAACATTTTTCTTCAATTAGTTAACTTCTTAAGCAATTAGTTAAATATTTTCATTAATTAAATTCTTTTGTTTTGTGTAGGGGTTATAAACTAAATTGTAGACCAGAGGTGTTGATTAATCTTCTTAATTCTATAAAGAAGAATGATAACAAAGTGAAAGCCATTAAAGAAATTGGTTTTGGTGGTTTGTTGAGTGTTCGACTTCATGAAGTCAACACACGCCTTGTTCCATGGCTACTTCAGCATTTTAATTGTGTTGGTCATATGCTCCAGTTTGGAGAAACACATAATGTTCAGTTATATGATTATGATGTCTATGACGTCTTTGGCTTGCCATGGAACAAGGATTTTGATGTTCAAGAGACGCCAAGAAAGCGGGTTGAAGGAGATGCCAACCATGAAATGATTCAGAGATGGAATGAGAAGTTCCACAAGAAACCAACTGTGCAGGCTCCCACCTTGACGGAGTTGGAACTTTTTTTGAAAACAGATGAATGTGGAGATGATTTTAAACGTGCCTTTGTGGTATATGTTTTAGGTAAAAATTTCTAAATTATTTATGCTCAAGTTATTTACCTTTAACAGCAAGTATATAGTTCACTATTTACATTAATTAGTTTACCTTTTTTTTATTAATTATTCTTCTTTTTTCATTAATTAGTTCATTTTAACAATTAGTTTACCTTTTTTATCCATTAGTTACTGTTTTCATCAATCAGTTAACTTATTTTACAATTAGTTAACCTATTTTACATTTAGTTAACTTTGTTCATCATTTAGTTAACTTTTTACATCAATTAGTGAACTATTTTTATGAATTAGTTAACCTATTATCTTATTGATTTCTGTAATTATCTTATTGTTTTTATAGGTGTATTTTTGGCTCCTACGTCTAACCGGTTGTTAGACATCAAGGTTCTGAAGGCTGTTGAGGATGTTTCATAGATTGTGAAACAAAATTGGTGTAAATATGTGTTAAACCAGCTTGGGTTTGCTGTCGAGAGGTGGAGAGCAAGTGTCAAGAATGACAAAGTTGGTGGTTGTGTTCTATTTTTGGAGATAATTTATCTCCAAAGATCATTATTTCGGGGTGTAGTCCCCCCTAAGGAAATCCCACTTGTTCAACATTGGAATGATGAACAAGTGACTGAACGTCTGGTCTCCGAGGAGAAGATGGGTTTTGGGGTAGCTTTGGTTGATATAACCAGCTATCCCGTGTCTAAGACTTTTGCTGATTTGTTAGGGGGTCTTAACCCTATCAAACTCGAGGTTCCTGAAGCTTCTGCTGCTCCTGCTGCTTCTGCTGCTCCTGCTGCTTCTGCTGCTCCTGAAGCTTCTGCTGCTCCTGCTGCTTCTGCTGCTCCTGCTGCTTCTGGTGCTCCTGCTGCTCCTGTTGCTTCTGCTAAACCTTCGGAAGGTGCACCGGATAATTCCCAAGCTGATCGAAGCAGGATTATTGAGTTCCAAATTCCGGAAAGTCTTCAAACTGATGCTGAAATTCAAGATACCTGCGATGATGTAAGTCATGATAATGTTCATATTTATTTTTGTTGTATTGTTTTTTTAATGAATCTTTTTAATAGTTAACCTATTTTGTCAATTAGTTAACCTTTTTTTATGAATTAGTAAACCTTTTTATTCAATTAGTTAACCTGTACCATCAATTAGTTAACCTTTTTATGAATTAGTAAACCTTTTTATTCAATTAGTTAACTTGTACCATCAATTAGTTAACCTTTTTTGAATTAGTAAACCTTTTTATTCAATTAGTTAACCTATCTCACAATAGTTAACCTTTTGCTTAAATTAGTTAACCTTTTACAGCAATTAGTCAACTTTTTCCATTAATTAGTTAACCAAGTGTTACTTGTTTTATGAATTAGTTAACCTATTTCAATAATTAGTTATCTTATTTCATCAATTAGTTAACTATTTTTTCTCTATAAGTTAACTTATTTTTTAATGAATTTTTCCAATAGTTTCATCATTCCATCAATTAGTTAAGTTATTTCATCAAATAGTTAACATTTTCCTTTAATTAGTTAACTTTATACAGCAATTAGTTAATGTATTTCATCAATTAGTTATCTTTTTCCATGAATTATATAATTCTTTAGATAATTCAATTAGTTAACTATTTAGCTGTTGTTTTCTTTTCTTAATATTTTTCTTTTTTTTGTGTGTGAAGGAGTTCCTATTTTGTCAATTAGTTAACTTTTTTTATGAATTAGTAAACCTTTTTATTCAATTAGTTAACCTGTACCATCAATTAGTTAACCTTTTTATGAATTAGTAAACTTTTTTATTCAATTAGTTAACTTGTACCATCAATTAGTTAACCTTTTTTATGAATTAGTAAACCTTTTTATTCAATTAGTTAACCTATCTCACAATAGTTAACCTTTTGCTTAAATTAGTTAACTTTTTACAGCAATTAGTCAACTTTTTCCATTAATTAGTTAACCAAGTGTTACTTGTTTTATGAATTAGTTAACCTATTTCAACAATTAGTTATCTTATTTCATCAATTAGTTAACTATTTTTTCTCTATAAGTTAACTTATTTTTTAATGAATTTTTCCAATAGTTTCATCATTCCATCTAGGGATGGCAGTGGGTAATGGACCCGACCCGGATCCGTGGATCCAAATCCGTTTTCAACGGATCTGGATCCTCAATTTTTGGACCCGACGGATCCGGGTAGGATATGGATCCTTGGTTTTAAAAACGGATCTGGATCGGGTCCTAAGTCATTACCCGGATCCAGATCCGTTTACCCGTTTTTATAAAAAAAATATATAAAAATATAAAAGTAAAGACTTAAGACTTGTAGTATTATTGAAGTTTTTGAACTTTTAGTATTATTTATGTTGGATTTGTTAAATTTTATTTTAGTAAATGCTTGTATGGAAAAATAGCTTTGTTATTGAAGTTTTATTAAACTATGTTTTAAGGTTAAAATGAAAATTAGTTTCGTTTGATGAAAAAATAAGTTAGGATCCGTTTTGGATCCGTTTTGGACCCGGATCCGTAGAATCCGTCGGATCTGGATCTGGATCCTCAATTTAATTACCCAGCGGATCCGGGTAGGATCTGGATCCTTGCCTAAAAAACGGGTCTGGATCTGGATCCTAGAGGATCCGGTCCAGATCCTACCCGTTGCCATCCCTAATTCCATCAATTAGTTAAGTTATTTCATCAAATAGTTAACCTTTTCCTTTAATTAGTTAACTTTATACAGCAATTAGTTAATGTATTTCATCAATTAGTTATCTTTTTCCATGAATTATATAATTGTTTAGATAATTCAATAAGTTAACTATTTAGCTGTTGTTTTCTTTTCTTAATATTTTTTTTTTGTGTGAAGGAGTTGCAATTAGCAATGAGAATATATTACCGTGATTTATATGTTGTGTCCAGTTTCCATAAGGACCGTATAAATTTGTTAAAGAGTCGGCGACAAGAATTATCAGACAGTCCAGGATACAGTGATCCTGTGTTTTTGGAGATTATTGACTCAATTGTTGCCTATGCTGAACACTTGAGAAACGAAAATAATGCTGTTGATGATGATGCTCGTTGTGATAACGCTGGTGGTGATTTTGTTGAGAAGTCTCCTTCTCATGTTGGTGCTGCTGACAAGGGGCCAATTCAGAAGAATGTTGGTGCTGCTGACAAGGGTCCTGGTGATAATGGACCTGGTGATAAGGCCAATTCAGAAAAATGTTGAAGGTTCTGGAAATGTTGCTCCCGAAGTTGCTTAACCTGAACGAGAAGCTAGGAGTTTTTATAGCAGTCTTCCCATTGGTTCTGCTACAGAAGAAGTGTTCTGCATATCTGAGTTAATGGAGAGATTTCCAAAGACCCTCGGTCGTCTGAGGAGACTGGAAAAAGAAGTTATTGATTTCTGTTTCTTGGATGATGAGGCACTTGATCAACGGTAAGTTAACAATTAGTTATCTTGTGAGATGAATTAGTTAACTATATATGTCATTTAGTTGAGATTTTTACATAATTCAATATTTTCCTTATTTATTTGTTTTAATTTTTGTGTAACAGGGCTGATGTTTTTATTTTTGGGATGCTTCACAAAATAACAAGGGAGGAAATGCAATGTTTGGTTCCTGAGAAATATATCTTATCCAACATTGTTTAGATTTGGTCTATTCTCTTGAACAAAAATCAGTTCATGTTGAATAAAGAACGAAACAATTTCTATTTTGGTCTTGAGTACACGGTTCGTTTCTATTTTACGTAATTTTTTTTATTAATGTCCTTTACTTTTTTATGTTGTATTATTTTATCGTTTAAATAATCAGTTACTTATCTTTTTACCACAATTATTATTTTTTTACATCAATTAGTTAACATTTTCCATCAAGTAGTTAACTTTTTAACTTTTTAACTTTTTAACTTTTTAACTTTTTAAATCATTTAGTTAACTTGTTCTGACAATTAGTTAACCTTTTCAAACAATTAGTTAAGTTTTTCCATCAATTACCTACACTATAAAGTAACTAGTTTTGTATTCATTTCAATTAGTTTGTGGTATTATTAGTTAATTTTTGCTGTCAATTAGTTAACTTTTTCTATCAATTAGTGAACTTTTTCTATCAATTAGTTAGCCTTTTCCATGAATTAGTTATTCTATTAAGGTACCTAGTTTTGTATTCACTTCAGTTAGTTTGTTGTACAATTAGTTAACTTTTTCTATCAATTAGTGAACTTTTTCTATCAATTAGTTAGCCTTTTCCATGAATTAGTTATACTATTAAGGTACCTAGTTTTGTATTCACTTCAGTTAGTTTGTTGTACAATTAGTTAGCTTTTTCTATCAATTAGTTAATTTTTGCAATCAACTAGTTAACTTTTGCAATCAACTAGTTAACTTTTTCCATGAATTAGTTATCCTTTTCCATCAATTAGTTACACATTAAAGTACCTAGTTTTGTATTCAGTTCATTTAATTTGTTTATACTGTTTTCTAATTAAATTTGGTTTTTTTGCTTATGCCAGAGGAAGCTTGAAGGTGTTCTTAAGACGAAGTCAGCTGAATCTCTAAATCGAATTATTGAAGAACTTATCAATAGTTGGAAATATTGGGTGCAAATCAATGACCACAGATTCGATCTGAAAAATGTGGGAATGGTAAGTTTTTATTTTAGTAGTTATGTCTTTATATGTAATAGTTAATTTGTGATATTAAATAGTTAAGTTTTTATATATTTTAGTTTGATTTTTCTTACTTTTTTTCCTTGATTCATTTGCAGTTTTTCTTTCCCATTCATTACTAAGAACACCTCTCTCTGTTGATTGTCAACATAAATCAGAGAAGTCTTGTCTATGTTGACAACATAATTTGGAGTAAGAAGATTCATGATGATTATATGGCAATTGTGTCATTTCTTATTGAAGGATTTGTACAGTTTCTGCTAGAGATTGGCCATGCGGTTGCTGCTGATTGCTTAACTTTTGAAATGTCAATTCTGGACTTTCCTGGGAGATCAGATAACCCTGATCATGTAGATTGCGGAATTTTTTTGATGACAGCAATGCAGTACTTTAATGGAAAAAATATTCCCATGGATCTTTCCTATGTAAGTCTACTTTAGTTAAGATTTTCAAGCAATTAGTTTATCTTTTCTAGTTTCAATAGTTTCAAATTAAGTATTTCATGAATTAGGTAACTTTTTTCTTCAATTAGTTAACTTATTTCTTCAAATAGTTAACCTTTTTTCAGTTAGTTTACTTTTTACATTAATTAGTTTACCTTTTGCATCCATTAAGCTTTTTACAATAATTAGTTAACTTTTTCCATCTATTAGGTAACTTGTCCCATCAATTAGTTATCTTTTTCATCAATTAGTTATCATTTTAACTTTTTAACAACTTTTTCTATCAAGTAGTTAATCAATTTAGGTAACTTTTTACTGCAATTAGTTAACTTTTTACTGCAATTAGTTAACTTTTCACAACAGTTAGTTAACTTTTTACTGCAATTAGTAAACTTTTTACAGCAATTAGTTAACTTTTAAATGTATTAGTGAACTTTTTACAGCAACTAGTTAACTTTTTACAACAATTAGTTAACTTTTTACTGCAATTAGTTAATTTTTTAGAGAAATTAGTTAACTTTTTACAGCAATTAGTTAACTTTTTACAGCAATTAGTTAACTTTAAAATTTATTAGTAAACTTTTTACAGCAATTAGTTAACTTTTTACAACAATTAGTTAACTTTTAAATTTATTAGTAAACTTTTTACAGCAATTAAATTAGTTAACTTTTTACTGCAATTAGTTAACTTTTTACAGCAATTAGTTAACTTTTTACAGCAATTAGTTAACTTTTAAATTTATTAGTAAACTTTTTACAGCAATTAGTTAACTTTTTACAACAATTAGTTAACTTTTTACTGCAATTAGTTAACTTTTTACAGCAATTAGTTAACTTTTACAACAATTAGTTAACTTTTAAATTTATTAGTGAACTTTTTACAGCAACTAGTTAACTTTTTTAATCTATTAGTAAACCTATTTTTTGTTTCATACAAACATTATTTAGTACACATACATTATCTTATATTTTTATGTTTTTATTTCAGCTCGGTACAAGGACAATGTTACGGGCTAAGATTTGTTCAACCTTAGTCCTTTCTGATATGAATGAAATTCGGGCTGATGTGCTGGAGGAAATGGAATCATTCAACATGATTAAAGTTGGTATTTGCCATGCTGTTCGTGATAGCCGAAAGAAAAAGAAAGAAGAAGAAGAAAGACAGAGAAAAGAAGCAGAAGCAAAGAAGAAGCTAGAAGAAGAAGAAGAGGCTGTTAAGTTGAAACAACAGGCTGATTTTAAAAAGGCTGAAGCTACAAGGAAAAGGTTAGAAACAATTGTAAAAAGGAAAGCAGCAGCCCAAGAGAAGTCAGAAGAAAATGACAATGCTCCTTTGAGAACATACAAGTCATCAAGGCGAATTGCCAAGAACAACGAACCAGTGGCAGCAGCTGAAGCAGTGCCAACAGTAGAAGCAGTGCCATTCTCTGATATGGATCAAAACAAAGCTACTCTTGCACCGAAACAAAAGAGACCAAAAGTTGTTCATCATAAGCCACCTTCCAGTTAATCAGTAAACTTATCTATCAGGTTGTTTTTAGTTGTTATTTAGTAAACAATTTAATATGTGAATATTTTTATTAACTGCTCTGTTTGGTTGATATATTTTGAGCAATAGGTCCTTTAAAACAGAAATGTAATCTTTGAATATTTTGGGCAAGTAGCTCTTTTGGTATATATATATTTATTAGGAGCTTATTTTGAATTATTTACTTGGTATATTTCATAAGTCAGTCAAGCTAATTCAATATATTAGTTAAGCATTAAATTCAATTAGTGAAATATCAAATTCAATTAGTTAACTAATTGATGCAATTAGTTAACTAATTGCTGCAAAAAGTTAACTAATTGATGGAAAAGGTTAACTTATAGATTGTAAAAGTTAACTAATATATGCAAAAAGTTAACTATTTGTTGTAAAAGGTAAATAACTAATATATTATTAAAATAAAAGTTACCTAATTCATGCAAAAACGTAACTAATTGATTGAAAAAGTTAACTAATTGATGAAAAAGTTAATTAATGGTTTTAGAAAGTAAGTAATTGAGGCAAAAAGTAAACTAATTGATGCAAAACGTTAACTAAATGTTTTAAAAAGTTAACTAATGCATGGAAAAGGTTAACTAATTTATGAAAAAAGTTAAGTAATTGATGGAAAAAAGTAAGTAACTGTTTTATCTAGTTTATTATTAAAACAAAATTATTTAAACGCTTAAGTAATTAATGTCAAAGCCTAACTAAATATATTGAATGTTTAACTAATTACTTGTATTTTGTTTTGTACCTTTCAAAGTTTTGCAGTGACTCTCTTGTTAAGGCATGATTGTGTTCTATAACATGATGAAAGACTATAAACTTTCCATCCTTTTGTAACTTCAATCGTATAGATGCGTTGCACCCTGTTCTAGTAAGGTTTTGCTGCCTTGGGTTCTTTGACTGCCCTTTCTGTTTGCTCTCACTTGATACAGTTGCTTCTTCTTTCTTTGTGTTCTTTGTGTTTTCCTTTCTCTTTCCTTCCTTTGAACAACAAAAGTATCTTTCCTTTATCTCTCCCGTTTTTTGATCTCTCCTTAATGTATTTTTTCTTATTGAAAATCCAAGAAGTATTGAATGTTTGTCATAAAGTTCATGTAGTTCATCTACTGTGCCAGTATATCCAGTCAAAGGTCCTCTAATATCATCCTCTGTTAAATCGTTCCAAATATCGTTTGAACATGTAAAATGAACAAAAGTAATAGTTAAAAAAAGAAACTAATTAGTTACATAATTGAGGAAATTAGTTAACCAATTGAACTACAATGTTTTTTGATTAATTTTTTTTTAATTTTTATTCTGCAATCAATTAGTTAAATAAATCTTCTATTTAGTTACGCAGTGGAACCAATTAGTTAAGAATTTTTTAACTAATGGATGGTTAGGTTAACTAATTGATGCAAAAAGTTAACTACTTTTAGGTTAACAATATTAGTTAAATATAGTCATCAACAATAATTACACTAACTTAACTTTTGAAAATGAAATCAATTAGTTAACTAATTGAGGGAACAAGTTAACTAATTGAGAGAACAAGTTAACTAATTGATGATAAAAGTTAACTAATTGATGATAAAAGTTAACTAATTGAGGGAACAACTTAACTAATTGATGGTACAAGTTAACTAATTGATGATAAAAGTTAACTAATTGATGATAAAAGTTAACTAATTGATGATAAAAGTTAACTATTTGGTGGAAAAGGTTAACTAATTGCTTCAAAAAGTTAACTATTTGGTGGAAAAGGTTAACTAATTGATGGTAATGGTTAACTTAGTGAAAAATGAAAATTGAAAAGTAGCATTAAAAAAAATTAGTTTAGTATTGATATTAATTAGTTAAGTTTTTAAATAAATCAGTGATTTATTTAAATTAAAAGTTCCTTGATATATTATTTAGTTTATTATCCAATTAGTTAACTATTTTTACCAGTTAGTGATTCTTTCAAAGCAATTAGTTATACTTTGACATTCATTACTTTATTTTAAACCAATTTGTTTAGTTTTTTAGCCACTTAGTTAATTGCACAATCTAATTAGTTACGACAAGTAATCAATTAGTTAACTATATTCATTAAATTAATTTAAAACCTGAAAAATAAGCTGATGTTGTTTCTCCTGTTGTTGCAGAACTTGTTTCAGATGTATTTTCCTTTGTTCCAGAACTTGTTTTAGTAGTTACTTGCTGCATTGTTGTAAAATCCCTTTGATTAGGGTTATCAAATCGCGCAAAAGGTTGAAATCGAGAAGGAGGATGAAGATCGCTTTGATTATGGTTATCAAAACGGGCAGGAGGTTGAAATCGAGGAGGATGATGAAGGTCGCTTTGGTTAGGGTTATCAAATCGCGCAGGAGGTTGAAAACGAGGAGGAGGATGACGGTCGCGAGGTTGAAAAATCGGTGGTGGTAGAAATCGAGGATGTTGAAGGTGGCGAGGTTGAAAATTCGGTGGTGTTAGAAATCGAGGAGAATATTGAAGGTGGCGAGGTTGAAAACTCGGTGGTTGAAATTGTGGCGGAAATATCTGTGTTGGTTGTTGAAATTGTGGCGGAAATAATGGTGGTGGTGGTTGAAAGCCGTCGGCCATGTCTGATCTGAAAGTTGTCGGCGGCGATTGTGGCGGAAATATCGATATTGGTGGTTGAAATTGCTCATAGCCGCCGTCGCCCATGTCGGATCTGAAAGTTGTTGGCGGCGATTGCGGCGGAGCAAGCTGAAGAATTTTGCGAAATTAGATTAGGGTTTGAGAAAGGATTTCGCTGTTGTCGAAGAAGGAAGGAGGAAAGAGGAAGGGGAGAGAAAAATATATGAGATTTCGTATTTATGTAGCGCGTGAAGCCCACGCGCGCGTGGGGGAGTCAGCGGACTGACAGGCGCGTGGCCGTCAGGCCGCCTGACAGAAAACGCGCTGATAATTTTATGATGAATTTAAAAACAACATGAAAGAACAAACAGTACAACAAGAAAGAACAAACGATACAAGTACGTCATGTTTAGTTCTGGTTGTACTCGGGTACAACCGTTAAGGGTTATTTTCCTTGTGTTGTTGGGCTGTGACTCTGTGAGTTAGGACGAGTGGACGATCATAATTAAGCGGCTTTAGGTTTGTAAATTGTTCAACTTTTAAAAAGAAATGGGCTTAGGCAAACACAATCTCAATTTATTTTGAATGATGACATGGGCCCTGGCTTCCTTGTGTCTCAACTCTCAATTCTCAACGTAGCGCGCTTCGCCATAAAATAGTACGGAGTAGTCAGCCTAACAGAACCAACCATGGAAGATAGGAGATGTTAAAACAACATAGCCGGAAAAAAAGAAGTTATGAATTCATAATTCAAGAGATTAACATAATCATAGTACGACATGTAGAATGTTACTCCTCCTTCTCTTTTTGTGCTTTACGTTTGGCATCATACATGCGATTTAACGAATAATTAATGTGGATTGAGATTTTTTTATTTGTTTATTTAAATAATTCAAATTGCGTTTATTTATAATATTTTCACACTTGTCAAAAAAATTGACATTGGAAAAAAAGTGAAATATTTAATGCCCCAAATGTAAAAGTGTGAGATTAAATGTCCTAATAAATTTAACTAGTTGAAATAATAATTGTTCACAAATTTTGACAAAATAGTAAGGCCTTTATGTGATAATATGACAGGAAATTTTCTCAATGTAAAGAACAAAATGGATAACTTGAATGGAATACGTAAAAAACAAAAAGGGATGGAGGGAGCATTTTAGATTCAAAGTAAAATGGAGTAATTTGAAAAGGAAGGTGCAATTTGTTTTTTAAGGTAAGATGAAGTGCCCTACCGGGTCAGAACCCCGCACGGGTTAGCAGGCTAGACACTTTGAGAGTTGGGGGAATGATAAGGGGAACCCTCCCTCAAAGTGCCCCTGGTGGGAATTGAACCCCCAACCTTTTGGTTGGAAGGTAGAATCCTTTCTACTAAGCCAAGGCATTGCTTGGTAAAGGAAGGTGCAAATTAAACTCCAATACGTAGCTGAATAGCTAATGATGCAACTCCAATACGTAGCTAGCTAAAATAGAGTATTTGTTGATATCAAAAGCTAACTAGTGTGTGTCCCGGGCGATGCCCCGGGTTACAAAGTTAAAACTATACGAAATATTTTTCTACGCACGGTTTACATGTGTTGCGTATGCGAGTTTGACTTCTTTTTTTAATAAAAACTATCCGGAAATCGTTTATTTTATTTGGATGTAATGTATTGTATGCCCCGGGTTAAAAAGTTGAAAACTATATGAAATATTTTTCTACGCACTGTTTACATGTGTTTTGATGCGAGTTTGACTTCCTTATATAATAAAAACTATGCGACAATTGTTTATTTTATTTGGATGTGATGTATTGTATGTAGATCATTCTTTAGTAAGAGTTTTCTTCCCTTTTTGGGTTTTTTGTAAATCATGTCTAATGTCTAATATCTAATAATTAAATATTTTGTATATATGTTATGATCCATATATGCTAACCCAATTGTTGACTAATGAATTAAAAAAATGTTCTATTATATGTGGAAAATGGACAAACTAAAGTGTAGTAATTATTCGAAACCATTTTTAATAATGGTAACGGAATTAAATGTTCTTGCAATCACTATGCTGTGAAAATTAGCAAATAACACAAACACGTGTAAAATAATATAAATACACATTAATCCTATCCCACTTAAGCATATTTAAATAGAGTTAAAATGCATAAACAATAGTATAGCTAAGATGGAAACCTTTCTACTATATTTCTTGTTGGTTCCATGTTCGAACCCTGACTAAACCATTTTGTGTATCAGTATTAAAAGCAAACACACTTCCTCCGTGTCATTGTTGATGTGACGCCTTGTCATCTTTAGAGAAGGTGACACGTGGCAGCATGCCATGACTTACCTTGGCGATTTAATAATCTCTATCTCTATTATATAAGCCAAGAGGGGAGGGGAAATTCAGTAACACCACTTTTCGTGTCCATTAACAAAAAGATGAAAATAACCTTTTTTGTTGTTAATCGGTATTGACTTTGCTGAGCATCTCTCCCCCTCCCACTTTTCTCCCCTCTCACCTTCGTTTCTAGGGTTCTCTCTCTCCTCCCACCTAATTGGGCAGCCGTGCAACAGCCCCTCTCCTCCCTCCTTCCTCTGTCCTCTAAACCGTTCTTCCTCCTCCTCCATGCTTTTTCTCCGTAATGATGGCGATTTCACGATTCGTACTCTGATCGTTTAAATAGAGACTAGATGAAGTTGAAGAATAACAAAGCTTGCGATCTCAATTCCATATCTGTTCTTCCTCCTCACACCAAGTTTTTAACCTAAATTTCTCTCTTAAGTATTTGCTTAATTTCTCTGCAAATTTGCGTTTTCGATCTCTTGAAGCTTAATTTCTTCTTTAATGGCGGTTTTTCGGCGATAATTTGAAGGAGAACGAGTATGATGCAGTAACTGAGGTCGCAACCGTCGCAACTTTTTGGAATTTCTAAAATTTGAAAAAATGTTAAAAATATTGCACATTTGAATTTTTTGAATCTTCAATTTGTTCAACAACGAAATTTATTATGAATTCGACATTTCGCTGTTGTTGATTTGATCTGTTTGCATTCTTGAATTGAATAGATACATTTTGATTTGATAATTTTGTGTTTGCTATTATTCTTTTGTTAGGGTAAATTTCTAAAATCTGCAATTACTCTCGAGCAAGTGGCCTACATTAGGTGTTGGATGTTTTAACTAAAATCTGCAATTATTCTTTTAGGTTTTTTATTCTTCAATTTGTTCAAGAACGAAATTTGTGATGAATTCGACAATTCACTTTTGTTGATTTGATATCTTTCTATTCTTGAATTGAATAGATGCATTGATTTGAAAATTTTGTGTTTGCTATTATTCTTTTGTTAGGGTTAATTTCTAAAAATTTGCAATTACTCTTGAGCAAGTGGCCTAAATTAGGTGTTGGGATGTTTTGACTAATATTTGCAGATAAAGAAAGAGCCAGTATTGTTAATTGTACGGATTTACTCAGACTAGATTGTTTAGCATAAATAATCTATGGTTAAACTATGATTTGGTATACCTTGATTGAAATCAGAAGTAGATCGTGGCGATTGGATTTTGTTTGGATTTTTGTAGGGAAATGTTGGGTTGATATTTACCAAGGGTGATTTGAAGGAAGTTAGGGAGGAGATTGTCAAATACAAGGTATCAATTGATCCCGTTTAAAAGTTTAGATCTCAGTATTCTTCTGTTTCACATGTTTTCTTCCTGCAAATTACTCTTTTTTGTTAGGTTTGATAAGGGATTTTGAGTGTTAAGGTGGTTTATGTGGATTATTTTTGTTATTATAAGGTTGAGAATTTCTATGAATAATTGTTGATATGATAGTAATTGTAGTTTCTGGGTGTTTCTTTAATTAGATGATGGACCTGGATCGCTAAGAGAAGCGTGTCGGATAAAGGAACCACTATGGATTGTCTGAAGTCATACTTGAACGTGTCATTTTAACAATGGCAACCACCATGGGATCAGTCGGGTCATGGTTGTTCAACACAAGCTTCATACCATCGATAATTTTCATAATTCATCTACATTTAAATTATACTCCTTAATTGATTTTTCCCTGATTTGGTTTTCTCTCAAAATTACTGGGTGCGAAATGATGCAGCAACCGAGATCGAGTATTCCGACAATAATTTGAAATGGCAAGCAGAAGGATCTCTTCTTTATTATCTCGATCATTTTCAACTTATCTCACCTCTCTTGTTGGTAATTTTCAATAATCTCCCCTTTCTATTCCCCAATTTTGATAAACTTTTTTGTTATAATATTGTTTTTCTTTGATCTTCTATTTGTTTATCGTGGGGGTTGTTATTTTTTTCTTTTACAATTTTTTTAGTTATTTATAGTAAATTCCTCACTTTTCCCCTTCAAAAGCTAGAAATATGGCAATTTTATTTCAATTTGCTCTTTTTATGTTGATGATGTTTTTGTTAGTGGGGGTGCTCTGGTGAAAAGAATAAAGCCTTAGCACTGTATAAATATTTTCTGTTGTTTGACCATGAACCAGAATAAGTGACTACTTATCTCAGATAAGATGTCAAAATTTATGCAGAACAAAGTTAATCCAATATAGTGTAATAACAAGACTCTTCATCAGAATTGTTGGATAAGGGTGTTTGGAACTAAATCACCGGGTTATTGATAGAACAATGAGTTAAAATAGTGGTGGAGTAGACTAGATAGAGCGATCACGGTGATTCATTGGGTTCCGCAGATCGTGGGTTTGATCCTCTAATTGCAGGCCCAAGTAGGAATGTCAATGTTTACTTTGGGTTTGATTGATAATTGAGGATTTATTTTATTTTTAATTTTGAAGCTGGAACTGTTGGAACACTGATAAAGGTCGAAGTGGAGATAATTGTTGATGCAGTGGTCTGTATGGCTAACATTTTATCTACTTAGACAATTATCTACTTCTTTTGTTGTCTATATTGAATGTTTGATATGACAGTGGACAAGTAGTATGAATAAGCATGCACATGATTTAGCCAGATGAAATTTAGTCAGTAATTATGACACCAGGACCTAAAGTTGTTAGAGGATTTTCCAGCAGAATGCATTATCGACTAAAGTCTTTACTTCTTTAGTAACTGAAGCCTGTTTGAGATTATCCCTCTTCCCCAACACCTACTCTTCTATACCTTCTTGCTTGATTTTTAATCTGCTGAGTACTCATCCTTCCACGGTTCCACCCCCACCACCCACAAGGGATAATTAGATAAGAATTACTTCATTACAATTTTGAAGAAATCATTCATCCTCAATGGAGCGATACCTACTCCTTTTTACGTACTCGATGCCTTCGTCTGATAATGTTCAATTTGTAATTTATTTACAGTACTTTTTTCCTACAGAAGTTTAACCAAGCTTAGGCTGTTTGGAATGGGTTTTTAACCTGGTAACCTGGTCATTAGTGTACTGAACACAGTCCGCATATAAAGCTTTCTCAAACAAGGATTTCAGCAGGGATATTAGAAGCATACCAGCCGACTTTCAGAAACGAAGAGAGCTGCTAGCTGACAGTGGTTTGGAAACTCTCTCTTACTCAACGGTAAATCATTTAAAGCCTTTTGATTCTAGTACAAAGTTTCTGGATGTGACAAGTCTTATAGAGGAAGTATTGTTTTGCAATTTGTAGGATCAGATTTGCGTTATTCACCAGTTATGCAGTACTCTGGGAAAGAAACTTGATAGTATCATTGATGTTGAAACTTTTGTGAATCATGGATTGTTAATTATGTTGCCTCCGAAAGCAATTACAATTTGGTTGTCACGTTGAACTTAAGATTCCTTATTGCGTATCATTCATTTTCATTTCTTTGCTTTCTATTCTCGGGTTTAATTTGTTTCTGTATGTTCAGCTGCGACACAAGCTTTTCACAAGCAGCCAACATCTCAACATATGTAGACTCGAGTAAAGCAGTTGCAGCTCAACAACTTTCTCAAGTCCTCATACAAACAACTGTGAAGTCAGCAGCTGAAAGGAAAAAGCCTAGAAGCTTCTATAATGCAGTCAAAGATTTTTAGAAAGCTTTTCCTACAATTTCCTACAAACCAAAAGATTCATTTAAAGGCTGTTAGATTAAAATAACTAAACTCTGATGTCATATGATTAATTGTAATGATTCTCCCTACTTTCCTACACATCGTTTGTTGAGCTTCTAAATAGAGTTGTAGATGTTACTGCAAGGACTATGGAACTAATTATTCTAATTTGACCTCAATAATCAGATACGGAGATCATTAATCCAAAACATTCTTACCATGTTGGTTATATACTGTAAATCTATTGAGTGGAGGGGTGTGTGGTTAGACAAACACATTGTGAATAAAATAAACAACGGAATCATACTATTTTGAACGGAATATGTTTTTTTATACATTTTCGCACGCATCGCTGAAGGAAATAATGCCCTTGGTCCAAGTATGCATTTAATATTAAGTCTAATAAATGCGGTTCAGTATTAATTGACAAGTTAATAATTCAGTGAGATCAAGTGAGCTGAATGCCTAGCTAGAGGTCGCTTCAGTTCAAGTGGAATTAATGATATTAATCCACAACTTACTCTTGACTGAACCCGTAGGGTCACACAAATAGTACGTAAACGGATCAAGTATTTAATGGCATTAAATACTCCATCTATGGATATTCGGAATCGACGGATCTTGGTTTCAGTGGGAGCTGAGATCGTCACAAAGCAAGAAATGAATATTCCGGAAACGATGATATTGCCGGAAACGGAAATATGGATCGTATCGGAAATATAAATATTATCCAAGTCGTAGATGTTTCCGGAAACGGAAACATGGTACGTATCGGAAAATATTATCAGAAATGGAAATATTGCCGGAATCGGAAATATTGCCGGAAACGGAAATATTGTCAGAATCGGAAATATTATCGGAATCGGAAAATAATTCCGGAAACGGAAATATTAAATATTTGTTCGAAACGGAAATTAATTCCGGAATCGGAAATATTAAATATTGTTCGTATCGGAAATGAATTCCGGAACCGGGAATTTAATCGGAAGCGCATCGTACGAAATTAGCATCGGACGAGGCTTGCTAGACGAAGGCCCAGCACGAAGCCAGGCCCGCGCCCAGCAAGCCGAGCGCCCAACACGGAGCTGCCACAGCCTCGCCAGGCCCACCGCAAGGCCAAGCCCAGCAAGGCCGTTGGCGCGCGCGCTGAGCGTGCTCATGGGCTGCGAGCAGAGACTGCTCGTGTGGGCCGCAAGGCCTGCGCGGGTGGTGCGATGCTCGTGGTCGTGCGACGCTCGTGTTCGTAACGAATCCTAATCCTATCGGAATTCGTGCAAAGATTAAATCCTAATCCTAATAGATTAAATTTATTATTTAGAGTTCAAATAGGATTCTAATTAGTAAATCCACATCCTAGTAGGATTATAATTCCTTTTCCATATCTCTATAAATAGGTGCCTAGGGTCACAATTTATAGACACAATTGAAGTATTCAAAGGTAAGGTTTTTAAGCAAAATCAGCCAAACACTTGCAGCCCAAAATAGCCGAAATTCCTAAGTAACCTTAAGGGCGATTCTAGTTGGTCAAGCTTAAGGCGGATCCGGACGTGCTGTGGACTATCTACGGAGGGACGACACTTGGAGTCCTAAAGACTTGTTCTTGTTCGGTTCGGGCGCAGCTAGGGAAGGCACGCTACAAAGTGTATGCATCTAAACTATGCTAAATGATTATGTGTAAATAATATGTTTCCTGGCTTTATGGTTTTTCCGCATGATTTATGTTTTGTCATATGAATCATAACCTAACAGTGGTATCACGAGCCTCTTATTATTTTCATAATCTAAATTGCATAAACATGGTTAAATATTACAAATTTTCAAGGAATTAAAAGGGGTGATTAATTTTCGTAATTGTTAATTAATTGCAAATTGCGTTTATTTAATTATATGTACGCAGTTTTTCGGCAGAATGTTCGTTACTCAATCAAATCGAGTGATTTTTGTGTCAATTCCGCATGTAAAAGGCATTCTAAAATTTTGACAAAAATAGTAATTTTTGCCGAAATCCAGAATTCCCAAATTCGAAGCCTAACTATGACTTTTCGGAGGTTTTAGTTTTTCGAACGCAAAAGTTTGTAAATTTAAGATGTTAAATTAAATATTTGCGATTCTTGTTGATAAATCTTGACTATTTGATTGACCTACTGTATATGTTTAACAAGTTTGAATGCCTAGCCTTGTTAATTATACAACCTAATTTGTAATTATGATTAATTTGTTGAAATTCGAATAATTTAGAATTGATTTGATTTTCATAATTAATTAATAATTTAATTAGGTACCAATGATTAAAAACCACCATAAAAATTGTTAATTTATGTTAAATTTTAAATTTTTATGACCTAGATTTGAATCCATGTTAATCAGAAATTAATTGATTTTCAATTTTTCGCCCTAAAATTATGAAATTAATATGATTTATTAATTTGTCATTAATTTTGGAAATAAAAGTTTTAATTTTTATGAAATCCGCTCATAAGACTTGCACGCACAAAGCAATGGATGCTACGTGTTACCCTTAAGGGGTGTTGTATAGTGCGGGCATGCGACGACGAGCAAGGGAGCTCGTCGCCCATGCGGTACGAATGCAACGAGCAAGACGAGTGGCACGCGAGCACAAGGCAGTGGCCCTGCCTTGCGTCGAGTGCTGCGATGAGGCATGGGCGGATGGGCGAAGAAGCAAGGCGAGCGAGTAAGGCAGGCGCGCGCGCGGGCAGCGAGGGATGCCTCGCAGCACGAGCGCTGCCTCGCTCAGCCTCGCCAAGCAGCTGTTGCGCTACGAAGCCAGCGAGCAATGCTGCGCGCAAGCGTGGCTTGGCTTGCTTTTGCGCGTGGCTGCTGCTCGTGCCTTGCTGTGCGATCACTCGTGAGGGGCGATGCTGCCTCGTGGACTCGACGGGGCATGGGCGCGAGCCCATGGCCTCGTCTTGACCCGATTGATGCGCTTTGAATTTAATTTTGATTTTCAGTTCGGAAACGATTTTAATTAATTTTAAAATTCGTAATTTAAATTGTTTTCTTGGATTTTAATTTTGAATATTATAATTATTATAAATTTTATTTATACTAATTATTTTACTAAAATTAAATCTTGAATTAATTTAAATTCGTTTAATTCAACTGAAATAAATTAAATTAATGGATTCGATTATAAATTTATATGAGCTTTAAATTTTAATTAAATTTGTATGTTTCCGGTTAGACTAGAAATACATTTTTATGTTTAAAATTAGTAAAGCATATGAATTTATTGGTTTAAGTGGGAGCATTTTTAGTCATAAACTCTTGATTAGGTATACAAATCCTTTAAGGTTAAACAACTTGATTAGAATTAATAAGGACTTAATAATTGGTAGATTATTGGTGCCCTTGATTAATTGCTGCAAATATTTATGTGATGCACTAACCAGCTATGTGGACCATTCATGATAATGAATGGATGAATGGTATATATTGTATTATGTACTGTTTTGCAAGTTATGAAGTGACTAGTATGGCCCAAATAGGATAGAAAATATGGTCTGAACACCATTAATTTGAATGTAATTGGTCTAATGCACCAAATTTGTTTTTCAATTTAAATATGGTCTGCGTACCATCAAATAGTTGTAATTAGTTTAATTATAGCTTATCCTATTTGAAGAAAATGGCGTCTCCCACGGTGAAATTCAAGACGAAGTTTCCATTTTCGAGACGGACTTTGAAGTTGAAGCTTCAAGATGAAGTCGGGCCATACTAGATCACATTTATCTTATGCATGCTTTAAGTTATTTATTGCTTTAAATATGTCTTAATTATGCATGAGATTGTGGCTTGATTATGTTGCATGATTAAGGATTTTAGTTCACTTAAAATCTAACCAACATAGTAAGAGCCTTAAGTTCCAAACTTAAAAATTGAGTTAAAAGGTGCCATGCCAAAATAAACACTTACTTGGATATCCTTTACATCAATCTAGTAATAGTTTTCGCTCAGCGAGGTGTTACTTATTGGTCCTAAAGGGGTAAGGTACACAAATAATTGTGAGTACATGTTAGTTTTGGTGAAACTCAACGATATAAGTAAGGAGTCCTTTTATGTCGTGGCAAAATCGATAGGTTTACCTAATAAGTTCTTAGACGTACCTATCAACCAAGAGTAGTTTCTAGACTATTAGCAAAAGGTTTTTGCTTACCTAAAATGTTTTAGAATTGAGTCAAAATACATAATGTGCTTAATTCTTCAATGGTTTTAGGGTCTTGGAATCATTTTATTCACACCTGCCGGAACACATAACTTGAATAAAATGCTTAATGAACATTGAATTATGCATGTATGCTAGAATTTAAGTTTATTAAGAGAAACTGTGAATGGTTATTTATTTGTTTATTCTTTTCAATTGTAGTTTTAACTATGGCAAACAACAATTCATTCAACATTCGGTCAATTCTCGAAAAGGAGAAGTTGAACGGGAAAAACTTCCTTGACTGGCAAAGGAACTTGCAAATAGTTCTTATGCAGGAAGAAAAGGAGTATGTCCTGGAAGAGGCGATGCCCGAAGCCGCAGGCGACGGGGTCACTCAGGCAACCCTCAATCGTTGGATTGATGCCAACAAGGATGTGAAATGTCTAATGCTCGCCACCATGAGTGCAGATCTGCAGAAAACGTTCATCAACTCAGATGCTTTCACGATCATCAGTGAGTTAAATAACATGTTCCAAGATCTGGCTCGAGTCGAAAGATTCGAGACTCATAGGCAAATTCTTGAGACCAAGCTTAAGAAAGGCGAGCCCGTAAGTCCACATGTTCTCAAAATGATTGGACTCATTGAGAATATGAGTCGGCTGGATCAGCAATTTTCTCAGGAAATGGCTATAGACACCATCCTCCATTCTCTTCATAGCGGGTATGATCAGTTCAAACTGAACTACAGTATGAATAGTCTGGACAAAACTCTCACTGAGCTTCACGGTATGCTGAAGACCGCTGAAAAGACGCTCAAAAGTGATAAGCAAGATGTGCTTATGGTGCGTGGGGGCAAGTTCAAGAAATCTGGAAAGAAGAGGAATGATAAGAAAGGTGGCAACAAGGCCAGCCAAACTAAGAAACCAGCTGGAGCCAAATCTGAAAAGAGGAAGGTCAGTCAACCCACTTCTGAATCTGAATGCTTCTACTGCAAGAAGAAGGGGCATTGGAAGAGAGATTGCTTGAAGCTAAAGGAAGATCAGAAGAACGGAACAGTCGTTCCATCTTCAGGTATTTTCGTTATAGACTGTATACTTGCTAATTCAACTTCTTGGGTATTAGATACAGGTTGTGGCTCACACTTATGTTCCAATCCACAGGGACTAAGAAGAAGTAGAAAGTTAAGCAAGGGTGAAGTCGACCTACGAGTGGGAAATGGAGCACGGATTGCTGCTTTAGCTGTAGGAACTTATTATTTGTCGTTGCCCTCTGGGCTAGTTTTGGAACTGGAAGAGTGTTTCCATGTTCCAAGTCTTACTAAAAACATCATTTCTGTTTCTTGCTTAGATGCTAAGGGATTTTCCTTTTTAATAAAAGACAATAGTTGCTCGTTTTATTTTAAAGAGATGTTTTATGGATCTGCTAGATTAGTCAATGGACTTTATTTATTAGATCACGACAAACAAGTTTATAACATAAATACCAAAAAGGCCAAAAAGGATGATTCAGATCTCACCTATCTGTGGCATTGTCGATTAGGCCATATTAACTTGAAACGCATAGAAAGACTTCAAACGGAAAGAATTCTAGAACCATTTGACTTAGAGGATTATGGTAAATGCGAATCATGTTTACTTGGCAAAATGACAAAGCAACCTTTCTCTAAAGTTGGAGAAAGAGCAAATGAACTATTGGGTTTAATCGATACAGATGTATGTGGACCAATGAGTACAAATGCTAGAGGTGGTTTCAGCTACTTTATCACTTTCATTGATGACTTCAGTAGATATGGTTATGTCTACCTAATGAAGCATAAGTCTGAATCCTTTGACAAATTCAAGGAATTTCAGAGTGAAGTAGAGAATCAATTAGGCAAGAAGATTAAAGCACCGCGGTCTGATAGAGGCGGTGAATATCTGAGCTATGAATTTGATGACCATTTGAAAGAATGTGGAATTCTATCAGAATTGACTCCTCCTGGAACACCACAATGGAACGGTGTGTCGGAACGGAGGAACAGAACCTTGCTAGACATGGTTAGGTCAATGATGGGTCAGGCCGAACTTCCAATAGAATTTTGGGGACATGCACTAAATACAGCTGCACTCACTATAAATAGAGCTTCGTCTAAAGCTGTTGAAAAGACTCCATATGAGTTATGGTTTGGAAAGCCTCCAAATGTGTCTTTTCTTAAGATTTGGGGATGTGAAGTATACGTCAAGCGATTAATTTCAGACAAACTTCATCCAAAATCTGACAAATGTATCCTTGTGGGCTATCCTAAGGAAACAAAGGGGTATTACTTCTACAATACATCTGAGAACAAGGTGTTTGTTGCTCGAGATGGTATCTTTTTTGGAAAAGGATCACATTTCCAAAATGACAAGTGGGAGAAAAGTAAACCTCGAAGAAATTCGAGTCGAACAACAAACTCTAGAGAATGCTCAAGATGACATTCAGGATGAAACTCAGAGATCTTTAGAAGTATCTGGTGAGAATCATGGTCAATCTAGAAATGTAACCCCGCGTAGATCGCAGAGATATAGATCTCAACCGGAAAGGTACTTAGGTATTTTGACGAACGAGAGCTATGACGTTCTAATACTTGAAAGTGATGAACCTGCGACTTACAAACAAGCTATGACGAGCCCTAGCTTCAAGCAATGGCAAGAAGCCATGCAATCTGAATTAGACTCCATGTCAGAAAACCAAGTATGTGATTTGGTCGATTTGCCAGATGGCTACCAAGCCATTGGAAGCAAATGGCTTTTCAAACTGAAAAAGGACAAGGATGGGAAACTTGAAGTTTTCAAAGCTAGATTGGTTGCAAAAGGTTACAGGCAAGTCCACGGTGTGGATTACGATGAAACCTTTTCACCAGTTGCAATGCTAAAGTCTATTCGGATAATGTTAGCAATCGCTACATATTACGATTTCGAAATATGGCAGATGGATGTCAAAACCGCTTTCTTAAACGGCGTTTTAACAGAAACTGTGTTTATGACACAGCCTGAAGGTTTTGAGGACCCAAAGAATGCTAAAAAGGTATGCAAGCTAAAGAAATTAATCTACGGATTGAAGCAGGCATCAAGGAGCTGGAATATACGTTTTGATGAAGCAGTCAGTGACTTTGGTTTCATCAAGAACGCAGACAAATCTTGTGTATACAAGAAGGTCAGTGGGAGCAAAATTGCTTTCCTAGTATTATATGTCGATGACATATTACTTATCGGAAATGACATTCCTATGTTGAACTCTGTCAAGATTTGGCTTGGGAAATATTTTTCGATGAAGGATCTAGGAGAAGCACAGTACATATTGGGCATCAAGATTTACAGAGATAGATCTAAAAAGATGATTGGACTTAGTCAAAGCACTTATATCAATAAGGTGCTTGAAAGGTTCAAGATGGCAGACTCCAAGCGAGGCTACCTACCCATGTCTCATGGAATGACTCTAAGCAAGACTCAGTGCCCAAAAACACTTGATGAGCGTAGACGAATGAATGGGATTCCATACGCATCATTGATTGGTTCAATAATGTATGCTATGATATGTACACGCCCGGATATTGCGTACGCACTCAGTGCTACGAGCAGATACCAGTCAGACCCAGGAGAGGCACATTGGACTACTGCCAAGAACATTCTGAAGTACCTGAAAAGGCACAAAGATGACTTCCTGGTCTATGGTGGAGATGATGAATTAATTGTTAAAGGCTATACGGACGCAAGTTTCCAAACCGACAAGGATGATTTCAGATCACAGTCTGGGTTTGTCTTCTGCCTCAACGGAGGTGCAGTAAGCTGGAAAAGTGCTAAGCAAAGCACCATTGCGGATTCTACAACTGAAGCGGAGTACATTGCTGCACATGAAGCAGCAAAGGAAGCTATATGGCTAAGGAAGTTCATAGGCGAACTTGGTGTAGTCCCCTCCATTAAAGGACCAATAGCCCTATATTGTGATAATAACGGAGCTATTGCACAGGCAAAGGAGCCTAGACACCACCAAAGAGTCAAGCATGTACTTCGTAGATTTCACCTTCTACGAGAGTTAGTTGAAAGAAAAGAAGTCGAGATAAGCAAGATTGGAACTGTTGACAACATCTCAGATCCATTGACTAAACCTCTGCCGCAGGCGAAGCACAACTCGCACACTGCAGCTATGGGAATCAAGCATATTGGAGAATGGCTTTGATGTCCTTGTTTAATGTTTTAAAGTTTTAGAGTTTAATTCTTTGTAAAACATTATTGGTTAATCATTCACAATAAATGAATAGAATTCATTTTTCCATTTAATTTGTGGTTTATTAAATGATGAGTCCCTTCAATTTAACGATATATTCAAGATAGACTGTCAGGACCAGTCCTGTGACTAAGAAATGTCTATCAAGTGAACTTGAATGTCAAAGGTTGAAAATGGTCCCTGGTCGGAGTTTTCTATAAAATAGGACGCATAGAAAACGCTAGACGACTAGAATGCAAGATGACTAGTAGTTATGTTTCTTGAACTATGTGGACATGGCAATGTCATAATCATTTGCATAGATACTTACTTTGGGAAGACTAGTATCGGACAGACCTATGAAACTTTACTGTAAGAGATGAAAATCTGTCATAAGTAAATTTCATTAAAATTATTAGACACTAAATCCTCAATACCTGAGTGATTTGAGATTACTTGTTTGAGAACTGGTTACTTTGACGTTGACCAACCGTCGCACCGTAAAAGGAGGCTATAAAGGCAACGATCAGGTAATCACCTATCAAACGAAGTCTAATCTCAAGATCGCAAGATTGGGATTGTCCTCCCATAAATCGGGATGAGATGCTGAAAGTTGTACAAGGCCACTCGGAGAGCTAGAAACTGTAAAATGCATGGCCGTGCTCAGATGAATCATAGGCTATGATTATCTGTTTTATTTGATCAGTTGAACTCTGAAACCGAGAAACACCTCTGGACATAATAAGGATGACAACTCTTACCTTATGTTCAAGAGAAAGCATCGAGCGACAAAGGAATTAGGAAATGCACACTTGTCCCTAAGGACAAGTGGGAGACTGAAGGAAATAATGCCCTTGGTCCAAGTATGCATTTAATATTAAGTCTAATAAATGCGGTTCAGTATTAATTGACAAGTTAATAATTCAGTGAGATCAAGTGAGCTGAATGCCTAGCTAGAGGCTGCTTCAGTTCAAGTGGAATTAATGATATTTAATCCACAGCTTACTCTTGACTGAACCCGTACGGTCACACAAATAGTACGTAAACGGATCAAGTATTTAATGGCATTAAATACTCCATCTATGGATTTTCGGAATCGACGGATCTTGGTTTCAGTGGGAGCTGAGATCGTCACAAAGCAAGAAATGAATACTCCGGAAACGATGATATTGTCGGAAACGGAAATATGGATCGTATCGGAAATATAAATATTATCCAAGTCGTAGATGTTGCCGGAAACGGAAACATGGTACGTATCGGAAAATATTATCGGAAATGGAAATATTGCCGGAATCGGAAATATTGCCGGAAACGGAAATATTGTCAGAATCGGAAATATTATCGGAATCGGAAAATAATTCTGGAAACGGAAATATTAAATATTTGTTCGAAACGGAAATTAATTCCGGAATCGGAAATGCTAAATATTGTTCGTATCGGAAATGAATTCCGGAATCGGGAATTTAATCGGAAGCGCATCGTACGAAATTAGCATCGACGAGGCTTGCTAGACGAAGGCCCAGCACGAAGCCAGGCCCGCGCCCAGCAAGCCGAGCGCCCAACACGGAGTTGCCACAACCTCGCCAGGCCCAGCGCAAGGCCAGGCCCAGCAAGGCCGTTGGCGCGCGCGCTGAGCGTGCTCATGGGCTGCGAGCAGCGACTGCTCGTGTGGGCCGCAAGGCCTGCGCGGGTGGTGCGATGCTCGTGGTCGTGCGACGCTCGTGTTCGTAACGAATCCTAATCCTATCGGAATTCGTGCAAAGATTAAATCCTAATCCTAATAGATTAAATTTATTATTTAGAGTTCAAATAGGATTCTAATTAGTAAATCCACATCCTAGTAGGATTATAATTCCTTTTCCATATCTCTATAAATAGGTGCCTAGGGTCACAATTTATAGACACAATTGAAGTATTCAAAGGTAAGGTTTTTAAGCAAAATCAGCCAAACACTTGCAACCCAAAATAGCCAAAATTCCTAAGTAACCTTAAGGGCGATTCTAGTTGGTCAAGCTTAAGGCGGATCCGGACGTGCTGTGGACTATCTACGGAGGGACGACACTTGGAGTCCTAAAGACTTGTTCTTGTTCGGTTCGGGCGCAGCTAGGGAAGGCACGCTACAAAGTGTATGCATCTAAACTATGCTAAATGATTATGTGTAAATAATATGTTTCCTGGCTTTATGGTTTTTCCGCATGATTTATGTTTTGTCATATGAATCATAACCTAACAATCGCGTGCATATAAGACTAGTAGTATAGCTAGATTCCAACTCAAGTATATGAAGATGGCAATAAGATCAATTATCTTCCCGTAATTTAGATAGTGGACAAGGGTGCACAGTCCTCTATGTGCACCCCATTACAAAAATCCTCAATTATATGAATTTTGCATTTACTTTCAAAAAACAAATCTAAACTAAAATCTGATTTACGTATTTAATAATTAAATAAAATTAATGCTGAAATATTTTGCACCTGACCCATTCATATATATCCAACAAACTTTTTTTTGACAAGTAGGACTACCAAACAAAAGGACAGAACAAAAATAAAAGCAAACAAAAAAATAGACATGAAGTTAAAACGAAAATGAGAGCAACTGACGTCGACGTGCCCGACCAGCTAGAACGTGGGCCTCCTGAACCAAGGGCCTGGGCACCTTGCAGACAGAGAAATCATGAAGACATGCCAGCAGACGTCGTACCTCCGCAAGAGACCAAGACACAGACACAGGCGGAAGTATCAGGCTTTGCAGGAGCCAAACCACCAAGGAGGGATACGTGAAAATCAACAGAGAAGAGAACCCTTTCCGCAGGGCAGACCGAAGACCAAGGACACATGCTTTTATTCCACAATACAGGCCTGAGCACCACCTCCAAGAGTTGAGAGTGATCTGGCGTCGGTGAAAACCCACGCCACTCCTACTTGATTATGATCTAAGAGCCGTCGAACACAAGGCGAACATCATGGGAAGACGGAGAGAACCTGAGATGCCGCCTGAGAAAATCTGTAACGCCCCGACCTCTAATTCAATAATTAAAGCATAATTAGCAGCGGAATTAACCTAATTGGTCGGGACATTACCTGCCGTAACTTCTTTTTCGGAAATTACAAGGCAAACATCAATCATAAGCCTTTAAATACTCCAAAATATATATAATAATCCGTTAATATTATTAAAATGAAACTACATAACTTACTAAGAGTCTTTAATTAAAACTATTAAACTATTAAAACTGTAAGCATAACTAGGTGGATGATAATAAAGTGAAACTCCTCGCCACTACTCGTGTCCATCATCCCCCGCAGTACCTAAAATGGAAAACCAAACGGTGAGCCGAAGACTCAGTAACGAACTATTCTAGCAACGTAAATTCATTTCAATTCATTTTATTTAATAACACAGGGAGAATAGAATAAGTAAAACATTTAATAAAACATCATATTCACTTCATTCATAAACTTTGCAATTTAACATGCTAGTTGTCGGCAAGTACGAACCGTGAAGGAATTCTCCACTGGGCCTGGGCCCTGAGCCTGGGCTCATCATCGTAACATGGGCCTGGGCCCTGAGCCTGGGCTCATAAACCATGGGAGCCTGGGCTCGTAATCCATGGGTGGACAGGTGTCCATGGTGCATGCATGACCGGTAGATAGGAAGATGGTAGTTTATATACCGCCAGACAAACCAGGTCTTTCACTTTCATTTATCATGTTTTGTATAATTTTACCAAGCCTTGGCTTGTATTTCAGTTCGAAATAACATAACTTATTTAGCTCATAAAACATCATTTAGATCCTGGGATCCATAAAACATCGCATCATATAAACATTATTTTATGAGAAAACTCATTCAAATCATATTATAAAGAATAATTCAAACAAATCATAATTCATTCCCACAATCCATAAAACATGTCAAAACATTTAATTCATAAATCCAATCATAACGTCATAATTTCGTAATACATTTATAAAGGGATTGCGGGTACTAGCAATAGCCGTTACCTCACTTCCGCGATTTTGCTAAGGAATTCGCTTGGTTCGTTCGTCCTGAGCTCCGAGTCCAATTTCTTACAAATATTAAATCGTTGAATTAGTACTAAATCGATAAATAATTTAAAATCAATATTCTATAAACAATAAATTTAATAAGTAATGATTTTATAAATAAATATAATTTCATAATTTAATGAAAATATTATCAAACGAGATTTTAATCGAGATATATTTATATATTTCACAAATCGATTTATATGAAGATATTATATAAAGTTAGTAATTTATTTTATCAAAATTGATAATTAAATCTGAAAAATAATAATCAATTTTATTAGTAAATAATTATATTATGAAGATTATTAAAACATGAAAATTAATAATTAGAGAATCTGAAATTTAATAATTAGGAAATCTGAAATGGTAATTCAATTTAACTCACCAAAGGCCCAAATGAGTGTGGCCCAATTTAATTTGTGGGTTTTAAGGGAAGTGAATCAAAACCAAAAATAAATTTTGGTTTTCTGGGAGCAGTGCTCGAACGAAACAGGGGAGGGGGAGAAGGGATGCACGAGGAGGAGGAGAAAGAGGAGGGAGGAAGGGAGGTTGGCTGGGGTGGCTCGACGATGAGGGCGACGGTGATGGCTGTGGTTTGGTGGTGGCGGAGCGGCGAGGGGGCGAGAAAATGAAGCGCGAAGTGGGCGAAACAGGGGAAAATTCGAGGGTGTTTCAAGGTGGTTTCGGGCGGTGGTTCGCCGGAATTGATGGTGGAGGTGGTTGGCGAGGTGGTGAGGGTGACTGGAGTTGGTGGTGTGTGGTGTGGTGTTGGTGCGGCGGGGCGAGGGAGGAGGAAGCAGGGGAAGGGGCAGGGGATGCGCGCGGGGGAAAGGAAGAGGGAGAGGGAAGGAGGTGGTGCGTGCGGTGGTGCCGCGGGGCGAAGGTGGTTAGGGTGGTTTGCTGTGCTGGACGGAGGTGGCAGTGGTGGTAGCCGGTGGTTGCGGTGGTGTTTGCGGTGGTTCGAAATTACAGGAAGGAGAAGGGAGTGAAATTGAAGTTTTTGATCTTGATTTTTGGTTGAGGGAATCAGTTCTGATGGTTGGGTTTGTAAAGGAAGAAGAAGAGAAAGAGAACTTGAAGTTTGCCATTTACGTGGCTCAATTTCAGGGAGGGGAAGAAGGAGAGGAGAAGTCAACTTCTCCCTCTTCTGGTTCACGTGAAAAACAGGAAAAAGGAGAAGGAAAAATGGAGTTTTGTTCTTTAGGGCATTTCGGTCATTTCACAAGATTAGGCTAAAATTTCTGAAATTTGTTGCTATTTTTGGAAGCTACTAAAAATGGAAATGTTTAGTTAAAATAATTCTTAATAAAAAAATGTCGTTAACGAAAAATAAATAAATTTTCGTTTATAAATTTATCGTTCAAAATAATTCGTAAAAACGATTAAAATAACGAAATTCGATTATTCGTAATTTAATTAAAAACGAAATTAAGTTGATAAATATTTTTTTTAATTTTAATAAATCGAGTTTAAAATTTCGGGGTATTACATCCTTACCCCCTTAGAAAAAGTTTCGTCCTCGAAACTGGAGCTCAGTCGAACTAGCCATTCATAGAATCATATAATCCATACTTAATCGTTCTATTCGCTAGACAAACATGGCGGAATAATATTATAACATAATCATTCAAATAGTATATTAAAATTCATACATCTTATCGTTTCTAAACGAATAACTGGGGATATTTCGCTCTCATTTGCGCTTCGACTTCCCATGTAGCTTCAGATGTCAAGTGGTTAGCCCACAAGACTTTAACCATTGGAATTACTTTGCTTCTAAGTCGTTTCTCTCTTCGTTCTAGGATTTCAATTGGTTTCTCCTCGTAAGTCAAATCGTTTCGCAACATCAAGGGTTCATGCGTAATCACATGGCTAGGATCAGGAACATATTTTCTTAACATCGACACGTGGAACACATTATGCACTTTTTCCAAGTCGGTTGGTAAAGCTAGTCGATATGCTACTGCACCTATTCTTTCTAATATCTCATATGGCCCGATGTATCTTGGGCTCAACTTTCCTGTTTGACCAAATCTCATTATTCCTTTTGTTGGCGAAATTTTCAAGAACACGTGATCTCCAACCTCAAACTCTAGAGGTCTTCTTCGTTGGTCCGCATAACTCTTTTGCCTACTTTGCGCTGCCATCATTCTTGATTGGATTAAACGAATCTTGTCAGTAGTTTCTTGAATCAATTCTGGTCCTATAACACGTGCTTCATCGATATCACTCCAACATAATGGTGTACGACATTTCCTTCCATAAAGTGCTTCGTAAGGTGCCATACCAATAGTGGCCTGATAACTGTTGTTGTACGAAAATTCAACCATAGGTAGAAACTTCTCCCATGTTCCTTGAAAATCCAAAATACATGCTCTCAACATATCCTCGACAATTTGATTGGTACGTTCTGTTTGTCCATCAGTCGTTGGGTGAAATGCGGTACTGAAGTTAAGTTTCGTCCCAAGAGCTTTCTGCAATTCTTTCCAATAGGTTGATTGATACCTCGTATCACGATCAGAAACGATCGAACTAGGCACTCCATGCAACCGCACAATGGTGTTCACATATAGTTCAGCAAGTTGATCCAAACTCGAATTGTTCTTCATGGCTAAGAAATGCGCTGACTTTGTTAGTCGATCAACAATGACCCAAATAGCATTCATTCCCTTGGTTGATCTTGGTAATCCTATGATAAAATCCATTGAAACTGAATCCCATTTCCATTCTGGCACATCCAGAGGTTGCAACAAACCTGCTGGTCTTTGATGCTCGATCTTGATTCTCTGACATGTCAAACATTTAGCCACATACTCTGCCACTTCTTGCTTCATGTTGCTCCACCAATACACTTGCCTTAAATCCTTATACATCTTATTTCCTCCAGGGTGAATCGAGTATGGTGAACTATGAGCTTCTTCTAAGATTCTCTTTTTCAACTTCTCATCATTAGGCACACATAATCTTCCCTTAAACCTTAACGTGCCATCCTCTTGAATGACAAAACCAGGTGACTTCCCATTTTCCACTTCACTCCTTATTCTTTCTAATTGCAAGTCCTTACATTGCGCTTCCTTAATCTCATCAATCAAAGTTGTCTTCATTACCAACACATTCAAGCAAGCATTTCCTTTGATAAACTCAATTTCCATCTTTTGTAGATCATCTCGGTTGACTCGGGAAAAAGTTAGGATAGAATTTAGGTGAGACTTCCGACTTAATGCATCTGCAACAACGTTAGCCTTTCCGGGATGGTATTGAATATCAAGGTCATAATCTTTAAGAAGTTCTAACCACCTACGTTGCCTCATATTGAGTTCTTCTTGGGTGAAAATATACTTAAGACTCTTATGGTCGGTGAAAATTTGACACGAAACTCCATACAAATAATGTCTCCAAATCTTAAGGGCGAAAACAACAGCTGCAAGTTCAAGGTCATGGGTAGGGTAGTTTTGTTCATGGACTTTGAGTTGGCGTGAAGCATAAGCTATAACTTTTTCGTTTTGCATCAAGACACATCCTAACCCATTCTTGGAAGCATCACTATAGATTACAAATCCGTCGGTTCCAGATGGAAGGGTAAGAATAGGGGCGGTGGTGAGACGTTTCTTAAGTTCTTGAAATGCACATTCACAATCATCATTCCACACGAATTTGGTATTCTTTCTAACTAATCGGGTTATGGGTAAGGCAACCCTTGAGAAATCTTGAACAAATCTTCGATAGTATCCAGCTAAACCCATAAAACTCCGTACTTCGGGTACATTAGTTGGTCTAGGCCATTCCACAATTGCTTTTATTTTCTCAGGATCAACAGATACACCTTTCTCAGAGATAATATGTCCTAAAAATGATATTTCCTTAAGCCAGAATTCACATTTCGACAACTTAGCATATAACTGGTTTTCAATCAACATATCTAACACTTTTCTCGGATGCTCTTCGTGTTCCTCATTACTCTTAGAATATATCAAAATATCATCAATGAAAACAACTACAAACTTATCAAGGTATGGTTTAAAAATACGGTTCATCAAATCCATAAATACAGCTGGCGCATTAGTTAATCCAAAAGGCATCACAACAAACTCATAGTGACCATATCTAGTTCTAAAGGCTGTCTTTGGAATATCCTCGGGTTTAATTCGAAGTTGATGGTAACCTGACCTCAAATCAATCTTAGAAAACACTTTTGCACCTCGAAGTTGGTCAAACAAATCATCAATACGGGGTAAGGGATACTTATTCTTAATGGTAATCTTGTTTAACTCTCGATAATCTATGCATAGCCTCATAGTTCCGTCCTTTTTCTTCACAAACAAGACAGGGGCTCCCCAAGGTGAAACACTAGGTCGAATATATCCTTTTTCAAGTAACTCATCTAATTGTTTCTTTAATTCTTGTAACTCAGCTGGTGCCATTCTATATGGTGCCTTAGAAATAGGGGTGGATCCCGGAATTAATTCAATGCTGAAATCTAATTCTCTTGGTGGGGGCATACTAGGTATTTCTTCTGGAAAAACATGTGGGTACTCACAAACCACAGGTATGTCGGTAATGGAAGGTCCAGAGGTATTTAAGTCAATAACACTACACAGATAACCAGATAAACCACTCTCAATTATTTTATGTGCTCTCAAAGCATGGACAATTTGAATCGTTGGTTTTCTTACTAGCTTATGGAATGAAACTCTATCTCCATCTGGCGTTATAAGGGTCACACTTTGCCTCGAACAATTAAGGTTAGCTTCATACTTAGTCAACCAATTCATTCCCAAGATTACATCAAATTCAGATAGGTCAAAAGCTATTAAGTCTGCTCGAAACTCAACTTTCTTTATTATAATAGGGCAATCCTTATACATGGTTCTACATTTCACAATTTCTCCACTAGGAAGGGAAACACTCATAGCATGAAAGTCACAACATGGTTTCAAATTTAAATACTTTGCAAACAATGGAGAAATAAAGGAATGTGAAGCTCCAGAATCAAAAAGAACATGGGCTGCTAAAGAATGGATAGAGAAAGTACCGGTGATAACATTATCATTCTCATCTGCCTCATCCTGTCTCATCACAAAAACTCTTCCAGCTGGCGGTGGTCGGGGTGGGTTGCGGTTTGAACCTCCTGTGTTGTTGTTGTTCCGACCACGATCGTTGTTAGTTGAAACTGGTCCTCTCGAGGTTGGGGTTACCTGCTTCGGACAATCTCTGATGTAATGATCATGGCTCCCACATCGAAAACAAGTGTTCGATCCTACACGGCATTCACTCTCGATGTGGCCTCTTCTCCCACATTTGGCACATTCTTGCGCCATATTATTCTGGTTTCCACGATAACCTTGTCCTTTGTTTCCAACATCGTTCCTCCTTTGGTTTCCCTGATAGCGTTGGTTAGGCTTCTTTGCTCCTCCTTGACTCTGGTTTTCATTTCTCCTTTTATACCCAACATTCTTCGCTTCTCGAAGCAGTACCACTCTCTCTACATTAGCTGCAATATCAACCATATCCTGGTATGAAGTAAACCTCTGAGTGGACAACCTATCCTGGTACTTAAGGTGCAGACCTCGCTCGAAACGGTTCATCCTGGACTGCTCTGTCGACACCAGGTCTGGTGCAAACCTTGACAACTCCATGAACTTATTTGCGTATTCCAACACGCTCATTGTTCCTTGTTGCAAGTGTAGAAATTCATCTTCTTTTTGTTTCCTCAGGGATGGTGGGTAAAACTTGTCTCTCATTAACTTTTGTAGCTCGTTCCAACCAAATCCAGACCCATTCTTTCGTTCCTTGTTAACTTTCCACCATAATCCTGCTTGACCCGTCAAGTAGAACACTGCGAAATCAACTCTCCATTTCTCAGGGCATTGCAGGGTTTCAAACAACTGATCAATGCGACTTATCCAATCCTCGAACTCAACTGGATCGGGCTTGCCATCATAGGACGGTGGGTTAAGCGACGAAAAGTTCTTGAACATCGTTGCGCTCTCGTTCCCACTAACATCTTTCTTTTTCCGAGAATCATGGACTAATTCGGCCAACATTGCACTCACATTTTCCAATCGTTCCATCCTTTCCTCATGGCCATTAACATGGACATACTCCTCGTGAGTAATGTCGTTATCATCGTGAACATGATGCTCGTTGCGAGCTCCGTTGGTAACATCGTTGATAGCATCAATGGTCGACATTCTGCATAACATATCTTATCAGATTGAAACGAAATAATAATATAAAATAAACCCTTTGATCCCGTTCCTACACTCACACTCATATTCATTTTAACTTAGCAAGATTTTAGAACATTCTTTTTAACTCATTCCTTAAAATTCTTCACTTAAAGCCTAATGAATTCTATTCGTGCCAAAACCCGTAAGGCTTAGCACTTATGGTCCAGAACCTTTGCTCTTGATACCAAACTGTAACGCCCCGACCTCTAATTCAATAATTAAAGCATAATTAGCAGCGGAATTAACCTAATTGGTCGGGACATTACCTGCCGTAACTTCTTTTTCGGAAATTACAAGGCAAACATCAATCATAAGCCTTTAAATACTCCAAAATATATATAATAATCCGTTAATATTATTAAAATGAAACTACATAACTTACTAAGAGTCTTTAATTAAAACTATTAAACTATTAAAACTGTAAGCATAACTAGGTGGATGATAATAAAGTGAAACTCCTCGCCACTACTCGTGTCCATCATCCCCCGCAGTACCTAAAATGGAAAACCAAACGGTGAGCCGAAGACTCAGTAACGAACTATTCTAGCAACGTAAATTCATTTCAATTCATTTTATTTAATAACACAGGGAGAATAGAATAAGTAAAACATTTAATAAAACATCATATTCACTTCATTCATAAACTTTGCAATTTAACATGCTAGTTGTCGGCAAGTACGAACCGTGAAGGAATTCTCCACTGGGCCTGGGCCCTGAGCCTGGGCTCATCATCGTAACATGGGCCTGGGCCCTGAGCCTGGGCTCATAAACCATGGGAGCCTGGGCTCGTAATCCATGGGTGGACAGGTGTCCGTGGTGCATGCATGACCGGTAGATAGGAAGATGGTAGTTTATATACCGCCAGACAAACCAGGTCTTTCACTTTCATTTATCATGTTTTGTATAATTTTACCAAGCCTTGGCTTGTATTTCAGTTCGAAATAACATAACTTATTTAGCTCATAAAACATCATTTAGATCCTGGGATCCATAAAACATCGCATCATATAAACATTATTTTATGAGAAAACTCATTCAAATCATATTATAAAGAATAATTCAAACAAATCATAATTCATTCCCACAATCCATAAAACATGTCAAAACATTTAATTCATAAATCCAATCATAACGTCATAATTTCGTAATACATTTATAAAGGGATTGCGGGTACTAGCAATAGCCGTTACCTCACTTCCGCGATTTTGCTAAGGAATTCGCTTGGTTCGTTCGTCCTGAGCTCCGAGTCCAATTTCTTACAAATATTAAATCGTTGAATTAGTACTAAATCGATAAATAATTTAAAATCAATATTCTATAAACAATAAATTTAATAAGTAATGATTTTATAAATAAATATAATTTCATAATTTAATGAAAATATTATCAAACGAGATTTTAATCGAGATATATTTATATATTTCACAAATCGATTTATATGAAGATATTATATAAAGTTAGTAATTTATTTTATCAAAATTGATAATTAAATCTGAAAAATAATAATCAATTTTATTAGTAAATAATTATATTATGAAGATTATTAAAACATGAAAATTAATAATTAGAGAATCTGAAATTTAATAATTAGGAAATCTGAAATGGTAATTCAATTTAACTCACCAAAGGCCCAAATGAGTGTGGCCCAATTTAATTTGTGGGTTTTAAGGGAAGTGAATCAAAACCAAAAATAAATTTTGGTTTTCTGGGAGCAGTGCTCGAACGAAACAGGGGAGGGGGAGAAGGGATGCACGAGGAGGAGGAGAAAGAGGAGGGAGGAAGGGAGGTTGGCTGGGGTGGCTCGACGATGAGGGCGACGGTGATGGCTGTGGTTTGGTGGTGGCGGAGCGGTGAGGGGGCGAGAAAATGAAGCGTGAAGTGGGCGAAACAGGGGAAAATTCGAGGGTGTTTCAAGGTGGTTTCGGGCGGTGGTTCGCCGGAATTGATGGTGGAGGTGGTTGGCGAGGTGGTGAGGGTGACTGGAGTTGGTGGTGTGTGGTGTGGTGTTGGTGCGGCGGGGCGAGGGAGGAGGAAGCAGGGGAAGGGGCAGGGGATGCGCGCGGGGGAAAGGAAGAGGGAGAGGGAAGGAGGTGGTGCGTGCGGTGGTGCCGCGGGGCGAAGGTGGTTAGGGTGGTTTGCTGTGCTGGACGGAGGTGGCAGTGGTGGTAGCCGGTGGTTGCGGTGGTGTTTGCGGTGGTTCGAAATTACAGGAAGGAGAAGGGAGTGAAATTGAAGTTTTTGTTCTTGATTTTTGGTTGAGGGAATCAGTTCTGATGGTTGGGTTTGTAAAGGAAGAAGAAGAGAAAGAGAACTTGAAGTTTGCCATTTACGTGGCTCAATTTCAGGGAGGGGAAGAAGGAGAGGAGAAGTCAACTTCTCCCTCTTCTGGTTCACGTGAAAAACAGGAAAAAGGAGAAGGAAAAATGGAGTTTTGTTCTTTAGGGCATTTCGGTCATTTTACAAGATTAGGCTAAAATTTCTGAAATTTGTTGCTATTTTTGGAAGCTACTAAAAATGGAAATGTTTAGTTAAAATAATTCTTAATAAAAAAATGTCGTTAACGAAAAATAAATAAATTTTCGTTTATAAATTTATCGTTCAAAATAATTCGTAAAAACGATTAAAATAACGAAATTCGATTATTCGTAATTTAATTAAAAACGAAATTAAGTTGATAAATATTTTTTTTAATTTTAATAAATCGAGTTTAAAATTTCGGGGTATTACAAAATCAACGGCTTTGCTAACGATGGCCCGGGAACAGGTCGATCAAAACCCGTAGCTAACCCAAAACCAACCACATCCTTCAGCCTCGCAGACCAGGAGTAAAAAACCCCAAACAAGACAGTCTTTGAGAATGGCGTGGCACAGAAACGAACATCATTACGGACCACCCAACAGGACTAGAGAGCAACCAAGAACTGAGCTAGGCAATCGAGAGGCATTGCGGGAGCCGTAAATTTTGAAATCATACCAGCACACCATAAGGGAAACATGGTTTGACTAGGAACCACTCCAAGAGTACCCCTCGGGAGAGCATCCCACCAGGCACTAAGACAGGGACAGTCTCTGAATAAGTGGGCCACCGATTCCGGAGATGAATGACAAAAAGAGCATTGAGGATCCACTGGAAGACCGCAATCACAAAGAAGGGCAGCCACTGGCAGAGCATTATGAAGTAGTTTCCAAACAAAAATCTTGAACTTTGGTAGAATACGAAGACCCCATAAATGTTTCCACCAACTGGCAGGAATAGAGGGCAAATGCGAGGAAGAGTACACACCCTTATCCACAAGAGAAGCATATGCCCACTTGACCGAGAAGGAAACCGATGGCGTGAATTTCCAGTACACAAAATCATCCATATGAGTAGGAGGCCTTTCCAGACCCAAAATAGCACTGGCCGTGACATCGTCAAACAGCCGCCGGACTACCGATACGTCCCACGCGTAAGAATGCATATTAATTAGAGAAGAAACGAGAGTCGGGACACCCGACTCAGGCACAGAAGGTTTAAAAGAAACCTGAACATCCGGGACTCACGAATCCAGAGTGATCCGGACCCGAGACCCGGAACCAACCTTCCAGACCAACCCTTGAGAAAGAACTTGAGCACCCGCCATAACGCCCCGACACCCCCAGGAAGGGCGGAGGGGAATCACAACCCCAGCAGCTAAAACCCGAGGATACTTAGCGTGATAGAGGCGAGATAAAAGCAATTGAGGCTAGTGCAAGAGCCTCCAAGCCTGCCTTCCAAGAAGCGCTTGATTAAAACAACCAATCCGTCGAATACCTAGACCCCCCATACCTTTTGGTAAATGCAACAAAGAGGCCGGGCGGAAAGCCATCCCAGAGGAAGAAGCCGAGGAACGCCCCCGAAACCGAAGACATAACTGATCAATTTTGTCACAGATGGTCTGAGGTATCTTAAAAACTGACAGGAACATGGGAAATAGAGGCCACAAGCACGGAATTAATTAAGACTAGATTTGCCGCCGCAGAGAGGCACAACGACGTAAAATTAGAAATTCGACGAGCAATCGTGTCAATCAGGTCATAAAACGCCAAGCATTTTGATCTGCCCAAATCCACCTGAACCCCAAATATTTCCCTAAATGAGACCGCTGACCTAACCTCAAAGCAGCGGAAAGGTAATCGCGGCAATCCTCCGGGGTATTAGGACTAAACTTAACAAAAGACTTCTGAAAATTCACAAGTTGGTCCGAGAGACGACCGAACTGATCCAAAACCAACGAAACCTGTCCACAAGCGATAGGAGAAATTTCAAGGAATAGCAAGGAGTCATCCGCAAAGAAAAGATGAGAAACCGACGGGGCAGTTCTGGAAACAGAAATTCCACAAAGCAAATGATGACGCTCCGCACGTCGTAACAAGGCAGAGAATACTTTCATGCATAGAACAAACATATAAGGGAAAAGGGGGGGTCCTCTTGAGGCAAGCCGCAACGAGGTTGAAAAGAAGAAGTAGGCTCACCATTTACCAAGACATGGTACGAGACCGTTGACACACACTGACTAATAATATGAATCCAGTAAGGGGGAAATCCAAACATCGCAAGAACTTTAAACAAGAAATCCCACAACACTCTGTCATAGGCCTTATTCATGTCTAACTTAATCGCAGCGTAACATTTCCTCTTGTTCTGGAAGTTATTGACAAATGTGATCAACTCATGTGCTAACAAACAGTCATCAGACATAAGTCGCCCAGGCACAAACGCATTCTGGGTATCCGAAATAAGAGAAGACATCACCCCCCGGAGACGATGAGTAAGATACTTGGCAATACATTTATAGATGACATTACAAAGGCCAATTGGTCGATACTGGGAGATCTTCTCAGGATGGTCCACCTTGGGTAATAAGACCAAAAACGTTCGATTCCAATCCTTCAACATAAAATCATGGGCAAAGAACTACTGAACATCCATAACAACATGACCGCCAACCGTATCCCAATAGTAATAGCTTGCATGTTCTTTTACGATAATACGAACTACATACTAGCAAGTCGACCGTAAACTAAAAACTGAAGACATGTATAATCAACAACTGATAAAGCCAATAATTAATCAGGCAAGTACACATATATAATCAACATTCACAACTTTTACTTTGTGTACGAGATTGTACAAAACGCAGGCAGACAATACAACTAATACTTTGTGTGCGAGATTGTACAATTTTTATGTGTTTCCCTATGTTCTTTTAATTTATGACACCTTTAAAGCTCTAAAAACCGATCAAAACAGGATGTTGGTGCGTCTGCATTTGCTGATTTCCTCGAAATTAATAATAACATATATAAGCCAATAATCACACAATAATCACGCAAGTAAACATATAAAGTTTTAATGGTTTTCATAATCAACAACACTAGAATACGTAACTAGTAGTATAATTATGCATATAATGCCAAATTAATGCAAAAATAACACAAATACCTTTACTTTTGTCAACGAAATTATCAGTTTGATCTTCAACATCACTGTAATCGTTATTTTCTTGATCGTCATTCGATTCCATAGAGCTTGAATTAGCCATGGCAATATCGGTCGATTTGTTTTTCCTTTTTTTGTTAAGGTTTAATTAGTTAGGAAAAATCAATTGGGATATATGGTCAAAGTTTGTTGGGATTAGTCTCTGGCTCAAAAGTTTGTTAGGATTAGTCTCTGGCGCAAAATATGGTTCTTTTTGGGTTTTTTTTTCTTTTTTTTATAATTATAAAATCTGAAAATTGTTATGAAAATAGGGAGAAAGGGAAAGAGGGAAAGAGAGAAATAGGCGGTTATAATCTTATTCCAATCACCATAATATGTACACATACATATATTATATGGGATAAGGATGTCATGGGTATAACACTACAAGAAAACGGTGATTTTACGACTGAAATTTCCGACCGTAGGAAAAGTAGTCGATAAAATTGAATTTTACCGACTAAATAATAGGTAGTTGTTAAATTCAATTTTTACCGACTAACATTTTGTGGCAGGTAAACTACGACTACTTAATAGTCGTGAATAAAGTCGACCAAAACAAATTTTCGAAAAAACTTACCGACTACTTTTACCGACCAAATATTTTTACCGACTACATTGGAATTTACCGACTACTTTGAAGTTGGTCGTTAAAATAAAGTTTTACCGACTACTTCATAGTTGGTAAAAAAAGAAAAAAACGAAAATTCCAAAAAAATTTACCGACTACTTTTACCGACTACCCAAAGTAGTCGGAATTTACCGACTACATTTAGCTTGGTCGTTAAAATAAATTTTTAACGACTACTTTATAGTTGGTAAAATATATTTTTTTAAAAACGAAATTTTTACCGACCAAATTAGTGGTTGTTATTTTTTTAAATCAAAAATTTTCGTCCATAACACCACCACAAAATGAAAACCCTAAAAGCCCATAACCCAACCACCCCCTCTCTTTGTCATCTGCCTCCCCTTCTCTCTCAAACTCTCATCCACTCTCTTTCTCTCACCTGCCTCCCCTTCTCCCTCTCATCTCCCTCCATCGATCTTCATCAACAACCTTCGATCTTCATCAACCTTAATTAGGGATGTCAGTGGGACGGGTTTTATGGGAGACCCGCCCCGCATCCGCCCCAGGTAGGCGGGGATGGAGGTACGTTTGGCGGGTGATGAGGCGGGGATGGGTATAAAAATTGTACCCGCCATGGGTGATGGGGCGGGTGTGGATTTTGTGTTAAACCCGCCCCATCCCCGCCCGCCCCCGCCCCATCCCCATCCGCCCACTATCCCCGTTTCATACCCACCGTGGGTGATGGGTAAGTGTGGATTTATTTGCATGTCTAGGAGATAATATGAATTTAGGTGAGATTTTTAAGTTTTTTGTTTGGATATTTTTTTATGACGGGTATTTTTTTTTACTATATATTTTACTTTATTCATAAGGTTTTTTTTTTCTGAAGTTAACTTTCATTACTCGGTATATATGACAAATATTTCCTAAATAAGAAAAATTAGGCGGGTATTAGCGCGGGTATGGGGCGGGGATAAGAAGGGGATGGATACCCAGTTGGATGGTGGGACGGGGATGGATTTTAGTTTATACCCGTTGGGGCGGGGATGGGGATGGATTTTGTACCCGTCATGGGTGATGGGGCGGGGATGGGGATGGAGGGACCTACATCCGCATCCGCCCCGCCCCATTGACATCCCTAATCAACCTCCATCGATCATCGTCACCAACCTTCGATCTTCATCAACCTCCATCGATCTTCATCACCGTCCCTCTCACCAACCTCCATTGATCTTCATCTGCCTCCCGCTCTTGTATGACTCTCTAGATCTGATTTCGTTTTAATTTTTGTTTTTTGTTATGATTTTCGTTTTAATTTATTTCGTTTTAATTTTTGTTTATTTCGTTTTTTAAATTGATTTTCGTTTTTAATCTGATTTCGTGATCTTTTTTATGTAATTTTTGTTTTTTTAATTTGAATTTCGTTTCTTAATTTGGGAATTTATTTTTTGATTTGGGGATTTTTTTTTTAAATTTGATTTCCGTTTTTTATTTTGATTTCCGTTTTTTAATTTGATTTCCGTTTTTTATTTTGATTTCGTTTTTCTTATGTAATTTTCGTTTATTTATTTTCATTTTTTTAATTTGATTTTCGTTTTTTAGTTTAGGGATTTATTTTTGATTTGGGGAATTTTTTTAAATTTGATTTTCGTTTTTCTTATGTGATTTTCGTTTTTTAACTGTTCAATTCTGTTTTCAATTCTTGTTGATGGGTTTTTGTTTCTTCTTTTGTAATCAGAGTTGAGAAGAACAAGCGTGGATTTGGTATGCGTTTTCCAGAAGAGTACATTACTGGAATTTGATTTAGGGATCTCCTATCTGGAATTTGATTTGATTTTGGGTGTAAATCTTTAATTTCATGTAAACTGGGTATGTAGTGTGTAGTAAATCATCGATTTTGGGTGTAAATTATTAATTCCCTGTAAATCATTAATTTCGTGGAATTTGATTTGATTTTGGTATGTAGTGTTTGTATTATTTAGTCGGAAAATTACCGACTAACAAAATAGTCGGAAAATTACCAACTAAAAAAGTAGTCGGTAATTACCGACTACTTTGGTAATCGGTAATTACCGACTACTTTTTTAGTTGGTAATTTTCCGACTATTTTGTTAGTCGGTAATTTTCCGACTATCTGTAGTCGGTAAAGTAGTCGTAAATTTTTACCGACTACTTTTTAGTCGGAATTTGGCCAAACTCTGACCATAATATCACCGACAACCCTATGCCGACTACTTTTAGTCGGCAAAATTTTTTTGCGACCAAAAACGCTCTTTTAGCGACTACTTTTAGCGGTCGTCAATTTGTCGTTTTCTTTTAGTGTAATGGGCATCCACAATACAGTATATTTATAACACTCCTCCTTGGATGTCCATTATCTAAATTAAACAATACAATGACCCTGTAATATACATGAGATGATGCCTCATTAAAAACCTTACTAGGAAAACCCTGTGGGATAAAAACCTAGTGAAGGAAAAGAGTACAACACTCATCATAATACGCTTGGGATGTTGTCTCGTTAAAAGCCTTACCAGGAAAATCCAATGGGACAAAACCACGGTTAAGGGAAAAAGAGTGCAACACGTATTTTCTCCCCCTGATGAATACATCACTTCAGATCTTCTAGTTCAATGAATTTAATATTGTTGATAACTTTTCAAATGTATCAACATGTAGCTCCTTGAAATTTGATTCTCCACCATTTGACTTGAATTTTCAAAACTTCACTTGTATGCACTAGGTGAGTATTTATATCACCAAACTTTTGAAAATAATACCTGAAATAAATATATATTCTTGCATATAATATTACAAAATGTATCCTTTCATATTGGACATATATAAACCTTCTTCTAGAGGTCATAAGTAGTACTAATCAATAATCTTGACCAAAATTTCTTTAGTCATACTTTCATGGCAATACATGATAGTTAACAATATCATCATCCAACTAGTAGGTATAATATAGCTGATACCATTGTTTATGGTTCTACTGGACCATGAAATAAAACTCGTTGTAAGGAAATTACATATTCTTATCTTATGTTATGAATCAACTCATATTTGTACAAGAATTCTTTCATGAATAAACTAATACGTATATTTCGTAACTCTCAAGTACTCAAACTACTGGTTGAGAACTTGACTTGACATTTCAAAAATACTCTTTTAGAGTTTTTATAATATCTCATCAATGTTGTTAACTTAAAGGGTTAGATGTTAAGAACATCATTTATAAGTTCTTCAGGAACTTTTCTTATTTGCATGATTCATAACGCTATTAAATCGATATTGCATATAAACTTTTGTCACAACTATTAGCCAAATGGAGTAAGAATATCCTCTTATAAATTTGAATAAAGTTGCAAATTCGTCTTACCATTCTTTGGATGCATATTCATATACGACATCATAATAATTTGAAACATATATAATTGGATAAATGAAAATCATATCATGATAAAACATAAAACAAACTAAATGTATGATGAATGATGCATTTACTTATTAACTACACATGTATATGAATGTAAGACTCAAAATGCAAAACATTGTACAGTGTGGACATTTCAAATCCATAACTTGTTGGACTTCAGGTCCATGAGCTCATTTGATCATTATAGTCATGTCTACGTCGAAATAGACATAGATTTACGATCCCCTATTCAATCAATTATTTCTCGCATATGCATTATATTTCGGTTCCATCATATACCGGTATCATCAAAATTCTTCAACATATATACTTTGCATGCTATTCATCAATGATATCTAAATAATTATTCAATAGGTATCATTCATCTTTTCACACAGGCCATCTATTATAGTTCAGATATCTATACCACTTCAAGGGTATTTCATACACTATATATTAGTGTTTTCTTTATTTTCAATAATATCATCAACTGCATTATCTTGCCCTTTTCACATAAATAAATCTATATCTCATCATTATGTTGGAACCGTATATATAATCTACACTTCAGGTGCAAAGATTTAAATAAATATTGGCAAGATCATTATAGTAACATCGAGCACTATGACCATTATACACATTTATGCATCTGAACATGTAACAATTTAACATAATCAAGTCATAGATATTTATGTCCAAACATACTTTGAGGACATACAGTTGGCATTTACACTTACTCATATGGGGATCGATATATTATCTTTCAATTTTGCCAACTTATTCTAGCTCGTCTCCCCCTAAGTTGGGAAAATATTTTCAATATATTATGGGGCGTAAAATCTATCACCAACTAATAATACACTTTTCAATGTGTATTTTGATAATTGTTTCATACTTTCGTTTTCTTCTTTGATCATGGGGAGTAGATACACTGTGCAGTTGTATTTTTTTTTCTTCATATTTTCTCATTTCGTGCTGAAGTATGATTGCCCCAATCAAGAGATTTATGATACTTAAATCAATTACAAAACACTTGTAAACTTCTTGGTGATCTTCAAGTCACCTACTATCATTATGGTGAATTTTGGGCCACCTACTATCATGGTGAACTTCAAGTCACCTATCATATCATTATACAAGTTTTCAAAGTAATTAATATCTCTTGTATTTATTTTCTCAATCTTCATTATAAATATTTGATTGAAATACAACTCAACCTCATCATTATGTCTTGCCTTTGAATATATATACAACATATGAGGGAATGTCAGCACATAAATTTTTATTTGACAAGAATTTTCAAATTCTCATGACAGGTTTTCCTAAACCGGATGGCCTGAATTATCACATCGTACGTATATAATATCATATTCAAATATTTCATTCGATAACTGCTGGTTATCTTCCCAAAGTGATCACTTTAATTGTAAAATACTATAATTTGAACATATTGTGATGTGATATAACGACACAAACTGGTGTCTCATTTGTAATGGCAAGAAAATTTAACAAAACTTATGGAAAGATAGCTTACACTCTTATGGAGTATTCATTGTAATTGTGGTATATATTAATTTCAATAAATATATTCATCTTTCTTCATATTCAAGATGGTATAATAATATTATAAACTTGTACTCGTGTTCATAAACAGAATTAATGAAATATGAACAATACATGTACCACTTTTACCATCATTGTATCATTTTGATCCATATACCTCTATTTTGTAAATTTAAAAGCTATCTCCCTTTGATTTTTGCATATATTCCATTCTTAAATATTGTGGGAGCAAATTTACCCACCCACTAAACATATGTCTTTATTATCTATTCTCATTGATGTTATTGCAGCAAATTCTGGTTTGTTAACCATCACATGAAAAAAAAATTACGGAGTACTTCATAACGTACCCATTATACATGAAATTGTTTATATCAAGTGATTGACATAACATGGTATATACAATTGACCTCATTATTGCATCAAATAATTACACTAATATGGTAAATCAAATAAGAATATTCAAATAAATTGAAAAACTTCCCTTCTTGTTGAGGTATGAATAGCCCAAAGGACCCCCAATATCAATTTCACGTAATGATGTAATACAGAACATCAACCAACATCACTTTATACTTTGTTGTAATACAAAAATTCATACCCATATGTCAAAATGCTTAAAAGCGACACAACAATCAAACTCGTAAAAAATGACTTACGACAAATAGTAGGTAAGGATGTGATAAACAAATAAAAAAAATTAACACATACTCCCACCGTCTCTTTTTGTTTGTTATGTTTGGACTTTTACACGTTTATTAACGTATAATATAGATTCTTTTCCTTCTTTATTAAAAAATAAATTAAAGTAAAATCTCAATCCACTAATCATTACAATAACCAATAAGATTGTTTTATTTATCAAAATGAACCAATAATGGAAAAGCACACATATTGTTAACTTAACATACTTGGAAATTGTAAAGAAATTTAATGAGTTGAAAAAATTGGACCAATTAAAATTAAAAGTTGGCACAAAAAATGACAATATAATAAATTTATAAAAAGAAAGATTCCCTCACGTAACAAACATTGTGAAACACCCTAAAAGGAATACGTAACAAACAAAAAGAAACGGAGGGAGTATGATATAAGATAATCAAATAGCCTGTTTGAGAAATCAAACTTTAGAGGAAAAAACGGTTAAGTGATAATTGCAATTGCAAAGCCAAAAATAACATGTTCAATATAATATAATCGATCATGCGGCAAACATCATAACAAGCCCCAATAATATGTTCAATAAATTGTGTGGCTTCATGCGGCAAACTCATAACAATATAATCGATCAAGAAGTAAACTTGCCACATAATTTGCCGGACTCCATTGATTACAAGCCCCAAATTATTAAAACATGTATCGAACTTTCAAAGTATAATAGTATCATGCGTATATATATATCAGAAATTTAAACAAGTAAAGTAGATTACATTATGTAGACAATTTCCTTGTTTTTCGTTTGTAATTCTTGTTGTTCCCTTTCTCCTTATTGAATCTCTTTGATTTCCGTCAGCGGTTTGCAATGGTACTGATAACGTGTTATGAAAAGAGGGAGAAAGGGAGAGAGGGGAAGAGAGAAATAGGCGGTTATAATCTTACAATTGGTCTTGTGTGCAACAGGTTTACGTTAATATTAACGTACACCATAATTTCACACGTGCGAACTTTTTTCACCCAATTCCTTCCTCCTTCCTTTCACGCAATTTCAAGAGGAGAAAGAAAATAAGAAAACCGCAAAAACTAGAGGAGAGAGAAAGTCACAGAGAAATGCGATTTGGGTTCGAATTTGCGATGGATGCACCAATGGAGGATCGAAAATCTGCTATTGTGAAGGAGAAAACGCGAAAAAAATATGCGAATTGGAGCTTGAATCCCTCACGCGATTGATCTAGGTATGTATGCAACCTCTTTGAATTTATCTCTTTTTTTGATAGATCGAGGAATTTAGGTATGTATTCAAAATCTTTAGAATTAGTTAATGGTTTTCTAGATTGATGGTGAAAAATTCGTTCATCTATTCGTATGCCTGGTTGATTTGATTTTGATTGAATTTCTAAGCAGTTGTGTTGTTATTCTGTTTTGTTCTTGCCATTCTTAATTAGTCAATTTAATACTCTAAAATTGAGCTTGATTTTGTCTCCATTAGCGGATGTAACATCACTATCGTTGTAATTGAAATTGGATTGAATTTATTTATTACTGTTGCTTGTTGGGATTGATGGTTAAGTTCTAGTACAATGTTGGTGAATCAGATTATTTCATTAAATTTGTTGTTGTGAGGATTGTTGTTCCTGGTCTTACTGTTTCTGTTGTTTTGGTTTTGATGATCTGATATTCTATTTTGATCTAGTGATGTTGTACTGAGTGTTCCTATGCTACTGTGTATTTCCTGGTGTTGTTGTTCTGATGTTGTTTTGAAGGAAATAATGCCCTTGGTCCAAGTATGCATTCAATGTTAAAACTAATAAATGCGGTTCAGTATTAATTAACAAGTTAATAATTCAGTGAGATCAAGTGAGCTGAATGCCTAGCTAGAGGCCGCTTCAGTTCAAGTGGAATTAATGATATTAATCCACAGCTTACTCTTGAATGAACCCGTAGGGTCACACAAATAGTACGTAAACGGATCAAGTATTTAATGGCATTAAATACTCCATCTATGGATATTCGGAATCGACGGATCTTGGTTTCAGTGGGAGCTGAGATCGTCACAGGCAAGAAATGAATACTCCGGAAACGATGATATTGCCGGAAACAGAAATATGGATCGTATCGGAAATATAAATATTATCCAAGTCGTAGATGTTGACGGAAACGGAAACATGGTACGTATCGGAAAATATTATCGGAAATGGAAATATTGCCGGAATCGGAAATATTACCGGAAACGGAAATATTGTCAGAATCGGAAATATTATCGGAATCGGAAAATAATTCCGGAAACGGAAATATTAAATATTTGTTCGAAACGGAAATTGATTCCGGAATCGGAAATATTAAATATTGTTCGTATCGGAAATGAATTCCGGAACCGGGAATTTAATCGGAAGCGCATCGTACGAATAAACATCAGAAGAGCTTGCTAGACGCAAGGCCTAGCACGAAGCTAGGCCCAACGCCAAGCAAAGCCCGCGCGCGACCAAAGCAAGCAAAGCCCAAACGCGAGAGCAAGGCCAGCAGGCGCGCCCCCCTCGTGGGCTGCGAGCACTTGCTGGGCCTGGGCTTAGAGCGCGCGCGCGCATGGCGCCCCTCGTGGGTTGCTGCGCCTGCGTGTGTTTGTGCTTGCGTACGAAACCTTGATCGGTTAGGATTCGTATAAGATTGATTCCCTAAGTCTACTAGATAAATTAAGTGATTGAATCTTAGATTAATTCAGATTCACTAAATCGTTTCCTAGTAGGATTCTAATATCCGATACCCATGCCCTATAAATAGGTGATCAATGCTCACAATTTATATCGAGTATACAAGTATTCAAAGTGATTTTTGAGAGCAAAAATTCAGTCATATACTTGCCTATATGTGCCGAAAATTCTAAGTACCTTAAGGGCGATCCTAGTTGGTCAAGCTTAAGGCGGATCCGGACGTGCTGTGGACTATCTACGGAGGGACGACACTTGGAGTCCTAAAGACTTGTTCTTGTTCGGTTCGGGCGCAGCTATGGAAGGCACGCAACAAAGAGTATGCATCTAAACTATGCTAAATGATTATGTGTAAATAATATGTTTTCCTGGCTTTATGGTTTTTCCGCATGATTTATGAATTGTCATATGTATCATAACCTAACAGTGGTATCACGAGCCTCTTATTATTTTCATAATCTAAATTGCATGAACATGGTTAAATATTACAAATTTGCAAGAATTAAAAGGGGTGATTAATTTTCGTAATTGTTAATTAATTGCTAATTGCGTTTATTTAATTATACGTACGCAGTTTTTCGGCAGTTTCTTCGTTACTCGTCCAAATCGAGTGATTTTTGTGTCAATTCCGCATGTAAAAGGCATTCTAAAATTTTGACAAAAAAAGTATTTTTCGGCCGAACCCAGAATTCTCAAATTCGAAGCCTAACTATGACTTTTCGGAGGTTTTAGTTTTTCGAATGCAAAATTTCGTAAATTTAAGATGTTAAATTAAATATTTGCGATTCTTGTTGATAAATCTTGAATTTTTGATTGACCTACTGTATATGTTTAACAAGTTTGAATGCCTAGCCTTGTTAATTATGCAATCTAATTTGTAATTATGATTAATTTGTTGAAAATTGGAATAATTTAGAATTAATTTGATTTTCATAATTAGTTATAATTTAATTAGATACCTATGATTAAAAACCACCATAAAAATTGTAAATTTATGTTAAATTTTAAATTTTTTATGACCTAGACTTGAATCCATGTTAATCGGAAATCAATTGAATAATAAATTTTCGATTTTTCGCCCTAAAATTATGAAATTAATATTATTTATTAATTTGTCATTAATTTTGAATATAAATTTTAAATTTTTATGCGATTCGCTCATATAACTTGCACGCACAAAGCAATGGACGCTACGTGTTACCCTTAAGGGGTGTTGTATAGTGCGGGCATGTGACGACGAGCAAGGGAGCTCGTCGCCCATGCGGTACGAATGCAATGAGCAAGGCCATGGTGCACGAGCACAAGGCAGCAGCCCTGCCTTGTGTCGTGGGTTGTGTGCATGGGCGAATGGGCGAGGGCGAGAGCAAGGCACGAGCAGTCGCGTGTGGGCAGCAAGCAAGCTGCGCCACAGCGCGCACTGCCTCGCGCAAGCGTGCGGAGCCTCGCGCGCAGCGAGCGCAAGCTCGCGTGCCACGAGTGCTGCGCCAAGCATCGATCGCTCGCGCGCAGCGAGCGCTATTGTGCGTGTGACGAGCACTGCGCCCAGCGATGGCGTGCGAGTGCTTGTTGCGACGTGCGACGAGCGCTGCGCCCAGCGATGGCGTGCGATTGCTTGTTGCGACGCGCGACGAGCGCTGCGCCCAGCGATGGGCGGCGGCAGCATGCTCGTGCGTCGAGCGCTGTCACGCGCAGCGAGCACCAGCTCGCGTGATGCCTTGCGATGGTGAGCAGCAGCGATGCGACGCAACGCATGGGCTGCGCGCACACGGCCAGCGATGGCTGTGTGCGTGTGGCCCATGGGCGTGCGTTGCGTAGGATTGTTGCGTTGCGATTAGATCGTTTTGAAATTTTAATTTGAAATTTTCAGTTTACGTAATTTTAATTAATTTTAAAATTGATAATTTAAATTATTTTCTTGGATTTTAATTTTCAATATTGTAATTATAATAAATTTTATTTATTCTAATTATTTTACTAAAATTAAAATCATGAATTAATTTAAATACGACTGAAATTAAATTAAATTTTTGGATTCAATTATAAATTTATATGAGCTTTAAATTTTAATTAAATTTGTATGTTTCCGGTTAGACTAGAAATACATTTTTATGTTTAAAATTAGTAAAGCATATGAATTTATTGGTTTAAGTGGGAGCCCCTTTTAGTCATAAACTTTTGATTAGGTCTACAAATCCTTAAGGTTAAAACAACTTGATTAGAATTAATAAGGACTGAATAATTTGTAGATTATTGGTGCCCTTGATTAATTGCTGCAAATGTTTATGTGATGCATAATGTGTTTTACTAACCAGCTATGTGGGCCATTCATGATAATGAATGGGTGAATGGTATATATTGTATATGTACTGTTTTGCAGGTTATGAAGTGACTAGTATGGCCCAAATAGGATAGAAAATATGGTCTGCGTACCATTAATTTGAATGTAATTGGTCTAAAGTACCAAAGTTGTTTTTCAATTCAAATATGGTCTGCGTACCATCAAATAGTTGTAATTAGTTTTAATTATAGCTTATCCTATTTGAAGAAAATGGTGCCTCCCACGGAGATTTTCAAGACGGACTTTGAAGTTAAAGCTTCAAGATGAAGTCGGGCCATACTAGATCACATTTATCTTATGCATGTTTTAAGTTATTTATTGCTTTAAATATGTCTTAAATATGCATGAGATTACGGCTTGATTATGTTGCATGATTAAGGATTTTAGTTCACTTAAAATCTAACCAACATAGTAAGAGCCTTAAGTTCCAAACTTAAAAATTGAGTTAAAAGGTGCCATGCCAAAATATACACTTGCTTGGATATCCTTTACATCAATCTAGTAATAGTTTTCGCTCAGCGAGGTGTTACTTATTGGTCCTAAAGGGGCAAGGTACACAAATAATTGTGAGTACACGTTAGTTTTGGTGAAACTCAACGATATAAGTAAGGAGTCCTTTTATGTCGTGGCAAAATCGATAGGTTTACCTAATAAGTTCTTAGACGTACCTATCAACCAAGAGTAGTTTCTAGACTATTAGCAAAAGGCTTTTGCTTACCTAAAATATTTTAGAATTGAGTCGACAAACTGTGCTTAATTATTCAATGGTTTTAGGATCTTGGAATCATTTTATTCACACCTGCCGGAACACATAATTCGAATAAAATGCTAATGACTTGTTTAAGTTGCATGATTGCTTTCATTTTCAAGTTATTATTCATGATAAATGTTTAGACTTTGCATGCTTCAATGTATGTTTTAATTATTGTTTATAATTAAATATCTTGCACTGCAATAAATCCTTTTAGAAAGGTAACAGTAAATTTCCTCGATTGGTAGTGAATTCAAGAACGATTCACGGAAATGAGAGAAAGTGAGCAATTTAAAATGTACGTTTCTTTTAGCGACTTTTATGGTTGTTTTCGAATATCAAAATCGAATGGCAAACCAATTGGTGCTTGTGAATTCAAAATACACTGTAGTTTTGAGATCATAAAGCATTGAGCTTAAACGCTCAGCTTTACCAATGGTTAACAACCTAATATCTTTGTCCATTTAATTCTCGAATGAGTCTAGTCCCTAGACATTCGAATAGATCGATGTTTAGAGAACTTTAGAAGCTTCTGGTAAGATCATCTAGTTGAAACTTAATATTCAACATAAATTAAATGGTAAGAACATTGTTGGGGTGACATTGGACATGTCTAACAAAGTATAAAAGTCAACACTAAAGAATTCAAGGAAAACAAGGAACAAATGAAAGGAATTTACGATTCCGTTTCTACCTATAAGTTTATGTTTAAAGAGAAGTGACCTAGCAATCAAACTTCCTTGGTATCATATACCGCTTGAGGTTCTTACTTCGGTAATAACTCAAACAATGGAAGCTAGGCTACACTAATGACCTACAAGTGGGAAATGAAGCATGGCAATGCTACATTAGTTGTAAGGTCATCTAGTTTGTTTTAAGTCCTTTCAAAGGCTGGAACTTAATGGATATTTTGTTCCATAATCAGCATACCTAAATTTCTGCTTCAAACACAGAAAGACTCACATTCAAGAAAAACAAAAACAATGTTTGTTTGTTTATTTGAATGAAATGGTCATTTACGGGTTGAGTCAATATGCTTGATTAAAACAAACAACTCTTTAAAAATAAAAACTTTACTAGGTTCAAATCAAACCCTTGATTTGAGTTCCATTAATCTTTGGCATTGTTGCTTAGACCATATCAACAAGTTAACATTCACAAGCTCTATTTTAATGGACTTTTGAAAGTTCATTGATTTCTAGATCAATTTAAGACGACTAGTCTTACTTGTTGAAAGTAACAAAAGATATGAACTATTGTTAGAACGCCTTGACAATAGAGTTCAAAGCTAAAGAAAGATTTTATGACTTTATTATTTCACATGGATTTGAGTGAATATAGGTTTATTTACTCAAATGTGATATAAGTTGAATCTGTTTGGCTAGTTCAAAGATTCAGAAGTATAAAATCCACTTGGCAAGAAATCATAAAGATCTAGGTTAGATCATGTTGATGATTACTTGAGACCAAATATGATCATCAATGATTGTGTGTTGTAATTTCACAATCTAACTCCATAAGATATGGCATATCTACGTTGGAATGATCGAAGTCAATTAGTACTTGATTCGATTAATGATGAATCATAAAGACTTTTCCTATAATTTCTAAAACAAAATGCTCAACTACCACCAAACTAAACCAAATTCGTCAAAGCTATTGAAAAGTAATTTCAAAATATCTTTTCATAATATATCTAAAGAGTTGCTAAACTCAGTGGGAGCTTAGTGTTTGTTATTCAACAAACTAAGGCCCCAAGTTTAGATATATGTTTCATTGTGATTTATTCAAATGAGACACAAGGGTATTGTTTCTACCACGAATTTTTGAGAACATAATGTTTGTTTGCTCGAAATGATGTCCTTTTGGAGATTCGTTTCCAAAATGACAAGTGGGAGAAAATAGACCTCGAAAGTCTTCGAGGCGAACAACAAACATAAACGGACATTCCGGAGGCTTTTCGAAGTTCTTTAGAAAATCCGAACACGTATTCTTTAAGGACTTTAGAAGTGGCTTTAAAGAATAGACATCTCTTAGAAGACTTTACAAGTGCTTCAAGGAGAACAGAATATTCAAAGGACTTTCAAGTGGCTATTGATATTCTATTGTTTGATGTTCTATACCCAAGTAGGCATAGAGTTCAGGTCACTGAATCTATGCGATTCTTCTGTTAGATAGTGAAGAAACCTACAACTTGCAGTCAAACTATTATCATGGAGGTTAATGAGTTTGTGACCTGTAAGAAAGCTATGACGAAACCTAGATTCCCTAAAATGGTTAGAGGCCATATATAGACTCAAATGTTTTAGATGGTTAAAGGCCATAAAACATACTCAATGTTTTGATGACAAAATTGAAATTTTGTTGATTTGCAAGAATAGTTTCACACCTATTGGTTGCAAGTTTGTTTTAAGGATAAAAACCATAAAACATGGAATTGTGTTCACACACAAAGCTAGATTAGTTTCTAAAGGTTACAAGCAAATTCATGGCATGGATTGTGTTGAAACCTCATGCATAATCGTAATACACAAGTCTATAAATCAAGCAATGATTGCATATTGGTACATATGGCAATTGGATGACAAAACGTATTCCTCAATCAAATGATGGAATAAACTATGTACATGGCATGTCATAGGATTTGTGGATCCAAATAAATGCTTGAAAAAGGAAAGCTAGCTTATAAAATCTAAGTACAGATTTAAGCAAGCAATTGGGAATTGGAATTGTATTTTAGTGAAGCTAATAAGTATTTTAGTTTCATAAAATGTACATGATTCTTATAGATATATAAGAAGTTTAGTGGGAGTACGTAAAACTTATTTGGTCCTATGTGTATCACACATATCTCTCTATTGTGAAATAACATTCAAATGCTAATGACTTAGGTTTGAAATTATTCATCAATGATGGACCAAGGCGAAACTTAGTACATACTAGGTATTAAGATCTATTTACAAAGATCTTATATTAATGTTTTGGATTAAGTAATGGCATTTACTAAATCAAACACGAAAGACTCCATTGGAGATATTCGACCCATGTGAATAAATCTAAGTAAAGAATGTTTGAACTATGTATAAGCATTTACTAAGTTAAACATCAAAGGATCTAAGTGAGATTCTTAACCTATATTATATGTCAAAGAATTTAGCTGGATTCAGTATCTACTGAAATTGAATGACCTAAAGTTACATGAATAGAATTCAATTGGGAATTATTGTGCAAAAGAATTTATCATGTATGATATAATATGAGGATCGCCAAAACGTATCGTATGACTTTAGGCATGACGAACATATACCAATCTCTATTGATCTAAGTGAAGATCAACTAGATTGAGATCAAGAACACTTATGGTACTTGAAAAGGTACATAGGAATAGTTCTTGATTCAAGGAAATAAAGATATGCTAAATATTGATGCTACACGCATAAACACTGGCAAAGGATCAAGCAAGACCCTTTGGAGTTAACCATTGGCAAGGACGAGCTATAGAGCATCGTGTTTTAAAATGGCAACATGGATTGGAGACCATGAGTTGTTGCGTGGGAAATTAAAATATTAATTTCTATGTTCTAAGATACAGCTGGAAAGTCTTCCACATATCTGTGAACTGCTTGGATAAGCAAATCCAAACAAAGCATCATTAGCAACCTATACAGTTGAAGTAAAAGTAATTATTGCCTAAAAAGCAATAAAACAGAGTTGTTTAAAGTTCTTCACTGAACTTGGGTAGATCACCTATCTGCTGGCTTGATGGTTCTTCATTGAAAAATGCGCAGAACCACTCTTGAAGCAAGAAAAACGTCTGCTAACTTGATGGTCCTTCATTGCAAAATGCGTAGAACCACTAATGTAGCAAGAAAGACTAGATCACAAAATAAACATACTCAAAAGTTCTTATCATCATATCTCGAAGAACATTCGATGAAAAGGATGTTAAAATTGGCAAAGCGTGATAACTAAACCTATGCAACAAGTGAGAAGCAACACTCACGTTGTAGCACTGGAAATCAAGCATAGCTTTGAATTCCATGAACTGTTTTAAAGATGGGTTTGAGGCCCATGGTTGTAAAACAATGGGGTTGAACATTTATCATATATGAAATGTATTTTTCATATTCCATTTAATCTTGGTTTAGTATTAGATGATGAGTCCCTTCAATTTGACGATATATTCAAGATAGACTGTCAGGACCAGTCCTGTGACTAAGAAATGTCTATCAAGTGAACTTGAATGTCAAAGGTTGAAAATGGTCCCTGGTCGGAGTTTTCTATAAAATTGGACGCATAGAAAACGTTAGACGATTAGAATGCAAGATGACTAGTAGTTCTGTTTCTTGAACTATGTGGACATGGCAATGTCATAATCATTTGCATAGATACTTACTTTGGGAAGACTAGTATCGGACAAGACCTATGAAAATTTACTGTAAGAGATGAAAATCTGTCATAAGTAAATTTCATTAAAATTATTAGACACTAAATCCTCAATACCTGAGTGATTTGAGATTACTTGTTTGAGAACTGGTTGCTTTGACGTTGACCAACCATCGCACCGTAAAAGGAGGCTATAAAGGCAACGCTCAGGTAATCACCTATCAAACGAAGTCTAATCTCAAGATCGTAAGATTGGGATTGTCCTCCCATAAATCGGGATGAGATTCTTAAAAGTTGTACAAGGCCACTCGGGGAGCTAGAAACTGTGAAATGCATGGCCGTGCTCGGATGAATCATAGGCTATGATTATCTGTCTATTTGATCAGTTGAACTCTGAAACCGAGGAACACCTCTGGACATAATAAGGATGACAACTCTTACCTTATGTTCAAGAGCAAGCATCGAGCGACAAAGGAATTAGGAAATGCACACTTGTCCCTAAGGACAAGTGGGAGACTGAAGGAAATAATGCCCTTGGTCCAAGTATGCATTCAATGTTAAGTCTAATAAATGCGGTTCAGTATTAATTAACAAGTTAATAATTCAGTGAGATCAAGTGAGCTGAATGCCTAGCTAGAGGCCGCTTCAGTTCAAGTGGAATTAATGATATTAATCCACAGCTTACTCTTGACTGAACCCGTAGGGTCACACAAATAGTACGTAAACGGATCAAGTATTTAATTGCATTAAATACTCCATCTATGGATATTCGGAATCGACGGATCTTGGTTTCAGTGGGAGCTGAGATCGTCACAGGCATGAAATGAATACTCCGGAAACGATGATATTGCCGGAAACGGAAATATGGATCGTATCGGAAATATAAATATTATCCAAGTCGTAGATGTTGCCGGAAACGGAAACATGGTACGTATCGGAAAATATTATCGGAAATGGAAATATTGCCGGAATCGGAAATATTACCGGAAACGGAAATATTGTCAGAATCGGAAATATTATCGGAATCGGAAAATAATTCCGGAAACGGAAATATTAAATATTTGTTCGAAACGGAAATTGATTCCGGAATCGGAAATATTAAATATTGTTCGTATCGGAAATGAATTCTGGAACCGGGAATTTAATCGGAAGCGCATCGTACGAATAAACATCGGACGAGCTTGCTAGACGCAAGGCCTAGCACGAAGCTAGGCCCAACGCCTAGCAAAGCCCGCGCGCGACCAAAGCAAGCAAAGCCCAAACGCGAGAGCAAGGCCAGCAGGCGCGCGCCCCTCGTGGGCTGCGAGCACTTGCTGGGCCTGGGCTCAGCGTGCGCGCGCATGGCGCCCCTCGTGGGCTGCTGCGCCTGCGTGTATTTGTGCTTGCGTACGAAACCTTGATCGGTTAGGATTCGTATAAGATTGATTCCCTAAGTCTACTAGATAAATTAAGTGATTGAATCTTAGATTAATTCAGATTCACTAAATCGTTTCCTAGTAGGATTCTAATATCCGATACCCATGCCCTATAAATAGGTGATCAATGCTCACAATTTATATCGAGTATTCAAGTATTCAAAGTGATTTTTGAGAGCAAAAATTCAGTCATACACTTGCCTATATGTGCCGAAAATTCTAAGTACCTTAAGGGCGATCCTAGTTGGTCAAGCTTAAGGCGGATCCGGACGTGCTGTGGACTATCTACGGAGGGACGACACTTGGAGTCCTAAAGACTTGTTCTTGTTCGGTTCGGGCGCAGCTAGGGAAGGCACGCAACAAAGAGTATGCAGCTAAACTATGCTAAATGATTATGTGTAAATAATATGCTTTCCTGACTTTATGGTTTTTCCGCATGATTTATGAATTGTCATATGTATCATAACCTAACATGTTTGGTTTAGGAAGCAAGTTGACTTTGGATGACCTTGTGGTTGTGTCTTTAGTTCACTTGTGGGGTTTTTGTTGAGGGGCTTGAGTCTTGATTGCATAGCTGAGGTGTGTGGTTAGCTGGTTTTGTCGCTGAGCTAGTCTATAGTTTGTGTATCGGACTGGTGCTGGGCTGCTTTTCTATTGCAGCTGCCTCTTGACAATGATAAACCAGTCCAGTGTCCACTGCCATAACCTTCTATTCTGAATATAAGTTTTAGTTTGATAATATCCAGATTTTCATACTTCTTTGCTAGTAGTCTTCCAATTTCTGGTTGTCATTGATCGTTTTATACTTAATATTTACAAGGAGATCGTTACCCAGAGATGTACAGCGAGTAGCTGCATCCTTAGAAATCATCCTAGCCCTGCCAGCCCTTTCTTCTGAGAGTTTCTGAAGCACAAATCCCTCTCCTTTACACTCTGAGCATATACCAGAACCGCCACAATCTTCACACATTTTTATGGAATCTGACTCATTCAGTATGATTCGGTTATATCTTAAGAGAATTCAACAACTAACTGAAGTAGATACTTATAGGGTAGTCGAATTCAAACAAACAGCAACAACAACTAGGTAGATAGATTGTTGTCATTGCTTGGTGCTTTGAATACTATTATTAGTAGGAGTATTGCTACCATCATGAATGCTACTAGTATTACCATGATCTGGCACCATATGTGAATGTGAGTTACTAAGCACAGGGAATTTGAGGAAATAAACAGGGTCTATCCCATTCCCAGTCATGGTGTGATCCTCTTGATCTGTATAATAGTTCTCCTGATGCTGCTGGAAATGCTGAGGATGTTTAAGTGCCAACTTTGGCCCAAAATCTGCAAACTACATAACATGTTGATTATGAAAGGGTAGTGGAATAGATCAACCAATAAATAACACATTGATTATGAAAGGGTAGCTAGAGTAGACAGAAGGTAAAACAAAACATATCAAATTATCAAGTACTAAAACAAGAAGCCACTACTTTTTTTAAGGTTAAGATTGTTAGCAGATGAAACAATGTACTACTATAAATTCTAAAGCCATCACTACTACAATTGGCGTTGTTTCTCGACACTATGAGGTCGACGCTGTGGACTACCGCTGGCTGGAAATTTAGTACTCCGTGTTTTGTCGACGCGCTTCGCTGTCGTATCTATTTCTCGTCTACATAGAGTGTCGAGAAACCACGTGGTTCTCACGTGGACTTATCTTAGGCAGTATCCCAGCCCGCGTGCTCAATTACTTGTAAAAAGAAAACTGTTCCCAATAACAGAGTGTTTCATTTCAGCCTAAACCCTAGACCTAGATCTTCTCCTTCACACATTTTAGAAACCGCAAAACCCAATCAAATTGTGTTTCAGATCTACATCTCGAAGCTCTTTCAATCTTTCTTTTTCTTTTTCATCTCTTGAAGTTTACTTTTTTATCTTCTTGAAGTTCATTGAATTTAAAGCTCATAAATTATTTTAATTTCCCCCCATTTTTTCAGGGTTCGTGGGACTCAGATCTCGGTTCCAACCTCTCGTTCAACGTTCAACATGATTTCAGAGATTCCCAATTCTCTCATGGTGTTCAGGTCAGTTCACAATTACAATCCCATTAATTTATTTTTTCGTCCCTATGTTGGTGAAGCAATCTAGGTCTAATTTCACTTTCTTGTTAGAAATTTCGAATCCGTTTTTAAATTTTTTTTTATTGTCGGGGTTTGGTGATTCGAGAAATGCAATGGTGGTTTATTGATCCATATGAATAAATCTGGAATTTGAGGTTTTTAATCAACATTAAAAATCTAAGTTTTAGTTTGTTTTATATAATTTTTATGATAATCCAACCCCTTATTTATTATCGCAATATTTTCCACTGCAAGAATTTTTATTTTTGTTTCTTTTTTGGTATTTGCTAAGGAATTCTTCATTGATAATTTTAGAATACAGGAGAATTGTTAGAACTATTTTTTTTACTTGTATGTGACTTTGGATGCAGCCAAGAGGCATTTAGTATTTCCTTTTGAACTTCTGTCAATTTATTGGTCAATTGGTTGCTTCTTGTGCTAGTTGAAGTTATATAAGGTTTGATTGATGATTATATTGGGTAATTGTAAACCGTTATTCTTTGTTTTTGTCTCATGGGGTAATGGTGAAAAACTAGCATTCAGTGGTGGCGAAGTGGGGAAGACAGGTTTTGATATCCGGAATCGGAGAGTTTTTTTTGTTTGCAAATTACTGGTCTGATGTGGCAGCTATGTTTTATTTGCGTCACTTTTTAGTTTTTGTTCTTTCAGTTGAAACAAAGAATTACAATCCGGCTTGTCTCTGACTTCAGAATCTATTTCAGGTCCGACCTTGGCTATGTCAGTGCTATCCAAGTTTGGAGACATACTTCTGTCAGTGTTATCCAAGATTTGGAGACGGCGTGTGAGAACTTCTTTGACATACAGAGGTGCATATATATGTGACAGAGATACAATTTGCAAAACTCTAATCTTTTCTAAAGTTTAGCATTCATTATTCCTTAGGTTTTGGCCTGTCTTCCATATTTGCATGGCCTTGTCGTGGTTGAATAACCCAACCTTGTGCAATCAAAGAGGTTATCTTGTGTCCCAATTTTTGTTGCTTTCTCGTGTCAATATAATGCATTGTCTAATTTCTCAAGTTGTCTAGCAGGAATAACCGATGAATGGATTTAACTTGGACAAATCTAGGAAGCCCCTTCACCCTTGCAATGTATATAAAGAGATAACATGCAACCACAATATGTTACAGTATTATTTTCAAGTTACCCCCCCCTCCTCCTTTATGACAATAATAACAGGCTCAATGGTTTACGTGAATGTCTCCTTGGCAATGAAGAGTATAATGCAAACATATTTGATCTTTGTCCCTATGAAACACGAATTACATATTTTTTAGCTGAGAGGTTCAGACTTTATGTAAAGTTGGTCACATATTTGATAATTTTTAGCTGAGAGGTTCAGACCTGGTGTAAAGTTGGTCACAATTTGTTTCATCATTCACTGAATGTTTGATTGATCATTATATTGAGTTGTAAACTTTTTGTTTTCTGTCAACTACTAGTATGCAATTCAATGCATTCCCAATCTACTACCATGTAGTATTCGTTATGTTCAACAGAAAAAACTATATTTGGGTTGTACATATCTAATCCCATATACTCTGCCTTAGGAATGTGACTCATGACATGCATTGCGTAAGATAGCCTGAATGTCCAACTTTAATCTCTATTTCAATGTGGTGATGCACAGAAAAGGTAGCAGGTTTCATTGTTAGGATATTTTGGAAGAAATTGTACCGGAAAACATACATTATCTTACCATTAGCTTTGTTGATCAGTTTCTGTAGGCAAAAGTTGTTCCAAGGAGAGAACTGCAGCTTGTAGGCGTCTGTGCTATGTAATTGCATGGAAGTATGAGGAAATCTGGGCTTCTAAGGTATATTTGAAAATTTCTGTAATTTTCACATTTTTATCTGAACATTTATTATTGTCTAATGTACGAGGTTTATTGCATTGAGTTTTCCTTTCATTTTGTGTAGTTTATAGTTAGCATCAAGTGCGACATGTCTATGTACTATATACGTAGTTGGACCTCATGTGGAAATATACATACATATTTCTTCTTGTTTTTTGGTGCTGCTAGAAATTTTGGTTCATGACACATGATTTTGTTTAGCCCTACACTTGGGTAATGACTGCTTATCTCTAGACCTCTTAGGAATCGTAGCTATAAATGTTTCGCTTAGTAGCGTTGTAACTGGGACTGAAATCTACCAAGCAATGTTTTGAATCATGTAGTGGATAAGTATGTCACTAGATAATCGAGTTAAAGATTTTGTGTTCTGACCTGTTCTATATATTCTTACTGTTGAATTTTTTTGTTGGGCTGAGTACGTGCGGATCTGATTGCAGTCGCCCTATTATAATTTGAACTTGCTGTCAAATTTTATGTTTGATTGGTTAGTAGTATAAAGGTCCAAAAGGTTTTGCATTATAGTCTAACTCAAAGTGTAATCTAGTTAATCATATGAATTAACTTTCATTCTTAAAACATTAGATTTTGTGCTAGAACTTATTGTTCATGAAGATTGAGTATAGGTCTGATTATTCTAGCTACATTTATAAATTCTTAATAGATACTCAGCCCCTTAACTTTTAAGAAGTCGCTACAACAAAACCCGTAATATTTCAGGATTTGTCACAACCTTATGGATATGTTAATTTACTTAATATTATCAACTATATTGCTAATAATGTTTTGAGAGTCACGGTCTCATGTATGAGTCCTATACATGTAGAATGTAAACATTATAGTTGGTTGAATGTATATTATAATGCTGAACTAGTAGAAAGATGCAAATGGTTGGCCTGTACATATTTTTTTCTTTTATTGTTTTGCATGGAACTTTGTGAAACGGAATAGAACACTTTTGATAGAACTTTATAGAATGGATGTGTTAATTTAAGAAACAGAACAAAACTGAACTTTATAGAATAGAACTTTTTAAAATTGTATAGATCAGAACAATAACCAATCAGGTATTGTGATAATTTATTTAGATAATTTCAGTATTTGCTAATATGTCTAAATCAGTTATTGTGATAGCAGTAAAATCAAATATGTAGAGAGAGAGAGAGAGAACAAGCAAGCAACATTAGTAGAACAACCACAATATAAAGACTAACATCTGAAATGAGGTTATAATGCTCCTCATCCTTGAACAGACCAGAACATCAGTTTCTGAATCATCACTTTTCGAATCAACTCCAGCAGCCATCACAACAGATATCTTATCTTCTTTAACAGTATCCCTCTTTTTGAACATTGCACATAATTTTCTTATAATTTTATAGGGAGCATAAAGCTGAACTCCTACTTAATCCTACATTTTTTCGCTTTTATAGAATACTTTGTTGAAGTTAATAATCTGAATCACCATACCTCTATTTAGTTTTGTCTTGTGAACTCTTCATCTCTTACAACTAAGATGCATCTTTTCTAGAAAGGGTTCAGTTGAGCCCATTTAACCCTTACTAGTGCCGCCACTGATACCAATTCAAAATCCCATTGTCTGTAGATCGGGCACCTTTCCGGCCACTTTGTTTGTAACCTCATGGCAGTGCCTGGTCCTGAGTTACAAATATGATAGCTTGAGGCCCACATGTTCTTGATGTGTTTTCATACTCTTTTTTCCAAGGGAGGGATTTATTCCCAAACAAATAGATAAAAATAAGAAAAACAAATTAAAAAGGTTGAAGAGAAGATGCTTGGGTGGGGTATTATTCTTGTCCTTTCTCATCCTTTTCCGAGTTTCACTATTGATATGGCGGGATTCAAGAAGCTCTTTAACCTTATGCGCTTCTAAGAAGATGACTAATTTTTTATGTTTAGAGCTTGATTATGCTTTTGTTTTGAATTGCCCCATTGCTTTTTTGCGATAGCTAGCTGAGAAGTCCAAGTCTCATTCTTTTTTCCTCCTTTTATCAATTTTTTGGTTATTATATTGGAAAATTTACTATCTTGAATCTGTCAATTGATGCACTCGTATAACGTAAAATTGCATGTATTTGATTTTCTTTGTCACATTTTGTTCTCATATCTGCTACTTTTGGTGATGTCGTTAGTTCGTTACTGCTCTTGTTTTTATTTGTGAACTATCATTTGAATTTGACGAGGAAAATTAAACATATGATAGGCATTTAATTTTCTTATAGTCTTTCCTTAGATTTAATACTCATGATATGGACCTTTCTTTTGAGCATTGTTTTACTTCAGGCGTAAAACTTGGAGACAACAAGTTCTGTTTGTCTATCCACTTCAGAAGTGTCTCAGATGGAGGTACTAGTACCTGATCGTGTGGATTTGTGAATCAAGACCCGAGTATCCTGGTTGCATGATACGGAGATGGAAACTATTGTAGCACGTTTTCCATGGAGGTTATTGTGACAGCTCAAGCTTACAAAATAAGAAAAATATTAGTTTTTACCATGTCTGGTAATTAGTTAGTTAGCAGTCATTATGTCAATTTTGAATAAATCCGTGTAAAACTCCTATTTTGTACTTTAAACATTTTATTACATGAATGAATTACAACATTCTGACCATATTTGGTCTGGTTTGGTTTACCTTTTTTTTTATTAAACTATTTTTTGTACAATTTTGCAAGTTCAACTTTGCAAGTTACCCAATTTTGCAAGTTACCCAATTTTGCAAGTTCAACTTGGGTGTGAAGCGAAGTAAAATGTATAAATTAATCTTTTTATCTTTTTACAAAACATTGGTTTGTTTTAATTAATTAGTTTCAGGGAGATTTTGCTTTGGGCAAAAATGAATGATTAAAAAAAAATCAATTAAATTCTCGACGCTATATAGTGTCAAAACATGATTCGCGCAAAAAATTATTGGTAAGCCAGCAAAACATATTACTACGCAGATGACCGTCAAGAAATATTTAGCTACATAAAATACCGTCGAGATTCTCGACGCAGAAAGGCGCCAAAATTAATCTGTAGACGACATACACCGTCGAAATTCTCGACGCCGAGCAGCGTCGAGAAATTCTCTACGGCCAAATTCTCGACGCTGTCTTTGGGCGTCGAGAAAATTTTTCTCGACGCTGTAAAGCGTCGAAAAATAGCCAAAAAAGCGTCGAAAAATGACGCATTTTGTAGTAGTGCATGATTTGTCTTTCATCTTCTACATTGTGTGTGTTTATTTTTGTAAGCCTATTAGCTCAACTGGTCGAGCACCGTGCAACTTGTGCGGAGATGTAGGTTCAAATCCTACATAGGCTATTGGTTTTACTTGAAAAATAAGTCGGCATTTTGGATAACTTTTACCAATTTAGGGATGAATTTAATTATATTGATAGTCGTATCTCAGTATATCAAAACACAACCCAATAGTATGTAGGCTATATTGGACTTGAACCCACACCATATACATAAATGCACATTGCTCTACCATTTGAGCTAATAGCCTTACTGTTCAAACATTTGCATATTGGGTAGACTAGTACAAAACTTTTCTTAACTTTTAACACTTTCCATAACTTTAACCTATAAAATTACAACTTTAACACAGAAAAGTACAATGTGTGAAAATAAAAATAATGCAGGACTCACATTAGCGGAAGAAAGGTAAAAATATAAAAGTAAGAATTTTAGCAGTTAAAGTTAAGTTATTAAAAGTAAAAGTTGGGTTTGAGATGACGGAAGACTGCCTTAACTTTTAGAACAATTTTCATAACTTTAACCTATAAAACTACAACTTTAACACATAAAATTTCAAGGTGTGGAATAAAAAGAATGCACGACTCACATTAGCTGAAGAAAGGTAAAAATATAAAAGTCAGACTTTTAGCAGTTAAAGTTAAGTTATTAAAAGTAAAAGTTAGGGTTGAGATGACGGAAGACTGTCTTAACTTTTAGAACAATTTTCATAACTTTAACCTAAAGAACTACAACTAAATACACATAAAACTACAATGTGTGCAATAAAAAGAATGCACGACTCACATTAGCTGAAGAAAGGTAAAAATATAAAAGTCAGACTTTTAGCAGTTAAAGTTAAGTTAATAAAAGTAAAAGTTAGGTTTGAGACGACGGAAAACCGTCTTAACTTTTAGAACAATTCCATAACTTTAACCTATAGAACCACAACTTTAACACAGAAAAGTACAATGAGTGAAATAAAAATAATGCACGACTCACATTAGCGAAAGAAAGGTAAAAATATAAAAGTCAGACTTTTAGCAGTTAAAGTTAAGTTATTAAAATTAAAAGTTAGGTTTGAGATGACGGAAAACTGCCTTAACTTTTAGAACAATTTCCATAACTTTAACCTATAAAACTACAACTTTAACACAGAAAAGTATAATTTGTGAAATAAAAAGAATGCACGACTCACATTAGCTGAGGAAAGGTAAAAATATAAAAGTCAGGCTTTTAGCAGTTAAAGTTAAGTTATTAAAAGTAAAAGTTAGGTTTGAGATGACGGAAGACTGTCTTAACTTTTAGAACAATTTCCATAACTTTAACCTACAAAACTACAACTAAATACACATAAAACTACAATGTGTGCAATAAAAATATTAGATGACTCACACTAGCTGAAGAAAGGTAGAAATATAAAAGTCAGACTTTAAGTCGTTAAAGTTAAGTTATTAAAAGTAAAAGTTAGGTTTGAGATGACATAAGACTGTCGTAACTTTTAGAACAATTTTCATAACTTTAACCTACAGAACTACAACTTTAACACGGAAAACTACAATGTGTGCAATAAAAATATTAGATGACTCACATTAGCTGAAGAAAGGTAAAAATGTAAAAGTAAGACTTTTACCAGTTAAAGCTAAGTTATTAAAAGTAAAAGTTGGGTTTGAGATGACGGAAGACTGCCTTAACTTTTAGAACAATTTTCATAACTTTAACCTATAAAACTACAACTTTAACACATAAAATTTCAAGGTGTGGAATAAAACAGATTGCTGACACACATTAGCTGATGAAAGGGAGAAATATAAAAGTCAGACTTTTAGTAGTTAAAGTTAAGTTATTAAAAGTAAAAGTTAGGTTTGAGATGACGGAACACTGTCTTAACTTTTAGAACAATTTTCATAACTTTAACCTATAGAATTACAACGTTAATACAAAAAACTACAATATGTATAATAAAAATATTGGATGACTCACATTAGCTGAAAAAAGGTAGAAATATAAAAGTCAGACTTTTAGTAGTTAAAGTTAAGTTATTAAAAGTAAAAGTTAGGTTTGAGATGACGGAACACTGTCTTAACTTTTAGAACAATTTTCATAACTTTAACCTATAGAATTATAACTTTAACACAAAAACTACAATGTGTATAATAAAAATATTGGATGACTCACATTAGCTGAAAAAAGGTAGAAATATAAAAGTCAGACTTTTAGTCGTTAAAGTTAAGTTATTAAAAGTAAAAGTTAAGCGTGAGACGACGAAAGACTATCTTAACTTTTAGAACAATTTCCATTACTTTAATTTACAAAACCACAACTTTAACCCATAAAATTATATTGATATTCTTAACTTTTGTTGATATTCCTATCTTTTCACTTAAGTGAAACCTCATAACTTAGTTTGCAACTTCCAAGCATGTAGGGTATGCGGGATTTGAACCCACATCATGTACATAATTGCACATTGCTCTGCCATTTGAGCTAATAGCCTTTTGTAGTAGCCCTGGAAAAAGCAATAGAATCAGATGAGGCAGGATGCCAATGCAAGCGTATTATTCTGGGCAAGCTTAAGGTAAAAGCAACAGCAACAACCTCCAAGTCTTGGTGAAGCGCAACTTTCAATCCTTCTAATCGTCCTTAATCCCCACCAAACCCTACTATAATCACCTCAGCTTCAGCCTATAACCCTCCCAGGAATGTTATGCCCCTCTGAAGCCTGACATGAATCATGTTGTCTACAGAACACTAGAACAACCACTGCAGCAGGCCCACAGCTCGCTCAAGTCAAGATCAAAAGCTAATAGTGCAATGTCCAGTGGTGGCACACTTCCCTGCAAAAGCTGCACAAGATTACGAGAACCAGTGTAGATGCTTACTTTATGTAAACATTGTGATACTGCCCATTTGACACCATGTAAATAAGCCAAAACATCCATTTGTAAGGCGGGGACTCCGAAAGTTTTCAAGCAGCTACCATGTATTTTCTGCAAACGTTCATCCTTCATGATCCCGGCTGCCCCGCCTGTCAAAGACCTTTTTTGCCTATGTAGGATGCATTTAAATCACTTTCGTGTGCCCTCGATAGGAAACTAATTTACGAATTTTTGCAGGCTTGTTCACATGTGGAAAACAATGAATGATTGCCATCAAGTTCAGAGTCATATCTCACAGTAGGTGCTTCTTCTGGCCAGTCACAACGCATAACCAACAACCAAGAGTCATCGTGAAGCAGCAATGCAGCTTGAGGGTGGGGTCAGCTTCTGGTATAACAACCATTGTAGACTCACAAAGTCTCAAAGAGCTTATTTAGAAGCCTTGTACAGGTGGATTCAGCTTACTGACTTTTGCCAAAAATCAAAATTTAAGGTCTGTGCTACAACTTAGAAACTCTCTATTGGTGCAAGTCCTAAACAAGGGCCTCTTTTCTCAATTGGCTTTTCTTAACAAACGCTTTCTCTCTCTCTGTCTTCCTCTCCCTTTCACATGGATCTCAACCTTTTCTTCTATATTCTTTTAACCTTGTTTTCAGCTATTATACTCCCATACCTCTCTAACAAGCCAACATATCTATGCTAAGTAACAAAATCGCAACAACACCAAACACCCTAAAACAAAATCGCAACAACACACATAGAAAAACAAAATTTCAAACATAATTCGCAGAATAAATCCTAAAAATCTCAATAATCGATAAAACCTAAATCAAAATAAAACATTGAAAATTATGGACAATGAAGAACAAACAATAAAACTTACTAGAAAACCTAAATCAAAGCTAAAATATGAAAAATCTAAATATCAAAAACCAAAAGAAATGAAGAAAACAAACCTTGAAGAACAATGGAGGAGAACGCAGAAAAATCGCAGTAGAGAGATTCGTAGATCGCAACAGATGAACGGAAGGTGGAAGAAAATGGTGAGAGAAATTGCAGCCAAGAGAAGAAAGGGAAGAGAGAGAAGAACGCGTGAGAGGAGAGAGAAAGAGCAAAGGAGAGTTGTTTCACGGTATACCTTGAGTTCACACGTGTGAGCTAATTGAGCTTGCTTAAAGTGGGCTTAGTGTACAGTAAATTAATGTACACCCATTATAAACAAGATTTTGTGATAATCTTATTCCAATCACCATAATATGTACACATACATATATTATATAGGTTAAGGATGTCAGGGGTATAATGGACATCCACAATACAATATATTTATAACAAAAACCTATTTCTTTCCAGTTTTTTATTTTTAAATAAATGCAAAAAATAGCAAAACGGCATAGTTTTGATAGTGGTGCATGTAGAGGTACGTGCACCATTGTCCACCATCTAAATTGCGCCTTTTAGCCCAATAATTATTATCTGCGTATATTTAACCAGAAAAAAAGCTGAAACAAAATAAATCTGGGCTTGGTCTAATTCACACGTGTGAATGAAAAGGATAACAGGAGAAGCTTCATCTTGTGGGCTTGGTCCAATGAATTTTAGGTGGACCATTCGACCAAGTTCATCTAAGAGTTTTAAATGTTTAAAGGTCTCGCGAAACCCTTAAATCTGAGTTCATGCTTTCTGGTTATCGACTTCCTTTGAGTTCTACCATTTGCTTCCCCTTCTCTGCGTCTCTCTGTTCAAAATAATAATAATTCACCGATTGCAATTTCTTCGAAGGATAAAAAATGGAGGAACAACACATAGAAGAGGTGAAATCATTCAAAGAACTTAATATATGCGAGCCCTTAATTGAAGCTTGTAATAGATTAGGGTGGACTGCTCCTACTAAAATTCAAGCCGATTCCATTCCTCATGCTCTTGAAGGTATGCCTCTTCATGATTAATTGTTGTTAATTGACTATATCATCTTATCTGATTAATTGTTTGAATTGGGTGTTTGTTTGTCTTTGAATTTATGAGGTTAATTGTCCTTGTTTGATTTTTGAGTGATTTGGTGAATGCAGGAAAGGATATAATTGGGCTTGCACAGACTGGGTCTGGTAAAACTGGGGCTTTTGCATTGCCCATAATTAAGTTTTTATTGGATGAAAAATCACCTCAGCCTTTTTTCGGTTGCGTGCTTTCGCCAACTCGGTGAGCTTTTGTTGTGTTATTGGTGGTTAATGGGCTTTAATTGACATTCTTGATCTACGATAACCCTTTTATTTAATGCCTGGTTTTGGAAGTGTCGAATTTCTCATCTTTTACTGTTTGTTTTCATGCCGCTTGTTCCACTCTGTTGTTTCTGCAATATTGCTTTTTGTTTTGGGTGAATTTAGAAATTCTGAATTGGAATCTTCTCGAACCTGCATACGAGTATGTTGCAAGTTTGCATTTGATACTATACAGTTCTACTGAATGTTTTAATTTGAATTACTTCGTGCTTGATCCAACATATATCCACCTTCTACGGTTCTACCTAGCCTTGAATGATCACTGCGGTAGTGTTTATCACTTCATATTTCATTATTTGTTGACCTATGAATTTTAGGTTTTTTATGGTACCCCTTTTCTTTTCTGTTTGAGTTACTCTTCCGATGGGAATTTAGTCCTCATTGGTTTACAACGTAATGCACTTTCATCGGGCCAACATATGATGTCTCTCTCATCTTATCCTTTTTTTTTGTGCAATTAGGGAGCTTGCATTCCAAATTGCTGAACAATTTGAAGCTCTAGGAGCTAGCATTGGATTAAGAACTTCAGTGGTAAGCATTTTAATGAGTTGATTACCTTTCATTTGTGCACTTTGACTTGAACTACTGCTATACTTTGTGGAGCTGTTTGTTTGGCCATGTATGAAAGCTTGTGATATTATTTATAGAGCAACTCTATCCTAATTATTATTCGAGGAATTTAATTGTTACTTTACTAATTTCGGTACCAAATGAAAGAATGAAAGTAATTGTCTTCTTTGTTGCGAGTCACATGGTTTCACTTGCGTTTGAAAGCAAGTTCGATGACTATATGGTTCACAAATGCTGACAACATCATATCTTTTTGTAGCTTGTTGGTGGAGTGGACATGAACCAGCAGCAACTTGCTCTTGGAAGACAGCCTCACATCATAGTATGTGGTCGTTCACATATGTTTTTTTTTTGTAGTACGAGTACATGGTATACATTGTTCCAGGATCGTGAATAAATAAATGACTACATTTTGAAACTTGCTTTAGATATCATACTAATGACCTATGTTGTAACTAGTAAATTAACAGATTCTAGAAACTAGTGCATAATGCACGTGCATAGGACCATAGGTATACAATACTATAAGTGTGAAATATTACATAGAAGTGTCTTGGAGCATCTAAAAGTTTGATACTGTCATGACTCCTTAGTTAGATTTGTTATTGTAACTTGTAAATAGGTCGATGTTCTTTAATGTGGTCCTTCGGATTTTCTTGATTAAATGTGGTACATATTTGTGAACTTACCTGCCATTGCGTTTAAAGTTCTAAAAGAACACTAATTTTACCATAAGTAGCTAGCTAGAGCCATATAATCTTAGTTTTAAAAGGCGCAAAAGTCCCTTAAGCCTAGGCCCATGCCTTTTGTGCACAAGATGCACAATTTTATAATTTTTTTTGGTATTTATTTTCTGAAAAAATAAATCAAAATGTATTACTTGTTGTCACAAAAGGGTAAAATAGTAATTACAGTAAAGTTAAAATCTTTTTTGAGGAAGAAAAACCAAACAAAAAGGGGACTAAGGAAGGTTGCTATGCATTTAGATTCTCAAGAGACGTGCATCACACCTTGCATAAAAATATTACTTTAAAATAGAAAAAAGGAGGAGTTTACTCGTTGAAAGAGACGAGGAAAAAAAACTTGGGTTTTCTCTCTTCTCTTTTTAATATTGTAAGTTCTAACTATTAGGGAGCCATTAAAATCACGTTGTTTGGCCTTTCTTAAAAATAAATATTACTTGTCAACAGTTGGATGAATGGTACCATAAGGCGCAAGGCGTTGTGAGCCTGGGAAAAAGTGCAAAGACGCGCACCTTTTAGAGGGGGCTTGAGCGAGTCATGGCTAGGCTCCATGACTTGTGCCTTGAGCATAGGCGAGCTTTTTAAAAACTAAGCATAGACTTTAAATAAAGGTTGTTGCTGAACATCGTGTGCTTAATTGAAGTCTTAGACACTTTCTGTACCCTCTCCTCATTGCAATAAAATAACTAGTTGAGTCTTAACATATGGGTATCACAAAAGTAGTTGAGTCAAAGCTCCTTGTAATCTCCACACTTTTCTCGACACGTAATGAAATGACCTGAGAGAAAACCCTAAAATTTCTCCCTTTTTTCTTGTCTCTTTCGGACAACGACGAGTCATGTAAACCCCTCTTTTATTTTAAAGTAACACCTTTTATCTAAGATGTGATGTCATTTTTATAAAAAATCAAATTCTATAATGCTCGCTTATAGATAATTAAAGATATTAATGGTTAACGTTTTGTGAAGCGTAAAAGTCAAATCGTGTAAACTAAAAAAAACAGGAGTAATATATGCTATGAATCAGATGCTGTTTTGTGTTCATCTTTGTTGAATTTGGTATTTACTCCTGGTTTTTAAATGCACGCATGACTTTAATTTGTATTTATTGTTTCGGAACTTTATTAACCTTGGAATATTTTTCCCATTTCTGAAATACTTCAGTTATTCACCCTGCTCTTCTCTTATAATGCATTTGAGATGATAATCATAATATAGCAGCAGGTGTAGGATGACAGAAGCCTTGTAAGGGGGGCACTTGGTTCAACTTCCATACCTTAACCCAGGTGTTTTGTTAACCAAATAAAATTAAAAATCAATTTTCTGTTCTTTGTTTTGTCTGTTTTGCTTCGTCATCCCTTCTCTCCATCTCCTCCTCCCTTCCGCCATGGGGACAATATTGCTGCTCCTCCAACAGAACATCGTCTTTCTTCAAAAAATAAAAAAAAATTACGCTTCTTCTGATGACCATTAAAACTTAAATTAATCTTCTGTTCTTTGTTTTGTCAGTTTTGCTTCGTCATACCTTCTCTCCATCTCCTCCTCCCTTCCTCTATGGGGACAATATTGCTGCTCCTCCAACAGAACACCGTCTTTCTTCAAAAAATAAAAAAGTTACGCTTCTTCTGATGACCATTAAAACTCAAATTAATCTTAAAAGACTTAAATTATTGAGTTTTGTCCATTAAGAATTTTAATTCTGAAATTTTAGCGACCAACACCATAACTTACAATCCAAATTGATGATTTTTAATGTACAGAAATGAAGAGATGATTGTTATATTTTATTTTGTTATGTTTTCTTTTCTAGCCATGGTATTTTCCATGGTTGATGAGAAGATGATCTTCATCATTCCTGTTTCATTCTGAAGGGCGAATGAGCAGTGAACATTTTTTGGTTTTTAGTTTTTATTTTGTTTCATAAAATTTTGATTCAAAGTTCATGGGTTTGGCTCATACCCACCTCCCCCCAAGGTATGAGAAACCAATACCTTGGGGGTTTGGAGTGTGGGCCCCCCAGGTATCAAATTTTTAAAAATATTGAACCAAAGACCAAGTATGAGTTTGGTTGATTCTAAAGTCTAAACCCATACTTGATTCCAAAAATGGCTAAACCAAATTCCCCTTGAAAGTTTCTTGGGGGTTCTTAGCCTGATGCCGCTGTTGGTTTATACAAGTTAAAGCTTGGACCAAAGCTTAGTGTTCTGTTTGGACTTAGGATAGGGGATCTGCCTTTTTATTTGTTGAGTGATAGACTGATAGTAAGATATATAGATGTGCTACTGCTCAGGGCTTTTATATTTTTTATCTCGAGTACATCATTGAACTCCCAAGTAAGCTGCCATAAATTTGACCCCCCAAGCTTTTAGGTTAATCCGTTGATAGAAGATGACGGAAAATGCATATGTGGGCTACAACACTTGGTTCAATAACAAATCAAGACGATTCTTTAAATGATCTTGTTCTATTAATTTCGTTTGTTATCTTATTCGGATGATTTATAGCTTCACAAAATTATTCTTGCTTTAATTATCTGTCTTCTTTGTCATTTATTTTCTTTTTTTATAGGTGGGAACGCCTGGACGCCTTATAGATCATTTGACTAATACCAAAGATTTTTCACTTCGTACCTTGAAATATCTGGTATGTATCACACCTAACATAGGCCGTGCTAGTATTTTTTTCTTCTTTGAATGCATTCAGTATTCTCCTTTATCCTCGTATTTCTGCAAGTCTTCCCCAGCTGAATGACTTGGATTTTGTCATGTCACGTGTTTTATTATCCCTTAGGCCTTGTTCTCTTCAACTTGAACGTCTCAATTCTTTAATTATCACAACATTTCCAAGTGGATGAATTTTGGATCAGAAGACCACATGTGCTTAAAAACTATGAGAAATAAAGATAAACAAGTGGTGTCCTTAATTGGTTAAGGACTAAGGGTAAAGTTGTAACTTATTTTTGGAATACATCCCAAAAAAGAAATAAAGATAAACAAGTGGTGTCCTTAATTGGTTAAGGACTAAGGGTAAAGTTGTAACTTATTTTTGGAATACATCCCAAAAAAGAATTGTTGCAATACTTGTGAAACTTCCCAAAATAGAAGTGTTGCAACAAATAAAGAACCGATATTTAGTAGAAATTGGTTGTATTCAGTAGAAATCAGTTTTAACCACTCAATATAATAAGTTTTAATCTGTAAAAGTAATTTCAGTGCCTTAAATCTAAGCTAAATAGGGCTTTAGTCTCATCATCTATAATCATCATCTATAATCCTAAGTTGTCCAAATGTCCAATTTGTCTTTGAGATAGCTCAATGGTCATATTTTCTCTTAAAATCTTTAAAAGGTCGTTACGAAGTAGACTTGAAACTGAGTAGGGACTTAGAAAAACGACATAGAGCCAAGCTGTTTAATTTGCAAACCATCACCAAATGTACAGATTATGTAGTTCCATCCTTTCGTCTCAGTTTCAATTGAATAAATAATTAAGAGTTTCCTTTTGTCGACTGTTTGGTTTATATTTGACGTGACATAACCTATTTGCTGTCATTTAAAGAGTTTCTCTTTTCCTCATAATAATGCTGTTGGTCGCCGTATGATGATTAGTGAGGGAAAGCTGTTGGTTTTATTGCAAGTTAGAGCGCTTATTTTGTGATAGAGTGTGTGACATATTAACTAGCATAAGTTCCTACGATGGTGCACATGTTCACATTCACTTAGCTTATATTAGCTTTAACTTACCACTTTACAATTTACAACAGAAATCATGCTTTACATACATATTCTTAATAACCCCAGCCCCACACTATCTTTATATTCCTCCATTTCTAGCTAAGGTTAAGAGAGAGGAATAACAACGAATAGTTCTTTTTTCCCGTCTTGTTCTCCAAGCTTCTTGTTTTGAAACTTGTCTTACATTATTGCTTAAACTTCTGATGCCTAAGCCCCATTCAAATTAATATTTTTCATCGTTAAATAGTGAATACTGTTGTCGTCCCTTGGGATTTTTTTTTAATATTAAACGTATTTTACGTTTCTCACGTCAATCGAAGTATTTCGTTCTGTTATTTATTTTTCTTAATTGTTCTTGGAAACATAGAGAGAACTTTAAAAGTTGGATATCTTACACTTTATTCTTTAAGCTGCACCAATGTGCCTGAGAATCTTGATCTGTGCCAAAGGAATAGTTGCCTCTTGTATGTGCTAGGTGCTAGTACTGTATGTGTGGATTTCATTTTTTGTTTTGATTTTTCCGCATTCATATTAGTATTTAGTGATTGGTTCCTATAATCTGCAGGTGTTGGATGAGGCTGATAGATTGTTGGATGAGAACTTTGAAAAATCACTTGATGATATTTTAAAAGTTATTCCTATTAATAGAAGGACTTATTTGTTTTCTGCCACTATGACAAAAAAGGTAAGCATGTTATATAATTGATTTTGTTCTTTTTTCACCATTTTCTGAAGATGTTAGAGCATGAATAAAGGGAGACTCTTAGGTGAGAAATGGGAAACTCTTAATTAGATATTGTTAGAGAAAATTCTGAAATAAGAGCTAGTGCCACATCATTTTTTTTGCATGAAAATAAAATTAGAAAGAGAGTAACAGAGAATAAGAGCTAGTGCATTTTCACAATTTTTGGGAGGAGACTCTTATTTGGAGTTGGACCTTAGGTGGCATAAGAGGGATATTAAGAGCCTTTAAAATAAGAGTCTCCCCTTATCGATGCTCTCTTGTTGAGGATAGGAAAGTACCATTGTTCATCACGAGTTTCTCCAGATATTTGACACATCTTTCACCTTTTTACCCCTCTCTTTTTCGTGGCTTATTGCAGCTATTATTTCAAATGACAATATTGTATTAGTTTTTAAGTTTTGATATTTTTCAAGAGATGAGATGAGGGATATTTATAATTAGAAGGTCCTTTCTTGTTGCAGGTCAAGAAGCTTCAAAGGGCTTGTTTAAGGGACCCCGTGAAGGTTAGGTTCAGACGCGATGTGCCAACAATTCAATTTATATCTAGAAACGTATATCTCTTCTTTTTGCCCTATCAATATGTTTTTTCTATTCCAGGTTGAGTCAGACTCAAAATATTCTACTGTCGACACTTTGAAGCAGCAATATCTTTTTATACCTGCTGGAAAAAAGGTTTCTCTTCTATGTACTTCCTTCTCATATACTGATTTACCTTGTTGTTGCGACATTGACAATTAATGATTGGAACGTTTATTTCATGTACATTCCTGTGGTGTCTCATGTCTGATACATTGATGTATATTTTTAGGTGAAAGAATAAAATCAAGGTATAATTGCCTTAAAGCTTTGAATAGTTTGAATTAGTTTATTTAGTCAATGTAAGGAATTACGGTAGTTTATTTTTTCATTACACGAAAGAAATTGAAGGTACAAGCACGATTATTGCTTCGTCTTGAGATGTTATATTGTATTCATTTTTTGGAGAAAATGTATGACTAAAATGAATCAAAGAGGGAATTTCCTCTACAACAGTTATTAGATTTCAAAGGTGTGTGTCGTGTGACTACTATGTAGGAGCCCTCAACTAAGGTCTAAGTACTCCACTTGTCCACTTACTCCAGCACAACCCATCAAGATCACAGTTCATTTTTTAAAATCATGAATCATTTTGATTTTGGAATCATAGATAAAGCTGGGGATTGTTCGTTTTATTTAGAGTTACACTAGAATTTTTTTGATGGCATATTTGATCCTGATAGAGACATAAATACATAATAAAGGAGCTGGCTGTTATGTTAGAGTAGTGTTGTTGTGCATCTTGGCTCTCGGTTCTTGAGCATGTTGGGAGATTAGGCTTTTTAGGTAATCAATATATATAGATATTGGAGTAGTATTTTTGTTCATCTTGCTTTTGATCCTCGTGATTACTGATTAGTATGTTGAGTCTGGATATTGAAATTGTTTACATCCCAAATATTTTCGAGTTGAAGCAACATCACACTATTTTGAACCTCTCAGACCCCATTCTTTCCTCGGATCTTTCTCAGAAACTGGGAAGCTAATTTTTTTAGCCGAGTTCAAGCCCGTGATTTTTGTTTGGGATTGAACTCTTCCTTGGCTAAAACTCCTCTGCAAGACTACAACTGTATTCTTTCTTCTTTTATCTGATGACGGTTATTTTGTGTGGATCTTGAATTTGAATAATGGATTCCCTACTGCAATATAGCACGATGAAAGATTTTTTATTTTTATTTTTTTTAGTAGTTTCATCGTCAAAATGCAATATAAACAGTGTATTTGGTAATCTTACTAATGACTATATCTATGGAAGATGTATGGAAGATGTGGGGAGTAAAAGCTATAGGAAAACCAATGAGGATTCAGGTGAAAGGGCACTTGAGCAACTTTCATGTAATTCTTGCTATCACATGCATTTACGGGGTAAAGAATGATCAAAATGAAAATAGGAAAAAGAAAAGTCTTGGAGGCATAAGCGCTTTTTCTAGTCAATGGTTTAAATTTAGCATTGTTGGCCGGAAGACAAAAGTAATGATACGTTGTAGGTCCGTACTTTTTTAAATTTCTGTGTTGAGAGGTCTTTATTTTTTTATCCCTATTCCTTGACTTGGCTGAGACATACTACTTTCTTTGTAAAGTGATTTTGGCTCTTGGCTGTACTAAACTTGTAAATATCATGGATTACGGAATGTATCATGTTGATGCATGCTATTTAATTTACTTCTTGTTAGTCATCTATATTTCATTCTATGTTAGTGCTTGTTATTCCTTTGGATGTTCTTGTCATGATTGTTTATTTTGATCTGACACTATGACCTAGTGCAACTTATAACCTTTTTGCTGCTTTGAAGACATAAGCAAAAAACAAAAAAAACCCGAGGCATAAGCAAAAACAAAAAAAACTTGAGGCATGTCGTCATGGTTACATTTGTGCTTGACTTCTTTATTTCTACCACTTTTCTCATAGAAATCTAGTGCCTGTTTTATTTGAGTGCTAACTGTTGTATATGTTATTGGAGATTTTTATTATGTCTTACGCTTTTGCAAACATTCTTTTTTCTCAGGAATGCTATCTTGTATATATTTTGAGGGAGATGTCTGGCAGCACTATGGTTTTCACACGTACATGTAATGCTACACTCCTGATAGCACTCATGCTTCGTAACCTTGGTTTTAGGGCGATTCCAATCAGTGGCGACATGCCTCAGGTTTATTTTGTTTTTGCTTATGCCTTCTCTTTTAGTTATACTCAGGGCTGCAAACGAGCCTTGTCGAGCTGAGTTTCTCTTGTTCGAGCTAACTTGATAGCTTAACCGGGCTTTGAAACTTGTTGTTCGAGTTTTGTTCGCTAAGCATTAGGATGTCTCGAGCTTGCTCGTTTAGCTAGTTCGAGCTTGAACCTCAGTTCTAGCTCAAGCTAAACGAGCTTTATTTGAGCTTAATAAACAAGCTTTGAGATATCGTCAAATTTATTTAAATCATATAATCAAATAGAAACTTCAGAAATTATATGTATGACTAGAATACTCTATGGGATATTATACTACATGATAGATTCGCTTACGTTCTATACATTTCTTGATATCTAAGGGTCATATTTTTTTTTAAAACCTTATATTTTTATTCCATTTAATTATTTTTTGAGCTTGAGCGAGTTTTAAACGTGCTAATAAACGAGCTTATAAACGAGTAATTAATGAGCTGTAAACGAGTGCTTGTGAACATTAACGAGCCGAACGTGATGTTGTTCGAGCTTGGCTCGTTTACTTATCGGGCCTAGAATTTTTGTTCAACTCGTTCATTAATTAATAAACGAGCTTGTTCGCGAGTTGTTAGCGAACGTATCGACTCATTTGCAGCCGTACTTATACTACCATACATTTTTCGTACGCTCGTTTTAAAATTATCTCTGTATCAAACCTAATATGGGTTGGTTGACCTCTAAGTGAAATCTTATTTCATACGTCCTTGATCCTGAAATAACCTTCCCTGTGTGGTAGGCAATGCGAACTGGGGCACTAAAGTTGTTCAAAGATGGTGATTGCAATATTCTCATTTGCACCGATATGGCAAGTAGAGGGCTTGATATTCCTAAAGCGGATATGGTGATAAATTATGATATTCCCGTAGATTCCAAGGTCAGCTTTTATTGTCCCTGTAGATTAATGATTAAAAGTTATTCTTAAGTACTTGTCCGTCGCTTAGTGCTTCCGATGTATACTGAGTGAAAACACTTCATTGCTCCTCAGCGGAGTGGAAGTGGAGTGGAAGTTCTGAGAACATACTTATAGACTATAGTTCACTTTCTGTCTCCATTGTGTCTATTTGACGATGTCTTTGCTTCAGGCTTACATTCATCGAGTAGGGAGAACAGCACGTGCTGGAAGGTCAGGGGTTGCCATCTCATTAGTAAATCAGTATGAGCTTGAGTATTTTCTGCAGATAGAGAAGTTGATAGGTGAGGAGCACTTCAATATTTGTGATATGAATTAATTTGTTTTCCTTTGAGGCCTTTATTTATTATCTGAGATACAGGCAAAACGTTACAGTTGCATCATGCTAAGGAAGAGGATGTTATGCTCCTTCTGGCACGTGTTACTCAGGCGAAAAGAATATCACAAGAGGTATGTTTACTTAATGCTACCGTATTCTTGTGATTATCGTTTTACGTTCCCTGTACGATTTAAGTTGTTTCTCTGTTTGCCTTCCTATTTGTGTCAAGCTAAAATGTACTTTCTCTATTTTTCTAGATGCAACCCTTCTATTTTCACTTTGCTAATACATAACTTCAATCACTAATCTCTTAAATTATCAATAAGTAGAAATTTTTAAGAAGTTGATGGTTGAAAGTAGGGGTGTGCAAGAATTGACCGTGACCTGAATCCGGAACCGGACCTGAATTGTCCGGTCCGGTCCGGACCGGTGGATTCAGGACCGGACACCGGTCCAAATAAAATTTAGATTCCGGATTCCGGGCCGGACCGGATAAAAACCGGAACTTTCCTGTCAAGTCCTGAAACTTGGACTCCTATTTTTAACCTACTTGTACTACTATACTTCTCCGCTACCCTCCTTCAACTTTTCAAGATAACCCTCCATCACTTTTCTCTCTCCTCTTCTAGTCCTCTCTACTTCTCAGCCAAACCTCCATTAATTACCACATCTCTTTCCCTCTTTCTACTTCTTAGGCCACAAACTCTTCAGATCTACAATTCTACATAGCGGTTTCGACTATTACGAAGACGATCGTAGTCAAGGAAATATTATCTGAATCGTGTGGCCTTCATCCTAAAGCTCTTGACTGGGAATCGGTTGTCTGGGTTAACTCTCAACGAGTTGACTCCCCCCTCCCTTTTGATATTATTCAATCGAAATAGTTTAATATATTCATTGATGTTACAAATCTATCTTAAGTTGTTACAAATCTATATAAAGTAAGCTTTGTTAATTCAACTAATATTCCAGTTGAATGAATTGGTCACTCTAAGTTGATGTTATTGTTAATTTTGAGGTATTAAATCTGCTTGCCAAGGGTTATTGAAAATATGCAGTAAGTTTATTTTTAGAACAAATTTTATGAATTTATGAGATTTAATGTAGATAAACGGTAGGTATTGAATTATTTAATGTGGTTATGACGGAAAAGTCAGTGTCAAATTAAGTACTTTTCGATAAACAAGTCCAACAGGTCAAAAACCGGTCCGGTCCGGAATTTTCAGGTCCGGACCGGTCTGAACCGGAATTATTCCGGACCGGTCTCCGGACCAAGGAAATTATGGATTCCGGTTCCGGTTCATACCGGTTCCGGTCCGGACCTGACCGGTTTGGACCGGTGCACACCCGTAGTTGAAAGCACTATTGACATAAAGCTAACAAGATTCCTTAGAGACCGTAGAATGTATGAATAGGGTAACAATAGAAGTGCTATAAAAATCAAAACGGAGGTAGTATGGGTTTGTGACTAGGCTTAAAATTCACATTCATGTTCCTTGTTCATTGCTAGTTGCTCTGTGTTAGTTGATAGTGAAAATTAGGAAGGACTTGGGCACAAAGATTGAGAAAAAGACGGAGGAAGTATTATATAGTAGAATATGAAATTTGTGGTTCCTTTTGTGTACTGATCTCGTGAATGTTGGCAATTTGGTAATAATCCTCCTGTAAACTTTTTATATACGAATTTGGTGCTTTTCGTAGTGAAAAGATGTTTGATATATCTTGGTGCTTCATGTGTTCCTATCCTTTAGAAATATATCAACATCATCTAGCATGGTTTTTGGTCTACTTGGTTGTTGACTGTTGAAGGCTGGTTGGTGTTTTAATATGGCCCTTTGTTGCATCGCAGAAAAGAAAGGAGGGTGGTAAGAATAAAAAAAAAGGCAGGGGAGATGATGATGGAGATGAAGTTGAGAAGTGGCAAAACACGAGCAAGGGCAACCTATGTGGCAAAACATTAAAAAAGTCGCGGAGATGATGCTTTTTTACTTGCATAGACAAATTCAAAGTATTGAAATAGGATACGCAACAATTCCAGGATGTAATTTGCATCCGTTTTTGTCTCTAGTTACTGCACCCTAGTACAATAGTCTTGTTTTACTTTGTTCCTGGAGTTGCATTCCCTTGTTTGTTAATTATCTTTTTGGTGTTATCAGAGGTTTGGAGGCTATTAGCTTATTACAATGTGTCGATTTAGCGCGAGTCCCAAGTCTTTATTATTTTGAATTTCAAAATTGCTTTTGATAGAAAAACATTGTAAACTGTGTATCCAAATGGACAATGTTATTTCTGTATGCCAGCTTGTAACACCACCCCGGGCCAATAGGAGGACGTTGAGCATATACTATCTCCGTCCCGGAATACTTGACATGTTTTTCTTATCGGGCCGTCCCTTAATACTTGACCTGTTTCTAAACATGGAAATATTCTAATAATATTATATTATTTCTCACTCCATCTCTATTAACCCACCTACCCCTTACTCCATACAAAAAATAATTAAAAGTTTAACCCTCACTCTCCCCCAACCCCATCTCTTAACACATTTTCCACTAACTACATTAAAATAATACCCTACTATCAACTACTACCTATTAAATTAAATAAGTTAATTCAAGTTCCTTAAACTCTGTGCCGGTCAAATCGGGTTGAATATTCTGGGACGGAGGGAGTAGTAGTTAGTAACTTGAGAAGCTTGAACCCCGTGCGCTAGAGCTGTCAAAAACTGACCCGACCCGAGAAATCGACTTGAACTGACCTGTATTTTTAAGGACCCAACCTGACCCGAGAACCAAAATTTTGTTAAAATAGGAAACCCATAACCTGACCGTATCCAACCTGTTAAAACCGACAGACCGATTTTGACCCGTTAATGCATGACCCGGACCCGAACCTAATACCCGATCGAAATATAACTGATAACAAAACTGAGTCAGCTTACCCGACCGAAAAATGACCCGAACCCGATTCAACACCCGACCCGATGTCAACCTGAAATCGATTATAACCAGACGAAACCTGTTATTGACTCAATTCGCGACAACCAGTTATCTGAATTTACGCGACTTGTTGAAAACCGGTTTGTCATTGACCTAACTAAATAATAACTTAAATCAAGTTAATATATGTTTTATAATTACCTAATCTAGAACAAGTGAAAAACGTTAAATCAAATTTAACCAAATTTATAAAAATTAATTATAAGGTTAAAACTTGACTAATTCTGATAGGTATCGTACCCGGTCTTAACCCGTGTCCGATAGTGAAACCGACCCGGTAATTATCCGATCCGAACTTGACCCGACTCGTTAAGACCCGAACCCGTAATTGTACCCGATTAGAAAAAGACCCGACCCGAACCCGGACCGAACCCGACCTATACCGAAATGGAAAAATAACCCGACATGACCTGACAAAATTTCAACCTGACCGAACCCGACCTGCTCCCGGTGATAAAATGACCCGACACGACCCGACCAAACCATGACCCGAGACCTGAGATGACCAGACCCGGACCCGACTCGAGTAACCTTTTTGACAGCTCTACCGGGAGCATTGTGCTTAAAATCATTTCGTCAATACAACCTTAATAGTTATTGTACTACGTAACAACTTTTTTTTTTTTTTGACATAGGTTTAATTTGCAATAAATAAAGAGTTTACAAAACTAAAATACTAAGTGTTGAAAACACAATACATAGGTTCTTCTGTTGTCGGCCCTTGAGTGTTGAAAATGCCTTGTTTACACCGCCAACGAGGCGTAATCGTGCTAATGCCACTTATGGATGTGATTTCCTTATAAAACATGGAGGTGAAGTTGGACCGAGTCTCCTTTAATAACCTGTGGGACTTGGATGACAAATGAAGAAGCGAAAGAGTTAAAATGTCAAAGGGTTCTTGAAAAGACCTTGTGAAATGTACACAAGCGCCTTGAGTCAATAAACATGACTCGGGTAGCATACTATGAACCCCCAAAAATTGGGGAGCAACGCTCACATTAAAGATTTTGAAAGCGTCAAGAACAAATCTTAACGCTAACCTAAAACGAGGATTAACAAAAGCTAATCCCCACGACCACATAACTAAACCCCGAGAACACCCAACCTTTCTAACACACACTACTCCTTCCCTCGTCGAACAACCTGACAAACCTTCAAGTTCCCACCCAAAGGAGAAACAGTCTTCCAAAACATACCTATTGAGAAGTCCCAACTTCCATGTTAACTCAAACCTCCAAATAAGACATACCCACACAGTATATCTAACCAAAACACACACAAGGAGAAACCACAATTCATTACCACACTCAACATACTCAAAAGAAAACATACCAACAATTTCAAAAAGAACCCATACTACTACAAACCAACACAACTTGTGAAGGCAGAACAAGAAAACTCCTAACAATAAAACAAGGAAACTTAAAGAATTAAACATTCTACCAACACACCAAAGCCACAAAAGTTGCACTAACGAAGGGAGAGAACAAAGTCACCAAACCACAAACTCAGTTATTAACCGAGAAGGTGGAACTGAATGAAATAATGCACTTGGTCCAAGTTTGCATTTAATGGTAAGTCTAATAAATGCGGTTCAGTGTTAATTATACAAGTTAATAATTCAGTGAGATCAAGTGAACTGTATGCCTACCTAGAGGCCGCTTCAGTTCAAGTGGATTAATGATATTAATCCACAGCTTACTCTTGATTGAACCCGTAGGGTCACACAAATAGTACGTAAACGGATCAAGTATTTAATGGCATTAAAATACTCCATCTATGGATATTCGGAATCGACGGATCTTGGTTCCAGTGGGAGCTGAGATCGTCAAAGGCAAATAATGAATACTCCGGAAACGATGATATTGCCGGAAACGGAAATAGGGATCGTATCGGAAATATAAATATTATCCAAGTCGTAGATATTGCCGAAAACGGAAACATGATACGTATCGGAAAATATTATCGGAAATGGAAATATTGCTGGAATTGGAAATATTGCCGGAAACGGAAATATTGTCAGAATCGGAAATATTATCGGAATCGGAAAATAATTCCGGAAACGGAAATATTAAATATTTGTTCGAAACGGAAATTAATTCCGGAATCGGAAATGTTAAATATTGTTCGTATCGGAAATGAATTCCGGAATCGGAAAATTAATCGGAATCGCATCGTACGAATAAGAATCGGACGAGCTTGCTAGACGAAGGCCCAGCGCGAAGCCAGGCCCACGTCCAGCAAGCCCAGCGCGCGTCACAGCAGCCCAAGGCAACGCCAGGCCCAGCGCGCCAAATGGCAGCAAGCTCGTGGGCTGCGAGGCCTGCTGCGGGCTTTGCGTGCACACTGGCATGGCCTGCTTGCATGTGGGCCATGCTCGTGTGCGTGTTGGAGTTTGTGCATACTTCGAATCCTTAAGTGATTAGGATTAGATTAATTTTCTGATTTACTAGTTTTAATGGAACACTAATTTTAAAGCAATTAGGATTCTTAAAGTCCTTGTAGAATTCCAATACCATACCCATACCCTATAAATAGGTGATCATGGTTCACAATTTATAACGAGAAATTCAAGTATCCATTCAAGTTTTAGGCTTAAAACTCAGACTTTTATTTGTCGTAAAAATCCGAAATTTTCATAGTACCTTTGGCGCAATTCTAGTTAATTAAAACTAAGGCGGATCCGAGCGTGCTGTGGATATCTATGGAGGGACGACACTTGGAGTCCTAAAGACTTGTTCTTGTTCGGTTCGGGCGCAGCAAGGAAGGGCACGCTACAAAGAGTATGCATCCTAAACTATGCTAATTGTTATGTGGCAATTAATTTGGAATCCTGGCTTTTATAGTTTTTCCGCATGATTTATATTCATTTATATGTATCATAACCTAACAGTGGTATCACGAGCCTCTAATTAATTCCATAATAATTGCTTAACATGGTTAAATTTTATAAATTTGCAAGGAATTAAAGGGGTGATTAATTTCGTAATTGTAATTAATTGCAAATTTGCGATTATTTGATTATATGTTCGCAGTTTTTCGGCAGTTTCTTCGTTACTCAACGAAATCGAGTGATTTTTGTGTCAATTCTGCATGTAAAAGGCATTCTAAAATTTTGACAAAAATGTTGTTTTTCGGCCGAACCCAGAATTCCCAAATTCGAAGCCTAACTATGACTTTTCGGAGGTTTTAGTTTTTCGAACGCGAAATTTGTAATTTTTAAGATGTTAAATTAAATATTTGCGCTTCTTGTTGTTAAATTTTGAATTTTTGATTGACCTACTGTATATGTTTAACAAATTTAAGTGCCTAAGATTGTTAACTATACAACCTAATTTGTAATTGTAATTAATTTGTTCAAATTCGAATAATTTAGAATTTGATTTGATTTTCATAATTAATTGATGATTTAATTAGGTTTCCATGATTAAAAGCCACCATGAAAATTGTTAATTTTTGATAAATTTTAAATGTTCATGACCTAGATTTGAATCCATGAAAATCGGAAATTAATTGATTAATAAATTTGAATTAAAAAGTTATAATTTTTATGAAATTCGCTCATGAATGTTGCACGCACAAAGCAAAGGACGCTACGTGTTCCCTTAAGGGGTGTTGTATAGTGCGGGCATGCGACGACGAGCAAAGGAGCTCGTCGCCCATTGACAAGCGATTTTCGCGTCGTTATACGAGAACCACCTAATCAAACAAAATTTATAAGAACACCTAACTAACCAACTATATTGATTATAGTGGCAAGTTCGGGATCGTCCCAAGAGAATGGATATATTTGACTTTTCGAACTAATTGTATTCACAAGCTAGCTCAAGCGGAAAATGAAAGTGTGTATGTATGAATCCATTTAAAATCAAAGGAAATTAAATGAATAATCTAGGGAGTTGGGGATTGACTTGGGTTCATTAGGAAAGGTCGAAGTTCAATCAATCAACATTGCAAGGAAATGATAATTAGGGGAAAACCGACAAATATAGCTTTCGCCACCTCTCGGATAGAACGCATTGACTTGCCTAATCCAAATGAGAGCTTTCGCATGACCTCTAGACTTAGACAACAAACAACCAAAACTAGTTTCCAGATGCTCACACTAATTCTCAATTTCTTGACAAACTAACATGAAGCATTTCCAATCAACTAACTAGGATTAGTATTTGCAACTACTAATCTAACTAGACATGGATATCCTTATTACCAAATCACAATTTAATCACTAACATCATCATGAATTCCCTTCAAAAATCCCTAATTAATCCCAAGCTTCACCTATATTCTCTGAATTATGACTATTCAAATAGCATGACTAAAAGTAAGATTAAACTAAAGCGAATCCTAGTCATGAAACTAATTTGAGCAAATCGAACTAATTCAATCAACTAAATCAAACATGAAAATTCAAAGCCAAAATCCAACCAAAATTCAATCAAAATATTCGACCTAGAATCAAACAACAAAAATCAAGTATAAACTAATTAAACAATGAGAATAAAAACAATTATAGAAAATAAGGAAAAGAAAAGAGGAGCATTACCATTAATGACTGAAATTTAAGCCCAAAATGAAGAACACAGAAACCAAACTAAAAGAGAAAGAGAAACTGAAATTTGTGATTGTAATTCATAGAATTGAGGATCTAAACTACAAAATCGAAATGCTGGATCTCTAATCTACTCGCTACTCCTGCCTACTGCTATCCTAATGCTGCTGTTGTCCTATTTTCGAACCAAAAGAGGGGAAATGAAACTGCCGAAAATTGAGAACGAAAATGCGAAGAGAAATAAAAAACTGAAACGAAATTCAAATCTCACAATTGATTTCGATTCCCTATTCTAATCCTATCTGCTAAGATAATTTTTCTAATCTAATCGCTGCTCGAACTCTACCCTAAAACCTAAAATCGAAAACTAAAAAACCTAAAAAAACTAACTACTCCTGAAATTGTTGTTTGCTGCTGCTTAAATACGAATCGCAGTGCGGGCGCGGCGGCCGGAGGTGCGGGCGCACCGGCAGGGAAGTCCGAATTCTCAGTCCATTGCAGGAACTTTTTGAGTGCGAGTTTGGTGAGGCTGCGGGCGCGGTGGCCTTTGGTGTGGGCGCACCGCTTGTGCGCTGCTGTTGCGGGCGCAACAATGTATGTGTGGGCGCACAACCTACCAAGGCTGCCTAGGTTGCTGCTCGCTTGTGTGCTCGTGGCATGCCCATGGGGGCTGTCGGTGCATCGTATAGCATTCGTCGCTGCCCATCGTCAAGCATCGTATAGCACGCAATGATATCGTCGCTGCACACAATAAAGCATCGTATAGCTCATTAGAAAATCGCCTAGCACATTATAAATCGTATAGCACAACGACAATTCGGAAAACACGTTATTAATTCGAAAAGCACATTATTAATTCGTATCACATTTTTACAAATCATAAATCATTTCAATCTTCGTCTAAGACTAAATTCATATTATTTAACACGTTAATACTCCAAATGACCCTACGCAACGAAAATGAGCATAAAAGGTGCATTTAGAGCAAAAACGACTAAAATATACGCAAAACGAGATAATGTTACGATTAATGCAAAAACGCGATAAACGAACTAAAAGGCGATAAAACTAAGTAAAATAATAATAAAATCCTAATAAAATGAAATAAAATCATAGGCTAAGAGCAACATAAATGTCGCTCATCAAACTCCCCCAAGCTAAACCTTTGCTTGTCCCCAAGCAAAGCTAGAATGAAAAACGGGAAGGAGAATGAGCTTATTTATTTGAAATCAAAATTACGAAAATATGAACTACAAGAATGTACACTAACGCACTGTCGTAGGAATCACGGTTGCATTTAAGCACATGCAACAACCTCTTTGAACCTCACAATCGCTCATGAGGGCGAGTGGGATCTCGCAAGGGTTTCCAAAGAGTTCAACCCATAACTCTCAAAATGAATCAAGGCAAAACCTAAAAAAAAGGAAAATAAACCAAGAAAAAGCAAAGAAAAGAGAAGAGAGGAAAATAAAAGAAAAGAAAAGAAAAGAAAACTACCAAAATCCAAGAGTCGGGCTTTTATTATGGAACGAGCACAAAAGGATGCAAATATTCCTAAATCGATAAATGAATGCACGCTAATTTATGTCCTAAGTCGAGTGAAAGATTCAAGTGTAAAGCATAGAGAACTAAGGATTTGCACTCATCTATCCCCTTCCACCGATCGTACCGCGTCTACTCTCTAGATCCTATTCACCCTCAAAGATAGCTTCTCGAGAAGCCGCAAAGGCGCCGGAAAAGACAAGAATTACAAGAGAGGAAAGAAGGCTACTCGACATCTCGGCATGACAATCCCGCTCCATAAATTTGACAAATTCCTCCCTCCACCGACAATGACTCAACTCTAAAGGGTCAAGAGGGCTTTTATGGTGAAACGTTTAGGCTAGGGGTAAGGGCGTGGATAAATTTGGTATTTGGAGCTTAATCCTAAAGTGAAGCACAAAATTAACCCAACTCAAGCAACAAGATCAAAACCGAATCATTCCACTTATTTTGGGAATCCCCCAAGCTTATTCAACAAATAAAACCAAGCTAAATTTCTTTTTGCACTTTTCTTGTTTCATTTTCTCATTTTTTGTGTTTCAATTGAAACTTTTTCTCTTTGCCTTGTTTTTCTATATTTTTGGCTTTTTCTAAATTTTCAATATATACAAAATATTTCCCAAACTTTCCATTATAACAAACACCATCATTTCTCACCATTTGCATAAACATTCAAAACCACAAAGCACAATTACACTAGCTTCACTATCACTTCTAAGGGTGAAAATAAAACAAAGGCTAATCGGCTTGTAATGAGCTTATAAGAAATGAAGGGGAAAGGCTCAAATGGCTAGCAAGTGAAAAATGCAAACAAAAATATATGAGAAAAATAAAAAATAATGTCCTAATCTAAAAAGAAAAATAGTCACTGAAAGAAATGCCTCTATCGTCCCCTAAAGTAGTTCGGTCGCGGTCTCGGGAAGGAAAAGTCAAATTCAGGATATAGGAAAGTCAAGCCAAGGATCCATGCCACTCGATATTTGTATATTTGTGTTTGGGCAAAAATGAACATGAACCTCACAAATGGGAGCAAATGCCATCCTTTCCGGTTTCAAGTCACTAGAGAGAACGACACCATCTTACCACAAACCAAGGGTTCAAGACTTATGCAATACAAAGTTCTAACCGACTACCTTTACACCCAAATCTAGACTCGGACCAAGACATTCAAAACCGTGCATACCTCTACCAATTAGGAATAAAAGCATTCTAACCTACAAGTTCCAATTTTATTATGCCCGAATCAAGAATAAATCCTAAAAAGCTAGAAAAACTTGCCTTGACGAAAAGGAAAAAGGAAAATATTTTTGGATTATTTTGAAGAAATTAAGAAAGTAAAATGAAATCAACGAAAACTAAGCAAGAAATATGCACAAGATCATGCAATCCATCACATAGAAATCACAGTAGCAATCCACACAATAAAATCTCAATAAAATCTCCCCCCAAGCTTGAATTAGGCCATGTCCTCAAGGCCTAAAACGAAACAAGGAGGAGCACAACTACCCATCCAACCAATGCCCCATATGATATGCCCGATCCCAAAGAATGCATGAGAGTTAAAATGATATTACCGGAAATATCGTGGGAGCAAGTCCCGCAAAGAACCGTAATAACGAACGAACTCACCAATAAGAATAGCCAGACATGGCAAAGATGGATGCAAAGATTTCCACATCAAGAAAGCTTGAGGCACACAACAAACTTCAAAAATCAAGAAAAATTAGTATACATGTGTAGACACCTACTTTTGTCCCCATTCCCGAAAGGGAAGGTTCGATGATGAGAACATAAAATCTCCACTTGGCAACGCATCTCCTATAAAATAACGAATCTAGATCACCCTTTTCATTTCACCCGAAACATGCTATTTATAGAACCCTGCTAAAAATAGTAACGGCCGTAACGGGTAGTTGTTAAAAGTGGTAAGTCATAAAAGATAGAAACCTGTCAGAATTAGGTGTTGCACTCCAACATAAATCCTAAAAGAGATAGAATTTGCAAGAGGAATCCTATTCTTAGTATAATTCGAAAATAAGAGTTACGTATTAATTAAAATCCTAATGAGCCTAGAGTTCGTAACGGGCCCAGACGCATTCCGTCATAAAGTTAATACGCACTAAAAGACTCGGATAAAGTCTCAAAGACTTCGTATTCCACGAGTCCAAATCTGACAAGGAAATACGGCTCAGACCCTATTTTCAACGCCTGGCTCTGGGCGCTGAAATTACCTGGGTACGTGTTCTTTCCTAATTCTTCTTGGATTAGAGTTCTAAAATTCTATCTTTCCACGAACTCTTTTCTATAAATATAGCCCCAAATTCGACGTGAAAAGGACACACACAATTCATATTCTGAGTATTGACTCCAACCCCTAAGCCTAAGCCTCACGCTGCGAAATTGATCCCGCGTTCTGTCGCAATCGATCCAAAAATCGAACAGAACGTATCCTGTCCCTTGTAGCTGAAGAATTAAGCCCGGGAACTTGAGATTCGTTAAATAAAAGGAGAAATAGCAAAGCCAAAGTGGTTAGTTTTCTGAGAACCGTGACGCACCTCTCAAGGGTGCGTCGTAATGTGTCCCTTCGCATGATTTAATTGCTTTCCTCGCCCTTTTATAAATTGTTAAACTATTAAATCTGATTGCTCTATCACTCCTAATAAAGATAATATTTTGGGAAATTAAACTATCATGCTAGGTCCCTTAAAACAATTTAAATCAGATAATCACGATCGATCTAGTATTATGTGTTGCATATTGTTAAAATCAATTCAGATTAGTTTAATAGTTAACGCATGTCCCTTCAATTATTTATGCTGAGCTAGTAAGGATATCCTGCCTCTAGAGTTATCGAAGAGAGAGTACTCCTCTCGGTAGTTACAGTCCCCCGAACCCTCAATCTCTACCCTGCGGGTGTACATTGAGCGATCCCCACACCAGGGATCACAAGGGAACCTATGGCCGTCGTGGTCAAACATAATTGCACTCCCTTTATGTCACGATAACCGGGTTTTGTCAGTTTTTCTCATTGTCGTTAAAAATTGAATGGCGACTCCTATATTACTAGTCAATTGGGTGTAAACTCACAGGAAATCCAATTACACTTGATTTGACAAAAAGAAACGTCACACCCACGAGGGACGAGGTCACGCATTAGCCTCGTGATTTTTCGACCCCCTCACAGTGGCGACTCCACTGAGGATAGTGAAGGAAATACTCGTGCTCGTAGGTAATCAAAATAGCCGAAGGGTGAAACGATCCTACCCCGCGTTTATTTCCCCATCAAGTTGGGACGACCTGAAAATCAGCATATTAATGTGAACGGGCAGAACCGCATAACGAATCTTGGCTCCCTTGATGTTTCATCTCGGGAGTTGGGACTAAGGATACCCATCGCCAACCGGGGGGTGCATACGCTTCAAATGTTGTCCACTCGGCACTTTCGCTAGTAGTACACCCGTCCCAAACCCAATTGCTCGCCCACTAGGTCCCTCTCATTGGTGCATGCCCCCTTGGCTTACATCATGATTGGCCTCTTGGGCGAAATTCGTCTGTTGAAGGCACTACCTCGACCGGGGCATGTGTTGGATCTGCGATAGAAGCGGTACCAAGTCGGCGCAAATACTACCCATAGAAGCCTATCATAAACTACATGACATATTATTGCCTCATGACATAATGTTAGTTATGTGTAGCGAACTACGTGATTGTGTGCAACAAATAATGCTAGAAAACCAACGACCTTAAAAAATTGCCCAAACATTCATAAACAAATTGGCCAAAGAGTTATACCAAAATACGTGTTCCGCAAACCCGAACGATCGCCACAAAAATAAGCGACGCTCGGGATGGCCCGTAACGAATCCCACAAAACGCTGTAACGCGTAAAGGACGTTATTAGGCAAGCACGCAAAATCAAAGTCGCATAAACAAAAAATATACGCAAACAAAAAAACGAGCACCAGCCAGGGACGCATTTTCAACGCCCCTGGCTGGGCGCCAATATTTCTAACGCCCTTCGCTGGGCGCTGAAGTTGCTGCCTGGCCTCTTGGTCAGGCACAGCAGCCTCGGTGCCCGCGCATAAAGAAAATACGTAGCAAAAAAAAAACCTTTCGTAAAAATTGCTGCAAGGGCGTATGAAAAGACACTCGGTTCTAAAAGCGACTTATAAAAAAATAATAAATAACACTTTGTGTCGTTGTTAGGCCTCCTACGACGACAACGTTCGGCACCAAAACCGAGCATGCTAATAATTATGAATGTCACACGGGCAAGTGTTTCGAAAATCCAAATAATGACCAAGGAAAAAACCAAAAAGTGTACCAACAAAAGAGAGAACGAAAAAAACCAATAGAGAGAGTCAAAAGTCTAGACTAAGTAATGCTTAAAACTTTGGGGCCTAAACTTTAGCTTATCTTATGCATAGGGCTGGTCCTGCCACTTGGTGCCGATATGAAAATCAAAGGTTAGTGCGTCTCGAAGCTACATCACCAACACCAGGTTTAGTGACTCCAAGCTCCGTCCGTCATCCCTCATTTCAAGGATCTCCACTTCCCCAACCTCGATTCACACCCTCAAACATGTCCATCGAAGAATTACGAGACCAGATGGTCCAAATGACCCAACTCATGAGCCAACTGAAAATGGAAAACGAAGCCTTAACAGCTGCGCAAGCCAAAAACGACCTCGATAACGAGAAGAGGATTGAAAAAATGGTTCTACAGCAAACCATGGGGAGCAAGTACTTCTCCCTCGATCCTGAACCTTTTCCTGGCAAACTACTAGAAAAGTTTAGTTCATCTGACTTACCGAAATTAAAAGCCACGGACAATCCCCGTGATCATCTCTTGAGCTTCGTGAATGCCATGAACTTGAAAGGCGTGGACAAGTCCATGTATTTGCCTGCCTTTCCTTTGTCCTTGGAACCTGTGCCGCTCAAATGGTACTACCACCAGGACCCTAAGCTCTTCCCCACTTGGGAGGACTTTGTCAATGTCTTCATCAAGCAATACTCGTCGAACATGGATTTTCAAGTCATCATGCGCGAGCTGGAATTCCTCTTCCAAAAGAAAAATGAAGGTTTCACAACCTACTTTGCTAGATGGAGGGACCAAGCGGCCCAACTAATCAATAGGCCTCCCAAAACAGAATTGGTCCAGAAATTCATTGACAACCTGGACCCGGCTTACAGACAACACCTTAGGTACCTGGGACTTGACACTTTCAAAAGAGTTTATGATGTGGGAATAAAGATCGAGGATGATCTCGCAAAAACAATATCAAGCAAGCCTGCATACAAAAGTAACACCTACAACAGGGGCAACACATCCCAAGCCCAAGAAGTCCATGCCGTAGAGGAGACACCCGCCCGAAGAAGCCCTGGAAGATGGGTCTGGGATCGAAAGTTTTCCCCACTCGGGTCGACTTTGGTACAAGCCTTCGAAAGACTAACCAATCAAGGAAAGTTGAGGCCTATAGGACCCACCCGTGACCCTCCTGTCAAAAGTAAATATTGGGTCGAAGGTACTTACTGCAAATTCCATCAAGGAAATGGGCATGACACTGAAAACTGCTGGAATCTAAAAAACACGATCCAGGACATGATAGAGGATGAAGTAATACCTCTCCCTAACGTTGGCAAACCCAACAACAACAAGAGCCCACTCGGCTCTTGTCACATCTCTCTCGACCAACCAGAAAATGAAAACTTCGACCCTACGGTCATTACACCTCAAGGTGCACCACTCGCTGTGGTCCCTATGGATCGAATCACTAGTAGAAAAAACCCTTATTGCAGCGGGCTTTTAGACCCCTGTTGCAGCGTACATCGTATACTGCAACAAGTCTGAAGTTGTTGCAGCGTACAATGTTCGCTGCTAAAAGGGGTTTTTTGCAGCGTACATATGTATGTACGCTGTAACAAGTGCCAAAAAATTGGCAAAAATTTTGACTTGTTGCAGCGTACATTTATTTGTACGCTGCAACAAGTCTGGAATTTTGCAAAAAAAATTTCCCTTGTTGCAGCGTACAACATATATGTACGCTGCAACAAAGCACTTTTGGCGGGAAAATTCTAATTTTGTTTAGGGATACCTAGAGTGCCTTGCACCAAATATAGAAACCTGTCAAAACAATAATAGAATAACGCAACCTGTATAACAAATATAAAAACAACAACTGGAGTTTTGTATATATCCCAAAACCAAAAGTGCACATACCCATACATTTAAATATATTTACGTTCCAATTTCAACGTACGCATACATTTTAACATAAAAGATTGTTCTATAACATCTAAACCAACACGATCAAGCGCCCTCAGGTCAATAATAAATACTTGGTGGTAAAAAACTTCGCCCATTGCTCACGAACCACATCAATTTCCTCACTAGCATAAGGCGCAGTCCTCGGAGTATAGACCTTACAAAAACAAAAATTTGATGGAGCATTAGATCGATTAAATGCAAATGAAATGTCACATTTTAACATTCAAGCAACTAATGACAATGTATTAATAGTCTAGAATACGAATCAATTAGTTACTTACCTCATCTAGCCGGCCTTCATAGTCATGTTGTAACGTGACTATCTCTAACATGAACTTCATAACGTAATAGCCACACTCAGTTCCGCCGATTTGTTGAGCACACTGATTAAGAAACATAATACTTTATCTTGCAAGGCCAATAGTTAATAAAAACAAAGCAAAAAGCTAATTAAGAAACATGTTATACCTCTATATGAATGGGTTTACACGACTTAAAACTCGTTTTATTCGGACAATTCCCACCATTGCACTTGTACACTTGGTATGCCCTAGAAAATTAACGAAACACGGGTACTCATGAATATGATTTTGGCTTAGGTTTCTTAAAGACTAATGTAATTTGTAAGCAAAAGAACTTACAAACTCAAGATTCCCCATGCATAATCTGTTCGACGTGGATCTGTAGCAGAATCGAAAATATATACATAACCTCTACGTAGGTCCATCACGTATAAATTCCAATGATTTCTGTATAATTTATAAATGATATAGTAAATATTTAATAACAATAATAATTAATATTTTATATGAAACTTATATAACACACTTACTCTTGATTATATGGGATTAAAAACCAATTAGTTAGGTTAGGATTACCCATCTTCTCCTTTTCAATTTCAGCTTGGAAAATGTTTTTCAAATACATTGTTGGCGCTCCAGGGTCGGCCTTGATTCTAGTGCTTGACATAATCTCGGGACAAATGAACGAAATCCGAGACATTTCAAATGATTTGGCATGATCGTGCAATAAACACCTACAAAATAAACAAGATTACACTATTAAGATCGATAAAGAGAAAAAACTTCAAAGAAATAATAGTTATATTAACAACAATAAAACATTTAATTACAATATGTAGACTTGGATCGCTGAAATGTTTAAGCACGCCCCGCGAAGGAACTCTCCTATATCAGACGCAGTTATGTATGTTTCTTGATCAAAATCCGAGTGCCAAACTGAGGCCGCCAATGGGATGGTAGTATTATCATATATATCATCAGGCGCCGAAGTCATGATAAACTGCAAGTATTTGCATGACGGGCCAAGACCTTGAATTGCATCGTGTACAAGTCCCGCTTTCTTGCTTTTGGTGGTTGATTCTTGTGTTTTACGATCACAACTACCCACGACCTCTAAGTTGGACTTAGGCTTAGAATTCGACATCTTTGGATGCGAAAATTCCTATAACAATAGTCAATTAACATTAGTCATGTAATAAGAATCAAATGAGACCTTAGGTTCTTTAGTTCAAAGTTGGGAGCGAAAATGTCATTTTAGCTCTATATATGACCTATAACAACCCAACGAACCTTAAATGTGCATAAATAGGTTCGAATGAGATTTAGAAACTTAAATAAATGCATATTAGTCATGTAATAAGAATCAAATGAGTCCTTAAGTTCTTTAGTTCAAAGTTGGGAGCGGAAATGTCATTTTAGCTCTATATATGACCTATAACGACCCAACGAGCCATAAATGTGCATAAATAGGTTCGAATGAGTTTTAGAAACTTAAAACTATGCATATTAGTCATGTAATAAGAATAATATGAGTCCTTAGGTTCTTTAGTTCAAAGTTGGGAGCGGAAATGTCATTTTAGGTCTATATATGACCTATAACGACCCAACGAGCCATAAATGTGCATAAATAGGTTCGAATGAGTTTTAGAAACTTAAAAACTATGCATATTAGTCGTGTAATAAGAATCAAATGAGTCCTTAGGTTCTTTAGTTCAAAGTTGGGAGCGGAAATGTCATTTTAGCTCTATATATGACCTATAACGACCCAACGAGCCTTAAATGTGCATAAATAGGTTGGAATGAGTTTTAGAAACTTAAAACTATGCATATTAGTCATGTAATAGGATTAAAATGAGTGTTTAGGTTCTTTAGTTCAAAGTTGGGAGCGAAAATGTCATTTTAGCTCTATATATGACCTATAACGACCCAACGAGCCTTAAATGTGCATAAATAGGTTCAAATGAGTTTTAGAAACTTAAAACTATGCATATTAGTCATGTAATAAGAATCAAATGAGTCCTTAGGTTCTTTAGTTCAAAGTTGGGAGCGGAAATGTCATTTTAGGTCTATATATGACCTATAACGACCCAACGAGCCTTAAATGTGCATAAATAGGTTCGAATGAGTTTTAGAAACTTAAAACTATGCATATTAGTCGTGTAATAAGAATCAAATGAGTCCTTAGGTTCTTTAGTTCAAAGTTGGGAGCGGAAATGTCATTTTAGCTCTATATATGACCTATAACGACCCAACGAGCCTTAAATGTGCATAAATAGGTTGGAATGAGTTTTAGAAACTTAAAACTATGCATATTAGTCATGTAATAAGAATTAAATGAGTCCTTAGGTTCTTTAGTTCAAAGTTGGGAGCGAAAATGTCATTTTAGCTCAATATATGACCTATAACGACCCAACGAGCCTTAAATATGCATAAATAGGTTCGAATGAGTTTTAGAAACTTAAAACTATGCATATTAGTCATGTAATAGGATTGAAATGAGTGTTTAGGTTCTTTAGTTCAAAGTTGGGAGCGAAAATGTCATTTTAGCTCTATATATGACCTATAACGACCCAACGAGCCATAAATGTGCATAAATAGGTTGGAATGAGTTTTAGAAACTTAAAACTATGCATATTAGTCATGTAATAAGAATCAAATGAGTCCTTAGGTTCTTTAGTTCAAAGTTGGGAGCGAAAATGTCATTTTAGCTCAATATATGACCTATAACGACCCAACGAGCCTTAAATGTGCATAAATAGGTTCGAATGAGTTTTAGAAACTTAAAACTATGCATATTAGTCATGTAATAAGAATCAAATGAGTCCTTAGGTTCTTTAGTTCAAAGTTGGGAGCGGAAATGTCATTTTAGGTTCGAATGAGTTTTAGAGGGTTTACCTTGGATGCTAAGTCTGTTGTCTTCTTTTGGGCCGCTAATACCGTTGTCTTTTTCTTGGAGCTACCATCCCTCTCTTTAGAAACATTAGACTTGGACTTCTTTTTAGGAGGTGAAGTACAATCCTTTAAAATTCAACAAAAACAAGAGTAGGTAAGATGTCGAATGTGCTTGCGTGAACATATACATTCTAAACAATAAAACATATATACCTCGCCGTCTTCGAAAATCACTAAGTGTATGGGCCATTGCACAAAACTACCCAGAGCACCGCCTAAGTTAGTGAAACCATCTCCCGTAGGTACCGGAAGAATATCATCAACATGTCCGTCGTAAACAAAATCAACTTGGACTTTATAGTGACCAGGCTTCATCGATGTAAAATGTTGGGGCAATGCACCATCTGAGGGTTGTACCATACCATCCGCCACGACAATGTTGTTGCCTGAAACTTTATCCTCAAGGGCAAGACGACGTGGAGTCCTTTCCTTCATAAACAAAGGTTTCAATGCAACTTTGTAAGTGATACAGATTATTAAGTAAATGTCAACTAAAAACATAAAAGGATCAAGCAACTATGTTAAAAAAGAGTGACTACGTCGTACCTTTAGCTCGCGTGGTTGCGGCACTAAGATGTGACGAGTGGTTCTTGTAGCACTAATATCAAGGTCAACTCTGGCAGAATCATTTAAGTGGAGGTCATCAAGTATCGGGGTAGAAATGGAGTTTAGTTGTCCTGTTTTTAACAAGGTGCTTAGTTGCTTTTGGAGGGCCTCTGCCACCCTTTTCTCTACCCTTTTCTCTAATTCACCTTCAAACTCCTTTTTCACAGAAGCTCTGATTGATTCGTAATTTTCTGATGAAGCTTCACCATGGTCACTTCTACTATGTCGAATACACGGACCGAAAGCCTTTTTAATACCAACCATGCCACCTGTTCCCTTGACACGCCCACGATGATCTTTTTTCCCTATAGCTTTAGTGAGGGCATCCTCACCCTGTTCGAAAAAAAGATTTCCTTTTTCCTCTTCTGCGATGTACTCTAACTGCCAATTAGGAAAGTAAAATTACTTTATATTCTCTAATCAAAGCAAGTAAATATTAATTAATTATCACTACTTACAGCTTTTGTTGCGATTTCAACAACTTCTGTATCGTTCGGGTCAATTTCCCACTTTCCCTCTTTATTTTGTACTTGATGGGCCAAAATCCACTCCTTTGATCTGTATTTTCTAACTCTATTAACATTTGAGGTCACTGATGAGTTCACCGAGGAGCTACTCGAGATAGGTAAAGCTGCATCTGGTGGAAGTCGTCCATCTTTTATCCAATCTAGTCGCTTTCTATTATAACCCTTTTGGCCGGTGCGATGTGGGTTCTTGTTGCATGATGCACTTTTCCTCGCCTTTTCACTACGAAGCTGTCAAAGACAACATAAAAAGATGGAAATAAATGTTTTTTCTGATAACTTTTTGTCCTAGAACCAATGTCAGTTTGCTACATGAAAAACTCTTTAAGGACAAGTTAAAGAAATATTATCATTGCCAATGACTCTGGCAGGAAATAATGTTTAACAAAAGTCTTCCAATCATCCTCTGTGATATGGTTGTAGACATCCCAAGGCATCTTGTTTGTTTGATTTTTTGGCTTCTTTTCCTTCATAGTTATCCATCGGCGCACCAACTTGCTCTTGAAACAACTAAATCGTTTCGCCACACAAGAATGAAAATATTTCTCCCTCGAATGATTAGAATCATCAGTAATGTGGAACATAAGCTGTTAATAATTAAAAAAAGTTAGATTATAAAAATAGTATTTAAATCAAATTAAATAATCCCTAAAATATACAAATCAAGTTAATATCCAATGCTTACCTTAGTCTCCTCCCAAAACCCCTTCTTAGTTTGCTCATCTACCTTTGGATATAATAGGACGTTAATATTAATTCTAGTAGCACAACTCCCAACTTGCTTCCCGTATTCATGAGACCATTGTCCATCGGGGACATTATATACATTATACTCAAGGAACATAGGCTTAGCGACTTTAACACCTTTTGACGGACCACGGCCTTTAATGGTCTTTGTAATCGTACTAACATCTTGTGATTCGTCACCCGTTGTGGGAGTCTTGCCACCTTCTGATTCATGCCTAACAACAATTTGGTTTTCATTCATCGTACCTGTGTTGTTCCTGCATCAAGTAAAACATACAGAAGGGTGGTTACAAAATGTGCGCGCAGCAGCAAATCAGTGCACTAGCATACAGAAGGATATCAGATCAGTGCAGATATCACAGATCAGATCAGCACTGATCTGTGCTGATCTGTTCTGCACTGATCTGTGCTGATCTAATCTGCACTGATCTGTGCTGATCTGATCTGCACTGATCTGTGCTGATCTGATCTGCAATGTTCTTTGTCATTCTTGGTGTGTTTGTTGAGGCAATATGAGAATGCAGGGCAGCAAATCAGTGCACTAGCATACAGAAGGATATCAGATCAGTGCAGATATCACAGATCAGTGCTATCAGGGTGAGGTGATCAAAAATGTATCGAACAGATACAGATCAGTGCACATCAGATCAGCACTGATCTGTGCTGATCTGTTCTGCACTGATCTGTGCTGATCTGATCAGCACTGGTCTGTGTTGATCTGATCAGCACTGATCTGATCTGCACTGAACTGTGATGATCTGATCAGTGCAGAACAGATCGGCACAGATCAGTGCTGATCTGATCTGCACTGATCTGTGCGGATCTGATCTGCAATGTTCTTTGTCATTCTTGGTGTGTTTGTTGAGGCAATATGAGAATGCAGGGCAGCTAACTCATTCTATAAACAAGTTCTATTAATCTAGTATAGTACGGAGTAGTATGTAAGTTAGATCGTAAAATGAAATTACTTGATTGAGTTTCACTTAAACTCAAGCAACAATGATTAAGAAACTTAATGAGGAAATCTGACAATCTCACTTCTCTTATATCATGAAATCATATACTCATATGAGATAAGTCTAGAAAACACCATTTATGCTAAAATGAGGCATTTTCGCTCCCAGCTATGAACTAACGAACATAAGGACTCATTTTAACCTTTTAAATGATTAATATGATTAATTTTAACTTTCCAAGACTCGATCCGATCTATTTATTCACATTAGAGACTTGTTTGGTCGTTGTGGTTCATATTTATGATAAAATGAGGCAGTTTTGCTCCCAACTATGAACTAAAGAACCTAAGAACTCATTTTTAGGCTAATATGACACTTTTCGCTCCCAACTTTGAACTAACAAACCTAAACACTCATTTTAATCCTTTTAAATGATTAATATGATTAGTTTTAACTTTCCTAGACTCAATCCAATCAATTTATGCCATTTGAGACTTGTTTGGTCGTTATGGTTCATATTTATGCTAAAATAAGACATTTTCGCTCCCAACTTTGAACTAAAGAACCTAAGGACTCATTTGATTCTTATTACATGACTAATATGCATAGTTTTAAGTTTCTAAAACTCATTCCAACCTATTTATGCACATTTATGGCTCGTTGGGTCGTTATATGTCATATATAGAGCTAAAATGACATTTCCGCTCCCAACTTTGAACTAAAGAACCTAAGGACTCATTTGATTCTTATTATACGACTAATATGCATAGTTTTAAGTTTCTAAAACTCATTCGAACCTATTTATGCACATTTATGGCTCGTTGGGTCGTTATAGGTCATATATAGAGCTAAAATGACATTTTCGCTCCCAACTTTGAACTAAAGAACCTAAACACTCATTTTAATCCTATTACATGACTAATATGCATAGTTTTAAGTTTCTAAAACTCATTCCAACCTATTTATGCACATTTAAGGCTCGTTGGGTCGTCATAGGTCATATATAGAGCTAAAATGACATTTCCGCTCCCAACTTTGAACTAAAGAACCTAAGGACTCATTTGATTCTTATTACACGACTAATATGCATAGTTTTAAGTTTCTAAAACTCATTCGAACCTATTTATGCACATTTATGGCTCGTTGGGTCGTTATAGGTCATATATAGAGCTAAAATGACATTTTCGCTCCCAACTTTGAACTAAAGAACCTAATGACTCATTTTATTCTTATTACATGACTAATATGCATAGTTTTAAGTTTCTAAAACTCATTCCAACCTATTTATGCACATTTATGGCTCGTTGGGTTGTTATAGGTCATATATAGAGCTAAAATGACATTTTCGCTCCCAACTTTGAACTAAAGAACCTAATGACTCATTTTATTCTTATTACATGACTAATATGCATAAGTTTCTAAAACTCATTCCAACCTATTTATGCACATTTATGGCTCGTTGGGTCGTTATATGTCATATATAGAGCTAAAATGACATTTCTGCTCCCAACTTTGAACTAAAGAACCTAAACACTCATTTTAATCCTTTTAAATGATTAATATGATTAGTTTTAACTTACCTAGACTCAATCCAATCAATTTATGCCATTTGAGACTTGTTTGGTAGTTATGGTTCATATTTATGCTAATTTAGTCAACTAAGGTCAATTTAGGTCAATTTAGGTCAATTTATTCAACTAAGGTCAATTTAAGCCCGCTCGTTTTGATTTAGGTCATTCTAGCTCAAGATTAGGAGACATGTTAATTAGCGCAACACTAGGAGAAAACGCACAACTCACCAAAAGTAAATACGTGCGTTATTTTCCGATTCTGAGAACTTCTGAAAAGACACAAATCACCGAAAGCTTCTGAAAATTTCTGACTCGGAGATCTCAAGTCATCTGCACAGAAAGTTAGAAAACTTCGGTCAGGAACAAAAGTAAGATGTGGAAGTACAATAAGAATTAAAGAAAGCTAGAAAAGTATAATCATGAACACAATGGAAGTATAAAATAAGAATTAAAGATGTGGAAGTACAAACTATACCTTCCTAAATGCTAGAAAAGATACATTTAATCTGATATTCAGCTAGCTAGAATTACCTATTCCCAGAAGCCAACTCATCTTATTCATTTACGGTTTATAACCCAAATTCCTTCCCTATGATCAGTACGCATATGATTAGCATTATTTGCATCTTCCTCCTCCGGTAACGGTTGAACAGCCGTTGGTAACAGGGGTGTTTCATCGTACTTGTCATACTCATCTTCATCCACAACATCATCAATACCGAGAATATTTCTCTTGCCTTGGGCAACTGCACGCCATATAGGATCAACATTGTCTACCACATAGAAAATTTGCTTAGCTTGTGATGCTAGAATGAATGGCTCGTCACTATCACTTAATCGATCAAAGTTAACCAATGTTAAACCAGGAAAAATTTCATCTTGTTTCACCCCATTATGGTTGTTGGCCCACTTGCACCGGAATACAGGGATCGTAAATTTGTTGTAATCAAGCTCCCATATTTCTTCGATAACACCATAATATGATTGTGTCGCATCAACCGGTCTTCTATCCTTGGCGCTTGCATAGACCCTAGATGCTGCAACATGCTTCACTCCACTATTCTGCACCACTCTCTTTTCACCTTGTCTTCTAGTGTAGAATGTGAACCCATTGATATCATACCCTTCATAAGACAGAACATATAGTCGAGGACCTCGAGCTAACCACTAGACCATTTCAGAAACATCTAGAATTTTTTTCATTTCCTCGGCTACTTCCTTCTTAAACCAATCAACAAATGTGCGATTATGTTCTTGCATCAACGCTCTTTCCTTCAACTTAGGATTCTTTTGTTGCAATTCTAGCAAATGCTTATCTATGTTAGGATTGACCTCGGTAAGATGCTGCAACACACAAAGATGTGCCTTATTCTTCCTTTCAGATGGAGGCGAAATCACATTTTTACCAATTACCCCATGCCCTTCAAGCCTCCCTGCATGACGAGATTTTGGAAGACCTATTTGCTCAAGCCTTGATAAGAATTCAGCTACATATTGAGATATCTCTTCCTCAAGGACTCCCCGAATGATACTACCCTCCGGCCTTGCCCGATTCTTTGTTTTGTCCTTTAAATGCCCAAAAAATCTCTCAAAAGGATACATCCATCTTAAGAACACCGGACCACATAACTTGATTTCTCGAACTAAATGGACAATTAAGTGCACCATAATATCAAAGAAAGATGGTGGAAAGTACATTTCAAATCGACACAAAGTTTCAACAATATCATTGTGCAAAGAATCTAATTTCTCCGGATCAATCACTTTAGCACATATAGAATTGAAAAACACACAAAGTTTTGTTATAACATGTCTCACGTGTTTCGGCAATATCCCACGAAGTGCAATTGGCAAAAACACATTAATCATTACATGGCAATCATGAGACTTCATACCAACCAACCTAAGGTCCGAGAGAGATACTAGGCGCTTTACATTCGACGAATATCCCGAGGGAACCTTAATTCCATGTAAGCACTCACAAAACTGCTTCTTCTCCTTTCTTGACATTGTGTAACACGCTGGAGGCAGATAAGTCTTAGTACCACCCGCACCAGATTTTTCAACAGGCCACAAATCTGGTCGAATATTCCTCTTTTTCATATCTTTCCGCACATTCTCATTGTCCTTAGTCTTTCCAAGCATGTTTAGCAAAGTCCCAATGATAGCATCGCACACATTTTTCTCAATGTGCATTACATCGAGACAATGCCTAACCGACAAATCTCTCTAGTAGGGAAGATCCCATAATGGAGATACTTTCTTCCACAAAACACCCTTTTTAGACTTGGACTTGTAGCACTTGCCGTATTTGGTTTCAACATTTTTTATTCGTTCATAAACCTGTGATCCTGTCAAAGGCGTACGAGCTACTCTTTCCTCGGTGAACCCATTGAATTCTTTCTTCTTCTTACGATAAGGGTGATATCGGCTGAGGTGCTTCCTGAAATCTGGGTAAACATTTTTCTTGAAATTATGCAACCATGTGGGCTTCATGTCCTCTTCACATATAGGGCATGCTTGTTCTCCTTTGGTTTTTATCCAGACAAGTTTCCATATGCCGGAAAATCATTTATGGTACAAAAAACCATAGCTCGCAATGTAAAGCTTGAATTGGTGTGTGCATCGAACATTGAAACACCTTCATTCCACAATAATTTCAAATCATCTATGAGTGGAGCCAGGTACACATCTATGTCATTTCCAGGTTGCTTAGGCCCCGAGATGAGGAGTGATAACATGATATGCTTCCGCTTCATACACAACCATGGAGGAAGATTATAAATTGCTAGAAGAACCGGCCATGTGCTATGTTTTCTGCTTAGAGTTCCATATGGATTCACACCATCTGCACATAAAGCAAGCCTTAGATTTCTAACCTCCTTACCAAATTCAGGATATTTCTTATCAATATTTCTCCATTGAACAGAATCTGCAGGATGTCGAAGGAGTCCATCTTTCTTCCTCACTTCCGCATGCCACCTTAAGTTTTTTGCTTGTTTCTTCAATGAAAACATACGCTCAAACCTAGGTATGATTGGAAGATACCACAAAGACTTAGCAGGCGGGCCCCTCTTAGCTGAATTTTCCCCTTTGCGTTTGTAACGAGATGCGTCGCATGTTGGACACTCATCCAAATGTTCATGCTCTTTTCTGTAAAGCATACAATCATTTGGGCAAGCATCTATCTTGTCGACCTCTAAGCCTAAGGGACACATCAATTTCCTGGCATAATAGGTAGAGGTGGGGATATCATTCCCTTCCGGCAAAAATTCACCTACCCACTCCAATAAGGTGTCAAAGTGTTCATCTCTCCAACCACCTTTACATTTGAGGTTGTAAAGTATTGACACACATTCCAACTTGCTGAATTTTGTACAACCGGGATACAAAGGAGTTTCAGCAGCCTTTGATACTTGTTCGAACATCTGAGGTCGTTCGTCCAAGTGATCTTTCAGCCCATCCATCATCTCATTTATTTCATCATCTTCTTCCTCATCATCATCCGTCTCATTATTCTCATAAATATCATCATCACTCTCATTACTCTGAACATCAAATTCATGGACACTAGAACTTGGACGATCAGGTATTGTTTCACCATGCCAAAACCAAACATGGTAATCTTGCTTAAACCCACGGCGAAATAAATGATCCTCAATTTCATCAATGTCACCTAACCGCTTGATATTGTTACAATCACGGCAGGGACAATAGATTTTTTCGGCTTTTGTACTCCGTTGGTGTGCTAAAGCACATCTAATGAACTCTGCGACCCCACTCAAGTATTCTGCCGTAGTATGGTCACCATACATCCAACGACGACTCATTACTAATAACAACAACAAAAGGTTCCACACATAAACACATATATTAAGAAGTCACAAAATCATTAAGAAGTTCCGCAAATCTTTGATTACATCATTTAAGTTTATCAATGCTTCACTGAAGTGATATTAGAAGTCCAAAAACAATCCTAATAAGTAAAACGGAATGGATACTTAAGCATAGAATACTAATGTACACGTTTTATTATTACACTTATTGTACTTATCCAAATTTTATTTATCGTAAAAATGATATGCACTTACTGTACTATTGATTTCAACTTTCAAAAGAGGAAAAGAGAAATTTTATGAAGATAATTAGATATATCAATACCTTATGCAATTGTTGAAATTCGAACAAGCACGATGATAGATTATGATGGCAGTACGATCATCGCCCCTCTCTTCAACCATATGAGTATCTACCCATCTTCACAATTAACTGCAAATTAAAGAAATAATTGAAAAACAGCCAAAAAAATCAAAATAAAAATAAAAGTTGAACAAACGAAAATCAAAAACGAAAATTGAAAATGAAAATCAAAACGAAAATAAAAAACAATAATAAAAACGAAAATCAAAAACGAAAATTGAACCCTAATCTGAAAACGAAAATAAAAAACGAAAATAAAAATTGAACAAACCATAGCGAAACCACCGGAACCACGACGCCGAGCAACCACCGGAACCACGACGCGACGGGGGGATGCTGAACCCCCGGCCGACCAAGAATATAACCTTTCAGTGACAGGCTGCGCGAGAACAGAACGGGATGGGGGAGATGAGGCAAGAACAGCGACGCAGGCGAAGACAGACACATCGGCGAAGACAGCGACGCAGGGCTGAGCAACGCTTGAGTTCGACGGCGACGCAGGGCTGAGTTCGACGGCTTGCTTGGATATTTGTTTAAGGGAAAAAGCTTGGAGAGAAGGTACGTACGTTTGAGCGCGGTTTCAAAATATTGTTAAAGGGCAAAACTATTGACGTACGTTATTGCAGCAAAATTTTTTGAAACGCGGACTTGTTGCAGGGGGCAATAGCATGTACGCTGCAATAAAGTCGGGTTGTTGCTGCGGGCTTTTATTTTGTACGCTGCAACAAACACATTTGCTGCGAACAATTAAAATGTACGCTGCGATAACCCTTTAAAGGGTTTGACCCGCGTTGACCGACTGGTTGTTGAAGCGTATTTATACATGTACGCTGCAACAAGGGGGCTGCAACAGGGGTTTTTTCTACTAGTGAATTGAGAGAGAAGTGTGCGGTGTGTGGGATGATGATGCTGAAGATATCTACCTATCTCAAGTATCGGGCCAGGACCTCTTTACTGAAACTTGGCCCGGGTATGCTCTCATTGACACCACCCCTCAGGAACCCGAAGTCGACAATCTCACCCGATCCAGAAGGATATACCAACCGGATATTCGCCCACCTCCCATGGACGATATCCCAGTCAGGCAAACTCCTGAGAATGGACGGCACACCACCGTCGCAGAAGTCGTTGAAAATCCTCTCTTGAAGCAACTAAAAAGAACTAAGGCCGAGATTACCATCTGGGATCTCATGTGTACTTCAAAGGAACATCGCGAAAAACTTATTCGCTCACTTGACCTCATCTCAGTGCCTACGGATATCACACCTGACTCATTGGTTAACCACGTCACAAGAGATGCTGAAGAAAAGGCCATAGTTTTTACTGACAAAGACTTGCCCAAAGAGGGGGGTGCTCACAATAAGGCCCTCTATCTAGTGGTTGGATGCAAGGGACAAAACATCCCCCTAGCGCTCGTAGATAACAGTTCGGCAGTTAATGTTTGCCCATTGCGAACCGCCCATTGCTTGGGGCTAGGAAACGATGACTTCCAAACCTCCACGCAAGGAGTACGAGCTTATGATAACTCTCGAAGGCCTGTGTTAGGAAAAATCAACCTTACAATACAAACCGGGCCCGTGGCACGCACCACGGAGTTTCAAATAATCGACATCAAGCCCACTTTCAACCTCCTCTTGGAGCGACCTTGGCTCCATGACTTAGGAGGTGTGGCTTCTACCTTGCACCAAATGGTTAAACTTAACCATAACGGGGCAATTCTGGAAATCCGCGCCCCTCCTCTCGACATCAGTTGTACCATGGTTGGAACGGCCGAAACTGCTGACGACCTTTACGGTTTTCAAATGGACGAAACCATCAAGTTCATTGAGGACTATGATCCAGCATTCCTAGACCCGCACGCATCCCGAGTCATCCCTAAAATGCTGTTAGCTCAAGGTTATTTCCCAGGAGCCCCATTGGGCATAAGGAAGAAGGAATGCACGTTCCATCCTTTACCCAACAAATCTACTCCCTTTGGCCTAGGCTATGAACCAACGGAGGAAGATATTGCTGACCGCTTGTCTAGGCTACGCCTTAACCTAGATAAGGCCAAACAAACCACCCTTCTTCCCCCGTATCAAAGAACTCTTAAAGGAATGTTCGTTCGGGAAGGAGAAGAACACCCATGTTGTGATTTCCCTGAACCCTTCGTTCAAGATGGCTTGATAAAACCCGAATTTGAAATTTTCCATGACTGCCACACCTTGGATGAGGCACCTCACCTCACCAAGACCAAAACAGCTGAAATATTAGACAACCAGGCTCTATGGACATTGTTTAACGAATCGAGACCTATGGAGGACGAGACTGTGATGACTACCCTAGCTTTACAAGATGAAGGTTTCGACCCAACCCGGTTAATCTCTCCTGCATCAACACTAGAAGAGGCCGAGAACGGATGGGTGAAGACGTGTCAGTGAGTCAACACAAAGGGAATGGAATTCAAGATGAGTACCGGCGAAGGACCAAAGTGTTACGAGACTAAACCCAAGGCTTGAGCCGTATAGAGCACCTTAGTAAAAAAGCGCCTAGTAGTTCTTTAGATTGATAGAAAAAATAAAGGCTTTAGATGGTCCTAAGACCCCTTAGAATATAGGTTAATTTTGTTTCAGTGTGTTTTCCTTACTTTCCAAATTAATAAAGGCGTAAGATTTCTCCTAAAAACTTTTATTCTAACACTAAATAAGCACCAAACGTACTTGCAAATACAAAAACAAAGAGGCGGCCCACTCTAGGCCCAATAAACAAGGCCCACTCGATCTTGAATCGTGACATCGAAACTCATCAAAAAAATCCCAACTATCATATTGCCACAACATGAGGGTCTAACCCATGCAACCCAAAGAAATTAAAAAAGAAATCAAAATAATGCAAATGTTGCTAAAAAAAAACTCATAAAAAAATAAACACCGCCCCCCGCATTGACACGCACCTCAGCTCACTCAAAAAACCTACACAAAGATCTTCATATCTTCCACACACTAACCCCATTCTCAAAACCGTTTCGAGTCACGAATAGAAAAATTTAATCCGGACAAAAATGCGTCTCACGCTAACTGTCAAAAAAGCCTCTGAAATAGCGTCAAAATTGATTTCAATACGAGTAAAAAAGTAAAACACAAAAAAAGAGAAGAAATAAATGCAAGAACATGTGAAGCAAAGCGTCGAAAAAAGACCGCCCAGAAATCATTTTCAGCGCCCAGGGCTGGCGCCGAAATCTTTGACACCCCAGCCTGGGCGTTGAAACTCTCTGCCTGCCTAACTTTTTTCCAGAAGTGCTCGTCATTTTATCCGCACATAACGGAAAAATAACGAACACTTGGGGGGTACATCACGTATTCAAATATGCGTACCAAAAAAATAACCGTACAAAAAACACATGGAATTTCATTTTTATGTACAGGTACACGGCTTACGGCAAAAACAGCAGATTAAAATAATGATAATACTTCACACATTTCACCGATTAAATAATATGTTTCCACCTTAGAGCATATCTATTAAAATTCGGCATCCTAGAATTTATTCTAGCTAGAACTACGCGCGACCTAATTCTAAGTTAAGATTATTTAACAAAGATACGTAGGCAATCCTATTTATGGATTCGGTCCAATCAAGTAAAAAATATATACGTTGTGCAAAAAGTGTTAGACATATAAAAAATGAAAAGTGGAGAAGCAAAAAAATGAAAGTAAAAATAAAGTACGCCTTTATTAAAAAATGATAAGAAGGAAAACAAAAGTGCTAAGGAAGGAAAAACAAACACAACTGAAATAAATAAAGGGCACCTACACCCTAGCAAGAACTACACTACTCTAGTTCTTCCGGATCATCAAATAAAGTCTTGTAGAGGGCAATGTTCGCGGGGTCCACCCCCACAGGTTTCTGCGCTGCCCCTATATCGATCTCCATAAGAACCGACTTCTGGACACTAACTTCCAAATATGCCAAGGCCTCAGAAACATTCTCAGTTTGAACAGTTATAGCCCGCTCAGCCTCAAGGGCACAGACAATGGTAGGGGAAGGATTATCAACATCAACTGGATTAGTCAGTGTTTCTACTGGCGGCTGAGCTTTCCTAACCCATACATTGTTCCGGCGACGATCTCCGCGAGAGCTTGCATTTCTTTTAGCAACGGCAGACCCCTTCATGTTAGGCATCTTCTTAGGCCTAGAACTGAACGGGGAGGAACTTCCTTTCGCTTTCGATCAGGACGAGCTTTCACAGTCTTAATACCATGGGTGCGAGGATTGGTAGAATCACGGCCCTCATACCTAACCCGAATACGAGGTATCAAAAGCTCAGCCGGCTCCCCATTTCGAGCCTCGGTCCTCACAGCTTTATCATCGGAACTCATCCACAACTTTTAGTTTTCAGAAAGACCCACAACCATTTGTAGCAACGGGCCAACGCGGGAGGCCATCATAATACTTAGCCCATGCTTGAACTCGTGCTTGTGAAAAGGCCGCTACTTTAGGTGGTACTGTATCAGAAAATGGGATAGTCTGCCTTAAGCCGTATTGACGCATGACTCGGTAAGGAAAGATATAAATGGGCCGAGATATCCCCAACAAAGAAACATAAACCGACACATCAGAACCCCCCGTCATAGTAGTCAAACCCCACCACGGTACCACCCACTTAATAGAACAAATACCATGAGTGAAAAAGGAGGCCCACTCGGCCTCGTCCTGGCCTCGGTGCAAATACTTTCGGTTACCCAAGGCTATAGGGCGATAATGTTTAGGATCGGCAGGAGTTTCTAAAAGCCTAAGTCGTTCCATGAGCCAAATCTGCAAAAACGGGTACGATCAGAAAAAAAAATAATAGATAAACAAACGAAGCCTGGGGCGCAGTTTCAACGCCCAGGACCAGGCGCCAAAAATTCTAACGCCCAGCCCTGGGCGCTGAAAATCAGCTCCAGGGAAGACGAAGGAAGAAATATATATAAAAAAATGTGTGCGCAAAAGAAAGATCGATTACCTGCAGCAATGGGGGGCTCCCCTTAAAATATTCAGATTTGGCATTCTTCTTCAGCTCATCCGCACTCAGCAAAGTCTCGGCAACAACCAACGGCATAATAGAATAGCAACTTTCCATCTGGCTAATCAAGGGGATCAACCTTATGTCACCGAACTCGCCATTGTTATTCGACAGCAAATAATGGTTCAACAAGCAAAACACAAGAGCTCGAATGTTCAATTTCTGTTCGGTCATATTTTTACTAGGCCTAAAGTGATGTTTTACAAGCTTTGCCAAATTAACCTCATCACCCACAACAAGCTCAGCGAGCATGTTAGCATCTAGTCCTAGGAAAGCCCCTATGGTTGTTTTACCCTCTTCAATGGTGCTAGGGGTGGCAGGAGTAGCATTAGTAGGATAACCAAGGATCGCAGCAAATTCATCTGGCAAAGAACATATTTCATTGCCCCGAAAGACAAAAACATGGTGATCAGAATCCCAAAAGCTCAGGGCTGCATACAGAAAGTTATAATCAATATTAATTTGTTGTAAGCCTAAAAGTGCCTCTAAGTGGTATTCTTTCAACAAAGCCTTTTCTGTAGGAGTAAGGGCTCTTAGCCAACGCCTAACAGCTCGTTGGAGGGAGAAGGGAGGAATCGACATGACAAAAGCAAGGAGGAATCAAAGCTAAGCAATTACAAGAGAGAAGAAGATTGAGAGTGATGGAAAAGAGGGACGTATCTAACCCCTATATATAGTTGAAGACATCAAGTGACATCCTGATCCCATTCGGAAACGCGTTAAGAAATCCGAAAACCAAAAATTGCCAGGATAAGGCTTTCAGCGCCCATGGCTGGGCGCCGAAATGATTAACGCCTAGCCTAGGGCGCCGAAAATGCAGCCCAAGGCCCGAATCTCGCAAAACGCGGAGCAGGAAAGGACTTAAAACCGTGTTGGTAGACACGAGGCCCTATTGAAATCAAGATCAAGCCCAAAAGCACCTTTAGCACCCAAACAGTGAAAATGAATTAAACTTGTCGAAACTTAGACTCGTCTCAAGGAATATATGTGTACATTTTTCAAAACAAATATAAGCAAAATAAATATAAAGGTCATTCTTTGAAACACCAAAAAATATTATTAAGTCGTTGGTTTCTCAAATAAAAAATGTTTGTTTGTCAAAAGATTAATCCGGGCCAAGCTAAACCTGATATTATTTAAAAACAAACTTTGTCGCCCGGAAAACAAAGTCGCACTCCACGACTTCGTCAAAATAGCATACCACTATAAAGGTCGCTCGCACATACGAGCACGACCCCAAACATGATTAAAGGGCGTTATAAAATACATACCTCTCTTGGCAAGAAATGACCGTCAAGCCCGAGTGCTTGGGGGCTCGAAAGAAAATACATACTCCAATGAAGAGTGTGCGAAGTTAAAATCATATTCCCGGACTACGCTATACACAGTCCCATGTTTGGATAATCTCAAAAGAAAAAAAAAATGGATTTCGACCTCAGAGTAAAGGTCGCCGTTGATACTTGTACATGGTCCTCTGATCAAAGACCGAGTAATGGCAAAATCGAGCTGTAAACACTAGCTCAAAACCACAAAAGAAGACGACCACAAGACAGAGGTCCGTCTAAGCCCGTTGTCAACCCACATTCAGGTTACAACTAAGTCCGAGCATCCCTCGAAAGAATTCGCTCCTGCAAGAATGAATAAAAAGGGAAATTCTCAAAAGAAATCACGATGAACAAAAATAGGAACTTGCCCATCTTCAGTTGGCAAGATCGCGTCACAAACCACGCGAGTTCCAAATCGGAAAAAAAAAAAAAAACGAATTCAGGGACGTCCACCCTCAGCGGACAGGGCTCGCCCACCCTTAGCGGGCGGGGTCTACGTCACTAGCCGCGCAGGTCCTCAGTTTTCGAAAAAATAGAATCTTCAAAAACAAAATGAAATAGGCTCGCCATCTTTAGCCGGCGGGGTCTACGTCACAAACCGCGTAGGTCCTTATTTTCAAAAAAAACCACAAACAAATTTCAAAATATATTCGTCCACTTCTATCGGACGGGGTGTCCACCCTTAGCGGACAGGTTCGCCATCTTCAGCCGGCGGGGTCTACGTCACAAACCGCGTAGGTCCTTATTTTCAAATTTTAAAACAGATTCGTCCACTTCTATCGGACGGGGTGTCTACCCTCAGCAGACAGGCTCGCCATCTTTAGCCGGCGGGGTCTGCGCCACTAACCGCGCAGGTCCTTAGTCGCTGTAGCGATAACCTTTTTCGGTTTTCCCTTTTTCCAAAAATTAAAGGATTGGTTTTCCGTTTTTCCAAAAAAGAACGATGTGCTGGATTTTCCTTCGTTTTACGTCCCATAAAAACAAGGGGGTTTTCTCGTTTAGCTAACCCTGAAAATGAGAATCTTTAAAAACATTTTTACCTTGTGATTGGGCTTGGCCAGGCCCAATTACACTTTATAGCTTTGATTTCAAAAACATCTGTAGCTACTCCCAATGACAAAGTGAGGGAGTTTCTACGCATCTTTAGATACTTCCAATGACAAAGTGAGGGAGTTTCTATACTATCCGTTGACAAATCCCAATGACACGAGAGGGATATATTGACAGGCTAAATCGCACTCCTATCAAAGATAAACCTAACGTTCACCAACTAAAAATATAGTAAGGGAAGCAGGGATCGTATCCACAGGGAAACAATGTTCTTTCTACTATTAAAAGACTAATCTAGACTATTGGTAACAAGAATTGGATTGGTTTGTATATTAAACTAAAGCAAATAATCAAATCGGAAGATAACAATATTAAAGGAATCTAGGGCAGCGGTTCACCACAAATGCAGACCGGGATTGGACAACGGACAATAACAATCAATTAACAATCATAACTAGGAAAACATGCATCTCTCGAATCTTATGAATTCCTTAGGATAGAACAACTAGCGGGCTCTCGCTACGTACTAGAAATAATTCCTATCTAATAGCCACAAACCAAAAACATCAGATTTATACCTCTCGGCGCATAATCTAAGGTTAATCAAACTCAAATCAAAATAGTCCGGCCGAACAGAATTGACGAGCAATAATAATAAGCTATAGAAATTAATCAATCAATCAAATATCATGTCCACATATAATCCCAATCATGCATTCATGGATCCCCTAAACCCTAGAAATTAAACTACTCACTCATGATAATAAATAACAAAGCAATTAATATAATAGAAAACATGATTAAAGCAATAAACTAAATTAGAACAAGAAGCAATACCTAATTGAAGAACAATGAATAATGAAAGCTTGAATTTTTATATAAATCGAACTAAGTGTTTGAATTGATGTAGAGAGAAAATAAAACTTAGAGAAATAAACTAAGGGTTTTGTGCTGGAAAAATAAGATGTCCGTCAAAAATAAAACAAGTTTGCTTATATAGTTTTGCCAAAATAAGGCCTAAAAACGGAATTAAAAACGCGAAAAACTGCTGGAGGTTGGCGTCGCCCGATCGGGCGACGCTTCGCCCGATCGGGCGAATCACTCGATAGTCGGCCCGATCGGGCCAAAATCCGCCCGATCGGGCGGATTGCGAAATCTCCACAAAGCCTCCAGATTGACCGCCCGATCCGCATCGGGCGAGCTGCGCCCGATCGGGCGCGCGTTGATGAACTTGGCTTGCTTATAATTCCGCCCGATGGTTGCATTTCGCCCTCAGCTTCCAGGGCGATTTGCAATCTTCAATGTATTTCGCCCGTATCACCAAGTCTAACTCCCGGGGCTCAACCATAAGCATCTAAGGCTCCCGAAAGTCGACGATGGAGGTCCCGAACTTCTCGGACTCATATAGTGGCCTTGATCAACAATGAAACGGGTCTAAAACGACCAATTTCTCATAATCAAACCTGAAACTCAAGGCACACTCAATAACACACATTAGTACTAGAAACGGCTCCTAAGAGCACGTTTGATACATAAAAGTACTAAGGGACGGGGGTAAAAAACTCTATATAAAACGCATATATCAAACTCCCCCAAGCTAGATCTTTGCTTGCCCCTAAGCAAAGAAATCATCGATGAATACATAAATCAACTTCACCCCAAATACATCTAAAAACAATGGATACGATTCAAGGCAAAATCCAACAAGCATGCATCAATGTCAACCAATCAAATTCATTCAACCGCCAATCCACCTCAACAATCGTCACGCAAAGCGAACCACAAGTGTACAATGGAATTCAAGACTAGTGCTCACACACTCGTCACTCATTTATGTGGCGGATAAAAAATGTACCCGTTCGCTCCCCTCCCAACATATATGTGTACAATGCCCTCCCAAACTCACAACACTCGTGTGTCTAGAAAAACATGCACTCAACCTAGTAGTCGACTCGGAATGTGTCATGTCATAACTTGCATTGATAAACAACTACTTTCACATTAATATGACTCTATGCACAAAGGTCGGAAGGTCTTCAAAGCTTGTAATGATAGGCTTAGGTAGAGGTGCGGTAAATTTGGGTAAAACGTGAGCTTAAAGCCTTGGCTTTGGGGAGCATAAATCCTAGCAAAACCATGGTCAACCACAAATGAAGACCACAACCACAACTTCCCACTCAACACATGATGAAACAACAAACAAACCACACTATACTTTCTTGCCTTTCTTTCACAATTAAAATCAATCACTCATAAAGATAAGAAATTACAATACTTGAGTGTAACAATGTTTTGAATTTTTCTGAGAGTAATGAATTTTTTTCTTTTTTTTTTTTTTTTTTTTTTTTCTTTGGAAACCTTCATATTTTCTATTCTTCTCATCTCTTTCACTCTTCATTATTTTTTTTTCTCTTTTTCAAACAACAAGATAAGAAGAACTCCCTTATTTCCTTTTCAACACTCACTTTGTGCTCAAAACTAAGCACACTACAACTCCCTCACCTCACTTACTATTAGCTCCCCCAAGCTAGGCTTGGGACTAGTAACCAATGGGGCTTTCATGGGCTTGTAATATGGCTAGTCACCGAATAAAGGGGCACAAGCAACAACATGGGTAGAAAAGGAGGGGACAAATGTATCTAATTTCATCTGAAGGCTACCTAAATAGAAAAATGCCTTCATCCTCCACAATGTGCATGTATATGAGTCATAAAACACTACTAATAGTTGCAAATCAATACTCAAAATCAATGACACACCAGGAAGCTATCACACATCCTAACCAAATCAACTAGTCAAGCACCAAGTCCACAAATAGTTGGTCAGAGTTGACTCATGTTAAGGCATCAAAGCAATCGAATATCAAATCATGGCTAACGCATCCACATTGCTCGTCATCAAATACCAAGAATCAAAACAATTTTCAATTCAAAGGGGCACAGGGAAGCATGATATTGTATTCATCGGAACGTATTTTTGTATTTTTGTATATATTTTTTTTTTTTTTCTTTTTCAAAGCAATAAACTAATTTAGAAAGCATTAAACATACCAAAATAAACACACTAAAATAGAGAAATGCGAAAATAAAAGAAAGACATACCTACAATGTACAAGTAGTGTGAAACCCCCCCCCAAACCAAATCAGACAATGTCCTCATTGGCTCAAGGGTATCGAACCTCATCATCAACATCATCTCGGCATCACTGATGGCCTTGGCCATCATTACCAGCATCATCACCATCATCTCGGCCAGCATGCCCACTAGGACCCGCTCCCCACCCTCCGTACTGGGTGGGTGTGAAGGTGCCCATAGAACCCGGAGCTCCATATCCCTCCGCGGGATAGGTAAACCAGGTAGGGTGCTCGTAATCTGGGGCAATATAGCCCTGCCTGGCATACTGATCATAAAATGGGAACATGGTCCTCTGGTGATCAGCTGCGAACTCCCGGAACCCGAGCTCAAGTCTGCTCAACCTCTCATCAATGGACCCCTGATCCTCATGAACTACCGGGCCACTCTGGGGCCTCCCCGTGTCTCGACGCCCCCTCCTGAAGTAGGTGCGAGGCTCTGGCTGGTACTGATGGGGCTCTGGCTGAGGGTCAGGCTGAGGCTGGGGGTCAGGCTGAGGCTCTCGCTCAAATCCAACAAATAGATAATGAGCCTGACCGGGTCTGAAACTAGTGCGGCCCTGAGGGTCAGGCAAGGTGAAAAGCCTGTTTCCCTCGAACATCCAGTACATGGCTCCCGGCCTAAATAACCCGTGCTCCCCCTGCAGCCTACGGAGTCCAGCAAAATAAGCCAAATCAAGCAAGTTGCTACCCAGAACTGGGATCTGGTTAGCCTCAGTAAAATTGGCCGTGGCCATGGCTATGTGGGTGATCAACCCACCAATGGTAATCTTGGTAGTATGTGTGGAGGTGGCTATGGAGTAAAATTGAGAGGCCATGTGATGTGCAAGGTTCATTTTGTAGCTCTCCTCTCCTTCGGAAACGTAGCCACCTAGGATCTCTAGCTCCGTACTTCTAATGTTCTGGGTCTCATCCCTACCAAAGATAGTAAATCCTAGGAACCTGTAAAAGACAATGGGTACCGGGTGTTGAATCTTGGAAGCCCGGGATTATCATTGCCCGTAAGCTTTCCCCACATGGTACAGTTATTGTGAGTCTCCTTGGGTTTCCTACTATATGTGGTAGACAATCCAAAAATTCTACCAAAATCAGATAAGCTCATGGTGTAGGTTCGGTTCATGACACGAAATTGAACCGATGACACGGTTCGATAACCATCCCTACGAATATTAAAACTACTCAAAAATTCTAGAGTCAACCGCCTAAATGTGAGACGGAGCATACCATACATGCTACTCATACCAACACCAACAAAAACACGTTTTACATCACGCTCAATTCCCATTTCATGCAATGATTTTTGACATATAAAGCGAGTAGGGATTACCTCCCTCAATTTGAGGTGCATGAATCGTGCTCGTTGCTCCTCCGTAATAAAGATGACGTCCGGAAAATCCGTGTCGGGCTCGAATTGCGGTGGTGGAGGTGGTGGTGTCGGTTCCCGAGCTCGGCTTGTGGAAGCCTCATGTTGATTTCTTGGTACCCTCGTGCATTTTCTTTGTGGTCTATTTGCCATTGATGAAAAATCTGAATTTTTGAGTTTTTTGAGTTTTTTGGGTGAATTTGGGGATTTTGTGGGGATGAGTGAAAACTTAAATCGATTAGGTGTAGGTTGTAGAGGATGATGAGGAGATGATTTTGATGAAAATTTTGTTGAATTTGGTGGAGAATTTAGGGAGATATGGTGGTTGGAAGTTTTTTTGAGGTTGGGGTTTAATGGAGGGAGAGAGAGAGAGTTAGGTTGAAGATGAAGAAGAAGTGAAGAAAGAAAGAAGAAACCGTGTACTTGTCGCTGAAATCGCATCTCGCCCGATCGGGCGACATTCCGCCCGATCGGGCGGTTTGCGATCCTTTTCTTCTGATCCGTACGCGCCCGATCGGGCGCAGCTCGCCCGATCCGGATCGGGCGATTTGCGATTGCCTCTTTTCTTGACTTTTTCTGCCCAGAATTCCTCCTTGACTTTTCCACGAATTTTCCTCAACCGTCCGATCGGGCAAAATAATTTCGCCCGATCGGGCATTCCACTCGCTAGACAGCCCGATCGGGCAATATAAAATCCCCCGATCGAGCATTCCACTCGCCAGTCCGCCCGATCGGGCATTCTGCGCCCGATCGGGCAGAAATAAGCTTTATGAAAATCATCCGTGCGCGCCCGATCGGGCGCAGCTCGCCCGATCCGCATCGGGCGATTTGCAATGTGCTTGGCCTTGAGCTTAATTTCACTTTCTCGAACTTGGGGCTTTAGGCCTGCACATTAAGAAACACCCAAACAGCGTAATGCCCTCTTCTCGCCTCACTAACACCAAAAACAATACTTAAACACACGTAGGTAATAGAAATACTTAAACACACGTAGGTAATGGAAAATACTAACTAAACACACAAAAATTAGAATCAACAATCAAGCTTATACTACTAAGGCAATAAATGGATAATGAAATACTCATCCCCTATGAGATTGATGTAATGTCCCCATTACACAATCTCCGTTTATGCGCAGACAATAGACATGAAAGGGATGAGAGCCACGACAGTTCATCGAATGGGGGCACCAAAGATGGTGCCACCTGGTGTCACATCGATTACCTTGGATGAGCTGTGTGGTGCGGGAAGTGACAGATCACGACCCCGATCGTGAACACGATGTCCACCGTTTACAGAACTTTCGGCCCCTTGGGTCGTGGCATCATCAATCCGTCCCTTCTTTCGAACCCATGCCGAAGAGTGTATACTCCGATCACCTCCACCTGCAAGACAATTTGAAACATGTGCTTTTTCCGAGGAGTTATTAGAGTTAGTATGAGTCAATTCGGTATTAAAATAATCATTAGAAATATTGACTCCAAAACATGACTCCTCTACCATAGGGTTCTTAGCAACATGGGTTAAATTGAAAGTAACCTTATCATCTCCCACATTTAGCGTCAACTTGCCATTCTTGACATCTATGATTGCCCCCGCAGTGTGTAGGAAAGGCCGACCTAAAATAATAGGAATTTGCCTATCCTCTTCCATGTCTAATACAACAAAATCAACAGGAATAAAGAATTTACCTACTCTAACAGGCACATCTTCTAAGACACCTAGGGGGTATTTTACAGATCTATCGGCCATTTGCAGAGTTATGTTGGTAACTTTTAAATCACCCATGTTCAACTTAGTACATACAGACAGGGGCATGACACTAACACTGGCACCTAAATCACATAAGGCTTTGTCAATAAAAAGGTTGCCAATATTACACGGGATAGAGAAACTCCCGGGGTCCTTCAACTTGGGTGGAGACTTATTTTGTAGTAAGGCACTGCACTCCTCAGTAAATGCAACAGTCTCCACCTCACTAAATGCTCTCTTCCTAGTTAAGATGTCTTTCATGTATTTAGCATATGCAGGTACTTGAGTAATTAATTCAGTGAAAGGGACTGTTACCTGCAGATTCTTTACCACTTCTAAGAACTTACCAAACTGCTTGTCTAGCTTGTTCTTTAGCTGACGATGAGGGAAGGGAAGTTTGATAGGTGGAACTTGTATCTCAACTTTCTTCTCAACCCCTGTGTCAGCTTCCTTATCCTTGACCACCTTCTCACTTTCTCTTGGCACAGCACCACTAACAGATACTTCAACCCCTTCCTCTATAGTCATAGGTGGCCCATCATACTCATATCCACTCCGCAGAGTGACAGCATTTACAGACTCTCTGGTCACAGGCTGTGAAGGGAGTTGACCTTTGGGTCTCTCTGCAAGAGCGGTAGCCATTTGTGCCAACTGTTTATCCATGATCTTGTTATGAGCAGTGAGGGCATCGATTTTGGCATCCTTTTCGCTTAGAGATCTCTGCAATTCCAACATCATATTCCTCATCTCTACAAGCATGGGATCAGGTTGTGTGGGTTGAGGTTGTGGTGGTAAGCCAGGTGATCCACTAGGTTGCGAGTTGTAGTTACTCCGCGGTTGGTAGGGTTGTTGTGGTGGTGGAGGGTGTTGAATCTGGTGGGGGTTCTGAACATTAGTACTCCTATATGATAATAGGGGGTTGTTTTTATACCCCTCATTGTATGAGTTGGAATACGGATTGTTCTGCTTGTAGGACTGGAATGCATTGCATTGTTCGATGGAGCTCCGGCATACCTGTGCATAATGGCCTTGCATCCCACAACTATTACAGACATTAGCAGATTGGGCACTCATTGCAGCGACACTAGCATGTTGGGTGGATTGGGAAGATGCGATCTGTATATTGTCGAGCTTGTGATGTAGGGCAGTTAGCTGAGCAGTAAGCTGTTCAATAGAATTCATCTCATGCTTAACACCTCGGTCGGCAAAACCTCTAGGATTCCCATATTGGGCACTATGGATGGCCATCTCCTCAATCACCTCCAAAGCTCTAGGCACTTCCAGTTGCATAAATCTCCCACTGGCAGCTGAATCCAAAAGACACCTAGACTCATTACCCAGACCATTGTAAAACTGCTGAACCAGGAACCAGTCATCCAAACCATGGTGTGGGCACTCTCTTTGCAAGTCCTTGAACCTCTCCCAAACTTCGAACAAACTCTCATCTACTTGTTGAGAGATACCTAATATCTGACCCCTCAGACGAGCTGTCTTCTCAGGTGGGAAATATTTAACATAGAATGCAAGGGCCAAAGAATTCCAATCGGTGATTTTCATAGCTGCGCGGTTGAGACTGTTAATCCATAGCTTGGCCTTCCCACTCAATGAAAATGGAAAGAGTATCTCCATAGTCTGCTCCGGTGTTAAATTCTTCTGCTTAATGGTGGCACAATACTGAATGAAAGACTGAATGTGGAGATTGGGGTCTTCACCCTTTTCCCCACCGAATTGGTGTCTCTCGATCATGTTTATCAGCTGGGGTTCAATCTTGAAATTCTCGACCGCAATGGAAGGCATGATTGCCTTGGGAAGCATAGACAGACTTGGTTTAGAATAGTCTGTAAGCCTTGGCACAAGTGGGGGTGGTGGTGCTTGGTCACCCATCTCTGAATCTGTATGGAATAGATTGCTAATCAGATAGTCGGATTCAGAGTCAGAATAGTCTCTCAACTGTTCAACGAATCTACGCCGTCTACGAAAGGTCCGTTCAGGTTCAGGATCGAACGAAGTCAGATCGCTGGTATGGACAATCCTGGGCATAAACAAGCAAGAACTAGAAAACAGTCGTGAGATCCGGTCTCAAGGAACGGGAGTCCCTTGAGAAGTGACAAACAATAATCCAGAAAAACAATTAATAACAGAAAATAAAACCGTTTCCCCGGCAATGGCGCCAAAATTTGACAGGCTAAATCGCACTCCTATCAAAGATAAACCTAACGTTCACCAACTAAAAATATAGTAAGGGAAGCAGGGATCGTATCCACAGGGAAACAATGTTCTTTCTACTATTAAAAGACTAATCTAGACTATTGGTAACAAGAATTGGATTGGTTTGTATATTAAACTAAAGCAAATAATCAAATCGGAAGATAACAATATTAAAGGAATCTAGGGCAGCGGTTCACCACAAATGCAGACCGGGATTGGACAACGGACAATAACAATCAATTAACAATCATAACTAGGAAAACATGCATCTCTCGAATCTTATGAATTCCTTAGGATAGAACAACTAGCGGGCTCTCGCTACGTACTAGAAATAATTCCTATCTAATAGCCACAAACCAAAAACATCAGATTTATACCTCTCGGCGCATAATCTAAGGTTAATCAAACTCAAATCAAAATAGTCCGGCCGAACAGAATTGACGAGCAATAATAATAAGCTATAGAAATTAATCAATCAATCAAATATCATGTCCACATATAATCCCAATCATGCATTCATGGATCCCCTAAACCCTAGAAATTAAACTACTCACTCATGATAATAAATAACAAAGCAATTAATATAATAGAAAACATGATTAAAGCAATAAACTAAATTAGAACAAGAAGCAATACCTAATTGAAGAACAATGAATAATGAAAGCTTGAATTTTTATATAAATCGAACTAAGTGTTTGAATTGATGTAGAGAGAAAATAAAACTTAGAGAAATAAACTAAGGGTTTTGTGCTGGAAAAATAAGATGTCCGTCAAAAATAAAACAAGTTTGCTTATATAGTTTTGCCAAAATAAGGCCTAAAAACGGAATTAAAAACGCGAAAAACTGCTGGAGGTTGGCGTCGCCCGATCGGGCGACGCTTCGCCCGATCGGGCGAATCACTCGATAGTCGGCCCGATCGGGCCAAAATCCGCCCGATCGGGCGGATTGCGAAATCTCCACAAAGCCTCCAGATTGACCGCCCGATCCGCATCGGGCGAGCTGCGCCCGATCGGGCGCGCGTTGATGAACTTGGCTTGCTTATAATTCCGCCCGATGGTTGCATTTCGCCCTCAGCTTCCAGGGCGATTTGCAATCTTCAATGTATTTCGCCCGTATCACCAAGTCTAACTCCCGGGGCTCAACCATAAGCATCTAAGGCTCCCGAAAGTCGACGATGGAGGTCCCGAACTTCTCGGACTCATATAGTGGCCTTGATTAACAATGAAACGGGTCTAAAACGACCAATTTCTCATAATCAAACCTGAAACTCAAGGCACACTCAATAACACACATTAGTACTAGAAACGGCTCCTAAGAGCACGTTTGATACATAAAAGTACTAAGGGACGGGGGTAAAAAACTCTATATAAAACGCATATATCATATATCGACACTTCAAGTGATGACCCTTAAGTCAAATGTTATCACTCGGGGGCTCGTGAGACCCTCGCAAAACAAGTCACATACACTATGGCTTGTGTGACGCACTCCGTCTAGTACTTTGACCATCGTCTCATCCCGAGACTCAGTCAAAGTGGGGGCTAACTGTAGACACCTACTTTTGTCCCCATTCCCGAAAGGGAAGGTTCGATGATGAGAACATAAAATCTCCACTTGGCAACGCATCTCCTATAAAATAACGAATCTCAATCACCCTTTTTATTTCACCCGAAACCTGCTATTTATAGAAACCTGTTATTTATAGAAACCTGCTAAAAATAGTAACTCCCGTAACGGGTAGTTGTTAAAAGTGACAAGTCATAAAAGATAGAAACCTGTCAGAATTAGGTGTTGCACTCCAACATAAATCCTAAAAGAGATAGAATTTGCAAGAGGAATCCTATTCCTAGTATAATTCGAAAATAAGAGTTACGTATTAATTAAAATCCTAACGAGCCTAGAGTTCGTAACGGGCCCAGACGCATTCCGTCATAAAGTTAATACGCACTAAAAGACTCGGATAAAGTCTCAAAGACTCCGTATTCCACGAGTCCAAATCTGACAAGGAAATACGGCTCAGACCCTATTTTCAACGCCTGGCTCTGGGCGCCGAAATCTTCGGCGCCCAGCCCTGGGCGCTGAAATTACCTGGGTATGTGTTCTTTCCTAATTCTTCTTGGATTAGAGCTCTAAAATTCTATCTTTCCACTAACTCTTTTCTATAAATATAACCCCAAATTCGACGTGAAAAGGACACACACAATTCATATTCTGAGTATTGACTCCAACCCCTAAGCCTAAGCCTCACGCTGCGAAATTGATCCCGCGTTCTGTCGCAATCGATCCAAAAATCGAACAGAACATATCCTGTCCCTTGTAGCTGAAGAATTAAGCCCGGGAACTTGAGATTCGTTAAATAAAAGGAGAAATAGCAAAGCCAAAGTGGTTAGTTTTCTGAGAACCGTGACGCACCTCTCAAGGGTGCGTCGTAATGTGTCCCTTCGCATGATTTAATTGCTTTCCTCGCCCTTTTATAAATTGTTAAACTATTAAATCTGATTTCTCTATCACGCCTAATAAAGATAATATTTTGGGAAATTAAACTATCATGCTAGGTCCCTTAAAACAATCTAAATCAGATAATCACGATCGATCTAGTATTATGTGTTGCATATTGTTAAAATCAATTCAGATTAGTTTAATAGTTAACGCATGTCCCTTCAATTATTTATGCTGAGCTAGTAAGGATATCCTGCCTCTGGAGTTATCGAAGAGCAAGTACTCCTCTCGGTAGTTACAGTCCCCCGAACCCTCAATCTCTACCCTGCGGGTGTACGTTGAGCGATCCCCACACCAGGGATCACAAGGGAACCTATGGCCGTCGTGGTCAAACATAATTGCACTCCCTTTATGTCACGATAACCGGGTTTTGTCAGTTTTTCTCATTGTCGTTAAAAACTGAATGATGACTCCTATATTACTAGTCAATTGGGTGTAAACTCACAGGAAATCCAATTACACTTGATTTGACAAAAAGAAACGTCACACCCACGAGGGACGAGGTCACGCATTAGCCTCGTGCTTTTTCGACCCCCTCACAACATGGGCCAAATGGCCAACACCCACGGGTTGCCTCTCGAGAAGCGCTCTTTTTACGTCATTAGCTTGACGCCTTTTACCTCTAGTAAGTACCCCGACAACGATCGCAATAGTTTGTCATATGCAATGACAAACATATCCAATAGTAACAAGTAGGCAAGAGTCAAATGAGATGCAAGCACAAAGTAGAATGCAACTCTATGCCTACGGGGTGTGGGGTGCCAAGAGTAAGAAAAATCAAAAGGAAAAGTAAGAAAATAAGAAGAAAAATCAAAAGGAGAAAGAGAAAAAGGGAAAAGAGAAGCCTCATGCTCCTCAACGAACTCTTTTTGGGTGGCAAGAGAGCCAATTTCCTCAATATTGTTCAAATAAGGCATAGGGGAGTGAATAGGGGGTGGAAAATCCTCAAGTGGTGGGGTTCGGAGAAAATAAGGAAGTGAGATGGGAAAGGATGGATAAATCTCAAGTTTATTGATTTGGAAAGGGGTATGAGGGAAGGGAGTGGGAACACAAGTTTCACAAACAACTTCACTCACTTCACAAGGAGCACAAGAAATCTCAACAAGGGATCTTTCAACCAAACTCTCATCATCAACTTCATTACAAATCTCGGAATCATCCAAAACCACCAAATTAGGTGCTTCACACTCAATAACATCCTCACTAGAACTATCACATCCCAAATGAACCAAATCATTCTCAATATTCAATGGGCAATCATCAATGGGGTGAGAGTCACTTTCGCTCAAGGGAGGGGAGGTGGGAGAAAGAGGAACAACCTCTAAGTTCAATACCTCACCATTTTAAACATCATTCCCATCACTAGATTGATTATCAACCTTAGCATAACATGGATCATAATCATAATCATAATCATCATCATCAATATAATTGCGACACGGACAAGATTTTGAAAATTCACAATGCAAGGAGTTTTGAGAATCAACATGGGGAGAATGGTTGTCATCAAGCTCATGAGCATTAGCATTAGAAACATGAGGGAAATCATTGACATTCATTCAAGGATGCGAAAGATCAAGAGAATAAGCATGAGAGTCAAAATATTGAACTTTAGCAAACCACGTAAAGAAAGGCATGGCATCTCTCCAATGCATGTGTTGAAGCTCTCCATTACAATTGGATTGAAGAATCTCAAATGTTTCCCTATTTACACCATTATATATGACATTACAAGTGTCCCAAGCCGTTAAACCATTAAGAGTTCCATGGGTGCGACGATATTCAATCACCGCATTTACTCTATTAAAATACATCCAAAAAGGTTCATGAACACCTTGAGGAAATGAGAAAACTCTTGACATTTTTTTTTTGATTTTATATGAAAACGAAAAAGAAAAGAAAAAGAACTAGACTAGTGAACTAGAATGAAAAATCAAACAATGATGCAATTCCCCGGCAACGGCGCCGTTTTGACAAGCGATTTTCGCGTCGTTATACGAGAACCACCTAATCAAACAAAATTTATAAGAACACCTAACTAACCAACTATATTTATTATAGTAGAAAGTTCGGGATCGTCCCAAGAGAATGGATATATTTGACTTTTCGAACTAATTGTATTCACAAGCTAGCTCAAGCGGAAAATGAAAGTGTGTATGTATGAATCTATTGAAAATCAAAGGAAATTAAATGAATAATCTAGGGAATTGGGGATTGACTTGGGTTCATTAGGAAAGGTCGAAGTTCAATCAATCATCATTGCAAGGAAATGATAATTAGGGGAAAACCGATAAATATAGCTTTCGCCACCTCTCGGATAGAACGCATTGACTTGCCTAATCCAAATGAGAGCTTTCGCATGACCTCTAGACTTAGACAACAAACAACCAAAACTAGTTTCCACATGCTCACACTAATTCTCAATTTCTTGAAAAACTAACATGAAGCATTTCCAATCAACTAACTAGGATTAGTATTTGCAACTACTAATCTAACTAGACATGGATATCCTTATTACCAAATCACAATTTAATCACTAACATCATCATGAATTCCCTTCAAAAATCCCTAATTAATCCCAAGCTTCACCCCTATTCTCTGAATTATGACTATTCAAATAGCATGACTAAAAGTAAGATTAAACTAAAGCGAATCCTAGTCATGAAAATAATTTGAGCAAATCGAACTAATTCAATCAACTAAATCAAACATGAAAATTCAAAGCCAAAATCCAACCAAAATTCAATCAAAATATTCAACCTAGAATCAAACAACAAAAATCAAGTATAAAATAATTAAACAATGAGAATAAAAACAATTATAGAAAATAAGGAAAAGAAAAGAGGAGCATTACCATTCATGACTGAAATTTAAGCCCAAAATGAAGAACACAGAAACCAAACTAAAAGAGAAAGAGAAACTGAAATTTGTGATTGTAATTCATAGAATTGAGGATCTAAACTACAAAATCGAAATGCTGGATCTCTAATCTACTCGCTACTCCTACCTACTGCTATCCTAATGCTGCTGCTGTCCTATTTTCGAACCAAAAGAGGGGAAATGAAACTGTCGAAAATTGAGAACGAAAATGCGAAGAGAAATAAAAAACTGAAACGAAATTCAAATCTCACAATTGATTTCGATTCCCTATTCTAATCCTATCTGCTAAGCTAATTTTTCTAATCTAATCGCTGCTCGAACTCTACCCTAAAACCTAAAATCGAAAACTAAAAAACCTAAAAAAACTAACTACTCCTGAAATTGTTGTTTGCTGCTACTTAAATACGAATCGCAGTGCAGGCGCGGCGGCCGGAGGTGCGGGCGCACCGGCAGGGAAGTCCGAATTCTCAGTCCATGGCAGGAACTTTTTCAGTGCGAGTTTGGTGAGGCTGCGGGCGCGGTGGCCTTTGGTGTGGGTGCACCGCTTGTGCGCTGCTGTTGCGGGCGCAACAATGTATGTGTGGGCGCACAACCTACCAAGGCTGCCTAGGTTGCTGCTCGCTTGTGTGCTCGTGGCATGCCCATGGGGGCTGTCGGTGCATCGTATAGCTCATTAGAAAATCGCCTAGCACATTATAAATCGTATAGCACAACGACAATTCGGAAAGCACGTTATTAATTCGAAAAGCACGTTATTAATTCGTATCACATTTTTACAAATCGTAAATCATTTCAATCGTCGTCTAAGACTAAATTCATATTATTTAACACGTTAATACTCCAAATGACCCTACGCAACGAAAATGAGCATAAAAGGTGCATTTAGAGCAAAAACGACTAAAATATACGCAAAACGAGATAATGTTACGATTAATGCAAAAACGCGATAAACGAACTAAAAGGCGATAAAACTAAGTAAAATAATAATAAAATCCTAATAAAATGAAATAAAATCATAGGCTAAGAGCAACATAAATGTCGCTCATCACCCATGCGGTATGAATGCAGCGAGCAACAAGCAATGGCGCGCGCGCGAGGCAATGGTGTTGGGCGTGTGTGCTGCGCGATGGGCGATGGGCGATGGGGGCAAGGCATGAGCCGAGCGAGCAGACGCGTGTGGGCAGCGATAGGTGCTGCGCCACAGCGCGCGCTGCCTCGCCCAGCGAACAGACCAGACACGTCGAGTGAGGCGGGCTGCGCGCGTGGCCTGGGCTGGCTGCGATGCGTGTGGCCTGCTCGTGCATTGTCGTGCGATCAATCGTTGGGGCGCTGCTGCCTTGTGACTCGATGGGGCTTGGGCGCAAGCCTAAGTGCCTCGTCTTGTTACGATTGATGCGCTTTTGAATTTAATTTTGAATTTTCAGTTAGGAAATTTTTTTAATTAACTTTAAAATTCGTAATTTAAATATTTATTTCTCGGAATTTAATTTTGAATAATCTAATTATTATAAATTTCATTTATACTAATCATTTTACTAAAATTAAAACCTTGAATAAATTTAAATTTATTTATTTAATTCTACTGAAAATAAATTAAAGGATTCAATTAATAATTATATGAGCTTTAAATTTTAATTAAATTTGTATGTTTCCGGTTAGACTAGGAAATACAATTTTATGTTTAAAATTAGTAAAGCATGTAAATTTATTGGTTCAAGTGGGAGCGTTTTAGTCATAAACTCTTGATTAGGTCTACAATCCTTTAAGGTTAAAACAACTTGATTAGAATTAATAAGGATTGAATAATTGGTAGATTATTGGAACCCTTGATTAATTTCTGCAAATGTTTATGTGATGCATAATGTGTTCTACTAACCAGCTATGGGGCCATTCATGATAATGAATGGGTGAATGGTATATATTGTATATGTACTGTTTTGCAGGTTATGGAAAGTGACTAGTATGGCCCAAATAGGATAGTAAATATGGTCTGCGTACCATTAATTTGAATGTAAAGTTGGTCTAATGCACCAAAGTTTTTCAATTTAAATATGTTCTGCGTACCATCAAATAGTTGTAATTAGTTCAATTATAGCTTATCCTATTTGAAGAAAATGGCGCCTCCCATGGTGAAATTCAAGACGGAGTTTCCAATCCATTTTCAAGACGGACTTTGAAGTTGAAGCTTCAAGATGAAGTCGGGCCATATTAGATCACATTTATATCTTATGCATGTTTTAAGTTATTTATTGCTTTAAATATGTCTTAAATATGCATGAGATTGTGGCTTGATTATGTTGCATGATTAAGGATTTTAGTTCACTTAAAATCTAACCAACATAGTAAGAGCCTTAAGTTCCAAACTTTAAAATTGAGTTAAAAGGTGCCATTCCAAAATAACACTTACTTGGATAAACCTTTACATCAATCTTAGTAATAGTTTTCCGCCATAGCGAGGTGTCACTTATTGATCCTAAAGGGGTAAGGTACACAAATAATTATGAGTACATGTTAGTTTTGGTGAAACTCAACGATATAAGTAAGGAGTCCTTTTATGTCGTGGCAAATGAAATAGGTTTACCTAATAAGTTCTTAGACGTACTTATCAACCAAGAGTAGTTTCTAGACTATTAGCAAAGGCTTTTCTTACCTAAAATATTTTAGAATTGAGTCTAAATACATAATGTGCTTAATTCTTTAATGATTTAAGGATCTTGGAATCATTTTATTCACACCTGCCGGAACACATAACTTGAATAAAATGCTTAATAAATGATAAATTATGCAGGTTTGCTAGAATTTAAAGTTTATTAAGAGAAACTGTGAATGGTTATTTATTTGTTTATTCTTTTTATTGTAGTTTTACTATGGCAAACAACAACCAAAACATCATCATGGGTTCTGAGCTTATGGTCAAGTTGAACCTAACAAATTTTCTTGAATGGGAAGCTAAGCTAGTTGAAGTAGTCAGACTCAATGGACTTGAGTATGTACTGTTCAATCCCATGCCAAGCTATTATGCCAGAGACATGACCCCTGAAAAATTTGTTGGATTACTAGTCATGACTCAATGAACCCTTGATACTCAGTTTTTGAAGGATTACTAGTTATTATATGATTTTTAACTTGTGTTTGTAGTTTATACGAGTATACTCGAGATGAGCTTCTTTTCTTCGATTTGATAGGTTTGGAACTATAGAAACAATCTATGTGATCTTTTAAAAATATATTTTGAGTATTCCAACAAATTATGTTGTTTTAATTAATTAACTGATTTTCCAATTATACACTATAGTCTGTATTTACCAAATTATTCTTTGCTTAACTAAATATGATATGATATTAAATATTATTTTTTTTAAAAAAAACATTTGATTAACATGATATTTCAATTTGAGATCTTAATGTGATTTCTTTAAAGGGTACTTTCGAATTGAAAGATTATTATTATTACTTGATTAAGTATGATATAGTATAAGCTATTTATACTTTGAAGATTCGATTGAGGGAGTTATATGTATAGTTCTATGCGTCTTACGCTTGATAAGAATTTTCGATTTTGTGATAAATAAAAACTTAAGAGAGATATATTATTTAACTTGAGTTTATAACTATATGCGATGGAACAGGGAATTAAAAGAAGTTGACTTGTTTAATTTGAACTATTGGGCTGATTTAGTATAACTCCTATGCATCTGGTATTATCCATAAGGGAGATTCATTTGATCAATACTTGAAGGTATGGAGGTTGCATGTTATAATTGATTTTTTAAGCTTACTATATTAAGCATTATACTATTGTGATTTGTGACTCTGAGTTTGAATGGATGGAAAGTGTGATATTTGGGTTACAAACCGAATTGGAATGGAATTACAAGTGTGCGTTTTATGGTTAATGATTTTGGGGAACTAAGATTGAGTTTTTACAATATTTAGAGTCGTGAGTATATAGTTTGAGATAAGTTATGAACCTCGGATATGCCTTGGGCTACGCTTGTACTTGAGGGCTTTCAAGAAAAGTGAATTATATATATGTGTGCACTAAACTTAATACGTTTTTTTTAATGATTCACGTATACAAAGTTTGTGAAATGACGTGAATATTTCGTTATTATTTTTAAACGATATTTTGGACATAATTATCATAATCTTGTTAAAATATTTCGGTGTGTATTCAAGATATTTGTATAAGATTTGTTTGCGAAATGATATTGTGAATAACTGTGTTTTATGGATTTCTTTAATCTTTAAGATATGTTTTTAACCGTGATTTTAGTGGGGAAGAAGTCGTTAACAACGACCATGGACAACATTGTGTATTTGTGTGTGATCTGTGTAAATGCACATATGTGCATCTGTGTAAATGTACATATGTACATCTGTGTGGGACATGTCCTAAAAGTCTTGCAAGCTTGTGTAAAAAGGTGGGTGACGACCCCTAAAAGTATAGAGATCGTGGTTGAACAACCCTTCTCTATTCGTGTTCTCTTCCCCCAGTCAGTATTTAAGTTTTAAAGACAAAAAGTGTTCGATTTGCTAGAATAAGTATACATTGTGAAAGAATTAGTGTATGTGTATTTTGAAACATCAACGTATATGTTTTTGCAATTTCTAAAGTACGTACGTTTTCGATACGTTATATATTATTCAGAAGAACCAATGAGTTCTAGTTATTGTGACTAACTTGGAGAGATACTCATTATGTTGAATTAGGAATAGGGTATCAGTAATTTTTAAAAGGGTATATGTTCATATGAGACATACAATATAGAGAATAGTAATTTTCATATCGGCTAATTAAATTATACTAAAGATTTTGGTAGATTCTGCAATAGTTATGCGAAGCGAGTTAAGAACCCTAGTGAGTTATTTTCTAAGTGTATGTTTGATACCGATCTCCGGGAACATATTCTAAGTCCGTGGAAGTTGCGATGAATACAACCTTGAAATTATTTTAACATAAGTCGATATTCTTGTCTTGTTTCTTGACCAAATACGCAAGTTTATGCTTCAAGGTTTTCATGTGAAATGGCTTAAGCTATTGTAATTTGTTTACCGAGTATCTTTTGAAATATTGTTTTATTCAGTTTGTCTTTGAAATAAATAAATCACAATATCATGTTTTAAGCTACCAAAATGAGTTTCAGGTTGGACAGTGTATACTCAGTTTCCCTGACTTTGTTCTTTGAACCTGTCCCGGTGGGGGCATATTCATTTTCAGTGATTTTGCAGGTATTGGGAAAGGCTCAGATATAGATCAAGGATGTGAATGTGGAAGAAATTTGTTGGCTAGAATGTTGTGAGAAAGCCAGGGATTGTAATACTTTAAATTATCTTTGTTTTGTGAGTTATTTTAAAGTTAATTATGGGAATTAATTCAGGATTAGTCTAGCAATTTGCATCCTAAGTTTGATTAGTCAGTGATAAGTATGTCTAATTAGCAGCTCAAAAGAGTGGGCTGTTACAGCCTGGTTGCGCGAGGCTTGCGCGGAGAAAAAGGAGGTAGGGAGAGAGGGCGTGAGGGAGGAGGAGCACATCCAACAGCAAGCTGACCGCGCAATCGGCAACATCATCGGAAAAGGCGTCCCCGACATTAGCGACGACAATTCCTCGACGACGACATTTTGATAGATCGATGTGATCAACGTCGACTCCAAAATTGACAACACACTCCAAAGAGGGCAAGCAATCTAAGGTGTCATTTCTCAAGGGAGTGGGTCAGACGCATAGGAGAGCACGTGCGAAGCTTCTGTGTAGTCAGAGAAAGGTATGGGCTGTGGAGGGGTCGTCCCCGGCAGCGGTGATGGGGTCGAGGAGGGAGAAAATGGGGGTGAGGCAGTGGCGGAAGAAGGGAGAGGAAGCAGATATGCGTGGACGGCGGAGGAAAGATTAGGGGAGAAGGGAAAGAAAAAATACAAAACTTAACAGAAAAAAATGGGTTAATTAGGAAAAAAGGGTAAATAGGTGGGTTAATTAGATGTTAATTGAGTTAATTAGGGTTGATGACATCATAAAGTGATATTTGGATATTAAGTCATTTATGATGGGTATTTTATGTGTTTCTGAAACTTGATGAACGTTTGATAAATTATCCTAAAACTCTGGATATTTTATGAAAAGTCCGGTTTTTTTCACCAGTTAACTCTGAAACTCTAAATCCCATTTTGTTTAATTATGATTTATTTCGTTCAAAAGGTCTTGCGTGCACAAGGTGTACAATAAATTTATTGTACACCAAGATAATTTTAACCCATTTTTTTGTAACTTTAACCTAGTTTTGATTTTTATATTAGTAAAAAAAAGTTGATGGATAAACATTTTAAAGGATTAAATGATTAATTTTATACATTATTAGTGATTTTGAAGAAATAAGTTTTATTAAAATGAAAAAATTTATCACTAAAAAAAAGATAACTTTTACATGCGTAAGTATAACTTTTAAGCATTTTGAGTTAACTTTTACTCCAGTGTACAATAATTAGTGTACAACCTTTGTAAATAAGAATTTGTGTATTTCGTTTTATTAACTTTCTAATTGTATTAGGACAACTGGATAAGAATCACGATTGCACCAAATAAATACGGAGTAATTCATTAATTAATCTAAAAAAAGAAAACGAAAAAGAAAAAGAAAAAGACGGCAGCATGTAAAAGGATCGCCAGTTGTCCTATTTAAACACACTCCTCCAGTCCTCCTCCAGTCCTCCTCCTCCCTTCTACTCCCTGACACCCTGAAGAGAGAGAAATCCAGAAACAGAGCCACCATTCTTCTTAGGGTTTTCGCCGCTCCTTTCTCACCTCACTGTATATTTCTCTCTCATCTCTTCTCTGCGTTTTCCATATTTTCATTGTTGTTCTATCTTTGATTCTTGCTCTATTTACCCTCTTAAACATGTTTTTTTGGGTGGTGTTTGGAATTTCATGTTACATTGCTCTTTATACTTTAAAAATCTGTTTGATGATGTTGTTTGCCATTTTTTTAGTTCTTTCCCTATCTTAAATCTGTTTGATGATGTTGTGTGTGATTCGTCTGTGTCCTTCCCCTGTTTTCTTGATGGTTTTCCATGCTTTTATCGCCGTTCATTTTTTCGATAATTTAGTCCATCAGAGAAAGAGAGAACAGATTTGGGTGTTGAATGTCGACGTGCATTTCTGAGTTTTTCGGGGTTTGCCGCACTGATTGTCTACTTTGGGGGGTTGTTTTCAGAATTTTTGGTACGGTTTTTTATAAACTCAGTGTTCACCTGTAAAAAAAATGTGGGTAGGTTAAGGACATTATTTCACCTAATCTGCTGAGATTTACCTGAGTTTTCTGGGTTAAAATTGTTCTCTCTGTTTGTCAGATGTTGGTTCATTTTTTTTTCCCTTCTGTTTATCAGATGTCCTCTTCAGATGTTGGTTAGAATTGTTTTAAGATTTTTGTTTTTTTTTCTTTTGTTTTTCTGGTGTTTTCTGTTTGATGATGGTGGATGTGATTCTTTTGTGTCATTCCCCTGTTTTTTTTGGTGTTTTCCATGCTTTTTTCCTCGTTCATTTTTCGGTAATTTAGTTCACCAGAGAAAGAGAGAAAAGATTTGGGTGTTGATTTTCCACGTACATTTCTGAGTTTTTCGGGGTTTGCGGCACTGATTGTCTACTTTGGGTGTTGTTTTTAGGATTTTTGGTAAGATTTTTATAAACTCAGTGTTCACCTGTAAAAAAAAAAAATGTGGGTAGGTTAAGGACATTATTTCACCTAATCTGCTGAGATTTACCTGAATTTTCTGGGTTAAAATTGTTCTCTCGGTTTATCAGATGTTGGTTCATTTTTCTTTTATGTTTTTTTGTTTTTTTTATTCTTTTCTGTTTATCAGATGTTGGTTTATTTTTTCTTTTTCCTGTTTATCAGATGTCCTTTTTAGATGTTGGTTAGAATTTTTTTTTTGTATTTTTTTTTGTCTCTGGTGTTTTCTGTTTTTTTGGTGTTTAAAATCTCGGATTTTGGTAGGTTTTTTATGAAATTGTGGGTACTTTTTTAGTAAATTATTCGACTAATTTTGCTTACATTTCAATGAATGTTTGTTAAAAATCTCTATTTTTTCTGGGTTGAAATTGTTGGGTTTCCCCTTCTTTCCTGTTGAGTTCTGATTTTTGCTTGATGAAATCGCGGATAAACAGAGAAACTTGAGCGTTTGTTCATCTGGGTTTTTGCGATCTCATATTTTTGCTTGACTAGTATTTAGAAATGTGCTTTCTGGTGTTATCGACTTTCTTTGAGTTCTACCATTTGCTTCCCCTTTTCTGCGTCTCTGTGTTGGCAATAATAATAATTCATCGATTGTAATTTCTTCGAAGGATAAAAAATGGAAGAACAACACATAGAAGAGGTGAAATCATTCGAAGAGCTTAATCTATGCAAGCCCTTAATTGAAGCGTGTGTTGCATTAGGGTGGACTGCTCCTACTAAACTGCAAGCTGATTCCATTCCTCATGCTCTTGAAGGTATGCCTCTTCATGATTAATTGTTGTTAATTGACTATATTATCTTATCTGATTAATTGTTTGAATTGGGTGTTTGTTTTTGAATTTATGAGGTTAATTGTCCTTGTTTGATTTTCGAGTCAATTGATGAATACAGGAAAGGATATAGTTGTGATTACACAGGCTGGGTTCGGGTCTGGTACAACTGGGGCTTTTGCATTGCCCATAATTGAAGGTTTTTTGGGTGAAAAAGCACCTCAGCCTTACTTCTGTTGCGTGCTTTCGCCAACTACGTGAGTTTTTGTTGTGTTATTGGGCTTTTAATTGATATTATTGATCTACGAGGACCCTTTTATCAGGCCCTCATTGGTTTACAACGTAATGCACTTCCATTCCATTGGACTAACGTATGATGCTCTCTAATCATATCCTCTTTTTTTTTTGGTGCAATTAGGGAGCTTACAATCCAAATTGCTGAAACATTTAAAGCTCTAGGAGGTAGCTTTGGATTAAGAACTGCAGTGGTAAGCTTTTTAATAAGTTGATTACCTTTCATTTGTGCACTTTGACTTGAAATATTGCTCTACTTTGTGGACGTTTTTGTTTGGCCATTGCTCTATTGTTTATATCATAAATATTATTCGAGGTATTTATTTCCAGGTGTGGATATTATTTATAGAAAATTTCCCTTGGTCCCCTAATAATTGAATGAAAGTAATTGCCTTCTTTGTTGTGAGTCACATGGTTTTACTTGCGTTTGAAAGCAAGTTCGATGACTATATGATTTCACAAATGCTGACAGCATCGTATCTTTTTGTAGCTTGATTGTGGAGTGAACATGGCCTCTCTTGTGGACACTCTTGGAGGACCGCCTCACATCGTACTACGTGGCCGTTGACATGTGTTTATTTTTTACTAATGACCTATGTTGTAACTAGTACTCCGTAATTATCTGTCTTCTTTATCATTTCTTTTTCTTTTTTGTATAGGTGGGAACGCCTCAATGCCTTGAGAATCATTTGACTTATACCGAAGGTTTTTCACTTAGTGCCTTGAAATATCTGGTATGTTTCACGGGTAAAATAGGCCGTGCAAATAATTTTTTTCTTTGGAATGCATTCAGTATCGTATTCATATTAATATTTAATGATTGGTTCCTATAATTTGCAGGTGTTAAATAGATTGTGGAAGGGTGCATCTAATGCTTCTAAATATGCAAGTGCAATTCAAACCATTTTACATATTGCTCCAAAAAAATAAACAGACATTTCTGTTTAGTCATACTCTAACAACAAAGGTGAGCATCCTGTTTGGAAACTATTATTTTATTCCTAAACCCCTAAACCACAATTCCAAACACTTAAAGAAACAGGATTTTGATGTGCACGTTGTTGGATTTTATTGAGATAGATTAGGATTACAGTAGTAGTATCCTAATATGAGGCAGTATCCTAGTATGAGTAGTATTCTAGCCTAAGAGTAATTATGTTAAGTCTTAGTAATAGATTAGTAGAATAGGAGTAGGATACTTTGCATTTGTATATATATATGCCTGTCTATTATAATGAGAACATCAGATATTGCGCAATACTTGTCAGATTTTATAGAGTATTGAACACCTTCAATAATTTTTAAGGAACTCCGTGGAGTTTAAGGTTCAGGATGACACTTTGAAGCATGAATATTTTCGTGTTGGTACTAGTGAAAGTAAGGTAATTTCATGTAACATTCCATGAAAGTAGTGTTGTTATGTTAGAGTACTGGTGTATATGTTACTGGAGTTATTTTTTTTTATTATGTCTTACTCTTTGGCAAACATTCTTTTTTCTCAGGAATGCTATCTTGCATATTTGTTGCATCAGATGTCTGGTACGGCTAGCATTATGATTTTCACTGTTACAACTGATGCTGCATATCTATCTGTTAGCAACGATGGTGAATAACCTTGGTTTTGGTTTGAAGGCAATTCCAATCACTGGCAACACGCCTCAGGTTTTTTTTTTTTGTTTTTTTTTTTTTTTTTGCTTTTGGAATCTTATTTTATACGTCTTGATCCCGAAATAACCTTCCCTGTGTGGTAGGCACAGCGAACAGCGAACAGCGGCAGTAAATTTGTTCAAAAAGGGTGATTGCAATATTCTCATTTGCACTGATGTAAAAGGGCTTGATATTGCTGCAGTGGATATGGTGATAAATTATCATATTCCCTACAATTCTCAGGTCAGCTTAAATTGTCCCTGCAGATTAATGATTAATAAGTTACTCAAGTATGATATCTTTGTTCAGGTTTACTTGTCTCGGGTGCGGAGAGCAGCACGATGGTCAGGAGCTGTTATTTCATTGGTAGAAAAGGGTGAACATAACTATCGTGTGATGATTCAGGAATTTTTAGGCAAACGGATCAGGAAGCGTCCCGCCAAGAAGAATGATGTGATGTTCTATCTCCACACAGTTAATGAGGCAAACAAAGTACCTGTCAAAGTACCACAACAGGTACGTTTCAACAACCCTTAATATTCCCAATTTCATGATTATTTCTATCTTCTCCTTTCCCTCGAAACTTTAAATTTGGAAATTTAGAACTACAATTGTTTTTATTTTTTTGGGTTAGGACCAAAACGTGTGAATCCCATATCCAGTTGCTGATCTATTTGATCTTGTACCCTTGGTAATTTTTGTAATTTGTGCTTTAATTGAGAGAATGAAGATTGGATTAAAACTCCTAATTAAAAGCCTAATTAGTATTCATCCACGATTTTTACTGCTTCAGATGTTCAGCTAATTCTATCATGTATTCATATGAATGCCAACTTTTATTTGATAAAAGAAGTCAAACTTCGTGAAATGTAAACTAAAATGATCAACTTTATATTTTCTTTAATCAACAATTGCTGTTTAATGTCCCTGTTAAATAATTGTTGCAATTGTTGTCTTCTGATTTGCTTATAATATAGAATTTGAACAATTATGTAATCATTATATTACAGATTTTGAACAATAGCCTGTGCCTAAACTATGTTTTTTTTGGAGTTATCAAATGGACCCTAAAATGATGCAAGTCCCTGAAATCAACACTTAGAGATAAAGTTTTGAGAATTCGAGCCATATGGTGCCAATTTCCCTCAATTACATTGCATTTTTGGCTACTAAATTCACTGTAACCGATTGCTGTGCTTTACTGATAGTTTGTAATGATTATTTATTTGAATTTTAAGTTTCTGCAATTTTAAATTCTGCCTTTTGATACTGTATTGATCTGGCCGTAACTTGATGCTGTTGTCAAACATCCTTGATACAGGAGTAGATCGCCACACTCTAGCTGTCCTAATCGCACTAATGTGATCTTGGCTTAAACCCTGAAGCTCTTGCTGCTGTTGTCAAGGAACTTAGAACAGACCCCTCACTTCCTTCAACCATTCCACCTGATTCCTGAACCTTCACTTTCTTGTTTCTTTTTTGTATAAAAATTAATATTCTGGAAAATGCAGCGGACGTATAATTTTCAGGATAACACTGGTAGAATGATTTGCTTTCAGTCTACAGATTCAATAGTTTTCCAACTGTTAACTGGAGGGAAATATAGATAACTTGTGAAAACAACATGGATTCTGTTCTTGGAGTGGCATATATTGAACGATGCAGGGATCTGTTAATTTTTACTAAATACTGTCTAGTTTCTAAAATTTGCTTCTTAGCTCTTTATATATCGAAAATAACTTGAATTATGAATACTAAGTACAACATTATGGAGTGCTTCATTGAGTTAGAAACTGTACAACACAAGTAATCATTTTGCAATTTTGACATGAAATGAGACCTAGGGTTTGTTCTAATTACCTAGTTTCATTTACTTTTTCTCACTTTATTATCTTATTTAAACTTAATCGAAAAACTTATCAAAATTTAGTTATAAATTGTACTTGAATATCCATTGTTTTTGCTAAACTTATATGTACTAAATTTTTAACATAAGGTGCACAGAATTAGGACTTAGTGAAGGTCTTTTTAGCAAAAGAGAACACAACCCCAAATGAAATACAATTAACTCATAAAATTTTGTTACTCCCTCCGTCCCGATTTAATTGTTGCACTAAGATTTTCACGGAGGTTTTATGCTATAACTTGTTGTAGGCTCATTTATAATAATTTAGGCCCGGTTTAGTTACCTTATCCTCCTTATCTGATATGAACTTATTTTTTTATCTGATTTGATCTGGTTTTCGTAATTAAGATTTAAATAATAAAACTACATTATTAATATTAAATGATTTACATGTAAAAGAATTTTTATTCAAATTTATAATGTTATAATTACAAATTATTTATTTAACTTTAGTCATTATTTAACTATTATATATATTAGATAGACTTGGACATGGTCTGGATATATCGGTTCTAATTTGGAAACGATCTGGACAAAATCGGTTATGAGTTGCACATGATCTGGACATACCGGTTCCGATATGGACATAATGATTTTGAGTTGGACATTATTTGGAAACACCGGTTCTGATTTGAACGTATGATCTGTAAATTTCAGTTCTGATATGGGTATGATTTGTACATATCGGTTCTGATATGGACATGATATATACAGATCGGTTCTAATCTGGATAGAAGTTGTATAGATTGGTTTTGATCTAGACATGATATACACATACCAGTTTTGATCTGAACATGATGGTTCTGATCTGAATATGATCTGCACATATCGATCATACCGGTTCTGGTCTAGACATATCAGTTTAGGTTACATGATTTGTCAAATCGGTTTTGATCTGGACATGATCTGCACATATCGATTTTGGTCTGGACATACCGAATCTGATATGGACATGATCTACACATGATCTGATCATACTTGATCTGGGCATATCGATTCTCTGCCATGATCTATATAGATCCATTCTGATCTGGACATTATCTGTACTGATTAGTTTTGATCTAGCATTATCGGTTCTAATATGTACATGATTTGTACAGGTCGGTTCTCATTTGTACATGGTACATTCAAATCTTTTATGATTTGAAGATGATCTGAACATACCGATTCTAAACTGGACATATCGGTTCAGATCTAGACAATAACATTTTTTATTATTAAGATACTAACAAAATAATAGTAATATTTAGTAATAATGATATATATATAGGACCAGGTTCTGGTGAGAACCTCTCTTAAGATGAGAATCTCTCTATAATGAGAAACTTTGTGAACCGTTAGATTTAACGAAAATTGACGGATGAGATTAAAATCTCAAAACAATCCAACCCGCTCCCTTTTTTTGAAAAAAAACAAATGTTTCTCTCTCCTCAATCCTCATACCGTATCCAACTTTCTCTTTCCACAAAATTGCATTCTCTCGCAACTTTCTACCCAATTTTCTTCACATTTTAGAAAATCTGTCATAAAAATAGGTAGAATTTGTCAATTTTATGCTGCAATTATACACGAATTATTCGTAAAATCGAATTATACTCGAAATATTCATAAAATTTTAGAGTTCGTGGAAGCAAATTCGAAGTATGATGTGCAACGTTCAAATATCCTCATCTGCAAATTCGATGTCTAAATCAGGTACTACTCACAATTTCTTACTTCAATTCCTCCGTCTTTTAATACTCGCAACGTTTGTTAATTTCACGCATGCCGATGCACAACTTTGATCATCTATATCTTAAATTCTCTTTATGCAAAAATTATAAAAAGTTGATATTTTGAAAATACACATTGAGACGAATCTATAACAAGATCCCACATGACTATGTTTTATCTTATATAAAAAACACTACGAATAGTCAAAGTAGATTATATGAATAGTGGCAAAAGTCCAAATGTGCGAGTATGTTTTAGCTAAAATTAGGCCAGAAAATTTTTACCTGAGTTTCTAGGTCTGATTGTATTAGAAATTTTGGAGCTCGAATTTGCGGAATTTTAGAGATGGTGTGAACGAACTTTGGATTGAATTCATGAGAAATTTGTGTGGACGGATTTTTTGTGCGGATTTGGAAACTTCGCGAACTGATTTTGAGATTAAAGCCTAGAATACTACTTAAATTCGTTGATTTAATTTTCTATCATGCTTAGATTAGGTTTTGGATTGGATCCGCTGATTTGTTCTACAAAGTAAACAAAATATCTATGAAAGTAAACAACATATCTAGGAAAGTTCAATTAGATTTCTATGTTTTAAATTTCTGTAATATGTTTCACAAACATTGATCTGATTGAATTTCTGATCGATTTAAGCTTGATAGAAGTGAATCAATTTAGCTAGATTAAAATGTGTTGAAGTAAGCGAAAATTGGGTAGAAGTAAACTCATTAGCGCTAAAAGTAAACTGAAGTGAACAAATTGTTTGAATTTTTGTGGGTGAATCAGGTTAATGTGTAGCCTATTTCTGAATGAATTGGTTTTAGTCAATTTTGTGGAGGTTTTTTTTTTGTGCTTTTTTTTTTTAATATTGGTGACTCTGTGAATGAATTAAGTGAATATGAGTGAACGTTGTGAATTTATTTCAGTTACATTTTATGTTTATAATTTAGTTACTCAATGTTGTGATTTTAATTTGAGCTTCAAGCCTAACAAGTTGTTGGAATTCAGTAATTTAAAAGAGTAAATAGAAATGATCCAAAAGTAGATAAAATATAATCAGGTTCTGGTGGTGGGTATTTGTAGGTTAGGTGAAGCAAGTTGACCAGGGTTGACTTTGTGCTATTGGTTTCAATTTCAGTCATGCTGCTTGCTAGTTGTTGACCTTAGTTGACTAGGGGATGGTGCACAGTTTGCTATTGGTCAACAATGGTTGCAGAGCTATTGTAGCTTGCTATTTTGTTTTGTAGCGGTCTGCGTCATGTTTGGATAGTAGTTTGTTGTTGGTATGGGTGGTATGCTTCTAGTGTTTAGTTGTGATTCCTGCTGGGCAGCTGATTTATTCTAGATGATTCCTTTTGTTAGTGCTTGCTACAAATTGTTTGTACTATGCATTTTTATGGCTGACTAATAAAGTCAACTAAATCTCTATCAATGTAAATAAAACCTGTCTAAAAGTTGATAAGTGGAAGGAGGCTGATGTAATATGGTTTTTGGGTCTAAAAAGCAATGTGTAATGTCAGTAGGCTAGGAGTTGTGGTTTTTCTTTTTCTGGTTTGAGTTTGCAGTGCAGATTTTGTGAGCGGGTATGTTCCTACTTATCAGCAGGCCAACAATAGATGTGGCTGCAATTTGTTAAGTGTAGGTGGCTTGGCAAAATTATAGGACTGGTTCAGAGTTGTTGGCAACGTCTAGTTCATGCAGCCATGGTGGTGTCAAGCCTCATCATGTTGGCAACAACGAAAGACGCAGGAGATATATAACATATCTTAATGTCATTTGTATTATATAAATGAGCCAATAGCAGCTGCAGTAGCTACGCTGTAGAAATCTTAGGGCACTCTTGCGAGGTTGAGAAGCTTGTGAGAGAGCAAAGAAACACTTGCGAGGTTGGGAACTGCTTGTGAGATAGCAAAGAGAAATCAAATAACACTATATTGAAGTGTTGAATGCTCTCCGCATGCTTTGTGTTGAGTCAATCAAAATGAATCAGGGACGAGACTTTGTGTTGGAGTTTAGGTGCGTTTAATTAGATTTACTAAGTGTTTCTTAAACCTATTAGCTCAAATGGTAGAGCACTATGCACATGTGAAGAGTCATATTTGTATAGGGTATTTTCGGCGCATTTAGGTTTCATTATTAGGCATTTATATCATTTTAGTTGCATTTAGGATCACTTTTTCATAAGTTATCGTTGTCGTACTCTATTACGCCCCGTTTGTGTTTTCTTAATGTTTCAGGTGATTCTACGGTCATTTGGATGCTTTCGGAGTGTTATGAGTTGATTTGGATGATGAACGGATGGGATGTTGACTCGAGAATCATTACATGTCTCTAGGGATAATTTTGAGTCAACAACGAAGCTAAACGCTATTTTTCTAAGCATCAAAACGGACAAGCGTTCACTCTTTTGATGATATCTCAAGTTCTACATGTCGGAATGAGACGATTTTTATTGGCCTAGAAAGTAGGCTTCAAGAGCTTTCCAACGACAGGTAACACATCCCGATAGGCATTGTAGATCAAGAGTTATGACGTAAACAAGGTGACTCGACTATCCGATTCTCCCGAAGCCTAAAATGATGGCCCAAATCTTCCCATTGGGCGCGAAAACCAGCGACCCACCAGCGGGCCCGCTGGTTTCTCCGCCCAACTACTTCCGCGCGGGTTCGTTGCGTTGATTTTCGTGATCGTTCAATTAAATGATAACTTATGTAATTATTATTTTTTCCTATTTTGTTTAGAATTTAGGAAGCATATAAATACTTCAAGGGAATGATTATTATCCCGAATGCTTTATTTTTCCTTTAGGTTTTTAATTCCCTTAGAATTCTATTTTTCACATTCCTTTTCTCTCTTTTCTTTTTCATGAACCCTAGATTTTCTTCAAACTCCATTAATGTAATTCTTTGAGGTATTATCGATTTCTCTCTTTATTTTACTTATCGCTTTTGATTATGTTTTCATTCCTAGACTTAAGTTTCATAATTTATTTCATGATTGAGTAGTTTGCTTTCTAGGGTTTGGGAATCCATGTTTATGCTATGAATCTATATTATTATTGTTGATGGTTTGATTATTCATTGATATTTCTAGTTGATTACGTTTATATTGTTAATCTTTGCAATCTGATCAATTGTTTGATTAAATCATGCTAATAGGATTTAGAATCGAAAGATCGAATTTTAGAGGCTTACCTACAACTAGCAATTCTGATTATGTTAGCGATCGTACTGCATATGTTGAATTGAGAGTGTTAAGACCCGACCGTAGGATTAACTTGTGCTCTAGATAATTTGAATATTTGAATTGTTGATGATGTTTTGATTGATTCTGAACTATGAACATGGTGAACCGTTGCCCTAGATCTTTTAGTTTATTTTTCTATTTATTTTAGTTTAAACATTCAATCCTAAATTTCGTGACATTGTTAGTTTCGCCATACCTTGAAAGCTAGATTTAAATAGTCATCTCTCTGTGGATTCTACCCTGCTTACCCTACTGCATTGTTAGGAGGTTTCGCTAGGATTTTATTTTTGACGGGTGTACGACAACCTATCAACATGCATATATAGGGGATGTAGGTTCGATTCCTACATAGGTTGTCTATGAAAGTATATTAAAAAGAAAAAGTAAATTACAAAAACTCAAAAGTAAATTAAAAAAGCTTAAAAGTAAATTAAAAAACTCATAAACAATTTGACTGACTCGAACTCGAAAGTGACTGACTTGAACCCAACCCGACCCGTTTGACAGGTCTAGTTCCGAACATTGTAATGTACTTATGTTAGTTACTCTTTCTGTTTCTTATGACTCGCGTATAAGGCTTTGAAATTGAAACCGTTTTGAGATCCGAGTCTGGGTACAACACACTTATTTTGGATTAACTAAGGTATGCATAAATCCAATACAAGAATTTCGTGCAATCATCCTAGCATGAGTTTAATTAGGAGGGTGAGCAGGTTTTGTAATTAGAAAATTGTATCTAGAAATGGTGATCACTTGAATTATTCCAAATTAATGAGAACCTAGTCCGGTTGTTTAAAAATTAATTATCTTAAGAGTCATGATTGAATTTCCAAGGTCTTGTATTAGCATGTAAATGGTGATGAAAGTAAGCATAAACAAACATCACAATTCACAATAAGAGAACAAAACATATAAATTGGTTGTACAACCCCTAGAAGGACTAGGTGTAATCGAGTGAATTATAAGTGCAAAAATAGCATTAAAGCAACTAAATAAGCATAAGACATAAATACTTGAAATTGGAAAGTTTGAACAAAGTCTTATCTTGGAAGACTTGAAACTCAAAGAAAAGAATGGTCAAGTACAACATCTTAGAACATGAACTTGAATTTAGGACTTCTAATGCACAACAACACTAACCAGCAACATTACCACAACGGTTTAACTACATTATTAACAATATTACCCCAATGCCTTTAAAGAAGCTCCCACCTGAGCGAGGTAAGGAGAGATCATATGAACAATGCCTTACCCCTGCAATAACACAAATATTGGTTTTTCTCTTGCCTTTGCATGGGTTGTCGGATTATCCGCACCAGTTTGATCTAAGTTGGTTCAAATTCAAAAAGTGAGCGTTTTCTCGGGATTTTTGCTTGTTTTGGTAAGGAGAGATCATATGAACAATGCCTTACCCCTGCAATAACACAAAAATTGTTTCCTACGAAGTATCTAACAAGCAAAAATCATACATGGCGAATACAGCCAAACCCTTCAGTGAGGTAAAATTACAATTTTCTGTGAATTTTCTTAGAATTACAACCACCACACAAATATAGGGAAAAGGAATACGGGAACCCAAAAAAATGGTACAGGTTTCTGCAGTCCCGTTCTGCTTCAGCCTGTGAACTTAAGCTAGTTAGATATGTTGTTCCTTGGTAGATAAAATAAAGTTGTTGCCACAAAAGCACAGTTAAGCCTATCCCCACTGATATACTAGCTACAAATAGATACAGAAGAACCATCCCTCTTGACGAAAAGAACACAGCAGAAGTCACGAATGCCATAAATATGTCCTTCAGTATGCCCATGAATGCAATGTTATTGTCGATTCCATGCATCTTCTGAAATCTTCTGAAAAGATCCCTCGCCCAAAGATGGTAATATATGAAGGACTGCATATGCAGACATGATAGCAGCATATGTTACACTAATAACAGCTACAATTAGGAAGCCGACGAAATGACGATGGTTTCCTGCACCAACAAAGTTTCCAATCTGCAAAAAAAAAGTAATCATACTCACTTAAATCAGCACCAACATTGTTTCCAATCTGCATACTCACTTAAATCATTCAATAATAGAAAATGTGTGATGAAAATAGATTTTATTCATTCAAAAACATGGAAATTAAGAAGCTAACAGTTCAGTCTAACACACATCATTTTTTGGGTAGATGGCATATGTATTGTTGTTATCCTAGACAAAAGGCATCAGCAACCTACTTTTGTATTGATCCTTGTCAAACAAGGTAACCATATCACCATTTGCAAAGCCCTTCAGGAGATGATATGCCATGCAATTCCATCTTCCGGACTTCCAATAATTAACCCCCTCACAGCCCCGCCCACCCCAAGCCCGACAAAACAAAAACATAAACAAAAAGAGCAGAGGTCGTTAAATTCAGAGGTGGCAGCCTACATAATAGATGCATATAACAAGAGGGCTTGCTCATCACACATGATATATTTGTATGCATGAGTGCAAGAACATGTACGAAACTCATAATTAACTTGTGGCTTGGCATAATAAAATGGCTTACACTCTAGCCTGATGTCCTTAAGAGGTACAACAGACAATGTCAAGGAAATTTACTGTAACATCTATGACTTACTAACTAGCAAATTACAGAACTGCAATCCAAAGGCACCAACAGCACAGAAACACCTAGGACCATAAGAGCGTTTCAGTAATGAAATGAAGCAAGATACTTCCAATCAGACAACCAAACCTTCTCTATAAGCCAGTCAACTAGTGTACGTAGACATGATAATAATCTTCAAACAAAACAAGAATATGAACCAACTTCCTAATGCAATACAAGTCCTTGACAACTTACAAATGGGCAGTGATGATCCATATCCAACACACACGATCCACATGAACTGCAATGGTGAGCTCTAGGTGATTTTGGCTTGGAGCAGTACTGGCAAAAAGTATAGTCCCGTAATTCATCTTTCCTCACAGCTGGATAACTACCCCACACAACTGGCAGTGGTGTACCCGCATCAGTAAAGGCTGCCAGGCTGAACATAGAAACAGTACTCACAGACAATATGAAAGTAATTATACAGTGAGTCACACCGCAAAGATAGCCCACTGAAAACACAACTGGTATATTGCCCACAAACCACCACCTGCATATTCATAGAAGACAATGAAACAGAGTCATCAGTGACTTAAGCATAAATTACAGAGCATAAAATGCATTAGGTGGTCTGTTGGTCACATTTCAATAAAACCCATAAGAGTCATTTGAAAGGAAGAAAACCAAAAGGTAAAAACAATAAGGAAACTGATCACATTTTAGGTAAAATTGAAGAAAATAAAACCATGGAAATTGCCGATAAGTGAACATCTTGATAATTAGTGGAAAAAGAAACTAAAGTACAAGTTAAATTCAAATCTCGTAGCTACTATCGCAATGAGATAGTTACTCTAAAGAAGATAGCGAACATGTCATATGCATTAACAGCTCAGCAGATATTTTAGCAGGAAGATAAATGACTAAAGAAAAGGGTGACTAAATGTGGAATACTGCTCTTTGGTAAACGATAAGGTTCTGGCGCCATTCTTAGCACCTAATATGTAGTTTATGCATGTCACACAATGCACCAAAGGTTGTAGTTTGTGGTGCGGAGCGCACCCGGTTAAGGGCTTTTTGTTCTCTGCACCCAAGCTATAGTTGGTTCATTCAGGCAAATTTTCCTATTTTTAAAGAAAAAACGTGTCTTCATAAAATTCAACCCCATCTTGCTGTCTAAATTGCCAGTTTGAAGATGGATTAATAGCATAGGACATAATACATGCAACCCAATCCTCACAAAGAAGCAAAGCCTGCACTACTGGAAACAATTTTAAGCAGTGAACTATCCTTCTTGTTCTGCGAAATATACTTATACCGTTATATAGGCTAGACCGTTAGATTGAAACAGTACAAAGGTCAGGAGTGATCCTACTGACATGTAACCAGGAAAATATATTTAAAATAGGGGTATGAGGCGTACATATAACAAATACCACAAATACAAGGAGGACAGAAACAAAGCAACGGTCACGTAAGCGTCTCCACCAAAAAAAATTGCGTTCACCTCTGCTTTCATTTTGCTTGGTTACCGCCCCACACCAACCACACTTTAAAACCGGTGCCTGTAATGGAAGAATAAGTCGCAATCCACAACCCCAACAAATCGATTCATAATCTTGTTCCATGAAAGATGGGTAATGTCCCTGAAAAATTAAGCCAATACAAGATATGACGAAGTACCTCAATTCAAATTATGATTTATGATATTGAACAACAGAACACATGGATAAGACACAGATAAGACACATTCAATAAGGAACTTCAGTTAAGCATGTTATGTTCTATCAGGCATAGGAATGCTACATGGATCTGCAGCAAGTAGCATTCTTATGCCTGATACTCCTATTCTTAGAGATGGGCCCAAGCTATCTATTGAAGCTAATTACGCATATGCGCACCACTGGTAAACAGTGAGGTTGATGGTGCTTTGAATGCCATTGATGACAAAAGAGCTCCTGGTTTGGATGGATACAATGTTTATTCTTCAGAACAATCATGGCATATAATCAAGGATGATATCTATGATGTTGATAGAGACTTCTTTGTGAATAGAAGGATGAGCGAACCATTTAATGCACGTTAATTGCCTTGGTGACTAAGGTTATAACGACGGACCCAGTTTTGTATTTCTTTTCTGATGAGGTTTTACAATTTTAATCTTGTCAAAAAAAAAAAAAAAGGTTATAAACGCTTCAGTGACGCTTTCAGACCAATTGCTTGTTGCTCCATAGTTTACAAGCTCATTTCAAAGATTCTTACAGCAAGATTGCAGAAAGTGGTTGCGTTAAGAACAGCCAATCCGTAGTAGACTAGTAGAAGTTGCTCTTCTCCAAAAATCCCCCGTTCCGCTATACAACGGTCGTTCTGTAACGGGTTTAGGATTTTCCGTTCTGCAAAACACCATTACATAACGGTTAGATAAAGGACACACCCTTCTCCCCGCATCATCAGTTACGGTGACTCGCCGCGTTAGACCTTTTTTACCCGTTCCATCCATTCCATTTTCAAGGTGGGACGAAAATAATTTATAATTTATGAACTGTTTATAAGTTAATGAAACATGTTTTTTCAAGGGTGGTCCAAGTGTCCAATCAGTTGCTAAAGTTATTCTTTGTGGTATTTAAACATTCTGGAACCAGATTTTCATAACGCCAAAATGAATTGTAAAGAGGTTCAATCTTATGGTAGGCTGTTTTTAAGGAAGGACCGGAAGTACAAAATCTTCAAAAGAAGCTTTAGTAGCTTGGGAAAAACTTTACTTGCCCAAATCTGTTGGAGGCTTAAACATCAAAAACATCGACATAAGGAACAAGTCTGCTATAACAAAATTGTTATGGGCAAGCAACATAAAAAAGATAAGTTATGGGTGGATGGATGGATAGCTTATATGAAAAAGGTAGGGACTTTAAGAGCTATGTTATTCCTTTAACATGTTCATGGGCTTGAGAATATGTTTCTTAAGTCGGTTGGGCTGGTGTTCAGAAAGGGGATAAATTCTCTATTGGCAAGAGCCGCAAGATGTACAAAAGAATGCTAAGGGATTTTGAGAAGTTTCATGGAAAAGGGTGGTCTGTAACAACAATGCTAGCCCTAAAGTGTGTTTATTGTGTGGTTGGCTTCTAAGAACAGGTTAAATACAACACATAGGCTACATAAGTGGGGCATTCAGTGTGCAACTAGTTACATTATTTGCACTAGGCAACCTGAAACAGTGCAATATTTGTTTTTTGAGTGTGCAACTTCTGGTGAGGTTTGGGGTTGTAATACGAGTTTGCTGCTTATTAGCAGACCAGTTGACACTGAACTTAAGTTAGCAAGTAAAGTCAGCAAGAAATCCCTAAAGAGATATAAGGTGTATGTGACTCAGTGACTGAAGCAATTTGCCAGATTTGGCTGCATAGAAACAATTGCTGTCTTAAGAAAGCAAACTGTGTCAGTTGCTCATATTGTTAAAGAAACTTAGAGAGGTGTTCAAAGAGTCAAAGAGTTATTTTGTTGATGTAATTTGGACTAGGGTTGCTGTTTCTAGCTCCTGTTTTGTTTTGGAGGTTTGAGTTGTAATGTTCTGTTGTATTCTCTTTTTACAAGGACTTGGTTACTAATAAAATTCCGGAGTAATATTAATTGCCAAAAAACAATTTCAGACAGAAATCCATGTAGCCATGCCGTGTTTCCCAAGTGAGAAAAGGGATCAGTATGGACTATGGAGTCAGGAGGAAGATTTTATTAAGTAAGAAATGGTGTCTTGCCACAAGCAAAAAATTACTTTCCGTTCTGCATATAAAGTAACCTTCCAGATATGTATTCTGGCCGTAAAGGGTGCTAACCACGACACCGATTGTCAGTATTCTAATTAAGACAGAACCTAGACACCTAGTACTCAACTACTCACCAAGTTCTAACTCCTATACATATAAATCAATTCAACCCCAATCTTAACAGTCAAGGTCAACCATGGAAACCATTCATAAAGAATTCCAGGAACAAAGAAGTAGAATATTCAAGTACGGAGTGCATTGACTTTGGGTATTCTGAGAGGATTCTCAAACATGTTCTACAAAAGATACTTTCAGAACTGGGAGCTAATTGCAGACGGCTTAGCAAGGTTCCAACTACGTCTAGCAAATGAAGCACTAATATCAAGAATAATACTGTTTCAATGGAACAAATGAATCCAAAGAGATTGAGCTGGCACCATGAAAAAAAACTAGGAGCAAATGGATTTTGGGCCACTTACATCGCAGAACGGACCACTGAGTGCTGATTAAGAAGCAACTCTGAAAGAGTTTCAGAGTTGCAGGTGTTGCCAAGTTGAAAAATCAAGTAAAAACCAAATCTGGACTCCAATAGCTTTTTATGTAACTTGATCTCTTCATTCTGACACAAATAGAATGTTTTGTAAAGCCCACAAGGGCCATAACCATGAATCAAAAAGATGGATGAAGTACAGGTGTGACCGGATACTTTTTCTTTCCAAAAATTCCTATAATGTGAAACTATAGAGGAAATCATAACCATTACTTTTACGGATTGTTTGGTATTACAATGGTATTGAATAGAATCAAATGAGAGAGGGAGAAGGTAGATAGGGGAGGGTACTATGATGTGTTACCATAGGGTTTAGGAGGGAAACTAGTACCATATTCCTTCATACCAAACAATCTATAACGGAACTACTTTAGTTATTCTGTTACCAGCTCATAAACTTTCCATGAACAAAATGCTATCTTTGACATCAAATGACTCCGGGTCCGGAGGAGCAATCTTCTGATGGACCGCTATAGGGTATGTTACACATTCCTTGATGCAGAACTTCTGAATTACAGTAAGACAGAAATTCTGAGTCTTTCTTTTCAACATCAATTATCATTAACAGGGCAAAGTCCTCTCAACCAATTTCAACATTGTGAAATCAAACAGAAATCAACTCTACTTATACTCAGTCAATCAATTCTGGATAAAATCAGACATCTTAGTAAATCCATCATCTACTTATACGGTTATACTTGATCAATCAGTTATAAATAGAAGCAACTTCAATGCAAATTGATTGATTTGATTTCATATAAAGATTAACATCATTCATTCAAAAAAAAAAAAATCAATTCCAACTACAATTAGGTCAACTATGCAAAAACCAAGCGGACAATTATCTAAAACTACCTCAAAATAGCATGAACTAAAAGTCAAATACTCGATTTTTTTCCTGAAAAATTCAACCCAGAAGAAAAGTTTACCGGATTTGAGAGGAGGTAGGAGCTGTAGTTGCGACCGATTCGGAGAGCTGCATTTGCCAATGAGAATGTGAGGACTGTGAGAAGCCATTGGTGGATTGATTTCGTCCTTGTTCGTTAGTCTCCGAGTTAGTTTTAGTTCGTTTGTTTTGTCATTCACTGCTAGTGAATTTATGTAGAATTGATATGTTACTAAAGTTTTATGGGAAATCGAAACAAATACTCCCTCCGTTCCTAAATAGGTGTTCAGTTTCCATTTATGACGTTCCCTTTTATGTGTCCATTTTTCGTTTTTGGACATACACCTTTCCCACTTTTCTATACACTTTTCCTGTTATGAAATATTGGGTGGATGCCCATTATACCCCTAGTATATATTTCCGAAATATTCTAGATCTTAGGGTTTATTGTTCCCCAAGCGAACCCTATTCTATTATATGTATATATACCTCATTGTTCATGGAATAAGATACACAGTTGTTCTCTCCTAATTTCTCCTCTTTCATCTCTTTATTCACAACACGTTATCAGCACCAAACCCTAGCCGACTGAGAAGATAAGAAACAAAGGAAACTCTAATCGACGGATTGAATAGAAAAGCTAACCGATTGAAAAGCAAGAAAATTATCAACACCAATGTAAGTTTACTTTAATTGCTTTAATTTATGTAACTTTTAATTTTTGGCAAATTACGTATGTGATTATATATATCATTTCCCCTTTTCATTCTAGAGTTCCCCGAAACTGTTCTATACTGATTCTGCACCATGAATTCCTTCACGCCATGATTACCTTCTCCTGTCAACAATTCTTATTTGATGATAACATTAATTATCTATCTTGATGTAGTGGAGTTATGATTAGTTGCCGGTTATTATTATTGCTAAAATTTATTGGATTTTGCTATTTCAATAATGATATGCACTGCTATTGTGTGAATATGTGTGTACGTCTATGGTGTATTGTAGATCTGTTTTATGGCATAATATACGAACATATAATGATATATCCCAGATCTGTTTAATGGCATCGTACACGAACATACCATCGTATTTCTATTTTGTATAGAACCACATCATAGTTTATTTTGCATATTTTCTAACTGATATGTTTACAATAATATTATCATAATTTCGTTTTCTTTATGGGTCTAATATATGCATACTGCCGCTTAATGATGTATATTTGTAAAAGTACGAAGATTAATTAATTACTATGGATTATTTCATATGAAGTGGGACTAGATCAATCAAAGTAGTATACATAGAATGTTAGGCGCATTAATTATATTTAATGCTAGTATTCCCCAATGTTTTAACGTCTTGATCAATTACTTGAAATAAGCGCAAAATCATTAAATGTGTTATGATTTTGATATCACCAATAGCAATGTACATTAGTTTTATGGATATGTTTATTATCTAAGCCCTAATTTATAATATTTCTTGTATAGTGGATTATGTCGAATCTTATAAAACTTGAATTTGCGGCCCTTGAATAACTGGAAAGAACTATTTGTCTTGGATGTGTCGAAATTCACCTAGATACAAAGGAACTTGGTGATACAATTAAAGAAGGGATAAAGCATCAAGCCAAAACAAGAAAAAAAAAAAAAAAAAAAAAAAAAGCTATGATATTTCTTCGTTATCACCTCCATTAGGGTCTTAACGTATGACCAGCAAAAAAAAAACGGATTTTTCATGAAATACCCCTCAATTTTCACGAAATTCACCAAATGCCCATCGACTTTCAGAAATTCACCAAATGCCCCTCACCTTTAACATAATACCCAAACTACCCTTACTAATGACGCGCCGTTAGTCCTCCGTTAGCCTACTTTCTAATTCACCAAATGCCCCTATGTTGTAAATTATTTCACCAAATACCTCTAAATTAAAACATAAATCACCAAATGCCCAAATCTAAAATTTACCTTTTTAAAGCCCAACGGATAGTTTTTGGAATTGAAAAATAGCCGTTGCTTATTGTTTTAGTATAAATAACCATGTTCTTAGTGCTTGTTGTTGTTACCAAATTGTTTTGTTGTAGTTTCATCACAAAGTACCAAACAAAAAATTTGCTATACTGAATTCCGAAACATTTTGACCGTTGCTAATTTGAAATAAGATTTATTTGCGTTAGCGCGAAACCTTGAGCCCTTATTCTTCCTATATACCCTTGAAACATTATTGTGTAAAGGTCTTACAATCTCTTTATTAGAAGGCGGAATTCTTTGGGTGTTCCGCCATTTCAGTCGCATATTATAGTCCTACTATTTCATTGTTATCTCTGTCATTTAACTGATTACTTTAAGTTTTATGGCCAACCGAACAAGAGTAGTATTGGTAAGGTCATTATGCCTTAAATTCATACTCACTTAATATGTTATAACCAGGGTTTTAAATACTCGATTAGGCTAACTTTCTTCAATCAAGTGGTGTAATCAACAAAATTACAAAAGTTGTTTTGTCAATAATCACTGCTTTTAGGAGGGATTGAAAGACACATAGAGCACCACCGGTCTATTTTCTTTCCACCAATAAAAGACACTTAGAACTCGGTTGTGCATAGTTTGGAACATCAATCTCTTTGATGCCTGAAAACCTTTTTCACCTCTGTTATACCACGATTTGGTGTAATTCGGATCCGATTTCCACTTCCTTTGATGCTTCAAACTCTGAAGATCCACCAAAAATTTGGATGGTCAGTTCTTAATGTTCTATCAACACCACCAAAATCAAAGAACATAAAGAAACTTGATTATAAAAGTATCGGAAACTCACCGGCTTATTCGAATTGAGATACCAAGGAGCAGAAGACATATACTGCGGAATGTGAGGATTAATCTCTTTTCCATCTTCATCAACCTCAGCTGGCGCAAGCCCAGCTTTACGAGCTTCCTCTAATTCAAACTGCTTCCTATGGTCTTCCCTAGACTTAAACGCCACTGCAAATTTCTCCATAATCAATTTAGAAACATCTCCAATAGCGCAATAATCGTTCAGTGTTTCGAAAACCTCTAATTACACGAACAATTCATATACAGCTCCAGTTTAACAAGATATTTTTTTACCGGCGAAACAAAAAATCAAATTTCGAGTAAAATTAACAAGATATCTAAACTCAACAATCATGAATTAGGGATTACACGCAATTGAATATACGAAAAATTCAAATTAAATCAAGAAATTCATCCCATTTACACGAACAATTCGAATTAAATCAAGCAATTCATCCAATCAAATCTAAAAGCTATATACCAAAACCCTAAAAAGTGTCGAATTGCAAATTCCAGTTGAAATCATACCTGATGCAATCGCCATTATTGATTAATAGTTTAAGCTTTCGATTGGTGATTGGAGGACAAAGAAAGAGAGGGCGGTGAGGGTGGCGGAGGCCCTTCTACTCCCCCCTTCTTCTTCTCAACCGGATCTTTCTCGGCGCAGCGGCCTTCTTCTCCTCCACGGGCTTCTTAATTTTGTTTAGATTCTAGAAGATTGGAGGTTTCATTAATTCTGCAGGAGAGAGAAAGTTAGTGAATGTGAAGGTCGGAAAATGCGGTGGAAGACGCTCGTCAACTTGGCAATCCCAAGCTGCATTTCAGTTTGCCTGGAATGGTGGTGGTATGAAATCATGATTTTATTATGTGGGTTGTTGACAAACCCTCAAGCTACAGTTGCATCAATGGTGCCATTGTTGCTGATGAGAGAGAAAGTGAGAGAGTTTTGGGAGGAGTTTGTTCTGTTAAAAGTAGAAGAAAGACTTGGAATAAGGGTAAAACAGTAAAGTTATGTTAACGGAGACTTAACGTCCGTTAAGTGTAAGGGTAGTTTGGGAGTTATGTTAAAGGTGGAGGGCATTTGGTGAATTTCTGAAAGTCAAGGGGCATTTGGTGAATTTCGTGAAAATTGAGGGGTATTTCATGAAAAATCCGAAAAAAAAACTATATATTACCTAAAACTCGTTATGATTAGTTACATTTGAGATTACAAGACTTTAAGTCTGTAACTGAATATAACTCAGCTATATTCAGAATTACTTCACATTTGAGAAAATCATTGATGCAAAAGTGATGGAGAAAACATATTCTACATTTTCACTCAAATAATGTTGTCCTGCAGACACAATACCGTACAAAGAGATTTAAGAAATATTTTGAACTTATATCTTGTATCCTTGTGGCTGAAAAAAAAATAAAAAAAATATTGATGAAAAATTAAGAATCACGCCCAATTGGTCCTACTCTATTCCCTGAAGCGAATGTGACATCCCATAATGAGAAAGCAAATACCACACAACAAAAGTGGTCGAGTACGTGGTCATGGACGTGGGCGTGTATACGAATATGGTCGAGTTCGAGGCTGAGGTGGTTCTCTCAATAACTCATATCCCCACCGGAAGTAGGACAAAGATGGTAACAAACAAGAGAAAGATAAAAATGATATGTGACCAATGTATGTTACCGTTATGGAGGAAAAAGGCCATTGGTCTACTAAAACAAGAAGAATTTATAATAGAATTTACTAGATAATATTGAAGAACTTAAATATGTGGTCTTGCTCTTCCCTGAAGAAAATTATTTATCAAGGGTGTTATAGGTTGAAATGTAAATATACCCTTGATTGTTGTTTACAAGTGGACATAGGTTCACGACTTAAGTCTGGACATTTGACCATTAAAGGCCCGCAGACCTTTTAGAGAAGTACAAGAAAATATGACCTAGTAAACTATAATAGTTGTTAAATCTTGTTGTCAAGATACCCTATATATCGTTCATGAAACTAATTTCGTCCTGCAGACACGATAATTTTGAGAAAGATAGTTCATATATTGTCTTTTGGTGGATGAACAAAATACCGAAATCCTGAAGAAAAATATTATTCTTACATTCAACTAGGTAAACCATTCCCAGAAGTGAATGAGAAATGTATGAATAAAAATGGTAAAGATAATGTCAATAGTCATGATCGAGATCGAATGTGAAAGTAAAACATAGTATTATCATGACGGAATAAATGAGTATGAATGCAATTTCAAAATACACCAGAAGTGAGATTGTAAATTATGAAAATCAGGTAAAAGTTAATGATGAGAAAACTCAAACTTTATATTTTTGGTTGGTTGCTGAGAAAATATTAAATAAAAGTTGGGCCCATTACACCAAAACATCTTGTTGAGCTTTATTAGTACTCATTACAAGAGAATAAATTATAGATAAACATGGTGTATAAAGATAATGAAAACATATGTCTAATAGACATTGTAGCACGCCCTCCGAACCAAATTTATATACATGCAAGGATAAGGGGGAGATAGCTCTCAACATAATAAAATTAGTAGTATATGATCAGGATTATAATACAATATGTTAAACTTAATACAAATATTTGATCATGTCTTATTGACTCGCTCTATGAGCATGAGTACTATACTACATTCTGAAGATGTATACTTTTGTGATATGTACCAAAGTTGTAATGGATACTCTTGAAGAGTACAAGCTATCTTCCATAAGTTTTGTTTAGATTGTCTTGCTGTTAAAATTGAGACACCAGCTTGTGTCGTTATATCACATCACAATATGTTCAAATTATAGTATTTTATAATTACAGTGATCACTTTGAGAAGATAACCAACAGTTATCGAATGAAATACTTTATATGATATTATATACGCATGATGTGATAATCCAGGCCATCTGGGTTTAAGAACACCCGTTATGAGAATTTGAGAATTCTTGTCAAATAAAATTTTATGTGCTGACACTCCCTCATATGTTGTATATATTCAAAGGCAGGACAAAATGATGAGGTTGAGTTGTATTTCAATCGAATAGTTATAATGAATCGATTGAGAAAATAAATACAAGAGATATTAATGATTTTGAAAAATTGTATAATGATAGGTGATTTGAAGTTCACCATGATAGTAAGTGACCTGAAGTTCACCAAAATGATAGTAGGTGACTTGAAGATCACCAATAAGTTTACAAGTATTTTGTGATTGATTTAAGTATCATAAATAAGCATCATAAACCTCTTGATCGGGGCAATCATACGTCAGCACGAAAAGGGAAAATATGAAGAAAACAACTGCATATTATATCTACTCCCCATAATCAATGTTAATCTCCAGAAGAGAACAAAAGTGTGTAATATTTATCAAAATACACGTTGAAAAGTGTATTATTTAGTTGGTGAAATTTTTTTATGCCCCATAACATATTGAAAATATTTTCCCAACTTAGGGGGAGACGAGCAAGAATAAGTTGGCAAAATTGAAAGATAATAAATTGATCCCCATATGAGTAAGTGTACATGCCAGCTTTATGTCCTCGAAGTATGTTTGGACATAAATATCTATGACTTGATTGTGTTAAATTGTTACATGTTCAAAGGCATAAAGGTGTATGATAGTCATAGTGCTCGATGTTACATATAGTGTTGAGAAATATATATCTTGCCAATATTTATTTAAATCTCTACACCTGAAGTGTAGATTATATATACGGTTCCAACATAGTGATTATATGAAAATGATGGCAAGATAATGCAGTTGATGATATTTTTGAAAATAAAGAAAACACTATTAATTATATAGTGTATGAAATACCTTTGAAGTGGTATAGATATCTGAAAATAATAGATGGCCCATGAAAAAAAAAATGGTACCTATTGAATAAGTATTCAGATATCATTGATGAATAGCATGCAAAACATATGTTGATTAATTTTGATGATACAGGTAGATGATGGAACCGAAATATAATGCATATGCGAGAAATAATGGATTTTGAATAGGGGATCGTAGATCTATGTCTATTTCGATGTAGACATCATTATAATGATCAAATGAGCTCATGGACCCGAAGTCCAACAAGTTATGGATTTGGAATATCCACGCTGTACAGTGTTTTGCATTTGAGTCTTGCATTCATATACATGTGTAGTTAATAGGTAAATGCATCATTTATCTTACATTTAGTTTGTTTTATGTTTTTTCATGGTATGATTTTTATATTCAATTATAATTTCATATTACATGTTTCAAAACTATTATTATGTCGTATATGAATATGCATCCAAAGAATAGTAAGACAGATTTGCAACTTTATGAAGAAATTTATAAGTGGAGATTCTTACTCCATTGGCTTAATAGTTGTGAAAGAAGTATATATATAATGTTGATTTAATAGCATGTTATGAATCATGCAAATAAGAAGAGTTCCTGAAGAACTATATATGATGTTCTTAAACATCTAGCCCTTTAAGTTTTGCACATGAATATACAACATTGATAAGATATTATCAAAACTCTAAAAGAGTATTTTGAAATGTTGTCTCAACCAGTAGTTTGAGTACTTGAAATTTATGAAATACGCATATTAATTTATTCATGAAAGAATTATTGTATAACTATGAATCATCTTAAAATTTAAGATAAATGTATGTATTGTCCTTCCAATTGATATTATTTTATGGTCCAGAAGAACCATAAATAAGATTATTAGATATATTACACCTCCAAGTTGGACAATGATATTGTTATTTATCTTGTATTGCCATAAAAGTATATGACCAAAGAAAGTTTAATCATTATTGATCGAAAACTACCATTTATGACCTCTAGAAGAAGGTATATATGTTCAATATGTATGGATAAGTTTTGCAATATCATGTATAAGAAAATATATTCATCTCAGGTGAAGTTTTATTATATTATACATCGGGAAACTCGAAAACAAACGTATCGAATGAGATAGAGAAAAACACAAGATCTTGCAGGTAATATTTTCAAAGCTTTGGTGATAAAGATATTCACTTCATTTGTTCAAGTGGAGGATTGAAGATTCAAGTTAAACTATGGAGAATCGAGTTTCAAGGAACTCCATGATGCTGCATTTGAAGAGCTACTCAACAATATTGGATTGATTGCACTTAAAGATCTCAAATATTGTATTCATCAGGGGGAGAAATACGTGTTGCACTCTTTTTTCCTTAACCAAGGTTTTGTCCCACTGGGTTTTCCTGGTAAGGTTTTTAACGAGGCAACATCTCAAGCGTATTATGAAGAATGATGTACTCTTTTTCCTTCACTAGGTTTTTATCCCACAGGGTTTTCCTAGTAAGGTTTTAACGAGGCACAGTCTTCAATAATGGACATCCAAGGGGGAGTGTTATGAAATATTGGGTGGATGCCCATTATACCCCTAGTATATATTTCCGGAATATTCTAGATCTTAGGGTTTATTGTTCCCCAAGCGAACCCTATTCTATTATATGTATATATACCCCATTGTTCATGGAATAAGATACACAGTTGTTCTCTCCTAATTTCTCCTCTTTCATCTCTTTATTCACAACATTTCCCACTTTTTCATACACTTTTCCCACTTTTTTATACATCATTATTACATTTTCTTACACATTCTACATTTTTCCCACTTTTCAATCACCACCTCCACTTTTATTTATACTTTATCAATAAACAATTATCTACTTTTTCCTTTCCCCAAAAAAAAATATTCTCAATCATTACCTCTTACACACCATTCAATTTTATTAATTACCGTGTACATGTCCAAAGTGGACACGTATTTAGGAACGGAGGGAGTATCAATTTTTCAAGTACAGTCGGATGAATCAAGTGGATATCATCCTCACGGCTACAACAAATCGTTAAACCCTCTTTTTGAAAAGGGTTGTATATTCCAACGTTATATACGGGAGGCGTTCTACAGTGCAAGATTTATTAAACGACCGTAGTTTTGATGAAGGATACCTTATTTGATTCAATTTGTCATGTATTTGTTAGATCTATATTTCTCTTGTACGTGTTGTATGACTCTTATAATGAATTAATTTTCCTTTTTAAAAAAAAAAATTGTTTTCCTTATTTTATTTAATTTTATTACTTCGTATAATTATTATTTAGTTTACCGATTAGATTGCTTTCCTTATCGTTTAGTTTCCCCTCAATCTTTCTCCCTACTTTCATAACAATATACCAAATATACGACAGACTTGTATAAAACTAAACTAAATCACCAATATCTTGCATTCACATTTTGCTCTTACAATACTATACAATTACATGGAATCAAAAGCGTTCTAACACCGAGCCTTGTCTTTGTTATATTTGTATGATTTTGCAAAATATATAAAAAGAAGCAATTCTATGCAACTAAGACCAGCAAGCAGCCAATAAAAGTAATCTAAGTGTGAGCGATTTAAGTTATCTGAAATCCAACTATTTCCCCTTCTTCTTGTTGCTTTATTGATGAATGATATAAGAAAGCTGCTTAAAAAGTCTCCTAATCCATGTATACTTGCATATAGTGCCAATCCAACACTACTGATTTCATTCGGAACTTGATCATAGAAAAATTCTTGCAGGCCAGTCATAGTACAAAAATCTGTCATTCCGAATAACACATACTGTGGAACCAGCCACCAGAAACTCATTGGCACTGTTGCATCAGGGGAGTCGATCATCCCATGTCGCGATGCAGTCTTAAGTCTTTTATTCTCTATCACAGCGCTAACTACCATCGTAATAATTGATAAGAACAACCCAATTCCAACTCTCTGAAGCATTGTTATTCCAGCAGGCTTTCCGGTCAATTTTCTGGCGGCTGGCACAATCATATAATCATAAATAGGGACTAATATAAGAATAGTGATGTCCATAACACATTGTAAGGATGCTGCTGGTATTGTAAACTTGGACCCTATTTTTCTATCTAATGTAACACCTTGTTTGATAACCAAAGTCCCGTGTTGGGCGTAGACAATTGCAAAGATGAAAGTTATTGCCCATATGGGAAACAACCTAAGTATTGCCTTTGCCTCTTCAACCTCACTCTCACTGCAAGCTTTTCCGCCATTCCCTTCCTCGTTAGGTGCTCCAATTAAAGCTTTATCGAGGAACCTCAACTGTCGAGGTTGAGGTTGGGGTTCTCGTGCTTCTTCTTCATCACCAGCAACAGGAACAGGAAGTGTAGCATTCCAATTCCTAGCTGCTCTGACAAACACTCTTCCAATACTCCTGAATGGACTTTCTCCTTCAACTTTCAGAGTGTAGCGATAAGACATACTACCGAGCAAGAATATGATCAAGGCAGTTACCATGACACCGCATGGAATTCCAAATCCGAGACCCCAGCTGATATTATCCTGAACATAGCTTAACAATCCAAGACCTAACAAAGCACCTACAGAAATACCAAAACTCCACCAGTTAAAGAAAGAACTTTTGGCTTTGCATTCCATAGGGTGATTTCCATCAAACTGATCAGCACCAAAAGCCTGTATACAAGGCCTGTGACCGCCTCTACCAACATCTGCCAGATAAAGGGCAACAAAGAATACTACTTTCTGCAAACTCCCCTTATTGGTAAGCCAAGGTAACGCTGCTGATATAGTTAGCAAGCCTAACCCCTGGTAAGCCAACAATAGTAAATATAATTACCATATTATCCCATATATATGCAAATGAACAAAAAAAAATGTAAAGATTATGGTAATGAGTGTAGAAGCTAATTAAGTGATACTAACCAAGATATAAATTACAGAAGAAGCAACAATGGTGTAATACTTGCCCACATAAGTATCAGCAATAGCAGCCCCTAAGATGGGAAGCATACAACCCACCCCTTTCCAAGCATTGATATTAGCAGCTGCCGCTGCCGTCGACTGCCCCAAGTTCTCCGTCAAAAAACTTATCAAGTTTCCCGATATCCCATAAAATACAATGCTCTCCGCCACCTCAACACCTTTTTGAGACAAAAATATATACCAGTTGATATTGTTCTTCCGAAAACCAAAACGAAGTACTACTTTAGCAGTTATAGACATAAAATCAACTTACATATGAGGAAAGAAGATGATGTCCACCGTCCATACTTGGACCGGACAGCCGGACGACCCTTGTAGTCGATTGTGCCACTTACGGTGTCGTGTTCTTGATCTTCCATGAGAAGTGAGTGTCGTCTCTGTCTGTAAAAATTAAAAAAAAATGTAGAAAATGCTCTTTCTTGTGAACTTGACAAAAAAAAATTGACGTTAAAATTAGGTAGTCATTTCTCATGCACAACTTCCATATGGCCATCCGCAACATAGGGAGATCAGAGTGTACAAAAACTCCACTGTAATAATTCACTCTCAAACGAGTTAGATTTAACTTTTACTAAATATAGTATCACTTGAACTATTCAACCAAAAGTAGCTGCCAAATATGAGCTTTAATAGGAAATTACTTTGCCATTAGGAAATGAAGCTAACAAAAGGGAAAAGGTTCATCAATATTATCATAGACGAGCTTTGTTTTTGTTGTAAATGTATGACTTTGCAAAATACACGAAAAGGGCTAATCCTATGGCACTAAGACCAGCAAGCAGCCAATAGAAGTAATCAAGGTGTGCACGATTCAAGTTGTCCGAAAACCAACTCTCTTCCCTGCCTCTGCTGGTTGCTTTGTTGATCAACGAAACAAGAAAGCTACTTAAAAGGCCTCCTATGCCAAATATACTCAGATACAGCGATAACCCCACACTACGCAATTCGTCAGGGACCTGGTCATAGAAAAACTCTTGCAGACCAACCATAGTAAACGCCTCTGAAATTCCAAACAAGGCATATTGTGGAAGAAGCCACCAAATACTCATTGGGACCATTCCAATTCTTTGAAGCATTGATATCCCAGCAGGCTTTCATGTTAACTTTCTGGCCATTGGCACAAGAACACGGTCATATATCGGGAGAAACACAATAATGCAAATGCCAGTAAAAGACTGCAATGCGGCAGCTGGTATAGCAAAATTAGACGTGATTGATCTATCCAATGTTATGCCTTGTTTGGTGAAGAAAGTTGCAGGTTGTGCAAAGACAATTGCAAAGACCAATGTTGTTGCCCATACAGGAAACAATCTAAGTACTGCCTTTGCTTCTTCAACCTCACTCTTGCTGCAAGCTCTTACACCTCCCTTTACAATTAAAGCTTTGTTCAGAAATCTGTACTGTTGAGATCCATCACAGAAATCTATTTCTTCATTATCAGCCTCTTCTCTTTCACCAACCACAGGAAGTGTAGCGTTCCTGTTCCTTGCTGCTGCAGCAAATACTCTTCCAACCCTCTTGAATGGACTTTCACCTTCACTTTTGATAGTGTAGCGATATGTCATAGTCCCGACCCAAAATATGACCAAAGCAATAAACATGATAATGCAAGGTATTCCAAACCCAAGGCCCCAACTAAGGTTGTCCTGAACATAGCTCAAGACTGCGATACCTAGCAACGCACCCATACAAAGACCAAAATACCACCAGTTAAAGAAAGAGCTTTTGGCTTTGCTCTCTGTGGGATCTTTTCCATCAAACTGATCAGCACCAAAAGCCTGAACGCAAGGCTTATGCCCACCTTGCCCAACAGCCACTAGATAGAGGGAAACAAAGAACACTATTACCTGCAAATGAGGGGAACATCCAGGAGTACTCTTGTTGCTTGTTTTTTGGTTGACACAACTAAGAGATGGCAGCATTGCTGATAAAGTCATTAAGCCCAGCCCCTGGTAAGCCGTCCAGATGAGATGAATATTGAATAGGAAATTAATATTGTAGCATACTAAGTGATCAAAACCTGATTTCCTAGCGCATTTATACCAATTCACGCACTCCATCACCAAAAAAAAAAAAATGTGATTACATCTTGGAATAAGAAGAATGATTTTTACAGAACTGAGAATAGCGCCAGCAACCAAGTTCCACTTCCAAAATAAAGCACTCCATCACAAAAAAAAATTAAAAATATTAAGTACTGATTACATCTTGGAATAAGAAGAATGGATTTTACAGAACTGGGAATAGTACCAGCAACCAGGTTCCACTTCCACATAAACGCACTCCATGACACACACACACACACACACAAAAAGTGATTATATCTTGGATAAGAAGAATGAATTTTGCAGAACTGAGAATAGCACCAGCAACCTGGTTTCACTTCCACATAAACACACTCCACTTTTCTCAAACAGGTAAATGCCTTCACCTGACACTCCTAAGGCAGAAACACTGCAAGTCTGCAACAAACTAGGTATATTTGAAGAACTCCATAGTTGTAGTGGTATACTGGTAATACCTTGTGGTGTTGCCTTAAACGCTGTCAACAAAGTGTCCTTTTCCATGTATGGATATCATTGGCAGGGAGATACAAATGCAGTCCGTGGACTGTGGACCGTGGTGCACATAGAGCATGGTGCACCAAAAGAACATATGTGCATAAGCAAAAGAACATGACACTACGGCAAAAGAACATGCGATATAATATTTCACTTTTTTGTTATAAAAATAATATATTATTTTACTATTTATTAAAAACTTAAAAAAAAAATACTCACGTTCTTGTCTCGTAATCAGATGTTCTTTCAATTATATACTAGTTTTCTTAAGGTGCACCATGCTCTATGTGCACCATGGTCCACCTTCTAAATTGCGGATAATTTAGTTCAAAATCTAGATATATAAGTCAATGGTTTTGCAAGTCACTAATCACTACGGATTATTCCTTAACATAGAGTAGTCTAACAGATGAGATTCATGTGAATGATATGATGTGATTCAATATTTTACCATTTCAATTTCTCATCAATAATCAATCATACATCAATAAATTCAACTTCTGATGAAGAGTTGCAAATGCAATCACTTTACATTCCTGTTTCTCAAATCCACCAACATCAATTCCTATTTCCCCCCTACATTTGAAATTTTGAACAACCAAACAAACACAATCCACAAATTCCTAAAATTTTTGTTTTGTTTCACATATACCCGCAAAAAGTTCAATAACACAGTGGACATCAACTCATTTAGTTGGCTAAAAACTTGGGGATAGTGCCAAGATATAAGATCGAATCTCGTCTAAATCACTGTCTTTGCAACTTATTTTTTGCACCCAACAAAAAGTATCTAACATAAGAGAGAAAGTGGAGTGAAATTAAGTGATACTAACCAAGATGTAAATGAGGGAAGAAGCAATAATGGTGTAATACTTTCCTAGAAAAGAGTCAGCAATAACAGCTCCCAAGATAGGAAGTAAACAAGCCACCCCACTCCAAGCATTGATATTCGAAGCGGCCATTGCTGTTGACTGCCCCAACTTCCCCGTTAAATAACTTATCAAGTTCCCTGATATTCCATAATATGCAATTCTCTCTGCTATCTCCACCCCTTTGAAAATAAAATTTAATTAATTTCGGATAAAAATGACAATAAAATTGGGTGATTGTTCTGAATAAAACTAGTAAGTTAATTCAACTTACAAATGATAAAAGAAGCGGATATCCACCGTCCATGCTTGGATCTTACGGCGCCGGGGACAGTGTCTTGTTGGTATTGTTGCGGTTGCTCCGCCATTAAAAGCGGTGTATAAGGAAGAGGGTCAAACTCAGCTGAAGCAGAGTTTACGACGGTGGTGGAATTAAATTTAGTGTCACAGGTTGCCATTTATATTACTCCGTATTTAGGCACCACCTTTGCCAAACTGGCAGCCCCCAAAATTAGCATGTTGTTCATGCATTTAATGCAGAAAGAATCATATGCAACATGTGTCACTGTGAGTGACTGGTGTGAGTGTTTGTGATAAGGAAAGAGATAAAGTTTGACTTTTGTCCTGGGATGAATATTTGACTTTTCTTTGGATTTCTTTATTTCTAATTCTGGTAGATCATGCACTTCCATGCAAATATTCATTGCGTATTGCATACCCGGATTCTGGTAGGAATAGGAATATTGACTCTATTCTTTTGGGTGTGAATGAGCCACAAGGGCGGGGTTGAGAATCGATCCCAGGATCATCTGGAATCAGGATGAAAGCTCTAACCAACTGAGTTATCCATCACTCTCATATTGACTCTATTCTTACCTAGGTAAGTGAATGAAATAATGCCCTTGGTCCAAGTATGCATTCAATGTTAAGTCTAATAAATGCGGTTCAGTATTAATTAACAAGTTAATAATTCAGTGAGATCAAGTGAGCTGAATGCCTAGCTAGAGGCCGCTTCAGTTCAAGTGGAATTAATGATATTAATCCACAACTTACTCTTGACTGAACCCGTAGGGTCACACAAATAGTACGTAAACGGATCAAGTATTTAATGGCATTAAATACTCCATCTATGGATATTCGAAATCGACAGATCTTGGTTTCAGTGGGAGCTGAGATCGTCACAGGCAAGAAAAGAATACTCCGGAAACGATGATATTGCCGGAAACGGAAATATGGATCGTATCGGAAATATAAATATTATCCAAGTCGTACATGTTGCCGGAAACGGAAACATGGTACGTATCGGGAAATATTATCGGAAATAGAAATATTGCCGGAATCGAAAATATTGCCGGAAACGGAAATATTGTCTGAATCGGAAATATTATCGGAATCGGAAAATAATTCCGGAAACGGAAATATTAAATATTTGTTCGAAACGGAAATTAATTCCGGAATCGGAAATGTTAAATATTGTTCGTATCGGAAATGAATTCCGGAATCGGAAAATTAATCGGAAGCGCGTCGTACGAATTAGCATCGGACGAGCTTGCTAGACGAAGGCCCAGCACGAAGCCAGGCCCACGTCCAGCAAGGGAAACGCGCGCCACAACACGCCAGCCCAAGGCTGCGCCAGGCCCACCGCAAGGCAGGCCCAGCGCGCGCCCAAGGCTGCGGCAGTCGTGGGCTGCGATGCTCGGGCTGGGCGCGCGCGCGCATGGCGCCCCTCGTGGGCTGCTGTGCGTGCGTGGGTGTTTGTGTTCACATACGAAACCTAAAACGTACAGGATTCGTTTAATAATTAAATTCCTAATCCTATTTGATAAATTAATTAAATAAGAGTTTCATTAGGATTCTAATTTAATTAATTCGTATCCTAATAGGATTCCAATTCTCTTTCCATACCCCTATAAATATGTGGCCTGGGTTCACAATTTATAACAAGTATTCAAAGTGAGTTTTTGAGAGAAAAATTCAGTCACATTCCTTGCCTAAAAGTGCCGAAAATTATTAGTACCTTAAGGGCGATTCTAGTTGGTCAATCTTAAGGCGGATCCGGACGTGCTGTGGACTATCTACGGAGGGACGACACTTGGAGTCCTAAAGACTTGTTCTTGTTCGGTTCGGGCGCAGCTAGGGAAGGCACGCAACAAAGAGTATGCATCTAAACTATGCTATATGATTATGTGTAAATAATATGTATTCCTGGCTAAATGGTTTTTCCGCATGATTTATGAATTGTCATATGTATCATAACCTAACAGTGGTATCAGAGCCTCTTATTATTTTCATAATCTAAATTGCATGAACATGGTTAAATATTACAAATTTGCAAGAATTAAAAGGGGTGATTAATTTTCGTAATTGTTAATTAATTGCAAATTGCGTTTATTTAATTATACGTACGCAGTTTTTCGGCAGTTTCTTCGTTACTCATCCAAATCGAGTGATTTTTGTGTCAATTCCGCATGTAAAAGGCATTCTAAAATTTTGACAAAAACAATATTTTTCTACCGAACCCAGAATTCTCAAATTCGAAGCCTAACTATGACTTTTCGAAGGTTTTAGTTTTTCGAATGCAAAATTTCGTAAATTTAAGATGTTAAATTAAATATTTGCGATTCTTGTTGATAAATCTTGAATTTTTGATTGACCTACTGTATATGTTTAACAAGTTTGAATGCCTAGCCTTGTTAATTATGCAATCTAATTTGTAATTATGATTAATTTGTTGAAAATTAGAATAATTTAGAATTAATTTGATTTTCATAATCAATTATAATTTAATTAGATACCTATGATTAAAAACCACCATAAAAAATGTAAATTTATGATAAATTTTAAATTTTTATGACCTAGGCTTGAATCCATGATAATCGGAAATCAATTGAATAATAAATTTTCGATTTTTCGCCCTAAAATTATGAAATTAATATTATTTATTAATTTGTCATTAATTTTAAATATAAATTTTAAATTTTATGCGATTCGTTCATATAACTTGCACGCACAAAGCAATGGACGCTACGTGTTACCCTTAAGGGGTGTTGTATAGTGCGGGCATGTGACGACGAGCAAGGGAGCTCGTCGCCCATGCGGCACGAATGCAATGAGCAAAGGCATGGTGCACGAGCACAAGGCAGCAGCCCTGCCTTGTGTCGTGGGCTATGAGCAATGGACGAATGGGCGTGGGCGAAAGCAAGGCACGGCAGTCGCGTGTGGGCAGCAAGCGAGCTGCGCCACAACGCGCACTGCCTCGCGCAAGCGCGCGCAGCCTCGCGCGCAGCGAGCGCAAGCTCGCGTGCCACGAGTGCTGCGCCCAGCGTTGATGCCGCGCGCAGCGAGCGCTGGCTCGCACCAAGCGAGCGCTAGCGAGCGCGCACAGCATGCGCTGGCGAGTGCACGAAGCGAGCGCTGGCGCGCGCGCAGCGAGCACATGCTCGCGTGCATCGAGCGCTGGCGCGCGCGCAGCGAGCACATGCTCGCGTGCATCGAGCGCTGGCGCGCGCGCAGCGAGCACCAACTCGTGCGATGGCTTGCGAAGGGTAGAAGCAGCAGCTATGCGACGCAGCATATGGGCTGCGCGCACATGGCCAGCGATGGCTGTGTGCGTGTGGCCCAAGGGCGTGCGATGCGTAGGGTGTTTGCGTTGCGATTAGATCGTTTTGAAATTTTAATTTGAAATTTTCAGTTTACGTAATTTTAATTAATTTTAAAATTAATAATTTAAATTATTTTATTGGATTTTAATTTTGAATACTATAATTATAATAAATTTTATTTATTCTAATTATTTTACTAAAATTAAAATCATGAATTAATTTAAATACGACTGAAACTAAATTAAACTTTTTGGATTCAATTATAAATTTATATGAGCTTTAAATTTTAATTAAATTTGTATGTTTCCGGTTAGACTAGAAATACATTTTTATGTTTAAAATTAGTAAAGCATATGAATTTATTGGTTTAAGTGGGAGCGCTTTTAGTCATAAACTCTTGATTAGGTCTACAAAACCTTAAGTTTAAAACAACTTGATTAGAATTAATAAGGACTGAATAATTGGTAGATTATTGGTGCCCTTGATTAATTGCTGCAAATGTTTACGTGATGCATAATGTGTTTTACTAACCAGCTATGTGGGCCATTCATGATAATGAATGGGTGAATGGTATATATTGTATATGTACTGTTTTGTAGGTTATGAAGTGACTAGTATGGCCCAAATAGGATAGAAAATATGGTCTGCGTACCATTAATTTGAATGTAATTGGTCTAAAGTACCAAAGTCGTTTTTCAATTCAAATATGGTCTGCGTACCATCAAATAGTTGTAATTAGTTTTAATTATAGCTTATCCTATTTGAAGAAAATGGTGCCTCCCACGGAGATTTTCGAGACGGACTTTGAAGTTAAAGCTTCAAGATGAAGTCGGGCCATACTAGATCACATTTATCTTATGCATGCTTTAAGTTATTTATTGCTTTAAATATGTCTTAATTATGCATGAGATTGTGGCTTGATTATGTTGCATGATTAAGGATTTTAGTTCACTTAAAATCTAACCAACATAGTAAGAGCCTTAAGTTCCAAACTTAAAAATTGAGTTATAAGGTGCCATGCCAAAATATACACTTGCTTGGATATCCTTTACATCAATCTAGTAATAGTTTTCGCTCAGCGAGGTGTTACTTATTGGTCCTAAAGGGGCAAGGTACACAAATAATTGTGAGTACATGTTAGTTTTGGTGAAACTCAACGATATAAGTAAGGAGTCCTTTTATGTCGTGGCAAAATCGATAGGTTTACCTAATAAGTTCTTAGACGTACCTATCAACCAAGAATAGTTTCTAGACTATTAGCAAAAGGTTTTTGCTTACCTAAGATGTTTTAGTATTAAGTCGACAAACTGTGCTTAGTTCTTCAATGATTTTAGGATCTTGGAATCATTTTATTCACACCTGCCGGAACACATAAATTGAATAAAATGCTTAATAAACATTGAATTATGCATGTATGCTAGAATTTAAGTTTATTAAGAGAAACTGTGAATGGTTATTTATTTGTTTATTCTTTTCAATTGTAGTTTTTAATATGGCAAACAACAATTCATTCAACATTCGATCAATTCTCGAAAAGGAGAAGTTGAACGGGAAAAACTTCCTTGACTGGCAAAGGAACTTGCAAATAGTTCTTATGCAGGAAGAAAAGGAGTATGTCCTAGAAGAGGCAATGCCCGAAACCGCAGGCGACGGGGTCACTCAGGCAGCCCTCAATCGTTGGATTGATGCCAACAAGGATGTGAAATGTCTAATGCTCGCCACCATGAGTGCGGATCTGCAGAAAACGTTCATCAACTCAGATGCTTTCACAATCATCAGTGAGTTGAAGAACATGTTCCAAGATCTGGCTCGAGTCGAAAGATTCGAGACTCATAGGCAAATTCTTGAGACCAAGCTTAAGAAAGGCGAGCCCGTAAGTCCACATGTTCTCAAAATGATTGGACTCATTGAGAATATGAGTCGGCTGGATCAGCAATTTTCTCAGGAAATGGCTATAGACACCATCCTCCATTCTCTTCATAGCGGGTATGATCAGTTCAAACTGAACTACAGTATGAATAGTCTGGACAAAACGCTCACTGAGCTTCACGGTATGCTGAAGACCGCTGAAAAGACGCTCAAAAGTGATAAGCAGGATGTGCTTATGGTGCGTGGGGGCAAGTTCAAGAAATCTGGAAAGAAGAGGAATGCTAAGAAAGGTGGCAACAAGGCCAGCCCAATTAAGCAAACTGGCGCCAAATCTGTAAAGAGGAAGGTCAGTCAACCCACTTCTGAATCCGAATGCTTCTACTGCAAAAAGAAGGGGCATTGGAAGAGAGATTGCTTGAAGCTAAAGGAAGATCAGAAGAACGGAACAGTTGTTCCATCTTCAGGTATTTTCGTTATAGACTGTATACTTGCTAATTCAACTTCTTGGGTATTAGATACAGGTTGTGGCTCACACTTATGTTCCAATCCACAGGGACTAAGAAGAAGTAGAAAGTTAAGCAAGGGTGAAGTCGACCTACGAGTGGGAAATGGAGCACGGATTGCTGCATTAGCTGTAGGAACTTATTATTTGTCGTTGCCCTCCGGGCTAGTTTTGGAACTGGAAGAGTGTTTCCATGTTCCAAGTCTTACTAAAAACATCATTTCAGTTTCTTGCTTAGATGCTAAGGGATTTTCCTTTTTAATAAAAGACAATAGTTGTTCGTTTTATTTTAAAGAGATGTTTTATGGATCTGCTAGATTAGTCAATGGACTTTATTTATTAGATCACGACAAACAAGTATATAACATAAATACCAAAAAGGCCAAAAAGGATGATTCAGATCTCACCTATCTGTGGCATTGTCGATTAGGCCATATAAACTTGAAACGCTTAGAAAGACTTCAAAAGGAAGGAATTCTAGAACCATTTGACTTAGAGGATTATGGTAAATGCGAATCATGTTTACTTGGCAAAATGACAAAGCAACCTTTCTCTAAAGTTGGAGAAAGAGCAAATGAACTATTGGGTTTAATCCATACAGATGTATGTGGACCAATGAGTACAAATGCTAGAGGTGGTTTCAGCTACTTTATCACTTTCACTGATGACTTCAGTAGATATGGTTATGTCTACCTAATGAAGCATAAGTCTGAATCCTTTGACAAATTCAAGGAATTTCAGAGTGAAGTAGAGAATCAATTAGACAAGAAGATTAAGGCACTGCGGTCTGATAGAGGCGGTGAATATCTGAGCTATGAATTTGATGACCATCTGAAAGAATGTGGAATTCTATCAGAATTGACTCCTCCTGGAACACCACAATGGAACGGTGTGTCGGAACGGAGGAACAGAACCTTGCTAGACATGGTCAGGTCAATGATGGGTCAGGCCAAACTTCCATTAGAATTTTGGGGACATGCACTAAATACAACTGCACTCACTATAAATAGAGCTCCGTCTAAAGCTGTCGAAAAGACTCCATACGAATTATGGTTTGGAAAGCCTCCAAATGTGTCTTTTCTTAAGATTTGGGGATGTGAAGTATACGTCAAACGATTAATTTCAGACAAACTTCATCCAAAATCTGACAAATGTATCCTTGTGGGATATCCAAAGGAAACAAAGGGGTATTACTTCTACAATACATCTGAGAACAAAGTGTTTGTTGCTCGAGATGGTGTCTTTTTGGAGAAAGATCACATTTCCAAAATGACAAGTGGGAGAAAAGTAGACCTCGAAGAAATTCGAGTCGAACAACAAACTCTAGAGAATGCTCAAGATGACATTCAGGATGAAACTCAGAGATCTTTAGAAGAATCTGGTGAGAATCATGGTCAAACTAGAAATGTTACCCCGCGTAGATCGCAAAGATATAGATCTCAACCGGAAAGGTACTTAGGTATTTTGACGAACGAGAGCTATGACGTTCTATTACTTGAAAGTGATGAACCTGCGACTTACAAACAAGCTATGACGAGCCCTAGCTCCAAGCAATGGCAAGAAGCCATGCAATCTGAATTAGACTCCATGTCTGAAAACCAAGTATGGGATTTGGTCGATTTGCCAGATGGCTACCAAGCCATTGGAAGCAAATGGGTTTTCAAACCGAAAAAGGACAAGGATGGGAAACTTGAAGTTTTCAAAGCTAGATTGGTTGCAAAAGGTTACAGGCAAGTCCACGGTGTGGATTACGATGAAACCTTTTCACCAGTTGCAATGCTAAAGTCTATTCGGATAATGTTAGCAATCGCTGCATATTACGATTACGAAATATGGCAGATGGATGTCAAAACTGCTTTCTTAAACAGCGTTTTAACAGAAACTGTGTTTATGACACAGCCTGAAGGTTTTGAGGATCCAAAGAATGCTAAAAAGGTATGCAAGCTAAAGAAGTCAATCTACGGATTGAAGCAGGCATCCAGGAGCTGGAATATACGTTTTGATGAAGCAGTCAGTGACTTTGGTTTCATCAAGAACGCAGACGAATCTTGTGTATACAAGAAGGTCAGTGGGAGCAAAATTTCTTTCCTAGTATTATATGTCGACGACATATTACTTATCGGAAATGACATTCCTATGTTGAACTCTGTCAAGATTTGGCTTGGGAAATGTTTTTCGATGAAAGATCTAGGAGAAGCACAGTACATATTGGGCATCAAGATTTACAGAGATAGATCTAAAAAGATTATTGGACTTAGTCAAAGCACTTATATCAATAAGGTGCTTGATAGTTTCAAGATGGCGGACTCCAAGCGAGGCTACCTACCCATGTCTCATGGAATGACTCTAAGCAAGAATCAGTGCCCAAAAACACTTAATGAGCGTAGACGAATGAATGGGATTCCATATGCATCATTGATTGGTTCAATAATGTATGCTATGATATGTACACGCCCGGATGTTGCGTACGCACTCAGTGCTACGAGCAGATACCAGTCAGACCCAGGAGAGGCGCATTGGACTGCTGCCAAGAATATTCTGAAGTACCTGAAAAGGCACAAAGATGACTTCCTGGTCTATGGTGGAGATGATGAATTAATTGTTAAAGGCTATACGGACGCAAGTTTCCAAACCGACAAAGATGATTTCAGATCACAGTCTGGGTTTGTCTTCTGCCTCAACGGAGGAGCAGTAAGCTGGAAAAGTGCTAAGCAAAGCACCATTGCGGATTCTACAACTGAAGCGGAATACATTGCTGCACATGAAGCAGCAAAGGAAGCTATATGGCTAAGGAAGTTCATAGGTGAACTTGGTGTAGTCCCCTCCATTAAAGGACCAATAGCCCTGTATTGTGATAATAACGGAGCTATTGCACAGGCAAAGGAGCCTAGACACCACCAGAGAGTCAAGCATGTACTTCGTAGATTTCACCTTCTACGAGAGTTCGTCGAAAGAAAAGAAGTCGAGATAAGCAAAATTGGAACTGATGACAACATATCAGATCCACTGACTAAACCTCTGCCGCAGGCGAAGCACAACTCGCACACTGCAGCTATGGGAATCAAGCATATTGGAGAATGGCTTTGATGTCTCTGTTTAATGTTTTAAAGTTTTAGAGTTTAAATCTTTGTAAAACATTATTGGTTAATCATTCACAATAAATGAAGAGAATTCATTTTTCCATTTAATTTGTGGTTTATTAAATGATGAGTCCCTTCAATTTGACGATATATTCAAGATAGACTGTCAGGACCAGTCCTGTGACTAAGAAATGTCTATCAAGTGAACTTGAATGTCAAAGGTTGAAAATGGTCCCTAGTCGGAGTTTTCTATAAAATTGGACGCATAGAAAATGTTAGACGACTAGAATGCAAGATGACTAGTAGTTCTGTTTCTTGAACTATGTGGACATGGCAATGTCATAATCATTTGCATAGATACTTACTTTGGGAAGACTAGTATCGGACAAGACCTATGAAACTTTACTGTAAGAGATGAAAATTTGTCATAAGTAAATTTCATTAAAATTATTAGACACTAAATCCTCAATACCTGAGTGATTTGAGATTACTTGTTTGAGAACTGGTGGCTTTGACGTTGACCAACCGTCGCACCGTAAAAGGAGGCTATAAAGGCAACGCTCAGGTAATCACCTATCAAACGAAGTCTAATCTCAAGATCGCAAGATTGGGATTGTCCTCCCATAAATCGGGATGAGATGCTTAAAAGTTGTACAAGGCCACTCGGAGAGCTAGAAACTGTGAAATGCATGGCCGTGCTCGGATGAATCATAGACTATGATTATCTGTTTATTTGATCAGTTGAACTCTGAAACCGAGGAACACCTCTGGACATAATAAGGATGACAACTCTTACCTTATGTTCAAGAGCAAGCATCGAGCGACAAAGGAATTAGGAAATGCACACTTGTCCCTAAGGACAAGTGGGAGACTGAAGGAAATAATGCCCTTGGTCCAAGTATGCATTCAATGTTAAGTCTAATAAATGCGGTTCAGTATTAATTAACAAGTTAATAATTCAGTGAGATCAAGTGAGCTGAATGCCTAGCTAGAGGCCGCTTCAGTTCAAGTGGAATTAATGATATTAATCCACAACTTACTCTTGACTGAACCCGTAGGGTCACACAAATAGTACGTAAACGGATCAAGTATTTAATGGCATTAAATACTCCATCTATGGATATTCGAAATCGACAGATCTTGGTTTCAGTGGGAGCTGAGATCGTCACAGGCAAGAAAAGAATACTCCGGAAACGATGATATTGCCGGAAACGGAAATATGGATCGTATCGGAAATATAAATATTATCCAAGTCGTACATGTTGCCGGAAACGGAAACATGGTACGTATCGGGAAATAGAAATATTGCCGGAATCGGAAATATTGCCGGAAACGGAAATATTGTCTGAATCGGAAATATTATCGGAATCGGAAAATAATTCCGGAAACGGAAATATTAAATATTTGTTCGAAACGGAAATTAATTCCGGAATCGGAAATGTTAAATATTGTTCGTATCGGAAATGAATTCCGGAATCGGAAAATTAATCGGAAGCGCGTCGTACGAATTAGCATCGGACGAGCTTGCTAGACGAAGGCCCAGCACGAAGCCAGGCCCACGTCCAGCAAGGGAAACGCGCGCCACAACACGCCAGCCCAAGGCTGCGCCAGGCCCACCGCAAGGCAGGCCCAGCGCGCGCCCAAGGCTGCGGCAGTCGTGGGCTGCGATGCTCGGGCTGTGCGCGCGCGCATGGCGCCCCTCGTGGGCTGCTGTGCGTGCGTGGGTGTTTGTGTTCACATACGAAACCTAAAACGTACAGGATTCGTTTAATGATTAAATTCCTAATCCTATTTGATAAATTAATTAAATAAGAGTTTCATTAGGATTCTAATTTAATTAATTCGTATCCTAATAGGATTCCAATTCTCTTTCCATACCCCTATAAATATGTGGTATGGGTTCACAATTTATAACAAGTATTCAAGTATTCAAAGTGAGTTTTTGAGAGAAAAATTCAGTCACATTCCTTGCCTAAAAGTGCCGAAAATTATTAGTACCTTAAGGGCGATTCTAGTTGGTCAATCTTAAGGCGGATCCGGACGTGCTGTGGACTATCTACGGAGGGACGACACTTGGAGTCCTAAAGACTTGTTCTTGTTCGGTTCGGGCGCAGCTAGGGAAGGCACGCAACAAAGAGTATGCATCTAAACTATGCTATATGATTATGTGTAAATAATATGTATTCCTGGCTAAATGGTTTTTCCGCATGATTTATGAATTGTCATATGTATCATAACCTAACAGTAAGTAATATGAATTTCAACCCTATTTCATTTAAAACACGGACATTCCGTGTTTTACATGGAACAGGGCTAAGAACCCTATTCCGTAATTTTTTTTTCGAAAATGATAAAGGTCGCAACATGCGACCTTTAAGCCGTGTCACAATGATGACATGGCATGCTTATATGTCGCGATTTAAATAGGAAATTAAAATATTTAACATATATATTCTATTATTCATGTTTCAAAAAAAGTTAGGAAAATCTTAATATTCTAATTTGTTTCCTTCTTTATATTGATTACCGTATTTACCTAATTTCATAGTAAAAATATTGCATTGATAGTAAAAATAGTAGGATGACGTATAGTCTACGTGGCGCATACATGTACCAATTAAACTCCAACACGTAAGATTGCGACAACTAAATGTTGTCGCAACTTGCGATCTTTATCATCACCTTTTTTTTTATTATGCGTTTTTCCTCAATTATTCTTCGTCAAAATTTATTACCTTTATAATTAATATTTTTTTATTATGTTTTGTATTATTAAATAGGTTCTTTTTTTTAAGGTCATTTATTAATTATCATGTCAATAAATAAAATTTCCAAATGAACCCAAGTGATTTGTTTTCCTTAACTGATAATTAACTTAATTATAGTCAACAAATAAAAAACAAACTTAATTCTAGTCAACAGATAAACAAACATAATAAAAATTCATTTATGTTCTCGGCCAAATTCCACTTCAATCACGATGATAACGATAAAAGGTGGTGGTGGTGGCGGCGACGGTGGAGGTGCTAGTGGTTGAGCTCACGGAGTGGAGGAAGTGACAATGATATGAATTGAGGTGGTGGTGGACGGGCAAATGATGGCGGTGGCTAAGGCGGGGCCGACAAAAATAATGGTTGCCGGAATTTGCTGGTGGGTCTGGTGAGGGTAAGTGGGGTAAGTGAATGGGGAAGTGAGGGTGAGTGAGAGTGGAGTGGGGTGAGAGGGACAAAAGGGACATTTCCTTAAATAAAGGTGGGTGTTTTGCGTAAAAATGGGCGTCGAATAGTAATGCCCAAAACAAATTTACAACTAAGTACTGTACTTTCTAAGAAGTATTTCGTAGTAAGCACAAGTACATAAACAATTACCCATAAAATCTGCCTTTACATCAAACTATTTCGTACTAGGCACTACACCTAATAAATGACCCAAAAAACCTGCATTTACATCAAAGTATTTCGTAATATGAACTAGCACATGAGCAATGATAACTTCTTTTCCAAAAAAAAAATCAGCCTTTGCATCAAAGTGTTTCCTCGTAGGCACTAGCACATTAGCAATGAGCCAATGACCCATAAAATCTGCCCTTGCATCAAATGAAATTATAGTGTACTTTTACATGGACATGTTATTGCACTTCCATTGTTATAATTGCATAAGGTAGATGTGATGATTTACAAAAAAAATACTCTCATAGAAATTACAGTATGAGAGCTGAATATAAAATGTGAGTAAAAGAACATGACAAATTGACTAGTAACTGTAAACCTAGCATTTACATTTGAACTTAGCTAACAAAGTTCCAACATTCTATCACCTTTTATAGACGAACCTTATTTTTGCTGTATATGTATGCTTTTGAGAAGTACATGAAGAGAGCCAATCCTATTACACTAAGACCTGCAAGGAGCCAATAGAAGTAATCAAGATGTGCGCGATTCAAGTTATCCGAAAACCAACTCTCTCCCCCATTTCCACTGCTTGCTTTGTTGATGACAGAGACAAGCAAGCTGCTTAAAAGGTTTCCTAATCCAAATATGCTTAGATATAAAGACAATCCGACACAACGCAATTCATTTGGTATCTGGTCATAGAAAAATTCTTGCAGGCCAATCAAGGTAAATACTTCTGCAATTCCAAACACAACATACTGCGGAAGCAACCACCAAATACTCATTGGGATCGTTACATCAGGAAAATCAATTAGCCCGTGTTGCAAAGCAGTGTTGAGCCTTTTTCTCTCTGTGACAGCAGCAATTACCATAGTAAATATGGATATCAACAAACCAGTTCCAATTCTCTGAAGCATTGATATGCCAGCAGGCTTTCCGGTCAATTTTCTGGCTATTGGCACCAGCAAGCGATCATAAAGCGGGATAAAGATAAATATGCAGATGTAAATAACACACTGCAATGCTGCAGCTGGTATGAAAAAGTTTGACCCAATTGATCTATCCAATGTAATACCTTGTTTGGTGAAGAAAGTTGCAGGCTGTGCAATGACAATTGCATAGACCAATATTGTTGTCCCAATAAGGAACAACCCAAGTACTGCCTTTGCTTCTTCAACCTCGCTCATGCTGCAAGTTTTAATATTTCTCGCTGACATCTCAGGCGCAAGCAAAGCTTTGTTGAGGAACATGAATTGTCGAGATCCAACGTGGAGTTCGGTTTCTAGAACCTCTTCACTTTCACCCACCTCTGGATATGTAGCATTCCAGTTTTGTGCTGCTGCAACAAACACTCTTCCTACCCTCTTGAATGGGTTTTCCCCTTCACCTTTCATAGTATAGCGATAAGTTGTAGTTCCCAGCAAAAATATGAGCTGAGCAATGACCATGATAATGCATGGGATTCCAAATCCAAGGCCCCAACTAAGGTTATCCTGAACATAGCTCAAGACTCCTGTACCAAGGAAAGCACCCATGCAAACACCAAAATACCACCAGTTAAAGAAAGAACTTTTGGCTCTGCTCTCGTTCGGGTCGTCTTCATCAAACTGGTCAGCACCAAAAGCCTGGACACAAGGCTTGTGCCCACCTTGACCAACAGCTACCAGATAAAGGGAGACAAAAAATATTATTATCTGCAAGTTCGATGAACATCCAGGAGGACCCTCGTTGCTCCTCCCTTGGTTGAGACAACTAAGGGAAGGTAGCATTGCTGATAAAGTCAGTATGCCCAGCCCCTGCATTTGGTAATCCATCCAGGTGAGATGTAAAACAAATATACTCTGTACTACTTTAGCATAGTAATATGCTTCAAAACAACACTGTATAGTGAACCTAGACCAAAATCACACTCCGTTGAAAATTATAATGTGATTATATTGTTTTTCAAGTATAAAGATTGAAGACTGAATCTTGAAGAACTGGAAACCAGTACAAATCCGCCAACTTCATTATTAATCTGATACTCACTCGGTCACTCCTTAAGCAGATGGCACTTCATTATTAATCTGATACTCACTCGGATATTACCACCATAATTAGCCATATGGAGACCAGCTTAGACTAAACCCTAAACTAGTCAATGAATGAACCCAACCCCACCCCCCACACCAAAAAAGAGTTGTCAGAGTAGAATGAAGGCCGATGTTATCACGAGCATTACAAACTTTTAATCAATCAGAATTCAGATGCCTAAAAACTCAAATATCAAAAGCAATCCAGTTTAAAATTTAAGAGTCAACGCTTACGCAAAGAATAATCACACCTTCACTTGAACCCTCTAATCAATTTCCACTGAGAAGAACTCATAGTTGATCCCTAGATTGGATTAGTAAGTTCAACCCCACATGTTATTCCTAAACCACCCGCACCTATACATAACACCCTTCAATATACTCAATAAACGGAGGAGGGTTTCCAAGTTAATCTCCTTGATAAACCAACAAAACATATCAAGGAGATAAATTGGGAATTTCCCTAAACGGAGTACCAAAGAAAAATTGCCTTGAGATTAGACAAAAAAGTTCTATCTTTTGAGTGTTCTATCATCACTTCAACTACAAAACCAAGTCATCAACAATATGTAGTCTGTGTGATTCACTTAATAACAATCGTCCAATTTCTCATCAATCAAACGTACAACAATATCAACAACAAAATGACAACAATCAAACGAGAACTTAACAATTCGAATAAAATCCCACAATTTCCTGCAATTTATGTCCAATTTCAAAAATACCCACCAAATAAATAAAAAACTACACATAAATGTCAATTATAATTAGATTAACAATTGAAGTGAAAGAATACTAACCAAGATGTAAATGAGGGTAGCAGCAACAATAGTATAATACTTTCCCAAAAAAGAATCAGCAATAACAGCTCCCAAAATAGTAAGCAGGAAAGATACCCCAGTCCAAGCATTAACATTAGAAGCCGCCATTGCCGTTGACTGCCGTAAATCCCCAGTTAAATAGCTTATCAAGTTTCCAGATATTCCAAAATATGCAATCCTCTCCGCCATCTCCACCCCTTTTGAAACAATTCTCAATTAATTCTGGAAAGTAAAAACTAATTGGAAATGAATTTTGCTTTGATTAAGACTTACAAATGATGAAAGAAGCGGATAACCACTGTCCATGGTTGGATCTAACGGACGGACGGTTCTTGTAATCAACGGAACCGTGGACGGTGGATCCTTCTGGTGGTTGTCGCGGTTGCTCCGCCGTGAGAAGGGGTGTGTAAGGGAGGAGCTCAGCCGAAGTTGCCATTATTAAGAACCTTCCCCAAATTAAGAAAATTCAATTGCTTTTTTTTTTGGCGGCACCAATTGAAAGTTAACCCTTGAAGTTTGAACCATGTCCAGAGATTTAGTTAAGTCGGTCCAAACCACTACTAGGGGAGGCTTCCTCAGACAATAACAAAAAATAATATTAAGGAAACTTCAACTTATTTAATGAATTTGACCCACAAAATAAACATTGATCTCTGACTCAAAATATGTTGTTTGGTACAAAATGGTAATGTAAGTATGTAATCATGTTGACTTGTGAGTTGTGAATACCAAACTATGTTGTTTGGTACCAAATAACAAAATACAACCATCCTGCTTTTAATTACCAACTATGTTGTTTGGTACCAAATGAAAACAACAATTGCAGAAAACACATATATAATTATTTAATTCTTAGTATTGTCTAGTGTTGTCTAAGACTTCCTCCTACTAGGGCTCAAAATGAGCAAAATCAACTAGGGTGTCTAGGCTTGACGCTTTGAGAAAAGTACTACTTTGATCTTTGAAGACCGTTCTACCAATAAGGTGGCTGATGCATTAGCGAAGAGTGCAAGAAAGAACCACATTTTGGCTTTCCATAGCTGTAATTTATTAACCCCTCCCATGGTTTGTAAGGAATTTTTATTAGCTGATTCTAACTTCACATCCTCTATTGGTGGAGAGCAAATCTCTGATGTTGTAATTCCTTCTCCTAACTCTGTTGGGCTGTTTAGGGATCAAAGTGATTTTTGGTTCTACTACGAGGAGTTCCCACCGCCTTCGGCGAGGTAATCTCCCGTGGGAGTTTGCATGAGTACCTCGATGGGCAGCATCCCTCCCAGTTGAGATTTTTTCCATTCCCAAGGCTCGAACCCGAGACCTTGGTTAAGGAGCAAGAGGCCCTTAACCACTCATGCCAACCTCAATTGGTTAGGGATCAAAGTGATTCTTCACTGATCTCTATTATTTAATTGTAGTATGTTTATTATCAAAAAAAAAAACTAGGGTGTCTAGGGGTACTGCCCTTAAACGACGGTTGGCCTTATTATGTAGAGACTTCGCTCGTGATGAACGAGTAATTTGTAGGAAATCACCAAATACAAGAACTTTTTATGACAAAGTTAATGCGAAATGAAATGCTTAAGTAAAACCGCAAACAAAGTTAAACAAATATCATTGATTAATATGTAATGAAAAACTGGACAAACATTCATTCACGAAGAGATGTACCTCCATGGTTGAATGTTTGGAAAACAAAGAACGTAAACTGCTGGAAGTGCTTCGATGCATGAGGGAAACGCTACAGCTAGGCTACTAAGCCTATGGCTAAAACTACGAAAAGCTCTGAAAGTAAGAAATACTTTGTTTGTGTGTAGATGATGTCCAATTGAATGCCGGTTTTGAGTGTATATATACTCCTAGTGAGAGACGTGCGGTTGAAGAGCGGTTTTCAGAAGAGTAGGGTTTATTCCCATAACTGCTTATACGGGGGAGAGAGCAATTGAGAAATCGTGGCCATGTCAGCCTTGACCTTTTCTGCATTTCCTAACTTCCTTGTAACTAGCGATGTCATTCTTCTTCTTCTGGGATTTGCCTTTCTATTGGGCTTGTCCTCTGTTGGGCTCTTTTACTCTTTGTTTTGGGCTTGCATCTTGACCAGGCTTGGCTTGATCGTTGACCCTTTTTTATTTTAGGGCCTTTGACCTACCGTATACCTTGCTAAGGATAGGTTTTAAAATGTGTACAACACACACACACAAAGGTTATAATTTGTCCCCATTTTTTCAAAAAAGTCATTTCTTACAAAAGTGGAATAAAAAGAAGTAATTTATAACAAATTCAGCTACTTTTTAATAAACACCTTGTCGAATTTCTGCCAAAAAATCAAGTTTTAAACATGATATGTGCGTGAGTCACTAATTATATATATATATATATATATATATATATATATATATATATATATATATATATATATATATATATATATATATATATATATATATTATATATATATATATATATATAATATATATAATATATATATATTATATATATTATATATATATATATATATATATATATATATATAATATATATATATATATAATAATATATATATAATAATATATATATAATATATATATATATATATATATATATATATAATAATAATATATATATAATATATATATATATAGGTAAAAAGAAATCCGATGAGCTGCCCTCGCACAGGCCTCGAACCACTTAAGCCAATCCCAATTCCAGCGTAAGTCACTAATGGTTTAGTTTTTTATAGACTGTAAAGATAGACTAGGTATTAATACTATGGACAAAGTTGTAATTTTGTTGAGATAAATTTTGTAATTGGATCAATGTTTTAGAAAATTCAAACATAGAATTGCTGCACAATATTGAAGGACGGCAGGAGAATGAAAGTGCCACAACAGTACACCATCAGTATACAATATTTTTCAATTTTTGATATCTTGTCATGCCTTTGCACATTCCTATAACTCATACTCGAGCAAATGAACAAGCCCACGAGCCAGATCGCGGGAGTATGCAACCAACTCTTTCCTCCTACACGTCTCAACCGAACACCAAATCCAACATTCCGTAGGGACGGTGGAAATCCAACATTCCTTAGTTGAAAAAAAAAATATCATATGAACATATATAATTGCACTTAGGCGTGTTCTTTTGAACTTTGTTTGGCTGAACTGAATGGAACTGCAATTAAGTCCAAAAGAACAGGGTCTTAGATTACATTTTCCGTACAACATAAAGACGCATTATATCAACTTCTAAGAAGAAGCCTTGTTTTTGTTGTATATGTATGACTTTGCAAAATACACAAAGAAAGCCAACTGTAAGACACTAAGAGCAGCAAGCAGCCAATAGAAGTAATCAAGATGTGCATGATTCAAGTTATTAGAAAACCAACTCTCTCCACCACCTCTAAATCTGGTTACTTTGTTGATCAATGAAACAAGAAAGCTGCTTAACAGACCTCCTAACCCTAATATACTCAGATACAGAGACAATCCCACACTACGCAACTCATTGGGAACCTGGTCATAAAAATATTCTTGCAGGCCAACCATGGTGAATGCCTCTGATATTCCCATCAAGGCATATTGTGGAAGAAGCCACCAAATACTCATTGGGATCGTCACATTAGGCAAATCCATTAGCCCGTGTTCAGAAGCAGTTTCAAGCCTTCTTTTCTCTATGACAGCGGCAATTACCATAGCAATTATGGAAATGAACTGCCCGATTCCAATCCTCTGAAGCATTGATATCCCAGCAGGCTTTCCAGTTGATTTTCTTGCAATTGGCACAAGAACACGGTCATATATCGGGAGAAACACAATAATGCAGATGCCAGAAAAAGACATCATTGCTGCAGCTGGTATAGCAAAATTAGACGTGATTGATCTATCCAACGTAATGCCTTGTTTGAGGAAGAAAGTTGTGGTTTGTGAGTAAACAATTGCAAATACCAAATTTGTGGCCCATGTAGGAAACAGCTTAAGCACTGCCTTTGCCTCTTCAACCTCACTCTTGCTGCAAGCTTTTACACATCTCTTTACGGTGTCAGGTGCAATTAAAGCTTTGTTCAGAAATGTCAACTGTACAGATCCATCATGGGGTTTTGCATCACCATCACCATCACCATCCACAGGAAGTTTAGCATTCCAATTATTTGCCGCTGCTACAAACACTCTTCCAATCCTTGTAAACGGACTTTCCCCTTCAAGTTTCACAGGGTATCGATAAGTCATAGTTCCTAACAAAAGTATGACCAGGGCTATTACCAAGAGAATGCATGGAATTCCAAATCCGAGAGCCCAACTAAGGTTGTCCTGTACATAACTCAAGACTCCAATACCCAACAAACCACCCAAACAGACACCGAAATACCACCAGTTAAAGAAAGAACTTTTGGCTTTACGCTCCGTTGGATCTTCTTCATCAAACTGATCCGCCCCAAAAGCCTGAAGACAAGGCTTGTGCCCACCTTGTCCAATTGCTACCAGATAAAGCCCAACAAAGAATATTATTATCTGTGAATTGTTGAGACAGCTAAGGGATGACAACATTGCTGATAAAGCCATCAGACCCAGCCCCTGTTAAGATCAATAATATAATATTTTGATAAAAGGCTAAACTATCCAGTGCAGCTGTGCAGTTAGTTAGACCATAAAAAAAAAAAGGCATGTGCATTACACTTATTATATATTTAGTTAATATAGCAGTCAATCATTGAGTACTTACCAAGATGTAAATGCAGGAAGAAGCAACAATGGTATAATACTTGCCCATAAAAGAATCAGCAATAACAGCCCCTAAAATAGGTAGCAATTTAGACACCCCACTCCAAGCATTGATATTCGAAGCTGCCATTGCCGTTGGCTGTCCTAATTCCCCCGTTAAATAGCTTATCAAGTTTCCTGATATCCCAAAATATGCCATCCTCTCTGCCATCTCCACCCCTTTGAAAATAAAATGTTTGGATAAAATTTCTGCATAGGAAGTAGTATTTTTTTATTTTTATATAAAAAAAAAGATCAACTTACAGATGAAGAAAGAAGCAGAAATCCAGCGGCCATGCTTGGATCTGATGGCGGGACGGTGCTTGTAATCAACGGCGCCAGGGACAGTGTCTTGTTCTTGCTGCTCTGCTGTGAGAAGGGGTGTATAAGGGAGACTCTCAGTCTCAGCTGAAGCTGAGTCTACAACGACAATGGCATTGTATTTAGAGTTGGAGGTTGCCATTTACAGTTTAAGACAACCCAATCTGCAATTAAGTTGCAGCAGATGCAAACAGACTGCCTCTGTCAGAGAGTGTGCGTCCTTTCTGTCAGTTTCCTACAATGATTTTTGCTGTGTTACATAGAGGCAAAAAGAGTATGTGTAGACGGGATATGATACAATTTCACTATTCCGTTATCCATTTCCCCCCAAAATTATTTCACAATTAAATTTATCTTTTTTTTTTGGGTTGGCATGTATTTGCCAATACATGCATGGCATGTTTTTGGACTTCCTCGAGGCAAAAAGAGTATGTGTAGACGGGATATGATCCAAGATTTTGAGTAAAACATATGCTCCCTCCGTCCCGGAATACTCGACCCGGTTTGACCGGTACAGAGTTTAAGGGACTTGAATTGACTTATTTAATTTAATAAGTAGTAGTTGATAGTGGGGTATTATTTTAATGTAGTTAGTGGGAGGTGTGTTAAGAGGTGGGGTTGGGGGAGAGTAGGGGTTGAATTTTTAATTATTTTTTGTATGGAGTAGGGGTTAGGTGGGTTAATAGGTGTAGAGTGAGAAATAATATAATATTGTTAGAATATTTTCATTTTTAGAAACAGGTCAAGTATTAAGGGACGGTCCGATAAGGAAAACAGGTCAAGTCCCGATAAGGAAAACAGGTCAAGTCCCGATAAGGAAAACAGGTCAAGTATTCCGGGACGGAGGGAGTAATAAGACTTTACCAAAAGCATCCATTTTCTGGATTTCCCAATGTTTATTCTGACCCCACGTGCATTTAAGTAATGGGGAGTATGGCCCTCTCTGGATGAGGGAGATGATGATAACCATAAACCACACCTACTATGGGGAGCCGGGAGGAGACCACACGTGGAAGAACGGGAACCACACAGTAACAGACTAACAGTTAAGACAGGTCCATAACATTCATGGGATAGTGACCAAACAAAGAGTTTGTTCTACTAATATTATTGCCTTATTTTACCTGAAAATAAATTAACTTCGCTTTAAACTAAAAAGTACTACAGTAAATATTATGGAAATTAAAAAAAATACAAAAAATAAAGCCCAAACCGGTTCATTACTTCTTTTTTTTTTTTTAAAAGACCCTAAGCCAAATTGGTTCATTGGTTTCTGTTTCATCTCATTCCAAATGCTACTAATGCAGTAGTGCTGAATTCACTAACACCCTTGCATTTACGTTTTGCACCAACAAGAAGCAAGAACTGGATCCATATTGTATTCAAGTCAAAGGACTTACAACAGAGGGAAGCCAGCTTTTGGATAAACCTCGTGGACTTTCCTCGCGGTAATTGTGGATAGCTCATGGACCATCCCCGTATAAAGGTAAGGAAACTTATCAATCTGAAAGCACAGGAAAATATCCTTTGAAGCAAACCACAAAAATGCTTAGTGTAGATAGTATAACTACAATTTGCAGAGAGGAAAATAAAATACATGGAAGTTCATAAATCATAATACATGTACGGTAATCTTGCCTTGTTCACGAAGCAGTCCCGAGGTTAATTTCTCTGTGACAGAAGCAGCTACTATAGTAAAGATGAATAGTCAGCCAGACAAAGAGAAAGAAATCAAGTTTGGACTTTACTCTGGAATTCTTTACTTTTTACAGATTACGCAATTGTATGCAATACAAAACTAGAGATTAAGCATTGCAACTTACATATTTATATAAGTAAATAAGATAAGTGAAAACTGAAAAGTGAAAACCCCCTCTTTTCCCCCATTAACTGTCAACTGAAAACTAACAGAACAGCGAGCAATAGACCCTAAGACGCATACAATCCCTTCTACGGAGTACCATTTAGTGCACCAGAAACATCGAGCAATAGAATTATAATTCATCATATCTAGAGTCGAATAAACAAGTACACATTTGCAGTTTTTCTCAACATTCTCATGGCAACTACTAGTGCATTTCACTTAAAAGTTGCTCCACATCAACTTTTACACATGGGGAAACGGAAACATTCATGTACATGAGCTCTAAAATTACTTCCAACCAGCAATAAATAAGTCACTGACCTCGCCTTTACGTTTTGCTCTTAGCTTACATTCTGCATACAACATGAAGTAGAATTCTATAGACGAGCCTTGTTTTTGTTGTATATGTATGACTTTGCAAAATACACAAATAGACCCAGTCCTATGGAACTAAGACCAGCAAGCAGCCAATAGAAGTAATCAAGATGTGCACGATTCAAGTTATTCGAAAACCAGCTCTCTCCCCCACTGGTTGCCTTGTTAATCAATGAAACCAGTACGCTACTTAAAAGGCCTCCTATGCCAAATATACTCAGATACAGAGATAATCCTACACTACGCAATTCATTTGGGACCTGGTCGTAAAAAAATTCTTGCAGGCCAACCATGGTAAATGCCTCTGATATTCCAAACAAGGCATATTGTGGAAGCAGCCACCAAATACTCATTGGGATCGTCACATTAGGCATATCTATAAGTCCATATCGAGAAGCAGTTTCGAGTCTTTTCTTCTCTGTGATGGCGGCAACTACCATACAAATACTGGAAATGAACAGCCCTGTCCCGATTCTCTGAAGCATTGATATGCCAGAAGAATTTCCAGTAATATTTCTGAAAACTGGCACAAGAATACGATCATAAATCGGGAGAACAATAACAATGCAGATGCCTATAAAAGACTGTAACGCTGCAGCTGGTATAGCAAAGTTAGACCCGATTGATCTATCCAATGTTATGCCTTGTTTGGTGAAGAAAGTTGGGGGCTGTGAGAAGACAATTGCAAAAACCAATGTTGTTGCCCATATAGGAAACAGCCTAAGGACTGCCTTTGCCTCTTCAACCTCACTCTTTGATATCTCTGTCACAAGCAAAGCTTTGTCAAGGAACTTGAATTGTCGAGACCCATCATGGAGCTTGATTCTATGAGCATGTTCATTGTCACCTACCATGGGAGATGTAGCCTTCCAATTCCGAGCTGCTGCAACAAATACTCTTCCAATCCTACTGAATGGACTTTCCCCTTCAACCTTCATAGTGTAGCGATAAGTCGTAATTCCAAGCAGAAATATGACCAAAGATAACGCCATAATAATGCATGGAATTCCAAATCCGAGACCCCAACTAAGGTTGTCCTGTACATAACTCAAGACTCCAATACCCAACAAACCACCCACACAAACACCAAAATACCACCAGTTAAAGAAAGAGCTTTTCGCTTTGCTCTCCGAGGGGTCTTCTCCATCAAACTGATCAGCCCCAAAAGCCTGAACACAAGGCTTATGCCCACCTTGTCCTATGGCCACCAGATATAGGGCAACAAAGAATATTATTGTCTGCAAATGTGCTGAGCTTCCGGGACCACCATCAATGCAACTAAGAGAAGGCAGCATTGCTGACAAAGTTAGCAAGCCCAGCCCCTGTTAGCCATCCAGGTGAGATGAATAGAAAACAAGATTAGCATAATAAGTTATCAAAATCTAATCCACAAAATCAATCTACCAAAAAATATACTATCTTTAGATTTATGTGGTTAAGGAACTTCATCAAGAATATCATCAAATGACCCATCTCAATCACATAGACACGCTCAACTAGTCAACCTCCACTTCTGCTTTAAAGCAAAGGAAAGACAAGGACTCAATCTTAATTATGGTGGTCACCAAAAAATATTCACTGAATCATAAATCAAAATATCATTTTCTTTATTGCGTAAGGTTAAATGGCTAACTGTTAGTCGCCTAACACCAAATGAAGTCTACAAACCTACAACCTATGCTTGACATTTGACATCATGTGTCTATATTTTTGTCAATTAACTGCATCTCAATTATTAATAAACCAGAAAACCATGTCAGCTAGTCAGCTAGTCAGCTAGATTATTATGTTGACATAGTTCACCATTTCACATTCAACATTATCAACCTATGCTGCTGTGCATACAACAAAATTTACGCTCAAATTAGTGAATAAAGAGTTGCAAATCCAATCAAATCTCATTTTTAATCGTGATCAATTTCTCTCTATTTGATCAACTAAAGAATCAAACAGTTTCATGAACATCCACCGAAATTCCCAATTACAAGCTCTCAATTCAATTGAACTTCTAAACATAATTAAATTAAATTAAGATAACAAAATAGAAACTTACCAAGATGTAAATGATGGAAGAGGCAATAATAGTATAAAACTTGCCCACAAAAGAGTCAGCAATAACAGCCCCCAAAATAGGGAGCAAACAAGCAACCCCACTCCAAGCATTGATGTTAACAGCCGCCATTGCCGTTGACTGTCCCAATTTCCCCGTCAAAAAACTTATCAAGTTTGACGATATTCCATAGTACGCAATCCTCTCCGCCATCTCCACCCCTTATTAATCCAACCAAAAAAATAAGTCAACCCTTTTGAGTTTTGATCAACACAACAAAAATGGTAACTTTAAGAAAAATGAGTTTTTATTAGACTTACAGATGATAAAAGAAGCGGATAACCACCGCCCATGTTTTGATCGTACGGCGGGTTGATTCTTGTGGTCGACGGCGCCAACGACGGTGTCCGGTGGTTGTTGGTGGTCAGCCATCAGAAGGGGAGTGTTAATGAGAAGCTCAGTTGATGATGACCCCATTTTTAAAGGGAGGAGAGAACAACCCTGAATTCTTTCTGGAAACAGCAAATCCGTAAATCGGGAAGAATCTGCTAACAGTTTGATCTTTTTGAAAAAATGGGACTTTTAAGTTTGACTCTCTTACTCTGTTTTCAGTAGTAGCACTAGAAATGGGAAGACTGGAAAACGTGTTGGAATTTCTTTATTTCTGAAATGGGTAAAGTTGTTTTTTCTGGGTCTTGAGAATTTGTGGGGGGTTTTAAAGACGTTAATGATGAACCAATCTTGGTGATTTAGCAGAAAGAGGGGACTTTGGGACTGTGAATCTGTGATCTTATTCTCCTAGTATCTCACCATATCACACTAAACTACTAAAGTACTCCAACTTTTATTTGTTTTGTTACCTACATATTAGAATATGACAATAACAACTCTATGATCCTAAATTCCTAATCTACCTTTTTTTTTTGGTACTAGATGATGGGAAAAAGAAAAAAAAACAATGTGAAATCTATACCTAGTCTATCTATACCTAGTATTTAAAAACTTAAACCACTAACCCCATATCTCCACGTGTCACTCTTTTCCTATTTTCTCTTTCTCTGTTTTCAACGCTCCCTCTTCACTCTTCCTTATGATATGTTTTTTCGGACTACTTAATCCTCTTCCTCTTCCCCTTCAACCCAATTAAAATGTATTTACTAATTAATTCATTTTTTAATTCAAATTCAATGTATCGTTCAATGGACTTATTTAATCAGTCAAATTCTCATCTTTCCACTTTTAATTTGACTGTTTCAGATAATTTAATTGGGACCATAAATTGAATTGAATTATTGAGAAAAACTCTTTGTATAACCCAATATTATTCTTCATATAAAAGTCTCTGAACTCGCCAATTTGGTGCTCACGATTCAAATGGTGGCTTTGGTTTAACCTTTCAGTTACAATTATGATTTATGAACAATTCATATTTTAAGGATTTGGTATCGGACCTTAATTATTTGATTCTTGGTTGCAGCTACAATTCGAATACAATACGGAGTACTTAATTTTATCCAAAATGGAAGAGCGGTGTCACCCGTATCGTGGTGTTTTGATGAAAGCATCGGGTGGATTGTCTGGTATGTGGCAAACTGCCAACCATGGCTTATGTGGAAGGGAGGTCCATCTTTTTCTATCTCCTCCTATCGTTCTGGAGAATTCAACTACGGAGTTTGACTATTATTAATATTAGTTTTCCATTAATTATATTGTTGAATTTAATGATCTATTGTGCTTGGATTTCCAATGGGCAGGTACACCAAATTGTCCTGCTTATACATTCAGTTTTGTCCAATTTGAATCTAATCCTTAGGGACATGACACAATTTCAAGAGACTTAGATATTTATTCACCAAGAGATTAATAATGTTGAGGAGAGGAGGATTGTTGGGGGTAGAAGAAGGTAACTTTACTCATTTTCACTTTGATTATGTTTCTTTTATTGTCTCAAGCCATTTAATTCTTCACGCTTCCAAATAGATAAATATGTTGTTGATTTCTATTTTGTCATAGAAAAACTAACTAACAAATTTCAATGTCTCTGGCGATCAGATGGGCTGAGCAAGCTAATGTGATATTTTATGGTCATGATACCAACAAGGAAGCTTGTTTCGGGCTTGTGGGGTACTTCAAGGTTTTTGTTGACGTCAATATGTTTTGGTGATGTTGGCTCGGGTTGGGTGTTGTGGTACGGAATAGCGATAGTGATGTGGTGGATTGTGATTCAAGTGTGGAAAAGTGGGAGTCGGGTGTGGGAGACGGGCAGTGGCGGTACCAGTGAACCCTTACTGGACCGGATAAACAACTGATATGTACATTTTTCAAAAATAAAAATAATACAAACATAAGTTAAATCATGTAAACGCAGCTCTATAACACAAATAAACCGAGTGCCTTAGTGGTCATAGCTTCAATTTGCAAACCCAATTATCACGGGTTTGATTCCAAGCTTGTTGTTCATGTCTTCTTAGAAGCGAATTTCGCTCTACTTTAGGGATTATTTTTTTCGCGATCTTTTTTCGGGAACCTCCTAAAATTTCAACTAAAAAATGAAATGATTTTTCATTATTTCAATTGACGTAATGAGCCTTCCAATATTGGAAGGCTCATTACGTCGACTAGTCTCCGTGTCACTACCGGTACAGGCTCTCAAGTGACGAACGTCCCCCAAAGTTAAAGGAACTGCTCAGATCTCTGATAGGGTTTTAGGGTTTGTGTTTTTTGTATATGGTGTTTTGGGATTAATCTTTCGTATATATATGTATATGCGAAGGAAGGGAACTTCAATCTTGTGGAGTATAATATATTGGGATCCCTAATATATTTGTGGGGCCCGCTAGTTTTATACATCTCCTAAGAATTCCAAAGTCCAAACTCCACGTGACTCTTGGTTAATGAAACAAGATACAAAGCAACAACAGCATGCTCCGCGACTTGACCGGGGCAAACAATATTTGCCACAGTATACCTGCTAGTTTTGTACAATTAAACTCCAAATATTAATCACTTTGCATTATCAGATCACCAACAAATTATTATACTTACAATGAAACATAAGCCCTGACATAACTACTGGAAGATAAACAAGGTTGGCGAGAAACATCCTCTTAGCATTCTTCGTGGTTCTGCTAAAGTATAGAAAGACATTGTTGTACCACCTATCGCCAAAGTAAGCAATTATGATTAAAGACAAAACCATCCAAAGTTTAAACTCCTATAATACCAAATACACAGGAAACATCAGAACGGAATCCAAACTAGCAGAATGAATTTACGGAGTACTCCGTATAAGTTATCTAAAGAAAGTTGTCCTTTTGCTAAGTAATTTTTGCTCATTACTTGTGAATCTTGTGGAAGTCACTCACATTGGTAAATACATATGTAAAATCATGCCTGGGATTAACTATTGCCAGTTTCATGGTATGGAATTGTTCTAAGAAATAAGTAATTGTCAGTCAAAATGGGAAGTTGCTGGAATAATATTATAGCCTTATAGGGTTTGTTGAGCATTAAAATTGTTACTCCAAAGATATGTGTATTTGGTGAATCAGATTTCAAAATATGGGTATTTGGTGAAATAAACATTAAAATAGGGGTATTTGGTGAATTTGAAATTAGGTTAATGGAGCACTAACGGCGCGTCATTAGTAAGGGTCTGGGTATTAAGTTTTATTTAAGGGGCATTTTATGCATTATCCAAACTTGATTAGCGTTTGATGAATTACGCCAAAATTCGGAGGTATTTCATAAAAAATCCGTAAAAATTAACGAAAATTTATTCAGTGTAGAGGTGAAGTACATGTGTAGCACCAATTTTTTTAAAAAAAATACAGTAGGAAAAAGTGACAAATTAGAGTAGTTTTTAATTGTAATTTTAAAATTAAAATTTTAAATTTTTGTATTATTTTACAATTTATAGTCAAGCAGTCACATATATAAATTAACTAGATTCATTCATAAAACTAAAGAGCCAAGATTTAAGGATGTTACTTTTTTTAACTAATGTTCTAAGGTAATATTTAACCAAGGGTCTATGTTTATTAAGTGTCAATTAGTTGAACCTGGCCAAAAAGTATATCCTAGAATTCAAACGGTGAAAAAAATAAAGTTGGATTCCATACGGTGAAAAATATAATAACTTGGACCTTGTTTGTTTTCTTAACTCTGTTTAAGTACAAAAAATAAAATTGCTCACATTAATTATTTGTTAAATCGCGGGCATGATAACACACGTAAAAAAAATATAAAGGGACGGAGATAGTATATTTTATTAGCTTGAAGTCCAAAACTCTAAGCAAGTTGGCTAAATCTTTTGATGCTTTTGTAATTTCTCATGTGAAAAGGGTAGGCAATACGGTAGACCGTAGACCATAATGTGGCAAGGTGAGATACTCGGTGTTGCACATAATTAATTTGTATAAACTTTTATCCCTAATATAATTTGTATAAACTCTTATCCCCAAACTTGATTTGATATAAAACTGCTGTGTGGCCCGAGCGTTGCCCGGGTTTTGACATTTATTCGGGTTTATTTTTTTGTAAATATGTGTCCATATAGATGGTGTCTTCAACGAATTGACGATGATGACACAAGATTAGCGACCGACCAACAACCTTTCCAATCTGAAACCCCACATTAGAAAATCAAAACAAAACTGAATCATTTTCTTCATCGTTAGTTGATTAATTACTTAATCTCCGTCAATGTTTCCCCTCTTCATCATTATTACACTCTATTACCCCAAACCTTTTGTAATTTGAGGCCTAAGCTAGTAAAGTAATAATTCTACATTTATAAATCATTTCCTTTTTTTTTTGCACTCACTTTTATTAAATTTATTATTTATTGTAAAGTGAATATATTTGTTTATATGGAAAGACACAACATAAGTTTGTAGTTGGTTAAGATGATAAGAAGTGTAACTTTTAACAAATGAGGTATAGTGTTCGATCCTTGCTACACATTTTTTTGGTTGCAAATGACATGTCATAATACTGATTTTGCACTCACTTTTATTAAATTTATTATTTATTGTAAAGTGAATATATTTGTTTATATGGAAAGACACAACATAAGTTTGTAGTTGGTTAAGATGATAAGAAGTGTAACTTTTAACAAATGAGGTATAGTGTTCGATCCTTGCTACACATTTTTTTGGTTGCAAATGACATGTCATAATACTGATTAGTGGTGACGTGACGTATAAAAAAAATGTATACGTGACACGTATACGTTTTTAAGAACGCCTTTTAATATATTAGTGTAGATAGATGCCTTAGGCTAACTTTCCAAAAAAAAAAAAAACCCTTCCACAATCCACAACTAATCATAGTCAACCAATATCAACACCATATTTTTTGGAGGGTACTAAATGCAGGTCGTATATTACCTAAATGAGATACCTTAATATTACTTAAATACATAGCACTACTTTTCTTAAATTATCCTTATTCTAATCTAAACTTATTCCTATACAAAAAATAACATATAATCACTCTTGTATTTAGTGACTTGTAAATTAACAACTTAACATTCACATCTATTACTTCTATACTAAAAGAGACACCAAGAATGACACGTGTCAATTCCTGATGCGATTTTTTACTTTTCTAAAAAAAATATCTGTTTTATTTTATTTTTATTCTCTACCCTTTTTGTAAACTATTTATGTATGGAACAAAATTTAGTTTATAAATTATGGTAATAATAGATACGACGTAATAATAATGATTCTAAATTAGTAATATTTTAGTCAAATCGCTATATTAATAATGCAAAATATATCACTCAATATTTTGGTCAAATGACCATATTAACATTTTAAATATGCATATTAGATGAATAAATTTAAACGGGTATGTTAAAAATGTTATAACTATGCAGTAGTTTGGGAGATATTCAGTTAAATATTTTGTGAAAAAAATATCAAAATCCGTGCGTGCACGGGATCTAATCTAGTACTCTATAAATCGATGGACAATAATGATAACTTACAAAATGATGATTATTTTACGATCCGTAATATTTGCAATCAAAATATTTTTTCTTGTCCAATTTCTTTACCGGAATATTATTGTAGAACAAATAACACTAGAAAATAACAACAATCATACATCCGAAGATATTTTCCGACGCATAAATAAACCTCCGGGCCAACTGTCGGAAATATTTACCGGTAGGAAGAGACTACCGCCGGAAATTCCAACTGGCAGTTCCTTCCTACCGCCAGAAATTCTATCCGGCAGTCACTTCTTACCTTCGGAAATTCCAACCGGCAGTCCCTTCCTACCGCCAGAAATTCTAACCGGCAGTCCATCTTTTGTATTTTTGAGAATTTTCAATTTAAAAGGGGTCATATGATTCTACATTTAGGAATTTTTGTACTGCATTTAGTACTTACGTATTTTTTAAGGGAAATATTAAGACTTTTTTTTTTTTGAAAGGTAAGACCTTAATTAAGACCTTAATTAAACACCAAAGTATGAAACTGGGGGAGTATCAACTTAATTTTAAATAAAATAAAAAATAATAAAAAATTCTTCTCCGAAGCTCATTTCTCCTCCAAATCAACTCGTCCTTTTGCAGATCCGACCGTTAGCTGAAGCCACATTCTGTCTCCTCCACCACCATGCCCACCACCACCACCGTCAGATCTATCTCTTTCCTCGCCTTCACCGTCATTCTCATCTCTTCGCCCGTTTTAGCATCCGAGTCGGATCACAAGGTACACGGGTTTTTTGGTGGTTCTTTTTTGTTGCATTGTTGTGTTTGATTTTGATCTCTTGTTTGATTGAGTTTTGATTGTAATTTCATTCCAGATCTTGCATTTTTGCGTTTGTGATTGTGGGATTTTTTATTTTGGTTGATTTGATGTGTTATCGTGAATTTGTGATGCCCGTTTGATTTTTTCGGCAAATAATTTAGTTTACAATTTCCAATGTCTCGAATTAGAAACATGTAATCTATCGCTAATTTCGTTGGAAAATGAAAAAAGTCAATAGGAAGTTAGTAATTTGAAGCAAAAGAGGCCATGTGGGAGTCAGATAAGCATGATCATACTGTTTTGCAACAGTGTGTACATATTCAGATAAGTTCTTAGCCTTTTTTTGTAATGACTTGTATTGTACGGGTTCATACTGAAGAAAGCTAGGTTTAGATTAGATGATCTTGAGTTACCCTTGCCCGTGGACACTGGCTCGTGATGTTTCAATTAGAAGAGAAGTCGGGGAGATGTGGTGGGGTTGGGCTGGAGAAGAAGTATGTTAGAGGATAGGAGCCTACCAATGAGCATAATAAGAGCTGTTGAAACTGTTAGAAGATAGGAGCCTACCAATGAGCATAATAAGAGCTGCAGAGGTATGCATTCTTTCACAAGGAAAGGCGAAACAACATTGGCCTGACACTCTGGATAATGGATATGTATAGAGAAGTGCATTCGAGAGAGATTTTATCAAATAAGATGGTCTGATTCCGCTAGACTATTCAGAACAATGTTTTCTACTCATACTTTACTATGACATTGCCCTTTTCAGTATTTTGGAACGTTTAGTAGATGTTCTACAGATTCTTATTTGTGTCAGTTGTTCTGTTAAGTTCTCAGCCTATATAATCTGGGTGATGTTGAAGCTATTGCTAGAATGAAGTCACTGCCATCTTCTTTAATGTGTCCACAATCTGAAGCTAATGTCCCCGCCCCCACACACACACCCCTTCTCTATGCCTTTTCATTTTTTCAAATTGTCAAGGCCTCTGAAATCCTTGCCCTCCATCATAGTGACTGGTGAGGTCTTGTGAATGACTTACATTGCTCGTGTCTGCTTGTGAGCATGCAACTTTCTGTTACTTTCTTGATGGCTTCCTAATTATTAGTAACTCATTTTTGTTCTTTTTTCTTTTTGTGTTCTTATTTTGAATTCCTATAGTATGAAGCAGAGGAGCATGTAACTCTTTGGGTGAACAAGGTTGGTCCATACAACAATCCACAAGAAACTTATAATTACTTCAGCCTTCCATTTTGTCGTCCATCTGGGAATTCTGGGCACAGGTGGGGTGGCTTGGGTGAGGTTCTTGGTGGAAACGAACTTATTGATAGCCAAATTGATATCAAGTTTGGAAGTAAGTCTTGGTTCCTAAGCAGATACTATATCTGTTAGTCTTTTATTGTTCATCTGTCTATGGCTGTGTGAAATATGTACACTATTACCTGATCCTAAAATGTGTTTGTTTATTTTATTTGTCAGAAAATACTGACAAGACAACCATATGTGAGCTTGAACTTGATCCTACCAAGGCCAAACAATTCAAAGATGCAATTGAAAATTCCTATTGGTTTGAATTTTTTATTGGTATGTCATATAGTCATGAAAGCCATGAACTGTTAAGCATCATGATTCCAGTCTAGTATCTAAATAATTTTCTTTTATTCTCACTGACACATTGATTGTGACTTTTGTTTTCCATTTGACCATCATGGCTTCTCAACAAACTCCAGATGATTTACCTCTATGGGGTATGCACTCTGCTCTTCCCTGGCTACTCATTTCATTTTATTTCTTTTAAAATAATTAGTTCCTGTTTCAATTACCTACAACTTCTATACTCGCACAGGTTTTGTGGGAGAACTGCATTTTGATAAAAACGTTGAAAATGCTAAACGTGTTCTATATACCAACAAAAACTTTATAATCAAATATAATGGCAATCAGGTAACTTCGCTTGCCCTTGTATTTCAGTTATATAGCTTCCTTTTTAGACCTTCTTTCCAAATTGTAATTGTTATTTTGCAGTATAAATATATAACAGAATACCTGAATATGAATTGTTATTTTGCAGATCATTCATGTTAATCTCACTCAGGACAGTGCCAAGCCAGTGGAAGAAGGGAAGGTCTATGACATGACGTACACAGTCAAATGGATTCCTACAAATGTTCCTTTTGCCAAGCGTTTTGATGTATATTTGGATTATCCCTTCTTTGAACACCAGGTTTGCACACCTCATCCAACTGAAGTTTGATTATGCTTTTTAATCTTACTGTTGGCATGCTGAAATCGAGAGTCCTTGCTTTGTTGTTTTCGGATTCTTTTCCGTGTCATGTGGCTGAGTTTCAGAATCTTATTTTTGTTTATGCTTTTTGGAACTAGCTATATGTTCTCTTCATCCTAAAATAAATGTCTTCTAAGCTTTGTGCGTACTCCGTATTAAGGAATTGTTAGTTTTTGCAACGGTAGCCAAAAGTGAAAAGTATTATGGAGTTGATTAGTATTTTTAACTGAAATTTAATATCCTATTTTGAATGGTCTTGTCTAATTTAATTTAATTTGGCAGATCCATTGGTTCTCCATTTTCAATTCGTTTATGATGGTCATTTTCTTGACTGGATTGGTGTCTATGATATTGATGCGTACTCTTAGAAATGATTATGCGAAGTATGCTAGGGAAGATGATGATTTGGAAACCTTGGTGAGACTCTTCTCTTGTTGTTTCCATCATTTGCCCACACCAACTTTCCTATTTTAGCTGAACTTGGATATTTATGATCAGGAAAGGGATGTTAGTGAAGAGTCTGGTTGGAAACTTGTTCATGGGGATGTTTTCCGTTCTCCGCGCAACTTAGCTCTGCTTTCAGCTGTTGTTGGTAACGGGGCCCAGCTGGCAACTCTGGTTCTCCTTGTTATCAATCTGGCAATTATTGGAATGTTGTATATAGGGTATGTATATGAGATACTTGATATCAAGCTATCTTACACTGGAATTATGTGTTACTAAGATGTCTATTTCATATCTGGTGTGCACCATTAGATAATGGTTTGAATGACTGCTTATTCTTTATTGCTTTCACATCGAAAGGTTGAGATGTTTACACTGTTCTTGCGTACAAGACTACAGAGCCACCCCTTGTTACACATATTACTTTCTAAAAATAGCACTATTATCTTTATTTCAGGAGGGGAGCCATTGTCACAACATTCATTGTTTGTTATGCCTTGACATCATTTATATCAGGTTATGTGAGTGGTGGAATGTACTCTCGTAATGGTGGTATGTGATAATTCTCTTAAAACTTAATCGACCTACCTTTCCTTTTCAATGTTACTGCTATAAATCTGTTGATGTATATTCTGTCTTGTCAGGTAAAAGTTGGATAAAGACGATGATTCTGACAGCTTCCCTATTCCCATTCTTGTGCTTTGGAATCGGATTTGTCTTGAACACTATTGCTATATTCTATGGATCTTTGGCTGCCATCCCGTTTGGGACTATCGTAGTAGTTTTTGTCATTTGGGCTTTTATCTCGTTCCCTCTCGCACTCCTTGGAACTGTAGTTGGACGAAACTGGAGCGGATCTCCAAACAATCCATGTCGGGTGAAGACTATACCTCGACCCATCCCTGAGAAGAAATGGTATCTGACTCCATCAATTATATCTCTTATGGGTGGATTGCTACCCTTTGGGAGCATCTTCATTGAGATGTATTTTGTTTTCACATCCTTTTGGAATTACAAGGTGTCCTTTCTTTTCAGCAGTTGTTGTTGATAATTACTCCCGTACTTTTGTCCAGCGGCTCATGCTTTCTTACCACTTGCAGGTATACTATGTTTATGGATTCATGCTCCTTGTATTCCTGATTCTCATCATTGTTACTGTTTGTGTGACGATTGTGGGAACATATTTCTTGCTGAATGCTGAAAACTACCACTGGCAATGGACTTCATTCCTTTCTGCCGCGTCCACTGCCATCTATGTCTACCTATACGCAGTTTACTACTATCACGTGAAGACCAAGATGACGGGTTTTTTCCAGATCAGCTTTTATTTTGGCTACACTTTGATGTTCTGCCTTGGGCTGGGAATTCTTTGTGGTAAGTGTCTTCTAAAATCTTTCTAACGTAAATTCCTGTATAGCAAGGATAGTCATTGAATTCCACTATAATGCTTCTATCTTGAATTTGAGGTGTGTTACCCATGAACTTAACCCTGTCTTACATCTTTAATATCAGGGGCTGTTGGATTCATGGGATCCAACCTTTTTGTACGTAGGATCTACAGAAACATCAAGTGCGACTAAGTTATGCAGCTCGTCTCACAAACATATTGGGTTGCTATTACCAACTTGGAAATGGGATTTCTGTGAATACGAGAAAATTATATCAGGAATTGGGAAGGAGGATGCTAGGGTAGATAAGGCGAAGCTAAGCTTTGTGAGATTGTGAGAATATGTAATTTTTGTCACAGGAAATACACAATTTTTCACTGTAACTTTTGTAGTTATACTTATATGGAAGAAATGGAATTTGAGAAGTACCCTTCATTTCGACGCCTTACAAATGTTACAATGATCTCCTCATTGGTGCATACTCCTTCCGTTCCTTTTTATTGCCCCATGACTAATAGCAATAATAATAATAATAATATACTGCAGGGTTTTTTTTTTAAACGAGTACTACAAAATTATTTGACCAAAAGATTCTAACATATCTGTTTTCAATCTTAATATTACAAGGATGACAATAATATCTATTTTACTACCATAAAAATATTATACTCTTAATTATGTAAAACATATATTTCACATATCTGCAATGAATATAATAACTTTGTACAAAATTGTGAACAAATAAGAAAATATCCTACAAAATCACAACAATAAAGATATTCTAAAACACATTTTTTTTCCTTCAATCAATTACATTATTTCTGCACCAGGAATTTTAAAAAAAAAAAGGATTAGGGTGATTAAAAAAAATAGAGCAAGGATTAACAAAAACGAAGGAAAAACAATCAAGATTATCATATGAACCATCAATGTCATCAAATCAACCAAGAAGCCCACTTGGTGATCGATATATCAAACAGTAAGATTTTATTACGAATAATCCATGTCCTTTTTTTCGTTTTTTTATCTCTTAAGTTTCTTGAAATGAGTACTATGAAATTATTTGACCAAGATTTCAGTGAATGCATAAATAAAATGTTGAGAATTCTGAATACATGTATGCACTTAATTGGTAATAATTTTATCATGAATATTTGACCAGTAATTTTTTTTTTTTGACAAAAATGACCAGTAATTTAATTGATAGAGAATTGTAAAAAGAGAAAATATTTGACCAATAGTTTAATTGATAAAGAATCGGAATCTATGGTTATAGTTTTGGAAATTACCTATTGCGTATCAAAATTTATGGTTATTAATTTAGGAAAAAATCTAACACAAGTTTACTTAACAGAAACGAGAATCTTTTACAAATACCATATATATAGGGCCGCAAATGAGTCGAGTCGAGTAATAACCTTATCGAGCTAAGCTTGTGAAGAAATATTTGTGTTTGAGTCGGCTCAGCTTGAACGAGCTTTAATTTTCTTTTGTTCGAGCCAGGGTCGTTTAATTAAATAATTGCTCGAGCTCGTCTTGAGCTTGCTCGTTTATATTTCGAGCTCGAGCTCAAACCAAAAGAGCTTTAGTAAACGAGTTTTGCAACTCAGACTTTTTATAACGATAAAAAAAAGCTTTTTAACAGGTAAAGAATTAAAATTGCGAGTACATGAGTTCCGTAATTTACATAGTAACTATATGATTTCTATAGTTTCGTTTCATCTTTTTTTTAATTGATAATATTTTTTTGTTTGATAATTATATAAATTTTTCAATAAGTATATGATTCAGATAATGGCTATATAATTTATTTTTTTCCTATGTAATTATTTTAGTAACTATATAGTTTATACATTGAATACATAAACTTTAAACAATGACTATATTACTTATGTAACCATTATAGGAAATACTTTTATTAGGATATATTATTGGGAATAAATTAGTTTTCCTTTTATGTTAATCTTATTATTTTTAATAATAATTATATGTTTTCCACATCTACTATATTGTTTTAGTAGGGATTATATCAACACTCAAGCAGTACTTATATGATTTTAGGATGACAATATAATTTTAGCATTTACTATTTTATCGTTACAGTTACTATACGGTAAACATAGTTAAGAAGCGAAAAGTTAGAAAAGTTAAATTTAAGAAAGAAGAAGAATTGGGAAATGAAGATAACGAGAAAATGGAAGAGGACGAGGACGTGGGCGAAAGAAAGAAGGCAATCACAGTCAAAATAAATATATACATATATATTCTTTTTTCTGTCGAGGTATATATTATTGTAGTAGTTATATTTGGTATATTTTCTTATGTTGATGAATATATAATATTTTCTTATGTGCCATCTTGTCCAAAGCAAGAGAGCCCCCGCCCCCTTCGCTAATAGAAGTTGCTTACTCTCCTGAATAACTGACTAAGCCGTGCATAAGAGATCATTCTCCAAAAGGGACAGGGCCAAGCCTTTAGGTTGTTTAAGTTCTGTTAAAAACTATAGGTTCCTTTGGAATCCTTTTAACTTAATGTAATATATTGCTTCGTTTCTGTGTAAAAAAAAAATAACTACCTAAGTTGATGAACGGTTCAATAGTTTCTATGAATATATTAGCATTCTAACTCAAGTGTCAGCATAGTGTGTGTATTGAAGTTGGAACAAACAAGAAAAATACGAATTATTTTATAATTACTCTTTTTTTCGGTAAATAGAAAATATTATTAACCAAAATGGAACAAGAAACTATACAACCATGAAGAGTTACAACCAAGCAACCCTTCAAAGAGGCGCCACAGACAAAAACTCAAAGACACTTACAAATCCAACCCCACATCATGGAGTTTGTGGCTCATAAAACACCTGACAAAGACCACATACTGGATTTTTCTAACAAGACTATCTCTATTATATAAGCCAGCTCCTGAGGGCTTTTTAGTAAAATGACTTTTCGTGTCCACCTAGCAATTTACAAAAACACCCTCCCCGGTTTTATTTCAAACCCTAAAAATTCCATTTGAGTGCAGCAGCACCTCGGCAATTCTTCATCTTCTCTCATTCTCTATCTTCCATTCTTCGATTCATCTTCGTCTTCTACCTTTGAGATCGGATTCTTTTCGTTTAATGCGGTGGATTCTAGCAAAGCGGTGGAGCCATCCGAGAATGCAGATTAATGCGCAGAGGAAAGCGACGAGGATGACAACGAAGTCGCCGGCCAACGTATTCTCCGCCGCTTCCTTAGCGCAGCAGCCACCGTATTCGCTTTTCTATTTCCATCAGAAGTTCAGATCTGAAGGTAAAATCTTCCCTCATTTCCTTTATTATTTTCATGTACTCATAGTTTTTGTTGTAATGCGATGAGTGTTCACATTCTTCTTAGATCTCACTTTCGATCAGAATAAGAGAGAGAAAAAAAAACCCTCAAATCTTTCGTTCGTAGTAGCAATGAAACCACTTAATCAAGTAATTATGCTTTTTGAGAAACCAATTTGCAGCATTTGCCTCCTTTCTTTCTCTCTCATCATCGCCTTGATCTTCACCAGGGTAAGCTTTCAATTTTTATCTTTTTTTTGCCTATTAATTTTCTGGGTTTTTGTTGAATCTTTAATGTTTGCTTTAATCTTTCAATTGATTCCAATACCCAATTATTTGAACAAGAAATATCCGTTTAATTAACCTTGGATGTTGTTGCTGCATATAGGCCAAGAGAACCAAGAAGGTCAGGATTGTTGGGAAATACGGTGAGTTCTTCTGTGATGATGTTAAAGGATGTCATATTGCATAACATAATGCCATTTGATTGGAATTTCTTTTGGTTTGGCAAACTCATGAAGATTCACTGAGGAATAAGATCGAACAGGTGGTTGGCAAACCAAATCTGCTGCGAATTTGTGGCTAAATTACAAAACAGAATATATGGGGATGCTTCAAACATCACTGAGATTATAAAAATGAGCGATTAATTTGATACCCAGATGGATTATTGGATTACAACAATAGGGTGGTCAAATTTATTGAAAAAAAATAGTGCGAAATTAGCTGATCCCCATTTTGGTGTTTGAAGTTGGAGACAATTTGTGGCGAATCGAAACTATTTGCCTATTTTTGTGGATTTATATTGTATTCTGTGTAGTATAGTTCATTAAGTTATTTTGGGTGGATTTCTCTGTAATTTCAAAATAGAATTGAGGATGGGTGAGACACTGAGACTGTGAGAGGGAGGAGTTAGGACATTCCGAAAAGGGGGAAGTTAGTGCCCACTAACTAGAGGTCTGGCATATGGCATAACTAAGTTAGTGCCTTTTTCTATAACTATATTTTTTTCGTCATGGTTGCAATTGTATAATTCGGAATTATGTTGTTTTGTGGTTGATTATTATAGAAGGGTTCTATTAATTCCTAAAGTTTGATGTTCTATATTAATTCTTTATTTTGGTACTAAGATTTAAATTCTTTGTCATGTAAAGGGCATGATTACTTTGTTTCACTATTTTGATGTATGATCATTTAGTATAACCTTAATTTTTTTTTAAATAGAAATTTTGTGAACATTTGTTCAATCCAATATTTGTATTTAGTGGTAGTAATACAATTTTAAGCTTTTATATAATCCCGCACGCATCGCGTGCATATAAGACTAGTAAGTCTATAAGGCATCAGTAATACAATTTTTAAATCTCCTAGCATTTAATTTCTTTCCTTCCAAACATGATAAGTAGTAATTATGAAGGTCAACTTGTATAGCTGATGCAAAGCCGAATTCCTTCTAGTCTGGGCAATAGCAATCTCCACCTTCCGAGACCACTCATAGCTTGTTCTGCTATGATTCATCCATCTCAGAATCTCCTGTCAAACCTCAGCAGAAAAAGGACAAATGAAGAAAATGTGCTCCATGGATTCATTAACATGCTTACAGAAGATGCAAATAGGATCATGATGTATTCCATTTTTGTTAGTCTATCACATTAGCAAGTCTACTTTGAATAGCTATTCTTACAGTTATAGTCCCTATTTTATTTTGTTATAAGTTACTCATTTTGTTATAATTGTTCTAAAAAAAACATAACATAAGATGCAAATAAATTAGGTTACTAAGTACTTAGTGTTGGTATTCCCTCTTGTAAGCAAGCACGAGCTGCATGTTTAACCATGCACATGCATTATGAAGCTTCTAGAAACAACTCTAACTACTTTCCCTACAAACAAGGAAGGTTGTTAGAAGGTTGTTAGGTTTGTTAGATGATGATCAATGCTGATCATCCTTGTAATATTAGTCAGCTTAGTATATTGATGCTGAAGTGTACAAATAGAAGCTCATGATTAGCTAGTACACATCATTGGTGTTAATTTAGATTAGTGTATATATAGCATACATTGTAAACACTTTGCCTAATTATTCATTCAAGAAATAATACTCTACTTCCTAAAACTCTCTCTCAAATTCTTCGAACAGATTTTCATCCAACAATGGTGAAATCTGACATGGTATCAGAGCAGAATCTTTAGATCCTGGTGAGTGTTTTCTTTTGCAATTTCACTCTGATTACTTGATCAAACTGATCAAGTCATTATCTCAAACTGAATCATCAGTTTCTTCTTCGATTTCATTCTGCTCAGCAATTTCCTTCTTGATTTTCTGTAGAAATTCTATCTAGAAATTTTTTCAAAGATGCCTGATGATCAGGATTCTTCTCTTAATCCAAACTCTGCATATTATCTCAGCAACAATGATCTTAATACCTCGAAATTGGTTAACATAGTATTTGATGGCAAATGCTTCAATGACTGGAAAAGGTCTATGGTGATTGCTTTATCTGCTAGGAACAAGTTGTGTTTTGTTGATGGAACTATGAATCAGCCAGCTGTTGGATCAATAAACTTCAGAATTTGGAACAGGTGCAACGATTTGGTAATATCCTGGATGCTAGGATCTCTTGAGGTTTCAATTGCAAGGAGTGTGCTATACTTGAAAACTGCTAGAGAAATCTGGTTGGATCTTGAGGAAAGATTTTGTCAATCTTCTGGTCCACAGTTGTTCACAATACAACAGAAACTTTGTGATCTGAATCAAGAAGATGATGAGCAAATTTCAAGTTTCTTTACCAAGATCAAGCTTCTTTGGGACCAGCTTGATGGCCTTGATCCACTTCCATCATGTGTTTGTACTGGTTGCAGCTGCACATTAACTCAAAAACTTTTGAAATCTCAACATGATCAGAGGTTAATACAATTTCTGATGAAGTTGAATCAGAAATATGATCATTCAAAGAGCACTATTCTTATGATGTCTCCATTGCCAACAATTTCAAAGGCATATGGACTACTCCTGCAAGAAGAGCAGCAGAAAGAAGTCAACAGCAACAGGACTCATAATATGGAATCAACTGTGTTTACTGCAAGGAAGTTTACTGACAATAGACCATATAAATCTACCTATGCTTCTAACTCTGGTAGTTTTGGTGTTCAGAATGCAAGCAGTGGAAATCAGCAAAGGAATTTTACCTATTCTAGAAATAATCTGTACTGTGAACATTGCAAGATGAAAAACCACACTGTTGACAAGTGTTGGAAACTACATGGCTATCCTAAAGATTTCAAAGGCAGAGGAAAAAGAGTAGCAGCAGCAGCTCAGTTGGAAGAATTCACTGAGAAAGAAAACCAAATTGAGTCAGACACAGGAGTTGTTCATGCAACTTTCACAGAAGAGCAATACAATCAGCTTTTAAGCTTTCTCAACACTCAGAAAACTGCTAATCAAGCTGAACACTCAGGCTCTAGTTCACTTGGATTAGCAACTGCTACTCAGCTGAGAGGTACATTCTGTTTATTTTCTAAATTCAAAACTAAATGGATTTTAGATAGTGGAGCAAGTGATCACATGTGTTCAGACAAAAGTATGTTCAGCAATCTAGAACCAGTTGATGATAAGTGTCATACAATCACAATTCCTAATGGTGCAGAAATTCAAGTAACACACAAAGGCACAGTTGATCTAGGAAGAAATATAACACTTAGGAATGTGTTGTTTGTGCCAGGTTTCCAGTTTAACCTGATTAGTGTTTCCCAACTATGCTGTGATATTGAGTGCACAATTTTGTTTACACATGGTGAATGTTTTGCACAGGACCTTTCCAAGAACAAGCACATTCTGCTTGGTAAGTTGGACAAAGGCACTAGTAGAAAAAACCCTTATTGCAGCGGGCTTTTAGACCCCTGTTGCAGCGTACATCGTATGCTGCAACTGGGGGGCCTGCAACAAGTCTGAACTTGTTGCAGCGTACAATGTTCGCTGCAAAAAGTACTTTTTTGCAGCGTACATATGCATGTACGCTGCAACAAGTGTCAAAATTTTGGCAAAAATAGTGACTTGTTGCAGCGTACAAAGAAGTGTACGCTGCAAAAAACTCCACTTGTTGCTGCGTACATCTATTTGTACGCTGCAACAAGTCTGAAAATTTGCCTAAATTTAGACCCTTGTTGCAGCGTACACATATATATGTACGCTGCAACAAAGCACTTTTGGCGGGAAAATTCTAATTTTGTTTAGGGACTTTGCACCAAATATAGAAACCTGTCATAACAATAATAGAATATCACAACCTGTATAACAAATATATAAACAATAACTGTAGTTTTGTATATATTCCAAAACCAAAGTGCACGTACTAATACATTTAAATATATGTACGTTCCAATTTCAACGTACGCATACATTTTAATACAAAATATTGTTCTATAACATCTAAGCCAACTCGATCAAACGCGCTCAGGCCAATAATAAATACTTTCTGGTAAAAAACTTAGCCCATTGCTCACGAACCACATCAATTTCCTCACTAGCATAAGGCGCATTCCTGTAGTATAGACCTTCAAAAACAAAAATTTGATGGGAGCATTAGATTAAATGTCATTTTAGTCTAAATATGAACTATAACGACCCAATGAGCCTTAAATGTGCATAAATAGATTGAAATGAGTATTTGAAAACTTTAAAAATAAGCATATTAAACATGTAATAAGTTAGAAATAAGTCATTAGGTTCTTTAGTTCACATTTGGGAACGAAAATGTCATTTTAGTCTAAATATGACCTATAACGACCCAATGAGCCTTAAATGTGCGTAAATAGATTGGAAAGGGTCTTGGAAACTTAAAACTAAGAATATTAATCATGTAAAGGGTTTAAAATGAGTCTTTAGGTTCTTTAGTTCAAGGTTAGGAGCGAAAATGTCTCATTTTAGCCTAAATATGACCTATAACGACCAAACAAGTCTCAAATGTGCATAATAGATCGGATTGAGTCTTGAAAAGTTAAAAATAATCATATGAATCATGTAATAAGTTTGAAATTAGTTTTTAAGTTCGTTAGATCAAAGTTGGGAGCGAAAATGTCATTTTAGCCTAAATATGACCTATAACGGCCAAAGAAGTCTCGAATGTGCATAAATAGATTGGAGTAAGTCTTGGAAAGTTAAAACTAATCATATAAAATATTTAATATGTTTAAAATGAGTCCTAAGGTTCTTTATTTCATATTTGGGAGCAAAAAAGCCTCATTTTAGCCTAATATGACCTATAACGACCAAACAAGCCTTAAATTTGCATAAGTAGATTGGAATGAGTGTTAGAAAGTTAAAAATATTCATATTAAACATATAATAAGTATAAAATGAGTCCTTAGGTTCTTTAGTTCAAAGTTGGGAGCGAAAATGCTTCATTTTAGCCTAAATATGACCTATAACGACCAAACAAGTCTCAAATGTGCATAATAGATCGGATTGAGTCTTGAAAAATTAAAAATAATCATATGAATCATGTAATAAGTTTGAAATTAGTTTTTAAGTTCGTTAGATCAAAGTTGGGAGCGAAAATGTCATTTTAGCCTAAATATGACCTATATATAACGGCCAAAGAAGTCTCGAATGTGCATAAATAGATTGGAGTAAGTCTTGGAAAGTTAAAACTAATCATATAAAACATTTAATATGTTTAAAATGAGTCCTAAGGTTCTTTATTTCATATTTGGGAGCAAAAAAGCCTCATTTTAGCCTAATATGACCTATAACGACCAAACAAGCCTTATAGCAATTCAAAAATTGAAGAGACCATAAAGGAAGCAAAGGTTGTTACCAGGATGGCAGGTTTCCCTGTAACTAGTAGTTCAGTACAAGTCATCGATCCAGCCCTAGAAACAATAAGATCTGCAGCTCCATATCCCATGTCCATAGAACGCAAAAACCTTATAAAAAACGAAAATTATGTTCAGATCATGTACGGGAAAAAAAGAACAATCAGATGGACTTTACTGATCCTAAAGATGATAGTAAAAGTTTTGAGACACACACGCAAGCATATATATATATATATATATATATATATATATATATATATATATATATATATATATATATATATATATATATATATATATATATATATATCTGAAACAGACAAAAGAGGTTTACGGATAATGATTTCGTGTTCAAAATCAACACAAAAAGTCAAGTACAAAATTGACAGTTGAAGCAGGCCTGTAAACCAAAGAAAAGATTTGGATCAACAACATTGACTTCCAGGAACAGAATTGGGTACTGAATAAAAGATAAAACATATACTTCCTTCATTCTATAACATAGGGGATTATCACACATTTTGATGAGGCCCATGTGATAAGGAGAGGAAGGGTGACAACTGACAACCACAAACCCCAAAAGGAATGTGACAATCATTTCATTTCAAAACAGCTAAAAAGGCCATTGTTAAAATTAATCAAGTATTCAAGAGCTGAGGGAATAAACTTGCTTCTGGGATAGGTTATTCTCTAGTCACCACTTATTAGTTATTATATGAATTTCTTTACAGGATAACAGTGAATTGGAACACGAGCAAAGATGCTCTAACCTAACGTAACAATGACTTATTATCTATGGTGAAGATAGGACACTTGTGGTACAGCAGTGCCAAAATATCCTCTCCAAGGAACCAAAATCTTATGCATTTGGTGTACAAGCTTGGCATGTAGCCTGCGGATTTATCTTGACAAATTGTAATTTGTAAATCAACATAGGCTAGGATTATCTATAGTTATATGAAGCAATTGAAGAGGAGTAAAACTACTCAGCTAGTTAGCAACTTAGTACAGTATGACAATAGCTTTCTCATAAATAAACATCAATGGAACATTGGAACAGCTATAATGGTGAGTTAAAATGGAATGGGAATCGAAAACTCACGGTGCCAATACCAATCGAGGATGGTTTCGAACAAGGCTCTCCATCTCATTGAATGATTCAACACCAGTCTCCCAAATTATATGCAAATTTGGCCGCTGCTCCAACATCTGAAAATAAATATTGAATAGAGCAATGTTCATAGAATTAGCCCCAAAGGATCCCCCAAGCACCAGCAGCACCACCGCCTCCGATTCTGATACCTTAGCCAACCTAGGGAAAAAATACGTCCTTGCCACGGCTTTTGACACAAACTTCTTTATTAACAACCTAACCGGATTCCCACTCACCACAATCTTCTTCTTTTCAGTAGGAAACCGGTCAACAGATGAATTATAAGCTACCAAAAAAAATCAAACCCTAACAATCAATATCGGAAAAAAATGTATTAATTAACACAAAAAATAAGAATAATTTATGTAATCAAACCCTAAAAATACGAAATTGGGGGAAAAATCAAGAATTGACTGAAAGCAAACCCTAAAAATACGAAATTAGGGAAAAACAAACACAAAAAGTTGGAAAACTATACCTCCTCAAACAGATTCGCGCAAGAGAGAGTAAGAGATCGAAATACTTGGGACTGTGACGGCGAGAACAGAACGCGATGGGGGAGATGAGGCGAGAACACAGACCCACCGGCGAAGACAGCGACGCAGGGCCGAGCAACGCCTGAGTTCGACGGCTGCTGAGTTCGACGGCGGCTGAGTTCGACGGCTGAGTTCGAAGGCCAGATGCTTGGAGAGAAGGAGTTGAGAGAGCGCTGGAAAATAAAATTTTGAGATATTTTGTTAAGTGAAAAAGCTATTGACGAAATAACGTTATTGCAGCAAAAAATTTTGAAACGCGGACTTGTTGCAGGGGGCAATAGCATGTACGCTGCGATAAAGTCGGGTTGTTGCTGCGGGCTTTTATTTTGTACGCTGCAACAAACACATTTGCTGCGAACATTTAAAATGTACGCTGCGATAACCCTTTAAAGGGTTTGACCCGCGTTGACCGACTGGTTGTTGAAGCGTATTTATACATGTACGCTGCAACAAGGGGGCTGCAACAGGGGTTTTTTTCTACTAGTGAGGCCTATATTGCTTAGATGAAGACTTACTATCAGACAGTTCAAAGTCCAATAACTATGCTCTTTCAAGTACTTCAGCAATTGAAGAAGCCAAACTGTGGCATCTTAGGCTAGGACATATTTCTTTTGGCAAAATAAAGAATATTAAAGGCATTGATGTCAAGGGTTGTTTAGCTGAGTGTTTCTGTCAAATTTGTCCCTTAGCCAAACAGACAAGATTTCCCTTCTCTGTAAGTAATATTAAGTCAGTACAACCTTTTGATTTGTTGCACATAGATGTGTGGGGTCCCTACTCTGTATATGACTCATCCAAATGTAATCAATTTCTTACAATTGTAGATGATTACACCATAATGACTTGGACTCATTTAATGAGAAATAAAACTGATTCTGTTAAAATCATGAGTGATTTTATTTTGTATGTTGAAAATCAGTTTGATCTTACTGTCAAGAAGGTTAGATCAGATAATGCTCTTGATCTGACAGAAGGTGGAATGAGAGAATTGTTTCTCAGCAAAGGAATTCTACACCAAAAGAGCTGTAGTTACACTCCTCAACAAAATGGAGTTGTTGAGAGGAAACATAAGCATTTACTTGAAACTGCCAGGGCACTTTCTTTTCAATCCAAACTGCCTGATAAGTATTGGAGTGATTGTGTTCTTACTGCAACTTTTCTCATTAACAGAATGCCACTGAAAAGCATTCAATTCAGTACTCCCTATGAAAGGTTGTTCAAACAACCTCCTGATCTTTCACACTTGAAAGTATTTGGTTGTTTGTGTTACATCAGCACACCTAAAGTCAATAGGTCTAAATTTGATCCTAGAGCAGATGCTTGTGTTTTACTTGGTTATCCACAACTCATAAAGCTTACAAAGTTCTCAACCTTACAACAAAGAAATCTGTCATTTCAAGGGATGTTACTTTTTATGAACATCACTTTCCTTTTCATTTTTCTCAAAATCCATCCACTGCATACTCTACTCAATTTTTCTTGCCTATTGAAACTCCATACACTTCTGATACACCAGATATACTAACATCAGATACATCAGACTCAAACACACACACTTCTGTTGATCAAGAAATTGACACTCACAGTTCTGGACCTTTTTTGTCCAATCCAGAATCATCACCCACTTCTTCTTCCCTTTCACATACTTCTCCTCCCATCTCTCCTACAGTATCTCTCCTAGAACCAAGAAAATCTACCAGAATTTCTAAACCTCCCTCTCATTTCAATGATTATATATGCCATAAACCTCCTAAACATTGGTGCAATCTTGTTGCATATGATACACTGCCAGACAATCACAAACTGCTCATTGCTGCTCATATGGAGCTTGTTGGACCTACTAACTATTCTGAAGCTGCTGCTGATTCTAAGTGGATTGAGGCAATGAACAAAGAAGTTGATGCTTTGCAGCACAACAAAACTTGGGATTATGTTCTCCTACCTAAGGGAAAGAAAGCAATTGGGTGCAAGTGGGTTTATAGAATTAAGAAGAATGCAGATGGATCAGTTGAGAGGTACAAGGCCAGATTAGTGGCTAAAGGATTTACTCAGAAATATGGCATAGATTATCATGAAACATTTTCACCTGTTGTTAAAATGGCTACAGTGAGGTGTTTAATTAGTCTTGCTGCCAGCAAAGGATGGAAATTGTTTCAGTTGGATATCAATAATGCTTTCCTACATGGTACACTTGAAGAAGAAGTGTACATGAAGATTCCTGAAGGGGTTCCAGCTCCACCTGGTTATGTATGCAAGCTGAATAAATCATTGTATGGGCTCAAGCAAGCTTCTAGACAATGGTTTGCAAGATTGCACTGTGAACTCAAATCTCAAGGCTACATTCAATCAAAAAATGACTATTCTTTGTTCATCAAGAAGGATTCTACTGATTTACTGTTGTTGCTGTCTATGTTGATGATATAATCATCACTGGCTCTAATGAAGACACTATTTCTGCACTTAAACAACATCTGCATCTTACTTTCAGCATCAAGGATCTTGGTCTCTTAAATTTCTTTCTAGGAATTGAAATTAGCCACACTGATGATGGATATATTCTCACCCAAAAGAAATACACCAAGGAACTTCTCCATGATTGTGAATGGGATCTCTCCAAATCTGTTGTTACTCCATTCCCTCTCAATCTGAAACTCACCACTGATGGAGTTGATTATCATGATCCAGAATTGTACAGGTGTTTTGTTGGCAAGTTAAACTTTCTCACTCACACCAGGCCTGATATTTCCTTTGCTGTCCAATCATTAAGCCAATACATGCACTCTCCTAAATTGCAGCATGTTGATGCTCTCATTCATACCCTTAAGTACATAAAGGGGACTACAGGTCAAGGTATCTTGTTACAAGCCACTGACAAGCTTACTTTACAAGCCTTTTCTGATTCAGATTGGGCAGCTTGTCCCACCACAAGGAGGTCTGTCACTGGCTATATTCTTTTGCTTGGTAACTCCCCCATCAGTTGGAAATCTAAAAAGCAAAGTACCATCTCTAAAAGTTCTTCTGAGGCAGAGTACAGAGCCATGTCACAGGCTGCTGGTGAGGTGACTTGGACAATTCGATTACTAGAAGAACTTGGTGTTAACAATCTCAAACCAGTTGAGCTTCACTGTGATAATCAATCAGCCATTCACATTGCTACCAATCCCATTTTCCATGAGAGGACAAAACACATTGAAGTGGATTGTCACTTCACAAGGGACAAAGTTCTGGAAGGACTTCTTCAACTGTCCTATTTGCCCACTCAAAACCAGCTGGCTGATATTTTCACTAAGGTTTTACCTGGAGTTCAACATAGAAACCTATCTAGCAAACTTAGCATGCTCAACTCTGATCTCATGCCTAGTTTGAGGGGGGGTGTTGGTATTCCCTCTTGTAAGCAAGCACGAGCTGCATGTTTAACCATGCACATGCATTATGAAGCTTCTAGAAACAACTCTAACTACTTTCCCTACAAACAAGGAAGGTTGTTAGAAGGTTGTTAGGTTTGTTAGATGATGATCAATGCTGATCATCCTTGTAATATTAGTCAGCTTAGTATATTGATGCTGAAGTGTACAAATAGAAGCTCCTGATTAGCTAGTACACCTCATTGGTGTTAGTTTAGATTAGTGTATATATAGCATACATTGTAAACACTTTGCCTAATTATTCATTCAAGCAATAATACTCTACTTCCTAAAACTCTCTCTCAAATTCTTCGAACAGATTTTCATCCAACAATGGTGAAATCTGACACTTAGTAACATTACTACTGCTTAGACGTTGAAAATGTCAGCGTGAAAATGTGAAAATGACTATGTGAAAATGTGTATTATATAAAGAATGAATATGTGAAAATGTCTGAGCTATGGGCGGAGAGAGAAAATGTATGAGCGAGAAGAGAAATGAGTCGTGTGTTTTTTAATTTCCCGTGATATAATAGGTAGATAGTTATATTTTACCCTGGTCCACACTGATTTTATATGAACCTGGTCCACGCAAGTTGTTTTGTAAGACATCTTTGTGAATATTCTAAGGAAACTTAGTCAAATACAACCCAACACAACTTAGCACTTTACGGGTTATAACCTCAAATTTTCATTTTTCTTAATTACAACCTACAACTCAAAGAAATTATGGTCGATTTGGGTATAATTAACAAAGAAAGTATATTTTTAATTTTGGGTTCTATAAATGGCGATTTGATTGGTAAATATGGTTTATTGATTAAATGGTTGTGTGGGATTACTCATCGCAGAGCAATTAAGAGGAATTAGATGCCATTGTTGTTTGTGTTATGATTAAATGACCCTTTTGGGCTTAAATGTTGATTTGTATGACAATTTGATATTGGAAAAATGAGAAGAAGTAATTGAAGAAATTAAAACACACACAAATATGTAAGGTGATTCATTCTTCAATGAGCTACATCCACCACGGGGGAGGGTTTGGAGCTTGTATTACTCTTCAATGGAGAAGGAATTGCAAAGAGGAATTCTCAAAGGTGAAGAAGAGAGAATTCTATGTATGCTTAGATCTAGGGTTTCAACCTCACTTGTGTTTCTCTCTCTTAATTCTGAAAATCTCATTACATTTGGTATTTATAGTGTTAGACATCAAAACAATCTAAGGGACAAGAAAAGACCACGTCGATTGAAGCTTGCGGAGAAGAAAACAGTTCACCCGCAGGGTTCGGCCGAACCAAGGTTAGGTTTGGCCGAACCAACCCAAAGTTTGGCCGAACCTCCAAAATCTTCAAGCTACTAATTCTTTTCTTGTTCGGTCGAACCATCAAAAGGTTCAGGCGAACTTCCAACAGGTTTGGCCGAACCTCAAACATGTTCGGCCGAACCTCCAAACTCTCCAAGATACTGACTCTTTTCATGTTCGGTCGAACCATCAAAGGGTTCGGCCGAACTTCCAACATGTTCAGCCGAACCTCCAACAGGTTCGGTCGAACCTCCCCTGCTTCAGGACAACTTATCGTTAAATAGTCATAACTCCCTCATTTCTCATCCAAAACGAGCTTATGACCATGTGTTGGAAAGCTATTGAACCAAGCTTTCACCTCCAACTTGAATCAACTCAATATAATGAGTAGTTCATGTGATATGTCCATCTGAAGTCGGTTCTTCCACTATAACAACCTCACATCCTTCAATAAGGATTCGAGGCACACCCAACAGTTTGTGGATGAAAACTCAAACAGGGATGAACTCGATGAGTCGAGAAGAAAAAATCGGGTGGGGTTATTGTTGTGATTGGGCGGAAATAACTGGGGAAATAAATTAAGTTTCTTAATTATTATTTTTATTAATGTATTATTTTTACTTGGAAATCAATTGAAAATGTATTAATGACATCACTTTTCGATTGTTTTTGTCGGAAAGTGGCTTAGGGTTGTAATTTGAAGTGAAGTATAAAGTTTTAGGTTGTAATTAAGAAAAAATAGAAATTTGAGGTTGTAACCCGTAAAGTGCTAAGTTTGTTAGGTTATATTTAACAAAATTTTCAAATTCTACTATTGATTATGTAAGTTAATTCAGAGTAGTCTTCTTAATTATTACTCAGTAATAATACTCCGTTAATCTCTTCGTATTTAATTAAAATATACACTTTGACCGACACATAACTTTAGAAAAGTGTGTTCAATTTATTAAAATAAGATAAAAATGGGATAGTAAGTGAATTTATTTATTGTAGTAAAAAGATGATGTGAGTAAGTGTGAGGAACATAAAAATGAGGGACCATGACATATAAAAAAGAAAGTGCATTAATTAAACATTCGATTATAGAAAATATATTTTTTAATTAAATACGGAGAGAATAAACATTTTTAATTAGCAGATCGAAAGAGCGGATTCTGAGAGTGTCTCCTACCAATTTCTCTTCCAAAATTGGAAAAAAAGAAAATCCGATTAGAATAATCCCATTAGAAAGAAGTTTAGAGATAAAAGTAAAAGTAAAAGTCTGGACATGAAATAGGTCAATCTCGGCGAGCACATGATTTTCTCTCTCTTCTTCATCTTCCATTTCCAGATACGTCAGGGAAGGAGAGAGCACTGTCTCTGACTTCATGTAAACCCAAAAAATACCCATCTAAATGCCATTAATTTGACCTTGATTTCCTCTGTTTTTCCTTTCAATTTCACAGCCTCTGAAGATCCCCACCGTTGATTTTGGTTTGATCTCTCTCCTCAGCCATGCCCACTACCGCACGATCCATCTTCACCTTCCTCATCTTCTTCACTTTCTCTTTCTTCTCTTCACCATCTTTCGCTTCTGAGTCAGATCACAAGGTTGGTACTCCTTCGCTTTCCTCACTCCAATTCTCCTTGTAATTGAAATTAAATAAAAACTTGATTTTTTTGATATGGAGTTAATTTGATTTGTTTTTCTGGCATGGGTTTTACTTGATCTTTTCTTTTGATGTTCGATTGAGCTTCGATTGTTTACCTCCAACTGGGTTTTATCTATAGATCTCAACTTTTTGCTGCTTCTGTGTTTGTTCTTGCTGATGTAGATTAGAATTATGTTCTATTGTAGGGTTTATGTAAATTTAGTATTTGTTTTGATTGCATTAGTGTTTTGTTGGATTTATAGATACCCATTTAGCTTTAATGAAAAATTATTGAAAGAATTTGGGTTAGAGTCTTTGGAATTTGGGTTAGAATCTTGTAGATGTTAAGCTGTTAAGATGTTAAAATTCCATTCCAGAATTGAGACGATTATAGCTTCCTGTCTTTCACCAAAATCAATTCTGGCATGGAATTTTATGCTTTTGTGTAGTATGTCATGTGTTCGGTCCACAAGATTGATCTAGAGCTATCTCTCGTGGAAACTATGTGGTTGGTGCCAGTAGTTTAGCCCTTGATTTGATTTAGATGTGTTCAAGCATTTGGGAGAATGTTTAATTAATACGGAGTAGCTTCTTGAGGGCTGGGGAACAAAATGAGTTTTTTACCAGTGGTTCGGAAGTAGACTAGTGCATTCAATCTCGGTCTGCATTGTAAAGGTTTCTCGGATTATCATGAGCGCGCTATTTGGCCATGACATTCAAAACATATCCGCAGTGCTCACGTAAGTGGTTCAGCCATTTTATCACAATGGTTAGACTGGTTACCTCATCAGAGATTCAAACCCTGGGGGGGGGGGGGGAGTGTGTGATGGGGTTCATAGAATTATTTGGTTCTTTGAATCATTATGAAGATAGAGTGTAAGACGGGGGAGAGGCTGAGAGCCTTCTTACCTTGTAAATGGTTAAATGCATATTCTGGGTGTGGAAAGTGGATATTTGAAAATTTTAATCCTTCACCTTTCTGTATTCTATGTGTGCTTGGGAACACTGAAAAGGTCATTTTCAGCGGCAGAATTATTTTGTTTTACAAAATCTAACTTCTCCCTGTTCTTATCATGATTATGTATTTGGTAATGGTCCGGAGGGCAGAGAAGGACCGACTGAGACATGGAAGCGTAGTGTTGCCAATCACATGAAAGAAATCATTAATACAGATTCTTGATCTTTTAAATTGTGCAGTGATCCTTTGTTAACGAAGTTGATGAGAGGTTACCTGGAAAATCTTCCATATAGGATAACTCAACTACAATAAAGTAGGAGAGCTTATTTTAATTTCCCATAAATTATTTCTTTTATGTTCAGTGTCCTTCACAGTCTGGAGTTGCAGATATTTGTAAACCTATTGCTTGATAGTTGATACCATGAAAAGCTGAAAAATATTTCTAATTATGCGTTCATGTTAAAGTCATTCGGCCAATTGTGGATTAAATTAATTGATTCTGCATGTTAGTTATGAGCTATATTTATTTGGCACCATGAACCTTTGCTGTTTACTAGGGTCAGGTCTTCTATGTCTTCCTTATTTTTGTGTGCCTCAGCATGAGACAACACCAACGCTCAATTTCTCTTATGTCACTGTATCAGTAGTCTGTACTCATGTCGTGTCTTTTCCGTGTACTTGTGTTTCTGTATCTCATTGAGAAGTTGATGTGCCTTTTTTCTTTGTTCTTGTAGTATGAGCCAGATGAGCAGGTAGTTTTGTGGGTGAACAAAGTTGGTCCATACAACAACCCGCAAGAAACCTACAATTACTTCAGCCTTCCATTTTGCCATCCACAGGGCAAGGTTGCCCACAGGTGGGGTGGTCTGGGTGAGGTTCTCGGTGGCAATGAACTTGTGGACAGCGGAATTGATTTTAAATTTCGCAGTATGTATACTTCCTGAAGACTAGATGTTAATTTTGATGCTTTTTTCTGTGGTTTCCTCTCTCTTATCCATGATTGGATGTCCTTGTTAGAAGCAGCAAGTTCTGATATCAATAGCATTTCCTTTTGGCAGAGAATGTTGACAGGACTTCCATATGTGAACTTGAACTTGACCAGTATAAAGCTACACGATTCAGAGACGCAATCGAGAATTCATACTGGTTCGAGTTGTTCATTGGTATGCTAATTATTAAATTTACACTAAAATTGTAGCATTATATTTTTTATATTTTTTTCCATCTATGCAACACAATGACATTTTCCCTTGGAGTTTGATACCTCCTCAGCTATATTAGCTTAAACTCTATGCTGACATTTTGCTTTCTCTTTGGTGGTACGTGGCTGCTCAATGCATCTCAGATGACTTACCTCTGTGGGGTATGTCTCCTTAATATCTTTATTTTCAGCTGCAATTGTAGAATGGTACTTTCTTTAAGCTTCTGTTTATCTGATTATTTTGTATGTAGGTTTTGTGGGAGAGCTTCGTTATGACAAAAATGGCGAGAATGCTAAGCACGTACTGTACACACATAGAAACTTCATCATCAAATATAATGGGAACCATGTAAACTAATTCCTGATCTTCCTTGATCGCTGTTTCCTATTTTTATTTCTCATTTTAGTTTTTTCGAGTCATTTTTTTAAAAAAAATTTAAAACTCCAATATGTGCAGATCATCCATGTTAATCTTACCCAAGATGGTGCTAAGGCAGTAGAAGACGGGAAGGTGTATGACATGACATATTCTGTTAAATGGATGCCAACAGATGTCACCTTCGGCAGGCGTTTTGATGTCTACTTGGATTACCCCTTTTTTGAGCACCAGGTTCTTTTTTCAACCTTTTTTGAACAACAGTATATATTTTCCAAACTAGAAAATGGAAATATGTAAGGGCAGTTAGCTTATATTGTAATGTACATGGGTTTAACCAAATACAGAAGTCGTATTTCCTTAGATCTTAATAATGACGAGATTTTAATGTCTTGTGAATTTCTTTTTTCTTGGAAAACCCGATAAGATTGTCACCCACCCCCCACGTAATAAAAAAGGAACAGAACACTTTTCCTTAAGAAGGATGCTTTTCTTGTTGCAGATTCATTGGTTCTCCATTTTCAATTCCTTCATGATGGTCATTTTCCTGACTGGTCTGGTTTCAATGATATTGATGAGGACTCTTAGGAACGATTATGCCAAGTATGCAAGGGAAGATGATGACTTGGAAAGCTTGGTAAGACTTCTGTTATTTTAGGTGATTTTATGTGCTCCAACCATTGGGGTCATACTAAAGCCTAATATACTATGGTTCATCAGGAAAGGGATGTCAGTGAAGAGTCCGGCTGGAAACTTGTTCATGGAGATGTTTTCCGGCCTCCTCGCTACCTAGCTCTGCTTACAGCTGTCATTGGTACTGGAGCTCAAATGGCAACTCTTATTCTCCTTGTCATCCTTTTGGCAATTTTCGGAACGTTGTATATTGGGTATGTTGATGCGAGATTTTATGTGCAGAACTCTACCTCTGAAATTACTCTATGTAGCAAGATTCCGCTGATCATTTAGAATCTTATGCCTAATAGGCAAATAGTACTTGATTGCGTTTTCCTCAATCAGCATTCCCTCATTTTCATGACTGATACTGTGTGATAAATTTTCCCGAACGGTGAACATCCTTGTATACTTAGTGAAGACTTGTATGTTTGAAATGTAATGCCTTCCTAAATATGTCCCTTGTTTTCGTAGTGAAGGTCCTTAGATAGGGATTTCTTATTCCTTTTTTATTCAATCCTAACAATTTAGAAAAATAATTTCTGAATGTGCTTTGTCTTACAGGAGGGGAGCTATTGTCACGACTTTCATTGTATGTTATGCCTTGACATCTTTCATATCAGGTTATGTCAGTGGTGGAATGTATTCACGTAATGGCGGTATGTTGCAGACCATGCCAGACTTTTTCCTTTTCCTTTTTGTGTGTGCGAGGGAAGTGGGGGGGGGGGGGGGGTTGGGGGATTGCATTCTTGCAGTCACTGTTGTTTTTCTTCTAGCAGTTTTTGCTTATTCTTAGCTGTGTTATATTAAGGTTACTGATGACTCCCTTTCGCTTATGCTTCAGGTAAAAACTGGATAAAGGCAATGATTCTCACTGCTTCCCTTTTCCCGTTTATGTGCTTTGGGATTGGATTCATTTTGAACACGATCGCTATATTTTATGGATCTCTAGCTGCTATTCCTTTTGGGACTATTGTAGTAGTATTTGTCATTTGGGCTTTTATCTCCTTCCCACTTGCACTTCTTGGGACAGTTGTTGGAAGAAACTGGAATGGTGCACCTAATAATCCATGCCGTGTGAAGACTATTCCCCGACCTATTCCAGAAAAGAAATGGTATCTAACACCATCAGTAATATCACTAATGGGGGGATTGCTTCCCTTTGGAAGTATTTTCATTGAGATGTATTTTGTGTTCACCTCTTTCTGGAATTACAAGGTAAATGCTCATATTTTCCTCATTTTGTCTTTGAAGTCTTAAACATGTTCTGACCTCATGTTTTTTGAGATACCCTGGGCTGTTATAGGCTTCGTTGTATAACATTTTGTGTTAATACTATTGAAGTTTGGCAAGGGATATGTTATTCACTTTCTTTTCCTGTCATTTTTTTTTTTGCTTGCATGTCATTTGTTCTGTTGTATGCTTCATGGGCATGGAATTCTGGGGATCATGTTTCTTGGGGGAGGGTTTTACTGATTGGTAATTGGTATGCATGTCAAGGAAAGGGAAAGGGAAAGGGTTTCTAAACCCTCTGTTGGTTTTTGGTTGGGAATTAATTACAACCGTTGTTGCTTCCGTTGCAATGCCGCTTCATAGAGGTTTTTATGGTAATATTTGACATTTTGACCACCTAACGCCATAGTTCTATTGTGGACAAAAGGGAGGGTGGCTGGTGGATTTTGGTCTACGTAGTGAGTCGGGGAAGACAGGTCAAGTTTGTGGAGTTTTGGAAGATGGAGTAGGGGGCTAGGGCCTAGGGGCAAAGAGGTCTCTGGCATTGGTCTTGGCTCTGGTGATGGTGGTGTTAGGTTGATGGTGCCAGCAGTGGGGTTAGAATGTGAGGTGGAGTTAGCATGGTGGTTATGGAAGCAATCAAGGTTTGTCATGCCTTAAGAGAGTGTAGTAAGAGTGAGAAAATTCTAGTGGAAGTACCAACTACCAAGTCCTGGGAACATCATCTGGGGCCTTCTTTGGCCACCAAAATTCTTAGGTTGTTGGATTTGGCAGTAAAATTCAGATTCAGAGATGCTTTGGCCATATCTGGCCACCAAAGGTTGGAATCCTGTCAGCAGTTAAACTAAATGTTGAGATAGACCCAAAGGTTGTGGTGATATGTTGTATTAGGTGTTGGTGACATCTGGTGATTGTATTTTTATTTATATATATATATTTTTTTTTAAGATCGGCTCAAATGTACATTAATTGAAATTAAGTTTACAAACATAAGCTACCAGGGAATTTAGATCCCTTACATAACACAAACTACTAGAACAAGCTACACTAGCTCTTACAAACCAAATTAAACCAAAGCAACATAAACTTGTAATCTGCACCCTCAGGAAACATTGGTTGTTGGAACCATTTATCATGTGACTTCAGAACTGCACCCTGTAGAAGACTTTTACCTGTACTTTCCATGTTCAGAAGTCGACAGTTGTTTGTAGTAACAAGGGCGGAAAACCTGTAGACACATTGGTGATAACCAGGTGATTGTGATGGGGGCTCTATACACTAGGTTTCATTTTATGGTGCTTTTTATTCTGACTTTTATAGTAGTGAACTAGTGATTTTTATCATGTATGTTGACCCTTTCTTATGGTTGGTTCTGATGTCCCTTTCAGGTGTACTATGTTTACGGGTTCATGCTGCTTGTGTTTCTGATTCTGATCATTGTCACTGTTTGTGTGACAATCGTGGGAGCATATTTCTTGCTGAATGCTGAGAACTATCATTGGCAGTGGACTTCATTCTTCTCTGCTGCATCCACTGCGATATATGTGTTCCTGTATTCTATATATTACTATCATGTCAAGACCAAGATGTCAGGCTTTTTTCAACTCAGCTTTTATTTTGGCTATACAATGATGTTCTGTCTTGGTTTGGGGATTCTTTGCGGTAAGTTCATGCTAACATTCTTGAAAATGCATTCAATTCTTCCATCCTAAAATCTGTAGATACTGCTACTGGATAAAGAATGTTATTTTAACTCCCTGAATTTGCAAAACTTTCCGAGGAAGGAAATTGAAGTTAATGTTTGAGAGTTCATCTTAAAAATGCACGTGGCATCTCATCATCTTGAGAAGCGGCAATGATGCAACTATAAGATGATTGTATTTAGTCATCCTTTGAAATTTGCTTTTATTATTTTCTGTGTGTTATTAACTTGTTTGTCAATGTCAGGAGCGGTTGGGTACCTGGGTTCCAATCTTTTTGTACGAAGGATTTACAGGAACATCAAGTGTGATTAGTGAAGTGCAAGGTTGGTTAATCTTTTGTATTGAATGAATCACTCTGTTAGGGGAAGGGATCCTGTCTCAGATGAACCCCGTAATAGGTGGGAAGGTGGTCAGACGAAGAAACGCTCAGTTGAGAATAGTCTAGTTGATAGACAAGTACAAGATTTGTGGGAATGTGCAATTTTGTTGGGTTCTCTAGATATCCAACATTTCCATGTAATTTTTAGTTCAAATACTGGGATGAGATTAGTGCCACCGATTTTCACGTTGCTAGCTCTGAAATTGATACTTCTCTTTTTTCACATTTACTGTAGTTCTAGGGCTTAAAGTAGCAGGTGCTGTTATAACTGGAGAATGATTTCTAGTTCTGCAATTTTTGGATTTTCATTGTTATATACGAATATTACTGCCTACTACTAGTCTACTACTACTACTACTACTACTACTACTACTCATAGGTGTGACTCGCCAGCGCTGGCACTCATGTTGAATGATGGTTATTGTTGTGTATTTCCGTTGCACAAATCTGGATATTTTGTTGAGGGTAGGGGGTGAAAATCTGGAAATGTACTTACAGAATGGGGATAGGGATAAAGATAAAAAATTGGACAAGGATAGGGAATTCATTGATTTTATCCCTATTCCTTGTTTGGCATGGTAGTGAAAATGTATTGGGATAAAACACCAAATTCCTATATTGCCCCTTATTCATTTGATATTTGATACCCATCCAACTTCAGTAAATATTTCTTTCTTTCTCCTCCAATTCAACTTCTCTACATTTCTGTAATTCATGAACCCATATCAACACTTTATTTTTATCTTCTCCATATCAACACTTTTTTTTTTATCTTCTCCAAATCCCCTTTTGATTTGACCTAGGAGAGAGAAAGGAGAAGAATAGAAGAAGGTAGAGAACAATGAACGGTGGCGATGGAGGTGGTGGTGGCAAAGTTTCCGGCGTTGGACCACCGTCATCTTCGGTCTTCGGTGAAAGAGCAGCCGGTGAAGAAGTTTAGGAAGGTGACAATTCTTGATTTTTGTTATTGATTTTAAAAGATTAATTTAATTACAAGATCAAGGTTTGGATTTTTAAAAAGATTTTTGTTATTGAGTAGCTTTTTGGGATTAATATGAGCAATTAGAAGTTAATGGTTACTTGCTTATGGCTTCCGGCAAGTTGATGTTGGCGGTGAAATGCAAGATTGAGTTGTAAGTTGTTGCAGCATGGGAAAAAAAGAAGCGGGAATACAGGGAAGTGGAAGACTGGAAGGAAATCTCATCAATGACATAATTGTATTTTCACATTGCAAGGAGAAATCTCTTCTCTAATACCTGCCCCCAACCAGGTACAGAATCAGGGGGATAAGGGAACATTTAATTCCTATCCCTGTCCTCGTGAAAAAATTAATCCCTGTAAACAAACAAGGGATAAGAGGGTGAAGGGATAAAATATCCTTATCCCCACTCTTTATCCCTCTAAACAAACAAGCCCTGAGTGCCATTTTCGCCTAATTGCATGATAAAGTATACAAGAAAATGAGTCTACTTTATGTGCCTAATCGAAGTGTTTGCCAAACAAATGACTTGCATTCTGAACTAAAAGTGAAAACAATGAATAATTGATTTTTTTTTGTGTGTGTGGCAATTAAGGAATTTTATTACCAAAAGGGGAAGAAAAGAAGGCAACAGCCCAATTACAAGCTCAAATCTAACCGAAAATCACAAAGCTCAGTATTATTAGTTATAGTGTTCAAACGCGTAAGTTTGCCATGCATTACTATATCCAATTTAGCAAACGTATTTCATCGTCTGTTTCAAAGGTAAAAAGTCCAAAATCACTATTTGAGTCATTTAGTGTCAATTCTCAATCCGACTCATTAAACTCGATTGGTTTGTTCGATTGTTTAAAATTCGAACCGTTTAGAACCCATGAACTAGAATCCGAAATCCGATCAGATCCGATCCGATTATATCCACCAGATTCCGACCCAACCCGTTAAAGACTGATCTGTGACAATCGGAATTCGTTTTATCCAAATCGAAACCATCTGAACCGTTTCCAATCTATGATACATGTAATCCGAACCGTTTAACCCGTGACTCGTTTAATCTGAATTGTTTCAATTTGTGACCCGTTTAATCCGAACCAATTTCAATCCCGAACCAGTTTAACCCGAACCTACACGATCATATAGTTATACAATTATGTAGTTATATATTTATTCTTGTATAGTTATAGTCTTACAAAGTTTTAGATTGAACTGGCTATCATCATCAATCCATTACTTATTATTAGTTTGTTAAAGTAATCACATGTATACGTTATACTTTTTAATTCGTTACAAATCATACTCGTTAATTATTACTTTATTAGTTAAGTACTAAAATTTTCGTTAATACGACGTAATAAACTTTATTAGTTATTAGTTCACGATTAACTCGATCCGATAAGAACCCGAACCGATATGACCCTGAATCCGATGTAACCTGACTAAATCCGTTTCAATCCGACCCGTTTCAGTCTGCTCCCCAATTATCCGATTCGATATCAATTCGACCCAATATAAAACTGAACCTGAACCCATTATAATGCGACTAAACCTGTTAATAATCCGTCATGTTCCAACACGATCCTATCCGACCCAACCTGAAAACAATCTGACCCGTTTACAACCCGATCCGATATGAACCAGTTCATAAAAATCCGACCCGATCCGTTCCGTTAAGTTTTAAACCCGATATGATCCGACCCGATAGCCAAATAATTAAATCTGTTCCAACCGAGTTCGTTTCAACCCAAATCCCGATAAATCCGACCCAAACCCGATCCATTAATCCAATGTGACACTCCTAAACATTACATTTTTTTAATAAATACACGGAAATATGTATGGAATTCTTTTCTTTGTATGCTACGCACTCGCATTTATTTGTGAGGCACATGTACACAATTATTGCTATAACGCTATAAGTCGAATTCAAAGGCATACGTTTTACATACACACATTACTCATCTCCACCGGTTTTGGACTTTGGCATAATCATTATCTAATGACCTACCTCTCTAGCTCTTGCATAATCCAATCATGATTTTTATTCTACATACCGTACACAATACACATATTGATCATGCTCCATTCTCATACGTAGTATAGTATTTTGACGTCGTCTCCAACAATTTGGCATAATCATTATCTAACGAGTAACGACCTACCTCTCTAGCTCTTACATAACCTGGTCATGATTTTCATCCTACATACCATACACAGCACACATATTGACTATGCTCCATTCTTATACGCAATACTTTATTTCGACGCGTGAAATGCAGACGCAACTTCTATTTATAATCGAAGAGTATAATAATCACCATTCACCAGTACTAAAGATGGCTATGGGCCGGGCCAGAAACCCGACCGGAAAAACCCGTCCCGGACTGAGCACGAAAAAAGCCCGGCCCGACACGGGCACGAAATCATAGCCATGGGCCTTAATGTTTTGGAAAAAGCACGACAAGGCACGACACGACTCGACCCTACACGACAAAGCAAGCTAAATTTAGTAAAATTAGCCTTAGACACAACGGCCCGATCCGGCACGAAAACATGTGGGCTCGGGCCGGGTCTGGGCATTGTTTTGAACTTTTGGCCTGAGCCGGCCCACATGTGAGCCTGTCAGGCCCGGCCCATGTGCTCAGCCCGAAGCACGGCCCACGGCCATCTTTGGTCCAGTACCACATAGGATGAGGACATTCGCGCCTCACTTAGCTTACAAACGATTGGTACGTGAAATGAACGCTTACGAATCGTAAAGCATCTAACTGTTGGATCTCCTAAAGCACAAGATCAACTCGTTGTCCTTTTTCCCTCCCAAAACGGTAACGTTTATCTCTCACGCGCCAGACCACACCCTCTTATCCTTTTTAATTTATTTAAAAAGAAAAAAAAAACAGAGGCAAGCAAGTGGGCTTCTCACTGTACCCAAAAGCTACTGACTTTGAGGTAGACAGAGAAAGTATCTATAGAGAGAGAAAGCAGAGGAATAAAGATGCAGGACACAGCTGGTGGCGGCGGTGGTACTGCTGGTGGTGGAGGTGGAAGCGAGCTGACTCGAGCGAGTGGACTTGCTCGATTCCGGTCAGTTCCGGCAACCTGGTTAGACGCCCTCCTTGAAGATGATGACTCGCTTAAGCTCTCGGGCCCACACAATACCCACCAAGGTGGGCTTACCCAGCTCTTGACCGCCGGTACTACGACTTCAGCTGGTGGGACGGGCTCGGTACCGGCGTCTCGGCCTGCTCCTTCTTACATCTCTGCTGCTGCTGATCCGGGTTTCTTTGAAGGCGGTGGTGGGGCCCAACCGCCGGGCAATACGGTGGCTTTTCAGAGGATGAACAGCTCTCCGGCGGAGTTCTTGAGTGCAAATATTGATGGTTATTTTTCAAGCTTTGGGATTCCTTCAAACTATGATTTTGGAGGAGGAGGATCTTCTGTTGATGTTTCATCTTCTGGTAAAAGGTTGAGGGACAATGATTCTGAGCAACACTCTCCTAATTTCTCATCTCAAAGGGTACATATTTTATCTCTCCTCTTTTACCTATTGTTAATAGATTCAAGTGGGATTTATTTATGCAATGACTTTTATTTTGGGTTGGATCAAGTGGGTATTTTTTAAACTGGCAGTTGGGTTGTGGAATTTTGTGATTTTATGAAATTTGACTTTAGGGGATTATTTAGAAAGGGTGTTTTTAGTGAATTGGTTTGATTGGTGGATTGAAGTTATTGAAATTTGACAATTGGATAGTTTTTGTTTGAGAATTGCAGAGAGGGGATCACAGTGGCCAATTGAGTACAGCAAGTAGCTTGGTTGAGATGGAAATGGAGAAGCTATTGGAGGATTCAGTACCCTGTAGGGTTCGGGCGAAACGGGGTTGTGCCACCCATCCTCGTAGCATTGCTGAGAGGGTAAGATATTGATTGCCATCTTTTCAATTGGATGGTTTGTGATTTATATGAAGCTCCATAAGTATTGTTGATGGTTGGGGGACTTGGGAGCTAAATGTTTGTTTTTTCCCGATTGGTTTAGGTTCGAAGGACGAGAATCAGTGATCGGATAAGGAAGCTTCAAGAGCTAGTTCCAAACATGGATAAGGTATGTTTCAGTTTTGATATGATTCAGAAAATGCGAACTCTATTTTGTTGTGTGTTTGTTGATTTGATCACATTGTTTGTAATCATATGTTTGTGCTTCAGGCTCTAATCCCATTGTGCATATAGATTGTTGCTTTGCTTTTATTATGTAAGTTAAAGGGGAATGTTGTTAATAGTGTCAGTGGCAGTAAATTGTCAAAATGCTTTACTAATGAAGTGATTTGATTCATGCAACATGTTTACAATCTTGCTTTGGATCCTGATACCTAATCATTATATTGATATGCTTGTGAAGGTCGTGATGGTCTAAACTCCTTGTTTTAATGAAATACTGTCCGCCTTTCGTAGTTTCCTTAGACTGCTACTTCCAACTGTTTTACTGAGCTTTCCTGTCCATGTCTGGAAAAAAAGGATGATGTAAACTGAAATTTGCCAGTTGCTGATATTTTGGGATTTTGTTATAATTTCCTACGTTATTGTGTTATCCTATATTCTATGTGACTTTTTCTCGTAAGAATGATCAATTTAATAATGTTCATTTTGTTCGCTTGCAACTGTGCAAGCTAATGACAAAACTATGCATATTATGCATGCGAAGAGCTTCCTTTCAAATGCAATTTCTAACTGCGGTTCAGAAATGTCATGTAGATTTCTGTGAGTCTAAAGGCCTTTCTCCTTGATTAGACTAGTGGCCTGGATTTGGATATTCTATATCCCGCCTTTTTGGGGTCTTCAGCAGCAGTATTAGTTGCATTAGAGAAGGTAGGGCCAGCATGCTCTGCACTAATGACCATGGGCTTGCTTGGATCTTGGACTGTTTTCCCCTTCTCTTGTCTCCAGTTAAATGGAGAAGTCATTTGCCTTTGGTGCTTTTCTCGGCATTCTCCTTTTGGCTGGTTCTCCTAGCTTTGATTTACACATCTTGCTTTGGGTTCGAAACTTGGCAATAGAAATTTGGAAGTGACTGCTGTCTCATTGTAAATATTATAGGCTATGTTACTCGGACTCTTCATTTCACCTCAAGGACCTGTGTTGGATCCTCAATACTCGGATATGGGTCCGGTACTCGGACACTTCTTTTTTGGCCAAAATCATGAATACTTTCACAAAATAGCCGAGTCGGGCAGTTGGACACATACCTAAATCGGATACCTACCCATGCCGGACACAAGTACCCAATCTGAGTAACATAGATTATACATGTAACTAATTTTAAGGGTACTGGACTACTGGAGATAGGTCATAGGCCTGAACAGTTTTTCAGATAGTGATATAGCAGAAATATTTCAAACTTTCTAGTATCAGGCCATAGGCCACGTTGCTCACAGGAAAGTGGAGGACGGTTCTCATCATATTTGACTCTATTTCAGTAAGGATTATTTATTTGTTTTAATTGTTTTTTCCGTCAGTGTTACCGGGGGAAGAAAATACAACTATCAAAATAACAACCATTAATTTCCGGAGATATTTTCTTACGAAGTTAGGTAAGAAGATTCCTGCCAATGGAGGGGTTTATGGAGGCCCGAACGTATTTTCCTTACCGCTATGTGAGGGCGCGTAACTCTAAGCTTAAGATATGTATTTCACTTAATATCTGAGACTGCGGGTTTTAAGTCAGAAAAGTTAATTTTTTTTTCTCTTTTCTTTTTTGCATTTTTAGTATATTACCTTTCTATGTAAGCAAGCTTTAAAGTTTAGTTTTCACCTGATAACTGAGGCAGCAGGGTTTTGAGTTTAAAGGAGTAATGAATTATTAAAAAAAAATGTCCCCCTTTTTAGCATATTGGCTTTCTTTTGTAGAGTAAGCCTTAAGCCATGTTTTTCACTTGATGTCTGAGACAGCAGGTTGTAACTTTCTTTGATCGAGGGTTCATGTACCCAATATTCATTTGGTGATAGATTTTGGTCTTCTTTTGATGGCAGAGAAAGAAAGTCATAATGTGATCTTATTGGGCTTGAGGTCTTCTAAAGTTCTATAACTTCTTATCCACGAATCCGTTCTTATTATGATTTGACTCATTCATAAAGCATCAATTTAAGTCCTCAGATTATTTGGCAAGCATGGTGGAAGAGTATCAATAGTTCATGAAATACTCGCTCAAAAAGAAAAATGGAGAAGGGAAGGTTTCATGAAAGCATTTGTGTCCGCGTCTGAGCCAGTAGCCGAGGCCTGTATATATCAACGATGATATGCAGGGTTTTTTTGTGGTGGAAAGTGTCGGCGTAATTGAGCATCAGATTGCTACTCATTGTCCTTTTAGTATGATGATTTGCAAGTGTAATTAACCTTGACTCCTTGAGGATCACAGCTGTCCTTTTTTTTTTATTGGGGTGCATTTGTGGCAAGAGCACATCTTTCAACTTGAAGATCTTAGGTTCTCGGTGCTAGCAAATAGTCACTAATCCGAAATATATAGAAATAAAGCTTTAATTAAGAGCAGGGCTACATTTCATGAGTGTGTTATGTTAATTGGAAGTTGAAAAGGAGCTGGCTGAAATGAAGGTAAGTTAAATGACAACTTAGGTTGGCATTTGTTGCAAGCTCACCATGAAAAGGCTATTAGTATTACTTAATAGTGGTTTTATTTAGGGGTCAGTCTTTGAGGACACTATCCTAGATTCCCAGTTAGTGACTTAGTGTAGCTTTCCTTGTGACCAAATATACAGAATCTAAATGCTAAAGGATAATAGGAAGTTCTGAGTTTCAAGTCTTAGCAGGCGATTGAGAATATGAGCACCTGATATACCTTCAAACCCTAACAAACCTTGTTGACCATCCGTCAATCTCTCTGATCAGCCGATATACTCGTTTCTTTCAGGTAACAGAACTTTAGACCTAATATTGAGCCATCAACCAACAAAAGAACATAGTGACTCGTTTGACATTTGTTTCTTACAGAGGGACTCCTCTGACACAGTTGTACTTGTACCTGATGGGAAATTACAGATTCACAAGTCAGAAAGAAAGTAGATCGAGCCTTTCACAGAAAAAGTGAAAGGGATGAAGGTACTATTGTGCTAGACATAAGAAATTGGTGAGGATAAGTGAAAAAAAAAAAAAAGTTCGAGAGAGGGCAGGACATCATTCAAAGAATAAAAAAGAGAAGCATTCATTTGGAGAGAGATTACTTTTTTAATTGAGCAACGGGTTGTTCTTTCTTCTTTGAAGTAACTTATTGCTTCAGACTTCAGAGTTGTGTGCACACTCTAATAGAGCTTAGGGGAAAGATCTTGTGTTTGTTGGGAAAGCTTGTTGCTGAATGTGCTTCTTACTTTCTTATTAGAAGTTTCAAATTTAAATGTACAGACATGCTTCTTCTCAAACTTTGGTAGAGATAGATGATGAAGTCCTAGCTAATAGACTCCTTAAATGATGAACAATGTGTTGGTTTGAGTTTTCAAAAATCAGTTGGTACTTGGTATGCAACTGGGCTTAGCGTTTTAATGTCAATGTACATAGCTTAGAAGCGTCGGTGAGATTGAGCATCTGATTGTTGCTTTAAGGTTCTTTATGTATTGCACTGGTGCAGTTTGAAATTCAAATCTCGAGGAACATGGTTATAGGTATAAAACTTACAAATGATAAAGATTTCAGATTTTCATATCGTTATGTTGGAAACTGTTCTTTTTAACACTCCGTAATTCATGTTTACATGAGAGAAGTTTCTTCTTTCACAAAACTAATAAATCTGCAAACTGTCTTCACAGAATGCATGGTCAAAACTTCAAAATCTGTTTGCTATGTATGTTGCAATTCTAGAGGTTGTATGGTCAATGTGCTTCCTAGATGGTTTATGCCTAGTGTGCTATTTGATTATGAAAGTGAAGGTTGGGTCTGACCAGCAACAGTAACTTAGGTTTTCAATTGCTGTTACTATAGTCAAGTAGGCAGATTAGATATTTCTTGTACTTTTATCATTTGATTATCTTTTTTATGTGTGACAACACATTTGCATGGAGTTGTAGTGGTATGATTACAATCGTGTGGAATCCAAATTTGACATCTCTAATGTTATCTTTTCTCTGGCTTTGCCACTTCTCTCAACACCTTGTCTTCTGGAAAATAATCTGGTTATTAGCAATTTGTAATCTAATAAATGGTGCAAGCAAAGGTTTTGCTTGAACAGTTTCTAATTCAAGAAGATCCAATTGTCTTGTTAATAGCTTCTGTGGTAATGCAGTTGATGCTTGCATGACTGTGTGCCATTCACATTCCCCATTCCCCTTAACCCATGAAAATGTGTTAGGTCAATTTGTTAGGAACTACTTTCATAATTTTTTTTGGAAACAACCTTAAGTGAAATTTTCGGTGCACAAAACTTACCCTTTTGCCTGTATAGTGTATTCAGTGAAAAGGCCAGAATTTCCCATTATTTTTTTGGCAATGATCATGGTGTGAGACACATGTTTCATTTCTGTCTCTTTCTCTCGTTGCTCTTCCTAAAAACTCCCCACTAAACCTTTTTTGGTTGTAAGGCTTCGACCTTAGGAACTGGGTGGGGTTCTCTAACCACCTCAGCCCCCTAACTTCACAACAACTGAAACTATCATAAAAGGCCATTTCAAACAAAAATTACTTGATTATTTCCTCACAAAATGATTTTTCAAGGCAGTGTCTGACAAGCGCTCCTTTGCTATGCGATTGAGTGACATCCTCTTGCTATCTTTAACTCCTTGTACTCTGATTCTTTATTGCTGATATTTTATATAAAATACGCCTATATAGTGGTTTAGAATATAACCTTGCTGGTTTCTGACTGACTGAGCAAATTCATAAATGTTTATTTTTTCACATAATCTGTTTAATAGTGGTACAAGTGTATAACAGTTTCTGATAGATATTATGAGGCTACAAGTTCTATATTTTCTCTCATCGAGAATTAATGGATAAGGTTGAACTGAGAACTGTCACATACTATCATAGTTATTTTGTGGAGAACAAAGTGGATTGAACAACTAGCACTTCAGATATTTTCAATTATACTGATATATGGTCTACTGCTTTTATAGTACGTAATACCATCATCCATATCAACATATACCCGGTAATATATCTCGAGATAGATCTAGTTGTAGCCAATGTTTGTGCTTTGGCTGTATTCTGTAAGAAATCAAGGTCCATGCATTATCGCTGAAGCTTGTTTTTTTTTTTTTAAATATTTATTTTAATTAGAGAGCTTTAAATCTTCTATGCCCTCTTGTTTTCTTTTCACTGTCTTCCTTCCAAGAAGATCAAAGAAGAATCATTTGTTTGATCACAGTTGTGCTCTTTCTTGTGTGTGCATGATCTATACTCTCCTTTATTTTTGTTCTTGACACTTTTCTGAAGCTCTTTTCAGAGTTTTGGCTTCCCCGTCTCTGATACACTATCTTCTTGGCAGCAAACAAATACTGCAGACATGTTAGAAGAGGCTGTGGAATATGTGAAGAATCTGCAAAAGCAGATACAGGTATGTTAACTATTGTCATTTTACTCTGCACTTGGACAGCCTGGGAAAAGGCTTGATTGAGCATTGATGTTCTTAATTGTTGGAAAAAAAGTACGGAGTATTTTCCCTTGCTCTTACATCTGTAAAATTACTGAAATTCACAAATTAAAGAAACAAATTTGTTCATCCTCGTTATAACTCGTTTCACTTGACCAACAACTTCGCATCTGACAGGAACTTACAGAGCAACAGAAGAAATGCAAATGTGTTGCCAAAAGCTGACTCTGAAAGAAGAAAATTAGGCTGCTTCGTTTTTTTGTTAGTGTACACCAAGTTATGATGTATCTCCAAGGTTATCAATGGTATTATATTGCTGCTATATATTTGCAAGAAATTAAGCACTGTGCACAGGATTTACCATATAGCCATGAAATACGTGTTGAAGTTGCTCAAGGAAAACCGAGCCTCATAACTAGTGTCGAGTATCATTGGCGAAGCGCCCCCACAATTTTTATGGTGGCGACCCTTCCCGTGTTGTATAATTTGCTTAGTAAGATTGTACTTGTAGTATGCTGTACACAAACTCTAGTGTAGTATTGTAGGAAATTATTTAAGTTTGGGGTTTATGTTACTATAATTTTGCACTGCACATATGTATGTAGAAGCCACCCAAATGGAAATTAGATAGAAACATTGTATAACATTGTTATGGCTCGCTCGGTTATTATGTAGGTGGAGATAATTTAATCTAATAATCTTTTGGCCTGTCAAGGCCAATGTAAGTTACTAAGCCATGTTTGGCAATTGGAGATTTGTTATTAGTTGCTGGTTTGACTTGCTGGATATATTGCTTGTTTGTGTAATTTTTTTTTTTTTGGTAAATAGATGATACGGAGTTGTTTATTTGTACTATAATTACTAGGTAATAACCGATAAAACATTGAAGTAACTAATTTTGCATCGATTTATATTCTCTTAATGAAATTTTAAAATTGTAGAACTTGAAAAGGCAATGAACTCGGTTGATTAAGCATTGATGAAAGGAAATGTTATGAATGCTAATAGTTTTAGTTAGTTGGTTATAGAAGATTATTTTTAAGTTTAGTTGCAACCTATATGCAACTTAACTACGTTAATTATGTACACAAAAGAGTTCCTATTAGCTCCTAAATATGTACAAAGTACAAGCAAATCAGTGATCTACCCTAAGTCTACAGAATCAACTGAAGGCTAGACAATGCAAGCCCGCGCATCTTCTAAAGTTAGATCACATCCCTAGCGGAGAGATGGCTCAAATTCAAAACTTGATTAACAAGAGTCAGCTTCAGTCATAGACCACCCTTGATATATGTTGAAATTCAAGCATTCTATTCGGCGACTACTCACAGTCTACCTCAACGCCTAGGCTATCCAGACCTACTTCATTAGTAAGACCCCTCAAGGTCTATGTATGTTCAAAGTGCAACCACTCGAGGTCCCTATTCAAGATTCAAACTATAAAGTTCCTACCAATCACGGTCATTCCAAGCAGGACATATACAATTCAAAATTCAAGGTTCCGAAATTCAAGATTCATATCATACAAGTTCGAGTTCTAAGGACTAAGGTTCTACAGTTCCAAGAGTTCAAGTTCAAGGTGGCTACTATGAAATATTTCAAACGGATGTCAAAACTTCCTTCATAAATGACGTTTTAACATAAACTATGGTTATGACACATCCTGACGGTTTTGAGGATCCAAGGAATATTAAAAAGGTATGCAAGCTTAAGAAATCCATTTATGGAATAAAACAAACATTAAAGAGCTGGAATATACGTTTTGATGAAGTCGTCAACAAGTTCCCCTTTATCAAGAACACAGACGAATCTTGTGTAAACAAGAAGGTCAATGAGAGAAATATTTCTTTCCTAGTATTGTATATCGACGACATATTACTTATCTGAAATGACATTCCTATGTTAAACTCTGTCGAGATTTGGCTTTGTAAATGGTTTTCGATGAAGGATTTAGGAGAAGCACAGTACCAACTGGAATCAATTTCTACAGAGATAAATCTAGAAAGATAACTGAAGTAAGTTAGAGCACTTGTATCAATAAGGTGCTGACTAGGTTTAATAGGGATGACTCCAAGAGAGGTCACCTTCCCATGTCTCGTGGAATGGTTCTTAGCAAGACGTAGTGTCCTAAAACACCTGATGCATGTAAGAAGATGAGTGAGATATCATATGCTTCATTGCTTGGTTCAATAATGTATGTTATGATATGTACACGCCTTCATGTTCAGTACGCACTAAGTGCTACAAGTAGATACCAGTTAGACCCAAGAGAGGCACATTGGACTGCTGACATACATCCTTAAGCACCTGAAAAGACACAAGGATAATATTCCTAGTCTACGATGGATGTGATGAATTGATTATAAATGAATTTACGGACGAAAGCTTCCAAACCGACATAGATGTTTTTAGATCACATTCTAGGTTTGCCTTCTGCCTCAAAGGAGGAGCAGTAAGCTGGAAAAGTGTTAAGAAAAGCACCATTGCAGATTCTAGAACTGAAGCGGAGTACGTTGATGCACATGAGGCAGCAAAAGAAGTTGTATGGCTTCAGAAATCATCGGAGAACCTCCATTAAAAACCAATCAATATCTCTTTATTGTGATAATAACGGAACTATTGTCCAGGCGTAATAGCCTATACACTACCAAAAAGTCAATCACATACTTCGTAAATTTCACCTTCTACGAGAATTCGTTAAAAGAGAAGAAGTCGAGAAAAACAAGACTAGAACTGACGACCACATATCAGATCCATTAAATAAACCACTGCCGCAAACGAAACACAACTCGCACACTACAACTATAGGAATCAAGCATGTTGGAGAATGACTTTGATGTCTTTTAAATGTTTTTAGAGTTTAAATACTTTTTTAAGACATTTATGGTTAACCATTCATAGAAATGAAATAAATTATTCATTTTCCCATTTAATTGTATTTTATTAAATGACGAGTCCAACATTAAAGATAGTTTTCCAGGATCATTCTTGTGACAAAGAAATTAAATGCACGTCAAGTGAACTTGAATGTGAAAAGTTGAAAATGGTCATTGTTTGGAAGTTTTCTATAAAGGTGGACACATAGAAAATCCTAGACTACTGGATTGTCGGATGACTAATAGTTTTATTTCTTGAACTATGTGGCATGGAAATGCCACAATAATGTAACACCCCGACAATTCTCTCTTTTCTAAAATAATCTTTTAATATAAAACGTAGAGAATTATCAAGGCATTATCGCCCGTGTAAAAACGTAACGGCTTATCCAGAATTTTGCAGCGGAAAACATAAAACTAACTTTTAGGTTCATAAATAATCGATTACATATTAAGTTCAAAAACCAATTAACGAAAATAAGGAAATATAGATAGTACGGCAGGTTTCAAGTCAAAATTAACAAACCAAGTCACTTAGAAAAACAAATCTAAATACAAGCTCTCTAATCCCGATCCCAATGATGCATCATCTTCAAACCTGTAGATGGGCAACGCTTATTGATCCTTAGAGACTGCTCACCAAAGATGGGTCATCACAGGATCAATAAGGCATAGCCATGATCAACACACACAAACAACGCACGTAATCAGCAAAGCTGAGTACTACATACTAAAACAATAATAATCCTAACATGATACTATTAAACGAATAACCCTAACATGATACTAATGAACATAAATAAGAGCAGACAAAACATGATAATTTGACGACCATACTTGACTAGATTAGGCTAGACTTATAACAATGATATTATTTTAGTTGAAATAGACAATGAACCGAGTTGTCCAACCAAAAGTCTTCCCCAAGGAAGACGAGGTACGGGCGCGACTCCATAACCTCAGTGACCTGCGATATTGAGGAACGTTTGAATAAAATAGAACACGGTGATCAATCCGGTCCCAGAAAAGGCCATGGGCTACCACCATGAACCCCAACTCCTGTTTGTCCGTCACTTTAGACGTGCACAGTCTAAAGCTATTGCTACTCAGTTTCACTTTACATGATTTACAAATTGAGACTCTGTTATGACTCAACAATCACATTTGTTCACAACTGTTTTTATCTTGGAATTAAGTAAGTGATCACCAAGGCATCAATAAAGACTCATTCCAATTAATCCAACCTTTTCTTTAACCATGATCAACCCCTGTATATGGGTATAAGGTTTCAACTTACTAAACAAGGTCCACAGCCCTCATAAAGTAGTGAAAAGCTAAAAAGGGAACAACGATCAATCGATCTGAATCAATGTATATAAAATAATCTAGTGTTCCCAACCAACATGTTTGTATCAATCATCCATACTAACATGTTACAATTCTCATAATGCAATATAGGTTCAATATGTCCGTCCAACAGTATTAAACATGCAATTTCAACATAACCAAGTTCGTCAATAATATCAACATAACCAAGTTCAACAACCATCTCAACACAACCAAGTTAACCAATAAGTTCAACAAGGTTTCAACAATTAGCACACATTCCAAGCACACAGGTATGTACGTACCTTGTGTAAACAACTAATAGGCCACTTTAACACTTTCAAAAGTCGCCTAAAGAGAATTCTCCGCCTAAAACAACCAACAAATATTCCCAATCAACTTCTAATCACTCACAACAATAACAAAGCATTCTAAATACATCCTAAACATATTTAGGACATTCCCTAACATTAAAACTTGAACATTTGATTTCCTAGCATCATAATTATTGAATCAATGATTGAAATTCGTTGAAAACTCTTCGCAAACGTCATACTTTAAATTTTCAGCGATATCAAATCGTTTAAAGCTTTCCCAAAACCAAATTATCATGCTTAGAACATAAAAATAATAATTTTAATTATTCATAACCATTCTATCATGATTTTAAAACTATTAAAATCTTAAAAATTCATGTGTTAATAATTGAAGTTCTCGTTTCAATCAAATTATGTAAATCTGAAATTTAATATTTCAATTATGTAAAATATATAAATCTGAAATTGATAATTGACTAATAAAAACTATACATTTAATTCAATGAAACATAAATTACATAATTTAAACATTTAATTCACATTGGGTTTTTAGGGGATTAACCAAAAAGGGAACAGAGGAGGTTGGCCGGCGGAGCATAGGTGCGGCAGCGACGGAGCATAAGTGAGGCAGCGGCGGAACGACGGTGCGACTGGGGTGCGCGGTGGTTGCTGCCGAAAACAGGGGGAATACGAGTGAGGAGGAGCACGAAAATGAAACAGAAAAGAAGAACGAAAGAGGAAAGAAATGAGGGGAGACTACCGTGCAGCAAGGCGGCGCGACAAGGGCGGCGCACCAGCAGCGACTCGGTGGTGGTGGTTGCGTGCTCTAGGTGGCTGTCGAGCAACATAGACATCAAAACAGAGCCATTGATTAATGAGAGAAACCGAAAGAGAGGGAAAGGAAGAAGAATAAGAGGGAAGAGAAGGAGAGGAGTTTACCGACGAGGGATGACGGTGGTCCGGTGGCTGGGTCGACGGCGGTGGCTGGTACAACAGCCAGTAGGGTTACACGTGAAGGAGGAAGCAAGGTTTGAGGGTTTTGGTGTTTTTGGTTTCACGTGAAATTGAAGCAAGGAGGAGTTGAGTTTCACGTGAAACAAAACAAGGGTGGGGAATTATGGGCTTATTTATTTTGGGCTTACCAAGTTGGTCTAGAATTGGGAATGAATTTTAGTGTTTGAATCCAAAAGGATTATTTTCTAAATTCACGTGTTTTCGTAATTCAAATTCTTTTCAACATAAAATTCTAAAATTATTTTAGTTTCATAAATCGTTGAAATATTTAAAACGTATAAAAATAAATATTCGTAACTTAAATATTTATTTCTAAAATTCGTAAATTCTATTTAAATATAATTAACTATACGTTAAAATATATTAATAAAATGTATAAAATTACGGGGGATTACAATCTACCCCTCTTAAAAGAAGTTTCGTCACGAAACTTGACACGAAAATTCACCAATTTCTCAAAAATTTTCAACTTATTCTTACTGGAGAAGTACTTGTGCCACTAATGTGCACTCTTTTGCCAACTTAAAGTTACTTGTAATATTCACGAACACATTTTCTTGTGCGGAGAATCTATGTACTTTGCATCAGCATGAATAAGTTGCTAAAAATAAGCATAAAAATGCATAAAAACACCATAAAAATAGGTAAAAGCGCGAATTTCTATCGCATTCTACCCCCCTTAAAGAAAACGAGTTACGCCCTCGTAACTCATCCCAGAGAATGACTTTGGATATTTCTACTTCAACGAATCATGCCCCCAAAGCTATATTTCCACTAAAATCGTAGCAAGTGGGATTTCAACACTTCTTTCCACACAATGCCTCAACAGGTTCCATCTTAAAGCTCGCAGAGTAACTATTGTTGCAAGAAATTCAATCACTCTAGTTGGTCTTCCCAATTACCCTTAAAGTCAATAACACAAAATCTCAACATATATTTTGTAGTAATCTCAGTCTGTCTATCGGTTGCAGGATGGAAAAAATACTCATTTCAATGTCGTTCCCAAGATTCACTAGACCTTTTTGCCAAAATTTCAGACTTTTATGGTCGGTAAGGATCTCAGATGTTGCCCCATAAAGATAATGTCTCCAAATCATTCAAAACAAACGCACTAGCAGCTAGCTTTAGGTCATGGGTAGGGTAATTGGTTTCATAAAGTTTCAATTGACGCGACAACAGGTGCGGAGGTCAAACGCTCTTTTAAAATCTAGAAAGCTTTCTCACATTTCTCACTCCACTCGAATTTCGATTCCTCTTTCAACAAGTTGGTCAATGGTTTTTCTCTCTTCGAAAAGTCTTTCACAACCTCCTATAATGGTCATCTAGGCCTAGGAAACTTTAGGTATCGGACACGTTCTTGGAATAGGTCACTCACTCACATCTTGAATCTTAGTAGGATCTACAGAGACTCCTTCTGGTCAACTTTTCCTTTTTACCAAACCTCATTATGCCTTTCATGGGTGTATAACTTTTGGCACAACTCCTAGCTCTTCACCAATTCATATATTTCTTTTCATCTTTTCAAGACAACAATGATTTCTAACGATCCTGGACCACTCAAATCGTCTCTTAGGTTTATTCCCTTACGTAACATAGTTCTCAATCAATTTAGTCCTTCACTTTTCTGTCGGTGTCACTTATACACAGATGACTTCAAGATTCGTATACTTCATTCACATAAAAAAAAATTCTTTCTAAGCGTCTCCAAATAATCCTCAAGTGTTTGTCATGCTCTTTCTCGTTCGTTGAATAAATCAGGATATCATCAATAACATAATAACAAACTTAATTCGGAATTCGTAGAAAATCTCATTCATCAAATCCATAATTAGTGCAGGTGCATTGGTTAACCCAAAGGACGTTACTCTAAACCCATAATGACAATAACGAGTCCTAATGAGGTCTTAGGTATATCTTTATCAGCTATCCTCAATTGGTGATACTTCAAAAACAAGTCAGTCTTCGAGAACACACTCGCCCAATTCAATTGATCCAATATGTCATCTATCCTAGGCAAAGGATACTTGTTCTTGATGATGTTTAGCTCCCTAAAATCGATGCATAATTCCATACTCTTATCTTTCTCCTTAACAAACAACACAGGAGCTCCCCACGGTGATGCACTAGGCCCAATATATTCCTCATCGAACCATTCTTGAAACTATGTCTTCAATTCACTCATTTCAGGAGTTGTCATTCTATATGGTGCTCTAGATATATGCGTCATTCTAGGAACTAAGTCTATAGGGGACTCAACGGCTCTTAGCAAGTGGCATACCTGCAATCTCACTAGGAAACACATCCATGAATTCATTCACAATTGGAACATCCTCGATCTTCATTCCGACTTCTTAACTCACATCTAGCTCACACAACCGAAAAATGGTTCACAAGGCAAGTTCTTAAACAATTTGGCACACCTTATGGTTACAACGGTAGGAATACTTACGGGTAGATCAATCACCTCAAAATCTACTAACTCCAGACTCTTAATAAGAGATGACGAAACAAAAGAATAAGCTTTCCCTGAATCAAATAACTTTCTAACTAGCACGGAGTTAATAGAAAAGTAACAGAAGCTAAGTCAACAGGTCGTTCAGCTTCATTTCGACTTATCACAAACAGTTTGCCCGGAGCCTTATTATAGTTGTTATTCTAATTAGCAGACTTATGGAGGTTTCCTTGGCTGTCTTGCGACCCTATAGGCTTCGAACTCTAATTTCTTGACTGGTTAAATCCCGACTTCACCTGTTTACCACTCTCATCACCATTTTGTTCCTTTTTCTGCTTAGTAAAGCACTCATACTTCCTATGCCCCTTTTTCTGACAATAGTTACAGTTTATTAATTCTCCCTTACAATTCTTACCAGGATGGTTGTTATTGCACATCTTACAGTGATACACTCTCTCAGATTGGTTCCTATTGTTGTGACCCCGTTTGTTCCTTCCTTGAAAGTTTCCATTCCCATTCCCATTTTCATTCATATTTCTCTTGATTCCCTTGGTTTTCTCCAACATTAAACTCTTTTCTTTTCTCCCCAACAACAATATTTTTCTTGTCCCTTCTAGACTGCAAACCATAAATATGAGCAGCTTCCCCATACACAATATCCAAACATGTAAAGGTTTCCCCACCTAATCCTAAGGTGGTCATGCTATAAATCTGCTATAGTATTCATCGATGGTCATGCTCCCCATACTAAGGTTTATGAATTCCTAAACTTTTTGCTTTCTCATAAAAAGTAGGGTAAAACTTTCCCTTAAGGCAGTAACAATTGAATCCTAATTGAATCTCTCAGCAGCGCTAAGCCTAACTTTATTCTCTCTCCACCATAAATCAGCTTCATCTTTCAAATACATGACAACTTGACCCACTCTTATATTCTCAGGACAGTTCACAGCCCCAAACAATTTCTCAAACTCTCTAACCTAGTTCTCTAAAAAGTAAGATCAGTTTGCCCCTTAAAGTATGGTGACTTAGCTTTGGCTAGTCTCTCAAACATGCCCCCGGCAGGATCGGGATGGTCAGTTCTCTCTTGGATCAGCTTTTCCGCCAAGAGGCGAATAGCAACAACTAAGTCATTATTGTTGGTCATTCTATAACACGGCCTGAAATTAATATACTCTATCTTAGGTTCTAAACCTCACTTACATGTCATTCTATATCAAGCAATATTTGATTTGACCATAGAGATCGCCTCAATAAACAATATTCACATAAAATCATTTACGAAGGTGCAACAATCATTGCAAAATGATTCTCCTCTATCATTTGCGAACGACATTCACATAAAGGACATCCGATCGAGGGAAACAAATCAAATTCAATCATCACAAATAATAATAATAATAATAATAATAATAAAAGAAATTATTCCTCTTCGCGTGCCCAAACTAAATCATTGACCACTTGGATAATTAAATATTTAACTTTAATTCCTCAAAAGAAACTTGTATTTCCTAAAGAAAATTTTATTCCTCAAAACAATATTAATAACAATTTCTAAACCATAATAACGTACTTGTCCTCAAAATAAAATAAAGGTTCTATGACATAAATATAAACTACCGCTGGGCGAATTATGGAATTCTCAAAATAGAATAAAGAACAATTCCTTGAAAACTTTAACTTTTATTGCTAACTCCATAAAGGTTTATTGATCCTTCAAAATAATAAAGAACATTTCAAACTTCAATAAACTTTAACCTTAAACTGTTGTTGCTTTGCTACTTATTCTTTAAAACATAAAAGAGCTAATTAACTATTTATGACTTCAAAATATTTGTGGCCTCTTGCCTATCCATTGCTCCTGAAACTTGCGGAGTGAAATTTAGATCTCAAGATTATCGAACTCTTCTTCAGGGTCTTCATCTGGGTCTTCCTCGGGGTTTGCATCTTCACCCATGTCTTCATCTTGATTAGGCTCACTTGCCATCTCCTGTTCACTTTCGAGCTCTGCATCCGAATCACTAGAGATCTCAATGGTTGGCTCATGAGCCGCTGGGTTAGGATTCTCTGCCTCAACACCTACATTCTCATTCTCCACAGCTACATCATTTTCCTCTAGGTCATTATTTACCCTTATTCCCATAGGTTCTTCTGTAACTGAATCTCCAACATGACTCCCTACGATTTTACCGTCTCTAAACCCACTTTCTGCCGCTTCAATAATGGTGGTCAGAATTTCTGAATCATATTTCCATCTACCATCCCAAGTTCCATATTTAGCCAAGTTTGGAGTTCCATTATCAGAATGCATGTCTTTAAACATATCTTTGAGTTCTAGGTATGACATTTGGTTAGGTAAGCAATTAATGATAGTGGCTTCTATGATATCCTTTCTCATTAAGATAGGTTGCCCTTGAACTTTAGCATAATATTCACATCCAAACATGATTTTCTTCACGTAAATATCTGGGGTTTCTATATCAAGTTTCTCGAAGGATCCTATGTTGGTGTACTTGGAAAGAAACATTTTATTCCTGAAATAAACAATTCAAGGTCTCACTAACGATTTTCCAGCCAAAACATAAACAAGGTTCAATGATCAATAAGTTTGGTGGAATCAAACAATTCTTTATGCACATGTAAATGTAACATTAAACAATTAGCACACGCACATACATAACAATCAATTTCTTATGCTTTCCTTGGCTAGCTACTAATGCACATATAATTCTATCTTATATGCCCTTCTTATACTACCCATCTCTCATAAACTAGAGCATTGGAATAATTTAAATAACAAAATAAAAGGACGATAATATAATAAAATTATAACATAGGATAATAACATAAATAAAAATATAAAATAAAGTAAAATAAATTAAGGAAATGCGTAGCGAATAAATTCAAAAATAAAGTTATTAATTCGAAAAAGATTTATATTTTCTAATAACGAATTCTAACTCTTGAAACAACTAAAAAAAATGTACTCATTTTTTTTTGTTTTTTTTTGAATAATAAATAATAAGAAAAATAAAAATGTCGAAAGTATCACTTTAACTTTAATAATAATTTGATTTCGAACTTAAATAAGAAATATTATATACTTTCAAACAGGATAAAAGGAAATCGGCCCCCCAAAAAAAAAGTACCAATTTTGAACACTATAATCCGTAGAAGCTCGATTTTTAAGAAATTTATTTTAAATAACTAGATAGTTAGGCGCCTAAAAATTTATTAAAGTAAAACCTTAGCTCTGATACCACTTTGTAACACCCCGACAATTCTCTCTTTTCTAAAATAATCTTTTAATATAAAACGTAGAGAATTATCAAGGCATTATCGCCCGTGTAAAAACGTAACGGCTTATCCAGAATTTTGCAGCGGAAAACATAAAACTAACTTTTAGGTTCATAAATAATCGATTACATATTAAGTTCAAAAACCAATTAACGAAAATAAGGAAATATAGATAGTACGGCAGGTTTCAAGTCAAAATTAACAAACCAAGTCACTTAGAAAAACAAATCTAAATACAAGCTCTCTAATCCCGATCCCAATGATGCATCATCTTCAAACCTGTAGATGGGCAACGCTTATTGATCCTTAGAGACTGCTCACCAAAGATGGGTCATCACAGGATCAATAAGGCATAGCCATGATCAACACACACAAACAACGCACGTAATCAGCAAAGCTGAGTACTACATACTAAAACAATAATAATCCTAACATGATACTATTAAACGAATAACCCTAACATGATACTAATGAACATAAATAAGAGCAGACAAAACATGATAATTTGACGACCATACTTGACTAGACTAGGCTAGACTTATAACAATGATATTATTTTAGTTGAAATAGACAATGGACCGAGTTGTCCAACCAAAAGTCTTCCCCAAGGAAGACGAGGTACGGGCGCGACTCCGTAACCTCAGTGACCTGCGATATCGAGGAACGTTTGAATAAAATAGAACACGGTGATCAATCCGGTCCCAGAAAAGGCCATGGGCTACCACCATGAACCCCAACTCCTGTTTGTCCGTCACTTTAGACGTGCACAGTCTAAAGCTATTGCTACTCAGTTTCACTTTACATGATTTACAAATTGAGACTCTGTTATGACTCAACAATCACATTTGTTCACAACTGTTTTAATCTTGGAATTAAGTAAGTGATCACCAAGGCATCAATCAAGACTCATTCCAATTAATCCAACCTTTTCTTTAACCATGATCAACCCCTGTATATGGGTATAAGGTTTCAACTTACTAAACAAGGTCCACAGCCCTCATAAAGTAGTGAAAAGCTAAAAAGGGAACAACGATCAATCGATCTGAATCAATGTATATAATATAATCTAGTGTTCCCAGCCAACATGTTTGTATCAATCATCCATACTAACATGTTACAATTCTCATAATGCAATATAGGTTCAATATGTCCGTCCAACAGTATTAAACATGCAATTTCAACATAACCAAGTTCGTCAATAATATCAACATAACCAAGTTCAACAACCATCTCAACACAACCAAGTTAACCAATAAGTTCAACAAGGTTTCAACAATTAGCACACATTCCAAGCACACAGGTATGTACGTACCTTGTGTAAACAACTAATAGGCCACTTTAACACTTTCAAAAGTCGCCTAAAGAGAATTCTCCGCCTAAAACAACCAACAAATATTCCCAATCAACTTCTAATCACTCACAACAATAACAAAGCATTCCAAATACATCCTAAACATATTTAGGACATTCCCTAACATTAAAACTTGAACATTTGATTTCCTAGCATCATAATTATTGAATCAATGATTGAAATTCGTTGAAAACTCTTCGCAAACGTCATACTTTAAATTTTCAGCGATATCAAATCATTTAAAGCTTTCCCAAAACCAAATTATCATGCTTAGAACATAAAAATAATAATTTTAATTATTCATAACCATTCTATCATGATTTTAAAACTATTAAAATCTTAAAAATTCATGTGTTAATAATTGAAGTTCTCGTTTCAATCAAATTATGTAAATCTGAAATTTAATATTTCAATTATGTAAAATATATAAATCTGAAATTGATAATTGACTAATAAAAACTATACATTTAATTCAATGAAACATAAATTACATAATTTAAACATTTAATTCACATTGGGTTTTTAGGGGATTAACCAAAAAGGGAACAGAGGAGGTTGGCCGGCGGAGCATAGGTGCGGCAGCGACGGAGCATAAGTGAGGCAGCGGCGGAACGACGGTGCGACTGGGGTGCGCGGTGGTTGCTGCCGAAAACAGGGGGAATACGAGTGAGGAGGAGCACGAAAATGAAACAGAAAAGAAGAACGAAAGAGGAAAGAAATGAGGGGAGACTACCGTGCAGCAAGGCGGCGCGACAAGGGCGGCGCACCAGCAGCGACTCGGTGGTGGTGGTTGCGTGCTCTAGGTGGCTGTCGAGCAACATAGACATCAAAACAGAGCCATTGATTAATGAGAGAAACCGAAATAGAGGGAAAGGAAGAAGAATAAGAGGGAAGAGAAGGAGAGGAGTTTACCGACGAGGGATGACGGTGGTCCGGTGGCTGGGTCGACGGCGGTGGCTGGTACAACAGCCAGTAGGGTTACACGTGAAGGAGGAAGCAAGGTTTGAGGGTTTTGGTGTTTTTGGTTTCACGTGAAATTGAAGCAAGGAGGAGTTGAGTTTCACGTGAAACAAAACAAGGGTGGGGAATTATGGGCTTATTTATTTTGGGCTTACCAAGTTGGTCTAGAATTGGGAATGAATTTTAGTGTTTGAATCCAAAAGGATTATTTTCTAAATTCACGTGTTTTCGTAATTCAAATTCTTTTCAACATAAAATTCTAAAATTATTTTAGTTTCATAAATTGTTGAAATATTTAAAACGTATAAAAATAAATATTCGTAACTTAAATATTTATTTCTAAAATTCGTAAATTCTATTTAAATATAATTAACTATACGTTAAAATATATTAATAAAATGTATAAATTACGGGGGATTACAAATAATTTGCACAGATATTTATTTGAAAAGATTAGTATCAGACAGACCTACGAAACTTTACTGTAAGAGATGTAAAAAGTCTATCATAAGTAAATTTAATAAAATTAATTAGACACTAATCCTCAATAACTGAGTGATTCAAGGTTACTTGTTTGAGAACTACTTAATTTGATGTTGTTAACCGTCGCACCATAAAATGAGACTATAAAGGCAATGCTCGTGTAATCACCTATCTAACGAAGTCTAACCTCAAGATTGCAAGATCGAGATTGTCCTCCCATTAATTGAGAAGAGATGCCAAAAGCTGTACAAGGTCACTCGTAGAGCTAGAAACTGTAAAATGCATGGTCATGCTCAGATGGAACATGTTGTGGGCAAAATTACCATGCCTTCGTGCACCAATGAAGATGTGACACCTGGCACGTATTGCGCCCCCTAAGCAGAAATCATGCAAAGTCTACTCCGGGGCATGAGTATTAATCTAGGTATCTACAATGTATGTATTTAAGTATGTATAAATGTACGTATAAAACCTATACCTGGAAAAGGGCTTAATTAGTATGTATCCCAAGTGAATTACTAAGCACAATAGGCCCAAATAGCCCACTATTGCTACAAGGGATCAGAGAATTGTAAGGAGAAAGGACACGTGTCCTTTTCCCATTCCCCAGCCAATCATGTAAGGGGAATATTAGGTCATTCCCACAAAAACCTAGTACTATAAATATTCCCACTTCCCTAGAAAAAGGGGTCACAATCAATACATTCTAGAGCAATTGCTGCTCTGCCTTCTCTCTACTTTCTCTCTCTATAAAAATACAATCTTGTTTAATCTTTAAAAGTTACCAAGAAACCTCCAAGGTATCTCACCGGAAAAACCCCACAACATTTGGCGCCGTCTGTGGGGAGGTACGGTAACATGGAAGATCAACGACAGGACAACGATGCTGGGCGGCCTACGCGCGTAGAGCGGCCACCCCTCGAAAGAGAAATGCCGACTGAACATCATACGCCGGCCACAAGAATCACTGAAGATGCCGCACGTACATTTGCGGCCGGGCACACCCCTCGTCACACTGCCGAGGTAGAGGTGCTCAGCGAGGAGGACGACCAGGCCAATCGCACCCCTCCTGGAGGACACCTGTATCCTCGGGTGGATACGGTAATAGAGGAGAACCCTGATATGCCTGTCTCTGTGGGTGCTCTTCGGGCTATTTTGGCTGAGTTCCAAGCTGATGTAGGGAAGACAGTTAATGCTGAGGTACAGAAGAGTATGCTGATTTACACCACTGCTGTGGCTGCAAATCATGAGAGGCCGGCAAGCAATAGGCCAACACTTTCTTTGCGCCCCCCAAATGTCTGGACCAGGCTGACAGGCGAGGACCTAAGGAGACAGCCGCCAACAAGTCAGCCCAATCAGACCATGTCTTACCTACCACGCCGAATGCCACGGCGGCTGATCGGAGAAACGTCCCGAGGACGTGAGCAGCCACGCGCAGAGCAGTTGCCCGACTCTGAGTCTGAACTTTCTGACACTGGGTCAACCCCCGTCATGCCGGATAGACCTCTCCCTCATCCAACTTATACGCATCTGAGCCAGGCACGTCCAGGGGCCACCCGTCCAACCCGTCAAACTCGCGGACGCGAGTCCTCCCTGCGGCTACCCTACTCCAGGCGTCAAGACCCTGTATATCACATTCAGGAGGGGGTGTCCAACATGGCCCTAGGGCACACCACCCCTTTTGCAGACTCCATCATGAGAGCCCCGAGGGAACCCAAAGTCAAGCCGCCCAACATTGATGCTTACGATGGTACCACAGATCCGGACATGCACCTCTTGGTTTACCGGCATCACATGTATGTCCAAGGAACAACTGACTCAACCTGGTGTAAGTATTTTCCGGGCACACTCAAAGGAGTAGCCTCTAAGTGGTTCGAGAGACTTCCAGCCGGAACTATTCGCTCTTTTTCGGAGCTCGAGCTATTGTTCTCTACTCGGTTCATGGATCACAAGGAAGAGAAGAAGACGAGCATGCATCTGAGTAGGATTCAGCAAGGGAAGGACGAGTCCCTGAGGAGTTATGTGAAGAGATTCAATCTAGAGGCAGGGCAAATTCCGGATTTGCCAGATGGTGTTGCATTCGATAACTTCATTCGAGGGCTTAAAAATGGCTCTTTCAAGTTTGATCTGGTAAAGAAAAGCGTCCGAACAATGGCAGAAGTGCTGGATGAGGCGGAGGCCTTCATTCATGCAACAGAGATTTGCAGCGTCCCGAAAGACCCCAGAGGAAGTGATACCGCCGAGCTAGCGGCAAAAAAGGAGAAATTTGAAAAGAAGAACCGGCCTAACGGGACGTGGGCTATTGCAAAAGAATCAGACAGGGCCCCCGGAGCGGCAGGTCAGAAACGGCCCAGAACTTATGATCGGGAGCGTTTCGAGTATAACACAGACATGTACACAATCCTGATGGACGTCGGGTCCAAATATGACATTGATCGTCCATTTCCCATGAAGTCACCACCAGAAAGTAGGGACCCCAAACTGTACTGTCACTTTCACAGTGACATTGGGCATGACACCAATGAATGTAAGAGCTTGAAAAGGGCATTGGACGGCCTAGCCACCAAGGAGTTCTTAAAAAGTTATATCAGCAGGAACACGGGAGGTTCTGGCAAACCCTTCTACAAGAAAAACAAATCCCCTCCCTCGGAGGAAGATGGGAATCGTACCGACCCAGAGTGCGTGGCAGTCATCTCAGGAGGATTGGCCGCCGGCGGGCCGACCATGAGGGGCCAGAAGGATTATGCCAAGCGATTGGGGCAAGTGATGCTGTCCGGCAAGGCCACAGTTGACCCGTTTCCAAAAGTTGAAATCGGCGAGGCCGACCGTGGGAAAATCTCCACCCCGCATGACGATCCTTTGGTAATTGAGTTAAAAGTTGCTAACCTAAGGGTTAGGCGTATTTTGGTTGATACAGGAAGTTCGTCGGACATAATTAGTCTAGAGTGCTTGAATCGGCTGCAACATGATCCCTCAAAAATTGAGAAAATCCACTATCCCATTATAGGCTTCGGAGGTAGTGTCATCCACCCAGTCGGCATAATTACCCTTCCTCTGAGGATGGGAAATAAAAAGGAATCTCGGCAAATGGATGTCCGTTTTCTCATAGTGAAAGATCTGACGGCATATAACATCATCTTGGGGCGTCCCACGTTGAACAGGGCAAAGGCTGTCATTGTGACTCATCTGATGCTTCTTAAGTTCATTTGTGACGATGGGAGCGTCAGCACTATACATGGTGACCAGCAACAAGCTAGAGATTGCTACCTAACCACCTTGAGTCCAGAAGCATGGGGGACGGGTGAAGAGAAAGGGACGTCGAGCAACAAACGAAAATGTGGCGACACGCAACCCAAGGTCGTCAAAGAAACATTAACTATCTCAGCAGGGCACATGGAAGAGAGACGCCCAGAGCCTGTTGGGGACCATTTCAATGTGGTTTTAAACACAGACAAACCTGACAGAGTAGTGCCCATCGGGATTTCTCCTGACGACCCGCTGGCGGCAGAGTTGGTCCACCTTTTGAGAGAATTTGAAGATATCTTTGCTTTCACGGTGGACGAAATGCCGGGTATTGACCCTGCTGTGGCCGTCCATAAGCTGAATGTGGACCCAAACTTTAAACCGGTTCGTCAGAAGAAAAGGAACCATGGGGAAGATAGAAATCAGGCGGCAGCCGCGGAAATACAGAAGTTGATGGAGGCTGGGTTCGTCAGGCCTAGTCAGTACCCCGACTGGGTTGCTAACGTGGTCCTCGTCAAAAAACCTAATGGTACCTGGAGAATGTGTGTTGATTACACCAACCTCAATAAGGCATGTCCAAAGGACAGTTTCCCATTGCCCAAGATTGACCGGCTCGTCGACTCTACAGCGGGGCATGCCATGATGAGCTTTATGGATGCCTACTCAGGGTTTCACCAGATTCCGTTGTGGCCTGACGACCAGGAAAAAACGTCATTTGTTACTGAACAAGGCCTTTACTGCTACAAGGTGATGCCGTTTGGGTTAAAAAATGCACCGGCCACCTTTCAGCGTCTTATTAACACTGTGTTCATTAAGCAGCTCGGCAGGAATATTGAAGCTTACATTGACGATATGATCGTAAAAAGTAAGCTGAGGGCGGCGCACATAACTGATCTCAGAGAGACATTTGAGACTATTCGAGCTTACAACATGAGGTTGAATCCTAAGAAGTGTGTGTTCGGGGTGACGGCAGGCAAATTCTTAGGTTTCTTGATTGATGAAAGAGGAATTGAAGCCAACCCAGACAAAATCCAGGCAGTAATTGATATGAGCTCACCAAAGACAGTGAAGGAGGTCCAGCGGCTCACAGGTTGCTTGGCCGCCCTGGGCAGATTCCTTTCCAGGGCTGGAGACAAGTGCCACTACTTTTTTAGGTCTGTCAGAAAGAAGGCCAAGTTTGAATGGTCGGACGAGGCCGAGGCGGCATTGGTCAGATTAAAGGAGCACTTACACACCTTGCCTCGTCTTGTTAGTCCCTTGCTAGGAGAGACTTTGTACATGTATCTCGCCGTGTCCGAGCACTCGTTGAGTGCCGTTCTACTGACAGAGAGGGAGGGAATACAGATGCCGGTATACTTTGTCAGTCATGTTCTTCAAAATGCTGAAGTTAGATATCCTACAGTGGAAAAGTTTGGCTTAGCTCTGTTCATGGCCAGCAAAAAGCTCCGTCCTTATTTCTTAGCTCACAAAATAGTGATCTACACCGATCAGCCGCTCAAACTGCCCTTCACAAAGCTGGAGGCGTCAGGACGAATGCTGAATTGGGCAATAGAGCTGAACGCCTTTGATATCACCTATGAGCCGAGGAAAGCTGTCAAGGGGCAGGCATGTGCCGACTTCATTGTTGAAATGACGAGGCCAGACTTTTCCAAGAATACAAGCACAGTGTGGACAGTGTATGTAGACGGCTCATCCACACAGAATGGATGTGGAGCAGGGATAATCTGTCACTCCCCAGAAGGAGATACTTTTGAATATGCTATGCGATTTAACTTCCAGGCGTCAAATAATGAAGCCGAATATGAAGCCCTGCTTTGTGGCATTAAAATGTGTAAGGCGGCAGGCGCCGAGGAGATTGTAGCACTATCTGACTCCCAACTGATTGTGAGCCAAGTTAATGGGACCTACGAAGCTAGGGATCCGACTATGGTCAAATACATGCAGGCCGTCCATCAGGAAGTAGAGCCACTGAAAAGTTTTGAAGTAAGGCAAGTCCCTCGCTCGGAAAATAACCAAGCTGATGCCCTGTCAAAGTTGGCAAGTTCCGCGTCTTGTGATACCCCTCGGCACGTGTTCTGGGAGGTAAAAGAGCACAAAAGTGTTGAGCAAATGGAAGTGGAAACTCTTGACAGAACGTCCACATGGATGGATGACATAGTAAACTTCAAAATGAATGGAGTCTTGCCCGAAGACTCAAGGGAAGCGGCAAAACTTCAAAAGAAATGTTCTTGGTTTGAAATGTGGAACGGCACCCTCTACAAAAAGGCCTACTCCCGTCCTTTGTTAAGATGTGTAACACCTGAGAAGGGGCAGGAAATTCTAGAAGACCTTCATCAGGGGTTGTGCAGCTCGCATATTGGTGGAAGGGCTTTGGCTGAAAAGGCACTTCGAACCGGCTATTACTGGCCGACCCTTAAGGAGGACGCAATCTCACTGGTCAAGAAGTGTGACAAATGTCAGCGCTTTTCTCACCTAATACATCAACCGGCACGAGTTCTGACGCCCATTATAAGCCCAATTCCATTTGCTAAATGGGGGATGGATCTCCTAGGCCCATTCACGACCGCACCAGGAGGAAGGCGTTATGTCATCGTTGCTGTAGATTACTTCACCAAATGGGTGGAGGCAGAAGCGCTCAAAAACATAAAAACTGCTGATGTGAGAGCATTCATTTGGAAGAACATCATGACTCGCTTTGGGATTCCACAGGCTATCGTCTTCGATAATGGGCCCCAGTTTGAGACGCCTAAGCTGAAAGAGTGGCTGGCAGATCACGGTATACACACCTGTTTTGCATCAGTCGGACGACCCCAAGCCAATGGTCAGGTTGAGGCGTTCAACAAAATTATCTCTGAAGGAATTAAAAAGAAGCTTGACGAAGCCAAAGGTCTATGGGCTGATGAGCTGCCAAATGTCTTATGGTCCATCCGCACCACGGCTAAGAATTCAACCGGTGAAACACCCTTCTTGCTAGCCTATGGCGCCGAGGCTGTCCTACCCATAGAAATGTGTGAGCCAACGTTGAGAGTCATGCTGTATGACGAAAATGCTAACTGGGAGACAATGAAAGCAGCCTTGGACTTTCTGCCCGAGGTTAGAGGAAATGCAGCGCTCAGACAACAGCTGTACAAGATAAGGATGGCAAGAGAATACAACAAGAGAGTCTCTAATAGAGTGCTCAAAGTGGGAGATTTTGTCCTCAGAAAAATGGAGTCCACAGGACGAGCAAATGAACAAGGTAAGCTGACGCCCACTTGGGAGGGACCTTACGAGATCTATGATGAAGTTAGAGATGGAACCTACCGCATTCAAGACATGCAAGGCCGCCCTATTTCGCGCACTTGGAATGCCGACAATCTCAAGAAATATTTCTTCTAGATATGTGCTAAGCCTTGTCTTACTTACCACGATCCATTGCCCAAGGGGCGGCCTCTAATGGTCATAGTAGGGTAGTAATTACTTTTGTAACCGGCTAAATTCGCCTTGCAAAGTTATAAATAATACTACTCTATTTGTCTCGTAATATTTATTGCTCGCACAATGAATATAAACATATACACTCCAATGCATAACCAAAGCCTAATTGTATGACGGCCTGAGAAGTGGCCCAGATTAGCAAAAACTCAGCAAGACTAATTGTTTGAAGCCTAAGAAGTGGCCCAGATTAGCACCAAGTTGTAGGCTGATCACCTATCCAACTCCCCTCCCAATATAAGCAAGCCGCTGGCCGACCAGTACAGCATAATAAGTGCCAGCGGCACGAATAAACTTAAATCGTAAGTTATTTGTTCAAAAGCCCAGCGGCATGAACAACTTTGAAACATAGGTTGTTCGCTCAAAAGCCCAGCGGCATGAACAACTTTGAAACATAGGTTGTTTGCTAAAAAGCGCGGCGGCACGCATGTTTGGCCGGCCAGTCCATTTGACGAGCATGTCTAGCGGCAATCATACCTATTGATTGACTTGCGCCAATCAATATCGTTATAGACATGCTCGCCAAAGAAGGCGACGACCACAGTGGGGCCTAGCACATGCTCAGTTGCCAGCGGCACCAACCACTTGGAAACAAAGGTTGTCCGCTCAAAAGTTCAGCGGCACGATTAACTTCGAAACAAAGGTTGTTTGCTCAAAGTTAGGCGGCACGAACGTTTGGCCGTACAGTCCATTTGACGAGCATGTCTAGCGGCAATCATACCTATTGATTGACTTGCGTCAATCAATATCGTTATAGACACGCTCGCCAAAGAAAGTGACGACCAAAGTAGGGCCTAGCACATGCTCAGTTGCCAGCGGCACCAACCACTTGGAAACAAAGGTTGTCCGCTCAAAAGTTCAGCGGCACGATTAACTTCGAAACAAAGGTTGTTTGCTCAAAGTTAGGCGGCACGAACGTTTGGCCGTACAGTCCATTTGACGAGCATGTCTAGCGGCAATCATACCTATTGATTGACTTGCGTCAATCAATATCGTTATAGACACGCTCGCCAAAGAAAGTGACGACCAAAGTAGGGCCTAGTGCATACTCAGTTGCCTGCGGCATCAACGTGCTTAGTGTACACTCGGTTGCACCTTGGCAATCATACCTATTGATTAAGCCTATTAAGCCTATTGATTAAGGAATAATCAAATTATGAAGAGCAAGTAAATGCGAGATAAGAGAAACATCAAAAAACCTATTTACTTATAAAACAACGCCCGTAGAAAGGCGTGTAAAAGTAGCTCAGAATTCTTGACCATAAAAAAGAAAGAAAATTGTTGTGTGCTCAGCAGGCACAATGATACAGACGCCATCAGCGCCAAAACTTTACAACATAATTGTTTTTGCCCTTAGGCACGGGAACGCTTGAATAAAATTTTAAAAAAGCAGGAAAGGAAGCAAATCAGGGAGCGGCCGCATCGTCCTCGTCATCAGATGATACAAACTCAGGGGGCGGCTGACCAAGACGTTCAGCAGCCAACACAGCGGCACTGTGCTCCATTCGCCGCTGGAACCACCCAAGATCATACTCTGACATGTGGCTCTCCCAGGCGTGCTTAACAGCGTCCTTGGTCGCTTGTTCCCCCTGATCATAGGATTCCAGAAGACGCTCACGCAAGGTGCGAACTTGCGATCTGGCCGTCTCTAGCTCCCCACGAAGATGCTCGGCTTCCTCAGCCGCCTCTTTGACCTGAGGGTACTCCCGCAACTGGTCCTGAAGCGCCCGTATTTCCGCCGCCGCTGTCTTGGCCTCCTCGACCATTGCCACCATGTCCTTGTCCTGCGCCAAGATCTTCTTAAGCAGCTCGGCCTTGTCAGATCTCAACGCAGCCACCTCCTTCGCTTGAAGGTCTATGGTCGTCTGCATCTGCAGGCGGACCTCTTCAATGGACTTGAACGCATAGTCGCCATGGTGGGTGGACTCAGCCACCTGAGCTTTGAGCTCCTCAGCAGTGCGGGTCTTCCAACTCTTGCAGAATTCCATGCGGCAGAACAACTGCAAAAGAAGCTACATATTAGTAAATGACTCTAAAAGAGAAGACAAGTACAAGCAAGTTGGAAATAGACTTACGTCGAGAAGAGTGGCCTGGATCGCACCAAACTGGGCGTCAGTCTTGCGGCCAGGAAGAGAAGCAACATACTCTGCGGGGACGGCCTTAAAAACCTTGCGGCATATAGCCACCCTATCCTTTGACGAATAGTGGGGAGTAGCAGGTACGTTCTCATCCTCGGCAGCAGCTGCATCCTTCCCTTTGTCTTTGGCTATAGGAAAAACAACGGCCTTAGGATGACGCGGAGAGTAAGAAGAACTGCCAGAGGAGGCTCGATACGTCTGAACGACGTTCGAATAATACTTACCGCCCGAAGACCTAGCTCGGCGGGCCACCTCCGCCGGTATCTGAGAGCGGACGTCGGCCGGGATTCCCGAAAGAGGGTCCTCCAGCTCGTCCGGATGCCCACCGGACCTCGATTTGGACACCAAGTCCACCACCAGAGACGGCTTGTCCACGCCCATCTCTTCGTCATCAGGGCATCCCCCCTCAGCAACCTTCGACTCGTCTTTCTTCACGAGACGGCGAGGTAGGGGTTTTGGCTTCTTGAAGGTACTCGGAGTCTCCGAGCCAGCCGGCACAGCTCTCTTCTTCAGCTGGGACAGAGTCGTCCCCTTCTTCTTCCCTGACGCCCTAGCCGCGTCCTTAGCTTGCTAAAAAAGAAAGGACAGTCAAATATTAGGCCTCGTCATCTATCGCAAGTCACTCACCATATAGTGGCTCGTCATTAAAAAGGACGCCCATCTTAAAAATGACGGCGTACCTGATCAATCACAAGTCACTCACCATGTAGTGGCTCGTCATTAAAAAGGACGCCCATCTCAAAAATGACGAGGCGTACCTCATCAATCACAAGTCACTCACCATGTAGTGGCTCGTCATTAAAAAGGACGCCCATCTCAAAAATGACGAGGCGTACCTCATCAATCACAAGTCACTCACCATGTAGTGGCTCGTCATTAAAAAGGACGCCCATCTCAAAAATGACGAGGCGTACCTCATCAATCACCAGTCACTCACAGAACAGTGGCTCGTCATTAAAAAGGACGCCCGTCTCAAAAATGACGAGGCGTACCTCATCAATCACAAGTCACTCACAGAACAGTGGCTCGTCATTAAAAAGGACGCCCGTCTCAAAAATGACGAGGCGTACCTTTTCAATCACAAGTCACTCACAGAACAGTGGCTCGTCATTGAAAAAGGACGCCCGTCTTAAAAATGACGGGGCGTACCTTATCAATCACAAGTCATTAAATAGTGGCTCGTCATTGAAAAAGGACGCCCGTCTTAAAAATGACGGGGCGTACCTTATCAATCACAAGTCATTAAATAGTGGCTCGTCATTAAAAAAGGACGCCCGTCTTAAAAATGACGAGGCGTACCTTATCAAGTGCAACACTCATATAAAAATGGCTCGTCATAAAAAAGGACGCCCGTCTCGAAAATGACGAGGCGTACCCTATCAACCACGAGTCACTTGTAAAAAAGGGGTGGGGGTGGCCCGTCTTAAAAGGTGACGAGGCGCACCTTGGCAACCACAGGAAAAACACTCACAAAGGGGCCCGTCATTAAAAAGTGACGAGGCCAACATTAGCAAACATGGGTCACATGTCAGGATATCGGCTCGTCACTAAATAGACGTCCACTATAGACAATGGACGAAGGAAGCTTAACTTGCAAAAAACAACCTAAGAGAATACTCACCTTCTCCTCCAACTCGGCCTTGGCTTTCTGCATCTTGGCCTCATAGATGTCCGCCATCCAATCGGTCATATCGCCTTTCCCGGTATCCACCGCCGACAACTTGCTCATTCCTTCCTCTGAGAACAAAAGAAATCCAAAGTTAGAAAAATGAATAAGACCAAGGCAGAGCGGCACATAAATTGGCATACAACCTCGAGTCATGGAATATCCTAAGCCTACGGCCGCTAGAAAAGCCTCGTTCCGAAACTGGCTAATGTGCGGCAACCACTCGACCGGCACATGGAAACTCTTATCCACTGTTAAGTGGTAAGTGTTGGCCCTGAACAGGACCATTATCTGATCCCACTCTTCGGCAGTAAGGGGTGGAAGGGGCTCGTCACGATCCATGAAGTTGGCGTTACAGTTCCAACGGCTCATTTGCTCATACATCTCCTGGTCGTCCGTGTAAAACACGACCCACCTCTTCCTCCACATATGCCACTTGCTGAGCTTGCCGACCACTGTCTGGTAGGTACCACGGCTGCTCAGATTAAACCACCCTTTGGCGGCACTGGGGGAACGAGAGAGGGAGACCAGATGCAGAAAGGCATTGAAGGACGGCTCCACGTCGTTCAGCGCACATTTGGCAATGTAGCCAAAGATATCCGCCCATGAGTTGGGGGTCAGCTGGGCCACCCCAATATTAAAACCATCTAACACCTCCACAACGAAGGGGTGTGGAGGGAATCTCATGCCGAGTTTGATTGACGCGGCATACACAGGGAATTCTCCCTCGGCAAGCAGGCTGACGGTCGAGTCCAGACCGGCCGGCACGCGCATTTGGTACCCTTCCCCCACGCAGAGGTCATCCCTCATCTTGGCTCCGTGCCTGTCTAGCCACCGCATCCAGCCCACGTCTGGGTGAATTTCTGACGGAAGCAATTGGGCCTCCTCCCGTCCTCTGGGCCTAATAAGCTGGGGAGCAGCTTCTTGCTCCTCGGCGGCCGATGACAATGGAGCGACGCTTGGCTCCCCCACTGCCTGGCTCGCTGTACCCTCCGACGAGCTTGCCGCCTGCTCCCCCGCCTCGACGTACTCGTCGATCTCTTGAAAGAATTCGGCAAATTCTTCGTCGACTGCCGAGGCGGTGGAAGAATATCTCTCCCTAGGAGGTGTCGATGCTCCTTCCCGCAAGCGCAGGCGCGTAGGATCTGCCGTTTGCTTGGTTCTAGCCATGCCTTCTGCATAGTGAACGAAGCACGGCTTAGGGGTGACCAACAATGAAGAAAAAGACGCGATTGGACGTCCGCCCCGACAAAAGATGAACGGCGGAAAAATCTTAAATGAAACCTTTAAACCCTTACCTAGTACTAAGAGGTCGGCCGCTAACAAAGAGAAAAATGACGAGAGGATAACAAAAACAAGAATGGCGAAAACTAACCTTGAAAGATCTGCGAAGTACTTGGTGAAGAACAGGATGAGTATCGCGAAGAACGGGATGAATTTCGCGAAGAACAGGATGAGTTTGACGAGGAAAAGGATGAGTCTCGTGGTGGCCGGAAATCGCCTGATGGTGGTAGGAACACGCCGGAAATCGCCTATGAAAGCTCTGTGAAAACGAAATGTAAAAAAATGAAATTTACCCCCCCCTCTATATATAGGGAGGGGCAAAATAGAGAAAGGTGACACGTGTCACCCCCTCAACACCTGACCCAAAGATGAAGATGCAAATCAAAGATCAAGAAGCGATACCCGGAAAGTGTTTCCAGAAATGCCCTTCTTGAGGGGCAAATGTTGTGGGCAAAATTACCATGCCTTCGTGCACCAATGAAGATGTGACACCTGGCACGTATTGCGCCCCCTAAGCAGAAATCATGCAAAGTCTACTCCGGGGCATGAGTATTAATCTAGGTATCTACAATGTATGTATTTAAGTATGTATAAATGTACGTATAAAACCTATACCTGGAAAAGGGCTTAATTAGTATGTATCCCAAGTGAATTACTAAGCACAATAGGCCCAAATAGCCCACTATTGCTACAAGGGATCAGAGAATTGTAAGGAGAAAGGACACGTGTCCTTTTCCCATTCCCCAGCCAATCATGTAAGGGGAATATTAGGTCATTCCCACAAAAACCTAGTACTATAAATATTCCCACTTCCCTAGAAAAAGGGGTCACAATCAATACATTCTAGAGCAATTGCTGCTCTGCCTTCTCTCTACTTTCTCTCTCTATAAAAATACAATCTTGTTTAATCTTTAAAAGTTACCAAGAAACCTCCAAGGTATCTCACCGGAAAAACCCCACAACAGAACATAAGCTATAATCATCTGTTTACTTGATCAGTTGAACTCTGGCATCGAAAAATAACCCTAAACATAATAAGGATGACTAGTTTCACCTTATGTTAATGAGTATACATCAAGTGAAACAATTTAGAATTAGGAAATACATGGACAAGTGGGAGATTGAAGAAAATATGTCCTTGCTTCAAATATGCATTTAATGTTTTTATGCGAAGTCTAGTAAATGCGGTTCAGATTAATTAATGAGTTAATTATATAGTGAGATCAAGTGATCGGAATGCCTAGTTGTAGGCCGCTTTAGATCAAATGGAATTAATATAATTAATTACACAACTTACACTTAATTGTATTCATGGGGTCGCACAAGTAGTATGTGAACGGATCAAACATTTAGACGAACAAAATAATATTCGGTAAAAAGTCTAGAAGTCGTATGTATTCGAAAATGATGGATGTTGGGCTCAGTGGGCCAACCGAAAAAAAACGAAAATATTACCTGAAACGGAAATATTGCTGAAAATGGAATATTACCGGAAACAAAAACATTTTCTGAATCAGATATAATATTGCAATGAAAATAGAATCGGAAACACGAATCTCGAACCATGAGCAGGAAGCACAGGACATAGGCCGCATGCACGCGTCCATGGTCGAAGCAATGCTGCAACAAGTGCATGGTGTCACGGATGGCCTCCCACAACATCTCATGTGGCAGCATGCAAGGCAACAAGCATCGCAAGGCAACGCGGTGCACCGCCAAGGGTGGCGGCAAGGTCGTTGGGCACCATCGGGCAACGCGATGGTCCATCGGATAATGGGTCGTTTGGGGGACCAAACGATATCCAAATGGGCTGAAACTTGGGGGTCCCATGTATTTTGGCCCAATTAAGACAATGGTCGGGCCATATTTTGGGTTTGAGGCCCGGATGGGCCCGGTTTACAGCAGCTATGCACGAGAGTGCACCGGAAACTTCTAGATGGGTCCGGAAGTGTGTAGCTTGCTTGGATGATGATGGTTCTAGATGGGAAGGGTCTAGAACCTTGCTGTACATATTAGGGAGAGTATTCTAGAGACCTCCATGTATAGAGGGTTCCCTTTGGAGATGGGAACATTCTAGAATAGTGTAGGGTATTCTTTGTAAAGAGTAGTGTAGAATATTCTAGAGTGTAGAATGTTCTAGGCTAGGGACTTGGGTGCCTATAAATAGGCTTCCCCATTCATTTGTACAAATCAACCAACACAAGTGTATTCATTCTCAAGCAATAGAAAAACCTTTCCAAACTCTCTTGCTTACAAAGTTTCCTTACTTAGCCATTTTCGTAGCACACTTAGCATAGCTAAAACATCGGGTAGCATAGCTAAAGCGTGCAAAAGGCTTGGAAATAGTCAGCACTTGACACGTGGTATCAGAGCGGGAACGTTCGTTGGGACGCAACATCGTTGTCGTTGAAGTGCTAGCTGTTGTGTGGACGAAATTCTGATCGGAGGGCTGATCGGATGGCATCGATCAAGGATAGTGTTGGTGCATCTGGCGTGGTGGAGGATCCCACCAAGAAGAGGAAGCCATCGACCACAGATCTTGATGGTCGCTTGGATAAAGTGCAGCTGGCGACAGCGGACCTCGTCGACAGCATGGGAATTGCGGAGCAGCAACTCGAAGAGTTGAAAGGGCTTGCTGCTAGCCATGGGCAAGACATCGAGGGGTTCGATAGTCGAGTCCAAGTGTTGGAGTTGGGGGCTACGACGGCGGCCGAGGAGGCAAGGGAAGCCGTGAACGTCCTCATTAATGAGGTTGCTGCCACACTTCGGGGAGAGGTGGCACAACTAAGGGATGCCATTATGGGGCGTTACAATGCCATGAAGGAGCAACTAGAATCCGTCAAGGGGGACGTGGTTCTACTAAAGGCGGCAGTGGCCGGGGGTGCTACTATGCGGGAGGGACCAAGGATGAAGGTTCCGGAGCCGTCTAAGTTCGAGGGCAAGCGTGACTCGAAGGCTATCGATAATTTCTTGTGGAGCATCGAGAGATACTTCGAGGCCATGCATTTGGATGACGATGCTACAAGAATCTCCACCGCCACCATGTACTTTTCGGAGGATGCCATCCTTTGGTGGAGGAGGCGTGAGTTGGACATCCAGAAGGGTCTTTGCTCGATCAAGACGTGGGACGAGTTCAAGGCCGACTTCAAGAGGCAGTTCTATCCGGAGAATTCCGAAGAAATCGCGATGAAGAAGCTGCGTGGGTTGAAGCATATCGGATCAATCAAGGAGTATGTGAAGGAGTTTACTTCACTCATGCTAGAGATATCGGATCTTCCGGAGAAGACCCAACTCATTTACTTTATGGATGGGCTACAACGATGGGCGGAGCAAGAGGTGCGGCGACGAGGAGCCAAGGATCTTGCCGAGGCCATAGCAGTGGCAGAGTCCCTATATGAGTTGCCAAGTTCGAGACGGGACAAGGGTCGGAGGTTTGAGGAGGACGAAGGCGACGAGGAAGCATCGCATCAACCGAGGGCCAAGCATGCGGAGCATGGAAAGGATAAGGCCCAAGCGAAGAGGGACAGTCGTGACGGAGGTAAGTCGTTTAGGCCTTTGAAATGTTATCTTTGTGAAGGTGAACATTTTGCAAGGAACTGCCCCGTCCGACCAAAGTTGGAAAAGATGAGTGCCATGGTCGGCACTACGGAGGAGGAGCCAACTGCCGAGAGAAGGCTAGGGGCGATGCAAGTGGACGAGGAGGTCCAGCTCGCAAACATGAGGCTCCGTAATGATGGGGTCGTGGAAAGCAGGCCTAAGGACATAGTCGTGCCACGGGAGATGGCACCCACGACAATGAAGGGAGCGAGCATCAAGTCGGGTGGAAACTTGATGGTCGTGCACGGAGAAGTGAACGAGGAACCAAGTCGGGTGCTCGTTGATACAGGGGCAACCCACAACTTTCTTGCGCGGGGAGCAGCCAAGAAACTAGGGGTGAAGTTCACTCGGGTCGGCGGCGAGATGAAGGCCGTCAATTCAAAGGCAACGCTGGTCTACGGCAAGGCATGGGACGTCCATATCCGCTTGGGGAAGTGGAAGGGCAAGGTCGACTTTATGGTGGTCGACATGGATGATGAGGATGTGGTGCTAGGCATGGAGTTCCTAGACTCGGTCCTACCATTTCGAGTGGGTGATGGCGTGCTAACCATCACACACAAGGGCAGCGACGTCGACATTCGACTCGCAAGGGACAAGGAAGAATGCATGAGAATCTCTTCCTTGAAGGCTCGTGCAACGGCAACCAAGGGACGTCCAAGGAAAAGGGACGTGTGGTTCGGGTCATGGGCACGAGAGACAGCTGATCGTGTGAAGCTCCATGGGAGGAGCAAGGAAGGTAGGCATGGTGCCTATCGTATGGGCGAGGTGCCCAAGGTTGGGGTCGTGCAGCGGCAAAGCATTGGACGAGGTGCATGGTACGGGTCGTGTGCACGCACAACGGGATGTCTTGACGAGGGCGTCAAGAATTTAGGTGGGGGAGAATGTCACGGATGGCCTCCCACACCATCGGATGTGGCAGCATGCAAGGCAACAAGCATCGCAAGGCAACGCGGTGCACCGCCAAGGGTGGCGGCAAGGTCGTTGGGCACCATCGGGCAACGCGATGGTCCATCGGATAATGGGTCGTTTGGGGGACCAAACGATATCCAAATGGTCTGAAACTTTGGGGTCTCATGTATTTTGGCCCAATGAAGACAATGGTTGGGCCATATTTTGGGTTTGAGGCCCGGATGGGCCCGGTTTACAGCAGCTATGCACGAGAGTGCACCGAAAACTTCTAGATGGGTCCGGAAGTGTGTAGCTTGCTTGGATGATGATGGTTCTAGATGGGAAGGGTCTAGAACCTTGCTGTACAGATTAGGGAGAGTATTCTAGAGACCTCCATGTATAGAGGGTTCCCTTTGGAGGTGGGAACATTCTAGAATAGTGTAGGGTATTCTTTGTAAAGAGTAGTGTAGAATATTCTAGAGTGTAGAATGTTCTAGGCTAGGGACTTGGGTGCCTATAAATAGGCTTCCCCATTCATTTGTACAAATCATCCAACACAAGTGTATTCATTCTCAAGCAATAGAAAAACCTTTCCAAACTCTCTTGCTTACAAAGTTTCCTTACTTAGCCATTTTCGTAGCACACTTAGCATAGCTAAAACATCGGGTAGCCTTGACTAGTGATCCGACGGGACTGTGACGCTAGTGGGCAGCGTGCAAAAGGCTTGGAAATAGTCAGCACGTGACAATGGGCTACCTAGCGCACATGCCCATGAGCACACAAAGTAGCAGCATGGGCACAGTACGCATGCGCATCTCAACGCATGCGACGCGCATGCACATCACATGGGCGGGCGTGCCATATGCTTGGGCCTCAAGTCATTTGCCGCTCATGTAACTTGCGGCAATCCACTCCTTTCCGTGTGCAAGGAGTGTGTGGGTTTTTGTGTTGTTTCCTAATTCAACGAAAGGTAGAATTGTATTTTGGATAGACTTCCTAAATCCTAGTTCTACCGGAATTCTATTCCTAATTGAATTATAGTTTTCCTACTTCTATAAATATAGACCTAGGGCTCTATATTTAAGTGAGAACCCGAATCCTATACACTTTACCTTGACTATTAATCTAATCTAGTAATACCAAGGCGGGTATGAACATACTGTGATTACCTTGGAGGGTCGGCGTTTGGAGTAAAAAACTAGGTTCTTGTTTGATTCGGGCGTAGCTTAGGGAAGAAACGCATCACTTATGTATGGTTTCCTAATTATGCTAATTGTTTATGTGATTATACTTGGATCTTGGCATTTAGGTTTATTCCGCAAGACGATTAGATTGTCCATAACCTAAAACAATAAAATCTATCGAATGGTGAAATGGAATTTAGGATGAAACTCACAAAACTTTAGAAGTGTCTGGTTAGGATCAAGAATCATCTGGAGTTGTATTACCCCGCGTAGATCGCAAAGTTATAGGGTTCAGCCAGATAGATACGACATGATCATGATGAATGAAAGCCATGAAATTCTATTGCTAGATAACGATGAGCCTGCGACCTTGCAAACAAGTTATCACTAACCCTAGATCCAATTAAGGAATGGCGAGGATCCATGCAATCCGAAATAGACTCCATGTCAAACCAAGCATGAGATTTGGTCGATTGTCATATGGCTATCAAGCCATAGGGTTTTCAAGTTAAAAAAGGACAAAGATGGAAAACTAGAAGTTTTTAAAGTTAGATTGGTTGCAAAAGGGTACATGCAAGTCCACGATATGGATTATGATGAAACATTTTCACTAGTTGCAATGCTAAAGTCCGTTCGAATCATTTTAGCAAACGATGCATATTACGATTATGAAATATGACAAATGGATGTCAAAATTGCCTTCTTAAACAGCGTTTTAACATATACTGTGTTTATGACACAACTTGAGGGCTTTGAGGATCCAAAGACTTCTAAAAAGATATGCAAGCTTAAGAAAACAATTTATAGGTTAAAGCAAGTATCAAGGAGCTGATACATACGTTTTGATGAATCAGTAAGCAAGTTTGACTTTATCAAGAATGCAGACGAATCTTGTGTATTCAACAAGGTTAGTGGAAGAAATATTTCTTACCTAGTATTGTATGACGACGACATATTATTTGTCTGGAATAACATTCTTATGTTGTATTCTGTCAAGATTTGGCTTGGGAAATGTTTTTCGATCAAGTATCTAGGAGAAGCACAATACCTACTAGGCATCAGGATCTCAAAATAGATCGATCTTATAAATATTTTTTCATTGTTGAAGTATATATGTTAGAGTTGATGTAATTTTTTTAAGATATAAAGTATTCATCTATTAGCTTAGTCACTCGATACCCCCATTTCATCTGTTGATGACAGATGGATGGATGGATGGATGGATGGATGGATGGATGGATGGGGGTGACACATTGATGTGGATGATGGATTAAGCGGGTGACATGGTGGAGCCATTCGAAAAACATATGGATGTTGGTGAAGATTGACTCGGTATAAATCTGGCCCATTAACATCCCTAGTCCGCATGTAGCTAATGGATAGGGCATGGGTCAAGCTTGTCAAGGCACACATGATTAGCACGATGCACAACCCATATCCATCTCACGATTTAGATTGTACACCCAAATGCATTCATACTATTCTTTTTCCCAAATATTACCTACAACATTCTACTCAATCTATTTTTTATGTTATTTTTTTTCTCATAATTTTCCAGTTAATTAACCTGTTCTTTTATTCATCTTTTCTTACATCATACCACTCAATCTTTTTTTTTTCTTTTTAATTTTCTACATTTCACTTTTCCCATATTTATTCTACTTTTCAATCATTGATCTTGGTTGTTATAAAATGCGTAAGTGTACCTATTATTTTAAAACGGACAAAATACTCCCTCCGTTTCTTTTTGGTCTTTACATTTGGCCTTTTGCATGTTTATTAACCTCTAATTAATGTGCATTGAGATTCCTCTATTTTTTTTATTTAAACAAGGAAAATTAGGTTTATTTATAATGTTTTCACTTTTATTAAAAACATGATTTGGAAAATGAGAAAAAATTAGTGCCCCAATAAAAAAAAATGTGAGAGATTTGACCAAATGAATTTTATTGATTAAAATAATCATTGGACACAAATTTTGATAAAAGTAAAACGTAAAGAACAAAAAGAAACGGATCCAGTAATATCTACCCGTAATCTTTGATAAAGAAACATGAGTCGTCTCCTTGGGCAAGCTGGAATCTTCTCCCAAGTTTCCTCTTCTCTTGTGTCACGGGAATGTTTGACCAACTACTTCTCCTACTCCTTCCTCCATTCCTCTGTTTCATCAAATCATCAAACTTCATTTTTTTTTTAATGTCATTCCGAGTTTCAAAATCCCCATGTTCCATTTTCATTCTTCACTATAATACAAAAACCCAGATTTAATCTAATGTGTTTCTCTATGTTCAGATCAAAATCTAAGAACTCAAGCATCATTCAACCCGGAAAATTCACCCCATCAAATACAAATATTAATCCTACTGCACTAAATTCACCCTCAAGCAGAAGCCACAGCCAAAGCAAAAGCAGAAGCAACGAATTCAACTCAAAATCATCTTCAATTTCCAGCAGGGCTTCGTTATCAAGTCTCAAAGATTCACTCCCTGAAAATCCCCATATTTATGATCTCTCTGAAATTCGATCTGCAACCAGCAATTTCCTGTTGAGACCCTTTTCATCTTCCTCTTCTTCAACCTCTTGGAAATGTTTAATTGATAAGAAGCAATTGATTGTTACCCAGCGCAAGCTTCGACGGCCCATTGACAATTCGGAGCTTCGGCGAAAACTGTCTCTCCTCTGTAAGTCTCATCATGCTAGTTTGGTGAAGCTTCACGGTGCTTCAGTTAGTGGGAATTATTTATATCTTGTTTATGAGTTTATTTGTGGTGCAAATTTGAGTGATTGTTTGAGGAACCCTAGAAACCCTAATTTTACAGTTCTGTCGAATTGGATTTCCCGGGTTCAAATTATAGCTGGGATTGCTGATGGGTTAGATTATATGCATAATTGTGCTGGGTTTAAGAATGGTTTTATTCATAATCATGTTAAAAGTAGCTCAATTGTTATTTGTGAGGAGCCTGCTTTAGTTGCAAAGATTTGTCATTTTGGGACTGCCCAATTATGTGGAGAGGTTCCTGAGGCAATCAGTGGAGAAGATGATGATGATAGTTCGAATTACCATGTTTTGAAACGGGTGGGTAGCGCGGTGGGGAAGTTTGTGGGGACGAGAGGGTATATGTCGCCTGAGTTTCAGACGACAGGGATTCCCACATTGAAATCAGATGTTTTTGCCTTTGGGGTGGTGCTGTTAGAGTTATTGTCCGGTGAGGAGCCTATGAAGGTGCATGTTGATTCAGGAAGTGGGGCTTTTCGGAAGGTTTCTTTGATTGAAACAGCGAGAGAAGCGGTGGGAAGTGGAACTGGGAGGTTGAGACAGTGGGTTGATAGGAGGTTGAGAGACTCGTATCCAGTTGAGGTGGCGGATGGGTTGGCCCGGGTCGCATTAGAGTGTGTTCTTGAGGATCCTGGCAGAAGGCCAGACATGGGTCGAGTGGCTGGTTGGATTTCTAAGTATTACTTGGAGTCTAAAACCTGGGCTCAAAATATTGGTCTTCCTGATGAAATCACTGTTTCATTCGCCCCTCGGTGATACTTATGGATTGATGCGACACCGACATTTGAAATGTGCTGTTTTGTAAGTAAAAAACTGATTTTGTATATAGTGAAGTATTTGGATGAACTCTTGGTCCCTTGTAAATAATGATGGAGATGAGTGTAAAATATAATATAGCATTATAAGATAGCTGGTGCCTGGTGCGAGAGACCATGTCTATCAAGTTGGAGATCCTGACAACAGTGTGATGTGCTTCAAGAATGTAGGCCAATATTATGGAGCAATCACCAAATCAGGATTGTGTATCTCTAGACAATGACACTTACTGTTGATTGTCCGGGCTAAACTAGCTCATCCGCACATTATCCAAGTGTTATTAGTTTCTCAAGCTTTTTGCTTCTTCGGATCTGTTCACATTACATTGATTGTTTTCCTACTCAAAACCCTAGCAAGATATTATTTCTTGGACTTCTATGATATCAGATAAGTTGAAGATATCGTGTATTTGATGATCTCAAGTTACTCATAGCTTGGATGCGAGAGAAGGTCTTGAATCTATTTAAACTGACTTCAGTATGCTTGGCCCCCTGTCGCATCATCTTTGTTGGAGTTCTTACTGCTGCAGTGCAGCTTGTTATGCAAGCCTCGTGGACAAGGGCTTCAGGTACGAATTGAACACTTGCATCTCTTTGAGGTTTATTTTCTGTTCCGCTTAGAACATATTTTGTAGCACTTTTTTTTTATTGTTGAAAAGACGGAGTTACTTAAATAGCCGGGTTCATTTAAAAGCCGAATCAAATATTAACAAACTTGTGATGCCAACTAGGTAAAGTATTGAGGGGCTGGTACCCAAGACCTGGGTTTCAAATCCCGTCTACGTCATTTGTTACCTTGCCCTTTGTAGCTCTCTCTACACCAAAAAAAGTATTAACAAACTTGATTCCTGCCATAATGCCTTCAGCATCAACTCTTTCATGTATTTCTTTTACTAATCACTATGACATCCTTGTGTCCTGTTGCATTGCTTGTTTCTTTGGAAGATTATTTATAGTAGATTATTTGTAGTAGATTGTCATTGCATAATGAACTGTGTCAAATTAAGAATTAGCCTGTGGTATCGGAAGGACAGGAGTACAGGACTGCATACGTTTTCGAATCCCTACCCTGCTTAGTGCTTATGTGACATTTACATTGTACCCAACTATCTCTAGTTTGCTCAAATAAGGAATGACTGCTTAAGAGACATAAATAAAATACAATATTGTTCTTCCCTAACAATTGGCTGTAATAGGAATATGACAGTCTCCCAAATTCCAAGAGACGGAAGCGCTGTTATTTTTAGCCTGCCTTGATTCCTCTGCTCTTTTGCTGATTTGGTGAATGATCTGCAATTCCTATAACCCAGTAGGTTGGAGACTGTTATCTTCATACAACTGTAGGTCATATTATGTCCCCATCAGCTACAAAGAGCTTATATTGTATTGAACTTTCTTCAGCTTTTATATGTTGAAGCATTTCCATGACCTCTAAAACTTCCAGTTCACTATTGTATTGTTTTGTTTTAGAGTACGAGCAATCTATGTTTATATAGTGTATGATACGGAGTATATTATCTGTATCTTATTGAGTTCTCTCTAACCATGACAGGCACATGGACAACATTTAGATTACACGTTCATAATTGAGAAGCTCTTCACCTGTGTTTGTCGACCTCCTCCTCTGCTCAAGATGTTTGTTCACCTCCTCCGAGCCTCGGGCTAATATCCGGCATGTCAGGAACCTGGTTTAGGTTGGAACTTGGAACGGGATCATCGCCCATTAACTGTATAGTCTCTTTGGGGTATTGCGGTGGGAGTTTAGTCAATATTTGGATGTTTTTTCCTCCTTCCTCGCACAATTTTTGTTATTTTTATGACTGACATTTCCTTGTATTCCCTAATTGTACATATTGACATTTATATTACCAATTGAGCACGCTTCAATGAACTGCTTCATAAGTTCCGTCACATTTAGAATTTCAGTTGGAAACACAAGATGTAAAATTGCTACACCACATACAAGTAGTTAGAACTCGGAGAAATTGTAACATTACTACATCACAAATTCACAAGAAACTACAAATCCAAGACTAACTGTTATTCTGCACAAACTGCTACATCAAACCTGTTAGATTTTGCAAAACAAACAACAGAAAATACATCCCTAAACCCCTGGAAAAAGCCATATACATAGCATGATACAAACATATGGACATCCACCGAGTCACAGTTATAGCAAACTTCAAAACTTGATTCATATGTAATGGAAATTCAGCAAGTGTTTGCTCGAAGGCGTTGGCTAAGATAAACGAGATGCCAAGTGAGACCCATCAAAGTCATGATGTTCATAAGGGATGAGAATGAGTTGAGCTTCTTCAGTCTCTCATCTAGCCTGGCTAGCTTGGACTTGGCTTTATCTTCTTCAGATCTTCCCACAGGTGTGATGCTTTCCGGTGGTGTTGTGGTGGTGGTGGCGGCGGTCGTGGTGGTGGTTGTTGGAACAGGACCAGCAGAATCAGTGACCACAGTGTCTATGACTCTTGTAGGGGAGGCAGTACGGTTTCTTCCCCTCCCTTCCTCTTTCTCTAGTTTCATCCTGTCAAACATAGCCTGCACAAATAATCAAATTACACTTTATGCATGATTATGGTAAATTACATTAGTTAAGTTGTTGAATAGTTTACCTTAGTGGCACGAGGCTCCAAGAACAGCAAATTACCCAAAACAAAAAGTAGACTAGTCATAAGATTATAACCCTGAAGCATATGAGCCTTGTTATGAAACATGTTACCCCCGTGTCCCAGTAAATGTCCAAGTAAAGCCAACCCAATACTCCCCACCATTGCCTTAAAATAAACAGGGTAAATCTTACTCTGCACCATACCAAATTGCTGTCTTCCCAAAATCCCTGCTAATACATGGCTATTTATAAATGTCACCCACACTCCTATCCCATATGCTGTTGCAATCCCCATTAATTGAGCCACACCCAATACTGAACCCAATATCTCCTTCACTAAAACATACCCAATTGAACTTGTATACCACATTGCATCGCTTATAACTTCCTTCCCTCGCCTTGCGATATCGAAAAATTCTTTCTTCCCCTTCCTACCCTTTTCCTTAATCTTCTCCCCTGTTTCTTCCACCATTTCCTCTGTTTTCCCCTTCATTTTCTCCACCTTTTCTCTTGCAATTTCTCCTGTTTCTCTCACTTTTTCCCCTGTTTCTCTCATTTTCTCCCCTGTTTTTTCTTTTATTTTCTCCCCTGTTTCTCTTATCTTCTCACCTGTTTTATCCTTCACTCTCTCTGCAGCCTCCCCTGCTTTTCTCGCATTATCTCGAACACCCTCAGCGCTTTCCTCCGCCTTATGACCCGCCCTGGAAGCTAAATCCTTAGCCTTATACACTACATCCTCCACCACTTCCTCAACCGTCTCCTCCGCCTCGGCCGCCTTCTCTTTCGTCTTACTCCACACTCCAGCAATCTTATGCTTACACTTCCCATAAGCATCACATATAAGCTCCCTCGGCCGAGCCCCATGAGGCACATTTTGGTCCGTTACCACTTCACGAGCCTTCCCCTTCACGTCTTGGGCAACCCCCGCCACCGAAGCTGCTGCCCGGGAAATCTGCTCATCAATCGGGACCGAACCCGTACCTTCAGAAGACTTTGGTGAAGAAATAGAAACTTTTGTTTTTCCATCGCCGACGTCATCGCCGTATTCAACAACAACCGCTCTGTGGCCTCCTTTAACGATGATTTGGTCACTATTCCCACCGTTGTTTTGTGGATTTGGTGAGAATAACCCAGAAACTACAATTGAAGTTGCAATCAAACTTATAGCTAACAAATTCATCATTTTTGCACAACCTTTTTTTTTTTCTTCTTAATCTTACTCTGTTTTTCTTTCTCTGTTTTCTCAGATTTTCAGTTATTATTATTATATCAAAGCGGTTGGCGTCCCGGGTTTTTAATTGGGTTTCGGTGGTTCGGTTTATCGGGTAGGATTTAGGAAACGACTCGTGGCATTCTGGAGTCGTAAGACGGTGGCACGTAATGAAGTACGTGTCTGCTTTTTAATGATTTTATTTTTTCTTTTTGAAATTATACTTTTACTTTTTAGAAAGCGTGAGGAAGAAAATGGGTTTTTGCCATTTTGGGTTCAGGGCCATTTCAGTACTTCCCAATTTACATTGGGGTTAGTGTTGGGTTTGTTGTTCTAAACATAGTCCACTATGTACATTTGCACGGCTTGTACGGCTTGTGCCCAATATTGCTTAGCAGTTCCCATAACACAAGTAGAGAACTTTGCCATACTTATAGTCTTATATATAGATGGTCAACGTGGCGGGTTGGGTGGGTTGTGGGTGGGTGGGTTTGATGGGTCGTGGGTATGGGATAGTTGACACACAACCCACCTCAGTTAACCTAGGGTGGGTCGAGTCGTGGGCTGTGTCGGAAAAAATGGACACAGTACATGATGGATCGTGGGTTACGTGGATCGTGGGATGAGGTGGATTGTGCGGGTCGGGTGGTCTAAAGGGTTTGGTGGGTTACGACAGATGTGATTCTGGTGGGTCAGGTGGGTTTACTAGTGTTTTAGGATTGATTTGGATCATGTGGGTTTGGACGATGAATCAAGCGATAAAAAGTTATAAAAATTGTATGAACTAAATTAATTAATTTTTATGTTATTCGCTTACTCACATAAATGTGGTTAATGTATATTTACACAATAAAATTAGAATTTATTAGCATTTTAAACTTACAAATTTGTTTAAATTAGGATGAGTTTTGCGGGTTGGGTTAGGTGTGTAGGGTGTGCCGTGGCGGGTTGTGTCGGGTCCGATGGGGTGGGTCGAAATGGGCTGTGTTGAAAAAATCCGACCCACAACACATCAAAAAAATATTCAGGTTGGGTTGGGTTGTGTCATGGGTCATAAGTGTGTCCGACCCATGTGAAACACTATGGGTTGTGTCAGGGTAGGTTGAGTCAAACCCGACCCACTGGCCATCTCTAGTCTTATATGCACGCGATGCGTGCGCATGTATATGAACATTGAAAGGTCTCAGTTCATCAATGATTTATATTTGACTAAAAGAGAGATAGAATGATTATATTCAAATCACCTAATAACAATCATACTTCACAATCACTCACAAACCCTCATACCAAACTACGAGTCCGAATCCTCTGGAGTTTTAATAAAACTTTACAAGGTAGAGTTGTATCTAAACCATACATTTTAAAATCAATGGCTCATATTAGTGGTAAGGGAAAATCATGAGGTAGATATTGATGAGAAAAAATATGGAAGATTTTGGAAAGATAATATATGAGCCAATGATTTTTCATCCAATGGTTGATATTGTTCAACTCTACCTTGTAGAGTTATTTTAGAACTCTAGAGGATCCAAAACCCAAACTACAACATTAACAAAATTTGATGCCAAAAACTACAAGCACAATGTTGAAGTTGTCGTCGAGAGTTGGGAGTCGATAACATCATCAACGACTGAGAGATCGGTATATTTTATTTGACATTAATTCATTGACCATTCATCAAATAATTTTCTTGCGATTGCAATTTTTGTGAGAAAAAATATTATTCATATTAAGAATAGGACCTAAATAACATTTCAATTGTACTCCGTATAGTTTATAGTTATGTATAAGTTAAATGTTAATTCTCTGTACAGTAATAAGATAAAATTATGTACATACAAAATAGTGAAATGTTAACATTTCAAATTAAAATTGTAAAGTTTATCTCTATTATACTTCCTCTGTTCTTATTTACATGACACAATGAGGTTTTTGACACTATTCACACAAGCACCTTTGACTTCTTTTAGTGGTTTTTACATAAGAAAAAACATAATCGTTTGGGTCTTATTAGATTCGTATCAGTAAATATTATTTTAATATCAACTTTTTATAATTTTTTCCGATCCACAATTAGAGATATTAATGTTTGAAATTGTGTATTGGCAAACGTGTCTAAATAATTGTATTATTTAAAAAAGAACGGAGGAAGTATAAGGGAAGATGTGGGGTTATTAATTTCACTAATCACACTTTTGGTGTCCCGTATCTAAAAAACTAAACTACCCTCGGTTACTATTAATTGACTAAAAAATAACAGCTTCCCTATTAAGTTTTAATTTCGGTTGTGTTTTTCCTTTCTGAAAAAGATAAACAGTGACAAAGTTTGAACAGTTTAATTTAAATGTGTAAATTATAATTGAATTCTTAACATAACATTTCTTTTATTAAACGTTTTAAAATTGCGTCAATTTTTTGTAAGTATTTTTTTGTAAATATGGAAACAATGGGCTTCGAATGAAGGCCCTTTTGTATGTGTTGAAGATCTTGCTTGTTTGAATGAGTAGAGTCCGAATTCACCTGCACAAGAGCAAAGTCACTAGCCTCGGGGGTGTTTCCGAGGAAAGCCCCTCCGATGCCTAAGTAAGAACGATGCTCGGATTCTAGAGAGAAGTTCTCTAGAAGAGTAGTCTTAAGGCGATAAAATGGACGTACCTTGAGGTGTGAGCCTTGGCGGCCTATTTATAGTGTTTGCATAATAAATGCCCATAGGTCATTTATTGCTTTTGGGCCTTGGGCCTTGATGGATGGATGACTAGCCATTGGTAGGTTTGATGCTGTTTGTTTAGAGCCATTGGGCTTTGGACTTAGTGGCCCAATTGAGAATCAATTGGGAGCCCCAAACAACATGCCCCCCAGACCCGGTCCATTTAGAATTAAATGGGTGGGTTTCCAGCTGTCAGAAGTCCGAAAGTTCCCTCTCTTTTTTGAAAAGGGATGATTTGCATTGATGACAAGTGTTGGGAGTTGTATTGTGTCGTGGAGATCGTGGGTTGAGGAAGTTGATGCGCCCCTTTTCTTTTCTATAAATACTGGGTGCTTTGCTCTTTTCGAACTTTTTACTCCTTCTTTCAAACCCATTCTCTCTCTAAATTCCGGCGATCGCAGTGCAATTTGTTTCTTCAGATCTACGAAATTCGGCCAACTTTAGACTTCGGGAACTTGTGTTGTTCGTTTTATCGGCGAATTCCGCTTCGGAAAAAGGTAATTTGTTTCTGAGTTCTCCTTTTTTCTTCGTTCTTCCTTCTACCCCTCAATCTAAACCCTAGATCGAGATTTCGCGACCATGGCAAAGAATAGGGGCAAAAGCAAGTTCGTCGTTGGCTCCTCTAGTGAGAGGGAGAACGTGCCTTCGGGGAGGTTACCGAAAACTTCGAGGGGTCGGCCTTCGGCGAGGCCGTTGGAGAAGCGTTCGATTGGTTGGGATGCTTCTGAAGACGATGTAGTTGGTGGGTCTGGCGTGTCTGAACGCGCAACCTCTGGTGAGAGAGCTGGCTTTTCGGGTGCTCGTCGTCGTTACCCCGAGTTTCCAGTTCATTGGACGGAAGCTGATCCGAAGGGCAGGTATGCCTCAATTTTGCACGAGACCACCAAGATCGACGGTCCGTTGGAGAAATCGGTCAGCGGTGACTGGTTGGTGGAAGCGAAGTTGGGGAATTATCATCGGAAGGCCGAGGAGCTATACGGAATTCAGCATGCCTTGGGGTACTGGTGCGAGCTTCCTGAACAAGAGCGTCCTCGGGTGACTCATCCACCGAGGGGGTTCATTTCCGTGTACACTCATCATTTGGAGAATGGTCTCCGCTTTCCTTTGGATCCGTTCGTATCCGAGCTTTTGGTGTCGTACAACATTAGTTTGGCCCAGCTCACACCCAAATCTATGAGGCACATAATCGGATTTAGATGGGTGTGTGACTTCGTCAATTTCCCTTGCTCTGTCGCTATTTTTCGGGATCTTCACGATCTGGTTCTCAACCATGCTTCCAAGGGTGATGGGTATGGTTGGTGGACCATTGTCAACAAGAAGTCCCGAAAGAGGGGGGAGCCGAACTACATCACGGCGTACCCTTACCTTAGCTCTGACCACAATTGGAAGACGGAGTGGTTGCTCGTTCGTGTGCCGACGGATCCGAAGCATCCCAACTTTTATCGTCCTCCGAAGTGGTTCGTGGCTCCTGATCCTGATATGAGGGGTGTGGCAGCTCCAGATCGGAATCATCGCCACTATGTGGACCTCCTCCAGTGGTTCTTGGCTCAAGAGGATAACTATCGACTGCCGTCTAGCTGGCTCCCGAATCTCAATTACATTTTGCGGGAGGACATTCTTGCTGTTGCCGGTCTCAGCAGGATTTTTGACAGGGGTAGGTGTCTTTCGGCTGAGACCGTTTTTTCAGTGAGTTTGTCCTTCTCTTTCCTGCTTCGTTTTGCTGACATATTTTGTGCTTTGTTTTTGCAGAGTACGGCTTTAGCTGCATTGATCCTAAGAAGTTGGGCATTTCTTTGGATTTGAAGACTATTCACGACCCGGCTCCCGAGTACAAGTTCGGAAAAGATAACCCTCGTAATCCTCGCCTGAAGGATTACGTGTTGTCTCCTTCGGGGGTTGCTCGGATATCCGAAGTTCGAGCTGATCCGTGGGATTCTGCCTCCTCTGTTGAAGCTGTTCCTGTGAAGGTTGTGCTTCCTGTGTTGAAGACAACTTCGGACCCGGTGAGTGTTCATTTATAGGCTCGATTTTCTGTTTGTCTTCTTCTTTTCGGTTGGCCGTCGGCTAACGTCTTGGTCCTGGACCATCTTTTTAGGGTCCTGGGACTGACGCTGTGCCGCGTGCCGTTCCTTCGGTTTCATCTCCGGCTCGGATAGATATCTCTTTATCTAGGAACCGGGTATTTCACGCTTTTTTCTCTATTTCTTCCTTTTTCTTCTTTTACATTTTTTGACCCTTGGTCTCCCCTTTTTAGGATCAACGCAAAAGGAAGGGTAGCACTCTTTTGAGGCCTTCCACGCATCCGAAGAAAGCAAAGGCTTCTCAGCCCTCGGAGAAGGTATTTGTTCTGACTTGGAGTTTTTTGTAGTTCGTTTCTCCCTTTTTCCGAAACTAATCTTTGAACGCTTGCTATGTAGGAAGCGGTTTCGGAAGTCATGCCTCCTCCTAAGAATCTTCTTCACTTCATGCCCTTGCCAGGGCAGAAGTTAAAGAGTGTGGTGGTTGCTGAACCGCCGCCCGTGGACCAGCCGCTGATCGAGGAAGATATCATCCCCTCTCCACTGAAACCATCTGCTGCTTTGGGGATCGAAATCCAGGATATCACCGAGGTGATGGAGGCGATTGAAGCCGATTTTGTTCCTGGTTCGGATGTCCCTGAGGTAGCTGAGGAGAAGAAGGAGTTTGCTGATCTTCCCTTCGAGAGAGGGAAGAGTCCAGACAAGGAGATGATAGATCTCTCGGGCCCCGAAGCTGCGGTTCCCGAGGTTCAGAAGGAGGTTCCCTCTGCTGGAGAGGAGGAGCAGCCCGAGCAAGGTTTGACGAGGAAGAGGCGCCACTCAACTTTGGGTTCTACTTCTACCTCGGCCCTGGATAGGCTGATCCATGCTGATCCCTGTTCGGATGTTCCGCTAAAACGGATCCCCGAAGAAGTAAGGGAGGCGATGGCTCGGTATGCCAGGGCTCCGATTTTGGGAGAGGACCCCTTGGCTCACGTGGGATCCTTGGTGGGCCCCGAAGCTGCTCGGGAGAATCTGCTTCGTGCTAACCCGCAGTGGAGGGTTCCTGGGGCTGAAGAGAGGAATCCAGCTATGATGGCCCAGTACTATCTGAACGAGGTAATTGCTAGGTTTTTCTCTTTGAGTTGTGTTTTTGTTTTATGCTTTCCCTATTTTTGCTTATCTTTCTCTCGTTCCCAGGCTGTTTTCTGGTCCTCGTTCGCTTCCGAGTGTAGCTCGGTTGAGGAGAAACAATTGAGGAAATATCGTGAGGCTTATGCTCGTAATATTCCCATTTTGGACCAGAAGGCTGGGCAACTCCTCTCCGAGCTTACGGAAGTCAAGCAGCTATACCTTCAGTATAGTCGCGAGGCTAGGGAGTCTGCTGAGAAGATTGGGGCCGAGGTTGGCCAGCTCATCTTCCGAGTTGAAGAGGATGCTGAGAAGATCGCTTCCTTTGCTGAGGAAAAGAAGGATCTGGCCGCTAAGTTCGCTAGCGAACTTGAGGAAAAAGATAGACTCTTCCAGGAGATGAAGTCTAAATTTGAAGCGGCCGATAAGGAGCATAAAGAGGCAGAGTTGAGGCTTTGCCATTTTGTCCAGCATCGGGAGCTGATCCAGCAGCAAGCTGATAAGGTGCCTGTCCTTCGGCTGAAGCTTCGGGAAAAGGATGACTATATTCGGAAGTTGGAGCAGGAGCGGGTCGACCTCTACACTGCTGATCAGTGTAGAGAGCAGTACTGGAACGGCATCCTGGGCGCTCGGCGCATGTTTGCGAAGCACATGCCTCACTTCCCTTGGAACGAGAAAGTTCCCCTATGGATGCAGGCCGAGGACCACTTGGTGGAATGCCAAGCTGATCGAGATGAAGCTGAAGCTGAACGCCAAGCTGCTCTTGCAGAGGCTCGGGCCCAGAAGGCGACTTCCGAGGGTGATACTACTGCTGGGGGTTCTTCGAAGGATGCTCCCCTAGGGGCCGCTCCTGAGACTCCCAAGAGTTAGGGATTCGGGCAGTCGTCTTCTTCAGAGTCGGTCGGTTCCAGTTGAGGACTTCCGAATATGTGCTTGCTTTTCCCCCTTTTGCCTCGGCGCTGCGTTGTACTCATTTCTTTTTGCTTTCTTAGTACTTCGGTAGGCCGGTATTGTCTGTTGATGGCTGCCGATTTTAACTGTTTCATTTTGTTTTCAATTTTTGAGGTCTTCAATGTATTTGTACTTCCCCAAATATTGAATGAAAAATGAGTGTTTGTTACTTGGCTGCTTTTCAATTTTGTACTTTCGAGCTTTTCTTTGAATCCGTAGACTTGCTGAAAACCTTTTGATCTTGCGAGCTCTTTAAATCCGTAGATTTTGTTAAGAGACTTTTTAACTTTGTGAGTTCTTCAAATCCGTAGATCTGCTAAGAGACTCTTTAACTTTGCGAGTTCTTCAAATCCGTAGATCTGCTAAGAGACTCTTTAGTTTTGCGAGTTCTTCAAATCCGTAGATCTGCTAAGAGACTCTTTAGTTTTGCGAGTTCTTCAAATCCGTAGATCTGCTAAGAGACTCTTTAGTTTCCAGACTCTTCAAATCCGTCGATCTGCTCAGAGGTCTGGATTGTTCTTCCCATCTCTTGTGGTTCGGAAACCTGGGCAAGAGATCGCTAGTCTGCCTCTTAGTTATGCCTTCGGCGATCCGTGGATCTGAGCCGGAGTTTTATAACTTGATTCGAGCAACTGTTTGTGGCGAACAAGTTTTATTTGGTTATCGCGAATCCGAGGATTCTGGACGATTCCCTGAAGTGTATGATTTGGTCATTTCTTGCATTTTATCAAGGAATGGGCAAAGTCAACCTGTTTTTAGTCTCGGATTGATCAGATCCGAGGCTGCATATATATAAGGGGACAATAAATATAGAGATAAGTTTAATGAAACACATGGTGCCAATGGCTTTCCTCTTCTCATTAAACAACTTACTTGGTTTACAGACAGAGATCATACAAAATATTTCTTGAGAACATCGGTATTCCAATGGTTCTTCAAAATTGTTCCATCTAACTGTTTCAGCATAAACGTGCCTGGCCTTTTTTCGGAATGGATGATGTATGGTCCTTCCCAGGTGGCTGAGAGTTTGCCATGGATCCGTCCTTTCTGAACCGAGGCGGCGTTTCTGAGCACTAGATCACCGACTTTTAGGGGTCTGGCGTTGACTCTTCGGTTATAATGCTTGTTGACCCTCTGCAAATAGGTTGCGTTGAGTGTCCTTGCATCGTTCCGAGCTTCGTCCAGTAGATCGAGAGCTTCAGACAGAAGTTGGTTGTTGCTTTCTCCTTGGAGCCCATCATACCTGTTGTATGCCTGGATCCTCAGGCTTTCTGTTCCGATTTCCACAGGGATTACAGCTTCGGATCCATATACAAGGTGGAACGGTGTTTGCCCGGTAGCTTCTTTCTCAGTGGTCCGAAGGGACCATAGCGTTCCGGGTAGCTCTTCTAACCATTTGTTTTTGTCATCCTCGACTCTTTTCTTGAGTGCATTGAGGATGAGTTTGTTAGCAGCTTCGGCTTGCCCGTTGCTTTGTGGGTGACAGACTGCCGAGTACGCTAGGTGTATGCCGAACTGTTTGCACCACTTTTGCAACGGGGTGTTGTCGAACTGTTTCCCGTGGTCGAAGACCATCAGTCTTGGTATGCCGAACCTTGTGATGATGTTCTGCCATATGAACTTGCGGACCTGAGGTTCGGTGATGGAGGAGACAGCTTCGGCTTCGATCCATTTGCTAAAATAGTCGACTCCTACAATCAACCACTTCTTCTGGTTCGTCGCTGAGGGGAAGGGACCAATGATGTCTAACCCCCACTGTGCGAATGGTAATGGATACAGTGTTGATTGTAGGGTTTGAGCTGGTTGATGGATGGCTGGTGCGAACTTTTGGCATTTCTCGCATTTCCTTGCCATCTGCTTTGCCTCGGAAACCATAGTGGGCCACCAGTACCCAGCCCGAAGGGCTTTATGTGCCAATGTCCTGCCTCCGATGTGGTTTCCGCATATCCCGAGGTGGATTTCCCTTAGGATGTAGTCAGCGTGTAACGCCCCGACCTCTAATTCAATTATTAGGGAATAATTAGCAGCGGAATTAACCTAATTCGGTCGGGACATTACCTGCCGTAACTCCCTCTTGGGAATTACAAGGCAACCATCAATCATAAGCTATTTAAACTCCAAAATTAACATAATACTTGTTTTGTATTCCCAAGGTAAAAGTACATAACTTACTACGAGTCTTTAATTAAACTATTAAAACATTAAGCATAAACTAAGTGAATATTATTGAAGTGAAAACCTCGCCACTACTCGTTCCCATCGTTCCCAGCGGTACCTAAAACAGAAAACAAAATAACGGTGAGCCGAAGACTCAGTAACGAACTATTCTAGCAACGTAAATTCATTTCAATTCATTTTATTTAATAACACAGGGAGAATAGAATAATGTAAAACATTTTATAAAGTCCTTTATTTAATTCATTCATAACTTTAGGATGCACATGCTAGTCGTGGCAAGTATGACATGGTGGAACGTCTTCCACGATGGACCGCTGTCCATAAACATGGGGCCTTGGCCCGAAAACATGAGAGCCTTGGCTCAATGGGCGGATGCCCCATGGGTACATGCATGACCGAGAATCGTAACCTGTGAACATATACTGCCAAACGGACTAGGAATTTCACTTTCATTTATCATGTTTCGTTTAATTTTACGTTTTAGCCTTTTTACTTCAGTAGAAGTAACATAATTCCTTTAGATCATGAGATCATGATAAAACATCATTTAGATCCTGGGATCCATAAAATATCATTTCTTTCCTGGCATCATAGAGACATCATTTCATTCATGGTTTCTTATAAAGATCGTTTTATAAGAATTTCAATCAATCATATTATAATAAATAATTCAATCAAATCACATTTCATTTCCCGCAATTCATAAAACATGTCAAAGCATTCAATTCATAAATAAATCATAACATTGTATTTTCATAAACGCATTTATAAGGGAATTGCGGGTACTAGCAATAGCCGTTACCTCACTTCCACGATTTTGGCTAAGGATTTTCGCTGGTTCGTTCGTCCTGAGCTCCGAGTCCAATTTCTTTAAAAATAGTAAATAATTGAATTAGTACTAGATCGATAAATAATTTAAAATCAATACTTTATAATTAATAAATTATATAAGTAAAGTATTTTATAAATAACGAATTTTAATGAAAATATGCTTTTCGAAAATATTATTAATCGGAATTTCAATCGAAATATATATTTAATTAATTCATAAATCGTTTTTCATGAATATTATTAAAATTCCATCTTTGTTACATAAAGCTAGTAATTTACTTTATTAAAATCGATAATTAAACATGAAAAATAATAACGATTTATTAGTAAATAATTATATTATAAAATCAATTTATTAGAACATAACTACCATAGAAATTCTGAAAACTTAAATTGGTCTTACATAAAGCCCAAATGGTTAAATTGGCCCAACTTAAATTTGGGTTGGAGGAAAATGAATCAGGTTTCAAATGAAACTGATTCTCTCCCTTTTTGTTTAAGGAGAGGTATGAACAGAGGGGAGGGAGCACGGAGGGGCAAGGCACGAAGAGGAGGGAGGAGGCGGCTGGAATGGGCTCGGTGGTTCGGCGTAGCGCCGAAGGTGAGACGGTGATGGTGGGTGGTTTGCGGCGGCGTAGCAGTGAAGGGAAGGTGGTGAGTTGCTCGAAGAAGGGAGAAGCAGGGGAGGTTTGTGGGTGATTTTCGGCCGATTCTGGGAGGAGGGGTGGTGGTTCGCGGTGAAGGTGGAGGCGGGGGATTGCTCCATAGGTGGTGAGGTGGTTTCGGCGTGGTGGCGGCGTGGTGCTGGTGGAGCAGCGAGAGAAAGAGATGGAGGCAGGGGAGCTGCGAATGAGGAGAAGCAGGCGACGGTGGTGCGTGTGTGGCGGTGGTCGGTGGTCAAGGTGATGCGGGGTGGTTGCAGCAAGGTTAAGTGATGATGGTAGTGGTGGGTGAGGTGGTTGTTGTTGGTGGTGCTGTGAGGTAGAGAAGGGGGAGGAAACAGGGGAGGGGCAGGGGATCGCGAGGAGGAGAGAGGGGGAAGGGGGGGTCTACGGTGGTTGTGCGATGGTGATTGCGGTGGTGATTGTGGTATTGAACGGAGGCAGATGGTGGACGGTGGTGGCAGTGGCTGCCGGTGGTGGTGGTGGTTTGAATTAAGGAAGAACTAAGGAGTGTTTATTTTCAGTTTTGGAATTGATTTTGGTATTGAAATGTATCAGAAATTTGATGGAATTTGTAATTTAGGTATGATTCTAGAAGGGAGAAGGCCTTGGGGCTCAAGCAAATGAATCAAGACTGAATTGGGAGGAAAAGGGGAAGGAAGGAAAATGTTCCTTCTTCTTCTGTACGTGGAGAGCAAGCAGAGAAAGGGAAAAAGGGGTTTTTGGCTCTTCTAAGGGCAATTTGGTAATTTCACATTATTTGGCCAAAATTTCAGAAATTGTTGCTATTTTTGAAACTTACTAAAAATAGAAATGTTTAATTAAAATAATTCTTTATAAAATTTATCGTTAACGAAAAATAAATAAATTTTCGTTTATAAATTTATCGTTTAAAATAAATCGTAAAAACGATTAAAATAACGAAATTTGATTATTCGTAATTATTTAAAACAAAATCAAGCTAATAAATATTTTTAATTTTAATAAAATCATGTTTAAAAATTTCGGGGTATTACATCCTTACCCCCTTAGAAAAAGTTTCGTCCTCGAAACTGGAGCTCAGTCGATCTTGCCATTCTTAAAATCATACGAGTCATATTTAATTGTTCTACTCGTCATTCACTAATCGAAAACATGCATGTCATAACCAATCATTTGATCTCACGCATAAGCATGGTTGATATATTACACATTCACAGAAAACATGGAGATTCGTACATCATATCGTTCTCTGGCAACTATTTGAAGATATTTCGCTTTCATTTGCTACTGGGCTTCTTTGTTTCAGAGATCTTGTCGTTGAGTTTCATTACTTCACTCGTTTAGATTTCGATATTCGATCTTTTCTTCTACGTTAAATAACTTCGTTGACCACGTTCGTTGCAGGGGTTTGAGTCCAATCACGTGACTAAAAATACATCGTTAGACATGTGGCGTTGCTACTTATCCTTTTTAGGAGAATGCTAAGCCCTCAAGCGTGCCTTTATTTGGAACAATCTTGCTCCCAGAAAACTTAGTTCATATTACCTGGTCCTATAGACATGTCATATGTTGATTTCCTAATCCCAATTCCATTGCATTCCTCAATCATTCATAATTCTTTTCGAATTTCTAACATTCATTGATATCATCAACCTTATTGACAGATTAATTCTTGATAACTTATTTTGGTAGAATCCTCAAGATCTTATCCATGTGTCAACTCAGATGGGTCTTTTGTCATAACTCATGTTGGGTTCATAACATTTCTACTTAACTTCTTAGCTTCCTTACTAGAGGCATATCAATCATCTTTTAGTCCTTCAACATGCGTTTCTTTGATTTCACTTCAAAACAATGGTGTTCAACAATTTCCCACCTAAGTCAAATTCTTTCACAATGGAGGGCTCAGCCCAAATTACGTGACTATGTCTTTGAGCATAGCCTGGTTTAGATTTCTACATATACTCAAAATATACGGTATATACTTTAGCATAGATTAGTCTAGGTTGTTCACTCTAGATTGCCATTTCATAGCCTTCGAAACTACTTTCTTGCCAATTTGACATATTTCAAAACTTCATGAACTCCTGTATTTTCCTCAAATTTGTTTCCTCCATAATTCTTAAACTATACGTAGGCAGGTTTACTAAATGTATCAAAGCACAGGTCTTAATTGTGATTCGTCAAGATATCTCATACAATTGATAATCCCAAAATAATTTCAGCTAACTTTATGGTATTTGGTTTACAACCTCTACTATATTCTTAATAGCTCAACGAACCTTCAAAAATACTTTTACACCAATTCCATTGATACCAGAATATGACGCATAATGATAACTTACCTTAATCCTCAATAATACTCATACATTATCGTTTCTTGCACGTAAGATTGGGGTTCCCAAGGTAACATTTTCATGTTATCATTCTTAAAATGATTTCCGCAAATTAACTCTTCTCATCTCATTGAAAACTAAAATCTTGTTCTCTTATTAAAGGTCTATCATGGTTCCTTCTCGAAATATATTTGGGCACTTACTATAGGCAACTAAAATTTTCTCTCTCCCCTAGTTGTCTGATAACCTTTCATTTTCGACCCTTTTGTCTCTTAGTCATTGGAGTAATTTACTCTTATTCTCTCATACGCATCAATGTCAATCTTCTTCATAATCTCTAACCTATCATCCTTTCATTACATCATCTCAATATGCCTGAACTCTCAGGTTACTCAGTACTCACTATCATACACATGTCAACCTATTTGGTATAAACTCTAAACATGTATGACAAATAATAAATAAATGAAGGAATGCCAACGAATATCATACAAAATAATTAGAAAAGAGAATTACAAGGACCATTGGTAACATTTCTGCCTTTTTCATGTGGTTTTGCCAAAGAATCTTCTCCAATCATGGGTTCCTGAAGCATGCTAACAATGTCAATGGTTCTATGTTCGTTGTCAATAGACGATCTTTTAGTACGTGTAGCTGATGGTGATAGCTCAGAATAATCTCGAACCTAATGGTCATGACTCTCACAACGATCATTTGTTCCTATTGCAAATCCTTAATTTGTGCTTTCCTAATCTCATAATTCAAAGTTGGCCTCGCATTTAAGCAAACGTTTCCTTTATCCTTAAGGAACTTGACTTCCCTAACAAATATTTCCTTAGTCTCATCAATCAAAGTTGGTCTCGGTACTGACTTAACGCATTTAGACAAACATTTCCTTTATTCTTAACATCTTAACTTCTAGGTTTTACAGATCATCTTGGTTGGCTCGTAGAAAGGTAGGATCGAATTTAGGTAAGATTTTGACTCAAGCATCTATAATAACATTAGCTTTTCTGGTAGGGTATTGTATATCAAGATCATAATTAAGGTAGTTCTATTCAGGGACTTGGAGTTGGCGAGAGAATCATCTATGACCTTCCTGTTCCATTTCGACACATCATATTCCATGTTTAGAAGTATTAATATAAATAACAAATCTCTTAGTTCCGGATGGAAGGCAAGGATATAGGAATTGTGATACGTCTATTAAGTTCTGAAATTGCAGATTTACAATCATCATTCCCCATAAATTTGATATTCTTTCTAACCCATCGGATTGTGGGTAAGGCAACCTTAGAGAAATCTTAGATAAATTTTTGATAACCTTCAGCTAAACCCATAAAATTTCATACTTCAGGGACATTGGTTGGTCTAGGGTATTCCACGATTGCTTTTACTTTCTCATGATCAACAGATACACCTTTCTCAGAAATAATATGACCTAAAAACGATATTTCCTTAAGCCAGAATTTACACTTGACAACTTAGCATATAACTGGTTTTCAATCAACATATCTAACACTTTTCTCCGGTGCTCCTCGTGTTCCTCATTACTCTTAGAATGTACCAAAATATCATCAATGGAAACAACTACAAACTCGTCAAGGTATGGTTTGAAAATGTGGTTCATTAAATCCATAAATACAGCTGATGCATTAGTTAACCCAAAAGGTATTACAACAAACTCATGGTGACCATAGTTGGTTCTAAAAGTTGTTCTTGGAATATCCTCAAGTTTATTATAAAGTCGATGGTATCGAGACCTCAAATCTATCTTTGAAAACACTTTTGTACCTCGAAGTTGGTCAAACAAATCATCAATGCGGAATAAAGGATATTTATTTTTGTCCAACTCTCTATAATCTATGCATAACCTTGATGTTTCATCATTTTTCCTCATAAATATGGCAGGGCTCCCAAAAGTGAATCACTCAGTTGAATATACCCCTAAATAAATCATTTAATTGTTTCTTCAATTCTTTGCAACTCAGTTGGAGTCATTCTATAGGTGCTTTAAGAATCGGGGTGGATATTGTGATTACTTTTATGATAAAGTTTAATTCTCTCGGTGGAGGCATACTAGGTTTTTTTTTTTTTTTGGAAAACATTTGCATATTCACAAACGATAGTTGTATAGGTGATGGGTGATCGACAACATTACAAGGATAACCAGAAAAACTCACCATCGGTCATCAGGGGTTTTCAAAGCAGAGACAGTTTGAATCATTGGTTTTCTTTACTAACATTTGGGACGAAATCCTATCCTCATTTGCCATTTTGGTCACACTATGCCCCCAAAAATTATTGTTAGCTTCACATTCAGTCAACTAATTCATTCCCAAATTACATCAGATCTAGATAGATCAAAGGATACTAAAATTCAACTTTCTCTAACATCATAAGACAATTTCTAATTCACAATCACTAGGAAAGAAAACACTCATAACTGCATCGATATGGCATAATCATTGTGAACAGATTGCTCGTTGCGAGCCTTAGGTGACATTATTCATAGCCTCGATAGACAACATTTAACAAGTTGAAGCAAATAAATCGTTGAAAATAAACCCGTTCATCCCGTTCCTACACTCACACTCATATTCATTTTAACTTAACAAAATTTTAAGAATGTCCCATTTTAAACTTATTCTTTAAAACTCTTTTACTTAAAGCCTAATGAATTCTATTTCGTGCGAAACCCGTAAGGTCTAGCACTTATGGTCCAGAACCTTGGCTCTGATACCAAACTGTAACGCCCCGACCTCTAATTCAATTATTAGGGAATAATTAGCAGCGGAATTAACCTAATTCGGTCGGGACATTACCTGCCGTAACTCCCTCTTGGGAATTACAAGGCAACCATCAATCATAAGCTATTTAAACTCCAAAATTAACATAATACTTGTTTTGTATTCCCAAGGTAAAAGTACATAACTTACTACGAGTCTTTAATTAAACTATTAAAACATTAAGCATAAACTAAGTGAATATTATTGAAGTGAAAACCTCGCCACTACTCGTTCCCATCGTTCCCAGCGGTACCTAAAACAGAAAACAAAATAACGGTGAGCCGAAGACTCAGTAACGAACTATTCTAGCAACGTAAATTCATTTCAATTCATTTTATTTAATAACACAGGGAGAATAGAATAATGTAAAACATTTTATAAAGTCCTTTATTTAATTCATTCATAACTTTAGGATGCACATGCTAGTCGTGGCAAGTATGACATGGTGGAACGTCTTCCACGATGGACCGCTGTCCATAAACATGGGGCCTTGGCCCGAAAACATGAGAGCCTTGGCTCAATGGGCGGATGCCCCATGGGTACATGCATGACCGAGAATCGTAACCTGTGAACATATACTGCCAAACGGACTAGGAATTTCACTTTCATTTATCATGTTTCGTTTAATTTTACGTTTTAGCCTTTTTACTTCAGTAGAAGTAACATAATTCCTTTAGATCATGAGATCATGATAAAACATCATTTAGATCCTGGGATCCATAAAATATCATTTCTTTCCTGGCATCATAGAGACATCATTTCATTCATGGTTTCTTATAAAGATCGTTTTATAAGAATTTCAATCAATCATATTATAATAAATAATTCAATCAAATCACATTTCATTTCCCGCAATTCATAAAACATGTCAAAGCATTCAATTCATAAATAAATCATAACATTGTATTTTCATAAACGCATTTATAAGGGAATTGCGGGTACTAGCAATAGCCGTTACCTCACTTCCACGATTTTGGCTAAGGATTTTCGCTGGTTCGTTCGTCCTGAGCTCCGAGTCCAATTTCTTTAAAAATAGTAAATAATTGAATTAGTACTAGATCGATAAATAATTTAAAATCAATACTTTATAATTAATAAATTATATAAGTAAAGTATTTTATAAATAACGAATTTTAATGAAAATATGCTTTTCGAAAATATTATTAATCGGAATTTCAATCGAAATATATATTTAATTAATTCATAAATCGTTTTTCATGAATATTATTAAAATTCCATCTTTGTTACATAAAGCTAGTAATTTACTTTATTAAAATCGATAATTAAACATGAAAAATAATAACGATTTATTAGTAAATAATTATATTATAAAATCAATTTATTAGAACATAACTACCATAGAAATTCTGAAAACTTAAATTGGTCTTACATAAAGCCCAAATGGTTAAATTGGCCCAACTTAAATTTGGGTTGGAGGAAAATGAATCAGGTTTCAAATGAAACTGATTCTCTCCCTTTTTGTTTAAGGAGAGGTATGAACAGAGGGGAGGGAGCACGGAGGGGCAAGGCACGAAGAGGAGGGAGGAGGCGGCTGGAATGGGCTCGGTGGTTCGGCGTAGCGCCGAAGGTGAGACGGTGATGGTGGGTGGTTTGCGGCGGCGTAGCAGTGAAGGGAAGGTGGTGAGTTGCTCGAAGAAGGGAGAAGCAGGGGAGGTTTGTGGGTGATTTTCGGCCGATTCTGGGAGGAGGGGTGGTGGTTCGCGGTGAAGGTGGAGGCGGGGGATTGCTCCATAGGTGGTGAGGTGGTTTCGGCGTGGTGGCGGCGTGGTGCTGGTGGAGCAGCGAGAGAAAGAGATGGAGGCAGGGGAGCTGCGAATGAGGAGAAGCAGGCGACGGTGGTGCGTGTGTGGCGGTGGTCGGTGGTCAAGGTGATGCGGGGTGGTTGCAGCAAGGTTAAGTGATGATGGTAGTGGTGGGTGAGGTGGTTGTTGTTGGTGGTGCTGTGAGGTAGAGAAGGGGGAGGAAACAGGGGAGGGGCAGGGGATCGCGAGGAGGAGAGAGGGGGAAGGGGGGGTCTACGGTGGTTGTGCGATGGTGATTGCGGTGGTGATTGTGGTATTGAACGGAGGCAGATGGTGGACGGTGGTGGCAGTGGCTGCCGGTGGTGGTGGTGGTTTGAATTAAGGAAGAACTAAGGAGTGTTTATTTTCAGTTTTGGAATTGATTTTGGTATTGAAATGTATCAGAAATTTGATGGAATTTGTAATTTAGGTATGATTCTAGAAGGGAGAAGGCCTTGGGGCTCAAGCAAATGAATCAAGACTGAATTGGGAGGAAAAGGGGAAGGAAGGAAAATGCTCCTTCTTCTTCTGTACGTGGAGAGCAAGCAGAGAAAGGGAAAAAGGGGTTTTTGGCTCTTCTAAGGGCAATTTGGTAATTTCACATTATTTGGCCAAAATTTCAGAAATTGTTGCTATTTTTGAAACTTACTAAAAATAGAAATGTTTAATTAAAATAATTCTTTATAAAATTTATCGTTAACGAAAAATAAATAAATTTTCGTTTATAAATTTATCGTTTAAAATAAATCGTAAAAACGATTAAAATAACGAAATTTGATTATTCGTAATTATTTAAAACAAAATCAAGCTAATAAATATTTTTAATTTTAATAAAATCATGTTTAAAAATTTCGGGGTATTACACAGCGTCTGTTGGACCCACACATTTTAGCAGCGGAGCGGAGAATGATTTCCTCATGAGCTCTCCTTCAGCGCTGATGATGAACCACTTGTTGAATCTTTTCAGTTTTCTTGCCTGCAGCTTATCCTCGGGAAGTTCTCCCCTTTCTTTGTATGCAACTACTGCGTCCATCCAGCTGGGTTCGGTACGTAAGTTGCATACTGTGGTGGGTAGCAAGTCAATGCTTCTCTCTTGGTGAACTTCCACGTGGACCGACCTGTTTAGGTCGATGAGTGTTGAGCTTGCGAGTTTTGACAGTGCATCTGCTTGCGTGTTTTGTCCTCGGGGGATGAGAATGACTTCAAAGGATCTTAACTTTGACGTTAAGGACTTAATTTTTGCTAAGTAAGCTGTCATGCTGGGCCATTTGGCCTCATACTCCCCTCGGATCTGGTTGGCTACAAGCTGGGAATCAGTTTTGAGGCGAACATGCTCGGCTTCCAGGGATAAGCAAAGTTCTATCCCTGCGATTGCGGCCTCATATTCGGCCTCGTTGTTAGTTGCTTTGAAGCCGAACTTCAATGCATACTCTATGCTTTTCCCCGTCGGGGGAATTAGTACAACTCCTGCTCCTGAGCCGTTTACTGTGGAAGATCCATCAGTGAAGACCTCCCAAGTGCTTTTCGTGTCATCCAGCATTTCTTGGTATGAGCATTCGGCCAAGAAGTCGGCCAACGCTTGTGCTTTGATTGCTGTCCTCGGCTGATATTTGATGCCGAACTCTGATAGTTCGAAGGCCCAGGCAGCCAATCTTCCTGACCTCTCTATTTTGTCGAGTACTTTCTCGAGCGGTTGGTCAGTTAGCACTGTGATCTAGTGGGAGTCGAAGTATGGCCTCAGTTTTCGTGCAGCTACCACTACTGCATATGCGACTTTCTCGATGAGCGGGTACCGGGTTTCGGCCCCTGTGAGTGTTCGGCTGGTGAAGTAGATTGGCTGTTGCTTCTTTTCTTCTTCTCGAAGAAGCACTGTGCTGACGGTTCCAGGGCTAACTGCGACATATAGGTACAGGGTTTCCCCCTCCTTTGGTCTGGCCAGTGTCGGCAGTTGAGCTAGGTGGGCTCTGAGTTGCTGAAAAGCTTCTTTTTGCTCCTGTTCCCATATCAGTTCGGGATCCACTTTCCTCGGGACCCCCTTTTTCTTGACTGGTTATGCTTCTCCCCCGGGGAGGTTCTTTGGTTTCAGTGCTTTGAAGAAGGGGGCTCCCTTGTCCGAGGCTTTTGATATGAACCTTGTTAGTGCAGCTAACCTGCCGGTTAGCCTCTGCACATCTCTCTTGGTCTTCGGCTCGGGTAAATCCAATGCCGCTTGGACTTTGTCTGGGTTCGCATCAATTCCTCTTTCGCTCACCATGAATCCGAGGAACTTCCCTGACTTCACCCCGAAGACGCACTTTTTTTGGGTTCAGCTTCATGCTGTATTTCCGCAGATTTCCGAAGGTCTCTGCCAAATCTTTGACATGGTCTTCCTCCTTGATGCCTTTTACGATGGAGTCATCCACATAGACCTCCACATTCCTCCCTTTCTGGTCGGCGAAGACGTGATCAACTAGCCTCTGGTAGGTGGCTCCGGCATTTTTCAAGCCGAAAGGCATCATTTTGTAGTTGAACACTCCTGCGCTTGTGATGAACGCTGTCTTTGCCCTGTCATCGGGGTGCATGAATACTTGGTGGTAGCCTGAAAAGGCATCCATGAAGCTGAGCAGTGCATGGCCGCTGGTGGAGTCAACCAATTGATCTATCCTTGGCAGGGGATAGCAGTCTTTGGGGCAGGCTCGGTTTAGATCTGTGAAATCTACGCACATTCGCCATGAGCCGTTCGCTTTTTTGACCATCACCACGTTGGCCAGCCACTTCGGATACATGCATGGTTCGATGAATCCGGCCTCTTGCAACTTTTTTACCTCCTCGGCGATGGCTTTGTTTTTCTCCGAGGAGTAATTTCTCTTTTTTTGCTTTATTGGCCGAGCTTCAGCGTTGACGTCCAGCTTGTGACAAATCAGCTTCGGATTTATCCCTGGCATATCTGCTGCTGACCATGCAAAGATGTCTTTGTGATCCCTGAGTAGTCGGATCAAATCGATTCGGAGCCCCGAGCTTAGGCCCTTGCCTATTCGGACGCTCCTGTCTGAATTATCTTCGAGGAAGATATTCTCCATTTCTTGATCTGGTTCGGGAGATAGGGTTTCGGGGCGGGCATCAACTTCTGCGGGAGACAAGCTGCTCGTGCTTGCTCTTCTCCTTTTTGCCTCGCTTTCCTCTCCCGTAGCTCCTTTTTCTTCCTCGGGGCCGTCCCCTAGTTTGGGCTTTCGGACAGCAGTGTGGCAGGTTCTTCTCGCCACTTCTTGATCACCTCTGATTCGTTCGGCGAATCCTGCATCCGAGACGTATATCATCAGCTGATGGTATGTGGAGGGGACTGCTTGCATCTTGTGAATCATGGTTCTTCCCATGATTACGTTGTATACGGAGTCGCAGTCCATCACCAGAAATTCGTCCCGAAGGGTTTTTGCTGCTTGGCCTTCTCCCACTGTGACTGGCAGGGTGATCTTTCCTCGAGGGATAGCTGCGGATCCGTTGAATCCGATCAGAGGATAACTGACTTTCGTCAGTGCTTCCTCTGGTTCTTCGAGGATCAGCTGCTCGAAGCAGTTTCTGAAGATGATATTGACGGCACTTCCTCCGTCGACTAGCACTCGATGTACGTTGTGGTTATTGAGGTCCATGGAAATGACTAGAGGATCGTCATGTTTGTACTGGACTCCGAAACAATCATCAGCAGTGAAGGTCATGTTCGGGGGGTGTGGCTGGTTGTCTCCCACCGCGCTGAAGTTGACCCGATGGGAGAGGGCTCTTAGGTGTTTCTTGCTGGCCTGGCCAGACTTCTGCCCCCCGAACACCACCAGGATGTCGTTTTTCTTGTGTCCTGTTGCTTCGTAGACCCTCTTCTGGGGTTGCTCGTGTTGTTTGCCACTGGCGGCCTTTTCTCTTTCCTCCCTTCGGTCTAACAAGTACTGTTTCAGGTAGCCTCGGCGAACGAGGTCCTCAATGTTGTCTTTTATCGAGTTGCATTCTTCGGTGTGGTGACCGAAGTCATCATGAAACTCGCACCACTTGTTCTTGTTTCTCCGAGCTGGGTTGGACTTGAGCTTCCCCGGTAGTTTCCACTTTTCATCATTTCTGTTGAGGCTAAAGATCTCTTTTCGGGGCAGAGCTAGTGGAGTGTAGTTAGTGTATTTGGGTTGAAGTTCACCCCTTCTCCCGTCTTTCTTCGGGCTCATCTCTCTAGCTCCTACTTTCTCCTTCCCTTTCCTTGAGCCGCCCTCGGGCTTGCTCTGGGTATTCTTTGTGTCTCTCGGATCCGACGATCCCTTCAATCTTGCAGCGGCCTTGTTGAACTCTTCGGTTCTGATGAACGCATCAGCCATTTGGAGCACGTCAGCTATTCTGGAGGGGTTCTTCATTGAGAGTTCGTCACGGAACTTCCCTTCCTGGAGCGCGTGCTTCAAGGCGAAGATGGCCACGTCTGGCTGCAAGTTTGGTATGTTTGTTGATTCCTTCATGAATCTGGCCATGAATTCTCTCAGACTTTCGTCTCTTTCTTGTTGGATTGAGGTCAGTTCTTCTGCGGTTCGCTCGGGGCGATTGTTGCTCACGAACTGTGTGCAGAATCTCTTTTTCAGCTTTTTCCAGCTCTTGATCGATCCCTTCGGCAGCGATCTAAACCACTCTCCCGCCACTCCGGTTAGCGTGGTTGGGAAATATTTACACCAACATGCTTCGGAGTAGGGACTCAAGAATATTTGCTGCTCGTAGGAGATGACATGATCCCTCGGATCTGTGATTCCGCTGTAGGTTAGGTGCGCTGGCAGTCTTACCTTCGGTATTTCTTCCATGATCAGCTCGTCCGAGAAAGGGGATGACGTGGGAGTCATGATTCTTTTCCCGAGTCTAGCCCTGATGCCTTTGTTTGCCGAGGTTCTATGATTAGAACGTTCGGGCGTACGATGGGGGCTAGGGGTTCGATCATGCCTCCTGTCTCTTCTTCTCTCTCGGCTACTGACCTCGGGTCGTTCGCCAGATCTGCTTGGCTCGCCCACCCCGAGTCTCGTATGGATCGAGGGTCTTAACCTCGAGTGGACCGAGGGCCTCAACCTGCTGAGCACCGAGCTTCGGACCCGAGTGTTACGAGTAGTCGATTCGCTTTGGAGAGCTGTTGGAGTAGGCGATGGTCTCGCAAACCAATCTGGTTGCTGTTGTGCCCTTTTTTGGGGCCCACCAAGGATCCCACGTGCTTTCCATCCACCTCGACGTCAAGTGTGTACCTGTCAAGGGAAGGAGTTCTCGTTCGGGTCTGGACACTTCCGCACTGGGTGGCTCGTTCAGCCTTCGCCTGGTCCTCCTCTCTTCTCTGCGATCATTTGCCAGTCCTTGCTGCTTCTCATTGAAGAGGAAGTTTTGCATGATGGTCATGGCCGCAGTGAGCTCTTCCCTAGTTGGAATCGGAGGTCCTGCATTTGTGGCGGTCGTAGCTCTGCTTGGCTGTGACCTCGCCATCGATTGAGGGTGCTCCTCTTGGTCAGATTCTGAATCTGACCGCACCATCATATCGTCGTCATTGTTGTTAATAACATCATTTACCATTTTCGCGGAAAGAGGTGATTGATGTCTTTCAAAGGCTTTGAAGTGTTCTTCCCCACAGACGGCGCCAAATTGTTCCGGTGTTGTAAATATGGAAACAATGGGCTTCGAATGAAGGCCCTTTTGTATGTGTTGAAGATCTTGCTTGTTTGAATGAGTAGAGTCCGAATTCACCTGCACAAGAGCAAAGTCACTAGCCTCGGGGGTGTTTCCGAGGAAAGCCCCTCCGATGCCTAAGTAAGAACGATGCTCGGATTCTAGAGAGAAGTTCTCTAGAAGAGTAGTCTTAAGGCGATAAAATGGACGTACCTTGAGGTGTGAGCCTTGGCGGCCTATTTATAGTGTTTGCATAATAAATGCCCATAGGTCATTTATTGCTTTTGGGCCTTGGGCCTTGATGGATGGCTGACTAGCCATTGGTAGGTTTGATGCTGTTTGTTTAGAGCCATTGGGCTTTGGACTTAGTGGCCCAATTGAGAATCAATTGGGAGCCCCAAACACCTTTAAAGTCCGTTTTTCAACTTACGCTCGAAACCTGCCGGTTTTGGAAAACCGGGAGGCAGATTTTGAGCGATTTTCCATCTTTAAATTCCAACATCTTCTTTGTCTAGTCTCATTAAATGCCATCCATGTAAAAGGAGTACATGTAACCAAAAAAAAGTTATAAATAGGATTAGTATTACTGTACAAGACAAAAGCTTTGTTGTTGTTGCTGTAGTATTACGGGAGCGGAATTTCGGCATGCTGTGATGTACGTCACAGGACATTTTGTGTACCATTCATTAAAAAGAAAGTAACATTTCGTTAAACGGAGTACCATTACGATAAAAACATGTACCATTACAATTAAATATGTACCATTACGATTAAAACATGTACCATTGAAATTCAATTTATTTACAGAAATGCCCCTGTAATGTGTTTTGAAACACATCACAGCATGCCGAAATGACTTCCTCGTAGTATTACTGTACAAGACTTAAACCTTTGTTCTTAAGTTTCAACAATCAACATTTGAAATTTAACGAATATGTTATGTCCTGAAATTGCAAATAAGTTTAAAAAAACGGGGTCTTAGTGTCTTACATTGTATATTTTTCCTATTACAAGATTTAGTAATCGAAAATTAGTATATATTATAGAAAAAACAATAAAGTTAAAATTCGTTCATAAATTTTGTACATAATAAGTTCTTGTCATCCATAATGTCAAGGTCAACCCCACAAGGCTACAAGATTCAAATGGTTAGTACTTACAGTAGGGTCATCATATGGATGGACATGGACAAAAGATACCTAAATGAAATATCTTAAGGAAACTCATTGAAATTAATATAATTAATTATTTATTATTACTTTATTGAGGAAGTAAAAATCCAATGCTGTGATGTATCACCAAAAATATAACACCAACAAAGAGACAAAATAGAGAAAAGACAAAACTGCTTGTTGTCATATTTTTTTGGACCGATTATGGATCGAATAAATGATGTAATGGTACAAAAGATGAAATGAAATGGTATTTTTTAAATAAGAATGACATTTTGCAAAAAAACAAATGGTGTTTTGTTAAAAAATGGTACTTGTTTTTTTAAAGAATGGTACATTTTAAAAGAAAATGGTACTTGTTTTTTAAAGAATGGTACATTGTAAAAGAGAAATGGTACTTCATGTCACTTTTTCTCTCCTCTTTTTCTGTCATTCTCTTCTCTTTTATTTATTAATTTTGTCATTTTCCCGTTGTCCTATTCATTTTGTCATATTCCTAATTTGTTTGATGTTGGTGTTAATTTACGAAAATACTCATGTGATGTGTTTGCTCACACATCACAGCATGCCCCTCTCCAACCTCTACTTTATTAGACACACATCCTTCCACACAAAATTGATTGAACAATTCATTCAAATGTTAGGACATATTTTTAAAGAAAAAAAATTAAATGTTAGAACACTTATTATTGCAAGTTGTTCAAACAAAAATAAAAGATATAGGAGTAGTCCACTATTATTGATTATTTGAAACTCCAATTACACAATAATAATATCCATGAAAAAGCTGCACAATCCCATACCGAACAATTCATTCTTTTCCATTTATCACTCTATTATTCACATGATAAGATTCATAAAATGTGCTAGCTAGTTGCTAGAAATGTCCCATGTGGAATTATATTACTCCCTCCCTTTCTATTTAAGTGTCCACTTTGGATATTTACGCAGTTTTTAATAAAATTAAATTATGTGTAAGAGGTAATGATTGATAGTGTTTTTTTTTGGGAAAGTTAAAAATAAATAATTGTTTAATGTTTAGAGTACAAATAAAAAAGATGTGGGAATTGAAAAGTAGGAAAAGTGTAGAATGTGTAAGAAAAAATAATAATGATTTATGAAAAAGTGGGAAAAGTGTGTGGAAAAGTGGAAAAAGTGTATGTCCAAAAATGGAAACTGAACACTTATAAGAAAACGCTATTTATGGGAACTGGACACTTAAATAGAAACGGAGGGAGTACCTTACACTCAACTCGTTTTTTCTCAGATACCACCAAATATTTGAAATAGTGGGTAAGAGAGTTTTTCCACTTTAATTATTGTGTCAGATTCAATCTACATGAATGTCATAACATTTGACGAGAGAATTTCTTTTCATTTAGGGTTTAAGTTTGCACCAAAACAGATACGAACATGGACACGATGGGCAAGGGAAAATATCATCTTAAAAGTGATGGACTCGGAAAATAATAAAATATGTCAAAAAAATCACAATCATTAATTAAAAAAAAACAAGAAGATAATTATATTTTCATTAATACAATGTATTTTATCTTACTCCCCAATTGCAATAACCAAATGTCCATTTTGTATTTAACTAAAAGATATACTTTGATCGTCACTTAGTTTTAGGAAGATTAGTTGAATTTATTAAAATAAGATGAAAGTGTGGTATTGAGTTATTATTCATTGTAAAATATTAAGAGTGGGTGAATTATTTGTTGTACTAAAGAGAGTATGTGAGTAAGATTAAGGACCACGAGAGAGATAAAGATTAATATAATTGGAAGTGGAGACCATGTCATGCCAAAAATAGGAAGTGTGTTTTTTAATTAACTACGGCCTATTATGAGAAGTATATATATCTTTTTTAATTAAATACGGCCTATTATGAGAAGTGTTCGAATTTTCTGAAAAACTTCTAAAAGCCTCTGGAATGTGAGGTCATTCATCCATAGTAAAATGACCATATTACCCTTAATTTCTGATTTGGTCGGGCGAGATGATAGTCGTTGATTGGATTGATCTGAGGGTTGAGATTAGTTCTCAGTTCTCATCTTAAGGGGTGGTTCTCACCCGATCCCGATTATATATATATAAGACCAGGTTCTGGTGAGAACCTCTCTTATGATGAGAACTAAGAACCTTTGTGAACCGTTAGATTTGGAGGAATTGAACGGATGAGATTTAATCCCATCGAATTCAGTTTCGCTCCATCAGAAGTTCAGAACGCACGTATATCTTTCTCTCTCAATTCCCAACCCCAAACAGATAGTTTGATGGTTTCTCTCTCCTCACAACTCTCTACTCTTCCATTTTCTTCGAGATTCCGACTTCTTTACCCTAAATTAGGTATATTTTTCAATATCAATCTGCAATTACTCTCAAATATTTCCCCAAATTGAATTACTGAGAGTTCGCCAAAGATTTCAAGCAAATTCGATGGTGCTTATGCGATGCTTATAATTCTCCACACGATTATGCAAAATCGATATGTAAATCAGGTATTACTTCACATTTTCTTAACTTTTCCAGTAGTTTTAGCTGAAATTAGGTATAAATTCAACAAATTGCGAATAT